>NC_064646.1:188514828-189979203 GCF_023864345.2 Schistocerca serialis cubense | reverse complement strand
TTCTGTCGATAACCAACAATGTCCGCCCATACAGGACCGCTGAAGAGTTGAATACACTGGAAAGTGAAGATATTGAATGCGTGAAACGGACTGCGTACTCTACAGACCTATACCCTATAGAGCCTGCTTGGGATGCTGTTGACAGACGTGTTTCTCAACGAACACCCCCTCCACGAATCATGCAACAGTCTAAAACCGCCTCGAGGGAGGACTGGGAGATCCCAAGGAGTCCTCAATAGTTTGGTAGCCAGCATGAATAACAGGTGCAAAATCTGCCCAAGGACGGCTTACTACTTGTACTGAGTCCGATATCGACCTGTACGTATGTTAGGAGTGTGACCTGTGTCAAACATGAACGTAATTGGTCTGTTATCCTGCGCCATTTTTGTTATCAAATATACCACTTCACCTCTGTTACATATATGTACCATGTTTCACGTCGTCCATCATTGCCTGTGATTATTCCTGCCCAACGATGCCTATGTTCCTTAGCAAATGTGAAGCAGAGTATTAGGCTTTATTATACAGTGCAGGGGCTTAGACTAATATGCTTCCTAAACTTGATTTCGGTAATTCCGAAGTCAAGCTATATTTATAATTGAATTTTGTTTAATGTTATCTATCATGGGACATCTAAACCGACCAAGGCCGGCGCGAAAGACCGAGGCTGGCTGATTGAGAAGCTTCCGTCTAGTATTCGGGCTGAAATGTAAGCAAGTGAATAGTTAAGATTGTTTACATTAAGTTAAGGTGTTAAATCAGCTTCGGGTATTGTTTCCGCAATCTCGAACTAGTTTTCGAAAGATACCACTCACGTGTAGTAACCCAATATGCTTTTGCCTAAAAGTGATTGTTTGACTTTGGTAGGGCTCCGGAGAACGTTTATGTACGAATTCGCGAGTGCGAGACTTCACATTGTTATTAATTCGGGTGGAGGTAACTTTATGAACTTTAAATGGCGCTCCACAAGTGAAGTTCAGAATTTGCCAACTTACAATCAAGAATTACCACTAGGCTGACTCTGAAGATAGTTTTCTTTCTTGCTTTTTCATTGCAACAAGGTGGCATTCCATTACTTCGATACTTTTCATTTAAAGTAGCATTGAGGTTTCCTCTCTCGCCGTTGCATTTCTCAAAAGTTGATGGAATACTTATGCGGAGCGGCGACTTCCGGATTTGAAGGAGCCCAAATGGGACATCGAGACAACTTACGAAGACGCAAGTTGAAAGACCATCTTAACCCTCGTAATACCAGGAGCAAGGGGTGCTTTATGCCCACCTTCCGAAAATATTATAAATTAGTCATTTCCCTTACATTTTAAAATTCTGAAAAATGGTGTTGGTTTTAATGAATTCTCCCACCAGATTCAAGAAATGATTTAAATTATTAAGATAAACTTAACCCAAAAATTTATGTCTCTGCAGTAGATGGCACTTTCACCAGTGAATGTCGTATTCTATACTTCCAGGTTTGGGGCATTACTTACACATCACTACCTCTTTAAAAGGTATGTTGAGAGTACAAGACAACAACAAGGGACGAAACTGCTGTCTTTAAAATTATTTTTGTGGTTGTCATAAAGTCGTTGTACACACTATTGAAAGTGCGTTGATATTCCTAAGACTGTGTTAAAAGGTATTTTCAGGTTATGCACCACACTTACACATCCATAACTCTTCAAAAAGTATGTTGTTAGTGTAATTTAGCAATAATTAACGAATTTCTTTTTATTATTTTTTCTATGGTGAGCGTAATGCTTTGATATTGCTACAGTCAATGATGAATGGGGGACATTGCAGATGTGCTGGACCTTCTCTTTACGAGCTGGTCAACGTATCGCTCGACGCGCAACGATTCGCGAGAAACAACTCGTAGCGTTAGCGTTTCCGACGAAGTAATGGGTTACGACAGCAATAATCCATATCTCGCCCTAATTACTTAATTAATTAGGAAGCGATAGGAACCGTTACTATTTCGTTGTTCGGCTCATTGAAGACATACAATCTTACGTGCAGCTTTCAGAAGTGGTGACTCCAAATGTTCATTATGTGCAGTTCCCTTTGCAATGTTCACTTGGAACTGATTGAGACGGACTGCAATCACTGACAGCATCAATTTCTTTCGGGTTTAAAGCTGATTGTCATTGACAAGCGTGACACTCGTTTCCGGTCGCTATCAGTTAAGGTTTTTCTACGATCAGTGTTCTTAAGCCGTGTTACTAGGCTGCGAGTGGAGCATATTCTCTGTCCACGCTGATATACCAACAAATCGGACAAGTTCATTCGATGTTTAACCATGGGCACGTACATACGCAATAGCTCATCTCTGCCATTCTGTGACGTCTTCAAGTCGTCCCGTCTTATTAGGTTGATTCCATACAACAGACTGGAACGTAAGCACGGCTTCACTGCCATGACTTGCCAGCGGTTGAAGACTCAATGACCGGATGGTGCCGGTTCTACACACTATGCAGCGCTCCAGCAATGATTTACTCTTTTTTTAAAACATGATTGATACAGTCTAAGACGAAAGAAAAGTCCGATGAAGGAATTATCGGAATAGAACGGAAATCGGTAGCCGTGATGCACATCTACAAACAAACAAGTCGTCGAAATTTCAGAAAAAAATGATTATTTATTTAACAGAGAGAGCTTCACAAATCAAGCAAGTCAGTAAAGTGTTCCTCCACATCTGGCCCTCATGCCAGCAGTTATTCAGTTTGGTCTTGATTGACAGAGTTTTTGAATGCCTTCCTGAGGGATATCGTCCCAAAATCGGGCGCTTGAAATCGTTAAAATCCCGAGCTGGTTGGAGGGACCTGCACGTAATGCTCCAAACTTTCTCAGCTGAGGAGAGATCCGGTGACCTTGCTGGCCAAAGTGGGGCTAGGCTAGCACGAAGACAAGTAGTAGAACCTCTCGCCGTATACGGGCAGGCATTACCTTCCTGAAATGTAAGCCTAGTACGGCTTGCCATGAAGGGCAACAAAATCGTCAACATACCGTTGTGCTGTAAGGTTACCACGGATGACAACCAAAGAGGCCTTTCTATAAAATGACGACGCAACCCAGATCATCACTCCTGGGTGTCTAGCTGTAAAGTGGGCTGGTATCCCACCACTGTCCGGGTCGTCTCCAAACACGTCTTCACTGGCCTACGAGGCTCAGTTCGAAGCGGGACTCATCACTAAAAACAATTCTGTTTTTGTCAATGAGATTCCATTCCGAATATGGCCGACACCACTGCATCGGGCTTGTTCATTTACAGAAGGCAATGGTAGTCGACACAAGAGGTCCCGTGAATGTAGCACCCTTTCTGTGAGCTGTCTGGTAATTGGTCCTTATGTTGACTGAAGCACCAGTTGCACTTTGGATAGATAATAATGATCAATCTGAGGCTGTGAGTGCCTCTCCAATGATTTCTCGGTCCTCACGTTCTACTGTCTCTCTAGGTCGACCGTTTCCTTCTTGAAGCTGTGTTCGGCCATGGTTCACCCATTCCTGGCAACATCGGCTAATGTTGGAATCGCTCCTACTGAAATCTCGAGCGATTCGTTCTCTGTCTAATCCTGACATATGCATATATTGTTCACTCGCTTGTATGCGAGGTGCAGTTACTGTCCACCCAACTACACAGAATGAAATTCTCAAAGGCTGTATGCCCTTGTATCGACATGTCCCCCGTTTACTGTCCTTGGCAGCTGCTCTGTGAAATAGCGCTCCAGTGTCACACATTCAACCATCGGCTGCTAAACTTCAGTTTTGCATTTTCGTCGATGCCTGTACGGATATCCATTTGTAAACACTTTGAATAACTCCTCCGTGGTATGTTTTTTTTCTTTTTTTCTTAGAGGTTACTTTATCCGATGAGTGCATCTCATAAATTGCGAAGCAGTCAGGGACGTATCCTCCCTCGCATCATTACCGGCCTTATAAACGGAAATAACATGACCATGCGCCTAAGTCAACCGGGAAGAACAGCATATACCAGAGTCCTTCGGTCTTTCCTTCCATTCCCTCACGCAGCCCCACACCCATCCACTGATGGGTGATTACATTGAGATGGTTTCATATAACAACGTGGCTGTCGACGTTTTTGGAAATCTGTGGTTAGGACTACGGGACCAAACTGCTGAGGTCATCGGTCCCTATGCACTACATAATCTAACTGAAAGTAACTTAGGCGAAGGACGACACACACACACACCAATGCCCGATGGAGGACTTCAACCTCCGACTGGAGGAGCCGCGCGAACCGTGCAAGGCGCCTCAGACCGCACGGCTACCCCGCGAGGCCCATCGTTTTCTAGCTGTAATCACAGACCACCAGGATCGAAGCATTCTAGTTTCCAAAACCTGAATACAGTAGACATAACGATAATTCATGGCAATTGGACGGACCACACAAATCCTTTCTCTCTGTGTCTCCTGTTAATTTCTCCAGGCATTTATCCCCATTTCCCTCGTACTGTTATTACCAGATAAATAGTTATAGCGCTGGCCGCGGTGGCCGAGCGGTTCTAGGCGCTTCAATCCGGAACCGAGCGACTGCTACGGTCCCAGGTTCGAATCCTGCCTCCGGTATGGATGTGTGTGATGTCCTTAGGTCAGGCAGGTTTAAGTAGTTCTAAGTTCTAGGGGACTGATGATCTCACATGCTAAGTCCCATAGTGCTCAGAGCCATTTGAGCCAAGTTATACAGCCGTGTAATCACCGTTCCCTGGAACGTTCACAGCGAAATATCTAATGACATTCACAATACTAACACTGTAGTCGAGACGATTTAAGAAGGTTCCTGCCAGCTCGCAGCACTGTTGTCAACTTTAACTGTGACGCACTAACGGCTGCAGGCGAAAACAAATGCCGTCTATAGAACTGTAAGCCGGCCGAAGTGGCCGCGCGGTTCTGGCGCTGCAGTCTGGAATCGCGAGACCGCTACGGTCGCAGGTTCGAATCCTGCCTCGGGCATGGATGTGTGTGATGTCCTTAGGTTAGTTAGGTTTAACTAGTTCTAAGTTCTAGGGGACTAATGACCTCAGCAGTTCAGTCCCATAGTGCTCAGAGCCATTTTTTTTTATAGAACTGTAACAACACTGAGGCGTTGTCATAGAGACGCTAACGAAGTATCGTAGTGTTTTTGACTGAGGTAGACGCGCGACGCCACCTAGTACATCCCATTACAACTGTCACCGATCAACTTAACGCCAACTAAACTACAAATTCCACGTGGTTCGGCCGTGTAAGTATAAGGCAGCTCAATTGGAATACAAGGTACATAGAAAACAGACATGCCAGTTATTCGTTACGTCTGCATGTTGCTGATATCCAGCTGTCGCTCTAAACAGTCCGTAGAGTACTGTGCTCGTGTGGTCAGTGCAGCTAGAATTGGCAGTGGTGTGCAAACGCCAGCCAGTGATACGATCGCCGTACACCGCCGCCACGCCTATAATACGAGTGCGCCGTGCAGCTAACGGGACTCGAAGGCGGGACAGCCGCCATCGCAACTCACGAACACGTCACCTAGCTGTCACGACCTCGCCAGCATTTGTGTCTCATGCGTCTGGTTTCACTACTGCTCAAGGAGTAAAGGCTGTATTCCAAGTATTAGCTTCTCTTTTATACAATAGTTACTTTGTCCGGTTCTCTTGCTTCCAACAACTCTACTTAATTTCTCTAGACGAAATTTATACACATACATTATTTTCACACTTCTTCCATAGATTATGAATACGACATTTGGTAACGATGCGGAACGTGTCAGCTTAACACAATGTTCTCTTTACTCCATATTTAAAAATTCATCTACTGATGGAGTTGTCATTCAGAAATTCCTTTAACTTGTTTTTAAAAACTGGTTAGCTGTCTGTCAGATTTTTAATGCTATTTGCTAAATCATAAAAGACCTTTGTGGCAGCAATATTCAACCCTTTCTGTGTCAAAGTCATATTTAACACAGCATAGCGAAGATCATCCTTTCTTCTGGTGTTGTAGCTATGCAGTTTGCTGTTGTTTTTGAATTGAGATGGGTTCTTAATAATAAATTTCATAAGTGAATAAGTGTATCGTGAAAGTACTGTGATTATCCCTAGTTCCTTAAATCAATGTCTACAATGTGACCTGGGAAGGGCTCCAGCCATTATTCGGATTACACGCTTTTGTATACTGAATACTTTTTCTCCTACTGATAAATTGCCCCAACATATGATGCCATATGAATGTAGTGAATCAAAATAGGCATAGTAGGCTAATTTACTGATATGTTTAACACCAAAATTTGCAATAACCGTCGTATCAAAAATAGTTGAACTCAAAAGTTTCAGCAGATCATCAATGTAGTTCTTCCCATTCAATTTCTCATCATTGCGCACACCCAGATGTTTGGAATATTCTTCCTTAGCAACATACATCTGTTCATAGTCTATATTTATCAATGATGTTATGCCATTTACTGTACAGAACTGTATACAGGGTGTTACAAAAAGGTACGGCCAAACTTTCAGAAAACATTCCTCACACACAAATAAAGAAAAGATGTTATGTGGACATGTGTCCGGAAACGCTTAATTTCCATGTTAGAGGTCATTTTGGTTTCGTCCACCTACGCTCAATGGAGCACGTTATCATGATTTAATACTGGATACTCTACCTGTGCTGCTAGAACATGTGCCTTTACAAGTACGACACAACATGTGGTTCATGCGCGGTGGAGCTCCTGCACATTTCAATCGAAGTGTTCGTACGCTTCTCAACAACAGATTCGGTGACCGATGAATTGGTAGAGGCGGACCAATTCCATGGCATCCACGCTCTTCTGACCTCAACCCTCTTGACTTTCATTTATGGGGGCATTTGAAAGCTCTTGTCTACGCAACCCCGGTACCAAATGTAGAGACTCTTCGTGCTCGTATTGTGGACGGCTGTGATACAATACGCCATTCTCCAGGGCTGCATCACCGCATCAGGGATTCGATGCGACGGAGGGTGGATGCATGTATCCTCGCTAACGGAGGACATTTTGAACATTTCCTGTAACAAAGTGAAGTCACGCTGGTACGTTCTGTTGCTATATGTTTCCATTCCATGATTAATGTGATTTGAAGAGAAGTAATAAAATGAGCTCTAACATAGAAAGTAAGCGTTTCCGGACACATGTCCACATAACATATTTTCTTTCTTTGTGTGTGACGAATGTTTCCTGAAAGTTTGGCCGTACCTTTTTGTAACACCCTGTATACTGTGCTTTCTCAAAATTTACTGACAGTCCATTTGCAGAGAACCACTCACTAATTTTCTGAAAGCCATTATTCACAATTTCCTCTGCTAGTTCTTGTTAGTTTGGTGTTTTTACTATACTTGCATTTTAATGAATATAGAGTGTCAAGTCATTAATATATTTTAAGATCAATAAGGGGCCTAAGGCTGAACCCCATGGGACACTGTTCTTGATACCTCCCCAGTTAGAGGAACCTACTGAATTTTGCAGCCTATGTGAATTGTTAATTTCAACCTTCTGCATTCTTCTAGTTAAATAGGAATTAAATCATTTGTGCACTGTCAACTCATAGCACAATACTTTAGCTAGTTTAGAAGAATTTCATGATTATAATGAGATTATGTAGTTTGAAACGATAATGTTAAAACCTATAATCTTGTGTTTGTATGTGTCTAGCTGGCATCTGAAAAACTGGAACAACTTATCTTGATATTGAAATGCGTGAATCTCAGTGCAGGCAGAAGAACTATGTTAAAGCTACATTCTGAACGAAAGTATGTGACGCAAACATTACAAGTTGCGAAAGCCAGGCTAACCAGTACATCAAATAATTCGCCTTCGAGAGTGCAATCCGTCTTCAATAGAATTTACGTTTGATATCTGACTGCAAAACAGAATGATTCAAGTTAAAATGTTGGTCCTGAACACAGTTAATCTTTATCTTAATCTTGTAAACAATCACTAAACCAGAATTGTCATTGCAATTACAGTGCATATGACGATAAAAATTGACTCATCTGACAGTGTGATGAAACTGCTTGAAAATTCACAAGTCAGCACTTTACTGAAACCTTTTGCTGGTATTAAGCCTCAGAACTGATACTGGTAGTTTTACAAAAACCGTCCGATAATCACTGTACCCTCAAATGTACATGAATCATGATGGTAATAATTAAATTCATTGGCCTCATTGTGCGCACGGAACGCTCATCTGCTCTGCAACCTGTTACTATTAAGGATATTGATCTGCCTATCCAAAACCAAATTTCATATGCCGTATTGGCGATTTGCAGTGCAAGACGGTATCTTACCAACTTTGACAAATGCTTCTGCAGCACAAAAGTTGCGATCTGCAATGCGAGTAGACAAAAAACATTCATAAATGTCAAGAATGAAAAATGAACAACTAAATTTAACGATTGACAAATGAGAACAAAGACTCCCAGTATAACTACGTTTCGTTAACAACAACACACCCTTTCATGAAGTTCTAACAACTAGACAAGTTAGCAGAAATCTTGCTCAATAATTTTCTTGTGTACAATTACTTTTCTTGACACTTATTTGAATTATATGACAAATTCATGTGCTCCGCTGTAAAGCTTCTTACAGTAAATTTTAACCATGCACACTGTTCTAACAACATGAAACTACGGAATTACGAATATATGTATAAAATTAGCTTACCTTAGAAAACTTCCCTTCTAATATTTTGCATTCATATCATATCAGTTCTACAAAATTTTTCCTCTGAATATGTTAATACAATATAATTTTCAAATAATGCTGCCTCCACTACATGGCAGTACAGCTTCCATCCTTCTCAAAGCAAGTAGTTAGCCAGCCAGTCCAACACACAGTGACTGCTACTTTGAGAAAGTAAAAATAACCTCTCTGACCCAGATCTGTGGTTTCAGGAACAGACTTACAAAGAATATGGTTATATCGATACTACAGAGACTGAGTACATTTATTAAATTCACAATTTCATTCACATATATGTTCAAAACCTCCTGAAAATCGACCTTGCAAATAGGACAGTTACCTTCCAAGTTTACTTACCATATTCGATTTGACGATGGTCATAACCATTAGTTGCTGCCCTACTCATTCAGTATATGAAGTACATGACAAATATGTTAATTTCGAGAACCCAGAAGTATCTGATAACAGAATCGTATCTTAGCCATTCAGAAATTTTGTGCAGCATATGCAGACTCGATCTCAAGATACTTTTCCATGATACTGACAAAATTATATCCATGGATAAGACAGGTTGCTAAGCATTTTAGTATGTACTAGCAGACGTCGTCATTTTAAATATATAATTGAGCTAATACATTTATATGTGGAGGAGAGAGTTCTGTTCTTAGGCAAAAATGTATTGTCTGTTTCGAAGAAAAACTATAATAATTATAGGATGGTGACGCAGCATATGCGTATGCGTGTCACAAATCTTTGTGAATTACCAGTCGTATACTAAGATAGAAAAGTGATATGTCCTAACTAAAGAGTCATATCCGAAAAAAGGAAAAATTGATAGGAACTGGTTAGAAATTTTTTGGAAGGAAAGGATTTCTTATATTTTCTATTGTGTGATTGTAGAAATATACGAACTTGGCCATAAATCAGAATCTGTGTAGGCCACGTAGGAGACATTTTAACAAATGTTGGTGAACACAAAAATGGCTGTCAAACAGACACTCAAAATCAGTGACACCCACCTCGCTTCGACATTGGTCAGCCATTCCATGAGACAGAAGATGATCTTTGTACAGTATATTACATGAAGCAGGCAAGCGACACGAAATGTCTTATATTAAATTTATAAATCTTCACCAATGACACATGAAGAGAGTTTTTTTAACGGCAGAGTGGAAAGTAGCTTTAAAAATATTTTTTTTAGTTGAATTCTAGTTTTTCTAACACGAAAAATATTTTACTTTTATTCTTTCATTATTTTGTAATAACGTCACTCATTTTATTTATGTGCCATCTCCAATCCAGTCACTTCAGTAAAAACGTTAACGTAAACACTCGTAAAGCTATGTTTTTTTTTTTTTTTAATTCTGCTTTTATGTTGGAACTAGTGCAGCGAAATTAGTAATTCTGAGTACGAAAAATGCAGGAATAAGGGAAGCTACATTGTAACATCCCTAATTAACATAGAACAGCGCATTACAGTCCGTAGTTAAGGTAATCCCTCAAAGTATACAAATCACTGTCTTAGAGGTCTATTATACTCCATGCAGTACTTTTGCCGCACGCACATTCACAAATGAAATATATTGTTCATATATCCCCAGCAGTTTATTATGCCAGTATCTGACCAAACACTCTCCCTATGCGTTAAATTAAGTTATCTCTTAGTATATAAACAACAATAAGCATAGCCATACACAAATAAATATTACAGGTGACAGAATGTCAGACAAATAATCCAGCTGGAACGCTCAGGAAAGGGATCAGGTTATAAAGGTGTGTGTACCATGCAGAATAATTAGTTAACAACATATTGACATCTGATGGTTCCAGCGTGCTGCTGAAATCGATCGAATCGAACAGTTTTTGATAAAAGTGACCAAAGCGGCTGTAACGTGTATCTGTGAGAACAAAATAAAAATAGAAATAAAAGAAAGCCAAGTCTGTTGGTAAAATTCAGTATCATCTTATAAGCCGCTGCACCGTTCCATTTAAATAAACCTCATTTATTCAGTGTCTCACTTGGTAAATATACACATCAAAAAAGTTTTGCATCACCTCGGTTCCCACAACTCCTGAAGATAGACGTTGACTGTGGATATTGTATCACAGACGCAGTCCTTTTGACTTTTCAGAGGTGTCACTAAACCCGCCCAAAGATGTAGATTGACTTTTCAGAGGTGTCACTAAACTCGCCCAAAGATGTAAACAACCATGCATGAGCAGCGCCTATTAGACGGAGGAGGCCCGACAACCGGTCAGTTCCAGTCATTCCACCAGGAAGGAGGTACACGGTTGGTACTGTCTGTAGTTCAACCATGCCTAGAAGGTCAATACCACGGTTCCATCGTGTACGCATTGTTACTTTGTGCCAGGAAGGGCTCTCAACAAGGGATGTATCCAGGCATATCGGAGTGAACCAAAGCGATGTTGTTGGGACATAGAGGAAATACAGAGAGAGAGGAACTGTCGATGACATGCCTCGCGCGGGCCGCCCAAGGGCTACTACTGCAGTTGATGACTGCTACCTACGGATTATGGCTCGGACGAACCTTGATAGCAACGCCACCATGTTGGATAATGCTTTTCGTGACGTACGCCGCTGGTGGTCATGAAAGGCGCCGTAACGGCTGTAAGATACGTGAATGCCATCCTCTGACCGATTGTGCAACCATATCGGCAGTATATTGGTGAGGCATTCGTCTTCATGGACAACAATTAGCGTCACATCGTGCAATTCTTGTGAATGACTTCCTTCAGGATAAGGACATCACTCGACTAGGGTGACCAGCATGTTCTTCAGACAAGAACCCCATCGAACATACCTGGGATAGATTGACCCACCAACCACTCTGAGGGATCTACGCCGAATCGCCGTTGAGGAGTGGAACAATCAGGACCGAAAGTGCTTTGATGAAGTTGTGGATAGTGTGCCACGACGAATACAGGCATTCATCAATTCAAGAGGCCGTGCTACTAGGTATTAGAGGTACCAGTATGTACAGCAATCTGGACCGCCACCTCCGAAGGTCTCGCTATATGATGGTACAACATGCAGTGTGTGGTTTTCGTGAGCAATAGAGAGAGCCGAAATGATTTTTATGTTGATCTCTGTTCCAATTTTCGATACAGGTTCCGGAACTCTCGGAACCGAGGTGATGCAAAACTTTTTTGATGTGTGTTTATAAGCGGATAATTACAAAAAATGGTTCAAATGGCTCTGAGCACTATGGGACTCAACTGCTGAGGTCATTAGTCCCCTAGAACTTAGAACGAGTTAAACCTAACTAACCTAAGGACATCACAAACATCCATGCCCGAGGCAGGATTCGAACCTGCGACCGTAGCAGTCGCGCGGTTCCAGACTGAGCGCCTAGAACCGCTAGACCACCGCGGCCGGCTGGCTAATTACAAAGAAAATGTCGTATCGCTTTGCTTACTGTATCTTGTCAAAAAAATACATCGTTTTGTTGCCAAGTTACTATTATTTCAAGCTTGAGTACAAAAGGCGATATTCCACAAGGGTAATTACGAACACACTTTGTTTCAAAAGTGTTTTGCGCCCGGAATATTGAGGTAGGAATTATCAAAGGAGGAACTGTTATCGCTACAAACCTTATCTGAAAACCCTTAAAATGGTTCTTGAAAGATCTTCTTCTAGTTCACTTTTGTTTCCTTGTTGTAGGTAACATTAAATTGTTCAGCAACAGACAGCTCTACAGAGCTACAGCACAATGTAACGAAAGCGATGTTTAACTGCGTCGAAATGTGCATAGCACATACATAAGCGGAAAGCAAATTATTTGTAATTAACTGCAAGATTTCTCGAGACTTTGTAATGAATCCTCGAGTTAAGTATACAGGACCTGATAAAAGATACTATAAATTTGCTCCTCATAGCAATCTGAAACAAGGCAAAATGATTTGTGCTCAGTGGGGCAGTGGCATTAACACAGTAAACGAGCGAAGATAAATACCTAGTATCGATCTGGGATCTCCTGGAAGGGCAGCTCGTTTCTGACTCGAGAAAAAGCGCGCTGGAACTGGAATGACGCTGGATAATTATCTGCTGCACTGTGAGCGAACTGCCAGCAGCGTGCTTTTAATTTATGTCTTTGGCTTTAATCACAAGAAGGCAAGGTCTGCTCCTACGATGGATGGTCTTAGCGTGAAATGCGAATTAATACGAATGGCGAGCGTGATAGAAATCTGTTATTCAGTACAACAGCGGAAAGCTTGCCTCTTGATTTATCCCAAACGTAACCTGATGAATGAAACGTGTACTTGTTGCCATGGAGAAATTGCTAACTGGCATAGAGACTGATTTAAATTGTAAATGTGTCTAAGAAGGAAAGCGAGATGCATTAGCGCATAAAAAGAAATGAAACATAAATCGATTCCACCCTCAGCTATGTAAGGAAAGCCTTGACACTTTTATTTAAAAACATTCTGTTTCAAGATCTGTAAAACGTGCCTTTGAATTCAATCCGCTTTGAACGATATGAGCGGTGGGCGACGTACCATCGATAAATTGTCGCCCTTTGTTGGATAAAGAGCAACTACATAAAAGAAACTGTAGATTTCGTCTATCGTAGCTTATGACACTTAATTTTATTTACATGGAGTTTATAATTAAAGTTCCAGTTTCAAAACGTTGCAAACAAAAATTGCTGCTCAGAATGACGTAAAATATGAACACAATACTATCGAAGAAGGGGGAAATGTTAAGGACACAAAAAAAAAAATTAACGAACATTTTCCCATTAGATGGCGTTGTAAATGTCATAATGTGAATAGGTTCGGCTACAAATGACAGATGAAGCACAATACGACGACTATCGTGGGAGATGCACATTGAACCAACCGTACTGTGCAATGTTCATGACGGCACAAGTTTATCATTAAACAATTTCGGCGCTGATAGGTAACACCATCGATTTCTATTTGTCCTGGGGCCGAAAACCGCATAAAACAAAGAAATCGGTTTTTAACTGTAGTGAGACTGACGCAAGACATATTCAGTATGTTGTCCAGCAGATTCGAGTGTCTCAGGGGTCAGGTTGAGAATGCCATGCGCAGCGCGTGACTTCAGTTCACCTACATTTGCACCGGAACACTGAACACAGGGTCTTTCAGCTGACCACACAAACAGAAGGTAGACGTATTAAGATCGGAAAAACTAGATGGCAAGGCCGAAGGGAAATTAAGGCTGAAAATTTGTATATTTCCAAAATGCCTCTACAGCAGCTGCTTCACTGGCTATACAATGTTCGGAGGAGCGCCATCTTGTATAGAAATTATTCTACCCACACATCCACGTTGTTGAAGGGTTGTAATGATGCTGTTACGCAAGAGACTCTCATAACGTTTACTAGTAACGGTACAGGTAACAGGACCCGTTCCATTGAAAAAATATACCCTATGATGAACGTAGCCGTAAACCCGCACCACACAGTGAAATGAAATGAGCGTTTGGCGTCATTGGCTTCGAGGCCCCTTACGGGGCAGATCCGGCCGCCTTGATGCAGGTTTTATTACATTCGACGCCACATTAGGCGACCTGCCGCCGGATGGGGATGAAATGATGATGAAGACAACATAAAACCAGTCCCAGAGCGGAGAAAATCCTCGCCCCAGTCGGGAATCGAATCCGGGCCCCTTAGGACGGCAGTCCGTCACGCTGACCATTGAGCTATCTTTTTTTTATGATTATCGGGGATGACACCACACAGTTACCTCGGCAGACCGAAGCGGTACCAGTTGACGTGCGGGCGGATTTTCCGTTGCCAGTATTCTGCAGCTCCGTGAATTGGCGCATAATAGAAGGTGGAAATGGGCTTCATCTGTCAACGGAATGTTTAATGGCTACTCATTGTCCACTACCATCCGAACAAGAAATTGTAGAGCAAATGTTTGTCCTACAGGCAGGCCAGCATGAAGCAGCCCCTGAAAATGGGTAATTATGAAAGGCTAGCAGTGCAGGATTGTTTTGTAGAATTTTATGCAGCGTGATCACAGGCATGTCCGGGCAGTTACCCGTGCACTGCATGTTAAATGTTCAAATGTGTCTGAAATCTTATGAGACTCAACTGCTAAGGTCATCAGTCCCTAAGCTTACACACTACTTATCCTAAAGTATCCTAAGGACAAACACACACACTCATGCCCGAGGGAGGACTCGAACCTCCGCCGGGACTAGCCACTGCATGTTAGCTCACCACCGCTCGACGCCCGATGTTGGATCAATTGTTTTCCTCCCGCTGTCACACTGCATTTCAAACGAACCTGCCTTTTCGAATTTCGTAATCATTTTCTCTAGATTCTTAACAGATTTCGGACAAACGCCTGGCCGGCCGGGGTGGACTAGCGGTTCTAGGCGCTACAGTCTGGATCCACGCGACCGCTACGGTCGCAGGTTCGAATCCTGCTTCGGGCATGGATGTGTGCTGTTCTTAGGTTAGTTAGGTTTAAGTAGTTCTAGAGGACTGATGACCTCAGAAGTTAAGTCCCATAGTGCTCAGAACCATTTGAACAAACGCCTGTTTTCGTGTCCTTGAGTGTCCGGAACTTCAGAGCTACTGGGGCACGATTACTGTTCTTGTAAAAGAGCTTTACCAGTAGTGCGCGAGACTGCATTGACACAGTCACGCCTAGCATCTCAGACGCAATCTGAGGAACAGCCGTATATCCTGTGTCTTTTAGTTTACAAATTCTGCCGGATACAGCTCCTTCTAATGGTAAAATTTTCGTAATTTTTTCGTTTTGTTTTGTTTCTACACCGTTTCTCCCTTCTTTGAAAATATTCCATTCGAATCTGACATCATTCTGAGCAGTGGTTAGTTTCTTCTAACGTTTTGAAACTGAAAACGAAAATATTTAATTGGAATCAACTATCCGGAGAAGAAGTTTATCGTTATTACTGGAAACTGCGATGTACATCATTACTCAGTTGCAACTTTGTGAAATGAATGTAAGTATCGATATAAAAGAGACGAGGACAATTGTGTCTTTCTTTTTTTTTTCTTTTTTTTCAGTCTTTTGACTGTGACTGGTTTGATGTGGCCCTCCAAGAATTCCTCTCCTGTGCCAACATCTTCATCTCAGGGTAACACTTGCAACCTACGTCCTCAATAATTAGGTGCATGTATTCCAATCTCTGTCTTCCTCTACATCTCCCTCTAGTACTATGGAAGTCATTCCCTCATGTATTAACACATGTCCTATCATCCTGTCGCTTCTCTTTATCAGTGTTTTCCACAGGTTCCTTTCCTCTTCGATTCTGCGCAGAACCTCGTAATTCCTGACCTTATCAGTCTACCTAATTTTCAACATTTGTCTGTAGCACCACATCTCAAATACTTCTATACTCTTCTGTTCCGGTTTTCCCACAGTTCATGTTACACTACCATACAATGACGAACTCCAGACGGACATTCTCAACAATTTCTTTCTCAAATTAAGGCCGATGTTTGATATTAGTAGACTTCTCTTGGCCAGGAATGACCTTTTTGCCGTTGCTAGTCTGCTTTTGATGTCCTCCTTGCTCCGTTCGTCATTGGTTATTTTACTGCTCAGGTAGCAGAATTCCTCAACTTCATCTGCTTCGTGACCATCAATGCTGATGTTAAGTTTCTCGCTGTTCTCACTTCTACTACTTCTCATTACCTTCGTCTTTCTTCCATTTACTCTCAATCCATACTCTGTACTCATTAGACTGTTCATTCTGTTCTGCAGATCGTGTAATTCTTCTTCACTATCACTCAGGATAGAAATGTCATCAGCGAATCGTATCACTGATATCCTTTAACCTTGAATTTTAATTCCACTCCTGAACCTTTCTTTTATTTCCATAATCGCTTACTCGATGTACAGATTGAACATTAGGGGCGAAAGGCTACATCCATGTCTTACACTCTTTTTAATACGAGCCCTTCATTCTTCGTAGTCCACTCTTATTATTCACTCTTGGCTGTTGTACATATTGTATATGCACTGCAATGTCAGAATTGCCTCCCACGTGCCTTTCCTTTCCTAAAGCCAGATTGATCGTCATCTAGCGCATCCCCAATTTTCTTTTCCATTCTTCTGTATATTATTCTTGTAAGCAACTTTGATGCATGAGCTGTCAAACTGACTGTGCGGTAATTCTCGCACTTGTCAGTTCTTGCCGTCTTCGGAATTGTGTGGATGATGCTTTTCGCAAAGTCAGATGGCATGTCGCCAGACTCATACATTCTACACACCAATGTGAATATTGATTTTGTTGCCACTTCCCCCAATGATTTTAAAAATTCTGGTGGAATGTTATCTATCCCTTGTGCCTTATTTCATCTTAAGTCCTCCAAAGCTCTTTTAAATTCTGATTCTAATACTGGATTCTTCTAAATCGACTTCTGTTTCTTCTTTTATCACATCAGACAAATCTTCCCCTCATAGATTCTTTCAATGTATTCTTTCCACCTATCCGATATCTCCACGGCATTTAACAGTGGAATTCCCGTTGCACTCTTAATGTTACCCCCCTTGCTTTTAATGTCACCGAATGTTGTTTTGACTTTCCTGTGTTCTGAGTCTGCCCTTCGAACCATCATTTCTTTTTCGATGTCTTCACATTTTTCCTGCAGCCATTTCGTCTTAGCTTCCCTGCACTTCCTATTTATTTCATTCCTCTGCGACTTGTATTTCTCTATTCCTGAGTTTCCCCGAACATTTTTGTACTTCACCCTTTCATGGATCAATTGAAGTATTTATTTGTACCTATATTTTCCTTCCCAACTTCTATGATGGCCCTTTTTAGAGATGTCCATTCCTCTTCAACTATGCTGCCTACTGAACTATTCCTTATTGCTGTATCTATAGCCTTAGAAAACTTCAACCGTGTCTCGTCAATCCCTTAGTACTTCCATATCCCACTCCTCTGCGCATTGATTCTTCATGATTCTCTTAAACTTCAGCCTACTCTTCATCATTACTATATTGTGATCTGAGTCTGTGTCTGCTCCTGGGTACGCCTTACGATCCAGTATCTGGTTACGGTATCTGACCATGATGCAATCTAACTTTAATCTTCTCGTATCACCCGGCCTTTTCCAAGTATACCTCCTCCTCTTGTGATTCTTGAACTGAGTATTCACTATTACTAGCTGAAACTTGTTACAGAACTCAATTAGTATTATCCTCTCTCACTGCTTGTCAGATGCCCATATTCTCCTATAACCTTTTCTTCTACTCCTTCCCCTACAACTGCATTCCAGTCTCCCATTACTGTTAGATTTTCATATCCCTTTAGATACTGTATTACCCTTTCAATATCCTCATAAACTTTATCTCTTCATCTTCAGTTTGCGACGGTGTTGGTTTGCTGTCGATTCTGATAGGGACTACCATATCACTGAACTGTTCACAGTAACACACTCTCTGCTTTACCTTCCTATACGTAACGAATCCTACTCACGTTATAGCAGTTTATGGTGCTGTTGATATCACCCTATACTCATCTGACCAGAAATCCTTGTCTTCTTTCCACTTCACTGACCGCCACTATAGCTAGACTGAGCTTTTGCATTTCCCTTTTCGTATTTTATCATTTCCATACCACGTTCAAGTTTCTGACATTCCACGCGCTGATTCGTAGAACATTAACCTTCCGTTGATTATTCAATATTTTTCTCATGGTAACCGTCCCTTTGGCCGTCCCCTACCGGAAATCCGAATGGGAGACTATTCCGGAATTTTTTGCCAATGGAGATATCATCATGACATTTCTTCAATTACAGCCCACATGTCCTGTGGATATACGTTATGTGTCTTTAATGCAGTGGTTTCCATTGCCTTCTGCATCCGCATGCCGTTGATCATTGCTGATTCTTCAGCCTTTAGGGGCAGTTTCCCACCCCTAGAACAAGAGAGTGCCCTGAACCTCTGTCGGCTCCTCCGCCCTCTTTGACAAGGCCGTTGGCACAATGAGGGGTGACTTCATATGCCGGAAGTCTTCGGTCGCCAATGCTGATTATTAATCACAATTTAAGCAGCAGCTGGATTCGAACTCGAGACCGTAGACGTTTTGGTTACGAATCAAAGACGCTATCCCTAGGCCACGGGTGGATGATGCTAAACAATGCAATGGTTTTCCGAAATCCAGTACAACAAAATATTCAGAGAGGTTACTGAAATATTATGTTGTATCGTGATACGGGGGACCACTAGGCTACTTAGACTGAATGTGACACTGAATTGAAATTATTGAAAGTGTAGCGTCGATTTGATTTTTCCGGGACACTGTGACGAAAGAAACAGTTAAAATTCGTTTGATGAAGAATTTAATTAATAGGGATAGCTGTTTCCGCTTGGAAAGTTCATTGAATCCGGTGCTTTCTTAAATAATTTTGCAAATCTGCAGTGCAGCACACAATAGTATATCGACATCACAGCATGGATCAGTCTCATAGCCACAGATTCAGTTTATGTATACTTCTTTGCCGCTGATCAAACGAGCAACTTAAACGAGTTCAGTACAACTGGCGTTAAACTGAAATCGACCAATTAAATAACTCCCTAACGTAAACATTGCGCTACGCTACAGGTCAGTCTGTTAACCTGAATTTCCCATTTACATTCGTTGACTTTGCCAACTTGTAACAAAATTATCACCTTCATCCTAACCTAGACCTGCTTTTACGCTACAGATCAGTCTGTCACCATTACTAAATCGACCGATTTCATCCGAAAGCCGCTTTTACAGTACTCATTTTTGCGTTTCATCCCATCAGCCTTATCTGGTGCTCGTGTATTTGTGGCCGCACGCGCAGGGTTAGAAGGACGGAGCGAGTGCTGTACCTTCAGTTTGTCGGCTCACGCAAGATGGCCGGAAGGCATACGGCTGAAATATCAGAAAAAGGAATGGGATTTATTCAGCTGACTCCCGAAACGAGGGCTGTTTGAATATTTTCTTTTGCTTTTCGTAAATTTTTTAGTGCAGAAATGGCACAACTTGTCTGAGCTAATATCATTTCGGCGCTACAGAACACAGAAAAACAGCTCACAAGCATGAGGTATAGCAACAGCTAACAAGTTGCTAAATTTTACCCTTGTTGTACGCCGTAACAAAATCCTACGATCATACCTTGGTCAGCTCCAAACTTCCACTTCGAAACATGGTTCTGTGGCTAGCTAAAATTTCCTCAGTAACCTTCCCTATCGTCAACCGCGGCTTCTCTCCCACACACATAAACACACACGTCAATATCGCTTCTGGAGTACTACAGGTTTTGGTCAGAGGGACAGTTGCAACAGATCTGGTACCTAAAGTACTACGGGTTTCGGTCATAAGGACAGTTGCACCGCATCTGGTACCTGAAATACTACAGGTTTTGGTCACGAGGACAGTTGCACCACGTTTGGTACCTGAAGTATTACAGGTTTTGGTCACAAGGACAGTTGCACTTCGTCTGGTACCTGAAGTACTACAGGTTTTGGTCATGAGGACAGTTGCACCACGTCTGGTACCTGAATTACTATAGGTTTTGGTCACGAGAACTGTTGCAGTGCGTCTGCTACCTGAAGTACTACAGGTTTTAGTCATGACGACAGTTACACTGCGTCTGGTACCTGAAGTACTACAGGTTTTGGTCATGAGGACAGTTGCACCATGTCTGGTACCTGAAGTACTACAGGTTTTGGTCATGAGGACAGTTGCACCACGTCTGGTACCTGAAGTACTACAGGTTTTAGTCGCGAGATCAGTTGCACTGTGTCTGGTACCAGAAGTACTACAGGTTTTGGTCACGAGGACAGTTGCACCGTGTCTGGTACCTGAATTACTATAGGTCTTGGTCACGAGAACAGTTGCACCACGTCTGGTACCTGAAGTACTACAGGTTTTGGTCATGAGGACAGTTGCACCACCTCTGGTACCTAAAGTACTACAGTTTTTGGTCATGAGGACAGTTGCACCTCGTCTGGTACCTGACGTACTACAGGTTTTGGTCATGAGGACAGTTGCACCACGTCTGGCACCTGAAGTACTACAGGTTTCGGGCATGAGGACAGTTGCACCGTATCTGGTACCTGAAATACTACAGGTTTTGGTCACGAGGGCAGTTGCACTACGTCTGGTATCTGAATTATTACAGGTTTTGGTCACGAGAACAGTTGCACTGCGTCTGGTACCTGAAGTACTACAGGGTTTGGTCATGACGAGAGTTACACCGTGTCTGGTACCTGAAGTATTACAGGTTTTGGTCACGAGAACAATTGCATCACGCTTGGTACCTGAAGTACTACAGGGGTTGGTCACGAGGACAGTTGCACCACGTCTGGTACCTGAAGTACTACAGGTTTTGGTCGCGAGAACAGTCGCACTGCGTCTGGTACCAGAAGTACTACAGGTTTTGGTCACGAGGACAGTTGCACCGCGTCTTGTACCTAAAGTACTACAGGTTTTGTTCACGAGAGCAGTTGCACTGCTTCCGGTACCTGAAGTGTTCGACAGAGAGTGATGGCAGAATCGTTGGTAGCCCTGCAGTATCTGCGGAATCTCGCATTGAGGTTGCCTTACTTACACTCTGTTCTTATCTTAACGTAAGTTGTCTGCGCGCATTGCGAGTTAATTGGCATCGTCATATGGCTTTTATGCCAAGTTAATGAGCACGAATATTTCAGTCATTATACGCTTATGTAGCGACGTTATTCCACATTCTAGGACGTCAATTACTGGATTCTTGTTGAGGTAAGCTCTTCGAAGACAGGGTCGTTTGTCATTCTGCAGGTGTTTTCAAATGCTCATGAGCTTGCTTTCAGCATGCGTGCTGATGTGAATATGATTAAATTATGTTAACATTTTTATTAATTCCATACATGGATACTACCAAGGACATTACAACACTCATTCTAACTGAGACCGGAGATTACTTACTTACAGTACTGCTGTATTTCAGTCTCATTCCCTGTTACATCTGTGATTATCGGTAAACATCCTTATGAGATGTCTCAGTGGGTTACTGTGATGAATTCTTCTCGGCCTTTTAGCTCATTCTGGAAGCCTTTTCTTTGTACTTGTCCCGCCTCTGGTAGACATGTAGCGACAAACTTGCTTGGGACGCTGAGAGAGATCATTTATGTACCGAAGTACGTAATGCACATTACTCAGTCTCTTAGGAAAGGATGAACTATGGTCATAGGAAACATGGTCCAGGAAGTACGGATGATTACGCATAGGGTATATAAAATAAGTAACAACTTGTTCGAATAAATTGAATCGGAAATAGCAAACACAATGGGGCTACCAACCACAACGTAAGCATTGCACGAGGCCAGGTATGGAAGTCACACAATTTGCGATCTCTTGTTATCAAAATTGCAAGCTTCGTGAACTCATGCATAAATTATGGTCGTAAAAGGGCATTGAGAAATAGAATGAGGTGGACGTAAGAGAAGAAAAAGAAAGAATGTGGGAAGTAAGAACGTCCATGTGGGCAGGAAAGCGTGTGGAATTACCAGTTGGTAATCGGTGGACGTTGAGATTTGCGAAAACCAACTAATTTAATTCCTGCGATCACAATACGCTCAGAATGCGGTATTAATTTTGACTGATAACACTAACAACAAGAATGAGCAAGAAACTTTTGGCAAACATGTTTACGAACTATGGAGGTTTCGTTACCCGCAGCTTACAGCATAGTCCGTCGGGAATAGCTACTCTGTTCCACTTTCACCAGGAAAGTGCCGACTCACACAAAACGCTGTACCCGCATTCGCGCACAACCGAAAGTTATCGTTATATTCTCTGCTTCAGGAATATCGATCCTGTCAGGGTTATCTTTGCTACAGCAGTTGTTTCGTATGGTGAAGGCTCACAAAGTACCGTAAGTAGAAGGGAGATGGAAATGTGATGAATATTTGTTGCCGTACTTATAGGCGCCACAGTCAGTATTCAAATTTAGGGAACGCCAGCATCCAGGTGCCCGTGCATCCAATGTGTGTGCTGAGGTGTCAGTGAAGAATGCAGAGTGGAAGGTGCGGCCGAGGCGCCAAGTCGCGGAGGTGTTGGCGCGTCTAAGGGGTCACGTGTTAGCGTGTACACAACCGGGTCCTGCGGTGTACTTAGCGGCGCCATTATGGAGAGGGTAACGGCGCTACCAAAGCAAACGACGGTAGTGCACACCCTCCGATGCCATGGTCGGCACACTCTGGTGGAGTGGCTGGCGTTAACACGTGACGCCTTCCATCGCGCCACAACACAAACTCTGCATTCCTGCAAACATCGACATGAAAGAGACTCTCAATGGACGCCGTACCACACTCCAGGAAATCCTGGAAACTCAGACAACAGGAATCTGAAATACGTTCTACACTGACGAAAATGGAAAGTGGTTACACGACGAAGAACCGGTCCGATATTTCTCGAACTTTATGGAGATGTTGGTCACCAGTGGGTATTAAACATTTAGGAGATTATGTCAATCGTTAGCAACCTCCAAGGGCACGAATCCACTCTTGTATTAATTGTCACATGGAAGCGAAGAGCCCCAGAACGTCGTTTCGAGGAATTTGTTGCTATGCCTGAAACACATGCTATGCCAGTTAATGAAAATTGTAGGCTGGAGGCTGGTACAAAGCTTCAAGTTACCGCATCACACCCTCGACGTCATCTGCATGGCATAAATCAAAGGACTGGGAAAGCTAGTTATAGATCCATACATACATCAAGGTCTTAGTAGCGTGAACTGCAGTGTGGATTCTCCTGTAGGAACATGCTGCGCCCTGGTCGTGAATAGTATTGTAACAGGTGTCACCATTCCTGTTCCATACCGGCGAGCATTACTCTTCCCTTTAACAATTGCTAAATCAGTCATCACGTCATATTCCATAATTCTCTACACAATGACTCCAAGAGTTGCAGAGAAACGGGTCTTGAGAATCGCTACTGTGAGACGTTTCACTACGTCGTACGTGGAGAGGTGGTCGCCTACCTGATCGTCACAAATAGATGCGAGATACATCACTTATCACCCCACAGTGCCATTCAGAGTCCCAGTTGACTGACACTATAGCATTTGAGACGGTGTGGTCTGTTGCCAATGGGGAATAGCAACTGAAGGTCGCAACAAAACTTCCAATAATCTGTGCCTGACAGTTAGTGTTGACACCAAGTATAAAACTTCTGCCCAGATTCAATCTTTCTTCATCTGCCTTCTCTTCACAGGCAGTCAGACAGTCTTATAATCTTCTCGTGGTGTACTGTTGGGAGGACGCGTGTCTGCTCTTCTTGTCACACTGTTGTCAAAACTCTATCTCGACACCATTGGTTCTACAGCCTTTGTATTTCAGTCAACTGTCCGTCAGAGATCAAAAGCGAATTCCTTACATAACAGGAAGGAGAAAAATCTGTTTAACATGGGCTCTAAAAAGTATACATTAAGTGCTATGAGCATCTCTTCATCTTTGATACTGTAAAACAAATCTCTTCCATTGCAGCCGTCAGGGGTGGACGAGCGGCTCTAGGCGCTACAGTCAGGAACCGCGCGAGCGCTACGGTCGCAGGTTCGAATCCTACCTCGGGCATGGATGTGTGTGATGTCCTTAGGTTAGTTAGGTTTAAGTACTTCTAAGTTCTAGGGGACTGATGACCTCAGAAGTTAAGTCCCATAGTGCTCAGAGCCATTTTTTTCTTCCATTGCAAGCTCTTTGCTTACGATACTTTGGGAGGAAGTGTTACGGACCAAAAAGCAAACAAAAAAGTGCAGTGAACATGGTTCTATAATGCACATACTGTAAGATCTGTGAAAACTTGTTAAATATAAGAGATGTGTTTTATAGAAGCGAAGATCAAATTTTTTTTCTTTATTTTAATACGTTACAAAAGGTAGGCCGGCAGCGACCTATCTACGCCGCTCTTCAGACACAGGAAAACAGACAGTAAACATGGAGACAGAAAAACGGATATACATGAATGGTAAAAACAGGAGACATACATAAAAAGTGACGCGAAGGCGATTGCGGAAGGCACTGGTTATACAAGTAAGTTCGGCAGTGCACAAAAACGGAGACAAACAGTTTCTCACGCGAAAGAAGAATCACCTGAAGAAGAACACTGACGCACTTAGATGAAGAGAACACTGTAGCACATTGCTGATGATCTTCAGTGGACCGAACACACTGAGGAAATGGGTGGGGGCTGCCACTGGGTGCAGGAGACGGGCAGGGGGAAAGGAGGGGGGCAAGAAGCCAATGGGAGAAAGGAAGGGTGAGAAGAAAGGAGAGGGCAGGGTCAGGTGTGGAAACCTGGGGAGGGGGGAGAGGAAGTGGGAGAACTGGGAGAGAGAAGGGGGAGAGAGAAAGGAAGGAGAGGAAGGAGAGAGGGAGCCCTGGAGGAAAGGGGGGGGAAGGTAGTAAAGGATGGGGAGAATTAGAGCTGATAGGAGGGGTATATGGACGGAACGAGGACATCTTCCAGAAGGGGGAGTTGGCGGAGGTCACCTTGGGCAAGGGTGTGGAGAGTGTGAAGATGGAGAGTAGGTGGGATGCAAGAGTATAGGCGCGGCAGCGGGATGGGGTGGGAGAGGAGAAGATCAAACAGGGCTCATAGCTCTTAAGGTGTCCATTTTAGATCCTATTTTTACTGCAGTTTTTTCCTCCTTGTTCTATAAGGAATGTGAGCCGTGTAGAAGTATCGATTTTGCTAAGTCGGGGTCAGGCCGCAGTTTTTCGGCTGTTTTTCAGGGACACAAGCAAAGCAGCTGGTCTATGTAATCGGTATCGGAGTGTTGCAGAAAGGGGAGCAGATTAGGCTGAGCTGGGGAGGGCAGTTGTGGACACAACGGCGAGCACGAGCGTGGCGTGCCTGTCTTCAGGTACCAAGAGATGGTGCACTGAGCCGAGTGGTACGGTACCGCTGGGCAGCGACAAATGGCAGCAGGACTCCGCGGCTGGTGCAGCGAGGCGGACAGGGCCATGACGGAAGTTGTACCCATTACTTGCTGCTCGACTGTCCTACAATCAACATACGTGGATTGGCAAGACATCAGCGAGGACAGAGGAACATGCAACTGATGTTCGACTACGTGCTAAGACAGTTGGTACGTGAATCTGGAGACTCGGCAGATTTAATAACCAGTGAAGTGACATTCTTGCAATGGGTTTTTACTGAAGAACACAATTAAAGTGCATCACAGCTCTATCCAATACAGGTAGAATCTGACAGTTAAGGAGGTAGGACTCCTGCACTGTTGTAGCTGAAGAGTGGTAATTTGATAACCTATGTTCAGTTTTGCTCTCTCGTTCACGTAAAGTCAGAGAGGAAATGTAAAGCTGTCTGAAGTTTTGAGGAACAGACCGGTCAAAGGGATGGGTAGTGCTTAGGAAGCAAGCTAATTTTAACTTTCAGATTTAACTTAAATGTTGAGTGTATATTTGATGTGGTTATTAAATTAGTATATACTCTTGCTAATGAAAAGAAAAGCTTTATAAATTTTTTGCCTTATTGTAAAACTAGAGTGTTTAAAGCGCAGTCGCTCAACGCTCAGTGTGATCTGTAAAAGCTTAGTGAGACAGTTAACAGTAAATTAAGTTTTTGTTTTATGAATTTATAACTTTCATTAACCGGTGTTCTACATAAAACCGAAATGAGCGGTTATAATATTTCGCGAATTCATCTTTTTGCTAAGAATTGTGTAATACAATGGAATGTGGTACAACTGTGCAGCAATATCTGTTTCTCGTTTGGGCTACTGGCATAAAATGAATATTTTAAAAAGTTTCATCCGACAATCACTAAAACTCCATTATAGTCCACCTCCCTAAACCCTTGTCCTGTCATTGTTCAGAATTCATTCGCGAAGTTCTGCTATCGAGCTCTGAAACATCCTGTATACATGCATCTATATGAGTACATACATATGTAGATATACATATGTGGATAAAGAGAACAATGTTCACCACTAACTAATCAGCAGTAGTAAGAGCAGTGGATTTACTCCATTTTACACCTGAAACAGTAATTATCATCCGCTATAAAAACGGTGAACCATATGGGTTAATGAAACTAGAATTTCAGGGCCACAGATTGTTAATTAATGGAACTAGATGTGAAACAGCAGGAAGGCAATTTCACCTTCCAGCTACCATTGTGGCCACACAATGATTAATGTGTCCCAGCAAGTGTTGTATTAACCGCAGGATCCACAACACGTATTACCTAACAAAAACTTAACTTTTATTAACTATACCTTAGCTTACTAATTTCAGAAAAAGGGCAAATTTCATTCAGTTGAATGTAGCAGCATGTGGATCAACATCATGGGAAATGTAGACAAAATAGAATTATTTTCAGCGTATCAATGGGAAGCATAATCTTGGTTCTACTGTTTATCTGTGCGACCTACTTTTGCATATAGCGTACAATACCTCATTTAAAAGAGGCAACCATCTATCAAATACGTGTGGAACGGATCGAAACTAGTAACAAGCAACGTAAGCGGAAAGTGTAAATAGCGTATGCAGTCAGGACACAATGAAGAGGTACATTAATTTAATAAATATTCAATGCTTGGGTTAGGCAACCCAGAAAACTGTTAATGGAGTAACTTTTTTAAATACAAGGCAGTATTACTTCTCTGTAAGGCCGAAATTAATTCATAATGAAGCAATCCTCTCTCAACTGCTTCTCCGAACCTTCACCCTGTCCCACACCACACATTTTTACATAGTGATTCAACTGATTCCAAGACGCTGTTGCCCCTGAACATTAACACGCATCGGAGTTTTCTTGGAATCAACAGTCACCCACAACATCACTCGGTGACGTTTTCGTGCCTGAGCTTTCAATAGGAGAGACGCACCGTTGAATCACCAACACCAGCTAGCAGATATTCGTTTCCAGTCTTCTAGTTAAGTTTACAAAATAGCAGACATAGTCATTTCAGTGAGCAGTTTAGCTAACAGATGAAGTATTCAATGGTCTTCGTGCCATAGACTGAAGCATTATTTTTCTATTAAATGAATCCAGATCCGGGTAGATTTTACCGTAATATACAAATTGCGTCTTCAGTCTCAAAAAAAAAGGTAAGGGATCAGACTAGACAATCTAATAATACAAGCAGTAATTGCGGTGGGTGTCACCTCTCATTACCGTCTGTGACAGAAGAATATCGCAGTTTGCGATGGCGCGGGTGTTGAATGCTGCTATAAGAAATGGTTCATCTCACCACAAACCTCACGCATTCCACCGCCAGATCTAGGCGATACACAAAGGTCTTAAACTAAGAAAAGCAGTGAAAAACTGTGACTGCACTGCATCTGTCTCTAGACTACATCACATTTACTTTGAAAAAACTAACAGTTCTTTGTACTCTTCATGGTTAGGTTTCCTACTACTTGAAATAAATGCTTTAAAGAATAAATGGTGTGTGTCTCGGAATATGTTCAAATATTCACATGTGTGTATGAATTCCTAAGGGACCAAACTGCTGAGGTCATCGGGCCCTAGACCTACACACTACTTAAAATAACTTAAACTAACCTATGCTATGAACAGAACACGTACCCATACCCGAGGGAGGACTCGAACCTCCGACGGGAGTGTCTCAGAATAACTAAATCACAAAACTGCTTCCAAGTTCAAATGGTTCAAATGGCTCTGAGCACTATGGGACTTAACGTCTGAGGTCATCAGTCCCCTAGAACTTAGAAGTACCTAAACCTAACTAACCTAAGGACATCATACACATCCACGCCCGAGGCAGGATTCGAACCTGCGACCGTAGCAGTTGCGCGGTTCCAGACTGAAGCGCCTAGAACCGCTCGGCCACCGCGGCCGGTTTGCTTCCAAGTCCGCATTCCAATTGAAACTACAAGTCTGGACTTTACTGTTCGAGAACAACTAGTTAGAGTTCAGCTGTAATTGCGCATGCGACGTTCACACTAAAAGTCAACAGTTATATTGAATTTAAAGCCTCCTGACACTAAATCCCGAAATAGTAATTTTGCAAACAGTTTAAATGTAACGTGATGTTCAGTATTATATAATTTGTAAGTGACTCGGGATTGAGAGATGGTTAAATAGTATGCTGTTTCACATTGGATCGCTGCATACAGTGCAGTGTTGACCATATGTCTTGTTTTCATATCGATGTTCCTCTCGGTATTTATTTTCTTATTGCTCCAACCATCAACTAAAGTTTCATCCTGAAATTGCTTATTAGTTAGAGGAAAGTTGGTGAAGCAAGCACACAATGAGGTAGACAATTCTCTGGCAAAGATTCATATATATTCTGCCACTTAAACACAATAATGTGGGCTGCACTGTTCACAACTGGCTTAATCACACGATCGACATATAAATCGTGATTAGTACTGCAGCGGCTCGGTTCACTTCCAGTACACTGCAAATGTACCGTCGTGCTGGTTAGTCTCTCTGTTCGATTACTAGAGCCGCAATCACACTAAATCACTGTTCAGATAGTTTTGATAGTCGACAGAGTTTGTCGCAGTTAACGCTAGTTCATCCTACCCTGCTTATTATAACGAATTTTACGATTGCACACGAAGCCGTTTCACCTCGCGGCTGCCTGTTGATCTCTCGACACGATATGCTGCGAAGGTGCTTCCCCCCGTAAAATTCAGTTGCCAAGATTGTAAGTCTCTTTCAGTTACTATGATCACTGAATTAGGAACTGAAACAGTGGGAACTAACACTGGTACACAAAGTATCCTCCGCCACACACCTTAACGTGGCTTTCTCAGTATAGTTATAGATGTAGAAGTGCGCGTTTGTTGGTTCCGTAACTGTCCGCGACGCAACTGAAGGTTACCTCAACGACACTCACACGAATGCGGGAACTACAATTTGCATAAAAGTTCACTGATACTAATACCGCTGAAAATACTGTAAAACACACAACTTGCACGGTGAAGGCTTCGACCGTTTATTACCAAGATGCAGCTGTTTGCGTTTCTCCAGGCCACGACTCCGGCAATACAGGTGGCGTCCAATGCCGTACCTCACGCACGGTTTACTCCCTAACAATTAGGCTACGCTTCACGCTCACAATAGCGGCGACTATCGATACTTTGGTGGGGTGGATAACAATGTTACAGTATCCTTACACGTTCGTTTTCTTAGTTTCTCAACGACTTCAGCGTAATATACCTCACCGAGTTACAACGTGTAGTAGTATATTCGTGTTTCGCTTCATTAAAACAACTTATCAGAACAGTCACCCAAAACGAATACAGTCGTACACGTCCACTTTCGGCTCTCCGCGACATCTTTGTTCTCATCAAAACGTTTTTGAGCAATATTTTAGATAAATTATGGAAGCCACTGCTCACACAACTTTACCCACTGGTGACTTGACTATTCTAGCCCTTGTAGCTTCTCTCCCGACAACAGAACACGAAAACACGCTCTTTTCCTTCAAGTTCAGTCTACTGATACTCAAAGAGAGTTGTATAAGTTCTCATATAACTAAAAATAACACCCAACCAACCATCATAGTTCTTGGTTCAAATGGCTCTGAGCACTATGGGACTCAACTGCTGAGGTCATTAGTCCCCTAGAACTTAGAACTACTTAAACCTAACTAACCTAAGGACATCACAAACATCCATGCCCGAGGCAGGATTCGAACCTGCGACCGTACATAGTTCTTGAACGCAGTTCGTGTTAATTGTCGAATTGTTACTTCCAATATTACAAAAGAAATTCAAATAATATCTTTACTCATCCTATGCGCCAGCGTAAAAGTGTTGCTTCTTTTTTATAATTATTCGCTGTTTTCATATACTGTAATATTTTTTTTTCTTTCACTCAGTATACGTGACCCACTCTACTGTTACATAACATTATTTTACACTCTCTGACATTCTTAATTGCTCAAAAATTAAAGATTCGTTCCCCACGTACGTTTCTCATTCACTTCACACACATCCTAGCGATATGTAAACTGTAATTTGTTTTTAAGTACTGGCAATTTCGTGCTTTAAGGAAATTTCTGCGTCTTCATAACTACAAAGAATAATTATTTGCATTTTCTTTGGTGTATTCAAGTTTCCCGCCACGAATTCTTCTCTTGCGCAAGTTCTTTAGCGCAGAGTATCATTTACCCCTAGGTCGTCAACTGTATGTTGAATTCATTCCGATCTCCGTCCTCCCTTAATTGGAAACTATTTCCCGATTTCTTAACACCCGTCTTTTCATTCTGTTGCTTCTTATAAATGTTTCCCATATTTTCCTTTCTTCGCCGACTCTGCAGACCACCTCCTCATTCTTTATCTTGTCAGTCCACCTAATTTTCAACATCCTTCTATAACACCAAATTTCAAACCATTCGATTCCCTTCTTTTCTAGTTTTCACACAGACGGTGGCTCCATACAACGCTGAGCCTCTGACGAACATTCCCAGAAATTTCGTCCTCAAAATAAGGCCCATGTTTGGTATTAGTAGACTTCGTTTAGCCAGTCATGAACTCTTTGCCTGTGGTAGTCTGCTTTTAATGGCTTCCTTGCTTTGGCCGTCATGTACTATTGGTTCATAGAAACCGATAGCAGTGGAATCACAGATCTGCTTACGATTTAGCCTCCCGGACATGCAGATGCGGTGCAGCGCGCCAGGTGGCGTATTGTATAGTTGGTATCCAGTCACGTAGACCCATATCTGTAAAGTATAAGCACACATCTGCCTCCAAGGAAGAACTGCATATGACTGCACTAAAAGTTCAGTCTATTGTTAACAACCTTCTCCATTTCCACACACAGTAAGATGACGAAATCAAAAACGTATATTGTAACCAACTCCAAAAATGGTTCAAATGGCTCTGAGCAGTTTGGGACTTAACTTCTGAGGTCATCATTCCCCGAGAACTTAGAACTACTTAAACCTAAGTAACCTAAGGACAACACACACATCTATGCTCGAGGCAGGATTCGAACCTGCGACCGTAGCGGTCGCGCGGTTCCAGACTGTAGCGCCTAGAAACGCTCGGCCACTTCGGCCGGTGTAACCAACTCCCTATTAAGCACTGCCTCTGTATTCCACACATAATATTATGTGAACGTACCTACACCCATTCACTATCAAACGCACCAGATTGATCAGTGAAATCAAATGCAGAAATCAAATCTGATCGGTGGTAAAAATTTATTATACAGAATCATAAGCACAAGGTGAACAAAATTAAGATTCAGATTTTTGTGTCTGGAGGTAATAACATGAGAAGAATTTTGATAATAAATGAATCTGATTATTGTTCGGATTTAAAGGATAAACGATTCTTATTTCGTTAGGATGTGCGCTGTATGGCAAAGTTAAACAGCAAAATATTTAACATTTACTTCCTGAGTCTAAGTGGATGTAGATATTACAAATTCCAATTTCAAAATTAATCCTCCTGTGCAAAATGAATTTCAATTGTGCTTCTTCCGAATATAGTGCTACCTTCAAGAGCATTCGGCGTCTGCTTTACATCTGGATAAACATGTCAGATTTACTACAGCCGCTAATTACTTCCTCTGCAGAAACTCTCAGTAAGCACCCAGTTCATTTAAATACTTTAAGTTATGTATTTACGTCTCTTTTAATAACTCAGCAGTAGCATGCACTACGGTAATTAGTTGCAACGTCAGTAAAAGACTTAACTATATACATATTTTTTAGATAGCATTTTTCTGATGTATCTGCCTCAGCTATGATGTACTATATTAGCTTCCTACCTCGCTGACGTCACTCGGTTGCACTGTCGGAAGCCACGTGATCTCTGTTCCTCTTTCTTACATTAGCCTCCCACCTTGCTGACGTCACTGGGTCGTACTGCTGGAAGTTGCGTGATCTCACTTCTGCTTCTTTCTTAACTGATTGTCGTACACTGCTGCAACGGAGGCCCTCGGCAGCCGTTTTGAACAAATTGCTTCGAAATTCTGTTCCTGAGCGTAGTACTGTCACAAATTTCATGCAAAATAAAATTTTATACGACTCTAGATAACTACTAGATGGGGTTTTCTGTGTGGTTTCAGAAAAAAAGACACAATATTGTGGTAGCAATTAACAGACGCATTATTGGATTTATTTCTTTGAGGATGTGCATATCAAATATTAATACCATGCCGTATTAGACGCGATTTCCCTATACGTTCTTTTATAAGGCTTTTCTAATTTTACTGTAGAAAGTTTCACAAAACATTCAATATCTCAAAGTGAGCAAAACTGACTTAAACCACTATAACATAAACCTCTTAATTTATCAGCAAAGCCACTTCACGTAAAGCTTCATACTATGTCATTACACCTGTAAACAGCACTTATTTGGTTATCAAATTCTAAATGTCTGTGTTACACTACACAATTTCACCCAGATTAGTTAATTCACTTCCACAGCCGATATACTGATCTTCTTTTTGCTAACAAATCATATACGTTTCATACTGACTGATTCTTCACAGTTCTCCCATTCGCAGTTATTGATTCAATACGCATTAGTTACTCTGGAACTTCACGCAGATGTTATCCGTCATTAAAAGATTATAAAACATCTTCTAGTCTCCCTTTGCGAGGGAACTGTCATCAGGAATATACTTTAGTGCATTCTTCCGTTTCTCAGTCTTCTAGTCTGACCTCCTTTAATTTACGCATCTCCCTTGTGTACCTCCAATCACCGATGGCTGAATATAAAATTCGCCACATAACTATTCGGCACCATCATTACACTCCAACAGCACAAAAATTTTTATGACTCAACAGTATCTCTCCAGGCCAGTTTCACTCTTAACTATATCGAAAAGCTCTTCTCCATACACTCCTTTAGGAAAATCACAGTTTAAGTTACTATTCCGCCACGTTTCTGCTTTGCATACTTTTATAAAAATAGTATATTGATTATTTTTACTTCTGGACCGTCTAACTACAATTGAATGAAACACAATTTTCGTGCCATACGCCTTTAGCCTTTATACTCTGCAAGGCATCTTCAGTGGCTTGGAATATGCACATATTTTTGCTATTTAGTTTACATTTTGATGCAATGTACCTATACGTTATAAAAAGTTCTGGTGGCTGGTTTTTCCTATTACGTAGTAATATTTCAAATTCTACTTACAGGTTGCGTGGGCAGTTTTCTACATATTAGGTTTGTGTTCCATTTCTGATCCACTTCTTATAATTGCCACTTGGGGTTTTTGTTTTCACATTTCACGGCACTAGGATCTGAACACTTGCTTTGATGTAACGTTTTGGTTTCTGTAGCCCACTGTCGGATCTTATTGCCAAAGATCGAGAGTTATTTCCAACTTTCGAATGTAATTTCTGAGATATCTGTGATCTGTTTGTGGATGCATGCGTGTGTGTTTTTGTGTGAAATAGTATTTGTTTTGGTGAGCTTTTTTATTATTGTTATTGTCAATTTTTGTGTGTGTGTGTGTGTGTGTGTGTGTGTGTGTGTGTGTGTGTGTGTGTGTGTGTGCGTGTGGTGTGTAAGGCGAAGAGAGAGAGACAGAGACAGAGAAAGACAGGCAGAGAGAGAGAGAGAGAGAGAGAGAGAGAGAGAGAAGAATGAAAGTGGGGGGGGGAGAGATTTTTTTTTTTAACTGCATGTGCTAGTTGGACGGTCCTAAAGTAAGAATAACAAATACGTCGTCATATTACACGCAACTGAGGAAGACAGGACTACAAAATTTGAAATTTTTTAAATAATGTACACACTAGCGTTCTGTTATTATACACAATCTATTGTCACGTGTTCTCGTCTTCCTCCTCGCTTAAATAGAAAAAATGGTTCAAATGTCTCTGAGCACTATGGGACTTAACATCTGAGGTCATCAGTCCCCTAGAACTTAGAACTACTTAAACCTAACTAACCTAAGGACATCACACACATCCATGCCCGAGGCAGGATTCGAACCTGCGACCGTAGCGGTCGCGCGGTTCCAGACTGAAGCGCCTTTAACCGCGTGGCCACACTGGCCGGCGCTTAAATAGAGGACTTTATTTTTTCTTTAACTGGGCATAACACGTGGCACGATTTACAATAAATTGTTATATCGTACTAATTGTCATAACAATAAGATTTTTACAGACTACAGTTCTACATAATAATATACATTGATAAATAATTCACATTTGAGTTGACAGAAATAGGCCAACAGCTATGAACAGAACGTACACGGATAACACTCTACTCACAAGACTTTCTACAAAAGTGACGCCATTTTGACATCACGCGCAGTGTTGACAACCGTTCGTTATCATTCGATACGGACCTCTCACGAGACTTCATGCGTACTTGACGGAGATTAATAAAAACACGCCTATACTGCTTAAATTTGTTATAATTATTACTACAATTAAACGTCACATAATGATTTATCGATGGTTAATCCTTTCATATAGGACTGCTCTCTCAGGAGCGAGTTGTTATCGTCAATAATTTACAAATTAACCATGGAACAGACTTGTATAATAACTTGCTGTATGCCGTTCCAAGGAACGGTGCTCTGAAAATTTATCGCAAAAACGTCTCAATTATCATTAAATGTTAGTTAATAATTCATCAACGACATAAGCCTCCAAGACGTACAGTGATATTTAAGACAGGAGGGTACTATCACACGATGAAGTTCTAGCGTAATGGATAATGTTGTTCATGGTTTCGAATTATTTTTTTATTACATCGTAGCATTGTTAACACATTCTGGGACTTTGTTATGAATGTAATGGAAGTATGTTGTGCAGTATTCTATGCTATTTACATTTCCGTCTGATTAGAGAACCGAGAGTGAAATACATATTTGGCGATTTTCGAGTGTATGGTTAGGCAGGAACGTAAGAGGACAGCTTAAATTGCTGGAAGTGAAACGAGAAGCAATAACATTCTTATGCTTCATTGCCCTGAAGCTGGTAACAGGTACTGCGGTTGCCGATATTGCGTCGTATTGTCTAACTGACGAGCGGTTCTAGGCGCTACAGTCTGCAACCGCGCGACCGCTACGGTCGCAGGTTCGAATCCTGACTCGGGCATGGATGTGTGTAGTGTCCTTAGGATAGTTAGGTTTAAGTAGTTCTAGGTTCTAGGGGACTGATGACCTCAGAAGTTAAGTCCCATAGTGCTCAGAGCCATTTGGACCATTTTGTCAAACTGACGTCACGTTTGCAAAGTCTTGTGAAATGAGTGTTACCCAACATACCACTGGACGACGGTTCAAACCGAAGCCCGACCATCCTGATTTACGTTTTCCTTGAATTCCCTAAATCGCATCAGGCAAATGCCGGGATGGTTCCTTTGAAAGGGCATGGTCGACTTCCCTCTCCATCCTTCCCTAATCCGATGGGACTGATGACCTCGCTGTTTTGTCCCCTCTCCCCAAATCAACTCTCCAACCCAACAACACCACAAAACAGAGAACAGTTAGTGAGTCACAGAGTAACGTCCTATCACAACAGATAATTACGCGTTAAGAAAATTTCCGTCTCATCTCCACCATAAAGCAGGTGCTCTTCTCACAGAAAAAAATGTAATATCCATGCTGCCTTCTGTAATATTTCTGGCTTATTCAGCCATCATATTAGGCTCCAGGAAGCTATTCCCAGGGCAGTGGAGATGCAAGAAGCATAGAGGTGACGCAATGTGGGATGAGGTATCGGTGACAGATGTTAGATTCGGTACCATTCCCGTGAAAAAGACCGCCTGCATGATGCTGCTGCTCTGTGATTGGCTGCTGTGTTCGGGGATAGGACGCCAAAACGTTAAACTTTTGTTGCTATTATTAATTAAACCTGTCATCCAAATTACTTCACTTTTTAAAAAATAAACATCTCTCAACAGCCAGCTATCAATCAGTCATTTCAAAATTATTAAAATCAAAGTATTACTAAAACAAAAGACTGACTATATTACTGCCGATGCACTTCGGTGGCGTTCGGGTCACGCCTTGCTGGCTTGGCACGCGAAGTGTCTCGGGCAGTCCGGCTGTCCCGTTCTGACCGTTCCAGTAGACAGACATGTTGTCTGTTATAGCAGTATTTGTTTCATGCAACTTTATTTACTACAGTTCTGACCGTCGCTAGGTACAGAAATGTTGTCTGTAATAGTAGTATTTGATTCATGTAAATTTATTCTCCAGTTCTGACGGTTCCAGTAGACAGACATGTTGTCTGTGGCAGGATGTATTTCATGTTATTTTAGCGAGATATAATGACTGTGGAAAGATATGTTTAATACGTTGTGATCAAGAATAGTTTCTCGTGTCTATATCAATAAAAACGCGAGTGGCATCCCAAATGAGTTATAGTTTATTCGTAGCAGCAGTTCCTTGCGAAGTTAGTTTCAGCCTCAAGAAAAAGAATCCACGACCTGCGTACTGTTTTCTGCGCTGGGTACATCATCATCACGAAGACAGCAGGTTAGTGAAGTGTAGAAGAACTTACGTATTCCACACAGGGTAGTGGAAACAACTAGGCACTTCACGTGTACTGCATGCACAGTACAAATGCGCTCAGTGACACGTCATCTGCAGTAATGCAGAGGAGGTAAGGAAGGATGAAAGTGCTAACACTATCTCACTTTTATTCCTTTTTTCTTGCGGTACTTCCTATCTGGATATATGGGAATAAGGTGAAAATGTCGTGGTCTGACGTTAGAACGGGGCTGATGTTAACGAAATCTCTATTTGTTGTGTCAGCATGTTGTAACGTAAATGACGTGAGACATTCACTCTCACTGGCAATACGATAACTTTTTCACTTGGTGCTTGAATATCTACTAAGAAATATGGCAGGGAAATGTCAGGAAACACAAGCTTACCGAAAGCGTGTATGTAATTCTGCTGTATGAAACAGGAATTCCTATTAACAGGGAAAAACAGGGCTATAACCGTTTTGATGATAGGCGACCGGCAGGGCGCAGTAAAAACGTAATAAAATATGAAGACCCTCCGAGGAAAGCCATTAACGTTTGGGAGTCGGGACGGGCTAATGGCGATGACAGGAGCCGGCGCCACTGCACGAATAATCGCCGCTCCGGCGCGCTTATTAAAAACTAATCAATCACGAGTTCGGCCTGCTACGCGGGTATCGGGTTCCGGCGAGACGCCTCCGCCCGCGGGCGTCCCGCATTTTACGGGCAGCCGGCGACGATGGATTGCCGCGTCTCCCGCGACGAGGTCGGCAAACAGGCGGAGACGGACGGACGGCGCAGCGCGATCCTGGGGCCGCGGCGGCGCCGGGTAGCGCGTGCGCTAACCAAACGAAACATTAATCTCCGTGCGGTAATTAATCATTCGGAGAAGTAGCCGGCCGGTGGCAGTCGCGCAGCTGGAAAACGGCGCACTCCCAATTAACGGAGCGCGCGAGCAAAAAGAAGCGCCGCGTGGAGCGGGCGCGGGCAGGTCTAGGCGTGGGCGGGCAGCCGCGGCCACCGCAGCCGGTCCGGCCGTCGCCAGCGGCCACAGCCGCCACCGGTCGGCGGACCCGAGTAGCAGCAGCACCAGCCGCCGAGTGAATACGCCCGCATTCCCCGGTCGTAGCTCTGCCCTCAAGCGGGCATTGCGTCATGCATCTGGCTCCCCTCCGATGATGAAGAGATACGCGGCCGAAAGAGGTGCAGCAGTTGCAGTCTAGTAAGCTCGTATGCTCTCTGGGTCATTTTCAACATTAGGCCACGTCGTTGAAAAACGCTAAAGTAACTATTAATCACATGCAGTTGATATTCCTGAGACGTATTAAGTCTCACCTTTACCTAGGATAATAATGTATGCTGAATCAATGAATTAAAATTTTTATCGTCGCCAGGATTCGAACAGAGGTCTCCTCACTATCTGGCAAATGCACTACACCGTTTTCCGTTCTCTCTCTCTCTCTTTCTTTCTTTCTTTCTTCTGCATTGTGCGCAGGGTCGGCACGGTTAGGTACGGTTTTGGCATGGTTAACTTTAAGGGGTAGCCGGATGCCCTTCCTGCCGCCACCCCGTTCCCCCCAGGACGGAATTAGTGTACCCCAGCTGTCTGCGTCGAGTGTAAATCGTGAAATAGTGTGAATGTGTTTCAAATGTCTGCGAGTCGTGCAACTCAGGCGGAACGTGGGGACCAGCCCCGTATTCACCTAGTAGGACGTGGAAAACCGCCTAAAAACCATATCCAGGATGGCTGGCACACCGGCTGTTGTCGTTAATCCGCCGGGTGGATTCCATCCACGGTCGGCGCGGCCCACCTGAGTCCCGGAAGCAGTGCGTTAGCACTCTCGGCTACCCTGGCGAGGTCGTTCTCTCTCTCTCTCTCTCTCTCTCTCTCTCTCTCTTTATTTTATTTTATTCTTTTTTTTTGAGAGAGAGGCACCTAACCGGCCCCCAAAAGGGGGGGGGGGGGGGGGAAGTGGGCTAACCCATTGCAGCACACTGGTACTGTAGCACTAGATCTGTCCAGACCACCCTAGTACGTCTCCAAACATGATACAAATTCCAGGTCTCAACTCAGCCCATTGTTATTCCCCTTCAAATGGTCAGAAGCGTGAATTGGAGTTTTTGTCGGGGAGGGAGATGCACTAGGGTATTCCGTGCAGCTGAGGTAGCTGCAGTGGCAATGTAGCATCATGGGTACCGCCCACTAATCACGAGACAGGCGTTCGTATCCCAGTGCCGATACAAATTTTAATTCATTGCTTCACACTACATCATTACCGTAACCTACTTCGTATGGTCATCTTCAGGGCGGTTAACTGCTGGACGTTAGGGAATGTCTTCCCGTACAAACCTTCCCTTTTTGTTATATTGGTTCAAATGGCTCTGAACTCTATGGGACTTAACTTCTGAGGTCATCAGTCCCCTAGAGCTTAGAACTACTTAAACCTAACTAAGGACATCACACACATCCATGCCCACGGCAGGATTCGAACCTGCGACCGTAGCGGTCGTGCGGTTCCAGACAATAGCGCCTAGAACCGCTCGGCCACTCCAGCCGGCTTTTGGTTATCTAGTGGCTACCCACGTCACATATCTGGGAGGTCAATGGACAATTGCAAGCGAGTTTGCTATAGAGCGTAATCTCTCCACTTTCAGTTAGTAATGAAACACATGCCTTCATTCAAGATTGCAATACACCATACCGTTTCCCAATGTTTTGGCTACAAAATCCTATTTTTCAACATATTCTCTGTTCAATCCGATGGCGTTACGCCATCGTAACTGGGAGGCCTGTACACAACGTGTTACTTTTCTGGTAGACGTCGGAGGAAACATCTTGTTCCGCCATCCATGTACTGCTCCCAGCGGAGTGCATATTTCATTGGGCGAAATAGGTGGAAGTTGGATTGTACAAGACCTGGGCTCTAGGGTGGATAAAGAAGAACAATCCATTGAAATTTTGTGAACACCTCTCGATGGCGGAGACTTTTGTTCGGACTTTGTCACTGGGGAAGGAGAAGTTCGTTTTCACATTTGTGGCGACGAACACGCTGAAGTAGTTTCTTCAGTTGCCTGAGGGTAGCATAATACGCTTCAGAGTTGATCGTTCCACCATGAGGAAGGACATTAAAGAGAATAACCCGCTTAGAGCCCCAGAAGACCGTCGTCATGAATTTACTGGTTTAGCGTGCAACTTTGAACTTTTTCCTTGGAGGAGAGGCGGTGTGACACTACTTCGTGGAGTGCCGTTTCGTTTCCGGTTTGAAGGTATGAACTTTTGTTTCAACGCCAGTGATGAAGTTCGACAAAAAATTTTCGTGGTTCAAATGGCTCTGAGCACTATGGGACTAAACATCTGTGGTCATCAGTCCCCTAGAACTTAGAACTACTTAAACCTAACTAACCTAAGGACATCACACACATCCATGCCCGAGGCAGGATTCGAACCTGCGACCGTAGCAGTCCCGTGGTTCCGAACTGAGCGCCTGAACCGCTAGACCACCGCGGCCGGCAAAATTTTCATGCTTGACCTCGTAATGCGCAAGCAATTTCATACAGATTGACTTTCGTTGTTCTTAATGGTCGTCTGTTATGCAGTGGCGAAACTAGGGAGCATACAACTTAGAGTAACCCAGCTGGTGGACGAGTGCGTCAACACTACCTGCATAGACGTCGAGCTGATTGGTTGGTGGTTAGTATTTAACGTCCCGTCGACAACGAGGTCATTAGAGACGGAGCGTAAGCTCGGGTTAGGGAAGGATTGGGAAGGAAATCGGCCGTGCCCTTTCAAAGGAACCATCCCGGCATTTGTCTGAAACGATTTAGGGAAATCACAGAAAACCTAAGTCAGGATGGCTGGAGACGGGATTGAACCGTCGTCCTCCCGAATGCGAGTCCAGTGTGCTAACCACTGCGCCACATCGCTCGGTCGTCGGGCTGAGCAGCGAGGTGTTTGATAGTCATCCGTCGAACACCTCAAATGGGAATCTGTATGTCCATGTTTTTAGAAATGGTTGCGGGACTTCGCTGTTCTATAAAGGATATCAAATTAAACACCTTTCAGCCGTCAAATTTCCAACCTTATTTTATTTGCCAACCAGTTTCAGCGTTTTATTACTTCATCTCTATGCCCCTGACCGTGGTATTAGTAGATATTTGCTACAGTGATCACTTCAGCCATCACCTGCCGACTGTTATATAAACATATGTTCGTCTGACAGTTGGCAGGTGATGTTTGAAATGATCACTGTAGCAAATATCTACTAATACCAGCTTTGCTGGCCCCTGTTTTCATCAGAACCGAGGTAGATTCTTCCCACACGTCGGTCAGGAGCCTGAAGATGGCGTAGTAAAACGGTGTAACTGGTTGCCAAATAAAATAAGGTGGGAAATTTGACAGCTGACAAGTGGGAAATTTGACATCCTCAAATGAGAATGTCCGCATGTTCCAACACTGCTGGAGAGACAACAGTGCGTGTGGCCGGCCGGCACGTGGGAAATGGAACACGTCTTCACGACATTGTTGAGGTGACAGATGCCTCGCCCAAAGACTCACCGTCCTTTATTCACTATCAGGTCTACATAGACGTTCTGCAAGCGCCTTTGAATATCTGCGATGTTGTGGTTTTCCGCCAAATGAAACTCAATGAAGCTCTCTGTTTGGAATGCACTTCTGTTACACACCCATTCTGAAATCTCCGAATCGCACCGCCATCAATGGGAAATTCATGAAATTAAACGGGCTGAATCGGGAATATTCCACGATGTCCCAAAGCAAATTTCACATTTTTTCAGCCGAAACTGGCCGAGAAGATGATGGTGTTGCATTAGTTACTGAACGCCCCTCGTAGTATATAGGCGAGATATTACCCGTGGCTCTGCAACGAGTGACTGGTAGGCAACAATCGTTGGTGACTGGTAGAAAATAGCAAATCGGCAACCATTATCCATGGGGTAGCATTGCCTTCCAGCCAGCCAGCAGAGTAGCTCAGCCACAGCCATCCCCCTTCATAGCAACCTCTCATCAAACTGCTCATAGACATCCCAGACAGCCGGCCGAAGTGGCCGAGCGGCTCTAGGGTCCACAGTCTGGAACCGCGCGACCGCTACGGTCGCAGGTTCGAATCCTGCCTCGTGCATGGATGTGTGTGATGTCCTTAGGTTAGTTAGGTTCAAGTAGTTCTAAGTTCTAGGGGACTGATGACCTCAGATGTTAATACTCATAGTGCTCAGAGCCATTTGAACATCGCGGACGTATGACGTCAGTAGCCACCAGATAACCGCAACAGACACTACATAGGGGAAGACATTCTCTAGTATCCCGCAGTTTACCGCCGTGAAAAGATCGCAGCAAGTCGGTGGAAACGTCGTCAGTTTAGTTGCTGTAGTGTTTTACAATGACGTAGCCTAATACCGAAAATTATTTTATTCATTAAGTTAGACTCTTGTTGACAGTGGGAGGATATCAGAGCAGAGCAGGCATCTGAGCTGGACACTTAGGAATAAAGCTGTCATCACACGGGACGAGGCAGCTGACGTTGACGTGAACACAAACAGGAAATCCAACGTCAAGAGACACAGCACCGTCGGCACACAGGACGAGCTGGTTAACGTGATTTTGCGCTTTCAGCGCTCTCCAACGACATTTGTCGGTTTTATTTGGCCGGCAGACCACACGTTTCTGTACGGAAATTGGCGTGCATAAAAATTCGCATGTTAGCTCTAGTAAATCGCACATTACCTCCACCATTCGTATGCTGGTCATTTTGTTCTGCGTGTACTGTGCATAAAAAGAAACTTCAGTAGCCACGCGGATGTAATATAACAAGATGGAAAGATATACGTCCAGTAAGTGAGGACATCACCTTATAAAATTTTACGAAATAAGGGAAACTTACAACTTAAAGACGGTGCACTTTTTTTCACAACATCAAATATTACAGAAATTACTTCTATTAATTTAATAAGGAAGTTTCACAACCTTTTAGAAAACGAGAAAACGAAAAATAGTCTAGGTAAAGCAGGACACAAATCTGCTGCTGCAATATATCGCCCTTACCAACTAACTAAGGTGACATTCTGCACTGACTGACCTCGTGTTTAATGTTGCTGTCTAAAGAAAGATTTAGTCGCCGATATGTGTCTGACATTCAATTATTACAACCCTACCAAGAATAACAAGTTTTTGATAAATTTTCAACCTTTCATTGCCTCAAAACGGTGTACTTTCAAAACACGTGAGGTATAGAACGAGAGTAACTAAATACGAAAATTCTTTAACCAGTAACATTATCTGTTAAGTCACTTAACTAGAACAAATCGTACCAATAACGACGCATTCTTAAGAGATTCCATATGCTGGCGCTTAGAAACACCGTGTATTCATAGTGGTGTAACTTATTCTGCTTGTGACGTAGATAGTGTTCTGGCATCTTATTTGGGTCTGCGTTACGTGGCACGTTGCCGAAATATCGCAGAACTCATTTCGTGATTCATGAGACGAAATAACTCCTCTGCATGAAACAGCAGAAACTGACGTTGGAAGGTTGTTGTTATTTAGCTGCACAGTTGCAGCTGAATTGCACCCACTGAAACGAGAAAGTATAACTTTTGGTCCTGTGTTACCACTACCTCAACTCGCCGCACATTTGATAACGGACGATCGAGCCTCGCTTCCCCGAACCGACCCCTATCGGCCACCACATGAACCGACAGTCGTCAGCTGTTATCAGTATAAAGTTTCAGTTTCCATGAATCAATTAAGTTTTTGCTTTCAGTCATATGAAAAATAGTCAATGTGAGATCGGACGAATCATTTTGAAACACCATTTATATCAAGGACTCCTGCTGTGACGGAATTTTAACGGTGAGTTTGAAATGGTAGGAAGCTAGGATCTGGGAGTGATAAAGTTATGATGATGAGAACAGAGGAGAGGAAGACAGTAGAAGACGAATGCGTAGTTTTTATAGATGAAATAGTGAAGGCAACAGAGGGTGAAATAGGTAAAAGACCTAGTAGAAATCCTTGGATGTCACTGGAGATACTGAATTTAACTGATGAAAGGAGATAATACAAAAATTTAGCCAGTGAATTAGGCGGAGGTAATACAAACGTCTAAAAAATGAGACTGACAGGAAGTGCAAAATGACTAAGCAGGATCGACTAGAGGACAAATGTAAGGATTTAGAAACATGCTTGAAGCGGTCTTTGGAAAAAAGCTGTATGAGTATCAAGAGCTCAGATCTAAAGCCAGTAACAAGCAAAGAGGGAAAGCTGTGAGGTGGAAGGATAATATAGACGGTCTGTGCAATGGAGATGAACTTGCAAGGCAGTATTATAGAAATGGAGGAGGACGTAGAAGAAGATGAGACAGGAGATACGATACTGCGAGAAGAATTTGACAGAACACTGAAAGACCTCTAGGTCTCTGGAGCAGACGACACTACATGAGATAAAATACTGGTAGTCCTTGGAGAGGCAGTCACGATAAATGTCTTCCATATGGTGACCAACTTGTATGAGACAGACGACATACCCTCAGACTTCAAGAAGAAAGTAATGATTCCAATTCCAAAGAAAGCAGGTGCTGACAGTTGTGAATACTATCGATTATCAGTTTAATGAGACATGGTTGCAAAATACTAACACGAATTCTTTACAGAAGAACGGAGAAACTGGTAGAATTTGACCACGAGGAAGGACATTTTGGATTCCGGAGAAATATAGGAACACACGAGGCAATGGTGGCCCTGCCAGTTCTCTTAGTGGGTAGGTTAAGAAGAGGCAAACCTATATTTGTAGTATTTGTGCAGACTTACAGAAAGATTTTGAAATTGTTGACTGGAATATTCTTTTCGAAATTATGAAGGTAGCAGGGGTAAAACACAGGGAGCGAAAGAATATTTACAGCTCGTACAGAAACCACACGGCGCTTATGAGGGTCGAGGTGGTATGAAAGAGAGGCAACAGTTGAGAAAGGAGTGAGGCAGGATTGTAGCCCATCTTCGATGTTTTCAGTATGTACATTGAGCACGCAATAAAGGAAATCAAAGTAAAATTTGGAGTAGAAATTATAATTCATGGAGAAAAAACGTAAGTCCTTTTGTTTGTCTGTCTGTCACGAGTACGCAGCACACACTTTCATCCGCGTTGTGACTTATGGGATATGTTATGCTGCTTTCTCTATGTGGAATATAAATCTTCGATACGGCGAATTTGTAACACCAAACACTTTGGCTATCTTGGTAAAGGAAACAACCACCGTAAGAGCACCAACAATGTACCCACGTTCGAAGTCACTTGTCTCCGACATAATGCACGCAGAATCACACAGAAAACTGTTTTGACCGCGACTGACACTTGCAACGTATTGAGGACATTGAATAGCTGATCTTTGTCATCAGAATGCTTGACTAGCATCAGCATTTGTGTTCAAGCATCCATTTCTCACGGTGTTTTCGTATTTCGTCCAACTCCCGTGTCTGGGTCCCGTCTTAAGCTCCCGGCGTTTATTGTAAATATTCTAAAATTCACTGTGACTAGTCTGCACGTGAACAAACCACCTCTCAGGAAAACATTTCTTTGATGTCTTAGATACACTTGCACTCAGCTTCATTTGGAATATTTTCTTACAATCTTTCACATCTAAATGTAAATTCAAAAGGATTATAAGCAAACAATTGAAATTAAGTTTTAACAGCATTGTCGCCTGACACGCTGATACGCTCCAGAAGATTCGGGAAGTTGCAGAGCTCTAATGTTTTCCTCGGATGTGCGCAGCGACTGCGGAGGTCCCATCGTTTCTGCAACCTTCGCCTTTACTCTCCCCGGTTGTCAGCACTGGCTGCGTGTGCACGCGGCCCTCCCATGACGGGAGGCGTGGACGCGATGAATATTTAAATTTTTACGACCGCTGGAGCCGACGTTACCGCCGAACTGGTTCTGCGGGGCTGCGCTGGTGATGGAAGAACCTGGGTACTGGCTGCTCGCACGAGACGGCTGGATTACTTGCCTCTAGGCGATGAGCGTAAACTCCACTCTTTTCAAGATGTCCACTTTGAACCATCTACGTCTACCAGAAATTCGGCACGATGCCCTCTGCCTGCACATACTGGTACTGCAAGGATGTGCAGTGTGGAATGTCTGACAAAAGGAGTAAATCACCCAGAAGGAGAAGAGGAAACAAAGTGAATCTACATGGATTCAGAGGCTATGTGATGTTATTGCTGTGATTACAATACTGGGTCAAATTTTCAAAGATCATGGCACTATTAGCCGAATTATCGGTACGTTGACCACAATGGACTGGATGCATGCGCTGATTCGGTGGGAAAGCGTGTCATAAAGCCATCGAATCCTTCCCTGAGGCAGGCTGGCCCTCAGCTGTTGTAATTAGTTCTTGTTTTCGCCGATACCGGTAGTAGCACGGCGTTGACGTCCGACCTAGTCCCACAGATGTTCCATAAGGACATATTTAGTGACCTTGCTGGGCAGTGGAGGGCCTCAACATCACGCCAACAGTTCATAGAGACACGTGCCTTGTGTGGACGGGTCGCGCGAAGGATATGGGGTCTCCATTACGTACCGCTGTATCGTTAGAGTTGGTTCCCTCAGTCACTGCCAGCCGCGATCTGAAGCTATAATCTATGGTTCCCTACCGTTTCCTTTTTTCCATCAGTTTTCTGACTGATTTGACGGGGCCCCCTTTGCCAACCTTTCATCTCAGAGTAATACTTGCAACCTACGTCCCCAATTATTTGCTGGATGTACTCAAGTCTCTGTTTTCCTCTACACTTTTTACTCTCTAAGCTCCCTCAGGTACAATGGAAGTTATTTCCTGATGTCTTAATAGATGTCCTCTTATCCTGTCCGTTTTTCTTGTCAGTGTTTTCCATATACTCCTTTCTTCGCTGATTCTGCTGAGAACTTCCGCATTCCTTACCTTATCATCAAATGATTTTCAACATTCTTCTGCAGCACCACATCTCAAATGCTTCGATTCTCTTCTGTTCCGGTTTTCCCACAGTGTATGTTTCATGATTGTACAACCCTGTTCTCCAGGTGTAAGTTCACAGAAATTTCTTCCTTAAATTAAGGTCCTTGTTTGACACTAGTAGACTTCTCTTGGCCGGGCATACCCTTTTTGTCAGTGTTAGTCTCCTTTTTATGTCATCCACGCTCCGTCTATTATGAGTTATTTTGCTGCTGAGGTAGCAGAATTTCTCGACTTCGTCTAATTCGTGATCCTCAATTCTGATGTTAAGTTTCTCGCTGCCGTCAATTGTGTTACTCCTCACTACTTTCGTCTTTATTCGACTTACTCGCGGTTCATATTCTGCACTCATTACGCAGCTCATTCCATTCAACATGTTCTGCATAGTGCTTCTTCGCTTTGACTCTGGATAGCAATACCATCAGCAAATCGTCTGACTGGTATCCTTTCAACCTGAATTTTAATCCTTCTCTTGAACCTTTCTTTTATTTCATGTATCTAGACTGAAGCGGCTAGCGCAAATTTTTATCAAGGCTGGGAATCGAACCCGGGGTTCCTGCTTACCAGGCAGGTGCGTTAGCCACTAAGTCAACTTCATATAGCGGTTCACAGACTTGTACAGATTAACCCGACATCCCTAACACCTCGCTCCAAATTCTCATTGCCACCCCTTACACAGGAGCAGAACTTCCAAGGTTCTACATATCCTGGAGTAGCTACAAATTTCCACTCGCCGCTTCAGTCTATATACATAAAACCAAATCTGTATGAGACTAGTAAAGTTTCTGAACTGTGTCATTTCACTTCTATAAGTACCTACGTCTGGGTTTCAGGCTGGATCCCCCATTTATGTTCGATGCTGATGTGCTATTCCAGAACATGGCAAGCCTCTACTGTTTCGTTCATGTGTAACGGGGAATTTGAAGGAGACTCGGGCAGCAATGTGAATTTGGATCGAGCAGGGAGGCGCACCAGAGTAATTCGTGCAGTTGTGTGAACCGCTGCGCCAAGGTGGCATAGTGTTGCAGTCCGCTTACGGTGGTGGTGAGGTCAGCACGCTTTGTTTGCATCTTGCCTGTTGTGCTGCTTGCGAGCGTGCGGGTGTTGGTTTACTTCCGCTTAGCGGCTTGTCGTAAGATCCGAATTCACCGATCATCATGGCGTTTTCCTATCGCTAAGCCACGATTAAATTAACGCTTCCTTTGGGTCATGAATGGCCCAAAGCGTATGAAGTTTAACGGTTGATACGGACGAAATGCGTCTGCCACCGCAAGATAGCCTCGGAGTTCATTTTACCGCCCTCAGTACCACAGTGTAGATAAGGCTGGCGAATGATGAGCTGTACGCCGATGTTGTGCTTCGCCATACTAAGGTTTTAAAGTTCCGCTACTCTGACGGCCATATAAGAGCTGTCGTTGTAGATAGCTCTGGTGTTGGCCCTCGAACGTTGCTGGTTTTCCAACTCCCTTTTGAGGTGCTAGTCGGACGTTATCGTGTCCACCTTTAAACCTTATGGCAACGTCGTCAGTCACATCGCTGGAACATGTAGGCGTTCGAGACATGACAGGTCTTCAGCAGTGTCTGTCAGGTAAAAATTGAACTGAGGAAGCACATACCTTCCTACCTGTTAATTGTAATTCTGTCCTCATGTACAATGACAAGTCGCCCACTTTACCAAGTTGTAGCCATGTCCGTTCTGCATGTGTCCAACGTAGGTAAGTTCAGACACCGATCGGAGAATTCGTTCTCCCTCTGCGTCCACTGTACTTTATCTTATGAGTCCGCAGCGGGTGTCAACTCCTTTCGACAACGCGATGGACGTTTTGCTTGTCCCTTCTACGCTGATACCGCAGGCAGTGTCAACGGACGATACTCGTCAGCAGACGCAAGCCGTCCGTTGCGACGCCATGGTTGTTGATCATGGACCTGTAACAAACTCCGGTTTTCTGACATCTGGCCACATGTAGGACGATAGCCAGCCGCCATCCGACACGGAACAGCATGTCATGAAGCAACGGTCGCCGAGCAAACGGAAGGGACAACGCCGTATCCCTTCTGATGCCTGCCTCCATCGAATGTGTGCACAGGATGACGACCTCGCTACTGACAATGCGCCATCCTCTGACACCCTGGCACCTGATGACGTGACGTCTTTCTCCGCCTCTATCTCCAGTCAGCATCCACCTGCGGACACCGACCCCCCCCCTTACCTCACCCCCCCCCCCCCCCCCTGCATGTGTAGCAGTTGCCTGCCTCTCTTTCTGCATCTGATGCTACCTGTGGGTTCAAAAAATGTCTCTGAGCACTATGGGACTTAACATCTGAGGTCATCAGTCCCCTAGAACTTAGAACTACTTAAACCTAACTAACCTAAGGACATCAAACACATCCATGCCCGAGGCAGGATTCGAACCTACGACCGTAGCAGTCGCGCGGTTCCAGGCTGAAGCGTCTAGAACCGCTCGGCCACGGCGGCCGGCTCTACCTGTGGGGGCACCTCTGATAGTGTTCTACTCAACCGGCACGGTGAGACGTCTGTCTTCTTAGCGGACAACATCGAAGTTGACGATGGACGTACTGTAGGTGTACAAAGCGATGGACCACCTTGATGGGGTTGGCTTCCTCCAGATCACAGTGATGTGCCCTTTTATGGCGGCCTTCTCCAGTGTTTGAATCGCCACTCCTACTAGCGCCGGCCGGAGTGGCCGTGAGATTCTAGGCGCTACGGTCTGGAGCCGAGCGACCGCTACGGTCGCCGGTTCGAATCCTGCCTCGGGCATGGATGTGTGTGATGTCCTTAGGTTAGTTAGGTTTAATTAGTTCTAAGTTCTAGGCGACTGATGAACTCGGAAGTTAAATCGCATAGTGCTCAGAGGAGCCACTTGAACCATTTGAATTCCCACTAGCGATGACAGCTTTTCAGACCTGTCACATGAAAGGAGTCTACTGGGGCACACTTGTATGTGGCACCCAAATACGATAATAATATTATGTAACTAAAATGAAACTAGTATGCTGTAAACGATGTACGTCTCTGATAGGCTTTATAATGCGGATCGCTGACTGTGCACGATCTCAGAGGCGAAGATATTGTTTCTGGTCTGTGTGAGTAGTGCTGGAATAAGAGAGCGCTGGGGGCACAGTTGTAGGTAGCTGTCTGTGAGTGGAACGGGATGGTGTAGGCAGTTTTTGTGGTGTGCTTTGTGACGCTACCAAGTGTAGCCCGCATGACTGCTTTTTTTTCAGATTAATTATCTCATTTTCACGTTCACGTTACACTACTTATGCAATTCATTCGCATATTTGGATATTTATCTCATTATTTACTGTAGTATTTAAATTTAAGTAGTCAGTAAGCTATATTGCGCTTAGTACTCCTGTCACTATGCTTGTACAAGCTATAATCACATTTTTTCTTTGCTTTGGCCACAGCAGTTCTTGACTCAAGACGAATGACGATTGACTGTTAACCCTTTTCTTTACAGATAAAGTGCACTGTCATTATCAATCATTCCCGTATCCTTCCCTGTAGCTATGCTCATTGTTGGAGATACAGGTCATTTAGTAGACAGAAATTTATGAAGCCCCGAGGGTGCTACACAACTTACAAATATTGTGTCTTTACTCACACGATATTGTACTTTAATTCTATGATTCTATTTGTCTAATATGAACTCATACAAGCCATACAGAGCCATACTTTGATATAATACTGCTATTAATGCACTTTGTTCTTGTAAAAGCCATATCGAGTTACGTATTCTCATTATGAATTATGCATAGGCCTCTTGAGTGCCACATAAAGTTATAGGTAAATGGTATTTTGTGATACTTTCTCAGCTTTGATGTTTATGCTACGTAAAACTAAGCCACTTTGAGTCACGAAGATCATTTCTGTCACATTTTTAGCTGTTAAGGTCAGCATTAATGCTAAGTAAGACTAGGCCACTTTGAGCCACAATGACTATCTTTGTAATATTTTTAGCTATTAATGTCAGCATTTATTTCATGTACTACGCCACTTTGAGCCACAAAGAAGATTTCTGTCACATTTTTAGGTACTAAGGTCAGCATGTATTTCATGGTTAATCTAGGCCACTTTGAGCCACAAAAATAATTTCAGTCGCATTTTTAGCTGTTAAGATCAGCATTTATGCTATGTAAAACCAGGCCACTGTGAGCGACAAAGAAGATTTCTGTAACATTTTTTTGCTACGAACATCAGCCTTTATGTATGTATGTATAAAGACCATTTGGAGCGTCTGATTGATATTTTCTATACAATTGTCGTAGGGCATTAAGAGTTGCATGTAATTCATGTACTATGCCTCTTGGAGCCCCATTCATTTTACAGCCATTAAGATCAATATTTATATATTTAGGAAAACCACTTTGAGCCTCTGTTCGCCTCCCTGTCCAGGTCATATATTTTTCAAAGAAACTGGATTTTCTTAGATCTCGTTTACCAGCCAAAAGAATTTCATGTGCATTTCAAGTATTATGGCCAGCAATGCCCACTGCTAAGCCTGTAGCTAGCATTCATATTTTTTGATGAGAGACCATAACATATCGCGTTCCACCGTTGCTGCTTTAGAGGTAAGAGAATTTAATTTATTGTTATGTGCACAGGAACCAAAGTTATCAGTACTGAACAGGGCCAGAGAATTAAGTGCCTAAGGGGCTGAATGTGTTTTTGCAGTGACTGTATTTCTTTATTGGTATTGGGAGTTGCACTGCGCGATCAGTGGGTATAAAGTTTTTGCTAACAGTAACACAGAGTAAGCACACCACTTGCAGTTACAACACGCTACACGATAACTCGAGTTATGTATCCCTTCTACAGTTCAGACATTCATGAAACGCAATCGAAAGAAATATCATTTTAAGGAACGTAAAACGTTCATTCAAAATAAGCAAAAGAAGTTCTTTTTTAAAGAACGTTACACACAGCCATGATCAAAGTCAATACCATTCACCTGCCCCACAAACTAGCTTTACTCATGACGTTTCCCTCCTTCAGGATGTGCACGTTGCAAACCTTTGTACTCCCCACGATTCTACAGCACAAACACTGAAGCGCCAAAGAAGCTGATGTAGGCATGGGTATTCAAATACAGAAATATGCAAACAGGCAGAATACGACGTTGCGGTCGGCAACGCCTATATAAGACAGCAAGCGTCTGACGTAGCTGTTGGATTGGTTACTGCTGCTACAATGGAAGGTTATCAAGATTTAAGTGCGTTTGAACGTAGTGTTATAGTCGGCGCACCAACGATGGGACACAACAACTCCGAGATAACGATGAAGTGGGGATTTTCCCGTACGACCATTTCACGAGTGTACGGTGAATATCAGGATTCCGATAAAACATCAAATCACCGACATCGCTGCGGTAGAAAAAAGATCCTGCAAGAACGGAACTAACGATGAATAAAGATAATCGTTCAACGTGACAGAAGTGCCACCATTCCGCAAATTGCTGCAAATTTCAGTGCTGGGCCATCAACAAGTGTGTGCGTGCGAACCATTCAACGAAACATCGTCGATAGGGGCTTTCGGAGCCGAAGGCCTACTCGTGTTTCCCTGATGAGTGCACGACACAAAGCTTTACGCCTCGCCTGCGCCCATCAATACCGACATTTGATTGTTAATGTCTGTAAACATGTTGCCTGGTCGGACGAGTCTCGTTTCAAATTGTATCGAGCGGAATGACGTATACGGGTGTGACGACAACCTTATGGACTCTGCATGTCAGCAGAGGAGTGTTCAAGCTGGTGGAGGCTCTATAACTGTGTGGGGCGTGTGCAGGTGGAGTCATTTGGGACCCCTGATACGTCTAAATACGACTCTGAAAGGTGACACGTACGTAAGTATCCTATCTGATGCATCCATTCGTGTCCATTCTGCATTTCATTGGACTTGAGCAATTTCAGCTGGACAATACGACACACCACACTTCCAGAATTACTACAGAGTGGTTTTTCAGAAGAGATCTTCATCATCTCGTACTCTTGTGAATTTATGAACAGCCCTGCAGGATTTATGGTACCAGTTCCCTCCAGCACTACTTCAGACGTTGTCGAGTCCATGCTACTTTGTGTTGCGGCAGTTCTGCGAGCTCGTGGAGGTCCTACACGATATTAGGCAAGTATACCTTTTTCTTTGCCTCTTCAGCTTGTCTTCTATCCTTCCCCTGTTGATAGTGGGGTGGCGATCCTTGTACGTGACGCTACCCTCGCTGATAGAGTTTGCTATCTCCCTGATGCCAGACGTACGGCTCTGTCGTTTAGTGGTGTCAGGTTTAAGAACGTCTATGACCGATCTGCTTCGGGTCAGCAGGGTGCATTGATCATGGGAGGCGATATCAACTCCATCCAGGCACCCAAAGACCAACAACTACATCACACTCCACGAGCAGCACTAGCGACCATTCTACAGCATCCCAGCTTTGTGGACTCTTGGGAACACATTCATGGTGATCGTATGGGGTTTACGCATTTCAGTAGCCATCCTCCCAGCCACCTCGATCGTGTTTACACCTCCCACCATATAGTCAGTGGGGTGGACACTGCTGAAGTCTGGCCTGATGCATTCTCTGACCTTGACGCACATATTTCTGTGCCGTCAGCCTCTGCCGCCAAAGGGTGTGTCGCGGCCATGAACATGGAAACTGAACACGATCCATCTCACTTAACCCGACTGCCAGCAGCTTATCGAGACCACGTGGACAGCCTGTTGTCGACGCTGTGATGCACATGTCTGCCGTGTCATGGTGGATGCTCTGCACAAACCCTACCCTCCGCAATGCCTTGACTGGTTGCGGAAGAGAGGTCAAGGCGTGGTGGCGATGAACCCAGGATTTCTATTTCAACATTCTCTGAGGATGTACTATAATTCCGTATTCGCCCGAGTGCCAGACGATAGTGAATCATGCAAAAGCACATCTTAAATCTCTATCTCGCCATCACCTTGAAGGAGCTATGGTCAGAGCGCGCACACATGATGGGTTAGCGCAGGAGCGTTCATCTATGTGTCATATGACATCGGAACGGCTCACCTGTTGGAAGACTTGATTGATATTTTTATTAGAGTTGATGGGAAGTGCGTAGATACCCAACGCGATATAGGGTGTGTCCACCATACGCATTATGTTATGCTGTAGTCTGAACAACGTCACCACCATGACATTACGGCAGTCTCCAGACTTTTGGTTCAGTTCCTGGGGGGATGCTTGCTGTCATCATGGATGAGAACACGCTGCTATCCAGGGGGCTTCTACGAAAAAATCGCCTTGCCCTTACGGTCTTCCACTGGAGTTTTATCGGACATTTCGTCCCCTATTGGCGCCAGTGTGGACGGAAATTTGTCAGGACCTTATGTCACCTCTCGTGCACATCCCAGACAGTTTTCAAGATGGTCTCCTCATCCCCACCCACAACGCCGGGAGGGATAGCCTCACGGTCTGAGGCGTCTTGTCCGCATTGCTCCCCCTGTCGGAGGTTCGAGGTTCGAGTCCTCCCTCGGGCATGGGTGTGTGTATGTTGTCCTTAGCGTAAGTTAGTTTAAGTTAGAGTAAGTACTGTGTAAGCTTCGGGACCAATGACCTCAGCAATCTGGTCCCATAAGACCTTACCACAACTTTCCACAATCCTCGGGTTCCTCATGCATATGCGATTAGTGCCAGTTGACATTGTTCAACAGCGACACGGAGATCTTTACCCAGCTGTTGGCTACAGGGCTTAAACGGGCGGCTCAGTACGAGGTTTCCCTTGATCAAATTTCTGCCGCTAACATCCGCATTGCCCTCTGTCGCTATCGGGACATACTCGCTCGTACTAACGCACCTCGTATTCCAGGACGTCTGACTCCTCTTGACTACAACCAGACGTTCAGCCAGGTCGATCACGACTACCTGCACAGGGTGAACTACAGTATGAGATACCCCGACACTACCGTAGACGTTTTAATGCGTTTCCTACTCTACACTTGTCGTCTCACTCCTCCCATCCTGATCCGCCATTCACTGCATTAAGGCTGGCCGCGCTCTGCACTGTTGTGTGCTTTAGCAATGGAATCGTTGCTCTGCGGCCTCTGTCAGCGCCTGCCTGGGACATCTCTCAGTTGCCATGTATTTAGCTGCCCTGCTTATGCGGACAATCTCGTCATAGTTCCTCGTGGTGGTGCTGAGGTCAGCATGGGCTACCGCCTACGGTGACGCTTCTAGTAGCTGCATTAATGTCCGAAATTCGAGAGCGTTGGCTATATGTGTGGGGCTTCCTCCAGACTGCGCTGCTGCACTGTGTGTAGTTGCTACCATCTGATGCTTAGGATTAGATTTCGCAACTGATCTGCCCTCAACTGGCGGCGCCTACTGTCCCCACTACAAGTTGGGCTCCTATATCATCGTTTACGAGCCCTTGATCTTCTGCAGCGGACAGATTATGTAAACGTATATTTGGCATTACGTATCCCCCACGTAGCACAGACACTTCCTATGCCAACGTCCATGGCCCGCCCCATGCTAGTGGCACTGGATTCGTGTGTTTACCACGGCTTGCCGTTCGAGATGACGTACGAGACCCTCACCCCCGCGTGGTGCAGGGACGGTTTAAGTCTGTATCATGTGCCTGATAAAGCTAGAGCCCTTTTCGTCAGCTCTCACATGTTTCTGTCCTGCACTCCTTACCGGCCTTTTGCTGGCGACCCTTGCACCACATTCTCTCTCAGCACCTATCTAGCTTTCTGAAGTCCCGTCGCCCTTCTTTTATATCCACCACTATTTCTTCCAATTGAGCTGTGTTCGTACTACGATATTGCCAACGCGCTTCACATCCACGAAGGCGGTGTACGGCTCCTTTCAGCAGCATAGGTCACCGACTGTGACTGAGGGAAAGCATCCCCACGTCGACTGGCGTGCCGTTTGGCAATCGGTGTGTTCCCCTTATCTTGATAATGAATTCCAGTCTGCATGGTACCTTATTGTCAATGAGAAGCAAGTCTGCTGGTCATGCTTCACAGGATTCATCTCGAAGACACCCCGCTGTTTGTCGCCTGTGATGATTTGGAGACGGAGGAGCATCGACTGGTGTGCGGATCTGCGAGAGGTGCGTGTTTCTTGGTGCGACAGATGCTGGCCCTTATGATCCATACGATTCTTCATCAGATACCTACTCACTTGCTCCTCTTTCTGGACGCAGAATATCACCCGCAAGCGAAGACGAACTCCAGGAAGTGGATTATGGGACACGCAGTTCACTGCTGATGGCGAGAAAAATATCCTTGATTTTTTGCACTTTCTTAATGAACGCCATTGTGTAGTTGCCCACAATCCCAAACACAGACAATTTTTCTCCAGTTTCCTCTGTAGTGTCTTTCTTAAATCACACAAAAGTTGGGGTGTTACTGCAATGAGGATTCTTCCGTCTTAGAAGCGACTGTTCTCCGTTCATCGGCATGTCCTTCTCCGCAAAACTATGCGTCGATCGTCTCTCCGAATATGGGAACATTCCTCTCCCTCCTCCTTGCGAAGCTGGTTCCCTGGTTTTCTCGGTGGTATTAACAATAATTTATAAAAACAGGGAAAATAAATAAATAAATTATTCATGTTCTTTGTACCTCGACTCCACGTTTCAAGGAAAGGGACATGGCGGCCATACGTTGCTCTCGCCCATTTTGCTCTCAACTCTTCCTTTGGGCGCCAGGAAGGCAAGATTCCTTTTAAAAAAAATGAGATAAGGGGCTAACACATTTGTGTATTAAGCATGAGACCCAGTCTCCGTTCCCGGCCTTGGTACAAGTTTTCACCCGCCGTTTCAGTCTATATACATAAAACCATATCTGTATGAGACCAGTGAAGTCTCTGAAAGTGTGTCATTTTATATCTATAAGTCCCTGTAACAGTATTTCCGGTTGGATCCCCTATTTACATTCGATGCTTTCCCAGAAGCTTGGCAATTCTGCTTGTGTGTTTGGTGAAATTAAGGTAGACTGGGGCGTCAGTGAGACTTTGGATCGATGAGGGAGGCGTGCCCAGGTAATCCGTGCAGTTGTGTGAACCGTTGCAATAAGGTCGCTTAGTGGCTAACGTACCTGCCAAGTAAACAGGGCATCCGGATTCTATTCCCGGCCTTGGGACAAATTTTTCACTTTCCGCTTAACTCTATATGCATGAAATCATATCAGTATGGGACAAGTACAGTCTCTGAAATTGTATAATTTCATTTCTTTTTTTCCCGCCATTCCTTCTGCGATATATAGATCGAACAGTAGAGTAGAGATGAAAGACTACATCCCTGTCTTACTTACATCCTTCGGAATCCGAGCACTTCATTCTTGGTCATTCAGTCTTATTATACCCTCTTGGTTCTTGTAGATATTGTATATTACCCGTCTTTTCCTATATCTGACTTTTATTATTCTCAGAATTTCGAATATCTTGCACCATTTCACATTGTCGAACGCTATTTTCAGGTCGACATATCCTAAAAACATGTCTTGATTTTTCTTCAGTCTTGCTAGTTTTGTCAAACGCTACATCAAGAGCTGCCCTTCTGGTGCCTTACCTTCCCTAAAGCAAAACTGGTCATCATGTAACAGATCCACAGTTTTCTTTTCTATTCGTCCGCATGTTATTCTTATCAGCAACTTGAATGCATGAGCTGTTAAGCTGACTGTGCGATAATTCTCGCAGTTGTCAGCTCTTGCTATCTTCAGAATTGTGTGGATGATGTTTTTCGAAAGTCTGATGGTATACCGCCAGCCTCATACATTCTACACCCCAACCTAAATAATCGTTTGGTTGCCACTACCCCCAATGATTTTAGAAATAGCAATGGAATGTAATCTCTAGCTATTGCCTTATTAGATCTAAAGTCGTCCAAAGCCCTTTTAAAATCTGATAATAACACCGGATACCCTATCCCCTCGCCATCGACTCCTGTTTCTTTTCCTATCCCATCGTCCAAGTCTTCCCCGTCATAGAGGCCTTCAATGTACCCATCTACATCTGCATGGATATTCTGCATATCATATTTAAGTGCCCGGCAGAGGGTTCATCGAACCACCTTCACAATTCTCTGTTATTATCTCGTATAGCGCTCGGAAATAACGAAGACTTATATCTTTCAGTACGAGCTCTCTTACTTTATCATGGTGATCGTTTCTCCCTATGTATGTCGACGTCAACAAAATATTTTCGCATTCGGAGGAGGAAGTTGGTGATTGAAATTTCGTAAGAAGATTCCTCTGCAGTGAAAACGCCTTTGTTTTAATGATGTCCATCCCAAATCCTGTATCATTTCAGAGACACTCTCTCCCCTATTTCGTGGTAATACAAAACGTGGTGCCCATCTTCGAACTTTTTCGATGTACTCCGTCCGTCCCATCTGGCAAGGATCCCACACCGGGCAGCAGTATTCTAAAAGAGGATGGACAAGCGTAGTGCATGTAGTCTCTTTATTAGATCTGTTAATTTCCTAAGTGTCCCGCAAATAAAACGCAGTCTTTGGTTAACCTTCCCCACAACATTCTCTATGTGTTCCTTCCAATTTAAGTTGTTCTTAATTGTAATTCCTAGGTATTTAGTTGAATTTATAGCCTTAAGATTTGACTGAATTATCGTGAAACCGAATTTTAAGGATTCCTTTTAGCTCTGTTGTGAATGACCGCACACTTTTCGTTATTTAGGGTCAATTGCCAATTTTCACCCCATACACGTATCTTTTCTAAATAGTTTTGCAATTTGTTTTGATCTTTTGATGACTTTACTAGTGACAAACGACAACGTCATCTGCAAACAACCTAAGACGGCTGCTCAGATTGTCTCCCAAATCGTTTATATAGATAAGGAACAGCAAAGGTCCTATACCACTACCTTGGGGAACGCCAGAAATCACTTCCGTTTTAGTCGATGACTTTCCGTCAATTACTACAGACTGAGACCTCTCTGACAGGAAATCAAGAATCCGGTCACATAACTGAGACGATATTCCACAGGCACGCAACTTCACTACAAGCCGCTTGTGTAGTACAGTGTCAAAAGCGTTCCGGAAATCCAGAAATACGTAATTAATTTGAAATCACTTGTCGAAAGCACTCAACATTTCGTGCGAGTAAAGAGTTAGTTGTGTCCCACAAGAACGATGCTTTCTAAATCCGCGTTCAGTGTGTGTCAAAAGACCGTTTTCCTCGAGGTAATTCATAATATTCGAACATAATATCCGCATGTTCGAAAATCCTGCTGCATTTCGATGTTCACGATATGGGCCTGTAATTTAGTGAATTACTCGTACTACCTTTCTTGAATATTGGTGTGACCTGTGCAGCTTTCCAGTGTTTAGGTACGGATGTTTCGTCAAGGGAACCGTTGTATATGATTGTTAAGTATGGAGCTAATGCATTTGCATACTCCGAAAGGAACCTAATTGTTATACAGTCTGGAACGGAAAACTTGCTTTTATTAAGTGATTTAAGTTGCTTCACTACTCCGAGGATGTCTACTTCTACGTAACTCATGTTGGCAGTTGGTCTTGATTCGAATTCTGGAATATTTACTTTTTTTCATTTGTGAAAGCATTTCTGAAGGCTGTGTTTAGTAACTCTGCTTTGGTAACCCTGTCTTCGATAGTATCTCCATTGCTATCACGCAGAGAAGGCATTGATTGTGTCTTTCCGCTGGCATACTTCACATACGACCAGAATCTCTTTGGATTTTCTGCCAGGTTACGAGACAAAGTTTCCTCGTGAAAACTTTTATGAGGATCTCGCATTGAAGACCACCCTAAATTTCGAGCTTCCGTAAAAGACCGCCAAACTTGGAGATTTTGCGTCTGTTTAAATTTCGCATGTTTTTTCATTGTTTGTGCGACAGTGTTCCGACCCGTTTAGTGTACAAAGGAGAATGAGCTCTGCCGTTTGTTGATTTGTTTGGTATAAATCAATTGCTGCCGATATTATTTCTTAGAATTCAAGCTACATCTGGTCTCCACTTACATTGTTAATTACGAGGGCTATCCACAAAGTACATTACGTTTTGGAATTAAAAATAAATAAAGTATTGGAAAATTTTTTTATTATACACTCCTGGAAATGGAAAAAAGAACACATTGACACCGGTGTGTCAGACCCACCATACTTGCTCCGGACACTGGGAGAGGGCTGTACAAGCAATGATCACATGCACGGCACAGCGGACACACCAGGAACCGCGGTGTTGGCCGTCGAATGGCGCTAGCTGCGCAGCATTTGTGCACCGCCGCCGTCAGTGTCAGCCAGTTTGCCGTGGCATACGGAGCTCCATCGCAGTCTTTAACACTGGTAGCATTCCGCGACAGCGTGGACGTGAACCGTATGTGCAGTTGACGGACTTTGAGCGAGGGCGTATAGTGGGCATGCGGGAGGCCGGGTGGACGTACCGCCGAATTGCTCAACACGTGGGGCGTGAAGTCTCCACAGTACATTGATGTTGTCGCCAGTGGTCGGCGGAAGGTGCACGTGCCCATCGACCTGGGACCGGACCGCAGCGACGCACGGATGCACGCCAAGACCGTAGGATCCTACGCAGTGCCGTAGGGGACCGCACCGCCACTTCCCAGCAAATTAGGGACACTGTTGCTCCTGGGGTATCGGCGAGGACCATTCGCAACCGTCTCCATGAAGCTGGGCTCCGTAGCACACCGTTAGGCCGTCTTCCGCTCACGCCCCAACATCGTGCAGCCCGCCTCCAGTGGTGTCCCGACAGGCGTGAATGGAGGGACGAATGGAGACGTGTCGTCTTCAGCGATGAGAGTCGCTTCTGCCTTGGTGCCAATAATGGTCGTATGCGTGTTTGGCGCCGTGCAGGTGAGCGCCACAATCAGGACTGCATACGACCGAGGCACACAGGGCCAACACCCGGCATCATGGTGTGGGGAGCGGAGCGATCTCCTACACTGGCCGTACACCACTGGTGATCGTCGAGGGGACACTGAATAGTGCACGGTACATCCAAACCGTCATCGAACCCATCGTTCTACCATTCCTAGACCGGCAAGGGAACTTGCTGTTCCAACAGGACAATGCACGTCCGCATGTATCCCGTGCCACCCAACGTGCTCTAGAAGGTGTAAGTCAACTACCCTGGCCAGCAAGATCTCCGGATCTGTCCCCCATTGAGCATGTTTGGGACTGGATGAAGCGTCGTCTCACGCGGTCTGCACGTCCAGCACGAACGCTGGTCCAACTGAGGCGCCAGGTGGAAATGGCATGGCAAGCCGTTCCACAGGACTACATCCAGCATCTCTACGATCGTCTCCATGGGAGAATAGCAGCCTGCATTGCTGCGAAAGGTGGATATACACTGTACTAGTGCCGACATTGTGCATGCTCTGTTGCCTGTGTCTATGTGCCTGTGGTTCTGTCAGTGTGATCATGTGATGTATCTGACCCCAGGAATGTGTCAATAAAGTTTCCCCTTCCTGGGACAATGAATTCACGGTGTTCTTATTTCAATTTCCAGGAGTGTATACAGATAGCCACACTTAAATACTACTTTTCTACATAGTTGCCATTTAAATTAAGGCACTTATCGTAGCGATGGACGAGCTTGGAAATTCCTTCGTCATAAAATTCGGCCGCCTGCGCCTTCAACCACGTAATGACTGTCTTTTGGGACAGAAAAGGAGTGATTTTTGTGGATTTCCTCGAAAGAGGCACTACAACAAACTCTGAAAGGTATTGCCAAACTCTGCACAACCTCAGAAGAGCAATACAAAACAAGCGCAGGGGAAAGTTGGGCTCAAAGATCTTGCTGATTCACGACAACGACCGGGCCCACACGGCAAATGCCACTCGTGAAGTTCTCGAATCTTTTAAGTGGGACTTGTTTCCTCATCCGCCGTACAGTCCCGACCTGGCACCGAGCGACTTCCACTTATTCGCAGCAATGAAGAAGTGGTTGGCTATGCAGCGTTTTGATGACGACGCACAGCTTCAAGAAGAGGTAACCACGTGGTTGAAGGCGCAGGCGGCCGAATTTTACGACGAAGGAATTTCCAAGCTCGTCCATCGCTACGATAAGTGCCTTAATTTAAATGGCAACTATGTAGAAAAGTAGTATTTAAGTGTGGCTTTCATCTGTATATAATAAAAAAATTTCCAATACTTTATTTATTTTTAATTCCAAAACGTAATGTACTTTGTGGATAGCCCTCGTAGTAGCGAGTGAAGATTTCCTCTTAGGAAGGCGTCAAGTGAACTTTTATCTGCTTTTTTGAATAGGCATATTTTTCGTTTATTTTTGGAGGATTTAGGTGTAACATTATTCAGTCTCGCTACGACAATCCTGTGTCCACTAATCATTGTATTCGTTTTGATGCTCGTCATTAACTCAGGATTATTTGTTGCTAAGAGGTCAAATGTGTTTTCACAACTGCTTACTATTCGCGTGGGCTCACAAACTAATTTGTTCGAAATAATTTTCAGAGAACACGCTTAGCACAATTTCGGATAATGTTTTAAGCGTACTTTCGGATTTAAAAGTGTTTTTTTTTTGCCAACATTTCGAGGGTAAATTGAAGTCACCACCAACTTTAATTGTGTAAGTCGGGTAGCTGTTTGAAATTAGACTCAAGTTTTCTTTGAACATTTCAGAAATTGTTCATCTGAATTGTGACGTCGGTAAAAGGATCCAATTATTATTTTATTCGTGTTGCCAACAGCCCGACCTCTGCCCATACTAACTCACAAGAACTATCTACTTCAATTTCGTTACGCGATAAACATCTTCTAACAGCAACCAACACGCCACCGCCAACTGAGTTCAGCCCATCCTTTCGGAACACCGTTAGGTTCTTCGTAAATACCTCGGCTGAGCTTACCTCTGGCTTTAGCCAGCTTTCAATGGCTATAACGATTTGAGCATCAGTGCTTTCTCTTAGTGCTTGGAGTTCTGATAATTTTCCAACACAGCTACGACAATTTGCAACTTTTATACCGATGGTTCCTGTATCCACGTTCTTCCTGCGTTCGGTCTCCACCCTTTGTGACTGAAGCCCTTTTTGTGTTTTCCTAGACCCTGTAACCTAGAAAACCGCCCAGTACACGCCACGCATCTCCTGCTACCCATGTAGCCGCCTCCTGCGTGTTGTGGAGTCCTGACCCATTCAGCAGAACCCGAAAGCCAATCACCCTATGGCGCAAGTCGAGGAATCTGCGGCCCACACGGTCGCAGAACCGTCTTTGCCTCTGATTCAGACCCTCCACTCGGTTCTGTACCAGAGGTCCACAATCGGTACTGTCGACTATGCTGCAAATGGTCAGCTCTCCTTTCATCTCGCAAGCAATACTGGCAGCCTTTACCACTTCTGTTAGCTGCCCGAAACCAGAGAGAATCTCTTCCGATCCAAAGTGACACACATCATTGGTACCGACGTGAGCTACCACCTGCAGTTGGCTGCACATTGTGCTCTTCATGGCATTCTTAAGGACCCGCTCCGCGTCTGGGATGACTCCACTCGGTGTGCGTATGGAGTGCACACTGACTTTCTTCCCCTTATTGGCAGCCATGTCCCTAAGGGGCCCCACAACGTGCCTAACGTTGGAGCTCCCAACTATCAATAATCCCACCCTCTGTGATTGCCTGGATATTGCAGGTTGAGAGGTTTCCTCTGCAACAGGGCAGGGGACGGCATCTGGCTGAATGACAGTGTCAGCCACAGACAGCACCCTGAACCTCTTTGTCAGACTAACCGGGAAGTCCTTACGTGCGGCTCTCTGGAAAGTCTCACCGCCTGCTACGCCCCATGGCAACCTCCCACTCCACCACAGGTGAGGGGTCATCCTCAGAGCGAGCAGTAACCGGGCTGGCCACCGGTGACGACCGATCGGAATACTCGGACGTGCTAGACGTTCGTGGGATCCCCACAGCCGGTCCACAACAGTGGTACCCGTTCAGTGCAGCTTCAAGCTGTGTAACCGAACCGATCACAGCCTGGAGTTGAGAGCAAATTGTCACCAACTCGGCTCGCATCCGCTCACAACAATCACAGTCCCTATCCATACCAAAGACCGTGGAAAACTAAACTACCCAGCTGATGGACTATCGGCACGGGCTGCGGAACTTTACTGTGCACGCTGACGAAAACCCAGGAACTGTGTCTAATAAATCAGATTAATGCGCAGAGATTCAAAAACCTAACTGCCTAAAACCTCAGGTGAAACTAAATAATCCGCCCCTGATTAGGAACTAGTAATATGTTACAAAATCGATTACTTTCTGACGCTAACGAAAACGCGGGAACTATGGCTATTAGATATTAAATTAACACCCAGAAACTTAAGAAACTAAACTGTCAAAGGACACAGATGAAATTATACAATTCGCTCCTGGTTAGGACCTCGTAAAAGTCACTTCCCTGTCGCTGTGTCTGTCTCGGCCGGCTGCTGCTGCCTGACACTTTCCTCCTAACCACTCTCTCCTCTGCATATAAAATGGAATTCCCATTGCACTCTTAATGTTACCATCTTTCCTTTTACTTTGATCAAAGGTTGCTTTGATGTTTTTATGTGCTGAGTCAGTCTTTGTAACAATCATTTCTATTCCGATTTCTTCATATTTTTAATGCAGTCATTTCGCCTTAGTTTCCTTATACTTCCTTCTTGTTTCAGTCGCAAGCGGCTTGTATATCTGTGTTTCTACATTTCCCTGGACATTTTTTACTTAATTTTTTCATCAACTGAAGTATTTCTTCCGTTAACCATAGCTTCTTTGTGATTACCTTCATTGGACCTATGTTTATCTTTCCATCTTCTGTGACTGCTCTTTTTAGAAATGTCCATTCCTCATCAACTGAACTGCTTACTGAGCTATTCTTTATCGCAATATTTATGGCCTCAGAGAACTTCAAGGGTATCTCTTCATTCCTTAGTACTTCTGGACACAACTTCTCTGGACATTGAGCCTCATCCTACTCTTAATCTTTACTAAATTATGATCTGAATCTATATCTGCTCCTTGGTTCGCCTTACATCCAAGAAGTGCTTTCAGAATCTCTGTCTGACTGTGGTGTAATTTAACTAGTATATCCCAGTATCTCCAGGCCTTTTCCGAGTATACATTCTCCTCTTGTGATTCTTGAACAGAGTATTCACTGCTACTATCAGATATTTGTTGTCATTGTTGCTTTCCTGTCGATTCTAATGAGAACAATCCCATCACTGAACTGTTCAAAGTAACTAAACCTCTACCCTACGCTCCTATTCATAAAGAATCCTACTCTCGTTATACCATTTTCTATTGCTGTTGATATTATCCTATACTCGTCTGACCAGTAATCCTTGTCTGCTTTCCATTTCACTTTACTGACCCCCACTGTATCTGCATAGAGCCTCTGCATTTCCCTTTTTAGATTTTCTAGCTTCCCTACTACGTTCCACACCCTGCGAAGCCAAAAGTAACACCACTGTGCCTCTCCGAAACATTGGAAGAATTGGAATTTGCCGCCATACTCTGCGGCGTTGGTCATCCGAGGTGGTGCATATTCCTGATCCAAGCCGTGGTTCATACTCATAGCATCACTCCAAACACCGTCGTTTGTGTTGTGGTGCTAACGGCGACTGCTTGAATCGGTACTTCCCCAGTCCAGCTGCTGCTAATATTCTACCAATGGTGCGTGTGATGACACAGTGTTGCAGAGAGTCCATTACTTGTTGTAGGATGGTAGGTGCAGATGCGTAGGAGTTGCAATATGCTTTGTTCAAAATGCAGCTATTTTCTCTTGTGATTGCCAAACGACCAGAAAGTTGAGGACGAGTACGCCGGCCCTTACTTGCCATGTAGTACGATATCCGAAAGCCCCACAAACCTGGATATTGCACGATTCTACCACCCGGCCAAATGGGGACCCACAAATGGGGCCCTTTGAAACTCTCTCAGGTGCTGATAAAGTTGTCTCACACGAGTACGTGAATCCCTGCGTTCTTCACAGTGGTCACTCAATATCTGAAGCTGTTCGCGCCCATTATATACCCTAACAGGCCTATAAACAACAGTAAACACTAGCAACACTAATGCACTATTGTGGCCGTTCTAGCTGTCACAGAGAATTGCAACTCTAATCATCCACCCTCCCGCCCATGGTGTATATGTGGACGGAGTTATATTAACATCCGAACTAGTCTCCCAGGTGTTTCACTTTTTTTGTTGAACTGTGTATTACAATAATACCATTATTGATTCCTACCTATTAAGCAAATACACTCCTGGAAATTGAAATAAGAACACCGTGAATTCATTGTCCCAGGAAGGGGAAACTTTATTGACACATTCCTGGGGTCAGATACATCACATGATCACACTGACAGAACCACAGGAACATAGACACAGGCAACAGAGCATGCACAATGTCGGCACTAGTACAGCGTATATCCACCTTTCGCAGCAATGCAGGCTGCTATTCTCCCATGGAGACGATCGTAGAGATGCTGGATGTAGTCCTGTGGAACGGCTTGCCATGCCATTTCCACCTGGCGCCTCAGTTGGACCAGCGTTCGTGCTGGACGTGCAGACCGCGTGAGACGACGCTTCATCCAGTCCCAAACATGCTGAATGGGAGACAGATCCGGAGATCTTGCTGGCCAGGGTAGTTGACTTACACCTTCTAGAGCACGTTGGGTGGCACGGGATACATGCGGACGTGCATTGTCCTGTTGGAACAGCAAGTTCCCTTGCCGGTCTAGGAATGGTAGAACGATGGGTTCGATGACGGTTTGGATGTACCGTGCACTATTCAGTGTCCCCTCGACGATCACCAGTGGTGTACGGCCAGTGTAGGAGATCGCTCCCCACACCATGATGCCGGGTGTTGGCCCTGTGTGCCTCAGTCGTATGCAGTCCTGATTGTGGCGCTCACCTGCACGGCGCCAAACACGCATACGACCATCATTGGCACCAAGGCAGAAGCGACTCTCATCGCTGAAGACGACACGTCTCCATTCGTCCCTCCATTCACGCCTGTCGCGACACCACTGGAGGCGGGCTGCACGATGTTGGGGCGTGAGCGGAAGACGGCCTAACGGTGTGCGGGACCGTAGCCCAGCTTCATGGAGACGGTTGCGAATGGTCCTCGCTGATACCCCGGGAGCAACAGTGTCCCTAATTTGCTGGGAAGTGGCGGTGCAGTCCCCTACGGCACTGTGTAGGATCCTACGGTCTTGGCGTGCATCCGTGCGTCGCTGCGGTCCGGTCCCAGGTCGACGGGCACGTGCACCTTCCGCCGACCACTGGCGACAACATCGATGTACTGTGGAGACCTCACGCCCCACGTGTTGAGCAATTCGGCGGTACGTCCACCCGGCCTCCCGCATGCCCACTATACGCCCTCGCTCAAGTCCGTCAACTGCACATACGGTTCACGTCCACGCTGTCGCGGCATGCTACCAGTGTTAAAGACTGCGATGGAGCTCCGTATGCCACGGCAAACTGGCTGACACTGACGGCGGCGGTGCACAAATGCTGCGCAGCTAGCGCCATTCGACGGCCAACACCGCGGTTTGTGGTGTGTCCTCTGTGCCGTGCGTGTGATCATTGCTTGTACAGCCCTCTCGCAGTGTCCGGAGCAAGTATGGTGGGTCTGACACACCGGTGTCAATGTGTTCTTTTTTCCATGTCCAGGAGTGTAGTACTTTCCGCGCTGGGTACTAATAAATTTGTAACACGGTAATCACGAACAGAATGTCCGCCTGCTTAGCTGGCTGATAACGTGCTTGTGTCCCATGCACTGGGCCGGGGTGGAGATTTTCTCCGCTCGTGGACTGGGTGTTGTGTTGTCCTCATAATCGGCCGCAAGTCGCCCAACGTGGCGGCGACTGAAATAAGACTTACACTTGGCGGCCGAACCCGAATGGAATCTCCTGGCCAACAATGCTATACGATCATTTCATACGTACCGACAGAATATGTGAATATGCTGTCTCCACTATTAACCTCACTTTTTGTTAGAAATGAGGCAATAATAGCCCACCGCGGTGCCTTTCGTTCTTGGTAAAATGAGCGTTCGCATTAGCGTTTCCTGTCCTAAGCGAGAGTCAGGCATCACGTTCTTCTCGTACCTACAGGCGTAATTAACCTTAATCTTTCTCTTAACCACTCTTATTATTATCAGGCTGGTAGCAAAAGTTAGGACACGTGAGGAAGTAGTGAAATTACTTAAATAAGAGAAGTAAACACAGTCAAAGGAGACATATTGAATAAACCCTCAGATACAACAAGCCCACTCAATTAAATGAACTGATAGCATTGGAATGAGTGGCAAACTGCGCTTATCTCTTCAGATTGTGCACCGTATTGGGCTACAGAGACAGTTTTGTCAGCATGAGAAAAGCACACAGAATAGTTAGAGAAATGAAGGTGAACGAAATAGATTTTCCGTCAACTGATGCAACGCCGACAATAGACCTCTTAGCATTACCTTAGCGACTACACGTGTGACTCCAAGGTTCAGTCACGGTCGTACTTTCGACCTGTCCGCATAACATTTATTAATCAAATTGTCGCGACGAAGCCTCAGGCTCCCTAACCTTCTCAGGCATCGGCAACCGCATATACTGCTACAACACAACAACTTCCTGCCTGAACTGTTGATTCACTAGTAATGTTATCCATGTGACACAGCAGTCTGTAACAGCATTGACTTAGTGCACCGCTTTAGTCTCCTATTCTTATACTTTTAATCTCTGAATGTATTATAAGATTTACTCATTCGTATCTTCTTTGTGTCGATTACAATACGTTTATCAATACGCTTAATGACAGTCCATCAATTTGTGTATAGTTAAGAGACCGTAACAAATATCTGTATAATTTATTTAATACAATGTGTTTACATCAGTCAGTCAGTAGCTTTAGCAATTTATACTGGAATATTTAGAGTTTAAAACTTTCAGTACATCATCACAGAATATTTTCTATTTAAAGATAGGAGGAAGGTCAGCATCGCTCGTAAATTTTTAATCTGTTTATTGCAGATCGACTCCAGCTACGGTGTAACTATCTTCAGTGCAGCTATATGCAAGTCATGATCGTAAACAAAATTACAGATAACTGTTAAATTTCAATTTGTTGTTTTGTACATATATAAAATTGAAGCATTGCAATTTATGTTTTTCGTATACGTATTTGTAAAATTGTCATATACCTTATAAAATAACAATCGTTATATCGATAGTAAGTCTGATATTGTGTAGATTTTCTGTTCAGTCTCAGGTTCTCTTGTGAGGGCCTAGAAAACTGGAAGCGGGTTGACGATGAAATATAAAATAGATGTTTCTGCTTGGATACTCCATATTTCAGGTTTTAATTAATAATTTAGTCAGTCAGTCCCATTACTGTGTTGCGTCATTCCCAGTCGTATATTGTAACCTCCCTCCCACTATATTTTGCGGCTTCTTAATATGAATATGTTTCCTTTGTGGCTATGGATAACGAGTAAGAAATGGTTAACAGAGAGAACACGCTTCGTACGAAACCTGATCGTGTTGACTTCACGCATATTAATGTCACCAGTACTTCAGTTCAAGCAAAAAGGTTGCTTCGGAAGCATCAGTTCATACCCTCTTCGTTTATTGGGTTCCTAAGTTACACATTTCCTAAGAATAGTTAGACCCAACCATACTCATTTGAGCAATGAAACTAAACTTAGTTCCACTGTCACACTAAATATTGTTGTTGTATTGGTTTTCCTAACCAAAGCGCCTTCCCATAAAAGTTCACGGTAGCCTTCATAATTGTTCAGATAATAATATAATTCGCCAAGGGATGTACTGGCTTAAGAATCACGACACAGACTTTTCCACTGATTTAGTGTGCAACCATACGCACTCTCCGTGAAGAAACAGATTTACCACGTACTGGTACCCTGCCTTTCTACGCCAAACTTCCAAATTCATATTTTATCATCATCTGCAAACTGTTCATACCTTTTTTGGTGCGAATCAGCAACATACGATCATACTGACAGGCGAAGTACTGATGCTATGCTGTGTTCGCATCGACCCTCTGTTCATAATTATGTTGTATAAATGGAGATGATGTTTTAACTACTGGCCGGCCGCGGTGGCCGTGCGGTTCTGGCGCTGCAGTCCGGAACCGCGGGACTGCTACGGTCGCAGGTTCGAATCCTGCCTCGGGCATGGGTGTGTGTGATGTCCTTAGGTTAGTTAGGTTTAAGTAGTTCTAAGTTCTAGGGGACTTATGACCTAAGATGTTGAGTCCCATAGAGCTCAGAGCCATTTGAACCATTTTTCCCACTTCGGCTTAGATCCCTCACTACTGACGACGCCATTGGCACGATTGTTTTATGTATCTACACTGCACGATGTGATTTTAGTGTATTTTACTTCTGATGAAGGTATATTTAGATATACCGAAACCGTGGTCAAGGATTTTAATAAATCTTTATCCTGCAACTGTTTGGCTGTTATCATTTATCGCGAAGAATTTCAACAGTGACTGTTTCAGCCATGTTTAAAATCTTGGTGACATAATCGGATAATATAATTATTGTCAGCATCTAACTCCTAACAGAGAAAACTCACTTTAATTTCTTTTTAAAAAAAAATGGTTCAAATGGCTCTGAGCACTATCGGACTCAACTGCTGTGGTCATAAGTCCCCTAGAACTTAGAACTAATTAAACCTAACTAACCTAAGGACATCACACACATCCATGCCCGAGGCAGGACTCGAACCTGCGACCGTAGCAGCCCCGCGGTTCCCGACTGCGCGCCTAGAACCACTAGACCACCGCGGCCGGCTTTCTTTTTAATTTAGGAATATTTACGACATAGGAATGACACCAACAGGTTTTTTTTTTTTTAACATCGAAGTTCGTAGAGAGTTTGATTGTTGTCAACTGTGTGTTTTTGTAACCTCCTGTCACTTGAAAGTAAAGCTGACAGAAATATTGAACATGACAAACCTGAAAAAAAGAGTTATCCTAGATATTGAAGACACTTCTCCAGAATTATTAGTATATTTACGAATACCATTCCCTAGATGGTTAGGAGATAACGCATTCACGATCAGGAGCGAAATGTCATAACCTAGATTCAATTTGTGTCAGATAGGTAGAAATTATTTAGCTGCTATAAGAACTTCAGTTCCAGCAGAAGGACGGTTGGCAAAAGCAAGTGAAGTGATTTCTGCTCAACGAAATAGATCAAAATTACAACACGCGAATAAATTAAATTTCTATTAGAAAATAAGTTCTGGAATTAATATTGTTTCATTAACATTATCTGTATTTTGACCGATATTTTTCTGTCTACTTTCCATGTGGTGTACTACAACTTTTTTTATTTACTTCTGGGATTTTACTATTTTTATGTAAAATAATACATCAATAAATTTTATTTCCTTAAGTCTTTTATTAATTCATAAAGTCCATTTATCACAGTTTTGAACAAGGCGTGGAATCATAATCAATCAATATCTTTGGCGCAGGTGTATCGGAATATCGTTATTTTACATTATATCAATCGTCGATATCGGTAGTTAGTGCAGCGATGTTCAATTATGTCGCATATCGATATTTATCGTTCGTTTTCCCATCCATAGTGCGAATAGTAACACTTGGTCGTTGTTGGACAAAACAGCAAGGCAATGCTTTCTCCACAGAGGACAAAGTGCGCTCAGCTCCGCGTTCCAGAGAACGAGATATGCGTAAGGGGTACAATTAAGTACGTCATACCACTATCGATAGCAGTATCCATTACATTACTCGTGTGTCTATGAGACCGGAGGCTGTGGAGACTTCGCGAAACTTCTGTTTGGGCGAAATGAGACCGAAGTGTGCAGTTGTGGTGGTGGTGGTGGTGGTGGTGATGGGAGGCATCGCAGGCCCGGGGCTAATGAACTGTGAAATGGATCCTCCGCTGCGGGGGACAGGGAAGACAGCCGGCTGTTCTTGTTCGACCACGGGTCCCGTTAACGGCCGACAACGACTTGAGTTTCGTGGCCCGTTACGCCAGCAATTATTCAATTAAAAAGTCGTTTGACACAGGAGGCGCTTCTGTGTCGGCTATTACTCGCCGCAAGGGAAATAATTTCCTCGCTCTGCTTTCATCTTGCTCATTTCCCTAATGACCAGTGGTAACACTGCAGGTGGTTCCCACTCAAGAAGGGCAATGCTCGCTACAAATTCTCCACGTCTCAAGAAACTTTTCTACCACCTTAACTCGTGACGACTAAGTCACACCTATACTTGCTTATGTTGTTTCCATTCGACATGTAATCCAAGGCCGAGTACTAAGCAAGATTTTCAAAGCCATGGAGTTACTACTGCCTCATGAATAACGGATGTCATTCTTTTGAATCGAAAATGTCTTGTACCTGAGCTGGCAAGACATTGGTGATTGCCTGACGCATCCAGAAGAGGAGGAGGAAACTAAATGTAACTTCGCTGGTGATTCCAGTTTCACATTTACAAACAACTTGGCAGTATCAGCCCACTTATCAGTATGATATGGCATCTCCTCTGGGCCAGATGCATGCACTTATTCGACTGGAAAGTATATCATAAAGCCGTGGATCGTCTCCAGAGACGAGCTGGCCAACAACTGTTGGTCCTTGACATCCTGGATGATGGCACTGGGACAGAAATTGCGTCTGAGCCGATCCCTCAAGTGCTCTATTAGGGACAGATGTGGGAATTTTACTGGCCACGGTAGTTCCTCAGCATCATACACACTTCATAGACACACATACCAAGAGTGGACGAGCATTGTACTATTAAAAGTTGGCAACACTATACTCACTCATGAGTAGGAACGTTTGAGAGTGCACGATGTCCTTACCATTGCACGGTCAGAGTTCCCTCAACGACTATTAGCAGTGACCTAAAGCCTTACCTGATGGCTCCTCACACGGCTATGTCAGCGCTAACATCGTTACGTCTCTACAGAACATTGGAAGAATACTCTTCGACAATAGTCTTCCGAATTAGTGCAGAAACGCGATTCATCGCTGAACACAAGGCAACACGATTCATCAGCAGTCCATGTCTTCCTGTAATGACATTTCCCGAAACGCACTCGGTTGTGTTGTGGCGCTATCCGCAATTACTCTTGCAGCGATAATCCAATAGTCTTCCTGCTGCCAGTCTCCGCCCCTTCCCAGACTCGGTCAGGCGAGCCTGACCCAGGTTAACCAGGTTAAACCCGCTTCAAGGATTAACGGCAGGGACCGGTGCGCCGGTTGGCCGGGATGTGGCTTTTAGTCGGTTTTCCACATGACCACTAGGTGAATACCGGGCTGGTACCCACGTCATACCACAGATATACATGTTCCAAACACTTAGAATATCTTCTCACGCTTGCACATAGAATTAACTCTAGACCAGAGGGGAGACTACGGTATTTAGACCAGAGGGGAGACTACGGTATTTAGTCTCCTCACATCCCTTGTTGTCCAGTCTGGTGTGGCAGTTGAATACCGCAAATGAGACCCAAAGTTTTAAATTTCACTTTCAAGAAATCGTTCGCACAGGAGAATCGTGCAGACATACCGTCGTTTGACCCTCGGGCAGACTCCTGTATGGACGACATGGTAATAAATATCTCTGGCATAAAGAAACAACTGAAACATTTGACAGCTAATAAATCATCAGGTCTGGATGAAATCCCAATTCCGCTTTACGAAGAGTACTCTACGGCATAGGCCCCTTACCTAGCTTACATTTACTGTGAATCTCTCGCCCAGCACAAAGTCCCAAGCCACTGGAAAAATGCGCAGGTGACTCCAGCATACAAGTAGGGTGAAGGAGCGACCCGCAAAATTTACTGACAAATATTATAAACCTCGGTTTGCTGCAGAATCCTTGAACATGTTCTCAGAGGGCGAACATAATAAATTTTCTTGAAACTGAGAACCTTATGTCTAAGTATCAGCATGGTTTTAGAAAGCATCCCTTGTTCTTTTCTCACATGATGTACTGCGAACTAAGGATGAAGGACAACAGGCAGATTCTCTATTTCTAGATTTCCGAAATCCATTTGACATGGTGGCCCATTGCAGGGCGTTAACGCAGGTACGAGCGTACAGATTAAGTTCACAGATATGCGAGTGGCTCGAAGACTTCTTAGGTAATAGAACCCGGTATGTTGTCCTCGACGGCGAGTCTTCATTGGAAACAAGGGTATCGTCATGATTGCCCAGGGAAGTGAGACAGGACCTTTGTTATTCTCTATACACGTAAGTGATTTGGCGGACAGGGTGGTAGCAATCTACGGTTGTTTTCTTATGGTACTGTGGTGTACGGTAGCGTGTTGAAGTTGAGTGACTGTAGGAAGATAGAAGAGTACTTAGACAGATTTTCTAGTTGGTGTGACGGCAACTAGTTCTAAATGTGGAAAAATGTAAGCTGATGCGGATGAATAGGGAGAAGAAACTACTTACCAGTGTGCTGCTTGACACATTCAATTTCTTTAAATATCGGAGCTTAACGTTACAAAGATATATGAAATAAAGCAAGCATGTGAGAACTGCGTTAGGAAAGCTGAATGGTCGACTTCGGTTTATTGGGAGAATTTTAGGAAAGAGTGGTTCACCTGTATGGAAGACCGCACATAGGACGCTGGTGCGACGTATTCTTGAGTACTGCTAGAATGTTTGGAAGCCGTACCAGGTCGGATTGAAGAAAGACGTACAAGCAATTCAGAGGTGGGCTGCTAGATTTGTTACCGGTAAGGCCAAAAAGCACGTGAGTGTTACGGACATGCTTCGGGAACTCAAATGGGAATCCCTGGAGAGTCCGCAGCTCGTGGTCGTGCGGTAGCGTTCTCGCTTCCCACGCCCGGGTTCCCGGGTTCGATTCCCGGCGGGGTCAGGGATTTTCTCTGCCTCGTGATGACTGCGTGTTGTGTGATGTCCTTAGGTTAGTTAGGTTTAAGTAGTTCTAAGTTCTAGGGGACTGATGACCATAGATGTTAAGTCCCATAGTGTTCAGAGCCATTTGAGCAATTTGAACCATTTGAACCAATCCCTGCAGAGAAGGTGTCGTTCTTTTCGAGAAACACTATTGGGAAAATTTAGAAAATCGGTATTCGAAGCTGAGTGCCGAACGATTCTACTGCAGCCAACATACATTGCACATGAAGGCCACGAAGATAAGATAATTTACGGCTCACATGGAGGTATAAAGATAATAGTTTCTCCCTCACTCTATTTGCGGGCGGAACGGGAAAGGAAACGACTAGTAGTGGTAAAGGATACCCTCCGCCACGCACCATGCGGTGGCTTCCGGAGCATCTATGTAGATGTAGATGAACGAGCAGCAGCATCATCCAGTCTCCGGACTCTGACCGGTGGTAGAAGATGACACAGAATGTTGCAGACAATCCATTATTTGTTCTCGAATAAAGGTGCAGACGTAGATTGCACTTGATGCGCAGAACGGCGATCCTCCATCGTGGTGGTCAGACATGACCGACGGGAATCTCAGTGACAGATATGCCTGCCCTCATGTTCCCATCCAATCCAACATCCACCCCCCAACCATACCCAAATGCCCCACCAATGTGGATATTGCACGTTTATGCACAATACGGCGACCGTCCATTTTGGTGGTCAGACATGATCGACCGGATTCTCAGTGACAAATGTGCGTGCCCTCATGTTCCCATCCAATTCAACATCGGTGCACCAATCACCCCAAAATACCCCATTATTGCACGATTCGGGCACTCGCCAAATGGAGACCCATAATAACGCTCCTATCAAATTCTTTCAGGTACTAATAACGCTGTCTCACACAAGTGTCCTTCACACAGCTCACACAACATATGTCGCTGTTCACGCCCCCTTGTATGCCCTACCATGCCTGGTAACAGAACTAAAGACGAACGACACTAATGCAGTCCGGAGACGCTTCTGATGTCACAGAGAACTGCAACTTTTGTAGCTTACATATGCCCCACTGGTGTGTACGTGTACGAACTTACATTGACGCCTGACCATGTCTTCTAGTTCCTTCACTTTCCTGTCAGACAGTGAACATAAAAAGACAAAACTTGGTGGTGGGCTAGTTATGACAATAAATGTGTTTATTGGACACTTCTTGCAATTCTGTGTGGTACTGTTGGCTTTCAAACGACCTCCATCACACGGAAAAGTAGCAACGAGTATATCAGTTCAAAATTAACTGCTGAATCGTTGAGAAACATGCGGAAAAAATAGAGAGAAAAGTTCAATGCTTCAGCAGAAGCCCGTCTGTTATGTTGCAGCACATCATTTTCTGGTTCAAAATGGTTCAAATAGCTCTGAGCACTATGGGACTTAACATCTGAGGTCATCAGTCCCCTAGAACTTAGAACTACTTAAACCTAACCAACCTAAGGACATCACACACATCCATGCCCCAGGCAGGATTCGAACCTGCGACCGTAGCAGTCGCGCGGTTCCAGACTGAAGCGCCTAGAACCGCTCGACACCGCGGCCGGCTCCATTTTCTGGCCAAGTATGAGTGCTCCTCAGGTGGCTATGGTGTCCGCCAGAAACAGTATCGGGAAGAAGGTGGTTTTCTTCAGTCTATAGGTGATGGACCAGTATTTTCGTAATCCAACTAAATGGGTTGTCGCTGGAGTCCACTAGATTGGCCTAAAAGTTTGTTCTTCTCCTTGATAGCCAGTGTTTTCCGACAGCTGCTACAAAAAAGGCCTAAAGGTCCTTCCAGGAGGTAGCGCTTTACAGACTTCTTTACAGACGAAGGTCGTGTGTCTACCGTACTATTTTCTGTGTGACTATCACGACAAAAGGAGTTCTTTCCGATGAGCAGTTGGAACCATCAGTAAATGCATTTGACAGTTAGGAGAATACTTCTGAAGAAGAAAATTAATACCAGTGACGACAGAATTCATCCTCCATCAGGTTCAGACGATATTTCAGATACTGACGCCTCAAATGGCAATGTGGAAGCTGTTCAACTCTGATTCAATCTAAAGACAAAAAATCACATAGAGCTTAGAATCTTTTCCCCAAATGGAGGAGCATCTAATGCAAACATTATAAAAGTGACTCTAGATCTGACAAAATACTCTATCGGCAGAACAAGTGATACTGCAAGCCGTCGCTTGTTTTGATCATAGCCGGCCGGTGTGGCCGAGTGGTTCTGGCGCTTCAGCCTGGAACCGCGCGACCGTAGCCGGCCAGTGTGGCCGAGCGGTTCTGGCGCTTCAGTCTGGAACCGCGCGACCGCTACGGTCGCAGGTTCGAACCCTGCCTCTGGCATGGATGTGTGTCATGTCCTTAGGTTAGTTAGGTTTAAGCAGTTCTAAGTTCTAGGGGACTGATGACCTTAGATGTTATGTCCTATAGTGCTCAGAGCTATTTGAACCATTTTTAATCATAAATATATGTCTGATTGATGGTAAGTGGTATTATTCGTACATAAAGAAAAGTATTATATTCTCAATAACCTTCAAATCGTGAGCTGAGCCCTTAAATTTTATTTATGAATTAGTAATTCACTCATGACACATTTGTTGCCTACGCGTGTAGTCACTTTCAGAACTCAAGTTAATAATTAAATTAACTAATTTAAAAAGACTGAATCTCGAATTTCGGGTGTTTCCAGGTACCACCACAATAAAATAAAAACAGTGAATATTAGAGAGAGTATGAATGAGAACAGTGGAGTATTTAAGTTTACAAAATAAGACAAGTTTTATTAATCCTTTTGTAGCTACAACTAGTTGACAAATTTTACTCAAAAATAACAAACACAAATCAGAAAAGAAATGTTTGGGTGGCAAAGCATACATTGAGTTGGAAGCTATACAAATTCTCCCCTGAATTAATCCCTTTTGCAACGCAGTCTGACTGTTTATATGAATCCACTGCAAGGCACTCTCTGTTCAAATGCAGTCAACCATCACAAATTATACCACAATCTGTGGTTCACCTGTGAAAATTTAATGACTCTACGCCGATGGAACAGAATTTTAATCTTTCGCCTTGATCCAGGAGGCAGCAGAAAACGGCGCGCTGTAAGCGAGGAGCGGCGTCCTGCAGCAGCTGTAATGTTCTTACGCGTCCACGAAAATTTGCAAATACGCGGTCTGTCGTTCTGATTATCAGAAGGCCCTGAAATCCCGGAAGATTTCAGTGTGAGGTGCACCAATTTGACTCACAGACGTGACGGTGTATGCTGGAATTGTCAGACGTCAGACAGCCGACTCAGGACGAATAAGTTCACCCTCGTGGCACACGATATGTCTGAGATGATACGCAATTCCACTGTCGGTGCAGTTGAAAGGTGCCATTGGCTATTAGTCCTCCACAAGATACAGATCACAAGTCTCACCCACAAGGGAAAGACCTGAAGTTCCGCACCAGGAGAGGTCCAGAAGACGAAGAAAAAAATGAATCACAACCACTTTCCACCATGCCTCGGTACTAGAGCCGAATTAGCAAAAACGAAACCGCCTCCACATTACACAAATGAATCAAACTACCCTCCGTTCATTGAATCTCCCTCTTGACTGTTCTGTTGGATCGGGGTTCCCTCGCTGAGGGAGGAAGCCCCTACTTTGCATATTCTGAGAGGAGCCAATCAGAGACTCCAAATCTCTCTTGCCTGAAAGAAGGAGATTTTATACTAGAGAGGCGTCGTTCTCATGGTAAGCATGGACATATTTGGCAAAAACATCTACCTAGATGGGACCACAGTCCCTCATTTACGGAGTGACCTATTCTTTCCAGGCCAACTATTTCCAATTTCCGAAAGAAGGCTATTAAGCTTCTCAAATAAGTTGTGCCTATGAAATACATTTTTTTCCGCTCACTAAAACAACCTGGTGACCTCCTGGCGTCAGTGGGGGCTTACAGTCCTTCCTCCACTCAACACTTACACCAGCCACTCTGTCCGTATCGTTCCTGCTTCTAATACGAGAGTGCACGACCTTCCCAACATTTACACAAAGGGCCACTTTACAGCAGTCTCTCTGAAATTGGTTTCTCCACCAACATTCCAACAACTGGCCACCTTCGCGATACACCGCCGCCTGGCCCAGGTGAGATGTTTTCCAAACAGGCGCCCTTCTGTGTGGCCCTAAGCAAGAGAAAGAAAGGGCCTCAGCCAGAAGTCCCTCTGCTTCCCAGAATCACTCACACATACAGGTCCCAGCACTCACCATTTATGGGTGCCAATTCGTCTGTCTCCCTGCTCTCAATCGCCTTTACTATGGCTCCTCGGGTAAAAGTTCTGTACAGGTCACAAATATAGTTTTAAGTACGTTCTGTCCACAATTTCCCCATGTATGGTAAAAAAGCCATAAACCAAACATACAAAATGTAGTACTGTGTGAGACCAAGATCACGACCTAAAATATGAACGTTAATCTGACTGACAATATTAAAAATGAGAGAGTGGCGGGCCATACCTCGATACAAAATCATCTTTTCAAATTGTGTTGAAAGATAGTATTCAGCGTATTGTGCTAGAAGTAACTAATATTGAGGGCCGAAGAGTTTGTGGGGATAGCTGGGCAGCATTAGATGAAATTACAATTGAAACCTATATTCGCCTGTTAATACAGGCTGCTGTGTATAAATCATGTAGTTAATCAACAGAGAGACTGTGGGACCCAGAAACAGGAAGAGCCATCTTTCCAGCCTTAATGTCACTGAAACGAATCTGATGCATCTCATGTGTGTTTCATTTGATGACATGTCTGACGGAAGAGCGCGAAGAATAAGAATTTGGCACTTATAAGAGTTCTGTGGGATAGGTGGGTGGATATACTTTGAAAACTATATATAATTCTGGCACATATGTAATCGTGGATGTGCCGGCCGGGGTGGCCGAGCGGTTCTAGGCGCTACAGTCTGGAACCGTGCAGGTCGCAGGTTCGAATCCTGTCTCGAGCATGAATGTGTGTGATGTCCTTAGGTTAGTTAGGTTTAAGTAGTTCTAAGTTCTAGGGGACTGATGAACTCAGAAGTTAAGTCCCGTAGTGCTCAGAGCCATTTTTAATCGTGGATGTACAACTGGTGGCCTTCCGAGGGCGCTATCCGTTCAAACAAAATATACAGAGAAAATCCTCAAAATATGGAGCAAAAATATGGACTTTGTGTGATACTGCCACTTTTTATGTTCTGAAGACACAAATCTATTCAGGAAAATCACGTAGACAACCACATGAGAAAAATCGGGGTATGAGGATTGTCATGAATCTTACATAGGAGCTAAAAGGACAAAACGTCACATTTGAAAATTTCTTCACATCACATGCATTAGGGCAAGAACTTCTCTAGAGACATCTTACAACGTTCCAATGTTCCAAGGAAGAACAGACAGGTTGTCATGATGAGAAAAATCCACAACAGCGTGGAAATTGGAAATAAGCGACGAGATGACAAGAAATCAATAATGATATTGACTACAATGCAAGTAAGGGAGGAGATGAAATATTGCATCATATAATTGGCACCCACAAATGCGAGAGGTACAGCAACCGCTGGGCAGTGATCTTCTCTAAAATTATTTTGATACTCCTGTCAATAATGCTTTCTTACAGTGGAATGAAATAAATCCATGGTGGAAAAAAAATTATTTATAAAGAAATAATATTACTCAATGAATTGGGAAGACTTCTAGTTACTCCTTACATTCAAACTGAAGCTAAAAAAATGCTGCCTCGAAATGAATAAACCGCGGTCATTGTTAGAAGAATATAAACAGGAAGTCCATCAACAGCAAGCTCCAGCGGTGGGCAAGTAAAACTGCAAAAGTGGCAGATGCAAAGTTATGACAAGACACCAATGAAGTGTTCTAACTGTAACAAATATATTTGAAAATCTCACGTTATGTACCACTGCCCAAATTATGGAATTCTACGTAAAACTCTATTCCATTTTTTTCATGTGATTGACAGTTTATACGCTAAGTAACACTCTGTTGCACAACAGCTCACTGAGTGCCCGAGCTTACATCACTGTTAAGGTTCCACACTGAAGCGCCTAGAACAGCTCGGCCACAACAGCTGGCAGACTATTACAAGTGAGCACAATGGCAGCCCGCTTTCTCACAACTTGAATGAGAATTACCGGAATTGCTTATTGCCTATGTTACGTAAATTGCCTGAATACATGCTAAAACATTGTCAATGAATATATGTGCGATTTAAAAAACAGAAAAGTGTAAATCGATTATGCCAAAATCTTGCAACTGTAATAATGTTTATGAAAATACATCTATTATCAGGAAACAGCTTTCGAAGAGGCTAGACCTCATGTCGCAAATACATGTTTCGTCCTGGGAAGTATTTGTGTGAATGTGGGGATAGGCTGTCGATCGTACCCTGTCTACTAGTGAAATACACTACTGGCCATTAAAATTGCTACACCAAGAAGAAATGTAGATGATAAACGGGCATTCATTGGACAAATATATTATACTAGAACTGACATGTGATTACATTTTCACGCAATTTGGGTGCATAGATCCTGAGAAATCAGTACCCGGAACAACCACCTCTGGCCGTAGGCTTTGATACGCCTGGGCACTGAGTCAAACAGAGCTTGGATGGCATATACAGGTACAGCTGCCCATGCAGCTTCAACACGATACCACAGTTCATCAAGAGTAGTGACTGGCGTATTGTGACGAGCCAGTTGCTCGGCCACCATTGACCAGACGTTTGCCCGCATCTCGTGGTCGTGCGGTAGCGTTCTCGCTTCCCACGCCCGGGTTCCCGGGTTCGATTCCCGGCGGGGTCAGGGATTTTCTCTGCCTCGTGATGGCTGGGTGTTGTGTGATGTCCTTAGGTTAGTTAGGTTTATGTAGTTCTAAGTTCTAGGGGACTGATGACCGTAGATGTTAAGTCCCATAGTGCTCAGAGCCATTTTTTTTGACCAGACGTTTTCAATTGGTGAGAGATCTGGACAATGTGCTGGCCAGGGAAGCAATTGAACATTTTCTGTATCTAGAAAGGCACGTACAGGACCTGCAAGATGCCGTCGTGAATTATCCTGCTGAAATGTAGGGTTTCGCAGGGATCGAATGAAGGGTAGAACCTCGGGTCCTAACACATCTGAAATGAAACATCCACTGTTCAAAGTGCCGTCATTGCGAACAAGAGGTGACCGAAACGTGTAACCAAAGGCATCCCATACCATCACGCCGGGTGATACGCCAGTATGGCGATGACGAGTACACGCTTCCAATGTGCGTTCACCGCGATGTCGCCAAACACGGATGCGACCATCATGATACTGTAAACAGAACCTGGATTCATCCGAAAAAATGACGTTTTTACATTCGTCCACCCAGGTTCGTCGTTGAGTACACCATTGCAGGCGCTCCTGACTGTGTGGGATGCAGCGTCAAGGGTGACCGCAGCCATTGTCTCCGAGCTGATAGTCCATGCTGCTGCAAACGTCGAACTGTTCGTGCAGATGGTTGTTGTCTTGAACATCTGTTGACTCAGGGATCGAGACGTGGTTGCACGATCCGTTACAGCCATACGGATAAGATGCCTGTCATCTCGACTGCTTGTGATACGGGGACGTTAGGATCCAGCACGGCGTTCCGTATTACCCTCCTGAACCCACCGATTCCGTATTCTGCTAACAGTCATTGGATCTCGACCAACGCGAGCAGCAATGTCGCGATATGATAAACCGCAATCGCGATAGGCTACAATCCGACCTTTATCAAAGTCGTAAACGTGATGTTATTGTGTGTGAGAAGATTATGTTATGGGTCGAGTAAGCTCGTGAAGCGTCTACCATCGGTGTGTCTACATTCGACAGAGGAAGGCCTATCCAGATTACAGTGTATCATTCCGTAATATTTCTGGTCTCATTATTGGGATCGCACAACTATCATGTGAGTATAGAAACAATGGGTTTATGATATCTAACATAATACAAGATCTCAGCGACCCAGTGCGACTTGCGTCTTGAAGGATCATCTAGCCACGAATCTTGAGTCAGGAATTGGGCTCGTTTGTGACAAGATAAAAATATACAAGGACGATGCGACGACGGACTGGAGCATTACGGAATGCGAGCACAAATACCACTGTTGCCGTTTCCATCGACGCAACATTAGAGAAAGAGGAGAACCGACAGTGGTGCGCCAAACCGTGACTTTTGTCATAGGAGTGGCAAAAACGTCGTCTGTTCAGAAGAAATGCATCGCGATAGACGTGCAGTGGCCGTGAGGAGAACGAACTTATTTGGTCAGTTGCATTTTTTATCGTCGTTTCGCAAAAACGCCTGGTATAATGATGCAGGGCATGGGCGGTGAGGGGGGGGGGGGGGTGTTCGGTGTCCGTTCATTACGTGCACAAGATGATCAACTCTAGTTCGCATAGCAGCAGTCTGAATAGCAGCTTTTATATCTCTGACGTTTTGAAGACGGCAGCTATGTCCTACGATGAGGTATCAGTGACGTTGCTTTCTATTCTTCTATCTATCTATCTCCAATACATATACAGGGTGAAGCGAAATTCGAGCACTCAGCATTCGCTGCGCGACTCCTCACATGCCAGCGATAAAAAAAATGTATGTCACAAAATTTCATCTGGCGAGTATATCCGGCAGAAAAAGGACGTTGAAGAGTGACGTTAAAGAGTGGCAGCCTGGAAACACTGTAACAACACGTATGGTAACTACCAATGTCAACACGTTTCGCTTGTGATGCACAGTTAGCGCAGAGGATAGAGTTCTGGTTTAGCATGAAGGAGGGCGAGAGTTCAACCCCGGCTTCAAGTGCTTTATATATATATATATATATATATATATATATATATATATATATATATATATATATATATATATATATATGTGTGTGTGTGTGTGTGTGTGTGTGTGTATATAATGTTATTCTAACATTTCATACTGTAATATACACCGTTTCTTATGTCACATGTACCCTAAATTTACAACATTTTGTAACGCTGAACGCAACAAATACTTGGTTAGACAAATAAGAAACGGATATTTGAAACAATTAATGGGGCCATGATGATAACACATACAAACAGCAACCGAGTTTGGACATTATTCGCAAAGAACGTTGCTAGTCCTACTGGTAATGTAAGGTCCTAACTAAATGTAATGGACCTGAACAAGGCAAGAATAATACTTGGTACTAATCTATGTGACCATTAGAGGAGGGTACAAAGAAAACTGGTTTCGCTTCTAGTAGAGGAAGTGGTGCGAATAAATTCGAGCCCATGACGTGGAAAGGACATCTTTCAAAACTGACCAATGTTCCGTTTCTACGATTGTCGTACGTAAGTGCTGGTTGGTTGGCTCTGAGCACTATGGGACTCAACTGCTGAGGTCATTAGTCCCCTAGAACTTAGAACTAGTTAAACCTAACTAACCTAAGGAGATCACAAACATCCATGCCCGAGGCAGGATTCGAACCTGCGACCGTAGCGGTCTTGCGGTTCCAGACTGCAGCGCCTTTAACCGCACGGCCACTTCGGCCATACGTAAGTGCAGATGTTTCCCAGAGGACCCGCTGCAATCGCTGTTGACTATTAAGATGCCACATACCGTACCACTTGGAGTACATTTACCAAATAAAAAACGTATTCTTGAACCCAGTAACGAACCCTCGACCTCCTGCACGCTAACCGAAGACAAGTATGCAGGAAGGACCTTATGTATTGTCAGAGCTAGTTACTATACATGTGATTACAGTGTTGCCAGGTTGCCACTCTTTGACGTCCTTCTTCTGCCGGATGTACTCGCCGGACGAAATTTTGTGACAGACATTTTTTTATCACTGGCATGGGAGGAGTCGCGCTGCGAAGCTAGAGTGGGCGAATTTCGCTTCACCCTGTGTAACGTGTAGTCCTTGCACGTTCTGTCTGTATGTTCGAGCTAATCTCAGGCACTGCTTTAGGGATTTTGATATGTTTTTCAGTTATTGATACACTTATTTAGGAGGAAGGTTCGTTTGTATCGATACATATTTTAAAATTGTATATACGTACGTATGTGTGACTGTATGTATGTGTGTTCCACATCTCCTCCTAACCATTGGACCAATTTCATCCCAATTTGGTAAACGTGTCTGTTCTTGCGTAACATTGAGCGCTGGCACGTTGGCCTGAACGAAACAGCTGAGAAGGCTCTGAGACGACGTCAGCCAATAAAACGCTGACTAGACGACACCACTACAGGAGCGGTACCTGTACATAGAGAATATAAGCGCCGCCCAGATAGCCTCGGTAACTCTAGAAGAACCGCAGTAGAAGACGAGCTGTCATTCTAACTCTTTAGCCGTGAATTTGGATCTATATTAGTTGCTGGCATGGAAATTGTATGTGTCGAAGGACATTGATTATTTGCATGTCGCCATTTGCTTGCGACACCTATTTGAGAAATGGCAAAGTTAAGTATTGTCAATTTAACATATTTTAATAAACTCCATTAACATGATTTGCTTGAATTGTTGTTTAGCTATCCGAGGAAGCAACTTCCTAGGCACCCTACATTACACGAGTGGGCAGGATCCCACAGTGTCTCTTACTGGCTGGAAATCATCACCGTCAGTGTACGAACCACCTACCTACTATAGGGGCGGGGGTGAAAAAGCAGAGCAGCTCACGACGTGAGAATACCCATACTTTAGTCATCCACTATTTGATAATCAGAACACTTAGAGATTTGCAACAAACTTTGCACATAACTAAAGGCATTAACTAATTTTTTCTCGCTGATGCCACCCACAACATAATGAAAGGAAAATAAGTTTATCACTCACTACATTTTTGCTGTTCATGCACAAAAACTGCTGCATGGAACATGACGTTTTAATTTATTACTTTTTTCTACTAACTGTATTCGCGATATATTTTGCAGACAGTATTCACACACGCCGTTGAATGTATTTACGGAAATATATCACTGTAAGGCGAACAGATCAGGAGATGTGACATCATAAGCACTGAGGTGCGTGAAAAACTGTCGCATCGTGTATGAAATTTTAATTTATTATTTCTTTACTCGTAACTTTATTCACAGCATCTGTCGCAGACAGTTGTAACGCCGGAAATGCATAACCTCCTATTCCCATCTATTGTACTATAAATGTTTCCCTTATTTTGTTACCTGAAGATATGACATTTCTGTGTCTTTATATATTGTAATGTTTTACTATTTATATGTGTCGATGTATAATTGGTTTGTTTTGCAAATACTATTTGTGTTTTTACGCTAGGTCTTGCCTAAGAAAAACTATGCTGTCGAACGATTACATCGATAGGTCGTGTTGAGAACCAAAGTGTTTAGGATCTTTGGTAGTGTTAACTCTGCCGCGTGGAACGCGGGCAGAGCGGAGGCTGGCTGGAGTAGGGCGGTGGAGCAGGTGTGTTGAGTGATGCTCCCGCGAGTTGCCGCGCTTTCGGGGTTTGGCAGCATGTAATTGCGCTCGACTTGCTATGATAGTTTCTGGCACGGTGTCGCGGACGGGAAATATTAGTTGGCACACATCAAGAGCCCGTTTCGCCTGGTGACCGTGTCGAGAAGAAGGCGCGCCAACATCCAGTTTCTGCAACAGCTACGGCCGACATAAGTGATTGTCACCACCTCCTCCATCGACAACTTCAAACCTTCACTCAACCAACAAGGAAGACTGAAAGTACATAAAGTTTTAGAACTGTATGGCAGACCTCAGCTTTTCAAACTATTCCATTGGAATCACTAAAATACAGCAACTCAGCGTGAACCTTTGTTGCTCATTGTTCCAATTGCATTACCAAGCGGGGTCCCTTCCTTTTCCGAAATGAACTCGAATGTCATTGAAATTCAAACGCCAGCATTAAAGTAATATCATTCGATTTCACTGCTTTAATTTCAAAGTTCAGTTAAGCTGTTCATAGCTGGCTACAATATTTAGATTAAACAAGCACAAACTAAGAGTGCGAGTTTTGTTACCATATTTTAGCTTACCTGTGACTGCAGCTCAGCTTGGTACGTACTAAATTTTACTATTGTTAATTGTTCAGAATCATGTAATTCAAATTCAAAGTTAAATCTCTTATTTCTAAATTGCGTAGATTCAAGTAGCTTTTGAAATGGTTGTTGAGGTAGCCCAAGAATAACCTTATTTTATTGAATTTCGTAGTGCTTCATAAACAAAGTTCACTATTAATTTCAGTCACTAAATTAACTTTCAATTTTCCGGGTTTATTAATTCTTTTGGTAAATTAAGTCAGAGTGTAGGGAAATTTATTACTTCTGACAAACATTCAGTTTTTACACAACATGTGTCAGCCTTCAGTTGCCACGGTTTTAGTGCTAATTATATGTGCAATAACCTTTCTTTTTCAGTTATTATAGTAGTTGTCCATAGGACTGGCGACCGTAATTATCCCCAGATCTCAAATATCTAATTAACACCAGTTAATTGTTAACGTAACGACCGCACATTTACTTTCTTTATTTGCTTTACCCTTTTTCAAAATTAATTTCCACCAGTTTCATTTGCATTTTTCCTTTCATTTAGATGTAACCCTTTCCTCCCTCTTTACCGACAGATTAACTTCATTTCCATTAGGTACACGCGGTTTAATTTTTACTGTCATTAAGGTCGATAAGTGAGGGGGAATTTACACAGTATCACATATACCTGGATGTACCTGCAAAATTGTATTGTTGTACAGTATATCGTTCACGAGGAACAACGTCGTAAACGTAGTTTCGTGAAAATGAAAGTGCAAGGCGGAATTCGCCATCAATACAGGCGAAACATGTGTTGAGAAATTTGTTAACTGTATGTAAAGCCAAGGGTAAAAAGCTCATCCTCAACCCCTGAAATGACTGAAGGAAATTTCATACACATATTAGAATCTGGAAAGAAATACTGTGGGAGTAAGAACCATCAGCCTCCTATTTGGGTGAGAGTGGTAATGGGGAGAGAGAGGGAATGAGGAGTAGATGGACGGATACTGAAAGGGAAGGAGAAGAGGGGCACATAGCTGGGGGGGGGGGGGAGATGAGATGGAGAAACAGAGCGAGGGGGAAATGGACAGAGAGGGGAGAGGAGGGGATGGACAGAGACACGGAAAGAAAAGATAGGCCGAGAGCGGGTGAGGAGGAGATGGACAAAGAAAGGAACGAGAAGGGAATGAACACAGAGACGGTGAGGAAGAAGACGGACAGGGAGTGGGGGAGGAGGAAAGGGACAAAGAAAAGAGTGATGAGGAGGTGGATTAAACAGGGGAGAGATGGACAGACAGAATGGTGGGAGGACAGAAAGAGCAAGGAGGGGGTGTAGGAGGTGGACAGAGAGGGGGTTTGAGGAGGTGGACAGAGGGACAGAAAGGGGGTGAAGGAGCAAATGAACAGAGAAAGAGGGCGAATGAGGAAATGAACCAATAGCCTTGGAATAAAGATGTACCCTGTCAACGCCTGGTACACGGTTAGTAATTTATAAATATTTCATGCAAATTGGGTGAATACGATGCATTAACGCCTCTGCTATTAACATCTAGCACAGAAAAGCAGAACTCGTTGGAATCAAAGTTGCTCGCATGGGGCGACACTGTTGTGGGGCGGCTACCAACGTTACATCGCATATTTACCAATGTTACGTGCAGAAGGAAGCTTAATATCGGTGATGGGTGGCAGACGGCGCTCTGTACCAATGTTGTATGGCAGAGGGTACTTCCTACGAATTATTTGTGGAAGAGGGAGCTTTTGTGCAGATATTGTATGGCAGAGGTAGTTTCATATAAGTATTGCATGGAAGAGTGTGCCTCACACCAGTGTTGCATGGCCGAGGGTGCTTCGTATCCATGACGTATGTCAGATTCTTCTTTTTACCAATATGGAATGGCGTATGGTATTTCGTACCAGTGTCACATCGTGGAAGGTGCACCCTACCAGTGTGACATGGCAGAGAGTGCATCGTACCATGGTGCGCGAAGGAGGGCGCTGCGTACTATGCTGCATAGTGGAGGGTGCTCCATACCGACTGTGAGTGGCATGGTATAATTCGAAGCGAAGTTAATTGTGGAGGGTACTTCAAGCCAATGTCGTGTGGTAGAGAGTGCTGTGTGTTTGGAAGTGCTTTGTACCAATGTTGTCTGACTGACTCTTGAGGAAGGTTTGTTATGTAACTTACCACCGGTATGCTTGACAAGTCATCTGACTGTAAATACTTCGTGCTACCCATTCAGAGCCATTTCAGGTCTTTAGCCTTTCAGTGAGACTACGCCATACCGAATTTTACCCTCATCTATCAACACAATGGGCTCTAGCGAGCACATTCTCCAGATCTCTCACTCACTGAAAAACAGCTGGTTATGAATTTCTGAGGGACTCGCACGCCATCACTCCCCAGTCATTACAATTTATGCACTGAGCACTGAGATGAAGCACTATGGAATGAGGCATCTCATCCAACGTCTACATCACATTCATGCAGTCGAGTCATCGCTTTGTGAATTTGGACACCCGAAGACAACAATCGAAGACGTTGATTCTGTTTGAAGGGGTGCTAAGATGTTGTCTTCCAACATCTGCTGTGATGCTTCTGGCGACAAGAGACTACAGGGTATACAAGGAACTCTCTCTCTTCCTTTAAGGAAAAAAGACAAATACCTACGAATTTGCCTTAAGTGGAATCAGTGGTATTTCTTGAGTTCTTGTACAGCTGTGTGACATGGACCTTGAAAGCTAGGGACAAGAATTGAATTTTTGCCTTCAAAATGTTGTGTTGACGGAAGATGTTACGTGTACAACGGACAAAAAGTAGATCCAATTTACAGAAGAGCTTAACATAACGAGAAGTTTATCTCTGCGAGTCAGCCTAAGATACTTCCCTATTCGTTGGACACTTATTGAGAAGAGAAGGGGATGATTTAGAAAAAGATCATTTTGCCAGCCAAATTCGAATGCAGAAGACGAGCAAGAATTAGATGGCTGGAACACGCAAACAAAATTACTGGGCTGTCTCTTCACACTATATTAAGAAGAGCTAATGATTGCTGTGGATGGAGACGTTCTGTTACATAAGAAATGAAATGAGGCTGCGACACTCAGTAATGAGTAAATGACTAATGATGATGAATGAACGCAATATCACAAATTGTCTAATTCTGAACTTTCGTTCTGTTTATAGTTCTCCTTGTTATTACGAAAAAGTACTGTATCCGACATACCTAATCGGCGAAAAACATGCTAAGAGACTCTAAGAAAGAAGTAGGGAAGTAGGGGCCGCGAGGGGTAGCCGTGCGGTCTAGGGCGCCTTGCCACGGTTCGTGCGGCTCCCCTCGTCGAAGGTCCAAGTCCTCCCTTGGGCATGGGTGTGTTTGTTGTCCTTAGTGTAAATTAGTTTAAGTTTGATTAAGTAGTGTGTAAGCCTAGGGACCGATGACCTCAACAGTTTGGTCCCATAGTACTTACCACAAATTTCCAAATTTCCAGCTAAGTAGGCTACTAAGTATTAGAATCTGTAATTAGATAGACGTATGGGGTTAGACTTAGAGCTAGCAAAAGAAACTCTCATCGAAGCTCAGCTTGACTCAAGTCCAGCCTGGTTATTGTCACTGTTGCTGCCATAGGTAACGACTCCCTCAAAAATTCAAGACCAGATGTTTTTCAGTGGGTGAGAGATCTGGAGAATGTGCTCGATAGAGCCCATTGTGTTGATAGATGAGGGTAAAATGCGGTATGGCGTAGTCTCATTGAAAGGCTAAAGACATGAAACGGCTCTGCATGGGTAGCACTAGGTATCTACAGCCACATGACTTGTCGAGCAGGTGATCACATTGATGTGGCTGGACAATGCAGTCATTGTCCAGCCACATCAATGTGATTACCTGTCAAAAGCCTCAGTAATCGCATTTTGCGGTGCGGACCGCTATGAAACCTGCAGGGATGGAGTCAATGACATTCAGGAAGGTACACACTGAGACGTAGAGCCATATTGACTCCATTTCCAAGGCCAGCTGGACTACATTTCTTGGATGAGGATCCAAGGCGTGAACAGATTCACCACTGGATTTGAATCCGGGGAGTTCGGTGGCCAGGGGAGTACGGTAAACTCATCCTGTTGCTCTTTGAGCCTCACACGTAAACTGTTATCTCTGTGAGACGTAGCATTGTCCTGCTGGTAGATGCCATCGTGGCCAGGAAAAACAAACTGCACGGAGGAGTGGACACGGTCCCTAAGGATAAAGGCCAACTTGTGTTGCTTCCTTGTGCCTTCCAGAATGACCAAACCACCCAGGGAATGCCACGAAAACATTCCCCAGGCCATAATGCCCTATTCTCCGCCGTGGACGCTTCCGACGATTGCTGCAAGGGCGTACACGCCAACGACCATCTGTCCAATGGAGCAAGAAACATGAGTCATCTAATAAGATGACATGTCGCCACTCAGTGAGCGTCCTGTTGCGATACTGCCGAGCAAATTCCACCCTTTGCAGAAGCATGGATGAACGGACAAGGCGCCGTCTGCAGAGGCCCAAACGCACCATGTTCTCTGAACGGCACTAAGGTGACACTTTTGGTAGCCCATTGGTTGATCTGGGCGGTCTGTTACTCAACAGTTGCACGTCTATTCGCCCGTAGATATTTCTGCAGCCATCGTTCACCCCTGCCATGTGGCCACGCACAGTATACGGGGGTGATCAAAAAGTCAGTATAAATTCGAAAACTTAATAAACCACGGAATAGTGTAGATAGAGAGATAATAACTGTCACACATGCTTGGAATGACATGGGGTTTTATTAGAACAAAAAAAAAAAAAACAAAGTTCACAAAATGTCCGACAGATGGCGCTGGACAGCAAAACGTCAGTGACTGCGCATAACAATCGTGTATAAAAGGAGCTGTAATGAGAGAGAGAGAATCAGATGTGTCAGCAGGCGCTGCATGTTGACGTTACCTGAAAAGGTGCTTTTAGTGAAGCTGTATTATCAGATTGGGGAATGTGTTAGTTCAGCGTTACGATCCTATCGCCATAGGAGGGGATTCGAACGGGTAAAGGTCCGTCGACAAATGCAGCTGTGGCGAGAATTATTTCGAAGTTCGATGCCACGGGTTGTTTAGACGATAGACCCTGTAGTGGCCGACCGAGCACAAGGCGTAATGCTGCAGAGACAGTTCAGGAAGAAATGGAGACTGTAGCGGGTTCGTCTATTCACGGGGAAGTCAGCGCTCGTGCAGTCACACGTCGCACCGGCTTTCCATACACTACTGTTTGGTTGGCACTGAGGCGTACGCTCCGATGCTATCCGTACAAAATCTATCGGCATCAGAACTGTTACCTGGCGATTTAGTGAAGCGGAGAGCATTTGCGGTGTGGGCGTTTCAAAAGATGGCGGAAGATGACGATTGGTTGAGTAACGTGTTGTGGACCGACGAAGCTCATTTCACGCTCCGAGGGTCTGTCAACGCCCACAACTGCAGAATTTGGGCTACTGAAAATCCTAGAACTGTCGTGGAAACTCCATTGCACGACGAGAAAGTCACGGAATGGGTTTTATTTACCACATCTACCGTTATTGGGCTTTTTTTCTACGAGGAAATGCGTGATTCTGGTTTTGTAACTGCTACCGTGACGGGTGAGAGGTACGCCGATATGTTACAGAATCGCATCATCCTCAGCCTCGCTGATAAAAACCTGCTGGAACGTACGATGTTTAGCAGGATGGCGGTCCACCCCATACTGCTTGACCGTGAAACATCTCTTGCGCGCGTGGTTTGGTGATGATCGTGTGCTCAGCCGCCACTTTCGTCATGCTTGGCCTCCCAGGTCCCCAGACCTCAGTCCGTGCGATTTTTGGCTTTGTGGTTACCTGAAGTCAAAGGTGTATCGTGGTCGATCGACATCTCTAGGGATGCTGAAAGACAACATCCGACGCCAATGCCTCACCATAACTCCGGAAAAGCTTTACAGTGCTCTCCACAACATTATTCCTTGACTACAGCTATTGTTGAGGAATGATGGTTGACATATTGAGCATTTACTGTAAAGAACATCATCTTTCCTTTGTCTTACTTTGTTATGCTAATTATTGCTATTCTGATCAGATGAAGCGCCATCTGTCGAACATTTTTTGAACTTTTGTATTTTTTTTCTAATAAAACCCCATGTCATTCCAAGCATGTGTGTCATTTTGTACCTCTCTATCTACATTATTCCGTGATTTATTCAGTTTTCAAATTTATATTAACTTTTTGATCACCCGGTACTTTAACTACGGCACCATACGAACCATTTACAAACTTAACAGTTTCCAAAGTGTTTCCACCCTTGGACCGCAAGTCAATGATCTTGCCGTTTTGGACGCCTGGTACATCGCTCTGTTTTCGCATTACGATAACGACTGCTGTGCTTTCCGCATCCCCCGAAGCGCTTTATACGAGTATACGCTTCGCTCCTAGTGCTACCACGTACCTTTTGTGAGTTGTTATTGAACGTTGACTTCGAACTTAGGCGGTGGTCACAATAATGTGGTAGAACCGTGTAAATTGCGCGCCTTCTACACCACCAAATTTTTTTCAAACTTAATCGTCTGTTCCTCCTACTACACTTTACACCCGCGACCAATATCGTCATCTGCTATCCTTCATGTTGTTGACATTTCAAACCGAAAAAGCGAGTCCGATTGCTCTCTCTCTCTCTTTCTCTCTCTCTCTTCCAGCTTTATCCTAAATATATTCGGGCAGTTCAGGAAATTCGCAGCTGCCACAGGGAGCGCCAGTTCCTGCGGGAAAAGCACCGCCGCGCGCAGGTTTTTGCCCCGCGGTGTCTCGGTGTTTTATAGGAGTCGCGCTGCGCCGTGTGTCGCACGTGTTGCCCTGCCTGCCCGCCCTGTTCTTGCCACAGCTCCGCTCCTCTCCGCCCTCTCCCCTTGCTGGTCCGCGATCGGTGGACAGCCTGCTCCACCGCGGGGCCGTTACTTTCTGCACGACGGCGACGCCCTCCACTGTAACAAATTGTTGTGCTCCAATTAGTGAGCTCGTAACAGCCTGCTGCCGTGCTGTTCTGCTCCGAAGCGAGCAGGACACACACACACACACAGAGAGAGAGAGAGAGAGATAGAGAGAGAGAGAGAGAGAGAGAGATATTCTGCAAAACGTGACAGTACAGCTGTCTGACGAGTAGGCGGCTGCAGATTTACTTGCTGATTAGTCTACATTCTCGAGACAGCGAGTGGGTGGTTTTCCGAAGCTCTCCATGGTTTAAGTATCAAGACTTAACTAGCGCCGAAAAAAGTGTGAAGCACCGAGCATAGTTGCCAAGCAAGTATGTGTTGCTCCAGCACAAACTTCGACCACTCCCTTCGCCCATCTTACTACCCACCTGTCTCATCCCTAGCCCCTCCTATCTGTATACAAGAGTTTTTGGCCCATCTAAGCAGAGTGTTAAGCGTCGAACTATGCGGCCGCTTTGTAACACTACAACACAGAAAAATCTATGCAATTTTTACCGTTGTGTCCTGTGAATATTATCTGATTAATATTTTCTGTAAATTTTGAAATGTTAACTAATGGCTGAAAGTGAAATATGTTTGTGTAATTAATGCAAATTTGTTGAAACAATGTAAACTTTTGCAGTGTGATGTGTATTGTGAGTACATCGGCTAATGCCAATAGAGAATGATAGGAAAATTTTGAACTTTTTTAAAGAGTAAAGCGAAATGTCGCCGGATACGTTGGATTAGTGCATAAGTTCGTAGCGTTTTCCCATAAGTTAAATAAACACATGAGATACACATAAGATCTACATCTACATCTACATTTATACTCCGCAAGCCACCCAACAGTGTGTGGCGGAGGGCACTTTACGTGCCACTGTCATTACCTCCCTTTCCTGTTCCAGTCGCTTATGGTTCGCGGGAAGAACGACTGCCGGAAAGCCTCCGTGCGCGCCCGAATCTCTCTAATTTCACATTCGTGATCTCCTTGGGGACGCAATATATTCGATACCTCATCCAGAAACGCACCCTCTCGAAACCTGTCAGCAACCTACACTGCGATGCAGAGCACCTCTCTTGCAGAGTCTGCCACTTAAGTTTGCTAAACATCTCCGTAACGCTATCACGCTCACCAAACAACCCTGTGACGAAATGCGCCGCTCTTCTTTGCATCTTCTCTATCTCCTCTGTCAACCCGACCTGGTATGGATCCCACACTGATGAGCAATACTCAAGTATAGGTCGAACGAGTTTTTTGTAAACCACCTCCTTTGTTGATGGATTAAATTTTCAAAGGACTCTCCCAATGAATCTCAACCTGGCACCCGTCTTACCAACAATTAATTTCATATGATTATTCCACTTCAAATCGTTCAGTACACACACTTCCAGATATTTTACAGAAGTAACTGCTACCAGTGTTTGTTCCGCTATCATATAATTATACAATAAAGGATCCTTCTTTCTGTGTTTTCGCAATACATTACATTTGTCTATGTTAAGGGTCAGTCGTCACTCCCTGCACCAAGTGCCTATCCGCTGGAGAAAAGCACAACAGATAAACATAACAGAGACTTAAATCATCAATAATATATGCTCCTTCACTATCTAGAAAAGTCTGTCACGGCTGGGGAAACTTTTTTATTGCGCGACTGTAGAAGTCTCATAGTTTTGAGGCGAAGAACTCGCCGAGCCACTTTCAAAGCGCAAGGAAGTTCCTTGAAGATTGTTCGACAGAGAGCGTGTAACGGGACATACTCCTCTAACATTACATTCCACAGCAGTAGCTGTCGATACCAGTATTATTTTTCGGATTTTGAACGGATCAGTATTATCTCTGTTGCTTTTTTAAAACACTCATATAATTTTATATACAGTATGTTATACTTAAAGCTAAAATTTACGAAAATGAATTACTTTATAAAATGTTTCAGTCTCGACGCTATAATCGATAAGTACTAGTTCTGAATGTACACTTAAAATTATTTTTTAGAAACATTTGAAATTACGAACTATTAGCACACTTAAAAGTTGTTATATTAATTACGCAATACTGTACTGGTTACTATTTTTATTTCTTGATTCATTTATGAAATATTATTCGAAAGTAATAATGTAACAGAAAATAATAGAAATTCATTTGTTAAGAAAAATTGCAAACCCTTTTGGAATATGGCTATTTCCGCAGAGTGTGTAGGCATAAGCATGCTTCTGATATTATCGGACGTATTTTTGTATTTTGTGGGAAGAATGTAATTTCGGCTTTGTTAATGCGAAAAATCAAAAGTTTGTGAGGTATACTAAAATGTGAGAATATAGATTTATGTAAAAATAAAAATTCCGCAACAACAATCTTCAAATTTGTTTAGATCAATCCAACCGCGAGGACCTAAAATGTGACGTTTTCAGCTCCAAGAATCAGACCCCTAGACAAGAAGAACAGGAACCAACTCTACATGACAAACCAAGTAAACTAGAAAGTTCATTGTAATCTTCCCTCCTCTCAAATCTTCATAAAAGACTAACGTGGACAATAGATGGAATTAGGAAGAAGGGGCTAAATTTCAAGTGGAAAAGGTGAAAAATCTGAGGATGCAGGGTCAGGTGAATAAGGTGGCTGCAGAATGACTTCCCAAGACAACTCGGGTACAGTGTTTTTTGTCAGTCTAACAGAAGACGGGCGGGCGTTATCTTGGAGTAGCATCACTTCCCTCTGTCTTCCTGGTCGTTGGTGTTGGATTGCATCTGTAAAATGTCTCAGCTGATGACAATAAATGTCAATAGTGATAGTTACACCTAGGGGAAGCAATTCATAGTACACCACATCTTCGCTGTTCCACCAGACGCATAACATTATCTTTTGGGCATCGGCGCAGGATTTTGTGTTGGAAGTTGCTGCTTTGATTGGGCTCAACTATCCCTTTCTTTTGCTTATGTTAGCATAAAAAACCATTCCTTGTCACCGGTAACGGTCCATAATAGGAATAGATAGTGTTATTCACCAGCCGATTGATTTCTATGATTTTGCTTAGGGCATGCGGTACCCATACACCCGATTTTTGAACCTTCCCCATTGCATGCAAATTTCGCACGTTGGTGGTGTGATCACTGTTCATCACGTTTGCCCATTCTAGTGCACAGTGACGTGAATCATTGTGAATTAATGCGTTTAAACGATCTTCTTCAAGGCCCGAAAGTCTTTCTGAACGTGGAGAGTCACTAGTGGAAAAATTATCCTCCTTAAAACGAAAAAGCCATTTTCTTACCGTGCTCTGTTCAATGGCATTATCTCCACAGGCGACATAATGTCTCTGGCTGCCTCTTCTGCTGCCAGCCCGTTACTGAACACAACAATAAAAAGAATATCTCGGGAATGTTTCGATTTTTCCACTGGGCATTCCATTTCTAGCGTCCATAGCTCCACTCACTATTTCCAAATGACAAAATGACAACAAACGGAAGTGACGAAAAATGAACATCGATGAATAAACCCGTAGCAACCGGAATACCAACATGGAAAACAGAAAAGCTAAGAAATTTTGAACCTACCTAATATAAGACTCCAGGGACATCAAGATCTTGTTCCCATAATTTTTCACTGTTAATGAAAGTGTGTCTGCAGTAAATGGAGTACAAGGAGCATTCTCGCAGACATCGAAGCTATTGTATTAACATCTCCGACCAATTATAATACCGTTCATTTTCGTTCAAATTAGCGTGAATGTGAGTCATCTTTTAAATAATAATTGTTATATGTTAAAACACTAGCTCTCTGAGTTCACCATTCACCTATGTTATCATCATCTAGACTAGGGTCCTGTATCTTTCGTGCAGTAGAAACAGTGAATATCGTAGACTTATGAAACAAAGCCAACGTTAAGAAGAAGTAATACTATCAGTTCTACTTTCTTGTTAAAAATATGATTGAGACCAATCAGTAATGACGAATCAATAAGTTAGCTACTATGTTCCATAATGATCGGAAGCAAATTTTGTTACCAAAGTTTAACTGAAATAACAGTGAATTAAATTCATCTAAAGTAATATTGGCGAATTAAGATTCAAGTTAAAACCGCATAAATTTTGCACATTTTATATCAAGCTATTTGTCAGACTGTTATTTTGTGTTGGCTTAATTGTTGTGTCGTTGCATTTGTGCTTCAAGTTGTTACTTATGCATTCAAAATACTTCCAGATTATTTAAGAGAGGAATTTCCAATGAGCTTTACTTACAAATTTCAAGAGCTTTGTACATGTAAGTAATTGTCACTCTGAGCCAACGCAGATTTTTGATTTAATAGATAATTTTCCTTAGTCAACTATTACAGTTATGATTTATGATTGTTTACTAGTTGCGTGAAGTTGCTGCTTTTGGTTTTCATAAGGACACAATTACTAACGTTTTCTGGCTATTATTTGTAACATTTTATATCGGCTACGTACGTGTAAATCTTCTGTTGGCCTGCGTTTACTTAAACCAGTACGTAGTTGTTACTGTTCCGATCATCGATTACGTAACGAACAGGTGGACTGGCGATCGCTTAATTTTACAAATTAATTCGTTTGATTTCTCTACGGGTTATTTGGAATTTTGTGGTGCCAGTTTCTTCGTTTCAATTTTATCGTGTGTAATTACACTTTTTACGAACGTTAATTCAAAATTCAAGTAAGCAGAGAGTACAGAAAGTTGTTCATGAAAATAACTCCATGTGCACTTCTCTCCACTAATCAGTTATTCACTTCGGAAACGATTGTCTTAAATTTTAGTGATACGATTAGGCTCACGTGATCATGGTCGATATATCTGTGTAGTTGATTAGCCAGCTACCTTGAAATTAATGTCAACAGTAACGGTGGTTCCTTCATGTGTGAATCCACTACCTCTACGTAATTTGTGAGTGATAAAACCATTTTAAATATCCACCTCGGGTGTCAAGTTCTTTGTGCAGTGTGACCTTTATTTTCTCGCATTATAGTTATTCACCATTTTGAAATAAAGACCACCTTCTATAAAGAACTTGACAGTCTAGATGGGTTTTTTAACTCGTTTTGTCATTCAGAAATGAATGTTAGCAACAAGACGGAGACTTCTTGCTGCATTTCATACGGATGACATACGGTGGGATAGTATTAATTTGTGCAGCAAAATTAAAGGGTAACTTTTTCGAAACCTCCTTAATTGTCTTCCATTTGGACGCTTAGGTTTGGCATTTAGTTCAAAGATGCCTACATTTCCTTTGTAATGATGCAAAAGCATGACGTCCCGCTATGTTATTTTCGGGCTGAGCGCCGCTTCAAACTGCAATGTGTCGACAAATGCGAAAGAAAAAACCACGCCTCAGACGTTTATGTGAGCTTTAAGGCAGGTCAATGACGTCTCGTCAGCACCAAATTTCACCACAATTTTGCCCGACGCCACCTTGGACGTGTCACAAGATGGGAAAGGTCATCAAACACCATCACCTACATCCCACCCTGAAACGTCCCCTTAGAAAAATTATAAATTACTGTGCTGGAAAAAATTCTACGTTATTTGATACAGAGACAGCTGAGTAAAAGTGAACGTACTCAGACATATCTCTCTTTACTTATTCTGATCATCAATAAACTGACACACAATATTTTTAGTGCAACGCAGTCTGACTTTCAATAATCCCTACAAAAGAATGGCCCTGACTAACAATAACCTATACCTTTCATGAATCACTCACCTCTCAAAAATCTTCGTTACTCGAACTACTGCAATACATCGAGCGCCAATACTGCCAACTAAATGAAAGATTCTAACTACGGAAGGCACTAACTACTGATAGGCATAATTAGTAAATGAAAGATTTTGATATGTATATCAGTTCTTGATATCCAGTCTTACAAATTTCCTCTTTCTGACGGACACACGTCCATATCGTCTGCTCTCAAAATTCTGGCATCTATGTCCCCACATCCATCACTGCTGGAGTCTCACCTCCAACTGCTCAACGCTACGCGCTGTTCACATCCAACTGCCAAACACTACACAAACGAATATTCCAACAATGAGTCCAACCAGCCTCACACTGCACACAGCACAGTCAGTGATTTTCATACAGAGCGCTACGTGGCGTTACCAATATAAAAACCTAAACAGCCTACTTACAACACCTTCTATTGGCACCTCTGCGATGGAGGTCGAAACCGCGACACCCAAAGATGGAGTCATGCGATTTTATTATAGGTGGCTGAGGGAAACATTTCAGAGACACCGTACTAAAAGCTAAAAGGTCTCAGAGGGTGGCATAAATTGGGTCAATGAAGCACGCCTTCCTTTGGGGCGTTGATTCCCACACATTTCTCCATCAAAAAAATAAATAAATAAATAAATAAAAAATATAAAATATAAAAATTGCAGAGCCATGTGCAACAGGACGACGTTCTTGACAACGCTCGACACTGCTGCTACTCCCTTGGCGTTTCAGACCTACATTAAGGACATCGTGGGACTGAAACCCGACTGTGCGTGATCTGACCCCTATGGCTTGTAGTGCGACCGCAATTTTTGCTCTCGTGCACAGGGTAGAGCCAGGGGCGATTCTAGAAGTCGGTCAAGGGGGCGGGTGGGGCTGGGGTTAATGGGGGGGGAGGGGGTTTGGGGGAATGGAATATGGCTGAACAAAAGGAGAGTTGGGGTCCTCTACCGACAAACTGTTAAAATTTAGTGTTGCTTAAAGTAGTTTCTGGTAACTGTTTTGGAGCTCAGGGAAAAAATGTGTATTAATAAATAACAAGACGCCTATTCTAAGTTAAATGATATTTATTGGTTTAGATAGTAAGCTATTTGCCGCTCGTTTGTAATACATTGCAACCTGTATTGCTACATTAGATTGAATCTGTTGGAGTGATATAATCGCTGATTTCTGAAGTCATTTTATCGAGTGTAATATGATACTCTATGGGGCGAGAGGGGGGGGGGCTATAGCCCCCATAGCCCCCTCCCCATTGCCACCGCCCCTGGGCAGAACCACTAGGGACTGTTCAGGACCATTCGACGAAATCTGAATTTGATCCAAGGTAGCGAAGTGGTGTTATGCTTTTTTGACGCTTTTGTTGCGCACAATCCTGTGGCGCAATAACGGGGCAGTGCTACATCCCCAAGTGTGTGAATAAAATGGCAAAGGGTCCCTCTACGATCGCTCGCCCCTAGTTATGGAACACCGTCGGTGCTACCCATGCACTTTCGTCAAGCACTTTACAAATGTACCTGTACGAAACATTTTAGTCTCGCGACTGCTCTAACGCCAGAAGGTAGGGATATCGCACTTAACGGGTGTCGAGAGGATTGCCCAACCCTCGGGCCTAGAGCAGCCGCCAGACTAAAATGATGTCGAAGTTCCCAATACTTACTTTTTTGAAGCGGTCAACAAAGGCGGGTAGATGGCACTGAGGTTGTTACTGACTAGAGGGAGAGGGTGTGGGGGTCAAGAGGTGGGTGGAGGGCGCTAGAGGAACCCCTTGCTGTTTTATTCACGCACATGATAATTTAGCGACCCCTGTGATCACTCCACAGGAGAGCGCGAAACAGAAGCGCTGAAAAAGCGTAAAACCTCTTCGTTGTTTTCCATCAAGTACAAATTTTGTCGTTTTCGTTCTGAGTGGTAGTATCTGAAACGTTTCCCTCGGCCACCCATAACAAAATTGCGTGATTTCAGCTCTGTGAGTCATGGTTCTGACCTTCATGGCAGAGTCGGCAAAAGAAGAGGTTAACTGTAGCTAAGAGGGGGTGTGACGACTTTCCCGTCCTATGAAACGTCCACAGCGGCGTTAGGAAGAGTTGTGGTGAAATCTGAGGCCAATGTGGCGTCGTTTAACCAACTTAAATCTCACATTAACTTCTGAGCTGTGGCCTTTTCGCCGCATTTGTTGACACATTGGTGTTTGAAGCGTCGCTGAGCCCGAGGATAACGTCACAAGATGGTCACGATTTTGCGCCATTACTGTGGAAGTTGTAGGCAGATGTGGGCCACGTTTCAAACTTACACGTCGGAGTGGGAGACAATTACGTGCATTTGAAAAAGAAATCCTTCAATTTTGTTTAGTGGTGTAATTTTCTGTGACACATGAACGGAAGTGATGCCCATAGTTATAGGTACATAATGCTGACGTCAATACGTCGTAGAATTGTGGAACATGTTCCGTGCTCGAGCATTAAGACGGCTAAGAAGAACTAGAATCTCCACTGTAAAGACCGTATGGATTCCGTAAACCGAGATGTTGAGATTCACAGGTCGCTCTTTTCGTTCCTGAAATTACCTTAGGAAACGACCCCCAGATTGCTATGTTCTCTCAAAACAGTTCCGCACTGTCGTTAAGTGAACAAAATGTGAATATGGGACTGTGACTGGTTTTAGGACTGTTTAAGACACAAAACTCAGTACGTTATCCTTAACGGCTAGTAGATGTAATTTCTGGTGTAATCCAAGGAAACACTACTTAACTTTCTTCAGATGACGCTGTCGTCTGTATGGGAGTTGCAAAGCCTGAAGACTAATACGAAGTGCAGACGAACGATGGTTGGCGCAGAATATTGCAGTCGACTCTGGACATAAATAAATGTTACATATTACACGTGAATAGACGAAGAGATCCAATATAGTTCGATTACACTATTGGTGAAAAATAGCTGGAAACAGCACAACCCATGAATAGCTGTCCAGAGCGAAATAAAGTAGAGTACCCACATAAACCGATAGTAAGACAAGCAAGATTTAGATTCACTAGAAAGATCTTGTGGAAATGCGATTCACCCACTAATGAAGTGGCTTACAAAACACTTGTTCGGCCGATTGTTAAGTATTGTTGAAACACATCTGGGACCCTCATCAAGTAGGTTTAAGAGAAAATGTAGGGAAGACCCTACTAAGAGTTGTCATTACAATAGAGACGTGGTGTTGACGGAGAAGGCTACTGTTGAAATTCCAACAGCATATTCCCGGAGAGGAGTTGGGCAAATGACCACAAAGAAAACAACAGAGAAATTAGAGCTGATACGAAAGTTTGTAAACAAACGTTTCTCCCGCACGTCATTCGCAAATGGAGCAAGACAGGGAGAAAATCGGAGTGGTACCAGAGGTATTCTCGGACACACCGAGAGGTGGCTTGTGGTGTGTAGATATAGAGTGGAAAACTTTGCCCCGTGACAATTTACATGGCAATAGATCTCAGACGCAATGAATGGTCTGTCCTAGGCACATGGTTCTAAGGCAGCGTAACTGTTGGTTCGATCATCGGCCCTACGGTTCTTTTGCTGCAGTTCTCCATTCCTCTTCCTCGTCAGCCACACTTCTCAAACCATAATAACTACTGCATCTCGTATCATCGACTACCTGCTCAAACTTTTCCACCATCGCAGAACCATCAGTATTCAGAAACGACTCAGGCTATAATATGTGTCCGGCAACTCTCTTGCACGTTACTGGGAACATAGTCCAAATCTTAAGGCGAATTTGTGTCACAATCCGACTTTCAGGCAAAACATCATTGGCTACAGTTGCATCATTATTTAAAATGTAAACGTAATCTTTTTTGTCTTATGCAGGATGTATCTCTTGAATAAGTGGTTTCAATAAAGATTGGGGAGTAAATTTTACGTCAAGGATTTATATCTGCAACTTTTGGTTTGGTGACAAAGGGAACTCACACCTTAGTTCCGTATATGAACCAAGGTCTCTGTTTTCCGTAGGGCCTTCTGAGGCTCATGGCGGCTTCTTCTTCATTTGATGTAAAATCAAATCAAAATTACACATAAAATGGAACTCTTGACTCGTCTTTACACGAGGTACCTTAGGTAAACAAATGTTTTCTTGAAGAAAAACTTGTGTGAAGTTCTCATTGATTTGCCTATCAAACGATTAATGCCTCATCAATTTTACGACAAGTGTAATGTTAATGATTCGGCCTCTACTGACAGTAAGTTCTATCCAAATGCTTGCAGACATGTCAAGTGGATAAAACCTCAAGTAGGGAACAGCGGGGTTATAAAAGAATAATTTCAACTTACATAAAATTTTTCCAAGAAATTATCAATTAAATTTTCCTTTCAGGGCTGTAACAATCCTGTCTACGGAACGTAGTTGTTCAAGATTGTCAAATATTTATATTATGCTGATATTCGATTTAGCCTTCCGATTGGGCAAGAATGCTTCCGAGTAGGGCTACTCAGGTAGTGACCGGAGCTATTTCAATAAGGTTAAGTAAGGCATATGTACAGTTAATTGACCGGGATCTTTAACTGGAAACAGTACTAATTGAATACTGACTAGGCCTAAAGAATAGATTCACATTAATAAAAGTTACCTTCGTGAAATGATCCTGTTGTGAGAAATTGCTTGCGACCTCTCGCACTGACACAGTATTCACGATACCAGACGGTACAGTTTTGGCATTATACCCACTCAGTTTTATCTTCATCTGCAACACGTCACTATCTTCCGTAGAAGAATCCACATCCATTACACCATTTCTTCTTCAGAATCAATTAGGGTCACACCATCGTCGAAACTGCAATCTGAATTAGAGTCCAAATATTTTGTTTTTTAATTTTGGTAGCTTTCTTCTAGAACAGACTTGCATTCGCTCTCTTTCTGGAACCGGTGCCTTTTTTCTGTCACCATTTGGTTCAGAAACTCTTTTTCGGTCCTTCCTTCTCCAACAGTCACTCCTTATTTGCCCTTACTACAAAAACGTTTTCCGGAGTTGTTGTGTGAGGAACGTTCAGTACAGCTCTGGAGGTTTGTCCTTCAGGTTTTTTCTGTGGAGAAGAAATGACAACCCGAGTGGAGACTTCTGAGGTAACTGTTGACAGACTACTGCTTGTTGCTCCATTTTCTGTAGCTGTCTCCGTGGTTTCTCTTAGGGCTTCAGAAGCTTCAAACCACTAATCCACAGTCGCATCTCCGTTAAACAGGTATATCCCCGAACAGGAAAATCCACTTACAGCTAATTAGACTGAAACAGTTGACATTCATGCTTCTCCGAAAATGCAGTTCAAATGAACTTTGCCCATTATGGTTTTGGGATTTCCTTAGTGCCTTCTTGTTGCCATCTCAAAAGTATTGTGTCTTGACGGTCTTGAAAACACGTCTGTCCAAGGGTGATTGGTGATGTGGGACAATAAACAGAAAATTTCTTTCTCAGATCCCTAGAAAAATTAGAACTCTGCAAGTGAAGAACGTGACAAAGTCCCATCCAAAATTATAAGTATGTCTACCTGCGCTCTGAGGCAGTTTGAGCCATTTCAGACAGATTTCATTTATCCGTCCACTTTCGTCCATGCGTGAAATATTAGATTGAGGAATAAGTGAGTACCGGTTACTTTTCTATTTCGCGACTGTAGAAATTTCGTGGTTTTGAGGCGAAGAATTCCTCGAGCCATGTCCGGAGTGCATTTTCGTCCGGAAAGAAAGTTCCTTGAATGTTGTTTGACAGAGAGCAGAAAAAGTGAAAATCTGAGGGCGCAAGATCAGGTGAATAAGGTGGATGCCGAATGAGTTCTCAACCCCACTCCGGTATAGGGTTTTTTGTCAGTCTACCAGAACGCGGGCGGGCGTTATGATAGTCTTCATTGTCGTTGGTCTTAGACTGCGTCTGCAAGACGTCTCAGTTGTTGACAATAAATGTCAGCAATGATACTTGCACATCGGAAAAGCAACGTAGTACACCACATAGTCGCTGTTTCACCTGATGCATAACACTGTCTTTTGTGGGTGCGCGCAGGTCTGTGTAATGTAAGTTGCTGCTTTGTTTGGGCTCAACTATTCCCTTCGTTTCCTTATGTTAGCACAAGACACCATTCCTCATCACCAGTAACGATCCAAGTTAGGAATAGTCGGTGTTGTTCAAGAGCCAAATGATGATGACGAAGCAGAGATACATATCTCGCCAGCTGCTGACTTCAATGTTTTTGGCTTAGAGCATGCGGCACCCGTACGACCAGAACCTTCCCCACTGCATGTTGCGTATACCAACCTTGCTTAGGTTATTAAAACGGGTAAAATTTTCAAAGTCCCAGAGCGAAGCTATAGTAAAAGGCAATGTCAACACGAGGCGGCTGCAATGAAAACTGTTAAATCTTGCCTAGTCGTCGAATATGGGGTGCCTAGGAAACCTCCTTCCTCGGATCGCTAGACAACAATTGAAACAAATCGTATTAATGAGTTTTATTACGAAAAGTAAATGACAACACTTAACTTAGGGATTTACGTAAATATGTCGCAAGCAAATGGCGACGTCCAAAATAAACAAGCTTCTTCAGTATATACAATTCCTAATGCAACTGAAGTAATACAGTTGACGCTTCTATTCAGGTCGCTGGTCTTGAAGCTTCTCTTTGACTGGGCCTCGACCAGTCGGCGCGGCGTTTATGTTCTCTGCGCATAGAGGCCGCTGCTGTCGCGTTGTCATCCTGGAGAGGGGTGGGTCAGCGTGCGATTGGCTGACGTATTCTTCACAACCTTCTCTGCTCTCTCATTCCCGACTGGCGTGCCGGCGCTTGACTTTACGCCGTTAAAAAAACATTTCGCCACCAACACACGGTCAACGCAAAATGAAACATTGGTGTTTCCGGTGAACCAGGCAGCAGAATTTGTTGGGTCAGAGCAGCAAAAGAAATGCTAAGGCGAATGCAGCGAAGGGTACCAAGAGCTTTTACAAACTCGCAAAGCAAGCACGACAGAAGAAAAACAGCTGTTACTTTCATAATAGCAATGAAGTCGGGTAAACATTAGCCACTACTTCGCTCCATAAACACCCCAGTATCTTAGCTCGTAAGGCAGTCGGCTGGACGTTTCGATGGCGTATTCGACGTTCGACTCGATACCCTGATGGCAGAGAAGTGACGTCTGTCACGAGCGTGTTGCAGATTTCGTACGCGCTACATGCAACAGCCGCTACTGGGAGAGATGGCTGCCTCGCCATAATCACGAATCGCAGAGCTCACCACAACAGTGTGCCTCTGTTGCAGATGGGAGGATGTGGAGATCTTCCCTTCTCACCAGTATCAGGAGATATTACGTAGGACTGGGTTGGACCTACCTGGACGGCAGGCCAATATCTTCGAACTTCACGGCTACACGGTAACCGTCATCGCGGTACGACGGATGACGAAGAAGTGTGGTGAGCGGGACTGGACACAGCACGCGCCTCCCAAGTTCAACACACGCACCGCCATCACTCAATGCCGCTGCGTCTCGGTACAGCCGGTGCATGGGGGCCACCACAAGCGGCGATTCTGAAGCATAGCCGGTGTCATGATGTAGGCATGTATATTGTGGTTCCGAAATCTTGCTTACATTTACGAAGTATTCGTGACTTCTTTTGAAAAGTAAGCTTCGGCCCGTTCCTTGCAGTCCGGCCGATTTTCAGGTTACTGACATTACTCACGCTGTTTATGACGAGGTACTGGTCCCTCGGCGGGTCGAAATGCTGCATGGCGGCCCGTTACTCAACATGAAACATCTTTTTAATAATATTAATTCCAAGATTATCTCCAACTTGCAGTTTTGATTCCATCACCAGCAAGTATTATTATAACTGCACCACAGCCACCTAGCATTATTGCCTTGCAGCAGAATGTAAAGAAGATCATGCACAGCCGACATAGTCGGAATATTGCATTTTTTATTACATATTTTCATTTTTCCTCACTACTCTTTCTGCTATTATAAGGTTAGATGAATATTCATTTGTTGATCTGGGCTTAAAAGCAACGGTGCACCACAGCAAAAAATTGTGTGTGAAATCTTATGCGACTTAACTGCTAAGATCATCAGTCACTAAGCTTACACGCTACTTAACCTAAATTATTCTAAGGACAAACGCGCACTCCCTTGCCCGACGGAGGACCCGAACTTCCGAACCTCCGCCGGGACCAGCCGCACAGTCCATAACTGCACCACAGCCACCTACTGACTTCCAGCGAGCCTTGCTATTACTTCCTAGGTAGTGTGCTGCCACACCGATCTCTCAGATAGCTTAGTAACTAGTTTTGCTCATGCTGTACAGGTGGTTGCACGTTAGTTGCACAACTCAGAAAAAAGGAAGATGCAAGATTAGGCTTAAACACCCCATGGACCTCGAGGTCTTTAAATTCAGAGCACCAGTTTGTTTGTAACAAAGAAGTGGGCGATAATCCAAGTTGTCCTTAAAAGAAAACTTTGCTTTGACCTCAATCGACTTAATGAAAACGTATGTGTCCTAAGATTGTACGCCCAGACGTAAATTACAAGCCCTCTCCTCCAAAATGTACGTCTAGTGCGAAGTGATTCAGTTGGTAAGTCACTGGACACTTACAGGGGATAGTCAAAACAATGTTAACATTGATAATAATGGGATGGTTGTGTTTGACGGTCAGCAACGCACGTAAGGCACGTGTCGCGCTGGACTGTGCGTGCTCGGTACGGACTAGGCTTCAGTGCAAATTGTTTACGAGTAGTGCACACTTCGTATTTGCATTCAGAGGCCGAGGTCGACGTGCAGTGAAAGACCTAAGAGAGTTCCAAAGAGGACAGGGTGTGGGGGCTCGGTTAGCTGGAGCATCAGTAACCGAGACAGCCAACTTATTGAATGTTTCGAGAGCAACTGTTTCGACAGTCATGACAGCCTACACAAAACATGGGAAGACATCATCGTGTAAACGTAATAGTGGGCGCAGATCAAAACTAAATGACAGAGATCGTCGTACGTTAACAAATTTTTGTCAAAACAACACAAAACTACGGCGGCTAAAGTGGCGGCGGAGCTCAATAGCCATCTATGAGACCCTGTCCGCCGACAACTCCGTAAAGCGAATATTCATGGACGAGCTGCTATACCGAAACCATTAGTGACAAGAACCAACGCAAAGAAGCGTAAAACATGGTGTCAGGAGTATTAATCCTGGATGGCTGATCAGTGGAAACACGTCATATGGTCCGACGAGTCAACGTTTTCGTTATTTCCAATATCGGGCCGGGTTTACATTTGGAGAACGCCAAAAAAAGCCTATAATCCTGATTGCTTGAGTCAAACGGCTAATCATGGTGGTGGAAGTGTTATGGTGTGGGCAGGCATATCATGGTATTCTGCTGGTCCCGTTTTTACTCTCAGAGGTCGTGTTACAGCCACGATTAAGTGAACAGTTTAGGTGATCAGGTGCACACACTGATTCAAATGTTGTTCTCCAACAACGATGTCACATTTCAGGATGATAATGCACCCATTCACCCAGCCAGGACAGTACAATCGTGGTACGAGGAGCATGCAACTGGGCTGGACCATATTCCCGGGCCGGCAGAGTCCCCGGACTTGAAAACTATCGATCCCTTGTGGGTGGTATTGGAGCGCAGACTCCGGAGCAGATTTCCGCCTCCCTCTGCACAACAGGAAGTCAGAAGAGGTTCTCATCGAAGAGTGGCATAACTTTCCACTAGAGACTATACAATCATTATATGCCAGTATTCCAAGAAGAATCGCAGCTGTATTACGAAAAATGGGTGTCCAATTTTTTATTAATAAACCAATCCCAAGCAAGTACAGGTGTTAACGTTATTCTGCGTATCCCCTGTAGTGCCTTATCGAGTGAGACACGTTGCGTGGTTTATATGATAGTTGCGGCTTGCGGAATGAGTCTTTCACTCCGTAGTGGACTGTGTGCTGTTTGGAAACTTCTTGAAACCCTATGTTTCAGGGAAATGGTCTTACCGACTCACTATCTAAGAACGACTTTCACGAACCTCTGTCACCTCTTTAATTCAGCCAGTAGGAGAGAGTAAAGCTGCAAGAAAGGGTCGTGATAGTTGCGTTTGGGTTGCTGCGAAAGGAAACAATCCCGGGTAGAGTCCCATTCCGACACATGGTTTTCGCTTGTTAGTGCCGATTAGTACGGCTCCCAATGTTTACAAAGCCTGAGATCCTAAATCATTTAAAATCGAGAGTTACCAGATTAGTTTTATCCAACGCTATAAAATCACCGTCGGATGTCACTGTTACAATAAGCGGAATATTGTCCAAAAAACCGACCAGCAGTTTTTTCTTAGATCACAATGCGGAAATAGAGGAGTAAGCCAAAAAATATTTAATAACACTTACAAATAATTCTAACATGTAATTTATTCTCTCTCTAATGTTGTTCTCACAATTAGCAAAAGCAAATAAAAAATGCTGGCTTTAGGATAAATTTCGGAGATGCGAGAGGGAAGGTTTAATGTTCGCGTTCTCGTAACTGCGAAATTGCTACAACAACCGTCACGCTGCTGCCTAAACGTTCTTGGAGAATGGCGAAAAACACTGTCGTGAGCGAGAGTGATAAACCTGAAAATTTCGTGGCAATCTCTTATCGGACTATAAAATACACTCCTGGAAATGGAAAAAAGAACACATTGACACCGGTGTGTCAGACCCACCATACTTGCTCCGGACACTGCGAGAGGGCTGTACAAGCAATGATCACACGCACGGCACAGCAGACACACCAGGAACCGCGGTGTTGGCCGTCGAATGGCGCTAGCTGCGCAGCATTTGTGCACCGCCGCCGTCAGTGTCAGCCAGTTTGCCGTGGCATACGGAGCTCCATCGCAGTCTTTAACACTGGTAGCATGCCGCGAAAGCGTGGACGTGAACCGTATGTGCAGTTGACGGACTTTGAGCGAGGGCGTATAGTGGGCATGCGGGAGGCCGGGTGGAAGTACCGCCAAATTGCTCAACACGTGGGGCGTGAGGTCTCCACAGTACATCGATGTTGTCGCCAGTGGTCGGCGGAAGGTGCACGTGCCCGTCGACCTGGGACCGGACCGCAGCGACGCACGGATGCACGCCAAGACCGTAGGATCCTACGCAGTGCCGTAGGGGACCGCATCGCCACTTCCCAGCAAATTAGGGACACTGTTGCTCCTGGGGTATCGGCGAGGACCATTCGCAACCGTCTCCATGAAGCTGGGCTACGGTCCCGCACACCGTTAGGCCGTCTTCCGCTCACGCCCCAACATCGTGCAGCCCGCCTCCAGTGGTGTCGCGACAGGCGCGAATGGAGGGACGAATGGAGACGTGTCGTCTTCAGCGATGAGAGTCGCTTCTGCCTTGGTGCCAATGATGGTCGTATGCGTGTTTGGCGCCGTGCAGGTGAGCGCCACAATCAGGACTGCATACGACCGAGGCACACAGGGCCAACACCCGGCATCATGGTGTGGGGAGCGATCTCCTACACTGGCCGTACACCACTGGTGATCGTCGAGGGGACACTGAATAGTGCACGGTACATCCAAACCGTCGTCGAACCCATCGTTCTACCATTCCTAGACCGGCAAGGGAACTTGCTGTTCCAACAGGACAATGCACGTCCGCATGTATCCCGTGCCACCCATCGTGCTCTAGAAGGTGTAAGTCAACTACCCTGGCCAGCAAGATCTCCGGATCTGTCCCCCATTGAGCATGTTTGGGACTGGATGAAGCGTCGTCTCACGCGGTCTGCACGTCCAGCACGAACGCTGGTCCAACTGAGGCGCCAGGTGGAAATGGCATGGCAAGCCGTTCCACAGGACTACATCCAGCATCTCTACGATCGTCTCCATGGGAGAATAGCAGCCTGCATTGCTGCGAAAGGTGGATATACACTGTACTAGTGCCGACATTGTGCATGCTCTGTTGCCTGTGTCTATGTGCCTGTGGTTCTGTCAGTGTGATCATGTGATGTATCTGACCCCAGGAATGTGTCAATAAAGTTTCCCCTTCCTGGGACAATGAATTCACGGTGTTCTTATTTCAATTTCCAGGAGTGTAGCTATGCCTGGAAAGTTACGTGACAAAGTTGAAATTAAAATTCCTATCAACATTTGCATCGTACACGTAAATTAAATAGGCTACTTGTTTCCACCGTGACTAGGAGAGTGAAATCCGTTCTTTACGCGCTCAGTATCTGATTGTCGAGGGACGCAGTGAGAGGAAGAAGGTGAAGGAGAGGCGAAAGTGGCGTGGAAGATATTTTCTGAAATATGTGTGTTAGTTAAATCGTTCATTGCAAAATCTGAATTGAATGTTCTAATTTTATAGTGACCTACAGGAAACGTGGACAGTTGAGTGCTATATTAAAGTGTTTCTCAGTTCTGTGTATGCCACATGATTCGCTTTAACGAGATATGTTGTATTTTTTTTTATATCTCTTCGTTACGCATCTGATGATGGCAATGCCTAAACGCTTCATAACTAACATTATTAATGTTGGCAATGGAGAAAAGAACAGCAATCTATCGTAAACTCCGTCATTTTGTTACAGCAGATTTATATTCCAATTGTTATATAGTCATCTTCGGGGCTTATAAAAACAGGTGACATTAGTCCAAAGTGTCACGTAGTAAATAATATTGGTTGATGAAGAGGATACAGAAGTGTAAAATGTTGCAACCTATATGCTCCACATCAACCAATATTGTTTACTACGTGACACTTCTTGATATGTCCACTGAAGATGCCTCCATAACAGTTTAAATCTAGATCTTCTGTAATAAAACAACTGATTTCGCGACAGATGCTGTTCTTTGCCCCATTGTCTATCTTCAACGATCCGTGTGCTCGTCAGGATCGTAAGGATTTCAATCTACTATTATTGTTGTCGTTGATTCAGTTTGAAGACAAGTTTGATACAGATCACCATGCTAGTCTATTCTGTCTTTCTTCATCTCTGTCTCCTACATTTATTTGAACCTCTATTATCAAATTAACTACTCTTTTATATCTCAGGGGTATCATGTCAAAGTATCCCTTTCACTTAAGTCAAGCTGCTCATTACTCCAGTAGTATCTCTTCTTATGCAATGTGAAATTTTAAAAGCTTCCATTTTTTGTTATCTGTACTATTAAACATTCATGTTCCACTTCCATGTAAAAACATGATTAAATCTGGACAAAGATACTTTGTTTAAATGCTAAACAATATGCTTTGATTTCTATGCGTATGTTATATCGTGACATTTACAATATTGGCTCATGTAAGAGGGAGGGCTACTTCTCTTATTGATGTTCTATTATACTGCGCTTTCGGTTACGGATGTTTCTTAAATGATCCACTGCTGCCAAACCGGCTATATGCTCAATCGTGTCGTGGCTTTGGCGGTGGTCCCTGAAGCTTGAATCGACGTCCCTGACAGTTCGGTCGACCCTTAGCCTCAGTCGTACGAAGCTGTTACACCCCCGGTGTCACAGAGGCTTCCTCACAACCCTTTAGCTGCAGCCTCTGTCACTGCATTACCATCCGTTTCACGTTTCTTGGGACCCATTAGAATGAGACCTCTTCTTTCTGACTCAATCACTTTTTCATGATACAATCATAATCGGCTTCGGACTTCGAAGACCATCTTCAGATGCTATGGCCGACATTTGATAAACAACTGTTCGTGCGCTGCCACCTGTTGCTTTAGTTGGCGACGCATGAACACTTGTTCGTCAAATACCGCCCACAGCATCTAAAGACGGTTCTTGAAGGCCGAAACCGGTTATAATTGTATCACAAAAATGTGACTGAGTGAAAGAAACAAAAATAAAAAACGTAAAAAAACACCTTATAGAAAGTCAATCAACTTCCACGCAAACGGAATGTCGTTTTATCTAGAATGAGCCCTCTTTACCCTACTTTTGGAGTTACAGGAGTATGTACTGGACGTCATAGAGGGGTTTGCCTGTTCGATAAATTCTGTAGACTATCTGCCGAGCACTATTCATTTCGGGGCAATGCTGTACTACGAAGAACTAAGAAGCCATGGGTATCACTAACATCTCACCTTGAAGAACTGTGAGTTCGGCTGCCAGACAAATTATTTGGCCTCTAAGCCGAAAAGAAGTTTCTATTTTCGGGAACTGATATTTAGGTTTTGACCAACTAATAGCCAGGTACATACAATGGTAACTAGGTGGATGCGTAAGTACGTAAATAAATACATAAAAAAGATCACCGCACAGAATACTAGTAATCTCCATAGCACAGAATACTGGCCCCTTTGGAGCAACATGTCTTCGAGAAATACGTACCATTTGCCGCCATGTAACATCGCTGCAGCAGAACAGCAGCATGTCTCTACAAATGTAGGACCTACCATTTCCTCTGGAACCACTCGCCAACGCTGAATATCTTAATACATTTCATTAGCTACATGTTGTAGTGGTTGTGGTCTTCAGTCCTGAGACTGGTTTGATGCAGTTCTCCATGGCTACCCTATCCTGTGCAAGCTTCTTCATCTCCCAGTATATACTGCAGCCAACATCCTTCTGAGTCTGCTTAGTGTATTCATATCTTCGTCTCCCTCTACGATTTTTACCCTCCACGCTGCCCTCCAATGCTAAAACAGTGATCCCTTAATGCCTCAGAACATGTCCTACCAACCAGTCGCTTATTCTTGTCAAGTTGTGCCACAATCTCCTCTTCTCCCCAATTCTAATCAATAATTCCTCATTAGTTATGTGATCTACCCATCTAATCTTCAGCATTCTTCTGTAGCACCGCCTTTCGAAAGCTCCTATTCTCTTCTTGTCCAAACTATTTATCGTCCATGTTTCACTTCCATACATGGCTACACTCCATACAAATATTTTCAGAAACGACTTCCTGACACTAAAATCTATACTCGATATTAACAAATTTCTCTTCTTCAGAAATGCTTTCCTTGTCATTGCCAGTCTACGTTTTATATCCTCTCTACTTCGAGCATCATCAGTTATTTTGCTCCCCAAACAGCAAAACTCATTTACTACTTTAAGTGTCTCATTTCCTAATCTAATTCCCTCAGCATCACCCCACCTAATTCGACCACATTCCATTATCCTTGTTTTGCTTTTGTTGATGTTCATCTTATATTCTCCTTTCAAGACACTGTCCATTCCGTTCAACTGCTCTTCGAAGTCCTTTGCTGTCTCTGACAGAATTACAATGTCATCGGCGAACCTCAATGTTTTTATTTCTTCTCCATGGATTTTAATACCTAATCCGAATTTTTCTTTTGTTTCCTTTACTGTTTGCTCAATATACAGATTGAATAACATCGGGGAGAGGCTACAACCCTGTCTCACTCCCTTCCCAACCACTGCTTCCCTTTCATGCCCCTCGACTCTTATAACTCCTATCTGGTTTCTGTACAAATTGTAAATAGCCTTTCACCCCCTGTATTTTACCCTTGCCACCTTTAGAATTTGAAGAAGAATATTCCAGTCAACATTGTCAAAAGCTTTCTCTAAGTCTACAAATGCTAGAAACGTAGGTTTTCCTTTCCTTAATCTTTCTTCTAAGAAAAGACGTAAGGTCAGTATTGCCACACGTGTTCCAATACTTCACGGAATCCAAACTGATCTTTCCCGAGGTCGGCTTCTACCAGTTTTTCCATTCGTCTGTAAAGAATTCGTGTTAGTATTTTGAAGCTGTGACTTATTAAACTGATAGTTCGGTAATTTTCACATCTGTCTACACCTGCTTTCTTTGGGATTGGAATTATTGTAGTCTTCTTGAAGTCTGAGGGTATTTCGCCTGTCTCATACATCTTGCTCACCAGATGGTAGAGTTTTGTCAGGACTGGCTCTCCCAAGGCAGTCAGTGTTTCTAATGGAATGTTGTCTTCTCCCTGGGCCTTGTTTCGACACAGAAGACTACATAAGAAACAATTGTTATCTAATTATATCTTGTCTTCATATGATATTTCAATGTGAAATCTTCCTTGCGTATGATACTACACCTAGCATCCACAATCCACAGGATCGCATGTTACCATATTGCAATAAATTCGAACATCGCTTTATGATCAATTCTTACTCAGCACCTATGGCTAATATATATATATATATATATATATATATATATATATATATATATATATATATATATATATATATATATTGCAGTGCAACCACGCTCATTTGAACGCCATTGTAGGGTAAGGAATATGTAAGTAGGCTGTTTATGTTTTCTTATTGGCAACGTTACGTAGCGCTCTGTATGAAAATCACTGGCTGTGCTGTGTGCAGTCTGTGGCTAGTTTGCATTGTTGTCTGCCATAGTAGTGTTGGGCAGCTGGATGTGAACAGCACATAGCGTTGCGCAGTTGGAGGTGAGCCACCAGCAGTGGTGGATGTGGGGAGAGAGATGGCGGAGTTTTGAAATTTGTAAGACTGGATGTCATGAACTGCTATATATATATATTATGACTATTAAGGTAAATACATTGTTTGTTCTCTATTAAAATCTTTCATTTGCTAACTATGCCTATCATTAGTTAGTGCCTTCCGTAGTTTGAATCTTTTATTTAGCTGGCAGTAGTGGCGCTCGCTGTATTGCAGTAGTGCGAGTAACGAAGATTTTTGGTGAGGTAAGTGATTTGTGAAAGGTATAGGTTAATGTTAGTCAGGGCCATTCTTTTGTATAGATTTTTGAAAGTCAGATTGCGTTGCGCTAAAAAATATTGTGTGTCAGTTTAAGTATAGTCGTGTATAATAGCTCAAAGGGGACGTTTCATGTGGCGACCCTGCCAGGATTCGAACCTGGAATCTTCTGATTTTTTCTTGTAGTTTGTGTAATTAATGTAGCTATTGTTTATTGCTAGCCCATAATTGTAGAGAGAATCTCCTTTGTAGTTGCAGTCTTTCATTGTTGTTGTAGCATGCATGTAGATTTGCACAAAGTATTTGCAATTAACTGGATATTGTTTTCAGTGCTATGTTAATGTGTTCTCTTATTTTTGCTCTTCAAATTGTGTTTTTCTATGTTATCGTGTGAAATATTGTGACAATAATGGCGTGTGAAAAACATAACACTAGGCTCCAAAGTAAACTGAGAAATAATAGTGACGACGAGCGTAGCTTATCAGCACCACTGTGTACTGAATTAACAGACATTCAAAGTAGTAATTTGGTAATTGTGCATAGGGAAATGGAGCGGGCGGCAAATAATGGTGTAGACAGTGAAACAATTAGTGAACAGGGAAGCATTATCGATCGATCGGTCGGCAACAGCTCGCCTCAGGATTCCGAAATGACAGGACACAATCTTGCAAATACTGTAGATTCAAGTTTTGCGTCCTCACCGTTTTCTCAAATAAATCAAGACACATTTTCTGCTTTTCAAAATGCAAATATTGCCGGTTCAAATGCACTGCCGAATAGCACTGAGGAACATGTTTCAGACACCAGTGCATTGTTATTACAGTTAATGCAACAAATGGGACAAAGGCTACAAAAGTTAGACACAATGGAACAAAATCTTCAAAAGTTAGACACAATGGGACAACACCAGAAACAAACACAGCAACAGTTAGACGCAATGGAACAAAATCTTCAAACCACGCTTGAACAAACACGTGAAGATTTAACTACTGAGTTACATAAAATCGAATCGAAATGTCAAAAAGTCTGTAACGACGTAAAAACACAAATTTGTGAGCATTTCCAACCTATTTTTTCGCGTCATGAAAATGCATTACAGAATCACGAAGCAGCCATAAAAGAACTGCAAACTATTGTTCATGAAAATCACGACACCTTGCAAGCTAAAATTGACTCAGTTGCATCTACCGATTCGGTTACGCAACTTGCAAAAACTCAGGAAGGCTTAAAAGACACAGTAGATACGATTTCAACACAAATGGACACTCTGAAACTTGGTTCAGAAAAACACACAGAGGAAATAATTTCGCTAACGGATAAAGTAGCCGAACTTTCAGATCAGTTCACTAACTTATCTACAAAGGTAGATGACGTCTGATTGACACAAGACCAGTAGCCTTCATGGACACTGAAGAGTATGAACAAATTAAGAAATTCAAACAAAATCAAAATCAAATCAATACACAGTACAAAAGAGAAGTCCGGGAAGTACAAGATCAGTTGGCACAAGTAATACAAGAATTACATACTTCAGAGGACACTCGCGCTCCAGTACGGGAAGAGGGACGTAGAAATACGGAACAACCACAAAATAATAACACAGGACACTTCGGAAATTATGAAAGAAATTGGCAAGACGCATTGGATTTTGAGATGGAACCGCCGAAACGAAGTAACAATGAGCGATGTGCGACTCGCCGACACGATGATTTTGACTATAAGCTGTTCATTACTACACGTAAATTCAAAACATTTAAGAATTCTGACAACGACATTCATCCACAAGCATGGCTTCATAAATTCTCTCATTGTTTTCCTCCCAACTGGTCATTGGAGCACAGGTTAGAACTTATGTGTGGCTACTTAGAGAATGAACCAGCTGTAAGAATGCGATCGGTCATTCACGATTGTCACAGTGAAGGAGAATTTTATCATGCCTTACTCTCAGCGTATTGGTCTCCAGGTACACAAGACCGAGTAAAACATAGCATCATAATGATGAAACGTTTCGAACAATCTGAATTTTCCAGTCTTATGAAATATTTCGAAGACATGTTGCATAAGAATCAGTATTTTTCAAAGCCATACAGCCCCTCTGAACTCATCCGCATTTGCTTAATCAAACTGCCTGAACATTTACGACATATTATTTTAGCAGGACGTTGCAAAGACGACATCGAAGCTTTTCAGGGACTCTTACATGAATTAGAAATTGACACTGACAACCGCGGGACGCGAAAACAGGAAAACAACAATTACAGGTCACATCCGTCACAATTCCGCGATGACAGAAATAATAACTGGACACGACAAGGCTATTATTACAACGTAAATCGTGACCAAAAAAGACATCACCCGTATGACAACCATTGGCAGAATAATCGTTACAGAGAAAGATCGCACTTCCGTAGTAATGAATATGATAGAGATAACCATAGAAACAGACAATATGGGAACAAAAACAATTATTATCAATGGAGACAGAATAACTTCAGACGCAACAGTTCAGCGCGCAGCTACAATTCAGGAAGAAATTCCCCACCACGTGACCGGCAAGAAAGAAACTATGGAATCTACCGACATGACGACAGACGATATAATCGTAACGACAGACCTGAATTGCATCAGAACTGGCGAGCTTCAAACACGACAGGGCCTTCTCGTCAAGGTGAATTTGTAAAAGATAGGTCTCCTAATCCCAATAACGACGCACGCCAACAAAGAGATAGCAGACAATGACTCGCACCGCAGGCAGCCACGTGCGCCGGCTGGCTCAGAGAAAAATAACATAGACGCTAACATTGAGAAAAATTCCAGTATTCTTTACCGACGTATACCGTATGATAATTGCGTTCAAGTTGAAACTCTGTGAACTAGGAAGAGTAATGGTTTACACCACATTTCACATGTAAAACCGTTTATTGAAAGATAATCTGCTTTTTAACTTTGTCTTTGCCATAAAACTTTTCACTTCACATTTCTAGTATGCATTGTCAGACTTAGAAACTGTTACCATGCAACAATGTTTGAAGTTAAGTATTCAGTCTATAACCTAGGGAACATATTTAGACAATATTTACGAGTGCATTATTATAGTGAACAGACGACACAGTGTTATTGTGTGAGTACATTCTTGCTTGTTAGTTGCATGATTACGTAACGACTATAAGGCTGACATACTTAGAACATGTACCGGTACTGCTAATGAGATCTTAATGCAACATTTTGGTTTACTTGAAAATACATTCTGGATTTAAAGTACTTTCAGTGAGATACCAAGTGACACAGTGGTTAGTTTATGTGACAGCTACGCGATTTTATCACGACGCTACTAATGAGTGACAATGTACAATGTTGCTATTGCAGTGTTTCTGTTTCATATCTGCACAGTTTTTCTTAATTATTCTGGAAAGTAAAACATGTATTAGTAGTAACTTTTGTGGTATAGCTACAATGAGACTGCCTTTTCCGTAGCACAACAATACGTTACAGCACAGTACTTTCTTCATCACGGCAATAAGCGTAATAACTAAGATATCTATACGCAAAGCATTTCACTTTTGTTTATCATGAGGCAAGTACATTGGTTTCTGCAGAACTTAGCTTTTGGAGGACAATAGCTACGACACTTCCACAGAGATTATCTTACAGCAAGACGCACATTTAGCGCTACAGGACACATATTTGAGTGATTATTTTTGCACTTAAATCATTTATTTTTAAAGATATTTGAAGTACTATGATACAAAGGTTTTCCGTGATACATTTCATTCCATTGCTGTAATCTGTAACGCCTGAGGGTATAATTACATTAATCCTCAGAGGGTACACGCCTACTTTGTGTACCATGTGTTTGGCAAGCACAAGGAGCCCTAGCTAATACGGTAATTGCTTATACAACTTTACACATCGGTACCATATTTCTCTAACGTACAAATTACACAGCTATCTGCTCATTTAACTGAGAGACAAACATTTTTTTTACTACATCAGTGACAAATGTTTACGTAATTACACAGTTGGATAACTTCACACTTATGAAACTCTATTTTGTCTGTACTGTGTGAACTGTTCATAGTTTTTTGGAACCATTGTGATACTGTGAGAGCTTTGAATGATGTATTTGGTATGAGATCATGATTTTTAAAGTACGTTTGAGGTAGATGACTATTGAAATGAGCAGAGAATTTTCTTTAGGTTTTGAAATAAAGCTATGACGTTTTTGAGGTTTGACTGAGGTGTTATGATGTTATTATTACGACGACGATGTGTATTATGCTGTTGAGGTATGTTTATGATCAATAAGCTGATGCTATATGACGAATTTATTATGATGGAATATTGAAGAAGTGTCGACGAATATGTATATGTGTAATAAGGTAAGGAATAATGAGTAGTGGTTAGGGACTCTGGTTTGTGAAAAAGGTTGTTGGAAACCAAGATTCGTACTTTAAGAGTTATGAAATGTATGTAAATGGGTGAATGTATTATAATGCTGTCGAAAATTTTTTTGACATTGTTATATTTATAGGATTTTGTTTCTACACTTTTCTACTGTAATTTCTCGACTTGTGAAATTTTATTTGTATATGAGACTGTCACTGTAGTGTAAACTGGTGTCGTAAATATTTCGGTAAGAAAGTTAAGTGACCACCTGCACGTAATGCGTCATGGGCACCCAGCTGTGTGACAATCGCCTGGAAAAAAGCCATTTGTGTGTGCCTTTCAGAGGCACAGGTGAAAAAAAAAAAATAGGGGCCATTATCCTCGCTATTGACATTCCTTTGTAGAAAGCATCGCAAATATGACACGCTCAAACTTGAAGACATATGATTATACTGTGGAGCTCTTAATTTATATTTGCTAAAATGGCTAATGAAATGATGAGAAACATTTCATGGCTATTGTCTTGCTAGTTGAGAGAAATGCCATATGGCTTTCTTTATGTATTTATTTACTCATTTTGTTTAATATCTAGTTTCTAGCTGCACTGCAGCATTGGTTAAAATATAATTTAATAGATGTACTAATATAGTTATCTTATGCCTACAGATCCAGTCAATTATAAATTTACGATCTACTTCCAAGAAAACGAGGGCACATAAATAGACATTTCCCTTCACAGGAATCACATAAATAATTTTTTTACGATTTGGTAACTTATCTGCCAGTGTAAGTTCTTGTGATGCATCACTCTAGTGTTAAGATGTGACATAGGTATTAAACATGGCCATTTTTAGTGTAATATTTTTTCTGCTTGAGCTTTGTCATGTTTAGATATAAGTTATTGCATTTGCTGCTGCTGTTTGTCAGACATAATGTTACTGAATTTGACTTTGTATTACTCTGTCAAGCCAGTTTTACTACGGATTTATTTTTCTTGTTTGCTGCGCATTGCCTTATATTAGTTGTAATATTCCATTTGCTTTGCTAATTTATGCTGCTTCCTTTGCCAATTTGAATTTTTTTGTCGTTGCTGTTTGTGTTAATTGTTTTGTGCTGCTGAATTGCCTCGTCCCTTAGTTTAGCATCTGAGCTCAGTAGGTTTAAGTTAGCTTAAGATGGGGTAGGCCATATAAGAGAACAAGTTGTGATGAATTGGAAGAAATGCATTGAGAAGCTATAAGAAAATGGTTTGGCCAAAAAAGTATTTTGAAAGAGGATATGAACCAAAAGGGTAGGGTTTAGGGACAACAAGTTTAGGTAGGATTTTCTTGGAAATAAATGATGAGCTAAGATAATGGAAAATAAATAATGAGGTAAGAAATATGTGAACATATAAATACAGAAAGCATGCTTGGATAGGATTTTTTTGGTGGAAACAAATGTTGAAATAAGCCGAAAGATCTATCGAATGAAGTTTTGGGTTGGACTGCAGTACCAAATGTTACACTGAAAACAAACCCTGCACTTTCCCCTTGTGTTATTCTGCTATGTGTTTGTGTACCCTTGTTTATTTGTGTTTTTCCTGTCTTTATGTGTTTAGCTGATGAGAGTTATGTTGTAGAATTTTTCTAATACTATGTTATTTACTTTGTAAAGATGTTTAGACATTATTTATTCTGTTTTGTTTTAATGCTCATGTGTGAAGTTGATGTTTCAAAAGTTATTCTGATCTTTTATGTGTGAACGTATGTCATAATTCCTGTAACACTGATGTATATGTTGTTTCGATTCTTTTGTAAAGCCTGTACTACAAATGTTATCTGTATTGTTATGTTCCTTAATGATGTATTTTGTACCTTTGTAATTGTATTCTCATGTTATAAAATTGTAATTGACACCAGTTCATCAAATTAAGTAACTTCTAAGTTCCATTTCACTGCACACGTTTCTGTTGGTCATAGTATATGGACAATATGTGAGAAGTAGGGACTGTTAGTGTTTGCATGTGCGTTAAAAATTCAGCAAGGGACTGGATAACAGCATTGTTGGTTCTAAGGACAATTCCAAAAACTTTGTGAGTGCACAAGTGGTGGTTATGGACTTGCTATATTGTCTGCAAGACTCTTCGATGGTGATTGGGCATCTGCACAGTCGCAGCAGATGGCTCTGGCCATCTCTACAAGGACTACAGTGGGTCTACACGTTTGCTGACTCACGAGTACCATTATTTCTACAAGGACTGCAGTGGGTCTGCACCTCTGGTGGCCCACCAATACTACAATCTCTACCAGGACTACAGTGGGTCTGCACCTCTGGTGACCCACCAATACCGTAATCTCTACCAGGACTACAGTGGGTCTGCTCTGTGATGACCTATCTACCAATATTCTTCAAAACTTCGACTGATTCTGCGGTGGGTTTGCTCTGTTGTGGCCCATTACCTGTCTGCATGTCAAGAGTCGGCACTGTCTTTTCGTTGGAAGGACAACACTACTTCTTCAAGACTGCATGGAAATCCACTACTTCTGTGTGCATTTTCTTCTACTGCTCAGACTTTGAGAAAAACACTGCTATTTTGCTGTGATGAACGATCCGGACTGTCTTTATGGACTGTGAGAAAATTTTAGCTTTTGACCAACATTGTATCAATAAGTGTGTACATTTGATATCTTTGTTATTGCAATTATGAAAAATTTTATCAAATCATTATTGGCCACTGCCCAAAACAAATTGTAAATTTTTTTGTGGGGAGCATGGGGGCTATGTAAGTAGGCTGTTTATGTTTTCTTATTGGCAACGTTACGTAGCGCTCTGTATGAAAATCACTGGCTGTGCTGTGTGCAGTCTGTGGCTAGTTTGCATTGTTGTCTGCCATTGTAGTGTTGGGCAGCTGGATGTGAACAGCGCGTAGCGTTGTGCAGTTGGAGGTGAGCCGCCAGCAGTGGTGGATGTGGGGAGAGAGATGGCGGAGTTTTGAAATTTGTAAGACTGGATGTCATGAACTGCTATATATATTATGACTGTTAAGGTAAATACATTGTTTGTTCTCTATTAAAATCTTTCATTTGCTAACTAAGCCTGTCAGTAGTTAGTGCCTTCTGTAGTTTGAATCTTTTATTTAGCTGGCAGTAGTGGCGCTCGCTGTATTGCAGTAGTGCGAGTAACGAAGATTTTTGGTGAGGTAAGTGATTTGTGAAAGGTATAGGTTAATGTTATTCAGGGCCATTCTTTTGTACAGATTTTTGAAAGTCAGATTGCGTTGCGCTAAAAAATATTGTGTGTCAGTTTAAGTACAGTCGTGTATAATTGTTCAAAGGGGACGTTTCAAATAGACTAAAGGATAATCAGAGTTTATGGGCTTGGCAGTAGGAATGAGGGAAGAAAAGGCTAATTGAGTACTGCAATAAATTTCAGATGGCAATAGCGAATACTCTGTTCAAAAATCACAAGAGGAGAATGTACACCTGTAAAACACCCGAAGGCTCAGGAGGGCTTTAGCTAGCTTATGTTATGGTCAGACAGAGGTTCCAAAATCACGTATTGTGTTGAAGTGGTACCCAGGTACAGATATACACTCAGGTCACAATGTAGTAACGATGAAGAGTAGACTGATGTTTCAGAGAATCGTGCGAAAAAATCAGTGTGCCAGGAAGTGGAAGAATGAAGTACTGAGGAATAAGAGACGCGTTTGAAATTCACTGGGGATGTCGATACGGAGAAAAGTAACACCCGAATAGGAAGTTCAGTTGAAGAGGGGTGGATATGTCCACAACGAGCAGTCACAAATTTTGGAGACACGATCTTTGATAATAAGAGGGAATGAGCGAAATAACATTGGGTAACAGGTGAAATACTTCAGTTGATTGACGAAATAACGCTCTGCAAGAAAGTTCAGAGAACCAAAAGAATCAGAATGAAATACATAGCAAAGCTAGGACAGACGATACAGTATGGCTAGAGAAAGGAGGTGAAGAAATAGAAAAAGGAATGATAGTTGGGAAGACTAACTCAGCATACAGAAATATCAAAACAACCATCGGTAAAATTTAAAGCAAGGGTGGTAACGTTAAGAGTTCACTGGGTATTCCACTGTTAAACGTAGAGAAAAGATCGAACAGCGGAAAGACTGCACTGAGAGTTCCTATGAGGAAGAGGACTTGTCTGATGGCGTGATAGGGGATGAAATTGGAGTCCATGTGGAAGAGATAGGAGATCCAGCGTTAGAATTAGATTTGAAAAGAGCTCTGGCAGTCAAAAAAAAAAAAAAAATGTTCAAATGGCTCTAAGCACAATCGGACTTAACTGCTGAGGTCATCAGTCCCCTAGAACTTAGAACTACTTCAACCTAGCTAACCTAAGGACATCACACACATCCATCCCCGAGGCAGGATTCGAACCTGCGGTTCCAGACTGAAGCGCCTAGACCGCTCTGCCACTCCGGCCGGCTCTGGCAGACAAGAAATCACATAAGTCAGAAGTGCAGATTACACTCCATCGGAATTTCTAATCTCATTGGGGGAAGTGTCAACCAAACGACTATTTAAGTAGGTTTCTACAATCTATGAGACTGGAGACGTACCACCAGATTTTTGGAAAAATGTCATCCACACAATTCCGAAGACTGCAAGAGCCGACAAGTGCAAAAACTACCGTATAATCAGCTTAACAGCTCATATATCCAAATTTCTGACAAGAATAATACACAGAAGAATGGAAAAGGAAACTGAGGATTTGTGAGATAAGTAAATGTCGTGTTACTAGGGCGTCCCGTCGGGTAGGCCGCCGGGTGCAAGTGTTTCGATTTGACGCCACTTCGGCGACTTGCGCGTCGTTGGGGATGAAATAATGATGATTAGGACAACACAACACCCAGTCCATGAGCGGAGAAAATCTCCGACCCAGCCAGGAATCGAACCCGGGGCCTTAGGATTGACATTCTGTTACGCTGGCCATTTTTTTCCTTTTTTTCATTTTGTTCGTTGTTGATAGTTGTGTTTGGTCGTTGCAGACGTCACATGACATCCGTTAAAGTTCTTTTTTTGATCCTTGCACTCAGTTTTTTATTACAGAGGCCAACCAGCTTTCTGACTGAACACGCTGAGCTACCTTGCCGGCGTCACCCAACTACCGGCGGCGGACATTTGTGACATGACGATCGCTCTGGCTGCAACAGAGGTAAGGGCACCCACAATGGATGCAAGGCTGAGTGGCTCATAGGATTTTTGTCGTTTGGAAGGGAAGTTATTTCGAAACGTAAAAAGTTAAAATGAGTACAGAGCAAAAAATGCGTCCGCGCTTAAGGTGTCGCCCCTAGGCCCTTGCCTAATGTGCCTATATGTAAATCCGTCACTGTGTGCATTTCAAGTTTTATGGCCCGCACTGCACACTGCTGAGCCTGTAGCTAACATAATTATATTTTTTTATGAGAGACCAGAATATACCGCGTTACTCCGTTGCAGCTTTAGAGGTAAGACAGTTTAATTTATTTGCTATGTGCACAGGGATCAAAGTAACTAGTTTTGAACAGGGCCAGATGATTCAATGCCCAAGGGGCTGATTGTACTTTGCAGTGACTGTGTTCCTTTATTGGTATTGGGAGTTGCATTGCCCAACCAGTTTGTGTAGAGTTTTGTTGAGTGTAAGCGCTCCACTTGCAATTACAACAAGCAACACGAAAATTCGAGTTTAGTACTCATTCCACAAATCAGACATTCATTCAACGTAATCGTAATCCTTCTCAATCTTTTTTATTAAAGAACGTTACACTTGGCGACAGCTCTGCCAGTCGTTCGCTTTGTGGAATCTTTGATATGTAAAGCAGTCACATATATATATATATATATATATATATATATATATATATATATATATATATATATATATTCTGTTCTCTCAACCACTCTGCAGCGATAATAGTAGTTAGACTTTTTGGTGCAAAGCCGTTTACTAACTTGTAAATAAGATTGTCCAATATTTTGTCTTTGTCCTTGTAGCCTGTATTTCATTTACGATGCTGCACAAAAGTGTTAAGCTTCCGGCGAGTAATCTCACAATTAAAGATAACGAAATGGATGATTCTCCAATTTTTGACGACAATGTTGAGAATGATAATGATCACTCTGTGGTTTCCTGACTCTATAATTTCACCCACTAATGTGACTAATAATCAAACGGTAGATTTTGGTATTGAGGACGCCGCTGATGCGCACAATTCAAAGCTGGATTGTTTACCGAATGAGGTTAGTGATTTACCTACTTTTCCCACAAATAATCAGATTGGCAATAGTATGCCAGAGGAAACAATAGTGCAAAGTACTCAACTGTTTTAAAAAATCCCTCAGATTCCATTAGCGGTAATTATGTAGATAATGCAACAAAAGAGACGTCCATTTCTGTAGATGGTGTCTCCACACAACAGAACACAACGCAAGTGACACCCGACGCATCAGTTGAAAAGAATACGGAAGCGACGCTTCAAAATCTCATGCAAATGATGGTTTAACCGAATACTCAGTTCAATGAACAACTTTCCAACATACGAGAAAAACGCGATGACAACAGCACTCAGTCCAATGAACAATTTTCCAGCTTACATGACGAGCTTAAATCATACACAGAAACGACTGATAAGCGTTTCATACAGGTAGATACCGATATTAAGGCCAGTGAAAAACGTCTTTGCGATAAAATTGAAACCATAGCTAGGCAATGCGCAAGCAGCACCGAAACTTTGACAGATGACATTAGTACTGTAAAACATCAATGTAGTGAAATCTACCAAAATTTTACTGAAAAATTAACCATGACCTCTATTAAGCGGCATGACATGGTCAGTTTTCCCTCCAGCGCTACGGTCAGAAAGAGCAGTTTCATAATCTCGGAAAACATTTATGACTCCATTGTGCCTAACAAATCTAATAACAAAGTTAAGTTTCCCACGTCAGAAATTTCATTCCATTCCATTGATACTGACGACAATATCGTCTGGAGTAGTGACGCACATGACAGGTCCGTTGTGTCACCCACGCAGTCTGAAACAGTTATTAGTGAAGTTATCAAGCCCCATATTAAGCATGATGACACTAACAGTAAGTTTTCTGTCAACCCAAAAATGGTACACACAACGCGGCCTTTTGTCATGAAAACCTTCCGTTCACCCCACAGTTTTCTGCTTCATCGTGTGCAAACATTTCTGTTTCAGTCAACCTTTGTGCTGATAAATGCTATTCCCCATTGATCGATTTACAGACCAGATTAATTCAAAAAATCAAACCTCAACAAATAATTTTATTTCCCTCCGATTAATAATGAGAACAATCAAACATCAGACGCCACATTCAGTCTCAACACAGAACAGTCTGTTTCCTTCCGTGACACATACCAGAAATAGCACTTAATCACTGCGTCACAGCGCAAAATTTTTTGAAGAACGAAACGATTTCCCTTATACTGAATGTTTGAATTGTGCAACTAATACTGCGCAAAAGCAAACTACTTATACCCCTCAGAGCCCACTGACATACTTAGCAGTCCATTCTGAACAGCAAAATTTTTCGAACAACACTTCTGTTTGATCGACTATTGCTACGGACTCCTGTGAAACAGCGCAATATATCACCATTCCATTTATCTCTATATGACAACCTACAGTCAGAACGCGCAATTAACAGCTACAAAAAGACGATGGTCAACATTACAGAAAATAAAACACAGCAACTTCATGGAAATCACATTCAGAATTTTTCAGCACGGATGCAGATGTTATTTTGAGCAGACAGAGTTTTATTATCGCCGATAAGCCAGCCCTATCTGATGTCACAGCCTGTAAAAATGATGGTCACAACAGTTCGAATTTATTTCAACAGCCCTCTTCTAATTCTAAGGAACAGCATATTCAATCTGATTACGTTAGAGGACTACAATTGACAGCAGTTTTGATAAAAAAAAAATCATCTTCTGGCACAGTTGACCTTACACTGTCAAGCAACATTTGTGACATTTCAGATAAAATTTGTAAAACGCATACTTTTAAGTATGAGTGCAGAAAATCCTAAGACACGAAAGCAACATCGTAGGAAGAAAATTCAGAAGACCAATAAATACGCGGATGTCATTTTATGTCAACGGGATTTTATTATCTGCGATCAATTAGTTCTACCTTACGAGACAGCCCGTCAGGGTAATGCCAAAAACAGTTACAAATTATTTTCGCAACAGACTACGCAACGGGAGGAAAATATTTCATATTCACATCAGCGTTTATTCAATACAGAGCAAAATCTTACTGACTCCGATTTACCGACCCCGCACAGTTATCCTACACACATATTCCTCCAATATTACAAATTATTCAAGGTCAAGTTCAATCGGTAGTACAGCCTATTGAAAGCGTAGAGGCCATGTGAAGCGACGTGTGATATCTGCAACACGTAGGTAAGTGCCATGCCGTCCTTGAAACCACCAGCGGCGCGGTCAACAATACCGACGGACCGCACAGCTGCACGCCACAGCTTACTTCAAACCACTGTAGCGCTACGCCGGCCAAAACAAAACTCTGCTCCGCATATATCAGGCCCACTGACGTCAAAGCTACTTCCTTTTACTCGCGATGCCCATCTGATTCAACAGCAGTGGACAGATTCTATGAAATTATTCGCCAAGCCATCAGCAGCAAATCAGCCAACAATAAAATAAGAGCTGAATACCACCAGCACCAAACTGTCAAGCGGATTTATTTCGAAACATCGATTTCCAAATCTAATCACGTCTACATTTGCTTCAAAAATATTGTTCCAAGCCAAACACAGAGCTGGATCAATTATATTGCGATGTGTAAACACATCATACCCTAAACTGCCATCATATAAATTACCTTCTATGCGATTTTGTTTTCCCCGACTGGGAAGTTACACGCGATTTTGACACTAAAACACTGAATTTCTCTATTTTTATGGCTTTTGTAGCTATGCAACACCTGAAAGATAATTACTGAATTTCAATTTTCATTGTGTAGCAATAATGAGAAATTACTGAAATGCCAATAAGGTAAGTTTTAGCACCAAGAACACGGCTGCGATTATGAATGAAATTGTACGCACGTTAATTTCAGTACCAAGAATTTGAAAGGAAAAATTTAGGGCATTTATTCTATGAATTTTCTATGCAACCAGCTACGGCATTTACGCTACAGATATGCACCAGTCTTGACGAGATAAATTACTTCATGAGTTCGACGTCTTGCATTCTGAATACATTGCACTACTGATTTGTTATAATTTATTTTTCCGCCTTTGAGCTTTGTAAAATTTTTTTTGCTATTTTTCATGAACTATTATACTTGCCAAATTTTTACAGATATCCGTATTTATATTGCCAGCTTCCATATATGCTTATTCTGTTGCACATATTAGTGTGTATAACAATATGACACAACACAGATTCTCTTTACCTGGTGCATTTCCCATGCTTATACAAATTCTGTTGGTGCCTTGTTTTCACAATTTCTTGATTATTCAACTTTTTTTTTTTTAGGTGGCGATGTGTCCAGCAGGGTGAATCTTGCAGGGCGGTTCTCTTACCGTAAGCTTCGGCCTTGCACATTCGGTTTTCGTGCGCATGTGCATGAAAACAACAACACAACAACTGAAAGGGACACCATTTAATTTGACATGTGTCCAGGGGATCAAATTTCTTTGGTTGGTCTGGCCACTGCAAACTGTAAGTCAAACATTTTTTCACAATAAGAATTTGTGTTCTTTAGTATATTGCCTCTAAATATCTTATGTTCATTTATTTCTGATACTATTTTTTCTTTACCGACACCATGTAATGTGCTATTTTTTATGATACTATGCTGAAATTTATGCTATTGTCTGATGAATTATCATTACATTTTCTGTTAGGTTAGTCACTCTTTGTACTTTATAATGTTTCCATGTTTCATTTATGCCCAGTCTTGTGCTCGAATTTGCTGTATGTCTCTTGCTCTTGATGATGTCACTAGTTTACTTGCTTTCAACTATGTAGATTTAATGAATCAATGTACCATGTAACTCAGGTCCATTGCATACCCATCCATCTGTATATTTTGCAGTACCAATGGACCAAAGTCTCATTATATCCAAACGAGCCATTACGGTCATAAATAGAAGCACATGGAAGTGCAGGAAATGCAGCACATAGAAAGCACAACTTAAGTAGCTTATATGGAATACTAACACCGTTGACACTACTCACACTGTTTCCTGGAAGACCTTTGTAAACATTTTCCTGTTGGTGTACTAGGTAAAGACTGCCTATAAAGATTTAAGATTAAGGATGTACTTTCGTCTGCACTTTGTGTTAGATGTAAGAGTATTGTTATATGAGTGTTCATGCCTTGAGTTGCACCAAAATTTTTCGAATAATGATGGAATATCGATGTTTAATTAGTGTTCAAGCCCTGCACTTCAATAATGAGGATTATATTTATATGTTGAGGAATTTTCTGTAATGATGTAGTATGATGCTAATATGTACTTTGAGTATGTTGTGTCCTTTCTAGGAAAATCTGTCTTACCTTGTGCCAATAATTAGAGATGTTTGTGAGAGACTGTCACAGAAGCTTTGCACCATTTATTTTGACGTGTCCAGCAGGTCACATACCTTGTGTGGCCTTTTTTTGTCACCATTCCTTATGAGATTGCATATGATAGTGCGCATGACTTGTTTCTTTTTCTAGGTTACTAATCACATTTACAGCTTCCACTATTTCTGTAGTTCACACTCATCTTTACATATTTACTTCTTGATTTACAGCAATATGTTAAATTTACCTAGTCACTAAGCTATATTGCACTTAGTACTCCTGTCTTTATGCTTGCATATACTGTATCACATGTTTTCTGTGCTTTGGACATAGCAGTTCTTGACCCAAAACAAATGACGATTGACTATTAATCATTTTTTTCACAGATAAAGTGCACTGCCCTTATCAGTCATTCCCATATCGTTCCCTGTAGATATGCACATTGTTAGAGATATAGGTCATTTAACAGATAGTTTTATTAAGGCCCCATAAATATTGTGTCTTTACTCATACAATGCCATACTTCGATTTTATGGCGCTGTTTGTCTAATATGTACTCGTTCAGGCCATACAGAGCCATAATTTTATATAATACTGCTATTTATGCGCTTTGTTCTTGTAAAAAGCCGAGCCAAGTTAATCGTTCTCATTATAAATTACACATAGGCCTCTAAGTGCCATATAAAGTTATATGAAAATGATATTTTATGATACTTTCTCAGTTTTGATGTTTATGTTATGTAAAACTAGGGCACCTTGAGCCAGAAAGATGTTTTCTGTCACATTTGCTATTAAGATCAGCATTTATTTTATGTAGCACCAGGCCACTGTGGGCCTCAAAGAAGATTTTGTCACATTTTAGTTATTAAGGTCAGAAACTATTTCATGTAAAGCTAGGCTGTTTGAACCACAAATATATCTGTAACATTTTGTAGCTACTAAGATCAGAATTTATGTAAGTAGAAAGGCCACTCTGATTGATATTTTCTATTCAATTGTTTTAGATATTATGATTTGTATGTATTTCATTTACTAGGCCACTTCAAGCTCCAATCATTTTATAGCTATTAAGATCAGCATTTATGTACGTAGAAAGGCCACTTGGAGACTCTGATTGATGTTTTTACCATAATTGTTTTAGTTATTGATATTTACGTGTATTCCAAGTACAAGGCCACCTGGAGCCATGCAGTCCTTGTTGTTACTGTTAGGTTTTCTTGATATTGCGTATGTTGTGTAAGGAGCATACTGGGGCACACTTGTATGTGACACCAGAATAATATAAGAATATTAATAAATTAAAATGAAACTAATATATTGTAAACTATGAAAGTCTCTGATGGCCTCGATAATGCGGATCACTGACTGTATGAAACAATTACAAATTACAATTTGTAATTGTTGGGTAACCCCAGAATGTACGTAAACTATTTTGATGAAAGGGTTGTTAGATATTTCACTTTTGTAATGCTTTTAAAATTTGTTAACGAAGATATGGGTAATTTGATGATTTGAATTTCTGTCGGATTAATGAAGTTATATAATATTTGCTGTTTAAATCTCATTGTTTGTGAATCAGTTGTGAGTAATGTAACTTCAGGTGTCAGATGTTTTTGAAAAGACAAACTTAGCTTGCAATATAATTTTGCTAAAAAGACAGTGTTAGTAATTCACCATAATCAGTACCGCCTCCCAGTCCAGGTCATATATTTTTCAAAGAAGTTTGATTTTCTTAAATGTTCTCGTTTATCAGCCAAACGAATTTCATGTCCATTTCAAGTACCATGGCCAGCATTGCACACTGCAGAGCATGTAGCTAGCATTTTTTTTTTTTTTTTTTTGAGAGACCAGAATATATCGCGTTACTCCGTTGCAGCTTTAGAGGTAAGACAATTTAATTTATTTGCTATGTTCACACGGACCAAAGTCACCAGTTTTGAACAGTGTCAGATGATTCAGTGCCTAAGGGGCTGAATGTATTTTGCAGAGACTGTATTCCTTTATTGGTATTGGGAGATGCATTGCCCAATCAATTCGCGTAAAGTTTTCCTAACAATAATACAGAGTAAGCACACTACTTGCAATTACAACACGCGACACGACAATCCGAGTTCAGTACTCATTCCACAGATCAGACATTCATTCAACGTAATCGTAATCTTTCCTTTTCTTTTTATAAAAGAACGTTACACTACCAAATTACGACTTCTGATTTTATTGACCTTTCACAACTATTGGTAATATTTCCCATATTTACATTGGTCCGTGTTGTGTTGTTGGAAACGTGTCTGTGAATCTTCTGTTGTCACACATTCAGTAAAACAGATACACAATCAGTACTGCTGTAATTATTGTTTATGTATTGAACAAATGTTATCCAACTGGATGGTGACCGGTTAATTACCTCTAAATTATTTCACTTAAGTTTTATTACGGAATATTCAACTTCGAGGTATCCCTTTACGTTCCGCACTTCACAGTGTGTGACTGCAGTCTTTTACGTATATTAATCAAAATTCAAGTTAGCTAGAAAACTAGAAAATGGAATAAGTTGTCTTATCGAGTGCTTGTTGTACAGTAATTGTCCCGCTAACTGGTATTTCTCTTCGGCAACGATTCCTTTACAAAATTTCTTGTTACTGTTAAGCTCACACGATCACGGTCATAGAGTTCGTATTAACCGGTTAGTAACGTGGGAGACCATAAGTTTTCATAATAACTCCAAGGTACCTGCATTATGCAGATAGTATCTTAACACAGATTGATGTACAGTTAAGACAGGAGAAGAAAGAGTTAATTTTTTTGGAGAATGACTCATGTAGATGATGAATGACAGAGTGAAGAGTCGGGGTGTGCACTGTGTCCCCCAGAAGGGTGAAGCGGGTCGAAACAAACGACTGGCTCCTCGCAGCCACCTGCCACGCCCGGGGCGGCGGTCCCTGTTCCTCATTTCACAGAAATTATGGTCGGACTATCAATCACGTGGCAGACATGACGAATGCTTCGTAGCGTGCCGCCGGAGAGGTGCCAGCGTTGTGGCGCTGGGACGTCGGTAGGGTGGGAGTGGTGTAGCATCCCAGGACCTAAGGGTGCTTCCCTCTCTGAACACTGCATATCTGTCAGTTACAGGTGCCGAAATAGAAGAAGTTGGCCGTGATCTAATAGTGGACGGTACGCGCTTCAGAAACACGCTCTCGTCTGCTGATAACGTTATTCTACATCTCGCAATAAAAGTCGTAGTGACTCCTCAGATTTTCTCGCTGTGATTGATTAATGCTGTGTTTATGGATGTTCAGCCAAACTGTCGCTGACCCATCGAGTTATCTTCTTCAGATTCTGCAAACTGTGACATTATGTGTACTCACTGCCAAGGCACCAACCAGACTGTGAACTATTGTTGGTGTCACGACGCTTTGTGTAGCCTAGATCCAGTCCCGGTGACAGTTAAGACTTCTGATGCTCATTTGTGGCTCACTTGTTTTTCTGAACCACCTCTGTTATTCCCTGATATCAAGATTCTTCCAGAGTTCTCAGCTTTTGACAGAAGAGAGGGCTTAGAAGATGTTAATAACTTGGGTGCCGGATCCTAAGCCTTGTGTGGCTTATAATATTTTTTGAGATTTTTACTTCAATAGTCTCCTTAATTGCCGTGCCCCAGAACTTTGGCGACTGGACCAATATACTGGTCTCGTAGCATTTTATTTCAGCACGGAAGTCAGGGATATGCTCAGTGAAAGCTGATTTCTAACGTTAAAAGACTATCTAGGTCTCCGTGAGCTGAGTGTTTTCCACGCGATTGTCGCATGTCCCATGTGAGGCAGAGTATTAGATCGAGGAGAGGTGCGAGGAACATCACTGACACGTCTGATTCAAACAATCACGCAAATAAGTTGTCCCCGCGCAGTGCTCGAGTTTAATGATGAAATGAAATACGATTAGTGCCGTGGTACAGTCGCGAAGTTTTTGGGACAGCGTTGTAGCCCTCCTATTACGAAGACCTTTTTGTTTCGTTGAGCAGCAATGGGTTGAAATTGACCTTAAGAAAGTTACACGACAGCCGGCCACTGTGGCCGAGCGATTCTAGGCGCTTCAGTCCGGAACCGAGCTGCTGTTACGGTCACAGGTTCGAATCCTGCCTCGGGCATGGATGTGTGTGATGTCCTTAGATTAGTTAGGTTTAAGTAATTCTAAGTCTAGGGGAGTGATGACCTCAGATGTTAAGTCTCATAGCGCTTACAGCCATTAGAACCATTTAATTTACTCGGTATGTGTTGGCAATATTTCTCTTATTTTAATAAAATGCCTTAAGAACTTACTTTACTGAATCTAACAGGAAAACTGTGTGCATAAGCACTCTTAGATGCGTTTTTGCTGCAACTTAAGTACCCTTACATTTAAAACAATGCAATTCTGAATGTTGTTTACAGACAAAAGAAACACATCTTCCGTACCTTTCTGGATTCTTTCTATCCACGGAACGTTCCCCTTTGCACTCGTTCTCAAGAAGGAGGAGGAAGAGGAGGTACTCTGTTGCCCCAACTTCGGTTTTTCTGTTCTGGAGATGATAACAGGTCAGTAAGAAATTCTCTTTTTTGTTATTGGTTCCTTTCTTCCAGTAAGGATTTAAGTCTATCCAAAGCATGAAAGAATTATTATTATTATTGTTACTACTGTTGTTGTAAACAACTGTCAGACGAAATATGCTTACTTGAAAACATGCTAATGTGCGATGCTACCAGCTGTGGGTGCTATAATTTCCAAATCCCCAACATCATATTCAGTGGATTCAGTGTTTGTACAAAAATAAGTGGGAAATGATACTTTCATTGCGGCGGGTGTTTCGTACAACGGTTGTTTACATTATATAATCGCTCTCTTTTCATAATGTTACATTCAAGAAACAAACAAAAAATTAGATTTGGATCATGTAGATCCCCAGTGTTAATGTGAAAACTATGAATAAATTGTAATGGTTTGTAAATAAAAACTAGAATAAATCGTCATGGGATAAAACTGACTCAAATGGAGAATATCAAATGTGCTTATGGGGTCACATTGACCACTGTAGTAATACGAGCGCTAAAGAGCCTCTAGAAATAAAGACGGAAACCGATACAGACGATTCAGTCTAAGCAAGGACTGGGATCCGACGGTCCATTTTATTAAGGTCTCACTGGCCATCTAATCCATCAAAACAGGGAAATGTACTTTCTCGAAATAGCTACCACCAAACGGGCGAGAAATAAGCATGAAAATTCGTAGAAGGCCCAGTGAGTCGAACTCGCTTATAAATAACGTATGACGTCAACTACACAGCCGTTCAAATGTAGACAATGAGGGCGCATAGTAACGAAGCTCATAACACGGAAGGAGACGGCTGGGTCGGTCATAAAAATGTCATGCAGAAAAATGGACTCCATAACAAGACCGAACACCCGAAAATACACCATATCCTCATTATATCGGTGACACACATCGTCTGTAATGTTGAGGAAACTGACGACAATGAGGTGGTCACATAACGAACGATAATACGGCCACAACAATGATGACTACAGTGACAAATACGATGACAATTATGACGCTGATGACAAGGTTTTAAATAGGTTCTTTTCACGAATACTCGGCAATTCATATTTAAGTGCTTCGCAAACGGTTCACAGGACTACTAACGGAGTATTTCTCGACCGTTCCACTCTCGAACAACAAGTGGCAAACACTAACGCCTAAATATTTCCGTGCGAGCTCTCATTTTGCTTATTTTATTGCAGTGATCATTTCTCCCTGCGCACGTGGGACTCAATAAAACATTTTCGCTTTCGGTGGAGAAGAGTGGCGATTGAGATTTCGTTCTGTGGTCTAAGTGTAGCGTCTCTGATTCATAATCAAAAACGTTGTCCCGGATGGCGCAGTGATTGCAGTACCTGCCTAGCAAACATGAGGTCCCGAGTTCGAAACACGGTCCGATACACTTTTTCAGCCGGCACGGTAGCTCAGCGTGTTCGGTCATAGGGTTAGCTATCCTCTGTAGTGAACAACTGAGTGAACGGATCAACGAACAACCTGAACAGGTGTCGTCGGGAGCCAGCCCGAACAAATTCAACGAAAAAAATGAGTTAAAAAAGGAAGGGGGTAGCGTCTTTGATTCATAATCAAAAAACGTCTTCGGTCCCCGGTTCGAATCCTGCCATTGCTTAAATTTTAATTAATAATCAGCATTGGCAGCCGAAGACTTCGGGCATAACAAGTCACCCTCCTTCTGCCAACGGCCTTGTCAAAGAGGGTGGAGGAGCGGACAGAGGTTCAGGGCACTCTCTTGTCCGAGGGGTGGGAAATTGCAACTAAACGCGGAAGAATAAGCAATGATCAACGTCATGAGGATGCAGGAGGCAATGGAAACCACTGCATTAAAGACACCTAATGTGTATCCACAGGACATGTGGCCTGTAATTGAAGAAGTGTCATGATGAGCCCTCCATTGGCAAAAGATTCCGGAATAGTCCCCCATTCGGATCTCAGGGAGGGGACTGCCAAGGGGGAGGTTACCATGAGAAAAAGACTGAATAATCTACGAAAGGATAACGTTCTACGAGTCGGGGCGTGGAATGTCAGAAGCTTGAACGTGGAAGGGAAACTAGAAAATCTGAAAAGGGAAATGCAAAGGCTCAATCTAGATATAGTAGGGGTCATTGAAGTGAAGTGGAAGGAAGACAAGGATTTCTGGTCAGCTGAGTATCGGGTAATATCAACAGCAGCAGAAAATGGTATAACAGTTGTAGGATTCATTATGAATAGGAAGGTAGGGCAGAGGGTGTGTTACTGTGAACAGTTCAGTGACCGGGTTGTTCTAATCAGAATCGACAGCAGACCAACACCGACAACGATAGTTCAGGTATACATGCCGACGTCACAAGGTGAAGACGAAGAAATAGAGAAAGTGAATGAGGATATTGAAAGGGTAATACAGGGGTAATACATAGGGGGATGAAAATGTAATAGTCATGGGAGACTGGAACGCAGTTGTAGGGGAAGGAGTAGAAGAAAAGGTTAGAGGCAATTATGGGCTTGGGTCAAGGAATGAGAGAGGAGAAATCCTAATTGCGTTTTGTGAAATTTTTCAGCTAGTAACAGCGAACACCCTGTTCAAGAATCACAAGAGGAGGTGATAAACTTTGAAAAGGCAGGTGATACGGGAAGATTTCAGTTAGATTACATCGTGGTCAGACAGAATTTCCGAAATCAGATACTGGATGGTAAGGCGTACCCAGGATCAGATACAGATTCAGATCACAATATAGTAGTGACGAAGAGTAGGCTGAAGTTTAAGACATTGGTCAGGAAGGATCAATATGCAAAGAAGTGGGATACGGAAGTACTAAGGAAGGAGAAGGTATGCTTGAAGTTCTCTAAGGCTATAGATACAGCAATAAGGAATAGCTTAGGAGGAAGTACAATTCAAGAGGAATGGACATCTCTAAAAAGGGCCATCAGAGATGTTGGGAAGGTAAACATAGGTACAGACAAGGTACTGCGAAGAAACAGAAGAAATACTTCAGTTGATTGATGAAAGGAGGAAGTGCAAAAATGTTCCGGGAAACTCAGGAAGAGAGAAATACAAGTCGCTGAGGAATGAAATAAATAGGAAGTGTAAGGAGGCTTAGACGAAATGGCTGCACGAAAAATGTGAAGACATCGAAAAAGAAATGATTGTCGGAAGGACAGACTCAGCATATAGGAGTGTCAAAACATCCTTTGGTGACATTAAAAGCAAGGGTGGTAACATTAAGAGTGCTGCAGGAATTGCACTGTAAAATGCAGAGGAAAGAGCAGATAGGCGGAAAGAATACATTGAAAGCCTCTACGAGGGGGAAGGTCTGTTGTGATAGAAGAAAAAACAGGAGTCGATTTAAAAGAGATAAGGGATCCAGTATTAGAATCAGAATTTAAAAGAGCTTTGGAGGACTTAAGGTCAGATAAGTCAGAAGGGATAGATAACATTCTAGGCGCAACAATCCGGAACCGCACTGCGGCTACGGTAGGAGGTCGAATCCTGCCTAGGGCATGGATCCTTAGGTTAGTTAAGTTTAAGTAGTTCTAAGTCTAGGGGACTGATGATATCAGATGTTAAGTCCCATAGTGCTTAGAGCCAGCTTAACCTTTTTTTTTTAGATAACATTCCTTCAGAATTGCTAAAGTCATTGGTGGAAGTGGCAACAAAACGACTATTCACGTTGGTGTGTAGAATGTATGAGTCTGGTGACATATCATCTGACTTCGGGAAAAGCATCATCCACGCAATTCCGAAGACAGAAAGAGATGACAAGTGCGAGAATTACCGCACAATGAGCTTAAGAGCTCATGCATCCAAGTCGCTTTCAAGAAAAATATACAGAAATATGGAAAAGAAAATAATGATGCGCTAGATGACGATCAGTTTGGCTTCAGGAAAGGTAAAGGCACGAGAGAGGCAATTCTGACATTACGTTAATAATGGAAGCAAGACTAAAGAAAAATCATGGCACGTTCATAGGATATGTCGACCAGGAAGAAGCGTTCGACAGTGTAAAATGGTGCAATATGTTCGAAATTCTGGAAAAAGTAGGGTGAAACTATAGGGAGAGACGGATAATATATAATATGTACAACAGCCTAGAGGGAATAGTGATAGGGGACGACCAAGAACGATGTGCTCGTATTAAAAAGGGTGCCAGACAAGGATGTAGCCTTTCGCCCCTACTGTTCAATCTGTACATTGAGGAAGCAACGATGGAAATAAAAGAAAGGTTCAGGAGTCGAATTAAAATCCAAGGAGAAAAGATATCAATGATACGATTCGCTGATGACATTCCTATCGTGAGTGAAAGTGAAGAAGAATTGCATGATCTGCTGAACGGAATGAATAGTCTAATGAGTACACAGTATGAATTGAGAGTAAATCGAGGAAAGAAGAAAGTAATGAGAAGCAGTAGAAATGACAACAGCTAGTAACTTAACATCAGGATTGATGGTTACGAAGTAGATGAAGTTAAGGAATTCTGCTACCTAGGCAGTAAAATAACCAGTGACGGACGGAGCAAGGTGGACATCAAAAGCAGAATAACTATGGCAAAAAAGGCATTCCCAGCCAAGAGAAGTCTACTAATATCAAATATCGGTCATAATTTGAGGAAGAAATTTCTAAGAATGTACGTGTGGAGTACAGCATTGTATGGTAGTGAAACATGGACTGTGGGAAAACCGGAACAGATGGGAATCGAAGCATTCGAGATGTGGTGCCACAGACGAATGTTGAAAATTAGGTTGACTGACAAGGTAAAGAATGAGGAGACTCTATGCAGCACCGGACAGGAAAAAAATATGTGGAAGACCCAGATAAGGAGAAGGGACAGGATGATAGGACATATGTTAAGACGTGAGGGAGCTGTTGAGGGCAAAAACTGTAGAGGAAGACAGAGATTGGAATACATCCTGCAAATAATTGAGGCCGTAGGTTGCAACAAGTGTTATTCTGAGCTGAAGAGGTTAGCACAGGAGAGGAACTTGTGGCGGCCATAATCAAATCAGTCAGAAGACTGATGGGGAAAAAAAAAAGTTCACCGCCGCAACGAGAAACCCTTTGATTTTAATAACTGGCGTCTTAAATTCATTATCATACGCAAGACACTATCTCCCCTATTTCGCAATAATACAAAACGAGCTGCCCTTCTTTGAACTTTTTCGATATTATCGGTCAATCCCATCTGGTAAAAGATCCCATATCATGGAGCAATACTCCAGAAGAGGACTTACAGGTGTAGTGCAGGTAGTCTCTTTAGTTGATTTGTTACATATTTTAAGTCTTCTGTCAATATAACGGTTTTTTTCGCCATCTTCACAACATTTCTTCTGAGAATTTTTCTATAAGAAGAGAGGATCTGTATACTGAAATCCTGTCCCTTCCAGTCATCGCAGTCTCGGGTCTATTAAACTCGCCGAGCTGACCTCGTCTTGCGGATTCCAGGCTCAGCATGTCACAAGTCATGATAAACAAATAATAATAATAAAAATATAAACGTGTTTGTCTAGTTGATCCGCTGCTACTGGGTGGTTATAATTGAAGTGCAGCTACTCTTGGAGGTTGAGTGTTGGCTGTAACTATCATACGTCAGCGAAACTTGGTACATGTGCTAATGCGTTAATACGCAACCGATTTACGCTGGAAAACAAATTAGCTCCACTTTTGACCACCAGGTGCAAATATGGCACTGTACGCTGTTTTTATGACGATATGATACCCACGCTGTCTTTTGACAGACAACAACATGGGTGAACAATATGGCTGTCGGAAACGGAAACCGTGCGCTGTTAGTGAAACTGTTTTATGTGAACAGCAGCAATTACAGTGCTGCACTGAGATAGTATAGTCGACTGAAAAGTCGGTTGCTGTTGCTGTAATTGACCATGCAGCAGGTTCCCGGGTAGTTCCAGTGCTTGTGTGCAGTGTCACGAGAATTGTCCATCCCATGGTCAACAGTGGGGAAAATTTTACGTTCTATTTTACACTGATATCTGTACAGGATCCATATGGTGCAGCAGCCCATTTTACATTGGAACCCGTACAAGATCCAGATGGTACAGCAAGTGTAATCTCATGATCCGTAGCGACATTCTGAATTTGCTGTTCGGTTTGTGGCACGAATCGTAATTGATGACCTGTGACTGGGCAGTATTCTGTGGCGTGACGAGGCACATTTTACACTACAGGGTACAGTGAACCCAGAGAAATACCAAATATTAGCGTACTGCTAAGCAGCGTGTTGTGCACGAAGAGCCATTGTACTCGCGGTACGTGATTGTGTTGCATGGATTCAGAAGCACCTTGCTTATCGGCCCTTTCGTCTTTGAAGAGAATACACCCAGACGGCCTGTCAGGTGTACCGTGAATCTGTACATTATGGAGACCTACTTGTACAGCAAGCAATTGCTGCTTTGGAAGAGGGCAACTGTGTGACCTTCCACCAACTTGTTATCTCCAGGGGTTTTCCATATGCATGGCCTGCAACTTATTTGAATCCATGTGACTTTTGGCTCTGCGGGTATCTAAAAGAACGCATTTACCAAAGACATGTTCAGCCTCTACCTCAGTACATTATAAAGGAGCACGTTGGTCAGGTTCCACGAGAAATGCTGCAAGCAGATGTTGAGGTTTTGCGGCTGCGTCATCTCGTCGGCGTATTCAGTGCACATAGTAAACAAATTGTGCAAACGGCGGTTAGTAATAAAATCAACATTGCGCCTTTCTCACTTGTTTTCCTTCTCTGTCCACGTCCTGGTCCTAATGCGTTACATATGAAAATATCTGCATCCCTCTTTCTTACATTCAAAGTGCCAGAATTGCACCTGGTAGCCAAAACTGGAAATAATTTTTTTCCAATGTAAATCGGTTCCGCATTAACGCATTAAGCTATCTACCGAGGTTCACTGCCATACCATAATTAGAGGCCACGGTAGACCTCTATGAGCAGCTGCATAACAGCCCGGTAATATCTCGTAAACACGTCTTACCAGCTTTTCGATAAATATTACAACACATTTGATCGGCGAAAGATCCGCAGTTGAAGAACATATTAATAGAAAGAAAAATTCGCTTCAGTTGTCAGTAATTTCCTGTTTATTACATGGCCGATTTCGAAGCCTAAAGCTCCATCTTCAGGTGCCACCAAATCGAAACAGAAATGTTTGGTGGTCGGGACAGTCATTCATGATGACGTGGGGCGTTTCACATCCATATCAAACAAACTCGTGGGGGTGTAGAACGTAGGACCAGCAACCAGCAGCGCCTGCCTCGACACTAATATATGGAAGATTACCCGTCTCGGTGATGCAACTTGGACCTGTTGATCACCAATTCTCCTCATTTAGTGGAAACAGCAGCTTTTCTGCTGTGTTTGGTACATAGTAAAGAATCATCCTAGGGGGGTGGGGGAAGGCAGCAGTTTATCCAGTAGCCTCTGCTGACACAAATCAAGGAGGTCTTCGCGGTAACTGCGCTGCCATCGGGTGGCTATAATTAAAGTGCAGTTACTCACAGAGGTCTCTGCGGGCCGTAATTAACGTGTGGTGGGGAAACTTGTGAGATATGCTAATGTGTAACCTATTTACGCTGGAAAAAAAAGTTTTTCCAGCTTTAGCCTCCAGGTGCATATCTGGTGCAGTACATTGTTTGTATGACGATATAACGTCCACGCTGTTATTTGTCGAGCCATAATGATTAATAATAAATTCTTCACAACTCTTTTCTCACTTGTTTGATCTTTACTGCCCACATACCCATCCTGATCCATTACATACGGAAACATTTCTATACAAATTTCTTGTGTTCACAGCGCCACATTCACACCTGTTGGCCAATATTGGAACCTTTCCCAACATAAATAGGTTTTGCATTATCGTATTGGCATATCTATCAAGTTGAGTAGCATTATTCAGACTGGGTCCGATAATGGTAGAGAAGGAGTAGAAATAATACTGAATATGGAAACTGGCAGCAGAATTGTTATCTGTAGTAAACAAACACAACCTTATCGGTCATACTGAAAGGGTATCTGGCAGACAGTATAACAATAGAAGTTTACAAACCAGTCACAGATGCCGATGACAGTAAAATTGAAGAAGTGCATGATTTTGTTAATGAGTTCAAAATAGATCAAAGGGAGTGGAAATATAATTGTAATGGAGGACTTCAGTTCTTTCGTAGGTGGGCGTAGAGAACAGGAAACAATGGAAATGATTAATCTCAGCAGGAGAAATGACAGGGGAAGTAGTTTTATAGATTTCTGTGTTAGAAACGAGTTAAAAATCGTGAATACATTTATCAGTGACACCCCATGAGAAAGAATTATACACCGAAGATGGCAGAGAATTGTGGAAGGTACCAGATCTCATTTTGATAAAACCAAGATTCATAAATGAAGTTAAGTACCGCAAGGATTATCCAGATGCTGACACTGATAGCGATCTTAAACTAGTGCAAATGGAATGCCAGTTCAACTCGAAGAAACTGAAGACAAAGCAATTGAAACGCTGGATATTAGGAAATTGGAGGAACTAAACATTCAGACTATCATGGAAGAACACGTCAAAGAGTTACTTGTTGGCTAAACGATGTAATCGGGTCAAACGAGCTCTTATAAATGAAGCAGAAAAGTTACTATGTATTACACGATGTACTGGAAAATAAAGATACGACGAAAATGTGAAAATGCTGACAGTGAACAGCAACAGTATAAGTCACTCGGAAGTAAACTAGTCCGGGGAATGTACAAAAACTAAATAAAGGTGGATAGAGGAAAGATGTCATAAGGCAGATTCAATACACACTCAAAAAGAATAACGTAGGTGGTACACACAAGTAATTACTTTCAGAAGTACTCAATAAGGAGCACAATATTACTGATCACAAAGGTAACTTCGTAACGGAAGAAGAAAATAACGTTAACAGTTGAAACCCACACTACAAGAAACTTTATAGCTACCTGGGAGAAATTTGCTAATTGAGAATAAGGACAAGGTGCTGAAAGATGATAGGAGAAATGTGATACTCTTTTCTGAATTTCAAAACCTATACACGTACTCTGAAAAATGTCGATCCACTGATGAAATAGCAGTGGAACTCTTGCCGGCATCAGGCAACAGGACAAAGAGCTATAGAATGAAATTTATGCATCGGGGAAAGTTTCAGATTTTGTATAGAATATACGAGTAATTATTGCTATTGTTCTAAGCAAAGAAGGGAAAGCAGGCAGATGGAAGGAGTATACAGAGGATCTATAGAAGTGCACTGCAATTGAGGACAATATTATCGGAATGGAAGAGGATGTAGATGAAGATGAAATGAGAGATATGATACTGCGTGAAGAGTTTGATAGAGCACTGAAAGACCTAAGTCGAAACATGACCCGGGAGTAGAAAATATTCCATTAGAACTACTGATAGCCTTGGGAGAGCCAGCCCTGACAAAACTTTACCATCTAGTGAGCAAGATGTATGCAACAGGCGAAATACAACGTCAAGAAAAATATAATAATTCCAATCCTAAAGAAAGCAGTTGTTGACAGATATGACAATTACCGAACTATCAGTTTAATAAGTCACGGCTGTAAAATACTAACGCGAATTCCTTACAGACGAAAGGAAAACCTGGTAGAAGCCGACCTCGGGGAAGCTCAGTTTGGATTCCGTAGAAATGTTGGGACACGTGAGGCAATACTGACCCTACGATTTACCTTAGAAGATAGATTAAGGAAAGGCAAACCTACGTTTCTAGCATTTGTAGACTTAGAGAATGCGTTTGCAGGGGTAAAATACAGGGAGCGAAAGGCTGTTTGCAATTTGTACAGAAACCAGATAACAGTTATAAGAGTCGAAAGGCATTAAAGGGAAGCAGTGGTTGGGAAGGGAGTGAGACAGGGTTGTAGCCTATCCTGATGTTATTCAATCTGTATATTGAGCAAGCAGTGAAGGAAACAAAAGAAAAATTTGGAGTAGGAATTAAAATCCTTGGAGAAGAAATAAAAACTTTGAGGTTCGCCGATGACATTGCATTTCTGTCAGAGACACCAAAGGACCTGGAAGAGAAGTTGAGCGTAATGGACAGTGTCTTCAAAGGAGGATATAAGACGAACATCAACAAAAGCAAAACGAGCATGATGGAATGTAGTCGAATTAAGTCGGCTGATGCTGAGGTAATTAGATTAGGAAATGAGACACTTAAAGTAGTAAATGATGCATGGGGTCTTAATTAAATAAATATGAAATGCAAATACCTTTAATTTTCAGTCGCTGTTTGTCCGATTACGAAGTCTCGTAAACGGTTGGCCCTGACTAGTTTTAGTACGCAATCTGACTGCATAGAATAACAACAAAGAATGAAAGAAAATTTCCGTTAACACAATTAATTAATTAAATCCCCAGCAACTTAAAACGTACGAAACCAAAGCACAAGTGTAACTGTTCTGTGTGTGGAAGTGTGATTCAACGTACACATCTGGCACGGTTCTTCTTCAACAAGACAAGAAATTTTAAATACCATTTATACTGAAGTAATAAAAAAAAATAGAAATACTATAATTGGGCAAGAAAACCAGAATTACACTCTAATACAAGAACACAAGCCAGATGCTTTGTTGACTGAACCTGTAATGACGCATTATTTAAGACATTGAAATAATAAAAAGAAAAGGGAATTTTTTTACCTTCATATGTATTGACGAAAAGCACTCTGATCATTACAATATCTCCATTCGAACAACATCTGCTGTCTAGCCCATCAAACAACTGCATACAACATGGAACAAGCACTCCCTACTACAACATCTCAACACCGACTCACCACTACCACATCTCGATAGGCACTCTCCACCACGACTTTTCGACAAGAACTCTTCACTACGACATCTCAGCAAGCACTGACTACTACGAGTTCTCGACAAGCACTGCCAGTGGAGGCGGCTGAATAATACTCTTTGGCGCAATCTCTGGCGCTGAGGCTCAGTGTAGCCACCTTTCAATGAGTTTTGCTATTTGGGGAGCAAAATAACTAATGATGGTCGAAGTAGAGAGGATATAAAATGTAGACTGGTAATGCCAAGGAAAGCGTTTCTGAAGGAGAAAAATTTGTTAACATCGAGTATAGATTTTAGTGTCAGGAAGTCGATTCTGAAAGTATTTGTATGGAGTGTAGCCATGTATGGAAGTAAAACATGGACGATAAATAGTCTGGACAAGAAGAGAATAGAAGCTTTCGAAGTATGGTGCTACAGAAGAGTGCTGAAGATTAGATGGGTAATTCACATAACTAATGAGGAGGTATTGAATAGAATTGGGGAGAAGAGAAATTTGTGGCACAACTTGACTAGAAGAAGGGATCGGTTGATAGGACACGTTATGAGGCATCAAGGTATCCCCAATTTAGTATTGGAGGGCAGTGTGGATGGTAAAAATCGTAGAGGGAGACCAACAGATGAATACACTGAGCAGATTCAGAAGGGTGCAGGTTGCAGCAGGTACTGGGAGATGAAGAAGCTTGCGCGGGACAGAGTAGCATGGAGGACTGCATCAAACCAGTCTTTGGACCACAACAACAACAAACATAATTATTGCGGTTCAGAAGATAACTGGAGCTGCTAGATGTGAATGCTGAAGATGCAGTCAGTCTAGTATCACATACATCAAAAGTTCTAACGAAGAATTGCTTATAAAAAATGACAGAAAAAATGGAGGTAGATCAGGAGAGAACCAATTTGGTCTTAGGAGAAGGAGGGACGTTCCAGAAAAACTCCGAAGGAGGCATATTTAGCCAACAGTAGGGAATATACATTACAGTCGCAGATTTGGAGAAGTTTTCTGATAATGTGAGGCTGAGCAAAACATTTTTTCATTCATGAGCAGTTTGATATCGACCATAGGGATGGAAGGTAATGGTTTTCCTTTATGTGAAGCGGACTGGAATAGCCAGCACCGAAGAACCGATACAAGAAGCTAGATTCAGGAAGTCTCTCTAAGGCAGAGCTACTCACTGTCAAACTAATATTTCATTTGTATGTAGAACAGGCAGCGAAAGTAGGAAAGGACTACTTTGACGTGAAATTTGTTTATCATGGGCAGAAAAATCAACAGGATACAGTTCACTGATGACATATCAGAAGTTGCTGAAAGTGAACAAGAACTGAGTCGTGCGCTTAATGAAATGGAATTTGTGCTAGCTGAAGATTACGGTGTGTGCAGCAGATGGACATGATGGGTGTCTAAATGTTAAATTTCGACAAAGCATTTCTTCTCGAAGAGCTGGGTGAAGTTTATTACCCTGGAAAACACTCGGTGAATAAGGAAGATGCAAGAATGGGATAAGTTGCAAGGACTGTAAAGGAAAGATGGTTACGTGCAAAACCGGCAGGTGTGGCCGTGCGGTTCTAGGCGCTTCAGTCTGGAACCGCGTGACCGCTACGGTCGCAGGTTCGAATCCTGCCTCGGGCATGGATTTGTGCGATATCCTTAGGTTAGTTAGGTTTAAGTAGTTGTAAGTTCTAGGAGTGCGATGACCACAGATGTTAAGTCCCATAGTGCTCAGAGCCATTTGAACCATTTTTTTTTTTTTTGTTACGTGCAAAACATACATCCAGTATCCAAAGAAAATTAATCTTGAGCCAGAGAAGTATTCAAGGATACTTACGTTTCGTACACAGCTCTGAATGGGTGTGAATCAAGACTATGAGGATAACAGAACTGAACATATTAGAAGCTTCTGAAATTTACAGGACACTTAAGGATCAGATGGAGTGATCGGGTAAAGAATGAAAGTTTCTGCAACGAGTCAAGTATAAAATATCTCTACTAAAGGATATAATAGGAGGAAGAGAGAGAGACTACTTGGACATGTATCATTAGGTGAGTCGTAGCTTAAAATGGGCGTTGAAGGGCTGGTAGAAGGGAACAATCGTAGAGGCAGACCTAGATTACATAGGTTGGACCGTCGATGATGTAGGACGGAGCAGTTATGCTGCACTGAAGAAAATGTCTGGGAAGCGACAGGAATGCAAAGCAGCATCAAAGCAAAAGAAAGTTAATAATAAAAAGCCACAACTTAAGTATCCTCTAGCTAAGCTCCTAACCTAGTTCATACCCCTTTATCGATAGCAACACTTTTTATTTAGTTGACAGTTTTATTTTAACTTTTTAGCACAACTCTTTTCGTAATTTTGAATGAGACTTCAATTCCGTGAGTCGTATCACTTTTACATTTGTGTGAAGTAGTTAATTTGCGTATTGCTATACGCTCATTACCTCTGCGTAATAAATAGTTAATATCACGACAATCAAACTTTGGAATAATTTATTTCTGAAATAGTTATTAGAGAAGTTGGATTTAAAAATGTTTAAACGTGACCTAAAACTGCTTGGATTATTATTAAGGGAATCGTATTACTCTACAGCGTTTAATGGATGTTAAAATGGGCCTTTTCGCAACCACATTTCTCAGACACTGCACTTCTTATCTTTGTCATTACCTTATTGACTTCGAGACATCCATTAAACCACAGTGCTTGTATGTAATACTGGCACAAGAAACGGCCCAACATTATCTTCGATTTTATGTCTCGTGAAGAATACGGTCGCCGGTCCTGAAGAGACAAAACCTAACAGTTGTTGCTGTTAAGTCATTAAAATAATTAACACGATTTTTCTTGCAAATTAACTGCTTTAACTCTTTTACCTTGAAAATGACGGGCTGTACACCTGTCGAAATATCGGCAGTTGTCGACGACGTCACCCGGATGCATTCCCGTAAGATATTTGAACATTGTACTCGTATACGCCGGGAGAGACTCGGATTTCACACGGTGTCTGCCTTACGACTCCACTGTGTAGAAATGTTCCTTTAGACCGTCGCCCCAGCCCAGGCTTCTGCTGGCATTGTGGCAGGTATTGTGGCCTTGTTCTGCTGGTTCCCTGTCTGCCCTGTATGGCTGTGGGCTTGTCCAGCAGGATTTACTAAGGGATGGGCTCGCTGCCAATTGCTTTCAGATACTAACAAACCTTTTTTACAAGCTAAGAATTACAAAAATACCTCATGCTTTTAGGGCACTACCAGGTTCCATCAACGTCTGCTCAGGCTGTTAACTTTCTAGAGTCTCGCTCAAGAATTGTCAGGTTGTAATGAAATCCTTAATAATTTTCTGTACTCGAAAATTAGGTGATGGAGTAACTTGTCCTTTCTCACTATGTACTGACAATGCCAGAGCGGCAGTACGTTACCCTGTGTACTTTGTGCGGTGACATGACTTGCAGCTGGCGAGATGTGTGGGGTGGAGGAGGTGAGACATGGAGGTGGCACCTGTGTATCAATCACGGCCATGAAAGAAATGCAAAAATCTCACGGTCTAGCGATCAGGCAGACGGATCGTAATTTACTCTCTAGCAAAGCCCTGATATCACGGCAGACTTCAATGTGTGACACACCCATTCACTGGTCGTACCATGCACGAAGGACCAAAATAGGTGAGAGAGTAACTTGTCCTCTCTCACTGCCTCCTACCTGCCGTTGATTTCTGCATTGGTGGTGTCTAACTTCAATATTGTTTAGTGTGACTCAAACCAGAGGAAATCATTGAAAATAGTAGGAGAATCTCGAGTAAATCATTGAAAATAGTAGGAGAATCTTATCCCGATAACTGATATGTAAGTGGAAAAGATAACTTTGACAATCAGGATTGTCCGTGGCTAATACACATCCTAGGTTGACCTCATTCATTCTAGGGGTCATTCATCACATGAAGCTGCAAGCCAACAAGAGTACATGTAAACATGGCTCTGAGTACTGCGAATTTTGATAGACAAGGGGGTCATTGCTACATCACAGACTTCCGTTAAACATTTTATAAGCAGTTAAAAGGCCTTGCAACAAGGAAATGTACCAATTCAAACCATATTTCTAATTTCCCTAATCATCTACAATGTCCTGGAGTAAGAACTGTTCTCTGCTCATTGATTTACCCTTGCTTTATCACTCATTTGGTCTCAATCATCGAACACATATATTCTGAAATTGTCAATGAACAAGGAAATCACATGCGTGATCTGTTTGTCATGTTACTTATGTTGTGTAAATTTGTGTATTATTTTCTATGACATGAAAACAAATACAGGTACGTAATCAGTGTCAAGAGCATTAATAAATTTGCAGAAGAAACAAAGACCTCACAATCAAGACCAACATAATGATATTATAGAAAGGTTTCCCATCGCTCCCTCCACAAGGGTCCCTGGGGAGACAAATTTTAATACTGAAAATGTTGCCCGAATTGAGAGCATGACACTTATGCACATGCACAAACCATGACTGGTAGGACTGAAAAACAGCAGTTTGCATCAGAGTGGAATGGCCTCTCACTCAGTGCATGGTGCGCAGGATTGGCGGCAGACGTCTCTGGTGTTCCCTCTCGTCTCTGGGAGCATCTGGCATCTTGGCAACACCCGGCATCTTTGGCAGCTTCCGGACAGCAGCTGGACCCTTGGTCTCATCCTGACCAGGCAGCAGTCAGCTGTCTAAGACTGATATGACAGTGTTGCATCTGACGTGCAAGCTGCCCCCTGGTGTAGAAATCCATTCAGTGTTAGTGGGAAGTGGGACAGACCTACTCTTCCCATTCGCCTTTGCATTGGAACGCGCCACTGCTGGTGCAGGACATAGGATTAGCTCGCCTTTTGTCGACGGGACACGTCACTCTCGGCACCCTGCTGAGTCAGTTAGGCTCAGCACATACATTGACTGTGATGCCACACGACTCGCTTGTCCCTCGATTAGCGGCCTGGCGAGTTATTGGCGGCTAGGGGGTTGTTGCTGGCGCGTGGTGGTGTCCCACTGTTTGTGCTGGCTTCAGACTTCACTGGTAGACAACCGGGCTGCGTGACGCCAGCTGGCAAAGGCCGGTTCTGTCACTGTGGGTGGTCTCCCCTCACATGGGCTGCCAGAACTGACTCATTGCGGCTGCACCCTCCACTGGCCTTTCACTGGCTGGCATGGGCTTTGATGTTCAGTCTGCCATGTTGGTTCCGGAGTCTGCACAATCCTCAAGTGTGATCAAGTGCCGTATTCTCTTACAAATGTCATTACATCGATAAATCAATTTTCAGCAAATAATAATGAAGAATGACAAATTTTTTCTTAATTTTTTTCTCTCATCTTTTTGTAATATTACTAAGGATGCAATATCCAAAAATAAATTTCATGACTGCCGGGCCCTGTTAATATTGCATGGATATCAATTGTATGGTGTGAGATGTCTTTGTGTGTGCACGTGTTTTTGTTACTTTTTGGTTAGTTCTGCTCCTGTCATGCACCCTCATTTTACGTTGGCGCTACCTCTATACCTCCACCAAACATGAAGACTTTTCCCAATACCAAACAGTAACTTACTGTACTACCGTATGCCTTCGCTAATACTACCGAAGCGAAATTTCATGAAATTTATTCATTCTCTTTTATTTTGCGATGTCCGGCGGTGTTGATACTGACACTGAAGTCGTCAGGAAGTGCGTCTACTCACTGAGGTGCTGGTGATTTGCCTGAAATCTTTGTAGTGGCTTTTTATGATTGTGTACATGTAATTTTACGTAGTACAAGTACGCTCCCTGTCTCCTTTGTCAGGATCGCTGCTGCTGAAATGAAACACAAGCATATATATGCATGTGTTTCATTTCAGCAGCAGCGATCCTGACAAAGGAGACAGGGGGCGTACTTGTACTATGTAAAATTACATGTACACAATACATACATAATACATATATATATATATATACATATATATATATATATATATATATATATATATATATATACCGGGTGATCAGTATAAATTTGAAAACTTAATAAACCACGGAATAATGTAGATAGAGAGGTAAAAATTGACACACATGCTTGGAATGACATGGGGTTTTATTAGAACCCAAAAAAGCAAAAGTATTGCTAGACGCGTGAAAGATCTCTTGCGCGCGTCGTTTGGTGATGAACACATGCTCAGCCGCCACTTTCGTCTTGCTTGGCCTCCCAGGTCCCCAGACTTCTGTCCGTGCGATTATTGGCTTTGGGGTTACCTGAAGTCGCAAGTGTATCGTGATCGACCGACATCTCTAGGGATGCTGATAGACAACATCCGACGCCAACGCCTCACCATAAGTCCGGACATGCTTTACAGTGCTGTTCGCAACATTATACCGCGACTACAGCTATTGTTGGGGAATGATAGTGGACATATTGAGCATTTACTGTAAAGAACTTCATCTTTGCTTTGTTTACTTTTTTATGCTAATTATTGCTATTCTGATTAGATGAAGCTCCATCTGTCGGATATTTTTTGAACTTTTGTATTGTTTCGGTTTAAAACCCCATGTCAGTCCAAGCATGTGTGTCAATTTGTACCTCTCTATCTACATTATTCCACGTGACTTCCACTTGTCCGTGCTAATTCCCCATACACAATATTTCGCCGACGGCGCTCAATAGCGCTGGCAAAATTCCACCACAAGACACTATACACCAAACGACAGGCGATGGCTGATAACACACCGAGTCTTAGCGTCGACACGCGCCCAAAGCGTGGTCCCCTAACACCATACGAAACACATCCAAGGATCGAGTCGCACATGCTCATAACACACTGAGTCTAAGCGTCGACAAGCGCCCAAAGGGTGGATCGCTAACACTATACGAAACACATCCGAAAATCGAGACGCACGTGCTCTATGGCACGATTTACCGTCTTGACACCACGAAAAACATAAAGTGACGTATATCCATCCCTTGGGCACTGTACAAGAAACCATGGAAAATAAACAGCAACAATTTCATTGGCCAGGGTGACACTTGTGAAGGCTCATCTACGAGAATGCTATGTCAGAGTATGATGCTCAATTGCGGTCAAATTGCGACAGGTCTCCTTACTCTCTTGGGAACAGAAATCGGACAATTGTGAGGTCCAAATAATTAATAACAGTACTCAGTTGTTTGGAGTACTCAGTATTGCAATGTCTATGGTTTGGTATGCCCCAAAAAGTGTCAGTTGTTGATGAGATATAACTTTCTTTTCTGCCTCTTGCATGAATTGTATGCGAGCCTCACACTGAGATCCACTGCTGACACCTCCAGGACTAGGTGAACGAGATTCCATCATTGTGTGACGTTTCGGTCATGTTTCCGGTCTGCCAATCTTACTAATTGTGCTTCTCGTACCAGCAGCGCCTAAATTTCGTTCTGCTGTGGTTCCCGGTTCACTTTCGTCACCTGACTGAGATATGTCGTCATACTCTGCAGGTTCTAAGTTCGACAATTCTGCTCGGTCTGCAACCGCATTTACCTGAAAATCCTATGTAATATCTGCCTGGTCACCGCTAACAATCTAACGTGTATCCATGGTTAACAAAACACAATTACTTCCGCTACTCTGTAGCAAACGTACCGTACGTCTTGTAAGCTTGCGCTCTAATTCTGACCCAAACTAATTTAAACACTACACATTCCTATGCCACACAGATTCTACTCTAAATTACGCTCCCGTGAGCTATTGATTCATAGTTCCTGACAACGAATTCAAATAACAGCACCCTTGTCCATACTCACAAACGAAAATCTCAATCAATCTTAACAAATCAGCACATTGCCGTTCATCATCAGAAACAAACAATCAAGTGACACAGAAGTCACAACCACAACACTAAAATACATACATACAATAATTAAGTATTTGCACTATGTCTAGGCGCCAGCAACGCGAATCAGCTCTACCTAGTGCATCACATTAAACGTCGGGAACAGAAACTTCACTAGGCAACACTATTTACGATCTGATGCACACAGAAGGTGCCATCAATTCATGATTGTGTGCAAGGGACGTCAAATTGAATGACTACGCTAGGCAACGCGATCTGACGGTCACAGAAAGTGCCATCATTCCGAGATCCTGTCATGGGACGCCACAATGAAAGCTAAGTCTGGTGGGACTATTTAAATGATTGAGAATGTAGGCAAACTTTAGCGTACTAACAACATTTATTTTTTCAAACAAGACGTAAATTATACTAAAGAAACTACAAACAACTAACAGGTGATTTAGTTCTTCACTGACTGGATCCTGGTTGGCAAGGATAGTTTAACTAGGTGATCAGTGAGCCAAGTACTTTGACACTAAAGATGTGGATAACGCAAGCTGAATTGATCTGACACAGAACTGACTTTGACTGATCATATCTACTGAAGTTTCTCTACATACGTGCAGCTAAGGACAAGTGTCGATTGAGATCTGTACGCCTTGAAAAATGCGGAGTGGCAGTAAGTTACCCTGTTTAATCCGTGCGGCCACGTGACTTGCATGGGGCGAGATGTGTGCAGCGGAGGAGGGGAGACGTGGAGGCGGCACCTGTGAATCGATCGCGGCCACGAAAGAAATCCAAAATCTCAAGGTCTAGCGATCAGGCAGGAGGATCGCAATTTACTCTCTACCAGAGCCCCGAAGCCACAGTAGATTTCAGTGTGTGACCCAGCCGCTCGCTGGTCGTACCAAGGTTCAATTTGGCTCACGTTTACGGCAGAGTGCCCAAGGATACCAAACGTCAAGACTGGTAAACCAAAAACGAATAAGTGTGCCCTCGGCAAACGAGTAGTCCGAGACGTTTGAAGTCACACTGTCGGTACAGTGAGAACTTCACCACAGGCTCCCCGGTTTGAATTACTCGCAAGTCAGTCTCAGGACAGGTCCCAAGTACCAGCCTCACATGCCAAAACTTCGACCGGATGTGCTTACCAGACCGAAGTCCTGTACCCAAGTGCTTCGCACCTGTCCAGAAAAAAATTCTGTTTTCCCGCAAAGTGGATGGATGACACTGCCTTCACCGCATCTTGAGCCTATCACAAGGCTCTAGAGGCGCTAAATCTACCCCACCACATGAAAGCACAAACTCATGTCGAACCAGGGCAAGAGTTGAAAAAAAAAGAAACCGCCAATTACTTCCTTTTTTTTAAGTTTTCGCAGAGGGGGAAGAGATGATTTTTTCTGAAGTTGTGTCCCTTCCCACAGTAACAAGGGAACAGATACAATCTCACAGATCGTTAACTAAATTGCCTGTGCCTTGCAACTTGTTAGTCCTAGCTATGAGGTGTAACAAGATTCTAACTCTCGATGTTCCTCAGATGCCGGAGTTTTCTTATACAACAGAGGCGGCCAAGGGATGTGGTTCACTGGCCTACTTGCACTATCAGTGAACATGAAATCGTGTGAATTTTTATTAGGCGTGGCTCTGCACACAATGCCCGGTCTATGACACCACTGTGTAGACGCATTCCTTTAGACCATTGCCCCAGCCCAGGCTTCCTCAGGCTCCGCGGCAAGTATCGTGGCATTGTTCTGCTGGAATCCTGTCTTGATGAGAGGCTGCCCTGTCTGCCCTGTACAGCTGTGGGCTTGTCTGGCGAGATTTGCTAAGGGTTGGGTGCGTCACCAACAAGTCGTTTCTAGGACCTAAAAAACACAAAAATACCTCATGCTTTTAGCGCCCTACCAGGCTCCATCAACGTCTGCTCAGGCTATTAACTCTCTAGTGTCTTGCTCAAGGTGTGTCAGGTTGTAATGAAATCTTTAATAATTTTCCATATGCGAAATATAGGTGAGATAGTAACTTGTCCTCTCTCAATGTAAATCTTGATAACCTGCCATTGTAGCAGTAGTAACCGATATTACAATTGCGCCAAAGACTTCTTGTGTCATAAAGGTGTTGCCGAGTGCAGAGTCGTATTCTGCCTGTTTACATATCTCTGTATTTGAATATGCACGTCTATACCAGTTTCTTTGGTGCTTCAGTGTAAATTACATGAATCTGTTACCCAGAAATAAATGACCTAAACTTCTTCTAACATAAGCGATCCTCCCTCTATATGTATAAGAGGAACATTAGAATGTTCTCGCCTTATTATCTAAAGCATACACATGTAATAAGAACAACACAAGAACGCTCTTGCCTTTTTGACTGAAGCATACACATGTAAGCAATGAGTAGTTGTCAGAGTACGGTGTCTTCATATTTCATACTAAACATTGGCTGCTGCTCGCCAAACTGCTTGACCGCAATGCTTGCTGTACATTTAGTGTGGGCAATTATCACATAGCCGTAGCCATGAAAACATCTCGAGGGAGCTACGTAATATAGATGAGTGGCTACTGCATACATACGAGACCAGTGTCTCTACTCACCATTGCCCAATTTTTGTGCATGAAAGTAATTGCTTGTTGCGCCCACTAGAAGTCGATTGCATTGCTCCACTTTCTAGCTATGACTGCACCTGACTGCAAGTCTCTATGTATTGTGCACCAATGCTAGGAAACAGTCCCAAACTATAAGGTCCAGTCACATTAATGTGACCAGCGTCTATGTTCAATGTTAACGTGCAATAACCACTCGCAGACCACAGGTGCCACCACAAGCAGTGGAGGGTATATAGAAGTTATATAAAGCGTGTCGGGGAGAAGTGGCCAACAGTGTGATCGCTGTAGTAATAAGGTAACGGAGCGATTAATCAGACGTGCGCAAGGATTTCGGGCCAAGGGTGGAAGCAATACCGAAACGGCTTAGTTTGTAAACCGCTCGCGTGCCGCCGTTGTTAAAGTGTACCACGCCTCGCGAAATGGCACTATCCAAATCCGGCGCTGAAGTAACTGTGATGATACCCGAACCGTAGATGGCAGGGTTTAACGACAGCTGCGGAGATATATTCGGGAGATTAGACGTGAAACTGTTGAGTAGCTGCCGCCCTTATCAACCAAGGGGCTACCAACAGTGACTTCTCAGCCACCGTTCACCGAACGTTGCTGCGTATGGGCCGTCGCAGCAGGTTCCTGGTTCATACACCAATGACGACTGCTATTTATCAACGACGAAGGCTAGAATTTGCACGCAGGTGCCCCAACTGGACTTCTACCGACTGGCGACAAGTGGCCATTTCGGATGAATCATGTGTTACGTTCCATCGGACTGTTGGCGGGGGCGTGTGCGACATGAAAAGTCTGCAAGCGCAAGAACTCTGCAACAATCATCGGAAGGGGAATGTTGTCTGGCATTCCGTGGGTGATCTCTTTATTCAGGAAGCCAGAATGGATCACCACAAGTGTGCACGTATCCTTGGGAACCTAGCCAACACTTAATTGCATTTCTTTTCTTCGGCAGGATGGCATCTACCAGCAGGACAATGCAACGTATCACAGAGCTCGCAGTGCACATGCGTGGTTCAAAGAGTACCAGACTAAGTTTACCGTACTCTCCTGGCCACCAGTCTCCCCGGATTTTAGCCCAATCGATAACCTGTGAGACTACCTCAATCTGGCTGTTCGAGTCAGGATAGTCAGCCGAGTAATCTAGCGCAGCTGGCCACGGCAGTGGAGTTGGTAAGCCTCATATCCCCTACGGTTTTTCACTTATGGACCGTCTGACAGCAACTGAATAAAACACAATTTTAGTGCCATACGCGTTTCGCCTTTATTTTCTGCAAGGCATCATCAGTGGCAGGTTGCGTAGACAGTTTCTTATATATTACGCTCCTGTTACATTTTTGGTCTTATTCTTCTTCCTATGAGCGCCAATTTGCTGTTTTTTTCTGCATTCCACAGCACTATGCACTGAACGCTTTTTTTTAATGCAATGTTTTGGTTTCTGTTTCCGTAGTATTACGCGCAACTGAGGAGGACAGGACCAAAAAATTGAAGATGCTCATATCCCCTGTTGACACTTCCAGAACCTCACTGACTTTCTTCCTGCACGTATTGCAGCGGACCGCGCTACAAAAATGGCTGTCAGGCTTTCGACATGTGGTCACATTAATGTGGTTAACCAGCAAGGAAGCAGATGTACGTCACTTACTTTTGTGGTTCAAGATCTCGTTCATAATTGTAGAAAAACACATTTCCTCAGGAAGAGATCGGCAATTTACAATAAAAGCATTGGTAACGAAAATAATTTGATCTACAACGTAGTTTCAATAAAGCAAATGTTCAAGTACATATTGTATAATTATCAGTAGTGCGCCATTGGTTTCATAATGAAAGTATAGAAAATACAATAAACTATAATACCAAAAAAATAAGATAGTACGTAACATATACTGTTGTTATGTTACACAGTCTGCTCAGTTTGATGTGGCCCATCACAAATTCCTATCCTGTGTCATAATTATTTTCCCAGAGTAGCACCTATACCCTATGTCTTCAGATATTTGTTGGATATTTTCCGATCTCTGTTGACCCATATAGTTTTTAGCCTCTATAGCTCCCTCTAGTAGCATGGAAATTATTGTCCCATGCCTTAACACATGTTCTCTCATCCTGTCTCTTCTTCCTGTCAATGTTTTCCACACATTATTCTCCTTTCCGATTTGCAAATAACCTTCTCATTACTTATCGTTCACCAATATCCTTCTACAGCAGTACATCTTTAACGCTTCGATTCTCTTTTTCTTTCCTGCTTCCGCATCATTCTCGCACTATATATAGATGTAGAAAGCTGCCACCACGTGGTTTACTTTACCCTGAGCGTATAGCATATTATAACTCTGGTGTTAATGCCGTCAAATTAGTCTCCTTTGTATGAAATATGCCCCATGAATGAGCAGCAATGCCAACTGATTACAGTTAATAAATTATTATGTAATAGGCAAATAGGCAAACTTTCATAACGAGACAGAAGTTATTATATGGAACTTGAACATAAATCAAAGAAAGATAATTTGCTAACAATTTTTCAACCTAACACAGCCTCTCTGTGCAAATGCCTTTCTCCATATAGAAGAGACGAGTGCTGTGAAGATTTCACTCTATGTGGTATGTCCCAAAAACCTAACGAGATGAAGATGGTTCATAGTATTGTAAAGTCTCGAACCATTCATTGCTCCAACATGTGTCTTGAAGTTCTCTGAAATTCATACTTACCTTCTTCGGTTGAAAAATTGTGTATGAAGTAGGAACATAACTGTGCCTGCTGAAAACTGATTAACGCTTTATTAATTCTGCATGAACCATGGACCTTGCCGTTGGTGGGGAGGCTTGCGTGCCTCAGCGATACAGATGGCCGTACCGTATGTGCAACCACAACGGAGGGGTATCTGTTGAGAGGCCAGACAAACATGTGGTTCCTGAAGAGGGGCAGCAGCCTTTTCAGTAGTTGTAGAGGCAAAAGTCTGGATGATTGACTGAGCTGGCCTTGTAACATTAACCAAAACGGCCTTGCTGTGCTGGTACTGCAAACGGCTGAAAGCAAGGGGAAACTACAGCCGTAATTTTTCCCGAGGACATGCAGCTTTACTGTATGAATAAATGATGATGGCGTACTCTTGGGTAAAATATTCCGGAGATAAAATAGTCCCCATTCAGATCTCTGGGCGGGGACTACTCAAGAGGACGTCGTTATCAGGAGAAATAAAACTGGCGTTCTACGGATCGGAGCGTGGAATGTCAGATCCCTTAATCGGGCAGGTAGGTTAGAAAATGTAAAAAGGGAAATGGATAGGTTAAAGTTAGATATAGTGGGAATTAGTGAAGTTCGGTGGCAGGAGGAACAAGACTTTTGGTCAGGTGAATACTGGGTTATAAATACAAAATCATATAGGGGTAATGCAGGAGTAGGTTTAATAATGAATAAAAAAAATTAGAGTGCGCGTCAGCTACTACAAACAGCAAAGTGAACGCATTATTGTGGCCAAGATAGACACGAAGCCCACGCCTACTACAGTAGTACAAGTTTATATTGAGAGGCACCCGCATGCCTTGCTCATACTGTGGCATCAAGCGGTCAGGCCTGCAAGATGAGTGGTCTGCCAAGCGAGTGGATTCATTTTTTATTTATCAAGTAACATGAACTCTAGTACTCACAATTAAGTTAAAACTTATTCTCCTGCCTGGATATTACCCAACGGAAACGCACATCTGACTATTAGTAATTTACACAACTCTGACTGTTCACTATGCACTGGCAATACCACTCTTTCGGGGGTATCATGGCAACACACTATTCGAAGGAAAAGGCCACCAATCTTTTTCTTCTCACTATCTTATTTATTCCGATAAATTCTTTAACCTAAACACACAAATTCTATAACCTACAACAATAACACATGAGAAATTCCGCCCAGTGGGCATGGCTTTACATTGGTGATTCTCTATCTTATGGTCTCGTAATTATTTAACGCTTTCTGGATGGGATGGTGTATCTTTTGCTGTATCTCACACTTCGACTCTCACAACCATCATCACGAAACTTTCCTCCAGACCGAGCGGTACAAACGGAACATGCATAACCCACTACCTCTGAAACTACCTTGCTACTCTCCCATGCAAACCACACATACTTAAATTACATGACATACACCGCACTGCAACATGGAATACAACACAAGGAATAGTCACAACATTATCACTTTCAGCTTTCCCACTTCAACTAGTATTTATCCCAGTTTCACACGACACTGCCCCACTTCGTAATTTTTCTTTCCTACTATGAACTCTGGAGGATATATGCAAGTCTTCCTGTGCAATGCAAGCCAAGTGGCGTTGCTGGATAGACGGCTGACTCACCTTGCTTCTCTCTCAGAGTATTATAGTTTGACTCAAGCGTCATACGGAAACATAATACGCAAAGTAATATTAAGAACATATTCATCACACACGCGAGTCCACAACTGATACCATGGATGAGTACTTCTCTTTATACTTTGCCCATACACAGATTGAGACTCACACACTACTCACCACGTGGAAGTACTCGTCTCTAATTTCAAGTCCTGCACACGCCATTTCTTAAATACTTCCAACTTATAGTACACACGCTAGTAATTCATCTTAACTTAAGCACTCGGAAGTATTTCAACTTATTGCTACACGTGGTTTCATTGTGACCGTTGATCACTTCCGAAGATTACAATGATCCCATTAATATTACCTGCCTGACATTTAATTATCCCCACAAAAGTTCCTGAAATAGAGAAATTATTGTTCTAAACTACTCTTAAGTGTTTCACATGCATACCACGTCTCCACTCTTTTGTCTTTACGGAGCACACCTAAGGCGGGTCTTACCAACACTAGATCCAGCAGCAGAGTGCTGAAACATGGCCGTTCTTCAGGTCCTCTCGCACCTCTACCGAAGTGGGGGAGCACCTTGCTACCGTATTGGTCAGCCACATTTCAGGCGCTCAAAGCTCCGGTAAATTTCATCTCTTTGGTTCCACCAAAGTTGGCCAAAGGATCGTCTCAAAGATGATCACATATTCACATTCACTATCTGCGGTTAGCAGACGACCATACATTCATTCATTTCACAGATCTCACCAAACTGGATGTAGGGATTTATTTTGTGGGAGTGCACATGTGATCAATTAAATAAATAAATTGTCATTCTTTCCCAAACAGGTATCCGGCTTCGCTGTATTAATTGAAATTGTGTTATTATTAGAAAACGTATGTTGCAATGACAAGAATAACGAAGAATGTTGTACCTATTTTCAATGTCGGGTGGTACTGTACCCTTTCAACATGCCAACTAGCTCTGCAGATGATGAAGAAATTGATGAAATGTATAATGAGACAAAAGAAATTATTCAGGTACTGAAGGGAGACGATATTTTAATAGTCATGGGTGACTGGAATTCGAGAATAGGAAAAGGGAGAGAAGGAAACATAGTAGGTGAATATGGGTTGGGGGTAAGAAATGAAAGAGGAAGCCGTCTGGTAGAAGTTTGCACAGAGCATAACTTAATTATAGCAAACACTTGGTTCAAGAATCATAAAAGAAGGTTGTATACGTGGAACAATCCTGGAGATACTAGAAGGTATCAGATAGATTATATAATGGTAAGACAAAGATTTAGGAACCAGGTTTTAAATTGTAAGACATTTCCAGGGGCAGATGTGGATTCTGACCACAATCTATTGGTTATGAACTGCAGATTGAAACTGAAGAAACTGCAAAAAGGTGGGAATTTAAGGAGATGGGACCTGGATAAACTGAAAGAACCAGAGGTTGTAGAGAGCTTCATGGAGAGCATAACGGAACAATTGTCACGAATGGGGAAAAGAAATACAGTAGAAGACGAATGGGTAGCTCTGAGGGATGAAATACTGAAGGCAGCAGAGGATCAAGTAGATAAAAAAGACGAGGGCTAGTAGAAATCCTCGGGTAACAGAAGAAATATTGAATTTAATTGATGAAAGGAGAAAATATAAAAATGCAGTAAATGAAGCAGGCATAAAGGAATACACTTCGCCAAAGTAGCGCAAGTGAATAATGACAGGAAGTGAAAAATGGCTAAGCAGGGATGGCTAGAGGACAAATGTAAGGATGTAGAGGCTTATCTCACTAGGGGTAAGATAAATACTGCCTACATGAAAATTAAAGAGACCTTTGGAGAAAAGAGCACCACTTGTATGAACATCAAGAGCTCAGATGGAAACCCAGTTCTAAACAAAGAAGGGAAAGCAGAAGGGTGGAAGGAGTATATAGAGGGTCTATACAAGGGCGATGTACGAGGGTTGTCCAGAAAGTAAGTTACGATCGGTCATGAAATGGAAACGACTATGAAAATCCGATAAAGCTTTGCAAAGATGTGTTGGGCAGAGTCTCTAGTATGACTCTAGATATGATTATGTCGCTCTTTTCATTCCTGAGCTCTTAGTGAGCGCGTAAAGATGTTATAGAAAATAGTGTCTCCCGCCAAGTACGAGGGCCTGGTGAGAATTTTCCCCTGAAGCTATGCAACCAACATTACATAACTGTCGTGCGGTTTCTTTTTCAAGACAATTCTCAGCCTCATTCTGCAGGGGCAATGAAGATGTTCCTGCATCGTTTCAATTGGAAATGTTTGGTTACCCACAATACAGCCCGTAATTGTCTCCCAATGAGTTTCATCTCTGCTCAAACGAACCGCTGGCTATGAAGACATCATTTTGGCACAGACAACGAGATTTAGGCCAGCGTAGAGAATTGGCGGAAAGCACTGACGGCTGCCATCTATGATGAGGGTATTGGAAAGTTGGTACAACGCTACGACGAATGTCTGAGTCAGAGCGGCGACTACGTAGAGAAGTAGCTGAAAGGTGTAGCTAACTGTTACAAAAGAAATATTTCTGATTTTCACTGTGATTTTCATTTCGCGATCAATCGTAACTTACTTTCTGGACAGCCCTCGTACTTGAGGACAATATTATGGAAATGGAAAAGGATGTAGATGAAGATGAAATGGGAGATAAGATACTGCGTGAAGAGTTTGACAGAGCTCTGAAAGACCTGAGTCGAAGCAAGGCCCCGGGAGTAGACAACATTCCATTAGAAGTACTGACGGCCTTAGGAGTGCCAGTCCTGACAAAATTCTACCATCTGGTGAGCAAGATGTATGAGACAGGTGAAATACCCTTAGGCTTCAAGAAGAATATAATAATTCCAATCCCAAAGAAAGCACGTGTTGACAGATGTGAAAATTACCGAACTATCAGTTTAATAAGTCACAGCTGCAAAATACTAACGTGAATTCTTTACAGACGAATGGAAAAACTGGTAGAAGCCGACCTCGGAGAAGATCAGTTTGGATTCCGTAGAAATATTGGAACACGTGAGGCAATACTGACTCTACGTCTTATCTTAGAAGAAAGATTAAGGAAAGGCAAACCTACGTTTCTAGCATTTGTAGACTTAGAGAAAGCTTTTGACAATGTTAACTGGAATACTCTCTTTCAAATTATAAAGGTGGTTGGGGTAAAATACAGGGAGCGAAAGGTTATTTACAATTTGTACAGAAACCAGATGGCAATTAAACGAGTCGAGGGGCATGAAAGTTGGGAAGGGAGTGAGACAGGGTTGTAGCCTCTCTCCGATGTTATTCAATCTGTATATTGAGCAAGCAGTAAAGGAAACAAAAGAAAAATTCGAAGTAGGTATTAAAATCCATGGAGAAGAAATAAAAACTTTGAGGTCCGCCGATGACATTGTAATTCTGTCAGAGACAGCAAAGGACTTAGAAGAGCAGTTGAACGGAATAGACAGTGTCTTGAAAGGAGGATATAAGATGAACATCAACAAAAGCAAAACGAGGATAATGGAATTTAGTCGAATTACGTCGGGTGATGCTGAGGGAATTGGATTGGGAAATGAGGCACTTAAAGTGGTTAAGGACTTTTGCTATTTGGGGAGCAAAATAACTGATGACGGTCGAAGTAGAGAGGATACAAAATGTAGACTGGCAATGGCAAGGAAAGTGTTTCTGAACAAGAGAAATCTGTTAACATCGAGTATAGATTTAAATGTCAGGAAGTCGTTTCTGAAAGTACTTGTAATGAGTGTAGCCACATATATAAGTGAAACATGGAGGATAAATAGTTTGGACAAGAAGAGAATAGAAGGTTTCGAAATGTGATGCTACAGAATAATGCTGAAGTTTAGATGGGTAGATCACATAACTAATGAGGAGGTATTGAATAGAATTGGGGAGGAGTTTGTGTCACAACTTGACTAGAAGAAGGGATTGGTTGATAGGACATGTTGTGAGGCTTCAAGGGATCACAAATTTAGGATTTGAGGGCAGCGTGGAGGGTAAAAATCGTAGAGGGAGACCAAGAGAGGAATACACTAAGCAGATTCAGAAGGATGTAGGTTGCTGTAAGTACTGGGAGATGAAGAAACTTGCACAGGATAGAGTAGCATGGAGAGCTGCATCAAACCATCCTCTGGACTGAAGACCACAACGACAACAACAGAGGCTGGTGTAAAGGTGTTATCTCAATGTTACAAAAGACTACAGCTGTTGGACTGTAAACGACTTCGAGAGAAAAATAATTCGTAAGATATTTTAACTTAGCTTCAGTTACTATTCAGAAACCAGACCAAAAAATTCATGATTTAGAATATTCTCTAACGGAGGACGTGGGTGTACAGTACCACGCATTCACAAACGCCATGAAGTACACCATACTTTTCAGTATCCCCGTAATAGTATTTAGAGGGTTGAAAGATGATTTGAAAGACGACCTATGTCTTCGAATTACTCACTCATAAGTATTGAGTCTCGCGTATTGAGACAAGGACTGAAACTGAGCAAACAGCTAACCACACTCTCATCGATACACAATTCAAAAGCATTTCTCGCAGTAACATCTGAAATACCACGTGATACTGAACTTCGCCAAAGTAGCGCAAGTGAACAATGATCTCTCCAATAACCCTAGAAACTGCAGTTTAGTCGTTCTCATCTCAGGTAACTCAAAGGATAAAATTCTGAATTGTACAAACCGTTGGCACTCAGAACTATATAAGCGGTGTCCGGTCGGACCAGGCGAAGTGGAACAGAAGAGTGGAATGTTCGGCAGACCGCACTGCCCAGCTGAACTTAGAACTCTAACCTTGTGGATTGACGAGGTTCTACCCTAAAAGAACTGCGTGAAGACATAGTTCTCTCTAAGCAACCAAAGATATGAATTCTCCACGAGATGGAAACGTGGGCTAAAATAATGTCCGGCAGACCACACTGTCCAACTGAGCATGGAACTCTGTGGCGTGCAACCTAATGGACTGACAAGGTTCTGCCGTCAAAGAACTGCGTGAAGACATACCTCTCTACTCAAACAAAGATATGAATCCTGCACTAGGTGAAAACGTGAGCTAGAAGGTCTTGGACTCATTCGAGTTATTCGGAAATCGGGCACTGATACACATGATGAAAGAAATTAATAACAGACGCCTTTCAACGTGGTAAAAGATACATTCTCATAAATTTCTTCCTCAAATTGAAGCCAATATTCGATACTTTCGGCCAGATATGCTCTATTTATTTGTGCTAGTCAGGCTTTTTGTCGTCCTTCCTTCGTTCATGTGTTGTTTTGCTTCAAATGGTTCAAATGGCTCTGAGCACTATGGGACTTAACAGCTGAGGTCATCAGTCCCCTAGAACTTAGAACTACTTAAACCTAACTAACCTAAGGACATCACACACATCCATGCCCGAGGCAGGATTCGAACCTGCGATCGTAGCGGTCGCGCGGTTCCAGACTGAAGCGCCTAGAACCACTTGGCCACTTTTGCTTCGAATGTAATACAGTTCCTTCTCTCCTTCTTCTTCATGGCACCCAAGTTAACCGATAATATCATTTCTGCCTCTCCTCATTACTGTCGTCTTTATTGTGTTTTCCCTCAACCCATACTGTGTGCAAGACTGTCGATTCCATTTAACATGCCCCCAAATTATTCCTTATGTTCAGTGAGGATAGCATTGTCATCAGCGAACCTTTTCATTGATCATGGATCATGAATGAGCAGTGAGAGTCGGCCTTTGTTGGTTACCACAAATACATCTAACTGTTATGTCCACTGGTTGCTTGATGTTTTATAATGTCTGCTGATGGCAAACGCGGAAGCGCGTCTTGCTGCATTAATAAAGTCATTTTTTATTCAGCCAATGATTCTTCCCTCAGCGAACTATCCACCGTTTTGCAGATTATACATATTTTTCATTGATATCCTTCCATTCTGAATGTCAATCCAACTCCGGTACATTTCTTTCATTTCCGTCACTGCTTCTTGGATGGACTATGGGAGCGAGAAACTGCATCCCTGTCTTGCACAATCACAAAGAACGTAGCCTCAGACCGAGTGCGCTGGAATACCACTAGAAAAAGAGGCGCAAACCTCTTCGCCGAACGAATTTTTTACTTCTGTGTAAAACGTTTAATGAATTGCTGTCATCAATTGCAAAATTTGACGTAGCACGCCGTTCAAAAGCTTTGCTTGCGCTCCGAGAGGCATAAGAATGAGAGCCGAAAGAGCAGAAGAAAAGAAAGGAAGACAAGTGAGGCTTCTCGGGGTAAAAGTCCTCCGTGTTGACACCTGCGACAGCCGCGAAATGAATTGTCCTTCGCGTATTCCTCACGCGTGAGAGGAACGACTGAATTCATTCCAGAAAGCCCACCCGTAAAAAAAAAGTGTTCCCGTTTTGGCCCTTTCAAAAAGAACAAAGCGCAGCACCGCTGCCGTACCCCCACCGGCCCTCGCGGGTCCCGCGAAGTATTCGCCGTGCGCGCGGGGGAGACAGATGACGTATTTACGGGGACCTAAAACGTTTTTACTGCGCTAAAAGAACAGTAAAGCTGGCGGCGAGAAATGGCCCGCTCCGACGGCAAACAGCGAGACGAGACGAGGGATCGCCGCGCTGCGAAGACGTCCATCCTTCCTTGTCGGGATCTCTTCCTGATGGGAGGCGGCGCTCACCGTACAGGGGTGGAGCGGGGGTAAGCGCTCGGGAGGGGTGCGCCCGTGACCTCCTCCACCCCCGCCCCACCCCCCAGAGTGGGCTCGTCGGCAGTGCTGCGCCACTCGGAAATAAGGGAGCCGAGCGCAACGGTCAAATCGAGCGTGAAGACTGTAAAACTCGGGAGGGACCGCTGCCATATGCTGCTTTACGGTTTCCTTCCTCTGCCCACCTCCCCCACGTGACTACTTTCCCCGCCCCCTCCTCCACACACTTCTGCACAATGTCTGAGAGAAACTGCATCTAACCAGCCCTTTCTTGCTTTCGGAATTCCTTTCATCTCCTTGTATAATTTATTGCCTCACATTCCAGCATATTCAGATCCTCTCCGTCCTTCATTTTTTCTTGCACTGTGGGGGGAAACAAATGAGCGGCCAACGCAGTGTAATGTGAAGGGTGTGATATACTCTGGCGCCTCGGTTTCCCCTTTACTTTTCGTGGCCTCGGTCTAAGCATTCTGCGGCGGCATCCTCTCCGTGCCGGCGGTGGATCTCCTCGACATGGAGCGCAATAGTTAAACGTAGTAGAGTCCCATTCAGCTATGGCGGAAGCGTCGATGTCGACTTAGGTTTTTTTTTTTTTTTTTGATTTGCTCAAATCACACAAGGTGATAGCTGTAAAGGTCCCGCTGAAAATGCCAGAGCGGGATCTTCCTATTTCCTTGTTCGATGCGAGCCTTTGCTTTGTCTCTAATGACCTACATCAACATCTTGATCTACATCTACATGATTACTCTACAATTCACAACTATGTGCGTGGCAGAGGTTTTATCAAACAACCTTCAAGCTATTTCTCTACCTTTCCACTCTCCAACGGCGCGCAGAATAGACGAGCACTTACGTCTTTCCGTGAGAGCTCTGATTTCTCTACTTTTATTATTATGACCATTTCTCTCTCGTAGGTGGCTGCCAATAAATCGGAGGAAAAATTTGGTGACTCAGATTTAGCGAGAAGATCCTGCCGCAACGAAAAACACCTTCGTTTTAATGACTGCCACACCAATTCACGTAACATATCCATGGCACTCTCCCCCTTATTTCGCAGTAATACAAAACGAGCTGTCTTTCATTGAACGTTTTCGATGTCATCCGACAAATATATCCGATGCGGGTCTCATGCTGCGCAGCCGTACTCCAAAATAGGGAGAACAAGTGTGGTGTAAGCCGTCTCTTTAGTAGATCTGTTGGATTATCTAAGTGCTCTGCCGATAAATCACAGTCTTTAGTTTGCTTTACATCACAACATTAACTTTGTGATTGTTGCAGTTTAAGTTATTCGTAATTGGAATCCCTACGTATTTAGCTGAATTTATTGACTTCAGAATAATGTAGTTTATCCTGTAACCGAAATTTGTATCGTTTCTATTAATACTCATGTCAGTGACTTCTCGCTTTAAATTAGTTGGAGTCAATAGCTAGTTTTCCGAAAACACAGATATCTTGCCTAAATCGTTTTGCAATTTGTTTTGATCTTCTGATAACCTCATACGAAGGTAAATGAAAGCATCATCTGCAAACAGTCTAAGAGGGCTGCCGACATTGTCTGATAAATCGATTATGTAGATCGAGAATAGCAAAGGGTCTGTAATACTTTCTTGGGGAACACCAGATATTACTTCTGTTTTGCTCGATAACCTTTAAGGATAGGAACTCACGAATTCAGTGCCACAATGATAGTCCATAGGCACGCAACTTGACTAGAAGTCGCTTCTGAGAAACGGAGTCAAAAGCCTTCTGGCAATTTAAAAATATAGAATCTATTTGATATGCCCTGTCCATAACAGTCATTACTATCAGGTATTCTAGATTCGAATTCTGGAATATTTACTTCCTCTTCTTTCGTGAAGGAGTTTCGACTTCAGCATTTTAAAGAGGTATCCCTCTTTGAAAATTTCAAACAGTTTTTCTTTATTTTTTGCTTAAAACGTTCTCTTGGATAACTAGTTAACTGCAGTTTTGATCCCAAGTTCGCCGCAAACTCTGTTATCGAGTCACAAAGTAATCTGTTAAAAAGTGTCTCCGAAAACCATTCACAACGGAAACAAAATAGCCGACGTGTAGCTTCAACTGCGGCCTAACAGGCATTATGAAAATTATGAACGTGCTTGAACTTGAGGTAGTATCAGCCTGCTACAACTTCTGTACAAATGCGGACGAGAAGTGTATCGTGCAAGTGGAGTAGCGGATGACAGAAGCTGCCGAAGACACCCGCAGGACCGCCATGGCAACGAATGAGATGCAAGAGGACCTCCTTCTGCATCTGGAAGGATTGCTGTTTCGTCCGGGGGTCAGTCAGCAAAAGGTATGTTTAACTTAACTACAAAAAATATGATCGAAAACTTTAAAAGCGTTTTCCTTCAAATCGTATTTTTCAAATTCGGAGGAAATATGACTTTAGAACGGTAAATATGATTTTCATCGGAATTTTATACCAACATTCTAAACTGAATTCTCTATCAGCACACTTAACCGTTTTGTGATATCTTCGCAAGTCCATTTGCGGTACAAGCTTTTGTCTTTATTTTGTGCACGAAGAGAATAACATTTGTTCAACACGTCACAATTTTTAAATTTTTCAGTTATCCTATTTATGCTGACAGAAGTATTTTCAAATGACGTATACAAAATTATTTTGTTGCCAGTCCAATAGGAGGGCTTTGGGAATTCTTGCCGATGAACGATGTTCCTGCTGGAAGGGGTCGTTCCATCTGGTGTAGCTGTTACAAGGACCGTCCGATATGGACGCAAATGTGATTTCTTTAAGAGAAAAGGGTAAGAAATAAAACTGTATCATCAGATTTAGCATTACTTTGCAGTTACTTGAAAGAAAAGTCACAAAATCGCCTATTTCTCATGCGCTCAAAGAAAGCTGTCCAGTTAATCATTGTGTTACGAATATACACTGAAGCGCCAAAGAAACTGGTATTGGCATGCGTATTCAAATACAGAGATATGTAAAGGGCGGAATAAGGCGCTGCGGTCCGCAACTATTGTATAGAACAACAAGTGTCTAGTGCAGTTGTTAGATCGCTTACTGCTGCTACAATAGCTGGTTATCAAGATTTAAGTGAGTTTGAACGTGATGTTACAGTCGGCACATGAGCGATGGGACACAGCATCTCCGAGGTAGCGATGGAGTGGGGATTTTCCGTACGACCATTTTACGAGTGTACTGTGTGTATGTAATATCTTATGGGACTTAACTGCTAAGGTCATCAGTCCCTAAGCGTACACACTACTTAATCTAAACTATCCTAAGGACAAACACACAAACCCATGCCCGAGGGAGGTCTCGAACCTCCGCCGGGATCAGCTGCACAGTCCATGACTGCAGGGCCTTAGACCGCTCGGCAGTGTACTGCGAATATCAGAAATCCGCTAAAACATCAAATCTCCGACATCGCTCGGCCGGAAAAAGATCCTGCAGGAATGGGACCAACGACGACTCAAGAGAATCGTTCAACGTGACCAAGTGTAGCTCTTCCGCAAATTGCTGCTGATTTCAGTGCTGCGCCGTCAACAAGTGTCAGCGTGCGAACCATTCAACGAAACACCATCGATATGGGCTTTCAGAGCCGAAGGCCCACTCGTTTACTTTTCATTACTCCACTACACAGGGCTTTACGCCCCGCGTGGGCCCATCAACACGTCACTGAACTGTTCAAGGCTGGAAAAACGTTGCCTGGTCGGACGAGCCTCGTTTCAAATTGTATCGAGCGGATGGACGTGTACGGGTATGGATACAACCTCATGAATCCGAGGACCCTGCATGTCAGCAGGGGACTGTTCAATCTGGTGGAGGCTCTGTAACGGTGTGGGGCGTGTGCAGTTGGAGTGATATTGGACCCCTGTACGTCTAGATACGACTCTGACAGGTGACACGTACGTCAGCATTCTGTCTGATCTCCTGCAACCATTCATGTCTATTGCGTATTGCTTCGGACTTGGGCAATTCCGGCTGGACAATGCGACGCCGCATATGTCCAGAATTGCTACAGAGTGGCTGCAGGAACACTCTTCTGAGCTTAAACACTCCCGCTGGCTGCGAAACTACCCCGAGGCATATAACATTATAGAGCGTATCTGGGATGCCTTGCAACGTGCTGTTCAGTAGAGCCTTCCACCCCGTCGAACTCTTACCGATTAACGAATAGCCCTGCAGGATTTATGGTGTAAATCCCCTCCGGCACTACTTCAGACATTATTCGAGTCCATGCCACGTCCTGTTGCAGCACTTCTGCGTGCTTGCTGGGGCCCTTCTCGTAATTGGGCGGGTGTACCAGTTTCTTTGGCTCTTCAGTGTAGGTCCCTTCCAGTATCACATCTTTCTTCCACAGACTGAGTATCGGAGAACGTCTTGACTGTGACATTTTAGCCTCCAATTTCCTAGGAGTACTACCTGTTTCACAAAAGGAAGAATACACCACAGAAAGCAGATAAATGCAATAAAGGCGAAGAAGCCGTATGCGCAATCTCCAATAACATGAAAATAAACGTCCGTACAGTACTTAGTCACTTGTAGTAAGTATATATGTCTCTGAGACCTAAAGAATGCATCTACTCTGTGGTTTCCTATCTTTCTGACACCATGACACCTGACTGTAATCGGATCTTTGCTATTCCGTCCCTTAATCTCCTGATCATCAACATTACCACTTAACTAAATTTTTAAGTCAAAAATAATTTTCTTTGAAGATTTTCATTGTTAAAACGGCGAAAGATAATTGAGGCTTAGTTTACTTGCGATCATATTCAGTCACAAACTTATGACCAGCGAGATAATGAATAATGCTTATTTCTAACAATCTTTTGTTACGGATTGAATAAGCAAGTTTCGGGGAATTTCGAGTGCGACGTACAAGTCCTTCTCAGAAAGGAAAGTTATTTATTGAGTGTAGACAGCTGTTACAAAACATGCTTCTTCTGCACCACTCCGCTCCCCAGCGACACTTGTTTCATCTAGAACTTGCACCCCCATCTAACCAAATTAAAATGTGTGCACAGTACTTGGACTATTGTTTGTAAATCACTCGACTGCTGGATTCCTCACTTCTAATCTGTTACGAATTGGAACATTCAGACTGCCAATGCTTTGTGTTTTACCACTTCCTCTAATAACTAATATAATAATAATAATAGTAGTAAGAATAAAACGTAGGAACTCGGAGGAGACGTTTTCATGAGATATTTAAGTGTAATGTACAGAGTGATCAGCTTGAGGTGACAGAAAAGCATGGCATCTTTTGCATTAAGTTTATGTTTATATATCTGAGCAATTTTCCGTAATGTACGTGAAAATGATGAGAGTTCACAATGAGTGACCATGCTCTGGTAGGCAAGTCAACAGCGTGTAGTTCACAGTGCAAACACGATGTCAAAAACACATTGTACGGAGGTGGCACAAGTTAGCGCCCTCAGTGTGTCTCGTTTTGCAAGTGAAAATGGTCGCTACCCACAACAACGCACTCGGTATGATCTATGGTGCTGCCGTAGAGACATATCGATCTTTCAGACGACGGTACAACGTTATCGGCCTATTCTTTTTTGAGGAGCACACTGATTGTGCCGTCAACTACCTTGAAATAATGGAATACTGGAACCCCTATCTGGCAACAGGACAGCGTTCCACCGTATTGGGCTCTCATATTGGGGGAACAATTAAACCAGATATTCAACGATTGCTGGTGCGGTCAATGTTGGACCTATGCTACGGCCTCCCACTAGCCGTGACCTAATGCCTACATATTTATTTTGTGTGAGGTTACGTAAAGTCAACACTGTACGCGAAAAGACGGCTGAATCTGCAAGACCTACAAAGGCTGATTACAGCAACCGTGTATCAAATCGCTCCAGAAATTCTACGTGCCACGTGGCGCAACATGGACGCCAGGTATGATACGCGCCGCATTCGCATTGGTGGACATGTTCAGTGCTAATGTGCTGTAACACAAACTTCTGACACAAACTCTTCTACAAATGTATGTACCGTTAACAAGCAATAAATTTGTATTGTTTCTTGCATATAGCGCTTTACTTTTCAAACGGATCTGCCTGTTCGTGTCTCGATTTTACAGACACGCATGCATGTTTCAAAGTACGTGTGTACTGTGTCGACCATGTGAAGAAGTTATTGTTCGCACATTCGTTTCACGACCTGTAACCTCGAAGGAACTCGGGGTTCAAAGGTTAAGAAGAATATGGAAGAAGGCCAAAGCAAATTTACGCATCGCAACGCAAAAATGGGAGATGAGTAAATCTAAAAAAGACTATCGAAACCTTGATGGATAGATCGAAGAATTGGGGAGACCACTGAAGCAAACAAGACATGTAAAAACAAGATGTAATTGATAAAAGCCTAAGACATAAAGAAAGAAAGAAAGAAAGAAAGAAAGTGAAATCCATACAGGAAACTACAAGTCTTCAGAGGCCTCAAGCACTGGCGCAGTACCCTAGAAAAGGCTACGCCAAGGACTTGTTTACCTCCTTAACAAGTGCACATTTTCTCAGAATATTAGCAACAAATACAAAGCTTCACTTCACCTCCCCTAACACGTAGTTCAAGTGCACATCCCATTTCTTCGACATTCATGAAGTCAGAACCTATTAAGACAATTGTTTCTCGGACTTTCATTAATACCTGTTCAGAATTCTAGTTCATTCCCTGATATGCAGGGTTAGTCACTAACTATTGCCACCAAGAACAACTCCGAAAGTACGATGTTTCAAATGGTTCAAATTGCTGTGAGCACTATGGGACTTAACATGTGAGGTCATCAGTCCTCTAGAACTTAGAACTACTTAAACCTAACTAACCTAAGGGTATCATACACATCCATGTGTGAGGCAGGATTCGAACCTGCGCAAGTATGATACGAGCTGAAAAGTTTGCAAGACAAAAGTTGCATTGGACAACGGGAGCCATAATATGATGTTGTTTTTTTTGTTGCTATGTGGGGTCGCTTCAGAGATATCAAGGTCAACTTTGTTTTTTTAAATGAGATGCTATAGTTTGGTACTTCTTTTACGATAGCGGCTATCGAGATGAATCCAATGATGTGTAACAGGTCTTTGGAGGTCAACGAAGGTCACAATGGTGGCATGGAAGTCCATTTACAAATGTGTTCGAAGTGACGACCATTGGTATCAATGTAGTGATGCAATCTTCTTATCATGGATTGAGTGGTATTTCTTATCACATCAGCACTTATCGAAGCACATGCTCTGACAATTCTCTCCCGCATATCTTCAGGTGTAGTTGGAACGTCCTATAAACAATCTCTTTTGCGAATTCCCATAAGAAAAAATCCAGAGGCGTCAAGTCTGGCGAACGAGCCGACCACGATACATCTCCTCCTCGACCAGCCCATCGATTTGGGAATTGTCTCTGCAACTCATTTCTAGCCATCGGCGAAAAATTGTTCGTACAGCCATCGTGTTGATACCACATTCTGTTCCTTGTTCCTAAAGGTATTTCTTCCAATAACAGACCTAATGTTTCTTGCAGGAATGTGATGTACTTCCCACCATTAAGATTTCCTTCGATGAAATAGGGGACTATAGTTCTGTCCTCCAGAATCCCACACCATACGTTCACTGACCACGGTTTTTGGTGCGCAAGTTGCCGCAGTCAACATGGATTTTTAGTTGCCCAATAACGCATGTTATGCAAATAAACATTTCCATGGTTCGTGAATGTAGCTGGTTCAAATGGCTCTGAGCACTATTGGACTTAACATCGATGGTCATCAGTCCCCTAGAACTTAGAACTACTTAAACCTAACTAACCTACATCAAATTAATAAATGTGTCATCCCTCTGAATCTGAAGTTGAGCCCATCGGCAGAATTCACTGCGACGCATACAATCCGTACCAGTTAATTCTTGGTAGAGACTATTATGGTAAGGATGATATTTGCGCCGATGCAGAACACGAACAACGCTACTCTGGCTCATGCCAGATTCCCTTGCGATTTGACGCGAACTAACACAAGGATCCCGAACCACAGTGCAAGAGTAACAATTTCCATTTTCTCGTTAGTAATTTTCCTTTGCCGGATATGTTTCCAATGCTTTGAGAATCCAGTTGTTCTAAATTTATCATACACATAATTAGTTGTACGACACGTAGGGTGAGTACGTTGAGGATATCTTTCAGCGTGTCTCTAGCTCTCACTGAAGTTCGTTGGCATTCTCCGTAAATGAGAAGCATATCGACTTGTTCTTCAAAGGAGTACATCATTCACATTCGCTTGATTCGACGGTACTAGTCTTACCGTTCCTATTAGTGTTGTATAGCGAAAATGTCGAATGGTGTCTACATGTCCATTGCACGTTAGAATATTCGTTGAATATTTCCTATTTGCATGATATACGAGAGAGAATTGTCAGAGTATGTGCTTCGATAAGTGCCGATGTTATAAGGAATACCACTCAGTCTATGATGATAAGATTTCAGCACTGCGTTGATACCAATAGTCATCACTTCCAACACCTTCCGTAAACGGACGATCATGCCATCTTTTTGACCTTCATTGACCATCATACAACTTTCTGTTACACATAACTGGATTCGCCTCGATAGCCGCTATCAGAAAATAAGTACTAAACTATAGCATCCCATAAAAAAAACTAAGTTGATCTTCATTACGGTATATTGATAATTTTTACTTATGGACCGTCTGACAGCAACTGAATAAAACACAATTTTAGTGTCACACGCGTTTCGCCTTTATTTTCTGCAAGGCATCATCAGTGGCAGGTTGCGTGGACAATTTCTTACATATTACGCTCCTGTTGCATTTTTGGTGTTGTTCTTCTTCTCATGAATGCCAGTTTGTGGTTTTTTCCCATTCCACAGCACTATGAACTGAACGCTTGTTTCAATGCAATGTTTTGGTTTCTGTTGTCGACTGTCAAATTGACCGTAATATTACACGCAACTGAGGAAGACAGGACTACAAAAGTTGAAGTTGATCTTCATATAGCTAACGTGACCCCACCTAGTAACAAAAAACCAACGTCATATTATGGTCCCCGTTGTCCCATGCAACATTTGTCCCACAAATTTTTGAGCTTCTATCATACTTTCGGAGTTGTTCTAGGTAGCAATAGTTAGTGACCGTCCCAGTGTAATGAAAAATATTTAGCCTAAAACTTGGTCTCAGAAATTCAGTATAAGTCATTTTAAACACAATAATTATAGCACAGATTTACTGTACCCTACTTTTGCTCCTGCTTCATAACTGAATAGTGATTTTGGTTTGTAACCTGTTGCCTGAGAGTAGTTACTGACCGTCACACAAATGATTACGATGGCACAATGCACCTAAACATGGTCTGTTTATGACTGAAACTGGTTGTGCAATAAATTGATTAATGAGGCTGTGTCTATTATCAACATTTTTTACAAACTGTAAATCATCTCCTCTTCAAAATAACAATGATAGTGTGTGGATGTCAATGACAAGATAGGATGAGTGTAAAAACCCGTTGAACAAATTTTATATAAAAAAAATAATGGTCACCAACGACAATTTCGCAATTTTTCTACAATATGTGTTACTATGTTAGATTTTTGTACACAATAACTAACGTGGATAAGATTTTTAAACACATCTTCCTGAAAAAATCTCCTCATTCTCCTTCTCCATCCTTAGTCCTGTGACATCTATAATAACATTAAAAAAATATGCAAACTACTTACAACCAAAAAATATAAATCACAGATAAGCTATTAAGATATTACGAAGTCAGAGATAACCTCACTTCATCACGCCAAGGAGAATTTCGGAAACGGGGTTAACGTTGAGGAAATAAAAAAAATAACTCTGCGAATTGAACCCCAAGCTATTGTCATTGTTTCAGAAACGGCCAGGCACTTGAAAGAGCTCGTGTGCAGAAATGAATGTGTTCAAATGTGTGTGAATTCCGAAAGGACCAAACTGCTAAGGTCATCGGTCCCTAGACTTACACACAACTTAAACCGACTAGCGCTAAGGACAACACACACACCCATGTCCGAGGGCGGACTCGAACCTTCGGCGGGAGGGGCCGCGAAGCTCGTGAAATGGCGCCTCTAACCGCGCGGCCACTCCGCGAGGCCGACAGAACTGACTGCGTCTTGAAAGAAAGGATATAAGATCAACACCAACAAAATCAAAACAATGGTAATAGAATCAAGTCGAATTAAATCAGGTGATGCAGAAGGTATTAGATAAGGAAATGAGTCACTAAAAATAGTAAAGGAGTTTTGCTATTTGTGCTGTAAAATAAATTATGATGGCTGAAGTAGAGAGGATATAAAATAATTCAAACTGGCAATAACAAGAAAAGCATTTCTTAAAATAAGTTAGGATACAATTTAAATTTAAATGTGAAGAATTCCTTTCTAAAGGTATTTGCCTTGTATGGAACTGAAGCATGGGCAGTAAACGGTTCAGGCAAGAAGAGAATAGAAGCTTTTGAAATGTGTTGAAACGTATCTTATAAAAGCTAAACTAATTTATTTTTATTATTATTAATTTTATGAAGAAATCATCAATATGTAAGAAACCGATGTCAGAAAATATGAATGTAACACTAAAGATTAGAGAACGAATATTAATTATAACTCACAGTGTGATAAGAAATGTCAAAGAAACTCTGTATTCACATTCAGTCTTTTGAAAAACAAAAGGACTTCCTTTTCTTGTTAACTTGCTTCGGATCTTGTCTTCAAACTTGTAGGAGATACGCGTTCCAAGCTCTCTAAAATATGTAATTTATCGAATAATAATTGTCATAGTGTCTGCATTTATTGTAGAAATTCTTGATCACTACCATATTAATTTTTTATTTGATGAGCTCTTATTTTTCAGATGAATATCTCACGAATTGTGCACACACTGTTCGAAAGCAGAATTATCGACTGCTTATCGCGTTGTGTCGTTTAAATATTGCATTATTAACACATCGAACCTGCAGATTTATTTATACGACGTCGGATCTAATACTCATTACCAGTTTTTACATGGAAGATGTCCGCGCCCGGTAGCTGAGTGGTCAGCGCGGCAGAATGTCAATCCCAAGGACCCGGTTTCGATTTCCGGCTGGGTCGGAGATTTTCTCCGCTCAGGGACTGGGTGTTGTGTTGTCCTAACGACCATCGTATGATCCCCATCGACGCGCCAGTCGCCGAAGTGGCGTCAAATCGAAAGACTCGCACCCGGCGAACGGTCTACCCGACGGTAGGCCCTAGTCACACGACATGGAAGATGTTGTGTCCGGTACTGTGGGAGTCAGCACTACCGCAAACAAGTAAGGAGATAAGTAGCGATGGCCGGTAGCAGGAATCCAAAATGATCTGTACATAGTACTTGCAGACTGATAAAGCACTTTCTTTCTAAAACGAAAGAAACATAACTTTTCGTTATGAGGTGGCTTGATGTGCTTCCTGTGCCTCCTACATGCAATTACTTTAACACACTATTACTACTCGCAGAACGCATACTAAGTATAGTCTTCCTATTACTCGCAGAATGCAGGCTAAGCATCATCATCATATTACTCAGTACTGTCGGCGTTGACAGGCGGCGCTGAATTCTGTCTTCCTGGAGATGTGGGGCTGCCCACTCTTTCCTCTGGCACTCGGGTCAGCGTCTTCTTGATGCCGTTTCGCGGCGCTGCGCAGGTCGGTGTACAGTCGATGCTTTAGGACTGCGCAGAAGTCAATACAGTATTTTCACAGCCAGCAAACTTTCAAACAGTGACGATGTACAGTAGTCACCAGGGCATGATACATCAGAAGAGCATAATATACGATTACCTAAAGATATAATAAAGTTGATTCAGTATACCAAAAATCTGACTGCTTTTTGACGTGTTGTAGTATGAATCACATCGAGTCATAGCATTTGAGACGTGTCTTTTCCGAGACAAACCTTTACTCATGCACTGCATACTTTTTGCAGGATTCAAATTTATTTTTTACTTTGCTATCTGCCAGACGGAAAAGATGTTTTACAGTATTGTTAAAGAAGAATTCTGGTGATCAGATGATACATGGAATACCAGATCTGGAGAGGCTGAACTGAGCTGAGGGAAAAAGGAGGTGTTGGTTAACACGACACATCCTGAGGTATTTAGGACTCACCTTTTAGTATTTGTAGGAAGTGCGTGTGTGGAGGGGGGAGGGAAATTGTAGAGAGAGTCTAAAGCTTGACTACAGGCAGCAGGTTCAAATGGATGCACTAGTTATACAGAGATAAAGTGGCTTGCACAAGATAGAGTAGCGTGAAGCACTGCATCATACCAGTCTTCACAGTGAAGATCACAACAACAACAACTCGAACATAGAAAATTGGTATTTTCTCTGCCTAACGGGTGAGCACTGGCGTTTTATAAGTCACTCATTGCTGCTTTCGCCTGTCACATATCGCTACACAATATTATTTCGTTTCTCGGCAACTAATTTGCAGTCAGATTTCTGGACTCTTGAACAATGTACTTGAAGCTTCACGTCCTCCTGCCGGTGCAGGTGGGCCGCCTGTATGGCCTCAAGTCTGCTTTGTCGGCAAAGGGTAGTCTGTAAGTCTCATTAGATCAGTCGCGGCTCCCTGGGGTGTGGAGCAACTTTTGCGGAACCCGGGCTGTGGCTTTCTCTGCTACCATTGTATGAATAGGGACAGCACAGCAAACGCTGTACCAGGATTCACATCCCCTGTAGATAACATGAGCAAGACATTTTTTGCTTTTCTGCAGTAACTTCAAAGACCCAGACACTATAGCGCTGCTCGGCTAGCATGTGAGCGTCAGTTGGTTTGACCAGTGGGAATGCATAGTGCTACCGAGCACATTGCGAGCGTGGCCCAACCAGTTAAAATAACGCTTGTTCATTCCCGTGCCAAATTAGTTATGGTAAAATGTGGATCTTGTACTCAAGAAGTGGGAAGTTTCCTGTTTTTCGCCATTTACTCATAAATTGTGTTATATTTCACGTCTGTCATATTGGCAATATGGTGGAGTCTTCCTCTCGACGTTGAATTTTTGGATGGTTGAAAGCTGGACTGGAAGAAGGAACTTTTTCGGCTTTCTTGGGCGAACGGCGGAGGAGTCGGATCCAATTCGGGGAGAGAGCGTCAGAGGAGATGGTAGCTGACGGCCTTCTGGGGTTGTTTGGCAGGTTAACTTGTGTTGAAGATTTAATTTGATTTTGTATTTTGTCCAATAACCTCGTATCCGCGAGCTGCAGAGGTAAGGAATTCTTGGTGCTTCATTCTCCATGCGGTCTTCCTTTCACTTCGTAACTTCAGCAGTGTTAGCTTCACTTTTCTGTCGACCTAAGTCGTGACTGAGTGAACCTGGTTTCTTTAATCGCTTTTGTGGCACTTCGGATTAAACAAAATTCTGTTAAAAGAAGACTTGATTTCCAATTGAAGATCCTAAACCTGTCCTACAACTTTCCTGGTTAGACGATCCATTAAGAAATAAATATAACTGGGCATACTACCAAGATGTGCTTTGCGGTATCGGTGTTGTCCTTATGTGCAGTGGCCAAGTTCAGGGATAATGTATCTATTACTTTGAAAAGGCAAGAAGCACTGCACAAACTCAGTTTGCGTAGCACGACACTGCTCAATAGCGCTTATAAGGTTATGCAACTTCCATTGTAATGTGAAACACCATTAGCACCACTAAGTTAAGCTATAAATCCCCCTATAATTGTCTCGCAAGTCAGTTCAGAGGCCAGAGCGAGGGAAGGGCATACCACTTGTAATGGAAAAATTCAGATGGCTCCAAGCACTATGGGAGTTAACACCTGAGGTCAAGACGCTCCTAGACTTAGAACTACTTAGACCTAACTAACTTAAGGACATCACGTACATCCATGCCCGAGGTAGGATTCGAACCTGCGACCCTAGCAGCAGCGCGGTTCCGGACTGATGCGCCTAGAACCGCTTGGCCACAGCGGCCGGTCCAATTGTCATGGAGTCTTGTATTACAATGCGCTGTGGAGGTCAAATCAACCATCATGTTGAAGACAGAAATACGTTTTTTTACGAGCTGACGAAGTTTCAGTCATCTGGTCATAACTATGAGTTTTTTAATGGCTCTGGAAGATGGCCGAGCAGAACTGTAACATATGAAATATTAGTTCACTTTATTACAAAATGATAAAAAAAGTTTCTTAGCTTTCTACCATCCATTGACACAGAGGCGTGTCGAATATTTACAATTGTCTTCGAACAGTGAAGTATCATTTGATGCACACAATTACAAAGGCTTCTCTTGAATACTACTTCAACAGTTACAAAGGTACAGTTTCATCTGAATCTTCAAGAGTATTGCTGTCCCAACTGGATGAGGTCATAAATGACCTTGTGGATAACATCAGATGTTCACTGAGGCTTTTTACGGATGATGTTGTAGCATATCGCGAGGTTGTAACAATGTAAAATTGTACTGAAATGCAGGAGGATCTGCAACGAATTGCGCATGGTACAGGGAATGGCAATTGAATTTCAGTGTAGACAAGTGTAATGTGCTGCGAATACATAGAAAGAAAGATCCTTTATCATTTAGCTACAATATAGCAGGTCAGCAACTGGAAGCAGTTAATTCCGTAAATTATCTGGGAGTAGGCATTAGGAGTGATTTAAAATGAAATGATCATATAAAGTTTATCGTCGGTAAAGCAGATGCCAGACTGAGATTCATTGGAAGAATCCTAAGGAAATGCAATCCGAAAACAAAGGAAGTTGGTTACAGTACACTTGTTCACCCACTGCTTGAATATTGCTCACCAGTGTGGGATCCGTACCAGATAGGGTTGATAAAAGAGATACGGAAGATCCAACGGAGAGCAGCGCGCTTCGTTACAGGATCATTTAGTAATCGCGAAAGCGTTACGGAGATGATAGGTAAACTCCGGTGGAAGACTCTGCAAGAGATACGGTCAGTAGCTCGGTACCTCGGTACGGGCTTTTGTTGAAGTTTCAAGAACATACCTTCACCGAGGAGTCAAGCAGTGTATTGCTCCCTCCTACGTATATCTCGCGAAGAGAGATTAGAGCCCACACAGAGGCATACTGACAATCTTTCTTTCCACGAACAATACGGGAGTGGAATAGAAGGGAGAACCGATTGAGGTACTCAAAGCACCCTCCGCCCCACACCGTCAGGTGGCTTCCGGAGTAGAGATGTAGATGTAGATGTAGATGTTGACTGCTTCATCGTCGGTCACAAACTGAGGGGAGCGAGCCCACGCTCGGCTCTACATCGTCCTCCGTGTGATGGCGGTGCGGTTCCGATAGAGGGCGTGTTTTCAGGAGCGCTTCCCATTCGTCGTTGCGGACTGCACCGAGATATCACTAATTTCCGTGGTAACGATGTGCGTTGGTGTGGCACCGTGATCTTTGGACGATACTACTCTATTTTTCAGCGGAATATATTCAAGCCTAACATGTAAACACTACATAAAATCTGTTTTCGAAAGCTGATCTTCATCTTCCGCAACTTGTCCGTTCGTGTCACGTGTAAATGTGGTGTGTCCCTTCTGTGTGGCACAGTGGCTGCAGGACACCTTGTCGCCCACGGCCGGACTGTAAGGCGATATCTGAATACCGGTTGGGCGACGTGGCGGAGCGCTTGCGCGACCTGCGCCTCCCGGAGCGCCTCGGGCTCGGGCTTCTGCGCGCTGCTGCTTCCTCCCGGAAGAACCCCCGGCTCCCTCTCCCACGGCGAATAGGCTGGACTCCGTCTTATCTGTCCGCCTAGCGCCTCTGCCGCAGAACATGCCCGCGCCGCACGACGCCCTCTGCCGGGGACACGTACGGCCCGTAACGACCAGCCGAGCAGAGGAGCCGGCATCCTAATTAAACAACGCCGCAAAAAGTGACCGGCCACTCACGAGTCTGCCAGCGAGCTCTGCACCTCTCCTCTATTCCTCTCTCTCTCCCTCCCTCCCCTCCCCCCCCCCCCTCTCTCTCTCTCTCTCTCTCTGTATCTCTCTTCGCTGGTCGCGTAGCTGTGGTAATTAACTATAAATACTGGCGCGGGACAAAGGACGAGACAAGGGGGCGATGTCCTTTGCAGAACGCGTCATCGGGCCGAGCGGTCATCGGCAGGCGATGGTCGATGCCGAATGCCGGATCTCTCCGCACGAAATCTCACTGCCGGCGTCGTAATCCCACTGGCCGCTCTGGTGTTTCGTACACAGTTACGTGCAGAGTACCGGGAGAGGATTAACCCCGACAGCTGCTATAGACTTTCGGGATGAAATTAATAAATCACAAAACGAAAGAATTGTGTGAAGGGAAGCAATAGCAACAGGGACACATCAACCACTCCAGGAGTTCACAATCGGAAGAAAAATAACGGACATTAAGGCATAACTTTTAACGCTTTTTTGTACAGGGGAGCTCGTAATCATTGTTTTGAATTTACTGTAATTTATTACTGTTCTTATTGTCACACTTATATTTCGTATGTTTTTTGTTACAGAAATTTCAGATTAATACCTTCTGATTTCCTTGAATATTATTAAAATTTTAATAATGAGTTAAATACTTATGGTTCTTTCTTCATCTTCCGCACTCTCATCCTAGAAAATCTAGAAATTTCAATACATAAAACAGCACAATCAAATTACACAGCGTGTTTGCTTTGACTTGAGACAACTAAACATCTCGAAAGCGACCCATCGTCCGAAAAAAAAAATGTGTAAATTGAAATTTAATATTAGTGAAGGAAACATCGTCTGTGCTAAAGCTGGTTATCTCCTAACCACCCCTCCTGCTGGGTGGAGTCAGGTTTGGTATTTTCAAAAGGGAACCCCCCATCTTTATTGCGTAGCCGGATTCTATGCCAAAAAATATGTACGGCTTGGTAAACCATTGTTTCCCATACGTAGCAGATGGTGCTGTAATCGACAATTTAGTATGTCTTTTTTGTGATTAAGGACCGAGCATTTGATTCTACAGTGCATTTTCGATGTAAATGTAAACATATGTGTCCGCACACTGCTCCAGAAGAACCAAAGAAGCGTTGAATTGCAATTTAAATGGTCGCTGGGTCAGTAGAGGCGGTCCCGTAACCTGGTGCGCCGGATTAACCGACCTTACCTCGCCAAATGTTTTCTTCTGAAATTAAATGGCTCTGAGCACTATGGGACTTAACATCTGAGGTCATCAGTCCCCTATAACTTAGAACTACTTAAGCCTAACTAACCTAAGGACATCAAACATATCCATGCCCAAGGCAGGATTCGAACCTGCGACCGTAGCGGTCGCGCGGTTCCAGACGAAAGAGCCTAGAACCGCTCCGCCACTCCGGCTGGCCCTTCTGAAATTATCTGAAGGACGAAGTGTACGCAGAAGTACCAAATACTCGACAGGAATGCTTGCCCAAACATTCCACCAGACACGCTTTTGGGCTGAGCCAGACTTAATAAATGTATCGAATTGGAGGTGTTCAGTTTCAGCATTTATTGCGAATTTCAGTCACGGTGAGAGGCAAGGAGACTCACCGAAATCAAAGAGCCCAATGGTGAGAGGCAAGAGGAGTCAACAATATCAATCATCCTGATGGTAAGAGAAAACTATTACATCCATCTAGGCGCTCAGTCCGGAACCGCGCGACTGCTACTGTCGCAGGTTCGAATCCTGCCTCGGGCATGGATGTGTGTGATGTCCTTAGGTTATTAGTTTAAGTAGTTCTAAGTTCTAGGGGACTAATGACCACAGATGTTAAGTCCCATAGAGGTCAGAGCCATTTGAACCATTTTTTATTACATCCACGTCGTTGCTCCTGGTTAATGCTAAACGTAGTTTCTAACCAGACATTGAAACGGCTAACCATATTACACTGTATAATCAGATTTGCAACACTAAAGTAAATTTTGAACATAAATATTAGCCGTTAGTGCCCAAAGGCTTACACTTACGTCGTAAGAGATGTGCAATCAGATGCGTCCATTCTTAACAGCAAAATCAGACACACTTGAAATTTGTCGGTTATAGCGCCATCTAACACTAATGGCAAACATTGATTTGGGTAAACATAAGTACTTTTTGACCTAGAATCCATATATGCTATAAAAACTGGGGTTTCCATTTGAAAATACAAAATTGGCCACGCCCACTCAGGAGGGGTGGTTAGGAGATGGCCAGTTGTAGCACAGACGTTGTCCCCTTCACTGATATTAACTTTTCACCTCGAACCTTATTTCCGTACCATGCGTCGTTTTCAAAGTATTTAATTGTGTGAAGTAACAAGAAACACCCTGTGTAACACAGGAAAAGACAGATAGCGAATAGCTTTAGTGCTCAGTTCTCGCAAGTGCATATAAAAAACTAACCAACCGTTGGACAGCTGTTTTCATGTTAACCCTAGCTTCTAAAAATTAAGTGAAACAACGATATTTTGGACGAAATGGCTTATGCCAAATAAATATAAAGGGGTTGTGCTGTCTCTGTATTATCTTTATACTGTCTTCATTGAATTTATTTCAATGTTTCCTTTACTACGCCTGTACTAACGTCGCTCTCTTTCTTGATACTGCACTTCCTCACACTTTCTATATGGACAATACAAATATGAACAAACACTCAGTGTCTCTGCATTCTACTGAAGTCAAACTAGCTACAGTTAACTTGTGCCTACTTTCAAAGTTTTTTGATGAAGGTTTAATTTATTTTTCCTATTTCATTTTCTCCCATGTGGGGATTAGCTAGTTTCCTCCATCGGACGCATCCACATTAGAACTGGGGAAAGCTCACAGTCCAGTGAGGAAATAAAATACTCACCGTGAGAAAGTAAATGGAGTGTTCCGCCAGGTTGGGGGTTGGACACTGCGCTAAAAACTCGTCCCGTAAAATAGAACGTGTTACGAAACGTCAAGATAATGCCTCGGAGGAATATAGAAATAAGGAATATAGAAAACGACTTACGAACAAGAGCTTACGATTTGGAGCGCGTACCATTAGGACTTTGGAAACACATGGAGCTTTCACGATTTTGTCAGAAGAACTCGAAGCGTGCAAGGGGTAAGTTCTTGCATTCGCGCTATTCATCTGTGTCCTCGGTGGCTCAAATGGACACGTAAGCAGGAGATCCCGGGTTCGAGTCCCGGTCGGGGCACACATTTCCAGTTGTCCCAATCGACGTATATCAACAACACCTGTCGGCAGCTGAGGGTTTCAATTAATTATCATTTACTATAGAGAAGCTTCACGGTCGTCAATGTTATCTGTTCTTTCGAGAACATTTACTATCTTCTTGTATATAGTTAAAGGCTACCCAACCATAGACCTTCGTCTGTGCCAACGAGCACAGGTGGTCCGAACTCTTACGGAAATCGTCACCTTAGTGTGCGCTAGTAACAAGTGGATGGGCAAATAACTGTTAGGTAAATTACGTATGCAGATTGTAGACAGTTGGGAATGTGGGTTTCACGGGAAGCGTGCAAGGGATAAGTCCCTGCAGTCGCGCTATTCGTCTGTGTCCTCGGTGGCTCAGATGGATAGAGCGTCTGCCATGTAAGCAGGAGTCCCGGATTCGAGTCCCGGTCGGGGCACACATTTTCAGCTGTCCCCGACGAGGTATATCATCAACACCTGTCGGAAGCTGAGGGTTTCAATTAATTATCATGTATTCTAGAGAATCTGCACCGTCATCAATGGTATCTGTTCTTTCGCCGGCTGGTGTGGCCGTGCGGTTAAAGGCGCTTCATTCTGGAACCGCGTGACCGCTACGGTCGCAGGTTCGAATCCTGCCTCGGGCATGGATGTGTGTGATGTCCTTAGGTTAGTTAGGTTTAATTAGTTCTAAGTTCTAGGCGACTGATGACCTCAGAAGTTGAGTCGCATAGTGCTCAGAGCCATTTTTGTTCTTTCGAGCACAGTTACTATCTTCATATAGATATGAAATGGATCTTGTAGGACTGCAGGAAGTTAGATATCCAGGAACAGGAAAACAGGAAACGGATAGGCACATTCCATACTACAGTGTATCGGAAGATGGAAAGTTCCAGAAAGGAGTAGGTTTTATCGTCAGTAAAAGTTTAGCAGCGGCAGGAATTGAGTCCCAACCGACTGATAAAAGAATAGCTGTCATGAGACTAAAAGGTAGATTCACAAATATAACAATAGTTACACCGACCGAGGAAACGAAGAACGAAAAGAAAGACAGTTTCATGAAATTCTCGAAGACGTAATTAGTAAGACACCAGAACATGGTAAGAAACTCATTGGACGAGATGCCCATGCTAAAGCTTCAATGGACATCATCTGGAAAGGAAAGCTGGGACTGAAAGCATACATGTTGAAAGTAAATGTAATGGAGTGAGGCTACTAAGTTGTGTATGTGCAGCAAACCTAAGGGTTATGAGCACATACTTTCCTGGGAAGAACATCCAACTTGGGTATCACCAGATGGAAGAACGAAAAACAAAATAGACCATGTCCCGTAGATTAAATACATAAAAGCAGTATAGTGAATGTGAAAACTATAAAGGGAGCCGAGGCATGCACAGTCCATTATCTAGTCGTAGCAGAGGTACGCCAAACAATAGCCATAGAAAAGCCAAGGGAGGGGGGGGGGGGGGGGGAGGGAAGGAGGAGGGTGCAAAAGAACACAACACTGACAGACACAGATTGAAGGATAACAGTAAAGCGCAGGAGTTTGTCATGAAGCTGCAAAACAAATTTTATGTTGTAACAATGGAAGACAACCTTGACATTGAAGCCCACTGGGAAGGATAAAAACAAATGTGGAAGAAGCGACACTAGAAGTACGAGGAAAAAGAAAAAGAAGGAAGAAAAATCTATGGTTTTCAGAAGAATGTGAGCAAAAAGCGAAAGAAGGAAGAGCACCGTAGGAAAAACACGTACAAGAGGACTCCAACGAAAGTAAAGAAGCATATGAAAATGTTAGTAGAGAAACTAAAAATCTTCTCAGAAGGAAAAAGAGAGAACATATGGATAGTTTAATCAAAAGAGCAGAGGAGGATAAAAATTCAGGAAATGCCAGAGACTTCTACAGATCAATCAGATTTTCCGGAAAATGATATATACCACGGATGTATGGCATTAAAGATAAAAGTGGCAATACTGTTGTGGAAAGACCCAAAGGCATGGAATTTGCAGGCAATATTTTGAGAAGTTTCTAAATGTTGGAAATTTGTAGTAAGGTCGTATGGGACCAAACTGGTGAGGTCATCGGTCCCTAAGCTTACACAGCACTTAATCCAACTTAAACTAACTTACGCTATGGACAACACACACATCCATGCCCGAGGGAGGACTCGAACCTCCGACGGGGGGGGGGGGGGGGGGGGCAGCCGCACGGACCGTGACAAGGCGCCCTAGACGGCGCGGCTACCCCGTGCGGCGAGGATTTTCTAGATGTTGAAGATAGAAGTGCAGAAATGGAGCAACAACATGATTATCAGAGTTTAGATCCCTTCGTGGAACCGCCGACAGAGATAAAGACACGGAGAGAAAGATAGAAGTTTATGAAAATAAAAGCCTGCGAAAGATATTTGGACCAATCTGTGAGGAACCAGACGTAGTTGAAGAAGCCAAGACAAGAAGACTAAGAAGGGCCGGCCACGTCTATAGAAGAGAGCAGGGATCTTTACTGAGATAAGTCTCTGAGAATAAATCGGAAGGATCGCGGGCCGAAAATGAGACGGAGAGATCAGGTTGGCCAGGATCTCCAGATACTGGGAGCAAGGAAAGAAGATGCCGAAGGCAGAATACTGTGGAAGAGGCTACTTAACGAGGCCAAAAACCGACTGCGATTTATGAGGCCAGGAGAGGAAGCGTAAGTAAGTATTTCATTTTCTGCTGTATATAAATGTCTTGAGGGTCAGTAAATTCACGAATCTAAACTTTTTTCGTGATGACAGCGACTTTCGGACTCGTAATGAATATGTTTTTCTTACCTATTTCCGAGTGCCGTCAAAATTGTATTTTCAAGAAGTTCCTACCTCTGGCTGGAGACAGTTGTCGGTTGCAGGATGCTGTGTGGCGTATCACTGGACCGCTCAGCGGTCGCTTTCCTGGGATGGCTGCGAAAATTTAGAATACCAAAATTCAGCTGAAAATTGGCACAGCGAAGATTCCCCTACAAAGAATAATTGGATATACAAAAAATGTTTTGCGTAGTTCTTGATGCATAGCCCTTCACGGAATTTAGGATGATTATTTTGACTAATATGCAACTTATTTTTTACAATGTGGAGCTGTACGACTTATACAATTGCAAATTTATTTTAACGTATTACTGCTACGGTCGCAGGTTCGAATCCTGCCTCGAGCATGGGTGTGTGTGATGTCGTTAGGTTAGTTAGGTTTAAGTAGTTCTAAGTTCTAGGGGACTTACGACCTAAGATGTTGAGTCCCATAGTGCTCAGAGCCATTTGATCTCTTCTATTCTTCTCTGCTCTCTTGCGAAGCTTCATCAGAAAACTAGTTCCATTTTTATTCCCCTCTTCGAATCGCCTTCTCTTAGTTCTTGATATACCTCCTCACTTTGAATAATTTATATCGTAATGTTTCGCCGAAAAAGTCCATCAACGTGAACTCTCATGACACTATTACACAGTCTCCAGCGACACTTTTCATTACACTGATAAATTCTCAAAACAACATCTCTGCATCTCCTTCCCGATGCTTTGTTTCCTACAGCTTTCTTGTCGATAGGTCGTAATGTAAACATTACTTCAAAATATTTCTTCTTTTCTCATTAGCTGGAATGTTGTCCCACTAAGTTATCTTCTCGTCCGCCATCTCACTTCTGCCTCTATTACCAAACATTAACATTCATTTTGACCTAAGGTGCATAGTATTTTTTCACATATATCATACAATCTACTTTGCACACTTTGAACACATGAACACTACACAAAAGTACAATCACTCATTTCTACATTTTTATTAATCTAATCAGTAAGTGAAACATACTAACTTTACAGTGAAAATAAAGACCATTAACAGAAGACAACTGCCGAATTAACACACAATGATTGCATAAGGCGAAATTTCTGTCACATGGGCTACAGTCGTTTTCTTAAAACTTATTTTCTTCAATTCATATACACTGACGGGAATGGGCGTCGTTACATGTTGAAGCTACAGACCGGCAGTTAACAAGCTTGTTGAATAATCGCATGATGTACGCGTTTGTCAACTCCGTATGGTTCTTGACACACATGTTCCGGCCGAATCTAGCTTGGTACTGTTACCTTCAAAAACAGTTCTTAGTCATCTGTAACATGTCCACAGAAGATATTAGTCCACTTTTCAAACCGTTATTGGTTGTCGGAGATGGAATAGTACTCGTGGCAGAAACTCGCAGGCACATATGTAACATATGTGGCAGCTGAGCAGCCTGGAAAGTCCAGCTAATGTGAGAGAAAACTTTCGTAACAGAAACTCTCTGTCGGTCGCCACATGAGATTAAGTAATTTTCCATGACTTATTATTTCGACTGTGCCTGTATGGATGGTTCTTCTACTGTCGCCAGTTTAGTGTTGCTCAACGATTTCTCTTAAAAGTGTAACCGCGAACATTAATAGAAACAGAAACGCTCCAGATAAAAAGACGTCGGCTCGATTCTACTTGCATGATTGGACAGCAATATTATAACAGTGTATCGATTCCAGTACTACAGCGTGAATAGGGATAACGATCATGCAAAATAATTTACAAACTGATATTCTTAATGCATTTCACTGCACAAACTATAGCTCTATCAGAGCTATCCGTACAGGTACAGTCGAAATAATGTGTCATGGACAATTAATTAATTTCAAGTGACGACCAACAAAGAGGTTCTGTTCTGAAATTTTTCTCTCCAGATTCGCTCGACTTTCCAGGCTCTATATCTGCCACACATTAGAAATTCTTTGAACGTGGGAGAAATCAAAGGAGCAATGCGCCAGGTTTTTGCAACAAACCGGGAGTTTACCTCCAGCTGCAGCGATGCTGACCTCAGGCACCTTGCGACGGCAGCAAAGTCCCGTTCTTCATGGAGACTGTTGCACAATCCATCTCCTCTAACGCTGTCCGTCTACAACTGAGCTTGTTTCCACCCCGAAACCTGCTGCTTTGGCTTCTTGCGGGTCACCAGTCCGATTGGTATTACAAGCACATTCCTCCCAACGGTACGACAGAAGAATTTGTCTGTCAAATTTTCTGGTAATGTCGATATCGCACAAGGCTTGAGACACGCATTTTGTCCTTTTCACCGATTTCCGCCTTAACGAACTCACCGTCACTTCGTGAGATAAGATACAACCATTGTGTAAAATCGCCTTAGACCAAATGAAACACGAATGTCGCAGTAAAAGTTGCTCAGACAGTCGCATGAATGCACCAGTGTATCTCCCTCTGGCGACAACGCAGAAGTGCACTATTGCACGCAAACGAACGTAAAGTTACAAAATAGCACCCTACGATGGATTGGCCCAATCATCTTGCGCCTTTTCTTGTAACTCGGCAATGGTTCTTGCAGACCCTGGAGAGCAAGTAAGTTGCCTTTTCATCTTGTCCCATACGAATTCAATTGGCGAGAGTTTTAACGGTTTTGCTGGTAAGAGCAGTTGCTGTACCCCGGGAAAGGCACTGTGTCGCCGCAGGCGTGTATGCATGACCGCTATTCTGCTTAAAAATTAGATCTTTTTTCCGGTATTAAAATGACATATACAACGTGTGATCACTTTGACACACTACGCAATGTTGCCGGCACTGATTACTTTATGCTGCCGGAAAGTCAAATTTGACTGCGAATTGGAACTGATAATCCCACAGAATGAAGCCTGTGATGGGACATGTGTGTCATGGGTGAAGGCACTCTTAAATAGGCAAGTCTACGCCGTAAACGAGTACGTACGTCACTCGCATGCAGACCGAACCTATTCTCATCACTGAAGACACCAGAGCGCCATTCCACTCTACAGTCAGCTCTTTCACAGCACCAGAGTAGCCACGCTCGGCGGTGTCGTGGTGTTAGCGGTAGCCTGGCCAGAGGCACACGTGATCTTAGTGCTGTCGCAAGAGGTCTGTTCCCGATGGTCCCTGATGACGAAGCAGGTGCAATATGTGAGCGGATTTCGTCCCCTGATGATGTTCGGTCGACCATCATTGCTCATACACTGCATCGATCTTGACATGTGTCTGTTCTACGCGGACGCCCAGGATCCGGTGTAGAGATGTTCCACAGATCACTGTTTAAAGCAGCGGCACGCCACCAGTGCGCTATGTCCATTATGTGTAGCAATCCTTCGATACGTTCATCTAGATCTCCGCAATCCACAGTTCCACTTCAGATGGCTAGATCTTGTCAACAAGAATACACACACATTGTTAGGGCAAGGTTGTATCCTAAACTAAACGTTTCAAACACTGTTCACTTCTAAACTCAGCACACGTATTGCCAGCAGAGTCAGGACAGGCCTCCTAACGCCAACAATATATACATACGTGGGCATGTTGAAAGGTAATGCCTCCGACTTTTTTATGTGAAAACTCTTAAAGCTTTTTTAATAAAACAAACTTTGTTAACACTGTACACCTTTATTCTTCACGTCTACATATTTATTTCTCAACGTAATCACCCGGTGGCGAACACATTTCTCCCAACGAGAGACCAGCTTGTTGATACCGCCACTGTAGAATTTCTGATTTTGTTGACAGATCCACAACCTCTTCCCTGCTTGCACCGCTTCGTCACTGTCAAACTGAAGTCCTCGAAGGTGTTCCTTCACTTTAATAAAGACTCCAAGCTCTTGTCACGCGCGATGAGGTCAGCACCACCGTTCCCATCATTACGTCCGCAGCTCGTGGTCGTGCGGTGGCGTTCTCGCTTCCCGCGCCCGGATTCCCGGGTTCCATTCCCGGCGGGGTCAGGGATTTTCTCTGTCTCGTGATGACTGGGTGTTGTGTGATGTCCTTAGGTTAGTTAGGTTTAAGTAGTTCTAAGTTCTAGGGGACTGATGACCATAGATGTTAAGTCCCATAGTGCTCAGAGCCATTTGAACCATTTGAACCCATCATTACGATCACGATCAACCCAACGTCCACCTTTCTGATATCAATATAATCATCACCATACACAGTGTTTATTCTTCTTTGGATTTCAAGTGACGGCATGTTTTCTGCTACGCAGTTTCTCCCGCCCCAACATAGTTACATTACACATTGACATGTTAAACGCTAGAACTGGGAGCCCTCTAACGGCAGAGAATTGCAACTAGCAGGAAAGGCGACCGAGTAATATGCATGTCATGTAACACGTCGACCGATATTGAGAACAGAATAAAAATTTCAGAGTCTTTACTTTTCAGCACTCCCTCCTACTTTACTTGGTGCCTCTGAGCACAGTCCTCGAGGGCGTTGCAATTTTTTTTTTTCGGCAGAACATTTATAATCGCATAACATTGCCGCGGTATCGCGCATCCAAGCTGTATAGTGTAGAATCAAAATATTCGTACCACTACACGTCATCTTAGATGGAAGATATTAATTGACCGTCAACTTGGTGGTCGTCACTTTGAACGGTTCATATGAGCTTCAGTTTTCGTTATACAGTGTAATTTGTGTATGTTGCCGACCATTACTTCATCATGTCGGCGCTGAGTTTGTAATTCTCTACCTTATGCCCGCATCTCGTGGTCGTGCGGTAGCGTTCTCGCTTCCCACGCCCGGGTTCCCGGGTTCGATTCCCGGCGGGGTCAGGGATTTTCTCTGCCTCGTGATGGCTGGGTGTTGTATGATGTCCTTAGGTTAGTTAGGTTTAAGTAGTTCTAAGTTCTAGGGGACTGATGACCGTAGATGGTAAGTCCCATAGTGCTCAGAGCCATTTGAACCATCTCTACCTCATGCCTAATTTTGATCCCAACTGTTTGGGACATGCTGTACGCATAGGGGAGCTGCGGAAAAAAATTTCAAGGGCGCTTGAAAGCGGACACAGCCTCGTCTATTACACATTACTTTGACGTCACACTCCACTGTCTCCAATATTACAGCAGCCACTCGTTCGATTTTTCATACTTTTCCTAGCGTCAATAGCATTTTACACAAATAAAATGCTATGCAACATCATCGCCTGGTAAAACTACTCTGTAATATTAACACTGTAATATTTAATCTTTACGGCTTTCAAATGTCATAATGCAGTATCTCAAACAGAATGGCCTCCATGCCATCGAGAATGGATTCCGAAACCATCGATGATTCGAAACCAAATTTTTCCTTCTCTCACATGTCATATTGCACCAAGCAAATCAGTACGTTGTAGTATTTTTTGACTTTCGGAAAGCACTTACCTCGGCATGGCCCTATCGTCCATTAACTAAAGCACAATTACGTAGCGTATCTAATAAATTGTTTGGACTGGCTTCATTATCTCTTGGTAGGCAAGATGCAGCATGTTATCTTTGATGGAGAGTCATCGACAGTAGTAAAATTAACTTTGGTCCGTACGATATGATCTCGAAAGGACGGTGTAATCTCTTCCTCTGTGTAGCTGAGCAACAGGCTCCTTTGCACCAAGCCAGGGGGATTGCCCTCTCCACCATGCCGACTTAAGGGGAGTTTACTATCTTTGGCCCGAAAAGAGCATATTCTTTGAGAACTTTTTCTCGAGATGTGTTATAGATATCAATGTCAAATTTGGTCAAAATGTTTATTGATAATTCCTCTACAAACTGGAATTTTTTTCGACCGAAAATGTCGAAGATCAAATGCAGAAGTGCCGTCGGAACGAAACAAGATTTCGATGTAGACCTCTACGCGCGGTATGTCACAGGTCAGTGGCTCGTCTGAAATCAAAATTGAGTTGACGTTAGAGAAGTATATAAGATTCTTTAGGAATTGTACCTCGCTTAAGTTATATGGACCATAGGAAACAAAATGGCGGCCATTTGAAAAAAAGAAGGGTTTTTTCATTGATTTTTCAACTTCGTCGGCGAAGTAATATTTGCAGTAGATGGAGCGGAATAAAAGTGGTACAATTCCTAGAAAATTTAGTTAGCTTCGTCGGAAACAAAGAATCATGCCAACTGGTTCAGTAGATTTGAAGTTACCATACCACGCGATAAAAAAAAGTCATTTCGAGAAAAACGTGTTTGAAGTTTTGACTACATATAAATGCAATATCATGCAACGTACGTTCAATCTGCTATTCCGGGTCCATAAACTAGTCCCTAATCTTCCTCATAGATGGCGTTCTACTCTATCTGGGCCATCCTGCGCTGCTCCAGAGCCGCTCGAACGGCCGGTGACAAGCGGTTTTCGTCCGATTGAATCCGGTGGTCGTCCGAATGCTTGGCGAACTGCGTCGAATAGAGTCCCGGGGTGACGTCCATCGTTGTCATGGTCTTCAGAATTGCTAAATACCCTTTCGTTGAAGCTGCCCACTGTCAGGAAAGTCGCAGTCTCCACAGTCTTGGCACCAGAATGCAAATGCTTGGGGGCTAACTTCCAAACAGACGCGTTCAAACTTTCATTTGAATTTTGTGTGTTTCTTCCCAAGCACCGGTACAATAACTCGTCCACCGAAAGCAAAAAACTGGTGCGTGAAAAAGGCCGATTTCAGGAAGGTGCATTTTTTTGTTCAACCGCGAATAACAAACATTTCCGTTCCATATTCGAAAAAACCGTTGCAGAAGTGGATTCTAAACACTTTTATGGATCCAAAAATGCAATTTAAAAAAATCGGTTTTTTGAACCAAAAGATAGTAAACCTCCCCTTAACTACAGGTGACCTTCCAAGGAGAAGAGCTGTGAGTCATGTGGCACGTGGATGCTATGGGCATTTCCTCGAATAGAATATGACTGATGGGTGTCTGAGTCTCTATTCTACCAGCTTACATGCCTGAGAAGCGCGTCGCTTCGATTTGCTGGAAGACAGCCTTGGAAATCAGACTGCTACTTATCGCTGTGGAATTCAAAGATAAAATAGAATTAGTGAGCACTTGTTGGACTTATCTGGTGAGCACGTTAGTGTGCAGACTGTACGAATCGGTTTTCGGAGCTACTCTCTGTGCCGTAGGGTTCCTTCAACTACGTGTCTTTCAATGTTTGTACGTTTGAGTTAACCCGGATATTATTTAAAGAGGTTATCGGTTCCAGATTGACTAACTTACATTTGCTAACGTTGTTGTCTGATTACTGTCTATAGGATTTGAGCCCCGTTAGTAGTTTATGAATATTGTTTGTGCTTGTTGTATGTGGCATACAGAATTTCTGTAAGTTTAGTTTTACTATCTACCGTTTTATTTTAATTCCTGTGGGCTTTGTTGTTTGAATTTTATTTATGCGTTTTATTATAACCAGCCCATGTTATCATAACCTAAAACCAAGCTACGTACATTGGTGTATTCCCTCATAGCTGAGACTTGCATTCTACCTAATTCCATGTTTGGTTATTTGCTCCTCGAGCTCTTTAAGGACGTAAGCGTTATCTGTTTATGAGAGTTCAAATACTCTTGCTCTGACTTACGTAAAGGTTTAATTTTATATTGTTTTTATCGTCACTCATTGCCTGGTATGATCTGGTATGTTTACAGCTGTTAACTAATGTGTTAACCAAATGTTTATTCATGCTTCATGTACTGATCTGAAACAGTTGTTAATAGAAATTTTGTCGGTGTGATCTACTAGTACCTGAATTCGTACTGGGCTCCATTAAATTTATTTTCAGACAGAACCACCTAAATCACGAAGAACTTTACTGAAGGTCAAAATTTGAAATTTTAAATTAATATTAAACTTTGAAATACTAAATCCTTACTGCTGATTTTTTTGTATGGTTATAAATAATTACACTCGCTCGCGCCTGTCAGATCTCACATGTTTCAAAAATAACATTTCACAACTCGTTAATTAAAAGTAACTGATCTTTTCTGGCTGAGATGTCTTATTAAGTTTTTTGTGCCCTGGCACCTTACTACTCCTCGCTCCTCACGCGGTCATTTCACATTGGTGCACAGATTGGCAGCTAACTTTAAACGTACACAAAACGACAAAACTAACTAATATTTGATTAGGTTATCAGTGCTTCACAGTTAGACACAGACAACTCAAATAAATGCCTGGGTGGAATCATTTGTAGGGATGAGAAGAAGGGTGATAACATAGACAGGCTGATCGTAGATAAGGCAGGTAACAGACTTCGGTTCATTGACAGAATACTAGGAGAAAGCAGTCAGTCCATAAATCACTTCTGTGGTCCATCTTATAATATTGCTCAAGTGCGAAGAACTAATATGATATTGGACTAGTAAGGGACACTGAACTTAAAAAAAAAGGGGGGGGGGAATGGTCGACATAAGTGGTCACAGGTTGGTTTGACTCACGAGAAAGCGTCACGGAAATGTTTAAAAGGCTGTATTGGCGGATAATGAAGAAAGAAGCAAATTATCCAACGAAAGTCCACTTAAGAAATTGTGAAGACCAATACTAAGGGAATTATCTAAATGCTTCCACGCATCTTTCCTGTAGGGACCTTGAAGACAAGCTGAAGTTAATTACAGCACGCGCAGAGAAATTCCAGCAATCTTCCCGCACTCCATACGTGATTGCTAGAACTACCTTGATAAGCACACTCTCCCATACAGTTCTCAGTCGGTTGCAGAGTATGTGTGTAGACGTAGGTGCACTGAGAACGTTTAGTCCGGACTTGGTGTACATTTTCGTCACGTCGCCGGCTGTCAAGTTTGCAACTTCATTATTCAAGTACCCGCGAACAGCGCTGATTGAAGGGCCCTCCTTACGCCAAAGATGGACCGGAGACGCAAAAAAGACGTCGCTTTTACAGGCTGCAGAGTGCAGAGTAACGCTGGAAAGACGAAAGTCATTAACTAAGACTACTTTCTACTCACTGAATATTTCCTCGCTGTTGTACGGCTACATTCTCTCAAGGAGGCGCATTTTCAAACGAATATTTTACGATTAGGAAACACAGACATATTACCTTGCAGTTTTCCTCGAGCAGAGAAAGAGAGAGAGAGAGAGAGATGGCTACAAAACGCAAACACGGTTCTCTTTACAGACTGCCGCAGAGCGTAAGACGAGGATGAATGTTCAGAATGTAAGAGTGTAGCGGCCGACGCCTTAGCAGTCCGAGTAACTCCCTAATTAAAATCTGGGAAAAACGCAGAACGAGCGTCTTCTGTAATTAAAGACAGGCGCTGTCTCTTTTGCTGCAAGGGACTCAGGACTCAGGACGAATAACGGACATGAGACCAAAAATTCGACTGTTTCTTTGCAGACAGACTGACTCAAGGAACCCGTTACCCGTCTATCCAGTGCACGGGCTACATTGAGCACTCCCGAATACGTTACTCCAGTTTCAGGAGGAAGATGTAGCATTGGTATTCTCACAGGAGCGTTGGCTCATATATAACTTAGGCGCTATAGGAAAACTCAGTTGTTCCTACATACATACGAAACTTTACAACCAGACCTTTAAGTCTGAAGTTAACAACAAACAAAGCCAATGAAAATTCAGACTAATTGTGTGAAGATAAATGTATAGAAACAATCACCTGTTTCCTGTTTTATCGTATGATTTTCAGTTCAACCATTAAATGTATCTTTAAGATGTGTGACTAATATTACAATAACTGGTAAACATAAAATAAAAGAAATGCCAAGCGCAATATAAGTAAAAGGGTCACTATTTTGAAATTCCATAATATTCCCCCATTGCGACGTAGAAGTTTGAAACTTAGTTCAAAGGTGCCTATAGCCCTCTGTAACGGTGCAAAAGTATGGCGCCATGTGACATTTCTCCCCGGTTCGACGACGCTTTAAACTGCAAGGTGCCGACAAAAAAATGGTTCAAATGGCTCTAAGCACTATGGGACTTAACATCTAAGGTCAGCAGTCCCCTAGACTTAGAACTACCTAAACCTAACTAACCTAAGGACATCACGCGCATCCATGCCCGAGGCAGGGTTCGAACCTGCGACCGTAGCAGCAGCGTGTTCCGGACTGAAGCGCCTAGAACCCCTCGGCCACCGCGGCCGGCAAAGTGCCGACACATATTGAAAATAAGGCCAGAGCTCAGTACTTAACGTGAGGTGTAAGGTTGGTTAATGATGTCACATTGGCACCTATTTCACCACAGTTCTGCCAAAGTCATCGTGGAGGTGTCACATGATGGGAAGCTTGTCACCACCACCTCCACCCTTACTCACACCACTCCTCTTCTCATTGTGCCTCTGCAGTGGAGATCGGAATATCGACATCTAGCGTTGAAAGCACACGGTCTTCTTTTGTGTGGATGAGGAAAACATTTCAGAACACCGCCGCTCGACACGAAAAGGCCCCAGGAAGAGGAATAAAAGGCGTCACTGGAACCACCCCTTCCCTTGGAGAACTCCTTTACACAAATTTCGCAGCCGAAAACAATAGTTTCAGTGTGCAGCGCAACGGAACAACGTTCTTGACAGTCTTCACTGCTGACGCCCAAGGGACGATTCAACAGTTCTCTAAAGACATCATGGGGTGCAAACCCACTGAACATAAATTGACTCCTTTGGAGTGTAATGAAATCGCAGTGTTTGCCGTGGCATAGATTGCGGAACGGCTATGGACCATTAAAAACCATACGTCAAAATTTGGATGTGATATGAAATAGCAAAGCCGGCCGTATTGGCTGTGCGGTTGTAGGCGCTGCAGTCTGGAACCGAGCGACCGCTACGGTCGCAGGTTCGAATCCTGCCTCGGGAATGGATGTGTGTGATGTCCTTAGTTAGGTTTAATTAGTTCTAAGTTCTAGGCGACTGTTGACCTCAGAAGTTAAGTCGCATAGTGCTCAGAGCCATTTGAACCATTTTTTGAAATAGCAAAGTGTGTTCGTCGTTTCTTAGCTCTTGTGTTTCGTGCCCTTACCTTGGGCGTGATCTTAATGTGTTGTGGCATTGACTCCTGCATGAATAAAACGGCTAAGGATCCTGCTAAGATCACCAGTTTGGCAGCACTCTCAGTGACGCTCGCACACTTGTCTTGAGTACTTTAAAAAGTTACCTGAACAGAAACAATGCTAGACCGATTTCTAGGCGCCTGCGGGCCGGCAACCCCTTCCACACATCTCAGATTCAACACCCTGGGAAGCAGGCACTACAGCAGAAGCATATTGCCACTCAGCTGTATGGTGTCAAAAGGGTTGCCTGCCCACAAGTACCCAGGAATAGGTTACTGTACAGGTACATTTTTAAAATGCTAAATAGAGGTACACTAGTGGCACTGAGGGTATTGCCGAATGAGTGGTTTTAGGTGGAACCTTTTCCATTTTATTCATACACCTGCCAATGCCACCCTCACATATGATCATTCCACAAGAGGGTGATACATAGGAAGGCCGAAAAAGCATGAACACTCTTATCTGCTCTAGATAATCTTCAGATTTCATCGAATGGTTTCGAACAGTGCCTAATAGTTGTAACCAGTATACCAGAGCAAAAATTGTCATCGCACCACATCCTAAGAATGTCAGAGAAAGAGTGAATCATAGGGTGGAGGGAGGTCCACGGTGTCGAAGGATGTCAAGAACGTTGTTTTGTTGGACACCTCACTGAAAACTGTAATTTTCTACCTCTAAACATGTGTAAATGAAAGCCCCTAGGGAAAAGATGGTTACAACGACGTCCATTACGTCTCTTCCGAGTGTCTGTGTATCTGAAATGTTTTCCTCGACCACACCTAGCAAAGCCACGTGGTTTCAACAGTGGATATCGCTATTCTTATCTCCGCCGCATAAACGTCAACAGAATGGGTGAGACGTGGTTAAGATTAGAGGACGGGTGTGGCGACCTTCCTATCATATGGCACGTCCACGTTGGCTTCAGCAGGACTGACATGAACTTTAGTGCCAGCGTGACATCATTAACCCACGTTACGCCTCAAATGAACCTCTGAGCTCTGTTCTTTTTATCGTATGTGTCGACACCTAGCTGTCTGAAGCGTCATTGAGCCCAAGACTGACGTCCCAGGGAGCCGCGATTTTGCACCATTCAAAGGAAAACTGTAGGCACCTTTGAGCCAAATCCCAAACTTCTCCAATTCAATGGTGGAAACTGACGGGTTTTCGAAACAGTGACTCTGTAATTCTTTTGTGCAGTGTAGGAAGAACCTGAACTGAAGACGAAACTCCAACCAGTAGCTGTCAGATACATACCTCGCTAATTAACATGCTGATGAAAACTTCAGACTCTTCTACTTCATAGTTTTAGTCTTAGAGTACAATGTGTTCCTCTGACTCCACAGAAGTTTCACTTTCCTTACATATCGATCGTTGAATAGTGGACGGGTTTTCAGCTGGCTTATAGACTCTAGCCATCCTCCTCTAGTTTACAGTGCATGGTCTGAAACCTCCATACACATTGCATAAGTGTACTGGACCAGAACTAGAATCCGAAACTTTCCATGGGTATTGGCTTTACATAAATTGTAAAGACATAAATATGATTGTACTGGACCAGAACTAGAATCCGAAACTTTCCATGGGTATTGGCTTTACATAAATTGTAAAGACATAAATATGATTGTACATACGACACACAGTGACGACTGAAATCAGTGAAAAACTTAACTTGATAGCTCTTTTTCTGCATGCTTACTGTCGCTAGGCTCTTCCTCGTCATTGCAAGGGGTTTTGGTCGTCTATCACACTGATAATTACTTCGTAGCCCGTCCACATTTCATAGCCAGTGCCATTATCATCGTTTTAGCCTTTCTTGTTTTCCTAATAGCCTTCTTCAAATCCTAAAGGTACTTTAATCAGCCCACTTAGTCTTCATTGTGAATGATGCAACTGCACGATATGTCGCAAGTGATGGAAACAGCTGGGGCGGGATTGTCATCGATTTAACAATATTTGAGCAACCGATACTCTGCTGTACAGCGCTTAAATGCCGTGAGTATACTGCCCTAGTGCAGTTTTTGGTCAAAGTTGGCTGGAGTGTGAACTAGAATACCCACAGCTTCAGTGAACCGTCAACTGTAAAATGACATTCGTTCAATGAATCTTGCAATAAGAGTTCCTTTATTTTTTCTCAGCGTCATAACAATGCAAACAAATCTCTTTCTTGCAAAAAGTTTGATAGAGATGTAATATGACCTCGAACCTTTGAAATGCTTCGTGCAATGCATTTGTAATTCGCGGAACGTTACGTTTCCTGCTCTATCCAGTTGGCCACACTAGCGTTGGGGCTGGTTAGATGGTGTAGTCGGTGGCGTTTGTAGCTCTGCTACGCCGCTCCGAGCAACAAGTCTTGCGCTGGCCAGCACTCAAGCCGAAGTCTTGCACCGAACAACGGGTGAGCCAGACAGCGCAGCTGGTCTGGCCTTGGAATGCGAACGGCTGCGCGCAGTGGATTTATTTTCGGTGGTGCAAGGAGCAGCCACACGGAGTTGTCTTGCAGACAGCAGTGGCTGTTCCTGATGTTGTGTGTGCTGTGCGCAGGGCCTCCAATACTGTCCGGAGGCAGTCTGTTGACAGGGACTCATAACGGAAAGCTTTCTCCAAGCTGTTACGTCAAGGACCTGTGTTCGGGACCATACTAAGGGTCAGAGCGGGGCATGGCAGCTGCGTGGACAGAAACAACTTAATGGGGTGACTGATGTCTTTTCCTGGACAAGAGGAAAGGGATTCCGATGGAGACACAGATAGTGAGCTTCCTGATTACAAGAGAAACAGTATTTTAGTCGGTCGAGTGATGCAACATACACTGAGATGAGAAAAGTCATGGGACACCTCCTAATATCGTGTCGGACCTCCTTTTGGAGAGCGTGGTGTAACAGCTCGACCTGGCATGGACTCAACAAGTTCTTGAAAGTTCCCTGCGGAAATACTGAGCCATGCTGTCTCTATTTCCCTCCGTAATTGCGAAGCTGTTGCTGGTGCAGGATTTTGTGCACGAACTGACATCTCAGTTATGTCCCATAAATGTTCGATGGGATTCATGTAGGGCGATCAGAGTGGCCAAAGCATTAATTGAGGGGCCCAGTGGAAAAGGGACACATGCCACTAGAGTATGTTGCGTCAGGAAATGGGAATTAAGGAAATATGATTTTGTACAGTATTTTGAACTCCTGCTGTGATATCAACAGTTGTTACAATAACTAGACGGCGTTTTGCAACAACTATTAAATATTATTACAATTTAAAGTACAGAAAATGAAATCCTTGACCTGTAGGCACATTACATAGCACGTCATTAATAGTCAAACTCCTTATCAATGCTTCTGTGTTCCATTGTATCGTCACTACCATCAGATATCAATGACTGATAAAAACTTGAATGTGCTGGCGGCACAAATTGCAGTAAGCTTTGAAGGTCCTTGAACTTTGCTGCCTTAATTTGACGTCCATTTGGATATTTCGGAACTAACTGGCAATGTGCAAGCTTCGTAAATCGTCCACGACACTTCTGTAAACTAACTCGCAAAGGTTACTCAGTTTGATTGTGTAAACATCTGATATATACAGAATGTTTACGACTCACTAATCTAAACACCATTGCGTTTCGGATGTCTGCAGGCTTTTTCTCAACAGTAACGTTACGTTTGACGATTCTGTTCATTATAGACGACAAAGACACGAAGTCGTTTTCTTCATTTCAACCACAATGAATGGGTTCTTTTGCTTGCTCTTTCTTATAAGTTCAACCCATTTTGGTGGAGTATACACAGCCCGCGTCTTTCTTTTCAGCTTCTCAGTAACTCCCAAATCCCTGTCACATGGCAGGAACATGTGACCAAGGAGGAGAAATTTGTGCTCAATAACTTCAAAACATTTCTTATCTAGGAGGTACAACCACATACCTTGGATAATATAGTTTTTATTTTGTCTATCACACGAATCTGAACAAATTATGAGCCTTCGATGACGTTCTTCCCTCACCATGTCTAAAGCCTCTAAAACTCAGCTAGCTACTTCATATGCAACATTCTCGGACCAGACACACGCCACTGCCTTCTCATCACTACAACGGTGAATAGAGAAATTACGTGTCCAGTGTTGTCTCTTATAAAAAAACTGTTTCCGTCGAAATCTATGGTGTTGGCAATGCTTGTTGCTAAGACCATGCACAAAACGAATGCATCACTACCATCCTGTTTTCACTCATTCGAGTCATTTTTCAGAGCACTATATGGAGCTTCAGCTTTCTCAAGGTGTAGTCTAATGTCTGGGGATTTGGTGTTATTACGTGTCTTAGAAGAATCACAAATACGACATGTATCACTCGACGGCAATTTAAAACCAATATTATATTCCGTGTTGAAAATGGTTTCATACACATGTTGTTTCACTGGGACTTCATCTGTATTTTTAAGATCACAGTACAAACGATACATCCCAGCAATCGAATGAACAGATGTTATGTAGGACTTGTTCGGATTCTGCGTTCTACTATAATGTGAAGTGTACCTTGGAAAAATTGCGATGTGATTTCTAATAATTTTTCTCTCGTTATCAATGGCATGAGGTCTGTTAGAACGCTTGCCTCTTCTATCCTGTCTAGTTGTATGTACATATACATGTGTTGTCGATTCATGACTCTCAGTTTCACATTCTTCATTGCTACGGACAGTCCTCAAACGTTTAACAGAAATGGCATGAATAGCTAAAAATGCAGTCCTACACACTTCAGCCTCAGTAAATGGAGTGTCACGAATACAATACCTGAAAGAAGCATTCCTCTGGCTTACTGTTGGAACCCTACTCTTCTTTGCATAAACTTTTTTTGCATTTATTAGGCCGCACTAATCCAAATAAATAAGCATTTTGTTTATTATAATCTCCCAACCGATATATCGCCTCCTTCTGTTCTTCATTCAATGTTCAGTATTTGCAGAAAATAGTTTTGCAGCATGGATCACTGGCACTACGAAAAAGGTCCTTAGGCACAATCTTATTTTTTCGGGAGTTCTATTCTTTTCCATTGTTTCTTAACCTCTTTCTTTCATAATCTTTCCACTCATTTTCCTTAGGAATTCTTTATTTTACATGTTGCATTTTCTTCATGAGTAACAATAGCAATACCAACCCATCTTGGAAACATATGAACAACATTTGAGAAACGCTTTTTGTAATCACTCAATATTTCTTTTGAAATGATTAAGGTTTATGAACTCTACACCCTGATACTCCTTTTGCGCTTTTATATGTATTTATTTTTTTCAACACCATAAAACATAGCCTTAATGGCGGCTACTCTCAATCCGACATAGAACATCTCTCTTCCAATGTCCAACATAGAATAATTATCTCTTTGCCGTAACTTAATACAGTCTGAATATCTTTGTTATCGAGTTCGCACGGAGATGCTTAAATTCCAGAGTATTTATCTCTCGCGCAGGTATTTTACATTTATCGTCGTTTTAATATTGCGTCGTACTTCCTCATGTAGTCAGTCCCACCGTCACACCTTCACATGCCCATTTTAGGCAAAAATTTTCTGCCTGAATCATGCAGCACTATCACCGTGAGAGGGTGGTACGGGACTACAAGTCCCACCGCCACACCTGCAAAGCGAATTGCAGCGACGGAGTCACTGCCCTGTGGAAACTCACTGCCTCACCAACACAGTTAGACCGCAGTAGGCCGGTGACGCTGTATTGCAACATATCACCCCGGACTACAAGCCCACTTAAAAAAAAAAAACTCATGTAGTACTATCATCGTCAGAGGGTGGTACGGGACTACAAGCACCACCGCCACACTTCCAAAGTGAATTGCAGTGACGCAGTCACTGCCCTGTGGAAATTTATTGCCTCACCAACACTGTTAGACCGCAATAGACCGGTGATGTTGTATTGTAACATATCACCCCGGACTACAAGTCCAAAAAAAACGTTCGTGGGTTTCACGGTCAAGCAAGCTAAGCAACTGTCGAAGTTATCTTCCGAGTAGTGCTAGGCGAGTCCTGGCCCCGTTCACGTCGGCCAGCCCGCGCGTACTGACGCAAAGGCATAGAATCAGGGCAAGAGATAGAACCCGCGAGTAGGATTATAAACACAAGACAGAAGACCACACAAAAACCCAACATGTCGAAGCAAACTGAAAGGCCAAAACAGAAACGGAAACAAAACAAACAAACGGATACGGAACCACCAAACCTCATGACACAACAGCCGGAAAATTACACGAACGAAAACACCGAATACCAACACCAGCACCCGCACACAAATGATACCACAGGGGAACCATACCAGCACACAAACCAAATTGCGGAAGAGCCGCACCAGCCCCCTCTTACTGAGGAAACGCTGGACCCCAGTCAACCCCTCATCAGCGTAATTATAAAAGGCAATGAACACGACGGTTACTTCACAAAAGTAAAATCGAGAAGGAAAAGTCATACGAGCGACACCTCGTCGGATGAGAAAGAACCGCCAATCACCCATGCCCAGAAATACGCAGTGAGACTGACAAACCTTGAGAAAGAGGAAACTACAAAGTCTCTGTACACAAAACTAAAGCAAGTCAATCTCGCCGCGGAAATCTTGGACATCAAACTTAACAGAAACGGGAACGCTGTCCTACTAAGCCGAAATCCAAATCTCGAAGAACTCACAATCAAAAAGTTCGAAACACACTGTAGGCCCGAAATGAGAATACAGTCAATCAAGCTCTCCGAAATAAACCAAGAATCAACAAGACCAAAGTCTTTCTCACCAAGCCTAAGTGTCGTAATCACTAAAGTTGACTTCGATGTGACAGAAGGCGACGGAGAAGAGGCGCTCAGAGAAATAAATCTAAAATTCGAAAGAGTGATCAGAATCCGTTCCAGGGCGACAGAAAATCCAATCGCAAAAATGCGAGTAGTCACCCGCGACCAGGCAACGGTGGATTCGCTTCTAGCAAACAACCTCAAAATACACTGCAAGGTCCACGAGGTAGAGACATCAAATCTCCCCCCTCCCCAACCAGCGCAATGCGCCAAGTGCCACAGTTACGAACACCTAACCAGCAACTGCAAAAAACCACCTGTCTGCAGTAAATGCGCCGGTCAGCATTTTAGCAGCAGCTGCACCGCAAAAGACTCCACACCCAAATGTCAAGGCTGCGGAGGAGAAACCTTGCAAACGACGTTAGATGTCCGCTGAGACCAAAGGAACCTGCATCATTTGAAACCACCGCCCCAATCCGCTGCATCAACACCCCAGCTGAAAAAGAGGCAAATTCCGACGACGAGAAATACGTACAGATTAACGACCTCCTTAGAGCTGTCACCACTGCTCTCATCAACATACTACCTGAGCGAAAGGATAAAGTTGAAACAGCCATAAACGACACAGCCAAAAAATTCTTCAACAGAAAAATTGCAGTCACACAAAGTTTGCACATACATATAAGTGACATGCCAACAGAATATCATTCCTCAATCGCGCCACCAAAGTTAACGCCCAAAAGACACGCCCAGTCGCAACCTCGTGAAACGACTCTGAAGATACCCCCTGCGCAATCAGACGAAAGTGCAGCACCGGCAGTCGCCCAAACAGGCGGAAAACAGTAGAAAAGCAACACAGTCCCCCCCCCCCAAAAAAAAGACCCCTCAGTTTCACCAGGGACAAAATGGCTACCAAGGATAGAGAAGAAACTACCGAAGGCTCCGTCATTGCCTTCGTTAACTCAAATGGGATAAGAACGAAAAAGAACCTCATTGAACACCTAATTGAAAGTGAAAACATCAGTCTGCTAGGAATAGCAGAAACGAAGGCAACTGACATCCCAATAGACATCAAAAATTTCACCTGCCACAGGTTTGACAACCCGCAAATTGGAAGACACAGGAATGGAGGAGTAGCTGTTCTACACAACAAAGATTTCCCAGCCACTCGGATAGATATCCCAGAAACTTTGAAAACATACAGGCTGTTAAACTCAGAACCCAAACAAAAACCAGGAAAACGGTCTACATAACAACAATGTACACCCCACCAAAAGTAAACATCAGAGAAGATTTCATCAGATACCTCGCAAGCCTAGGCACAAACATTGTCATGGGCGATTTTAACGCACGTTCAACCATGTTCGGGGATACAGGTACCAACATAAATGGCAGAACATTGGAAAAACTCTTTGAAACAAGTAACATCAAAAGAGTGGACAATAGGCAACCAACCTTTATCAATCACAGAGGATCCTCCATCCCTGACCATATTCTTTTCACTACCTCAATTGAAAAACAAATAACCACCCACTGGGTTGGAAACAGTATAACAAGCGACCATCTTCCTATTCTAATAAGAACAACCTTATTCAATGCCACAAAGGTTCACACAGACACAAAAATAATTTACGACATCAAAAACATGGATGTCAAAAAATACCAGCAAATCCTAGAAACAAACTTACCAGGAACTGAACCCATTATCACAGCAGATGAACTAAACGAATATAACAAAATCGTAATAGCCGCAATAACACAAGCGGAAAGAGACACTGCACCTACAAAAAGGATTAAACCAGGCCTCAGCAGAATCCCAGAACATATACTAGCCACAATCAAATTAAAGAGAAGAACATAAAGACAAATCAAAAGAACTCAAGGAGACGAACATAGAATAGAATGCAACAGGCTTAACAATCTAGTCAAGAGGCAGCTGGCGGAAATCAGAGCCCAAAAATGGGAAAGAACGCGCCATCAGCATCAGCAACCGTAGTAGTTGATCGCCTCAGAGAGAACCTGCAGAACGTCGTGAAGAAGTTTCGTGATCATACTATTGTAATAGGGGGAGACTTCAATCTACCAGGTATAGAATGGGATAGTCACACAATCAGAACTGGAGCCAGGGACAGAGACTCTTGTGACATTATCCTGACTGCCTTGTCCGAGAATTACTTCGAGCAGATAGTTAGAGAACCAACTCGTGAAGCTACCGTTTTAGACCTCATAGCAACAAATAGACCGGAACTTTTCGACTCCGTGAATGTAGAAGAGGGTATCAGTGATCATAAGTCAGTGGTTGCATCAATGACTACAAGTGTAATAAGAAATGCCAAGAAAGGAAGGAAAATATATTTGCTTAACAAGAGTGATAGGGCACAAATCGCAGAATATCTGAGTGACCACCATCAAACGTTCATTTCTGAGGAAGAGGATGTGGAACAAAAATGGAAAAAATTCAGAAACATCGTCCAGTACGCCTTAGATAAGTTCGTACCGACTAAGGTCCAAAGCGAGGGGAAAGATCCACCGTGGTATAACAATCATGTACGAAAGGTACTACGGAAACAAAGAAAGCTTCATCATAGGTTTAAGAGTAGTCGAATCACAGCTGATAAGGAAAAGCTGAACGAAGCGAAAAAGAGCGTAAAGAGAGCAATGAGAGAAGCATTCAACGAATTCGAACATAAAACATTGGCAAACAATCTAAACAAGAACCCTAAAAAGTTTTGGTCATATGTAAAATCGGTAAGCGGATCTAAATCCCCTATTCAGTCACTCGTTGACCACGATGGCACCGAAACAGAGGACGACCGAAGAAAGGCAGAAATACTGAATTCAGTGTTCCGAAACTGTTTCACTGCGGAAAATCGTAACACGGTCCCTGACTTCAGCCGTCGCACGGACGCCAAAATGGAAAATATTGAAATAAACGATATCGGAATTGAAAAACAACTGCTATCACTTAGTAGCGGAAAAGCATCCGGACCAGACGAGATACCCTTAAGATTCTACAGTGATTATGCTAAAGAACTTGCCCCCTTTCTATCAGCAATTTATCGTAGATCGCTGGAAGAACGTAAAGTACCTAGCGACTGGAAGAAAGCGCAGGTCGTTCCCATTTTCAAGAAGGGTCATAAATCAGATGCGAATAATTATAGGCCTATTTCGCTTACGTCAATCTGTTGTAGAATAATGGAACATGTTTTGTGTTCTCGTATTATGACGTTCTTAGATAATACAAATCTCCTTCATCATAACCAACATGGATTCCGCAAACAGAGATCATGTGAAACTCAGCTCGCCCTATTTGCCCAAGAAATTCACAGTGCCGTAGACACTGGCGAGCAGATTGATGCCGTATTCCTGGACTTCAGGAAGGCATTTGATACGGTTCCGCACTTACGTTTAGTGAAAAAAATACGAGCTTACGGAATATCGGACCAGGTTTGTGATTGGATTCAGGAATTCCTAGAAGAAAGAACACAACATGTCATTCTTAACGGTTCAAAATCTGCAGATGTAGAGGTAATTTCGGGAGTACCGCAGGGAAGCGTGATAGGACCTTTATTGTTTACAATATACATAAATGACTTAGTTGACAACATCGGTAGCTCCGTGGGGCTATTTGCAGATGACACGGTTGTCTACAAGAAAGTAGCAACATCAGAAGACTCGTACGTACTCCAGGAGGACCTGCAGAGGATTAATGCATGGTGCGACAGCTGGCAGCTTTCCCTAAACGTAGATAAATGTAATATAATGCGCATACATAGGGGCAGAAATCCATTCCAGTACGATTATGCCATAGGTGGTAAATCATTGGAAGCGGTAACGACCGTAAAATACTTAGGAGTTACTATCCGGAGCGATCTGAAGTGGAATGATCACATAAAACAAATAGTGGGAAAAGCAGGCGCCAGGTTGAGATTCATAGGAAGAATTCTAAGAAAATGTGACTCATCGACGAAAGAAGTAGCTTACAAAACGCTTGTTCGTCCGATTCTTGAGTATTGCTCATCAGTATGGGACCCTTACCAGGTTGGATTAATAGAAGAGATAGACATGATCCAGCGAAAAGCAGCGCGATTCGTCATGGGGACATTTAGTCAGCGCGAGAGCGTTACGGAGATGCTGAACAAGCTCCAGTGGCGGACACTTCAAGAAAGGCGTTACGCAATACGGAGAGGTTTATTATCGAAGTTACGAGAGAGCACATTCCGGGAAGAGATGGGCAACATATTACTACCGCCCACATATATCTCGCGTAATGATCACAACGAAAAGATCCGAGAAATTAGAGCAAATACGGAGACTTACAAGCAGTCGTTCTTCCCACGCACAATTCGTGAATGGAACAGGGAAGGGGGGATCAGATAGTGGTACAATAAGTACCCTCCGCCACACACCGTAAGGTGGCTCGCGGAGTATAGATGTAGATGTAGATGTAGAATTCTTAGACCATAAACAATCAACAAGATTCTGGAACACCTTCAAACGAATTACTGGCGCTAAAACAAGAAACGACCCACCACTTGAAAACGAAGGAAATATAATTACAGACAGTCAGGAAAAAGCGAAAATTTTCAGAAAAGTCCTTATGGACACACATCAAATACCAGAAGACCCACTCTTCAACTTCTCTCACAAAAATGAAGTCGACAAACAAATAGAAAATATAATAGCGGCCCCAGAGGTACTCGATAAAGAACAGACCTCACTCCTTCAAGAAATAACAGACGAAGAAATAGAACCAGCGTTAAATAAAGGCAAAAACTCCGCCCCCGGCCTGGACGGGATAACCAGACAACACTTAAGAATGGCACCAAAGAAAGCCCTAGCCACATCACTCCACTGTCTTTTCAATGCTGCACTAAATCTTAGACAAATTCCGACACAATGGAAAACAGAAAAAATAATTATGATCCCTAAACCGGGGAAACCAGTTAACAAACCGACATCCTACAGGCCAATCACCTTATTACCCGTAATAGGAAAATGCTTCGAAAGCATCCTACAAAATCGCCTACAACACCATACGGAGAAACAAAATATAATACCGAACATTCAAGCTGGCTTTAGGAAACAACACTCTACGATAGATCCAATCCTGAGGCTAGTCAACCATGTAACAAAAGCCATCAATAGATTAGACTGTGCATCAGCCCGCTATCTTGACATCGAAAGGGCATTCGATAGAGTGTGGCATAATGGCCTATTCCACAAGCTAATAGACTTTGGCGTACCCAGACAACTAGTCCAGCTTATCAAGATCATCCTAAACAATAGACCATCAGCAGTTTCAGTAGAAGGCAAATTTTCAAATACATTCTCACCAGAAGCCGGTGTACCACAAGGGGCCATAGTATCACCGCTGCTATACAGCATATACACAGCAGACATACCTCGCCCTAACCATTGGAATGAAGGCCTTGCACTATATGCTGATGACACAGTATATTGGTGTCACGAGAGAACAACGGAAGAACTGCAACTCACAAACACCACATACCTAAAAAGGCTAGAAGAATGGCTCAGCCAATGGCTAATTAAACCAAATGCCCTTAAAAGCCAGCTGGTGGTTTTCAGACACCGAAATTACACTCAAAACTGGCAACAAAAACCAGAAGATGTCAGACTACAGTTATGAGGACAAGAAATAAAAGCAACAAAAAACGCAAACTATTTAGGCCTCATTATGGACTCCACCCTCTCATGGAAACCACACATTGATAAGGTGATTACAAAAGCCAGGAGGAGAGAAGGACCGCTTAAGTTGATCAAAGGCAGATTCAACGGAGCCCCAAACGACACACTAATATATACATATAAGTCACTCATTAGACCAGTACTAGAATACGCAGCACCGGTATGGATAGCAAACACATACAAAACCGATAGGATACTAAGTACAGAGAGGCGCATCCTAAGACTAGCCACAAGATCTGGCACCTATACAAGAAACAGTGAAGTCTATGACACAGCAAAAATCACAACGCTAAAAAGTCGACTTATCAAACTGGCAAGCAAGATTGGCCTGAACAGACTGCACTCTAGCACATTGACAACTGAGCTGCTACAAGAAAACATCATCACTTTCAACTTCCCCAAATATCAATATAAATATCCGACACATAACATAATACAATGCATTAGACACACACAAGAAGATTTTGACGAACTTAACTTACAGACAGGACCAGAAGATAATATTGGACTCTTACTAGAAGAAGATTAAATTAGAATTAAAGAAGAGATCAAGAAGACAATCTAAACGGAAACCAATAATCCCAGGTGAGGTTTTAGAGGGGTTTCCCTTACCTGTAAGGCAAATGCCGGGATTATAAAACCACCCCCTCAGAGAGACAGAAAGAAAGAGCATATATAAAGCATATATAACATAAGGAAGTATGAATCAAATGAATCGATCATCATCTTCTCACAAATTACAAATAAATGGAGCCCCAACAGCACAAATATCCCACGGCTGAAAAGAGCAAAGCTCTAACACCAGCCCGCTCTCTCTTATGAGGAAAACAACAGAAAAAAAAACGTGCTCTTGCATAAGTGCATTATGAGGAATCAGTCGAAAGGCAACGTAGAGTCATTAGCTATTCTGCCAGTGTGAGAGACGAGTCTAAATGTAGAGTTCGCGAATCACCTTCGGACTGTAGTTTGGAGACATATCGCCAACACAGCAAAACTCTTTGCTTATGTAGTAATTATATTTTATTTAAAATCAGCCCATGAGTGGTGTGTTATGCTATCCTCCATAAGAATATGATTTACACCAAGCAAGGTCTAGTTTCCTGCGAAAGGCCTTGGATAAGAACTTCTTAATGTCAGTTTAGAGCCTGACACTAGCCTCGAAGTTGTGGCAGAAAAACGAAATGTTTGGCATTGTACAAAACTGTGTTAGAAAACAGTGTTTGAACCAAGAGTATAGATAGCGTTTCTTGCGATTTAGTATAGTCTGAATGATACGATCATCCGCCTAGAGTATGGGTGATCAAAGTTTAAAGTGGCCTCTGCGGTGCCTGTATATTTAATAGGCGGCAGCAGCGGTTTGAAGTGTATGTTCGGTGAGGGACGAGGTACACCGTTAGGAGTGCTTGGATGGCTACACGCTACGATATTCTGGGAAGCATTGCGGAATCTCCGTCTCCGCACTGGAAGTTCACCACAGCTTTGCGTCATTGCATCGGCATTGGTGCCTAGGTGACTTCTAAATCGGATGAGCTTTTATAGTTCGTAATTTTTCTATGTTGCGGGGTATAGAATAACGATGATAGCATGTTGGGCTGATTGATTTGAATGGACGCGGATCTGTAGTACTTGTATCTAGTTTGGGGACCTACCACACTGCATGATTTCCACCGAATGGTCAAAACATGCTCCTGTTGCACTAACTCAGGTCGTTCTGTTTTTAAAAGGGTTGCAGAAGGTGATGGATATGTCTTTCTCCAACTTCTGCTCAGTTCTGACTTAAATTGGAACGATTACATGCGCGAAGCTGTAGAAATGAGAGCAGTTGCAAGATGCGTAGGGGGTGACTAAAACCACGTTGGAATTTTACTGTAGCAGCTAGAATCGGGAAAGGTGACACGTTTCGAGATATGGGAGTGCCAGAAATAAGGTTCACTTGTGGGTGTGATCTGACGCAGGTGTGTGCTTGAATGGAGAGACGCGATTCCAAATGATTGGCATCATTTCTAGCGGATACTGTAACACTAGAGATCTGAGAAGCTAGTGCACATTTTTATTCTTATGACCTCAATCGACACATCATCTGCTACTACTGTTTGTGATCCTTCTCAATCAGCCATCACCTATAAAACAGTAGATGTATCGGAGAACCTCTGTTGGGTTGGGTTGTTTCAGGGAGAAGACCAGACAGCGAGATCTCGGTGTCACTAGAAGCCTTCCTAAGAGACAATCTCCATTCCTTCCGAACTGATTATGCAAATGTAGACGAGATGTGGCTCAAATTCAAAGATATAGTAGCAACAGCCATTGAGAGATTCATACCTCATAAATTGGTAAGAGATGGAATTGATCCCCCATGGTACACAAAACAGGTCCGAACGCTGTTGCAGAGGCAACGGAAAAAGCATGCGAAGTTCAGAAGAACGCGAAATCCCGAAGATTGGCTAAAATTTAGAATATTGCTGCGCGGTGTGGGATCCTTACCAGTTGGGATTGACGGAGGACATCGAAAGGGTGCAAAAAAGGGCAGCTCGTTTTGTATTATCACGTAATAGGGGAGAAAGTGTGGCAGATATGATACGCGAGTTGGGACGGAAGTCATTAAAGCAAAGACGTTTTTCGTCGCGGCGAGATCTATTTACGAAATTTGAGTCACCAACTTTCTCTTCCGAAAGCGAAAATATTTCGTTGAGCCCAACCTATATAGGTAGGAATGATCATCAAAATAAAGTAAGTGAAATCAGAGCTCGAACAGAAAGGTTTAGGTGTTCGTTTTTCCCGCGCGCTGTTCAGGAGTGGAATGGTAGAGAGATAGTATGATTGTGGTTCGATGAACCCTCTGCCAAGCACTTAAATGTGAATTGCAGAGTAATGATGTAGATGTAGATGTAGATGTAGATTGGATTAGGGAAGGACGGGGAAGGAAGTCGGCCATGCCCTTTCAAAGGAACCATCCCGACATTTGCCTAGAGCGATTTAGGGAAATCGCGGAAAACCTAAATCAGGATGGCCGGACGCGGGATTGAACCGTCGTCCTCTCGAATGCGAGTCCAGTGTGCTACCCACTGCGCCACCTCGCTCGGTGGAGAACCTCTGATGTGGTATTGAGACAGATGAGCTACGAATACTACAAAATTATCTAGTTGGGGTTGTGTGAGGGAGTCGCAAATACATCTTACATACCACGTTCCTTAGCCGAATCACTTTCAAAATGGGGTAATATTATCACGAGGTTCAATCATGGGCTGGTAATACGCATTCCTACGATCACCGTCACGGTATTTGTCCAGAAAAAAACCACCTCATTCAGAGGTAATGTCGTACCTCGATACGTAAAGCAGGTATATCCTTTTAACAAGGATACTTGTGTGGAACTGTAGAACCAAGACCGCTTGTGACAGTAACATGCAGTAGTTGCTGCGATCGGTTTTTTTCTTTAACATCTCACCGATTAAGTCTCTCTTTCTAGGACACGGTGGTAGAACTCACAAGAAAAACCTAAGAGACATGCACACGCATCGTTGATTTTCGGTCAGTTTTATTTCGTATCGGTGGCAATCAGTTATTGACGAAGTATTATACTTTGTAGTAGTAGGGAATGTGTGATATGTTCGCATTTGAGCATCAGGCCTTATAAAGTATGTGTTTGTGGAAAGGAAATGACTATGTCCAGTCGTACAGAGGGTATGGATTTGTTTTGGAGTGCTGTGATAGCAAAGGTAAGAGTATGTCAAGTAATAAGAAAGGTAGTCATATTTCTATTTCCAGAGCCACTGCCGACAGCAGAGTGTACTTCCGATACTTCGCACATTGTTGAATGCCGTTCAATTGAAATTGCGATAATAAGATGGGCGGCTTTCGTGATCAAGGGGAAATTTGAGAAGATTGTGTATGGAGGTGTGTTTGTGCTGGACTGTTATTCCCCTGCCATGTAAATTGTTTGGTTGACTGTTTTTGCACATTTCGCACCTTTATTTTGTTGAGAGAAGATCGATTGTGGTGTGTGCATCTGGCATGTGGAAGACACGTTTGCCTGTTCTCTAGACATGGGAAAGACCTTAGTTGGCTTGTAAATTATTGCGATGATTTGGAATTTCTTACATGAGCGAGATTGGTATTCACGGGTGGAAATATGATTTTTCATTTGTTTGTTTGTAGTTACTCAGTGGTCTAGAGCATGCTCCACCTAGATAAAGTTTCGGGTTTGTAGAGAAATAATTTTCAGACTATATCTTCGGAATAATGTTGCATGAGCGATCGAAAGGCTACTGCTGTGTGCTTGATATAGAGAAGTACCGCGAAAATTATATAATATTATGGTGAACGATGCGGAAATACTTGTGTTCATGTAATCCCAGAGTCTGGAGGTGGGTGTAGAGAGGCAAGCAAGCAGGCAGGTCCGGACCAGAAACAGTAGCACAATTGTACCGAGGGGGAAACGAGCCTCTATTTGAACGTAAGTTCTGAGAGTGACTTTGATTGACTGAGGGCTTTCTGATGTAAAGGGTGTTATTTTGTATGGCATAGGATACGAACTGTATGTTTACTAGATCGACACGGTACAGTTTGATATATTTCTGAGGTGGAAATCGGTTTCACGCACTAATATTCCATCTTCTAGCTCTAGTGGGAGGACAGTGTAATTGAGTAGGTGTCTTTCCATATTTCACGATATGGATGGGACTTTGCGAAGTTTACTTGTCGGTGCAATATGGCAATCAGTCTAAAATATTTTATTGCTGCTGAGTATCACATCTGTAGGAAGAAAGAAAAGGTGGACGGTGCTTCCATAGGACTGAGGAGCATTGTGACATAAAGTCGGTGTGAGTGTAGGCATAAGATAATTTTTTTGGGTGCTGTACAGATATAAAAGATAGCTGCACTGTTTGTGTAAAAATTTTATATATTGCACTGTAAAGTTACTGTTGCTTATGTTGTGTAAAATGTGTAAATATTATATTGTAAAGTTAGTGTGGTTCATGTTGTGGTACGACTAGAGAGGATGACTGTGTCCTGTCGTGAGGGATGTATAGATTCAGCACATCAGTAACCACAATAGATTTTTTTATGTGGAAAATTCCGTGCGCTATAGATAGTGAGATTGGTTCCAGAAGCACAGCTGTTGAGAGGAGGCATTAACTGTACAATGATCAGTGTAAGACTGTAGCAGCAACTGCAATATTTAATTGTAGTTACACTGGTAGATATGTTCCTGGCTTCCAGTACCATTGTGAGTCTGGTATGTATTTGATTATCTATACACAAGTTTACGGGTTTAACTGTCAATGCACTTTAGCGATCTGTGGAAAATTATATTACTGCTGAAAGTCCTGGAAAGATGAGGTGGATGGTGCTTTGATACCGGCAGCATCAGTAATTCGGCAGGTAAATTCGATAATAGCCAATCACAATGCTCGATTCATCCTTTGCGTTGAGGTATAGGAGCCTCTACATATCGGTGAGAACATTTGCGTATGTTGAGAGCAGGAAGGGTAGCACGTGATGGAGTGGGTACCATGTTAGATCCACGAGTAAGACTGCATTCAACGTTATTCTGCGTTATTTTCGTAAAGAGGTTCTGTTACGGCAAGAATTTCGGTGCATATAACCTGAGAAAAGGCGAAAACTCGTGCAAAAGCCACGTTAAGTATTTCTGGGACACTATGCAATTTACTAGAGTTCGACTTGGCTATTATTTTAGATAGCAGTGTGGCTTCAGTATAACATTGAGTACGTTGCTAGATGCGCTTGCGATGGTAAGTAGCTACGCGCGACAATGCGTGAACCACACATCACACATGGTACATTAGAATCGCTAAAGAGAAAGCATGTTGTGCTATTCTGGATCAGATTTCTGCAGCGTCTCCACCAGACCACAGTTAGAGGGAGGGTAGCAACGAAACCACGCACGGTCCAGCTCGGAACGTCTGCACTCTGTAAATAAGTGTTTGCTACCATCTCACTGCATCATCAACAGCGCCTAATGCAACTTTCACCTGCGTTCAGCGGCGGCTCGCTGCTGCGCTCCTGCCCAATCACGTCAGCATGTGTGGATAGGTAAACTCGTATTTGGATAGGAATTTCTCAGAAATCGAGTATGAAAGTGATGTCCCCACCACATGCATGCAGACATCTGTGTGTGGTTTGACAGCTGATGACTGCGTCACTTCGCAGTCTGGTGGACAGGCAGTGGGGGGGGGGGGGCTGCTTGGGGGTGTTTTGTGCATTTTTTGCGAGCAGGCCTGTAGCCTGTGCCATGCGCTGTTTGGTCAGTTTACAAGTACTGAGCGTGTCTACACATCACTGTGCTGCATTATTTGGGATCAGTTTGCAGGCCTATACTGAAATTATATCAGAAAATTAGGAGGTGTTTGCACGTCTGCACATTGTGTATTGTGACCCCAAGCACATCAGGCTGCATGTTTTGCATCAGTGTGATAAATGTGCTCCATCACTAAATAAAATGTTCCAAACTAAATAGAGTGCACTCCTTCCTTACTCTCCACAGCAGCCTAGCGCAGCCTGAGTCATTTTGGCACCATTTTCCCCCTAAAAACCGCAATTAGGTCACAGGAGGGATGACAGTACCCTCTGGTGGCAGTAATATGTACTGGGTCAGCTGGAGTCTAGATCTCGTGGTGGACACATTGCTTGCAAAATAATAAAGACTTATATTAAGCATAGGTAGTGTTGTTTTCCCGCCATTTCGCCCCACTATCTTGGATGACATCATGCACTGTGCCCATTAGTAAACGTTAGCGCACGTTAGTACATGTTAGCCCACCAACATGTGTTGGTAAGTGGATGTGGCAGTCGGTTGAGGATCATGGTGGAGACTTAAACTATTTACTTCCAAGTCTATGTGGGCGCGACACTCGTGAAAATTCATTCCAAGTCCATGGTAGCACCCACTGGTGGTGTCAACATGTACTAGACCTTGTGGTGAACACATTGTTGTTTGCCGCCATCTTGGGTTACGGTACTTGCGTCATCAGCCTATGTAACGGTAGTGCTCTCTGGTGGTGGCACTGTGTACTAAGTCAGTTTGAGTCCAGACCTCATGGCGAACACACTGTTTGCCGCCATCTGGGATTACGTCACAGATGAGAGTGCCCTCTGGTGGTGGGAATGTGTACTAAGTCAGTTGGAGTCCAGAATTCGTGATTAACACACTGGATGGCTGTACTGCACGAAAATGAATAAATGAAGACTTATGTTCAAGTACTTTTCCCATAAATTCTTAAGAGGAGGTGGTAGTCGAGTGACAGAGCTTAGTACAAGTGTCCATTCTTTCTCGTCATTGTCTTAGCTTAGGAGAAATATACGAATTGACCTTTGTTTACTGCCAAAATTCAAACTTGGCGCCAGTTCATAGGAAGAAGTGGCAGTCGGGTGACAGGTTAGTGGAGGTAGCCCAAGTGAGCTATCTTCGCACGATTTTCTTTGCTTAGTAGAGATAACCATGGTGTGGTGCATATTCCTGTTTGAATTTGAACTTCGCGCCATTTTTCCTGGGGAGGGAGGGGTGGCACTTTCCCGCCAAAATTCAAACTTCCCGCCAAATTCAAACTTCTCACCAAATTCAAACTTCCCATCAAAATCTGCCATTTTGAATGACATCATCGTGGCCATCTTGGATGATGTCAGCACTGTTGCCAAGTCTACACGACGCCATCTTGAATGACGTCATCACCGCCATCTTGGATACATCTGGCAACAATGCAGAGTGTGCTCGTATAGGCTTTGAGCTAATACTTCTTGGTTTGATAGTGTAGTAACCATAATTTTGGTATATCGTTTTGTATACATTCTTCTGACTTAAGGCTTGGGAAGACGAGAAACGTCGGTATTTATGATCATTGCAGAGCCGACACTGGTTTCCACACCCAGGCGTGATCTTGTACCCTGTACCTAGGGCGCGTACTTGGGTTGAGACAGTTGCCTGTTCTAAGGTGCACCACTCGCTATCTCTGTCGAAGCCCATGTTGCTCGAGTCTCTGGAACTTGGCCTAGCCCTCCCACTCCCATTCCTACTTCTGTTCACCTTCCATATGATTTTTTCTATGTGATAGTTTCAATTCACGTTGTTCATAACTTTAATTCCAAGGTATTTGGTTGAATCAACAACTATTAATTTGTATTTAAAGGGTTTATTTTGTGTTTAAAGGTTTATGTTTAGTACACATTTGGAGAACCTCAAAATTTCATTGTTCAGGTTCAAATGCCATTTCTCATACTATGCAGATACCTTCTCTGAATCATTTTGTAGTTCGCATTGATCTTCTGTTGACTTAACTAGGTGGTAAAAACAACATCAGCTGCAAACAATCTAAGAATGCTGTTCACATTGTGTCTTAAATCGTTTCTGTAGATTAAAATCAGCGGATTGCCTACAACACTTCCTCAGGGAGCGCCAGGTGTAGCTTCTGTTCTATTGGATGACTTCCCATCAGTTACTATGAACTGTGTTCTTCCCGACAGGAACCGAATCCAGTAATAATACTGAGATGATATTCCACAGTCATACAATTTGATTATATGTCGCTTGTAAGGATTTCTTGTCAAAAGCTTTCTGGGTACCAAGAAATACACAATTTGTTTGAGATCCCCTGTCGATAGCTCTCATTATTTCGCGTGAACACAGGCCAAATGCGTTTCACAAGAGCGTATTTTCTGAATCCTTGCTATTTATGAGTCTCCTTCAAAGTATTTTAAGATGTTTGAACACAGTATATATATTCCAAAAATTTACTGAAAACGTCTGTCGTATGGGTTACAATTAATCAGATTACTTCTATTTCTTTTCTGAAGGACATCATGTTTACGCTAGTGATTGTTACACTTTTTATTTCTACTATTGCATTATCAAGTGCAGATGTTTTAGCTTTAAGCCATGGCAACTTTATACACCCTGACACATTTATATGTCGTTTTTTTTTCCATTATTGTATTTCAATTCCCCATCGGGGCGGGCTGGCAGCAGCATATGCGCTGCTTTTCGGCTGAAAGCCATAGAACAAACAATAGAAGACATTTAAAATTAACAAAGGAGAAAACGTGGTGAACATAGATATAAAAAAGGGGTAACATCATGGAAGGCTATAGGAAAAAGCGGCGACTGTAAAATGGAGATAAAAACCGTAAAAAAAGAGGGCACACAATAAAACACACACTGGAACAATTAAAAGAACACAAGGCACAGTATGACCAGAGCATAAAAGTATCTATGGATGGCGTAGCACATAACAAACACTGACAGTAACACTAAGTACAAGGCCAGCACACAATTAAAATCACACCTCTCGATGCACAGGAGAAACAGCACTAAACACAACACTGACATGGCACACTGACAATGATCAAAACGGAGGATCTGCCAAGTGAAAGGAGATGATGGAGAAGGGAAGAAGGGAAGAGAGGGGAAGAGAGGGGGGAGATGGGCATGGCGCGCGCCCAAGAGGGCCAGGTAGGGAGGGATGTAGGAGCAAAAGAGGCTAGGATGAGGTGCAGGGTCACAGGGGGGGGGGGGGAAGGAGGAGGAGGGAACAAGGCCAAGTTATAGCTGGAAGGAAGGGTATATGTCACGGCGAAGTTCATCATCCAAGAAGGGGAGTCACTGGAAATTGCCCAGATGAAAGAGATGGAGGATGTGGAGGTGGAGAGGGGGAAGGATACAGCGATAGAGGCGCGGCAATGGGCAGGGGGTGGAGAGGAAGGAGGAAACCAAGGGGTGGGGGGATCAAGCCTGCGGACAATATAAAGGATGTGGAGATGTTGGAGGAACAGGAGGAGGTGGGGGAAGGGGATGAGTTCATACAGGAGGCATGTGGGGGAAGGAAGGCAGATATGGAAGGCAAGGTGGAGCACTTGGCTTTCAAGGATTTGGAGGGCCTTATTAAAGCGGGTGGGTGCCGAGATTCAGGCAACACTGGCATAACAGAGGATAGGATGGATGAGGGATTTTTAGGTATGGAGGATGGTGGAAGGATGCAATCCCCACGTCTGGCCAGACAGGAGTTTCAGGAGGTGGAGGTGGGAATAGGCTTTCTGCTGGATGGTCTGGAGGTGAGGGATCCAGGTGAGGTGACGGTTGAGGGTGAGGCCAAGGTATCTCAGGTTGGTGGTGAGCCGGGTAGGATGACCATAAAGGGTGAGGTAGAAATCATGGAGACAGAAGGAGCATGGTTTTGGAGAGGCTGGGACGTAGGAACCACTGGTTGCACCATGTGGTGAATTGGTTAAGGGTGGTTTGAAGGGTGCATTGGGACTGTTGAAGGCTAGGATAGAGAGCCAGGAAGGCAGTGTCATCAGCATACTGGTGAAGGTGGACAGTTGGGGGTGGCTTCGCCCATATCAGTTATATACAAGAGATAAAGGAGAGGGGAGAGGACAGAGCTCTGGAGGATGCCAGCAGTCGGATAAAAGATACAGGAGTTGGTGTTGTGGAGGGTGAAATAGGAAGGACGGGATGAGAGGAAGGAAGCATCCAGATGGACAAAATTGAAAGGCAGGGCGTAGGTTTGGAGTTTAAAGAGGAGACCAGGATGCCATACACAGTCTTAGACATTTTGGAGGTCGAGGGAAACAAAAATGGTGGAGTGACGGGAGTTGAGCTGGAGGGAGAGAAGGTGAGCCAGGTTAAGGAGTAGGTCTTCAGCAGAGAAAGAGGGTCGGAAGCCACTCTGAGTAAGGTGGAGGAGGTGGTGTTGATTAAGGTGCTGATGGATATGGCGGGAGAGGATGGATTCAAAGACCTTACTGAAGATGGAGGTAAGGCAGATGGGACAATGGAAGAGGCGGCAGCTGTGGGTTTGTTGGGTTTGAGGAATAAGAGGACACAGGAGGTCTTCCACAGGTCAGGGTAGAAGCTGTTAGAGAGGATGACATGATAGAGATGGGCGAGGACAGTCAGGAAGGAATAGGGGTTTCTCTAAGGTGGCAGTAGTGACACAGTCGTGACCAGGGGCCATGTTGCATTTGGACTGGAGGATAAGTTTAATGTCTTGTGCTATGATTGGAGTGTTAATGTCAGACAGGCGCAACTGCCCCAACTACTGGAGACTAGGAGCAAGTGGAGTGATCGAGGTATCGGCACGTTCCATGACAGTGGGGAAAAGAGAATAATCAAAGTGGAGATCATCTGGGATGCAGAAGACCTCAGAAACGTGGGAAACGAAGTGGATGGACTTACTGAGGTTGTCAGGATAGGGGTGGTCGTTATGGAGAAGGAGGTAGTGGGGAGCAGAATGGGAACCAGTAAGGTGATGGCCGGTGGACCCGTACTTACAAGGGAACCTCCCCATCGCACCCCCCTCAGATTTAGTTATAAGTTGGCACAGTGGATAGGCCTTGAGAAACTGAACACAGATCAATCGAGAAAACAGGAAGAAGTTGTGTGGAACTATGAAAAAAATAAGCACAATATACAAACTGAGTAGTTCATGCTCAAGATAGGCCACATTAAGGAGAGCACCAGTTCAGTAGCGCTGTGGTCCTGTGGTTAGCGTGAGCAGCTGTTAAACGAAAGGTTCTAGGTTCAAGTCTTCCCCTGAGCGAAAATTTCAATTTTTTATTTTCAGACAATTATCAAAGTTCAGGCACACACACACAAGCAACTTCGCTCTCCAAAGTTCCAGGACATGTTCAGATTTGCTTGGACATATGCAGGATTTGACGGTGTACACACGGAAAAATTTGAAAACGTTAAAAACATATGTTTTGACAGAGCACAGAAAAAACTGTGCGACTGTGAAACTGTTGTATTCATTTATTGCAGTTTATGAGACAAACTCTTGTGATTTCATCACTTTTTTGGGAGTGATTATCACCTCCACAAGAAAACCTAAATCGGGCAAGGTAGAAGAATCTTTTTACCCATTAGCCAAGTTTACAAGTTAGGTGGGTCAACAACATATTCCTGTCATGTGTCGTATAGAATATATCAGACGTGTTTTCCTGTGGAGGAATCGGTTGACCTATGACCTTGCGATCAAATGTTTTCGGTTCCCATTGGAGAGGCACGTCCTTTCGTCTACTAATCGCACGGTTTTGCGGTGCGGTCGCAAAACATAGACACTAAACTTATTACAGTGAACAGAGACGTCAATGAACGAATGGACAGATCATAACTTTGCGAAAATAAAGAATGTAAACTTTTCACTCGCGGGAAGACTTGAACCAAGGACCTCTCATTCCACAGCTGCTCACGCTAACCACGAGACCACGGCGCTCCTGAGTTCACACTATCCTTGATGTTGCATATCTTCGGCATGGACTACTCAGTTTGCATATTTTACTTATTTTTTTCATAGTTCCACACAACTTCTTCCTGTTTGCTCGATTGTTCTGTGTTCAGTTTTTCAAGGCCTATCCACTGTGACAACTTATAACTAAATCTGAGGGGGGTGCGATGGGGAGGTTCCCTTGTTAGAGGAGTTGATAGGGAGAGTGGTGTTGAGTCATGTGCAGGACTGGCGCCAGTCTCGGCGTTTCGTGTCTGTAATAAGTTTCCTTACGTGTCGCTGCATTTGCTGGTGGCGTTGGAGTGTATCCCTGTCACGAGTGCGCAGGAAGGAGCAAGAGGCAGCACAATTCACAGAGGAGGACAGCCCATGGAGGGAGAGTGGGGCGGTGGGGGTGGATGGTTTTAGTTGGAACATGGGCCTCCACGGCGTCAGTAATTACCTTCTGAAGTAAGGACAAGGAGTGAATGAAATCGTCAGGATAGTGATAGGTAAGATGGTGGCTTTCGACCTGGGTGGTGATGGATTCCCAGTAGGCATCCCAGTTGGCATGGGGATAGTCATGGACGACTTTGGGAGGGGGTGCAGGGTGGGGAGCCAGAGGGGGGCGGTGAGCATAAGTTATGGTGAGAAGGACGGGGAGGTGATCGCTACCTGTCCGGTCAAGGATGGCGATGGCGATATGCCCAAGGAGGTTGGCGGAGGTAACGACAACATCTGGGGTGGCGTCACTTTAGGGGCAGGTGTGCTGGGGAAGGGGAACAAGGTCACCTTGGATTGTGGAGAGGAACTGATGCCACCGCTGAAGAGCGGCAGGAGAGGGCTATGAATGTTGAGGTTGGCGGCAATCACGTAGGTGGAGAAGGTGCGTTCAGTTGCCAGATGAAGTCATTAGGAAGAGGAGCAGTGGAGCGGACATAGATGGCGGCACAGGCAATGGTGAGGGAGGGGAAGAAGACGCTGAGGATAAGGTGTTCTGTGGGGTCATTGAAGAGAGGTTGTGGCCAGACAGGGATATGCTTAAGATGGCCCTGTGCACGAGGACCAGGAGCATCAGTGCGGTGGAGGATATAGGGAGACGTGTGGATAGAATGGTGGCGCTGGAGAAATGCTTCATTCAAGAGGAAGGTGACAACCTGGTGCTGTCAGAGGGTGTGCATGAGTAAGTATTTGTTGGAGCAGAAGGAGCGAATGTTCTGGAAGAGGATGCGATACTCATGCTGTGCCATGATGGGAAGAAAGGGGGGGGAAGGGAAGAGGCTTAAAATAGGGTGTCGAGGCAGATGAAGGTGAAATGGGCTTGGTTGTGGGAGTAAGTGCCAAAGGTGTTCAGGTGGAAAATGGAGCGGGCTGCAAGGGAGATTTGTTGGAAGGTGTGGGGGTGCTGAGAAGGGTGAATGTTTTGGAATACAATGGTAAGGAACCAGATGATGTCCTTGGTTTTGGCTAGTGGACAGAGTGAATTGTTGTGGTTGACAGGAGGATCAACAGGACGGACAGGGACCGTAAACTTGGGGGTGGCTGGAGGAGGTTTGGCCTTGCACTTGTGGGAGTATGTGAGATGGGGGCCATTGCAGGTGTTACAGGAAGGAGGAGCAGCAAGGTTGTGGCAGTTTTTAAGAAAGTGGGAGGCCTTGCAATGGGGACAGGTGGGGGGAGTTAGCAGTTGGGGGTCAGGTGGTAAATCAGGGCATCCCGGTTGAGAAGATGGTCAATGAGGGGGCAGACTCCGAGAAGACCCGTATGAGGTAGGTGGTACCAGAGGCATTGTGGATATGGTGGGCGGAGTGGATTTAGGGGTCTGGGTGGAAGTTTAGTTACGCCAACACCTCATCGGTGATCACAGCGGTGTGGGTGGGGGGGCAACAGGGAGGCTGGGGCTGGCGAGGAGTAGAAGAGGAGAGGAAGGGTGTCAGAGATGCATGGGGGCGAAATATAACTCGTGGGAGTTCACGGAGGAGGTCCGTGTGAAAGGAGGGGGAAGGGGACTTGATAATGACTGAGTGCCTGTGGGGAATGTGTTGGGAGATGGGAGCACCAGGTAAATACTTTCATATCTCCACGGTGAGGGTATGGGCATTGAGGAACTTAGGATTGGGATTTGACAGGACAAAGGTGTGGAGGGTGGGGGCCAGAGTATGGGTGGCTGGAGGAAGGGTTGTGTCCATGGAGACGACAGGAGGAGGGGGAGGTGTTGTTGACTTTTTGTGGGAAGTGGCGGGAGCAGAGCCAGTAATGACATGCTTGTGGGGTTTTTTGGAGACGGAGGCTGGGATGGGGGGGAGAGGGACTGGGAGGAGAGGGAGGTGATGGGTGGCAGATCCCTGTGGTGTAGTGGAGGTGCAGGAGAAGCAGCCGGTTCAGTGGTGGCGATGGTGGCTCGGCGTGATGTGATGCGTGCGGGGGATGCAGATGGTGAAGTGACGGGGTGGGTAAGAAAGGGGAAACCGACTACGTGAGGGGTGGCAGCAGAGGCGGCAACAGAGGCGTATGTGAGGGGCGGGGGTAGTAGTGGGAGCTGTTGAGGGTGTGGAGGCTGGAGGAATGGTGTAGAGGTGGGGGTACACACCAGGGGGATGGGTAAGTGGGGGAAGGGGAGGTGAGTGTGTAAGGAGGGAGGCCAGGGGCGGCACTCCAGGAGGTGACTGTGGAAGAGGGGGAGGGGGAGGTGTATATGACAGTGGAGGTGGGAGCGCTCGTGGTGGACGAACGGGGACGGACGGACAGCAGGCGGCGGCGGCGGCGATGAAGGTAGGACGGCGACGGACGCCGACGAACAAATGGACGGACAGCAGGCAACGGCGGCGATGAACGGCGACGAACAGACAGCAGGCAGCGGCGACGACGACGATGGACGGCGAGCACGCAGGCAGACAGGCAGGCGGATGGACAGACAGACACCAAACGTAACAGCAACAGCAACTAGCGCTTCAAAGACGTAGATCACACCCTGAGGGTAGCCCAGGCTTTGGCATCTTGTGCTTTCGAAGGAGGGAATCCAAGCCTCTAGATGTGTTATATGTCGTTGTCATTTGCTGTTATATACATTCGTAACACTGCTAAGTACTGCGAACACACATGTCCATACATCGTAAAACAGCACAGTCTGTGCATACACATGTTTGTTCCACCATCACTCGTAACTTTTGTCCTTATCTACAGCAGTGTTATTAGTGATTGTAGAACAAATATGTGCCGGCTGGAGTGGCCGAGCGGTTAAAGGCGCTACAGTCTGGAACCGCACGACCGCTACGGTCGCAGGTTCGAATCCTGCCTCGGGCATGGATGTGTGTGATGTCCTTAGGTTAGTTAGGTTTAAGTAGTTCTAAGTTCTAGGGGACTTATGACCACAGCAGTTGAGTCCCATAGTGCTCAGAGCCATTTTTTGAACAAATATGTGTATGTACAGACTGTGCTGTTTTACGATATATAGACATATGTGCTTGCACTACTTAGCAGCGTTACGAATGTTTATAACAGCAAATGAGAACGACATATAAATTTGTCAGCGTGTATAAAGGTGACATGGCTTAAAGCCAAAACGTCTGCACTTGATAATGGCGGGTAAGGCCGAAATTGCAATAGTAGAAATAAAAAGTGTAACAGTCACTAGCGTAAAAATGATGTCTTTCAAAAAATTGTACATGGCTGTGAATCCCAGTTATGAAAAGTTAGTAACTTCTATTTCCTTTTGTAAAGAGGTAAAGTCATAGCGAGACTTACTTGTTAGAACCAGCAATGCTGTAGCAAGGCGGAATCAGGCCACGTCAGAATCCAGCACTGGCCAATGGTCTGCAGGCACAGTGGCTTCGCAACCGCCTTTGCTATTGACAAACTACACGTGCTGACGCCGGGCGAGCCTCCATGCAGGTACTTGCAGCCCGGTTACGACAACTGGGTCGTCGACACCAGCACAGAACATTCGACGCGACTCATTAAGGTCGAAGTTACAGTGACATCAAGAAGTACGCCGCTTGACAATATTTAGCAACAACTCACAGTTGCTAAAGAACAACTGCTAAATGCCACCTAACAACCGACAATTGCTACGGAACACCTGACCAATGACAGTAAGAGGAAATGTAGAAAGGTGTTAGCTGCAGCGAAGCCTGTGCAGAAACGCTCTGTATGTATTCGACACAGTTCATACAAAACAGTGCTCGTCGAAGTTGTTGCCGAGCTGGTTAGTGCGACCTTCCCTGTCGTACCGCAAGTGGTCTGTAAGACATCATCTGAGTGCTTACTATCGCGGACGAGCAGTTGGTCGGCTCCAAGCCGGTCATAATGCCACTGCTGTGGCCACTGTAATGGTTGTGTCCAAAAGTGTCATCAAACGATAAGAAAAGGCCGTTGAAGGTGGAAATACTAAGAGCAATCATGCCGGTGGCGGTAGACAGGGCACCACATCGTAAAAGTATCGATGCGTGGCCCTAATGGCGAGATGAACAGACATCTCAATCCTAGACAGATAGCTGCAGACGTCCCAACGCCTGACTACGAGGACCATTTCGTGGCGATTAAATCAGGCTGGTTTGTATCCTGGAAGCCTGCTAAATGCATCCCTCTCCATCCGCGCCATCATAGAGAAAAAGTTCGTTGGTGTAGGGAGCATTTTGACTATGGTCACAATCCCGCTTCACTATGGCCTGTGATTCTGGCTACCAGTTAGTGTGGAGCGAGAAGGGAACACGTTACACACCGCAGTATGTTCATGAACGTCAGCGGAATGGCGTAGGCGCTATGGTGTGGGTGGCATTATGGTCGACCATCGGTCCGTATCTTTGGACCGATACAGCACAGGGTTATTGCAGGGAGATTATTCTGCATCATGTTCTTCTGTTTAGGGCTGCCGCAGTTCCCGTCTTTCTGTTTGCGGACGACAATGTCCGACCACACAACACCGCTAGGATATCGGACATACTGGAAAGCGAAGATATTTGACCTATGGAATGGCGTGCGTATTCCCCGGACCTAATCCCTGTAGAGCGTGCCTGGAATGCTCTTGGCAGACGTGTTTCTCGACGAACATCCCTTCTCCGAACCGTGCAAGACCTGAAAACCGCCTTGAGAGAGGAGTGGAACAGTAACCCAAAAGGACTCCTCAACAGTTTGGTAGCAAGCACGAATAATGGTATAAAATGTGCATTAATGCTCGAGGAGGTCATATTCCTTATTGAGAGATCCGTATCGACCTTCATGTTAGAAGTCTGACCTTTGTCAAACATGAACTTTACTTATGTCTGTTATCCTGTTTTCCCATGTGGTGAAATCTGTACCATTTTTCGTTATACCACTCTACCTCTACTAGGTGTGCACTGTATTTCGCGTCGTCCATCATTACCTGTGATTATTCCTGTCCAACAACGTCTCTGTTCCTTAGAAACTCTCAGTATATTTAAAGGCGGCCAAAACAACTCGTCATCATCGAACAGCAGGGCAGTAACGTGACGTCAAACCTGCGCTATTCTTCGCTGCAGCGATAACGCAGACGCTTCTGCCAGCGCCGGAACACGAACCTCTGCCTGCTGCCTAAGCATCTGGGCGCCAGCGGCAGCCCCGCACTTGCCCATCATTCGGACAGTGCCAAGTGAGGATCCAGCCATCTCTGCCCTCGCAGCCAGATGGTGACAGTAAACAAACCTCAATGAAGACATTGTTAGCACCATTAGTCCTTATTCAGTGCACAGCATCCTCCCTCAACAGGGAATCCTAGCCTGCAATGAGTCATGAGAACCGTCTTGCTATACCTCCTTGCGTATTGGTGGTGAACTCTGCAACTTTCCATTCCCTAGGCAAAGGATCAATTGCCGAGAGAGCGATTGTATATTGTGGCGCCTGTTTTCTGGGTTTAAACTGTTGTTCGTATTTTCATTCATGTTTAATAAATTGTAATTAATAAAGAGGCAAAATGTATAGTACCATAGCAGGGAACTAGATGTCAACGAGAGACATGGAGACATGACGCACAACATTTCTTTTTAAGTGTAAATGTAAAGAAGCACTGTAAAATCATTCACTTCTTCTCCTCTAGCGATTCCTGTTGAGACTGCTATTCGTATCGTTCGTTGTTGATTCATTTAAGTGTATTCAAGTTGAAAATATAATTTCAAAGAAAAGTATTTCTTAGAATCATATGCATTATTTAGGTACCCTGAATGATTTTCCATTTTCAAATAAGTAGTAAAAGTGGCCTCCAGCATTGTAATAATTGAAATTATCGTGGGAGAAAATTTTTGGTAGGCTTCACCGACAGTTAGTGAAGCAAATTTATCTGCATCTTTTCCAAATTACGTTGAAAAATTCCGATAGTTTTTCTACAGGAGACACGGCGATTACTCATTTCGTAATTTCAAAGGAATGCTACAAGCTGAGGTTCCTCGAACTTCGGCTTGGAGTGAACCTGTTAGACACAAAAGACAATAACTTTAATAACACAATGTAAAAAGAAAAAAAAATATGGTGTGAAAGCGTTTAATGCTATTCAGACTTGAGAAATATTTTTATTCCATAGGTCTTAAAATTGTTGAAAACCGTTCAAAAGCCAAGAGTGCACCAAATATTTTTTATCCAAGGCAACCAGTGTCAACAATCTTTCCTGTCATCTTCAAGTATTAAACATTTTTTGTAGCAGAATATGTTCCTTTTACGCTGACATCCTGCACAATATAACTCAGCATATTATAAACGTATCTCATCGCTAAAATATTTGAAAACACACAGAATCTTGTCCAAAAGGCCATGACAATATATATATATATATATATATATATATATATATATATATATATATATTTCTCAAAATACTGTGTGTTTTTAAATATTTCAGGGATAACAAACGTGCTAAGTTTTATTCACTTGACATGTTGTGCATGAAATCAGCGTAAAATGAAAATGTTTTACTACAAAAAAATGTTTAAGACCTGAATATGACAGATAAGACTGTTAAAACCGGTTGTCTTGAATGAAAAAATGTTTTGTGGGATATTGGATTTTGAATGGTTTTTAACAATTAAAACAGATCGCCCTTCAATATTCTCATAATGAGACAATTCAACACAGTATTAAAATAACAAGAGATCACAGTTTTACATAAAACAGTTTTGTGCTTTACAAAGAAATTTGATATAACTAAATAAAATACCTACAGTCTCCCACCACGTATGATGCTTAAGAATTATTAATAGTAGCATTTTTAATTTTATTTAGTTATGCACTGAAGATCCAAAGAAAGTGGTACACCTGCCTAAAATCGTGTTGGGTCCGCGCCAGCATGCCATAAGTGCCCAACACGACGTGGCACAGACTCCACTAATGAATGAAGAAGCTCTGGAGGAAACTGACACCGTGAATCGTGCAAAGCTGTCTATAGACCCGTAATAGTACGAGTGAATGGAGATCTCTTCTGAAAAGCTCGTTCAAAGGCATCCCAGATATGCTCAATAAAGTTCATGTCTGGGGATTTTGGTGGCCAGCGGAAGTGTTTAAACTCAGAAGAGTGTTCCTGGGGCCATTCTCTAGCAATTCTGATCGTCTGGGGTGTCGCATTGTTCTGCTGGAATTTCCCAAGTCCATCGGAATGCACAATGCACATAAATGGATGCAGGTGATTACACAGGATACTTACGTACGTGTCACATGTCTTAGTTGTTTCTAGACATTTAAGGTTCCCGTATCATTCCAACTGCACGTGCCTCACACCATTAAAAGCCTCCACCAGCTTGAACTGTCCGGCGCGACTGCTACGGTCGCAGGTTCGAATCCTGCCTCGGGCATGGATGTGTGTGATGTCCTTAGGTTAGTTAAGTTTAAGTAGTTCTAAGTTCTAGGGGACTGATGACCTCAGATGTTAAGTCCCATAGTGCTCAGAGCCATTTGAACCATTTTTTTGAACAGTCCGCTCCTGACTGGATTCATGAGGTTATCTCCATACCCGTACATACAGTCGATACAATTTGAAAAGAGACGCGTCCAACCAGGCAACATGTCTTCAGTCAAGAAAAGTCCATTGTCAGGGTTGAGGGGAACACGCGAGGCAAAAAAAAAGTTGTAAATTTATGGTAAGGTCTTATGGGACCAAACTGCTTAAGTTATCGGTCCCTAAGCTTACACACTACTTAATCTAACTTAAAACTATCTTACGCTGAGAACAACACACACACCCATTCCCGAGGGAGGACTCGAACCTCTGCCACAAGATGCCTTAGACCACGCGACTACAACGACACGTGATGCGTAAAGTTTTGTGTCGTGCAGTCATCAAGAGTACACGAGTGGGAATTCGGTTACGAAAGCCCATACCGATGATGTTTCGTCAAATGGTTTGCTTGCTGACACTTGTTGATGGCCCAGTATTGAAATGTGCAGTAATTTGCGGAAGAGTTGCACTTCTTTTACATTGAATGATTCTCTTCAGTCATCAGTGGTCCCGTTCTTGTAGAATTTTTTTTTCCAGCTGGAGCAATGTCGCAGATTTGATGTTTCACCGGATTACTGATATTCACGGTACATTGGTGAAGTGGTCGTACGGGAAATTCCCCACTTCATTGCTGCCTCAGAGATGCTGTCTCCCATCTCCCGTGCGCCGACTGTACCACCACGTTCAGAGCCAGTTAAATCTTGATAACCTGCCGTTGTAGCAGCGGTAACCGATCTAATAACTACGCCTGACACTTATGGTCTTATATGGGCTTCACCGACTGCAGCGCCGTATTCTGCCTGTTTACATACCTCTATATTTGAATACGCATGTTCAAATGTGTGTGAAATCTTATGGGACTTAACTGCTAAGGTCGTCAGTCCCTAAGCTTACACACTACTTAACCTGAATTATCCTAAGGACAAACACACACACCCATGCCCGAGGGAGGACTCGAACCACCGCCGGAATGTGCATGCCTATGCCAGTTTCTTTAGCTCTTCAGTGTATTACGATTGCTAAAAGTGAAGGGAGTGAGACAGGGTTGTAGCCTATCCCCAATGTTATTCAATCAGTATATTGAGCAAGCAGTAAAGGAAACAAAAGAAAAATTCGGAGTAGGAATTAAAATCCATGGAGAAGAAATAAAAACTCTAAGGTTCGCCGATGACATTGTAATTATGTCAGAGACAGCAAAGGACCTGCAAGCGCAGCTGAACTTGATGGACAGTGTCTTGAAAGGAGCACATAAGATTAACATCAACAAAAGCAAATCGAGGATAATGGAATGTAGTCGAATTAAGTCGGATGATGCTGAGGGAATTAGATTAGGAAATGAGACACTTGAAGTAGTAAAGGAGTTTTGCTATTTGGGGAGCAAAATAACTGATGACGGTCGAAGTAGAGAGGATATAAAGTGTAGATTGGCAATGGCAAGGAAAGCGTTCCCGAAGAAGAAAAAATTGTTAACATCGAGTTTAGATTTAAGTGTCAGGAAGTCGCTTCTGAAAGTATTTGTATGGAGTGTAGCCACGTATGGAAGTGAAAGGTGGACGATAAATAGTTTGGACTAGAAAAGAATAGAAGCTTTCGAAATGTGGTCCTACAGAATTACGCTGAAGATTAGATGGGTAGATCACATAACTAATGAGGAGGTATTGAATAGAATTGGGGAGAAGAGGAGTTTGTGGCACAACTTGACTAGAAGAAGGGATCGGTTGGTAGGACATGTTCTGAGGCATCAAGGGATGACCAATTTAGCATTGGAGGGCAGCGTGGAGGGTAAAAATCGTAGAGGGAGACCAAGAGATGAATACACTAAGCAGATTCAGAAGGATGCAGGTTGCAGTAGCTACTGGGAGATGAAGAAGCTTCCACAGGATAGAGTAGCATGGAGAGCTGCATCAAACCAGTCTCTGGACTGAAGACCATGACAACAACAACAACAACATATTGGAGGCACAAATTGCAGTCAGCTTTGAAGGTCCGTGAACTTTGCTGCCTTAATTTGATGTCCATCTGGATACTTCGGAACTAACTGGCAATCTGCAAGCTTCATGAAGTGTCCACCACACTTCTGTAAACTAACTCGCAAAGGTTTCTCAGTTTGAATGTGTAAACATTCGATATATAATGAATGTTCACCGCTCACTAATCTAAACAGCATTGCGTTTCAGATGTCTTCAGGCTTTTTGCAACAGTAACGTTACGTTTAACGATACTGTTCATTACAGACGACAAAACACGAAGTCATCTTTCTTCATTTCAACCATAATGAATGGGTTCTTTTGCTTGCTGTTTCTTTTAAGTTCAACCCTTTTTGCTGGAGTGTACACAGCCTGCGTCTTTGTTTTCAGCTTCTCGATAACTCCATAATCACTTTCACATAGCAAGAATGTGTGACCAGGGTGGTACAGCCACAGATCTAGGATAGTGCAGTTTTTATTTTGTCCAGCACACGAATCAGAATAAATGATTAGCCTTCGATGATGTTCTTCCTTCACCATGTCTAAGGCCTTTAAAACATACCTAGCTACCTCATCGGCCTCTCCAGGTGCAACATTCTCGGACCAGACACACGTCGCTGCCGTCTCATCACTAGAACGGGGAATACGGAAACTACATGTCCAATGTTGTCTCTTATAAAAAACTGTTTCCGTCGAAATCTATGGTGTTGGAAATGTTTGTTGTTAAATTCATGCACAAAACGAAAGCATCACTACCATCCTGCTTTGACTCATTTGAGTCACTTTTCAGGGCAGTGTATGGAGCTTCAGCTTCCTCAAAGTGTAGTCTGATGTCTGTGGATTCGGTGTTATTACATGCCTTAGGAGAATCACAAATATGACGTGACTCGTCCGACCAGACAACATGTCTTAAGTCATCAACAGTCTATTGTCAGTGTTGACCGGAACACGTGAGGCGTAAAGCTCTGTGTCGTGCAGTCATCAAGTGTACACGAGTGGGAATTCGGTTCCGAAAGCTCATACCGATGATGTTTCGTCAAATGGTTCGCTTGCTGACACTTGTTGATGGCCCAGTACTGAAATGTGCAGCAGTTTGCGGAAGGGTGGAACTTCTTTTACTTTGAACGATTCTCTTCAGTCGTCGTTGGTCCCGTTCTTGCAGAATTTTTTTCCAGCTGCAGCAGTGTCGGAGATTTGATGTTTTACCGGATTCCTGATATTCACGGTACACTCGTGAAGTGGTCGTAAGGGAAATTCCCCACTTCGTCGCTGCCTCGGAGATGCTGTCTCCCATCTCTCGTGCGCAGACTGTACCACCACGTTCAAACTCAATTAAATCTTGATAACCTGCCATTGTAGCAGCGGTAACCTATCTATGCCTGACACTTGTCTTATATAGGCATTGCCGACTGCAGCGCCGTATTCTGCCTGTTTACTTACCTCTGTATTTGAATATGCATGATTATACCAGTTTCTTTGGCGCTTCAGTGTATTATGATTGCTAAATGCGAAGCTATTTCATCAGCCTCCGAAAGAAACCTGGACGGTATACAATCTGGACTGGAATACTTGCCTTTGCTTGTTGACCCCATCTCATATTGGACTCTCTTTGAAGTGTACTCATTTGTAGTAATTATTTAGTACCTAAAACATAATGAAAGGAATTGTTTTAGGGAAAAAGTAAACCTAAGTTTTCGAGTTGCTTTATATGATGTCGCGAATATCTATGTCTACTGGTATTTTGTAGCATTTGGAAATCGGAGAGGTTTCTTGTGGACACTGTGTATTGCACAGCATGGGTGCCTCGAGCTGATGTCTAAGTGTCCGTCTCGTAACAGTGCCAGCAACACGTGTCGCGCCCTTCAGCTACGATAGCAACCCTGTTCCCACTGCAACTATGACTACAAGTACGCCGCCGCCTAACGGACTCTGGACGCCGGCAGCTGCAGAGCAGAGCAGGACATGGAGGGCCCTCCAGCGCCCCTTCCCCCCACCCCACCCCGCCCACTAGACCATACCGGAGCACAGCAGGCGGGGCAGGCCGTGCGTAGCTGGTAGCGGCGCCCTCGTAAGCACGGCGTTCTGTAATGAAGGGCCCTCCTGGCCGCTCGTCTAGTCGAGCCGCGCCGGCAGACGCGAGACGCACACAACGGCGCGCAGACGACCTGTCCTACACGTGCGCGCGATCCACATCTGGCTCATTATACGCGTGTCCGCGGCGGCGACAGCTCCATACGTCGTACGGCGGCGTCATTCGAGGGCTCCAATCGCTGTGCTACACCGTCGCGACACCGGCAACGTTGTTCTGGTGTCGATACGTGTTGTTGCCAGGTGAATATCAAGCGCTCTACCAGTGATAAGAACTTCATTCACGGCTCACATAAGTTACCTCCAAACCTTCATAACTGCATATCCAAACACCTGACCTGTCGCCCTGATCCACCTAGTGATTTCTCTAACTCGCTTAACCGTTTCGTGGTTAAAATTTATTTTGCGTACATTTGAAACATAAAAGGTCAGGACCTGTCTCTCTTTGTGATAAACAATACACTTCCACAACCAAAAACGTTTAAGGTGACCTACTTTGCAAAACAGTGAAGTGAGGCACATGTGTCCTAAGAACCTAAATAGATCCATGTTTTCGTATGAACCTTCTATTTTCAGGGTTAACTTTTTAATTTTTAAATGATTTATCGGGATGGAAAAAATGGAAAGAAGTGTAACAAATCAGTTCCAAAACACAGCTATTCTCCTGACAATGAAAAACATGAAATATCGGACATTAGTTTTCTACAGAACTTTTGAAGATGGCTCTGACATACCACACACTAATGTTTTGTACATTCTACTACGTTTTGTGCAACACAAACGTTCCACTACGTACAAATTATGTATAAACCAGCAGAATTACTGACTTGTGTGGTAATGTTTCAAAACAATGTCTATGGTGTGTAAGAAAACATACTTGCTTCAGACATTCATCGTCATCATCATCATCATCAGCCAATTCAATCATTAAATGATGTGGCCTCTTCGAGTCGTGGATTCAGGTAGGCTTTCAGCAGTCTTCTCCAAGTGGGACGGTCTTGGGCAGTTCTCTGCCAGGTGTTACCAGCGATCTTCTTGGTGTCTTTGTCCCATCTGTCTGGTGGTCTTCCTCTAGGCCTCCGGTGCTCTCTCGGACTCCACTTCAGTACTAGCTTCGTCCATCTGTTGTCTTTTTTTCTTGCGACGTGGCCAGCCCACTGCCATTTCAAGGAACCTACTGTCTCTAAGATGTCATTAACCTTCGTCACAGACCGGATGTCATCTGCCCTTTTCCTATCCTTTCTTGTATAGCCCAGCATTGATCTCTCCATGGCTCTCGGTGCTGTCCTAAGTTTCCCTTTTGTAAATGAGTTCAGTGTCCATGTCTCGCAGCCATACGTCATCACAGGGAGAATGCATTGATCAAATACTGCTTTCTTCAGATTTACTGCAATTTTTGATCTGAATACAGTTGAATTCTTCCTAAATGCTTGCCAGCCAAGCTTGATGCGTCGATAGATTTCTGGCCTTATGTCTCCCTTCATATTTATAATCTGCCCAAGGTAGACATATTCACTGACCTCTTCTACTACACTGTCCTTGACTTTCACATCTCCAGCCGGGACTCATTTGTTGGACATTACTTTTGTTTTGGAAAGTTTCATGTTCAAGCCAACTAGCTGACATTCCGATGCAAGATCTGTAGCTAAGTTTTGGAGCTCTGCGAAGTCTGTGGCCAGTAAGGCCATATCATCAGCAAATCTCAAGTTGGTAAGCCTTCTTCCATTAATTCTAATTTCCTTACCTTCCCAGTTCAGCTTTGACATAGCCATTTCCAATACAGCAGAGAACAGTTTTGGGGAGGCATTCTTGAAATGGAGAAATGGTGATTTCATCTGATTTTCGTGAAACAGACGCACTGCGCCACCTACTACCACACCCCACCCCATTTGATCGTTCACGGCCTTCTACACATCCATCCTATAGCCCGTAGTGTTTTTCTCCAAGTTCTGAAAGCATCTCGCTGCATGCTAGCCCTAGACAGATGTTAGATGTAGACGTCCCGAATCTCAGAACTGTGTATTGTTTTAGTGGGACAGATGTGACCCACCAACAACGTAAAGATTAACGCAATTGCTGGGACGATTATTTTAAAAAGAACGTAGCACATGTTCCTTTCCGTACTTACCCAATCCGAACTTTGTTGATCTAGTTTTCGACGGGACGTTAAATCCTAACTTTGTTTTCTTTCTTTCCTATTTTCTTTTCCATGAGAGATGTTACTTATTTCCTCGCGGACGTTAAGCACTCGTAACTAAATACAAATTTTAATGAAAGTCATATTTAAACACACCATCAGTTGCTGTATAAAAATGAGTTGTTTGTCTGGACTGCTAGAAGACGGCCCCACATCTTAAAAACATGTCATAAATACGGAGAGTTAATGTGCTTCAGCCTATGACATCTGGAAGCAATGGAGAGTGCCTGCAACACATAAACCTAGAGACATACACACTGAATGAGAGAAAGAGCTGGAGAGAGAATGATATGAAGAAAGACAGACAGACAGAATACTCCGAATCAAACTTTTAAAAATTTAATTTGTACATAAACTGTCACTTTTTGCGTATTATTTTTTGAAAATAGACTAAAGATTGAAAACTGTCTTGAGCACCGTCGTCATCACCAACTAGTGTCAGTTGGATACATTATTTACATTTTTTGGCCCAGTACGAGCTTAGCTTGGGCTATGTGGTGTGAATAACTTCCACATTTCTTTTGAAGTCTGTTTCATTTGCTACACCCATTCAGTTATTTTGTGTGTTAGTTAACGCAGGTTTACTGAGTTAAATGGCTTTAGAAAAGGACTATGTTTATAGCGGCGTGGAACGTGCAGGGTTCGTGCACAAAGTAAAGAGAAGTATTCCAGGAATTAATGAGGCCGAAGGAAGATATGTGAGTTCTCAGTAAAACCACAGGTCAAGAAGAAGGGAAATGAAAATTTTGCAGATTTTAACAATGGCGTTAAAAAGGAGGAAAGGGCCAATAGAAAGAATTAAATTGCAGTCTATAAGAAGCATAGAAGAGATACCATATGCTTTGAGGAAACTGATGGGAGGATAATGACTGAAGAAATCTCGAAATATGGTCACGAAATTATGATTGTCGGGGCTTATGCACCTAAAAATAAGTTTCATGAAAAATTAATAAAGATGCTAGGGAGCGTAAGCGCCTGCAAACAAACCAACAAAGCATTGGTCCTTAGGAATAAAATTTTGTGGTCAGGAAAAGAATTTATGCTCACCCTGTATACCTCTGAAAGAGGCAGAGCAATTCGTAAAAATATTTAAAAACAACGATACGTCTCTAGATATGCTGTCTGCTGTATGTTAAAGCTATTATTGTAACGCTGTAAGAACTAGAAACTCAGAAGAAAAGATGAGTTACAATCCTCATTGTTAAAGCTGTCAGTCGCTGAGGAAGGCGTTCGGTACATACCCACAAAAATTTGATCGTTTTACAATTAAAATAAAATATGTAGAGGCACTGTAGTAAGTCTAGACTTACGTCCGGAGGAGGCCGAGCAGATACTACAAGACATACACACAAAACTTGTAGTTCACTTTATTAAAAGTCTTTAAGGTTGAGTACTTAACTTTGGAACAATCCTTGCCCATATAGATGACGTATTTGTAACTGTCGTTGTAACTTAACAGTTAGCACTTCGTTCTACATGAATAATCTACTGCGTACAACGTTGATACACTGTTCTCCACCGAGCGAGGTGGCGCAGTGGTTAGCATACTGGACTCGCATTCGGGAGGACGACGGTTCAATCCCGCGTCCGGCTATTCTGATTTAGGTTTTCCGTGATTTCCCCAAATCACTCCAGGCAAATGCCGGGATGGTTCGTTTGAAAGGGCACGGCCGACTTCCTTCCCCATCCTTCCCTAATCCGATGAGACCGATGACCTCGCTGTTTGGTCTCTTCCCCCACACAATCCAATCCAATCCACTGTTCTCCTGCTGGATCTCAATTAAGACGATTCTGTCGTCGTAAACGATGATTGCAGATTGGGATAGAACTGTGCTGCGTTCCGACGTAAACAATATTCAGCAGCGATGGGTAGTCAGCCTTTTTTACCTACCGCCGATTTTCGTATCTCTTTTAGCAGTAAAATTTTCTTGACCGTTCATAGGTCCCACAGTAATGGTGATTTACAAAGTACGCTACTGGCCATTAAAATTGCTACACTAAGCAGAAATGCAGATGATAAACGGTTATTCGTTGGACAAATATTTTATACTAGAACTGACATGTGATTACATTTTCACACAATTTGGGTGCATAGATCCTGAGAAATCAGTACCCAGAACAACCACCTCTGGTCGCAATAACGGCCTTGACACGCCTGGGCATTGAGTCAAACAGAGCTTGGATGGCGTGTACAGGTACAGCTGCCCATGCAGCTCCAACACGATACCACAGTTCATCAAGAGTAGTGACTGGCGTATTGTGACGAGCCAGTTGCTCGGCCACCATTGACCAGACGTTTTCGATTGGTGAGAGATCTGGAGAATGTGCTAGCCAGGGCAGCAGTCGAACATTTTCTGTATCCAGAAAGACCTGTACAGGACCTGCAACATACGGTCGTGCATTATCCTGCTGAAATGTAGGGTTTCGCAGGGATCGAATGAAGGGTAGGGTTACGGGTTGTAACACGTCTGAAATGTAAGGTCCACTGTTCAAAGTGCCGTCAATGCGAACAAGAGGTGACCGAGACGTGTAATCAATGGCACCCCATAGCATCACGCCGGGTGATACGCCAGTACGGCGATGACGAATACACACTTACAACGTGCGTTCACCGCGATGTCGCCAAATACGGATGCGACCATCATGATGCTGTAAACAGAACCTGGATTCATCAGAAAAAATGACGTTTTCCCATTCGTGCACCCAGGTTCGTCGTTGAGTACGCCATCGCAGGCGATCCTGTCTGTGATGCAGCGTCAAGGGTAAACGCAGCCATGGTCTCCGAGCTGATAGTCCATGCTGCTGCAAACGTCGTCGGATTGTTCGTGCAGATGGTTGTTGCCTTCAAACGTCCCCATCTGTTGACTCAGGGATCGAGACGTGGCTGCACGATCCGTTACAGCCATGCGGATAAGATGCCTGTCATCTCGACTGCTAGTGATACGAGGCCGTTGGGATCCAGCACGGCGTTCCGTACTACCCTCCTGAACTCACCGAATCCATATTCTGCTAACAGTCATTGGATCTCGACCAACGCTAGCAGCAATGTCACTATACGATAAACCGCAGTCGCGATAGGCTACAATCCGACCTTTATCAAAGTCGGAAACCTGATGGTACGCATTTCTCCTCCTTACACGAGGCATCACAACAACGTTTCACCAGCCAACAACGGTCAACTGCTGTTTGTGTATGAGAAATCGGTTGGAAATTTTCCTCATGTCAGTATGTTGTAGGTGTCGCCACCGGCACCAACCCTGTGTGAATGCTCTGAAAAGCTAATCATTTGCATATCACAGCATCTTCTTCCTGTCTTTTAAATTTCGCGTCTGTAGCACGTCATCTTCGTGGTGTAGCAATTTTAATGCCCAGTAGTGTAGCTAAGTAACTTTATAATACGAGGGTTGTCCAGAAAGTAAACTCCGTTCGGCTTCGAAATGGAGACCTAATTGAAAATCGGAAAAGTTTTATTTGCAACATTTAGCTACACCTTCCAACTACTTCTCTACATAGTAGCTGCACCGACGTAGACATCTGTCGTAGCGTTGTACAATATATCCAGTACCATCGTCATATAAGGCAGCCGCCTGTCTTTCCGACAATTCTCTACGCTGGTCTGCAGCTCGTTGTCTGTGCTGAAGTTGTAGCCAGCACTTGAAATGCGCAAAAATGAAAATCAGAGGGAGACTGTATGATGGGTGATCAAACGGTGCAGGAATGCCTCCACTGCGCTCGCTGCTCCTCCATTGTATAGCTGAGAATTGTCATGAAGAAGGAAGTGCTTGACAGTTGCGCTATTTGTGTTGTATGAAATAAGATGATATCTCCCTGAACGCGGAAGACAGCCGTTCTGTACGTCCATGGTTCTATTTTTCCTTTTATTCTGGATGAATATAGTCTGGGTAATCTGGGCTCCATTTTAAGAAAAGTTAGTTTTTTACACATCTCTATGTTTATGACGTCATATCTCTTGAACTATGTGTTTCATCATTATATAATTTTGCACGTTCAGTCAGTGGTATATGTGAGTACAGCCTGCAAAATGTTTGGCGAATCTCTCATGCCATCTTTACGTGCTCGCTGTGCGCACAGAAGTGCGAAGTGACGCGATCGACTGGCTTACTAGAGACGCTTTCCAACACGTTGTAAGCGTAGTGTCATATCGCTGGCTTGGTTGCGGAGTATCTTTGCGGCTAGCCGCGTCTGTAGAGTCGAGCGCGGGACATGGAACTGTTATGTGGTGTTGTGGGTAGCTCTGCATGTGAGAGAGGCAGTGTTAGTATGGAAGTTGAAGTGTCGCTCTCGCTTCCCACGCCCGGGTTCCCGGGTTCGATTCCCGGCGGGGTCAGGGATTTTCTCTGCCTCGTGATGACTGGGTGTTGTGTGATGTCCTTAGGTTAGTTAGGTTTAAGTAGTTCTAAGTTCTAGGGGACTGATGACCATAGATGTTAAGTCCCATAGTGCTCAGAGCCATTTGAACCATTTTTGAAGTGCCGCTACAAGTGCTATTACAGTAAAGTGATGAAATATGGAAATGATTCAGAGGAAAGTGCGTCAAGAAGTAATTAAAAAATGAGCAGTGTCGCCGGTAACGTATTTCTGTATCCTCTCGTTGCGTGTCGTACCATACAGTACCAATCATCAGCGCCGTGTTCGGTCTCCAAGAATGAACTAATGTGAATCGGTAATACTATTTACCACGAAAGAGAGCATTTAAGTGCCAGTGTCTTGTAGCGAGCGTGAGAACATGCGTTCGATCATCGCGTTCCGCATCATCATTAATCAACCGCTCCGCGACGGTTTCGCTCGTACAACTGAGAACTGTGAACTGTAAATTTAACTTTGTGAACAGTGTTAAAATTTATTACTAGTGTCAAGGAGGACTGGTACCAAATATCTGTGTATGCGCGACGAGCGTAAGAACTTCCGTGCGATCATTCGGCTTACGTATCACCGACAATCACCGGCGTCCAAGTGATTTTGTGGACAGATAATCATATAGAAGTTGGCATCAAAACTTATGACTTAGAATGTAAGCAGAGCAACCTGTGATTTCTTATCATCTCAGAATATAGTTGTTCATACCAGACGTAGGACAGTGTTCAGCTTGACGTTGAGTGGCTCCCCTAAACCCGCTTGCACATTTCGATAGATAATTTCAGGCAAGCCAGCAGCCAGCTGTGGAACAGAACAGTACGACCGCCGCGGGATTAGCAGGTACGTGGCGTGGACAGGGCGCACGGTCAATGAACGACAACCAGTTTAAGGGTCCCTCACCCCTATTTGTACCCCCGGGCGTGTTCCAACGTGAATGGCTTACACCGGATCTCCTCTGTAGTTTCCATTTCGCTACCGATAGGAACTTGTTTTCTGGACACACTCGCTTTTATAAAGTAGAATTGCAGTAAATTAAAGAATATAATAAATGCTTGACATAAAAATTTCATGAAAATATTTTTAAAATCCCTACCGCTTACCGCCCACCATGAAAGCTGGAACCAGAGACCAGTTAGGCTGCCGCCACACTCAAGAGGGGGCGGCTACGCCGACATCTCTGATTTGTCGCTGTGTTTGGCAGCGACTACCGTTACTTGTGGTTCCATCGTGAGGTGCCAGCTTTGCTATCGGACCTGGTTCTTCCGACAAGACCACAAAATATATGACAGGTAGGAAAACAAATCTGAAATCCAGCCTACACTCGTTTATTCTGTGCAGTTTCTTTGTTCCACAGACGAATTTTTGATTAAAAACTGGCAGCACTTGTGACAAAATAAAAAAATTATCTATTCATTATTATTTAATTTAAGGCAGTGTGCTACTTTTTTTCTTTTTTGAGTCATCAGTCATCTGACTAGTTTGATGCGGCCTGCAACGAATTCCTCACTTGTGCCAAACTTTCCATCTCACAACCCCACTTGGAACTACAACCTCAGCTATTTGCTGGATGTATTCTAATACTATCTTTCTCTACAGTTTTTGCAATCAGCAGCTCCCTCTAGTGCCATGGAAATTATTCTCTGATATCTTAGCAGATATCCTATCATCCTTTTCCTTCTTTTTGTCAGCGTTTCACGTATATTCCTTTCCTTGTCCACTCTGCCAAGCATCTCCTCATTTCCTACCTTATCAGCCCACTTAATTTTCAACATTTTCCTGTAGCACCATGTTTCAAATGCTTCGATTCTCTTCTGCTCCGATTTTCACTTAGTCCGTGATTCATTACCACAAAATGTTGTGCTCTAAAAGTACATTCGTAGAAATTTATTGATCAAATTAAGCTCTATGTTTCATAATAGCAGCCTTCTCTTTGCCAGGAATGTCCTGTTCGCTGGTACTAATCTGTTTTTTATGTCCTCCTTGCTCCGTCCACCAAGGGTTATTTTGCTGCTGAGGTAGCAGAAATCCTTAAGTTCATCTGCTTCGTGATCACCAGCTACGATGTTAGTTTATTGCTGTGCTCATTTCCTCTACTTCTCAATACTTTCGTCGTTCTGCAATTTACTCGTAATCCACATTCTGTACTTATTAGACTATTCAGTCCGCGAATCTTATCGATGATATCCTTTCTTCTAGAATTTTAATTCCACTCTTGAACTTTTCTTTTATTTCCGTCATCGCTTTTTCGACGTTAAGTGGGAGCGAAAGACTACATCCGTATCTCACACCATTTTTAATCAAAGCACTTAGTTCTTGGTTATCCAGTCTTATTGATCGCCCATTGTCCTCGGACATATTGTACATTACCAGTCTTTTCCTATATTACCCCTTTTTTCTCAGATTTTCCAGCATTTTTCATCATTTTACTCTGTCCATCGCTTTTCCATGAACATGTCTTGATTTTTCTTCAGTCTTGCTTCTCTTATCAAATGCAATGTCAGAGCTATCTCTCTGGAATATTTAATAACCTGTAAATGGCAGTCATGTAGTTCAAAAATGGTTCAAATGGCTTTGAGCACTATGGCACTTAACTTCCGAGGTCATCAGTCCAGTAGAACTTAGAACTACTTAAACCTAACTAACCTAATGACATCACACACATTCATGCCCGAGGCAGGATTCGAACCTGCGACCGTAGCGAGTCATGTAGTAATACAATATCATGATCACACAGAGACAATCTGTAAACTGCCTCGCCCCACATAATTCCGATAAACTGCATCTACACCTACATTACTACTCTGCATTTTACAGTCAAGTGCTTGACAGGGGGTTCATCGAACACTTTCAGGCAATCTCTCTAACGTTCCACTCTCGAACTGCACGTATGAAAAACAAGCATTTAAATCCTTTCGTGAGAACCCGGATTTCTATTATTTTATTACGATGGTCACTTCTCCCTGGTAATTGTCAGCATTGAAAATACTTTCGCATTCGGAGGAGAAAGTTGGTTATTTAAATTTCGCGAAAAGATCAGGCCGCAGCGCGAAAAGCCTTTATTTTAATTACTGCCGCTCCAACGCGCGTATCATGTCCGTGGCACTCTCTTCTCTCTTTCGGTATAACACAAAACGAGTTGTCGTTCTTTGAACTTTTTCCTTGTCTAACTATTTAACCAACTTGCCTCTAAGCTCCGTTGGAAGTTTGTGTTATCCCGTGACGTGCCGCCTCCCTTTAACGCTTGGCGACACACTTCGGGCGCCAAGCTGCAGTGCATTACGGTACTTGCGAAGCGTGGCGCTAGTGAGCCCTGCAGCAAGTGCCCGGCGCTCAGCCCCCACTGTGCCACATGCGAGGCGCTGAGCTACTGCGCTGAGCCTGCCGCCTTGATGCGGCTCATTAAGCGGAGCGCAGCGCCGCGCGGCGGCCTAAGCGGTAATTAAGAAGCTCTGCCGGGGAAGCTGCCGTTGCTGAGGCTGACGCCGCATGCCCTCCAGCAGGCGGGGAACTGCCGCGGCGAGAAAACGGCCGCTTGCAAACGTGCGCTCCACAAGACGCGACAAAGTACCGGGTGGTTATAATTAAAATGCAGCTATTCACGGAGGTCACGTGTGGGCTGTAATTATAGTACGGCAGCGAAATTTAGTAGACATGTTAATGCGTTAATACGGAAGCGAAGTAGACTGAAAAAAATTAGTTCCAGTTTTGGCCACCAGGTACAAACCTGGCGCTGTATGGCATCTCGTTGACGTCTCTGGTGCTTATCTTGAACAAATTATATAAGAGGTGGTTAATAATAAAATAAATATTATGCTCGTTTGACCTTTTCTGCCCACATCCTATTCCCAATCCATTACAAGTAGAAACTTAACATAAATGGTTCAAATGGCTCTGAGCACTATGGGACTCAACTGCTGAGGTCATTAGTCCCCTAGAACTTAGAACTAGTTAAACCTAACTAACCTAAGGACATCACAAACAGCCATGCCCGAGGCAGGATTCGAACCTGTGACCGTAGCGGTCTTGCGGTTCCAGACTGCAGCGCCTTTAACCGCACGGCCACTTCGGCCGGCAGAAACTTAACATATTTCTTTCTTGGATTCACTGAGCCATTTTGCAGTTCTTGCATCCACTATATTTTTCTTTGACCTTGTATCACCACCAGAGGGTCATATATGTACGTTTCGGTTGTTTAGATTTGGAATTTTTTCTGTTTAGGCATTTTTTCATATTCGACAACTTTCCTGCTTATGCTCGCAAAAGTGGTTACTTTTTGTACCACCATGGTCCTGTAATGGTATGCATACACTTTGTATACTTTTGTTGGTTCTTATATAACGCTCCTCCGACGTTACTTTATCCTTTTCCTTCCCAGAATCTCCATTACAGTAAGTACATACCTCTTCGTTTAAGTTTCTACTTGTATTCATTTTCAAAAATGGTTCAAATGGCTCTGAGCACTATGGGACTTAACAGCTGAGGTCATCAGTCCCCTATAACTTAGAACTACTTAAACCTAAGTAACCTAAGGACATCACACACATCCATGCCCGAGGCGGGATTTGAACCTGCGACCGTAGCGGTCGCGCGGTTCCAGACTGTAGCGCCTATAACCGCTCGGCCACACCAGCCGGCGCCTCTGCAGTCCGAAGGTCTTCGGTGCTAATATTTTCTGGTCTCGAAACGATTCTAACCCTCACTTACGCATGTGGACCAGGTACAATAGCAATATTAACCAAAAATAGTAATCGGAATCCAGAATGAATCTTCACTCTGCAGCGGAGTCTGCGATGATGTCATACTTCCTTGCAAGTTAAAACTGTGTGCCGGACCGAGACTCGAATTCGGGACCTTTGCTTTTCGTGGACAAGAGCTCTACCAACATTTTTTGGGTGGGGATGGGGGGGGGGGCGACGTGCAGGGGGTGGGGGAGGGGGAAGTGTCACAACAATTGTCAGGGGGCGGCAAACACTGGTGACATGTAGCAACTGCTTTACCCAGGCACGACTCACGACGAAATAACGTATATATTGGTGTGCGTAGTGTGGGTGTGGTGATCGGTATTCAGTAGCGAATGGACAGTGTAGCATTGGCTACTTACTTTATTAACTAACTTCCTTACCGAACGGTATTGTACATTCGGGATAAAGTGAATGACTTATGCTGTTTTACACGGACTGGGCTTATATTTGGAACGATGCACGTCCCAGTCGCCATGCTACCATCTTGATTTAGGTTTCGTATGGTTTCCGTAAATTACTTCAACTGAGTGCGGTGATGGTTTGCACTAGTAGGGCACGGCGACCTACCTGCCCATCGTTGTCAAACAAGACCTCAGAGGCTGAACGTGCTTGTGCATGTAGCACGACCTTCGCAATTCATCAAATTCAGGAAAAGTCCAGTACATAGAAGACCTCATTGTTTATTGCTTTCATTGCGCTAAATAAGGCAATTGACACAGTCAGCAGAGAGACTGAATGTTTTACTAGTGATGATGGGGTGTCCTTAAAAATTCCAGCTTTTCACGACGATATGTGGCGTGCATATATTTTTGGTTGAAGTACATCTGATCCGTTGGTTGTGCAGAGAGGAGTTTGTCAATGCTGTGTACCAGCCCCTGCTTTGTTTGCTGTATTCTTTTTGCTACTTCTCAGAGTTCCTATCGGCAAAACAAACTTGTTCATCCATCGACAGTGAAACTTTTCATCTCGTTACTCAGATCAAATTGCTGTAGTGTAAACAGCATTTTATTCGTCGAGATGCAGCATTCGTAGCACATACCGAAGACGGCGTTTCAAAGACTTCTGGATAAATCTGCTACTACGCGCAAAATGTTTTCTACGTCTAAGTGGAGAGAAGACCATGGTTACAGCCTAAGGATGTAAAGATTTCCGTGCCATAAGACTGGAGGCGGCAAATTCTGCTGCTTCGTTTGGCTCGTGCCAGATCTCTGGATGACGATATTGGCAAAGCGGCCAACATTTTGATAGTAAAACCGTCTAGATCGCTTAATATACACTGTAGCGACAAAAGAAATCGGATAACAATACCCACATATTCAGATGGCGATAGTATCGGGTACATGAGGTATAAAAAGGGCAGTGCATTGGCAGGCAGAGTTGTCATTAGTACTCAGATGATTCATGTGAAAAGAATTCCGACACGACTGCGGCCGCACTTTAGGGCTCCCATAGTGGGATTTCGCAACGCACTCCTGAGTAACCAGCGGAAGATCCTACATGATGCTAGTTGAATTTTCCGTTGAGAAGTGCCAGTAAATAACGTTTTTTTCTTCGCGTCGCTACAATGTAATACCACATGTCCAATACCTTCGTAAAAGTGCTGCATAGATAAATAAAAGTACTACTACTACTCCTACTGAAACGTCGGCTTAGAAAAATTAATGAATTACTGTGCTGATAAACCTCTTACATTATTTGATTTTCAAACAGCTGAGCAAAACTGAACTTACTCACACATTTCGCTCTTTACCTATTCTGATCAACACTAAACTGACACACAATATTTTTTAGCGCAACGCAATCTGACTTTCAAAAATCTCTACAAAAGAATGGCCTTGACTAACATTAACATATACCTTTCACAAATCACTTACCTCACAAAAATCTTCGTTACTCATGCAACTGCAATACAGCGTGCGCCACTACTGCCAGCTAAATAAAAGATTCAAACTACTGAAGACACTAACTACTGATAGGCATAGTTAGCAAATGAAACATTTTGATAGAGAACAAACAATGTATTTACCTTAATAGTGTTCAAAAGTCATAATATATATAGCAGTTCATAACATCCAGTCTTAAAAATTTCAAAACTCCGCCATTTCTCTCCCCACATCCACCACTGCTGGCGGCTCGCCTCCAACTGCCTACGCTACGCGCTGTTCACATCCAGCTGCCCAACACTACAATGGCAGACAACAATGCAAACTAGCCACAGACTGCACACAGCACAGTCAGTGATTTTTATACAGAGCGCTACGTAACGTTGCCAATAAGAAAACATAAACAGCCTACTTACATAGCCCCCATGCTCCCCACAAAAAATTTTACAAATTGTTTTGGGCACTGGCCAATACAGATTTGAAAAAATTTTTCATAATTACAGTAAGAAAGATATCAAATGCACACACTTATTGATACAATCTTGGTCAAAAGCTAAAATTTTCTCACAGTCCATCAAGACAGTCCTGATCATTCATTACAGTAAAATTGCAGTGTTTTTCTCCATGTCTGAGCAGTAAAAGAAAATGCACATGGAAGTAGTGGATTTCCATGCAGTCTTGAAGAAGTAGTGTTGTCCTTCCAACGGAAAGACAGTGCTGACTCTTGACATGCAGACAGGTAATGGGCCACAACAGAGCAAACCCACAGCAGAGTCATTCGAAGTTTTGAAGAATACTGGTAAGTAGGTCATCACAGAGCAGACCCACTGTAGTCCTGGTAGAGATTATGGTATTGGTGGGCCACCACAGGCGCAGACCCACTGCAGTTCTTGTAGAAATAATGGTATTGGTGGGCCACCAGAGATGCAGACCCACTGTAGACCTTGTAGAGACGGCCAACAGCCATCTGTTGCGACTGTGCAGGTGCACAATCACCATCGAAGAGTCTTGCGGAGAATATGGCAAGTCCATAAACCACCACTTGTCCACTCACAAAAAATTTGTTTGAAATCTCCTTAGAACCAGCAATGCTGTTATCCAGTCCCTAGCTGAATTATTAACACACGTGCAAACACAATCAGTCCCTACTTCTCACATATTGTCCATACACTATGACCAACAGGAATGCGTGCAGTGAAATGTAACTTACAAGCTACTTAATTTGATGAACTGGTGTCAAGTACAATTTTATAACATAAGAACACAATAATAAAGGTACAAAACACATCATTAAAAACATAATAATACAGATAACATTTGTAGTAATAGGGGCTTTACAAAAGAATAGAACTAAACATGTACATCAGTGTTACAAGAATTATGACATAAGTACATACATAAAAGATCAGAATGACTTTCGAAACATCAACATGAGCATTAAAACAAAACAGAATAAATAATGTCTAAACATCTTTACGAAGAAAATAACATAGTATTTGAAAAATTCTACAACATAAATCTTATTAGCTAAACACATAAAGACAGGAAAAAAGACAAATACACAAGGATACACAAACACTTAGCGGAATAATACAAAAGGAATGACAGGGTTCATTTTCAGTGTAACATTTGGTACTGCAGTCCAACCCAAAACTTCATTCCATAGATCTTTTGTCTTATTTCAACATTTGTTTTCACCAAAACATCCTATCCAAGCATGCTTTCTGTATTTATATGTTCACATATTTCTTACCTCATTATTTATTTTCCATTATCTTACATCATTTATTTCCAAGAAAATCCTACCTAAACTTGTTGTCTCTAAAACCTACTTTTTTGTTCATATCCTCTTTCAAAATACTTTGTTGGGTAAACCATATTCTTATAGCTTCTCAATGCATTTCTTCCAATTCATCACCACTCGTGCTCTTATATAGCCTACCCCCTCTTCAGCTAACTTAAATCTACTGAGCTCAGATGCTAAACTAAGGGATGACAAAAAAATGGAAATTGTCAAAGTAAGCTACAGCAAATCTAAATTACCAAGCAATGCAACATTACAACTAATATGAGCCAATGTGCAGCAACAAGAAAAATAAATCAGTAGTAAAACTAGCTTAACAGAGTAATACAAAGTGAATTTAGTAGCACTATGCCTGGCAAACAGCAGCAGCAAATGCAATAACTTACATCTGAACATGACATAGCTCAAGCAGAAAATATATTGCACTAAAGACAACAATCCAGACAAGGGAAATGTATATTCACATCTTAATGTCTATGTAATTAAAGTGGTGCACCACAAGAAGTTATTCTACCAAAAAAATTGTCAAGTAGTTGAAAAGAAAATTCCATATGCAATTCCTGTGAAGGGAAATGTCTTTTTATGCTCCTTCGTTTTTTGAATAGATCATAAAATTATTTACTGGATCTGTAGGCATAAAATATTTATATTAGTACATCTATTAATTTTTATTTTAACCAATGCTGCAGTGCAGCTAGAAACTAGATATTAAACAAAATGTGTAAATAAATACATAAAACAAGCCATATGGCATTTCTCTCAACTAGCAAGACAATAGCTGTGAAATGTTTCTCATCATTTCATTAGGTATTTTAGTAAATATCATAAATTAAGAACTCTACAGTGTAATCTTGTTCTCAAGTTTGAGGGTGTCGTATTTACGATGCTTTCTACAAAGGAATGTCAACAGCGAGGATTATGGCCTCCCTTTTTTTTTTTTTACCTGTGCCTCTGAAAAGGCACACACTAATGGCATTTTCTCCAGGCGTCTGACACAGCTGGCCGCTCAAGACGCATTACGTCAAGGTCACTTGGCTTCCTTACTGAAATATTTACGACATCAGTTTGCACTACTGTGACAGTCTCATATAAAAATTTCACAGTTCGAGAATTTGCGTTGCAAATCTGTAGAAACAAAATCCTATAAATATAACAGTGTCCAAAAAATATTCGTTGGCATTGTGATACATTCATGCATTTAGACACATTTCATAACTCTTAAAGTACGATTCTTGGTTTCCAACATACATTTTCACAAGTCAGAGTCCTTAACCACTACTCATTATTCCTTACCTTATTACACATATACATATTCGTCGACACTTCTTCAATATTTCATCATAATAAATACATAGCATAATCAAATTCCTCATATAGCATCAGCTTATTGATCATAAACATACCGCAACAGCGTAATACACATCGTCATCATAACATCATAAAACCTCAGCCAAATCTCAAAAAAAGGTGTAGCTTCCTCCAATAATTTCAAAACCTAAAAAAATTCTCTGCTCATGTCAAAAGCATCATCTGCCTCAAACGTACTTTAAAAAATCGTGATCCCATACCAAATATATCATTCAAAGCTCTCATAATATCACAATGGGTCAGAAAAAATATGAACAGTTCACAAAGAACAGACAAAATACAATTTCGTAAGTGTGAAGTTACCCAACTGTGTAATTGCGTAAACATGTGTCACTGATGTAGTAAAAAAATGTTTGTTTCTCTGTTAAATAATCAGGTAGCTGTGTAATTCTGTGTTGGAGAAATGTGGTACCGATGTGTAAAGCTGTATAAGCAAATACCATATTAGCTAGGGCTCCTTGTGCTTACCACACACATGGTACACAAAGTAAGTGTGTACCCCCCTGAGGATTGCACCGGCAACATTCACATTTTGACAAGCAGAAAATTTGTCTTGACTTATTTGAGAAAACGGTGAGGACGCAAAACCTGAATCTACAGTATTTGCAAGATTGTGTCCTGTCATTTCGGATTCCTGAGGCGAGCTGTTGTCGAAGGATCGATCGATAATGCTTCCCTGTTCACTAATTGTTTCACTGCCTACACCATTATTTGCAGCCCGCTCCATTTCCCTACGCACAATTACCAAATTACTACTTTGAACATTAGTTAATTCATTACTCGGCGGCGCTAACACACTGCTTTCGTCTTCACTGTCATTTCTCAGTTTACTTTGGAGCCTAGTATTACGTTTTTCACAGTATTTCACACGACAACACAGAAAAGCACAATTTGAAGAGCAAAATAAGAAAACACATTAACATAGCATTGAAAATAATATCTTGTTAATTGCAAGCGCAGCCGCGAAATACTTGGTGCAAATCTACATGCATGCCACAACTGTTTTACTGTACAAGAATGAAAAACTACAACTACAAAGGAAATTCTCTCTACAATTACGCGCTAGCAATAAACAAAGGCTGAACTAATTACACAAACTACAAGAAAAAAATCAGAAGATTCCAGTGAGGTATCCTCGGCTAAGGGTCGACATATGAAACGTCGGCTTAGAAAAATTAATGAATTACTGTGCTGATAAACCTCTTACATTATTTGATTTTCAAACAGCTGAGCAAAACTGAACTTACTCACACATTTCGCTCTTTACCTATTCTGATCAACACTAAACTGACACACAATATTTTTTAGCGCAACGCAATCTGACTTTCAAAAATCTCTACAAAAGAATGGCCTTGACTAACATTAACATATACCTTTCACAAATCACTTACCTCACAAAAATCTTCGTTACTCATGCAACTGCAATACAGCGTGCGCCACTACTGCCAGCTAAATAAAAGATTCAAACTACTGAAGACACTAACTACTGATAGGCATAGTTAGCAAATGAAACATTTTGATAGAGAACAAACAATGTATTTACCTTAATAGTGTTCAAAAGTCATAATATATATAGCAGTTCATAACATCCAGTCTTAAAAATTTCAAAACTCCGCCATTTCTCTCCCCACATCCACCACAGCTGGCGGCTCACCTCCAACTGCCTACGCTACGCGCTGTTCACATCCAGCTGCCCAACACTACAATGGCAGACAACAATGCAAACTAGCCACAGACTGCACACAGCACAGTCAGTGATTTTTATACAGAGCGCTACGTAACGTTGCCAATAAGAAAACATAAACAGCCTACTTACACTACTGCTACAGCTGCTTCTGCTGCCGCCGCCATACAAGACTACTCTGACCAAGGTAGTAATGTGGCAGTGGGCCTGTAACATAATTTGTGGAGATAATGTTTTTTTTATACATTGGCACTCGCAAATTATTAGGTTGCTTCATACGTTCGTAGCGTTTTTGCTTTGCATGTTGGTATTCTGGTTGCTATGGGTTTGTTTATCGACTGTCAATGTTTTATTTGTAGTTCACTGTTGCTGCAAGGGTAGTCCCGAAAGTAAGGCCTCCTATTTTTTTTATAAGTACATAGACCTGTTTGTTTCTACAATGGTTTACATCAGTTTACAGCTTGAACATTTAGCTATTTTTCGACATAATCATTATTTCTGCCGATGCATTTTGGTAGACGCTGTGGCAGTTTTTGTATGCCCATGTCATACCAGCGATGGCTACTGCATTCGGAATAAATTTTGGGTAGTAATTGAGCTGTTCCAGTACTGACCACAGCTGTCTGTTGTTTGTGAGGGTTTCTTATCATCTCATTATACTGTGGGTTAGAGGAGATGCCTGACGCACTGAAAACGTGACTGAAGTATTCAGCTCATTGAACAAGCGAACAGCACTTGTCTTTACTGCATTTGATGTTGGCCTGTTGGAGTACTGTGAACACTAGCCTGCGACGAGAATGTGGTCTAAATAGTTCGCGGTGCCTGGAACACTGCAGAAAGTACCACTGAAAACTGGACGGAGCACTGGTAATGACAAAGGGAAGGCTGTTATAATGAAACAGTGTAAAAGCAGTATTGACCACTAAAAAACGTCAGAAGTCTCTATGACCTCTTTCTTGGAAAAAGGATAAACCTCAACGACAGTTTGGGCGTTAATGGTTGTCTTGAAGTCCCTGTAAATACACAGCGTGATGTTTGGTTCTTCTACAATGACGCTGGGGGGCCCCGTTGGCTGTTGGGAACGGGAGTGAGAATCCCTTCATCATGCAACGCTGTAGCTGTAGCCAAAGCTGGTCTCTGAGCACGAAGGGAACATTTCTGGCTTTGAAGAACTTTATTGTCGGCTATGGAAGAAAAGCAATATGTACCTCAAATTCTGTGACACCAAAAGAGGGATGTGTGAACACTGAGCTAAACTTGGAAAAGAGGTCTTTTAGGTAGGGACTGGCGCCCAACGACTTCACGATGGGCCTGGAGTCAAGGTTGTCTAATCCAACTGAGCTGAATAGATCCATCCCCAAGGGATTAATGTCTTCGATCAAAATCCTGACTGACCGTGAGGACCGCGAGGACGGTCGAGCAGTACTGTACTTGGGCTGTAAACTGCCCATTGAAGTTAATGAAGTCACTGCTGTGACTATAAAGCCGTGTGTCAACAGGCTGAAGTAGAGGGGATTCCACGTGGCGAAAAGACTGCCAACCTGTGATGGTCACGAAGGACTCTGTGTGTATCTACAGCCCGATGGGTTTGCTGTTAATGGCTACGATGGGCGATCAGAGATTCAAAAAAATTGTTCAAATGGCTCTGAGCACTATGGGACTTAACATCTATGGTCATCAGCCCCCTAGAACTTAGAACTACTTAAACCTAACTAACCTAAGGACATCACACAACACCCAGACATCACGAGCCAGAGAAAATCCCTGACCCCGCCGGGAATCGAACCCGGGCACCCGGGCATGGGAAGCGAGAACGCTACCGCACGACCACGAGCTGCGGACGATCAGAGATTCCTCTGAGCGGGGAAGCACGGATAGATGTAGGCTATGCCTGGTTACAGATCTTCCCTTTCATCCACCCCCCTTATCCTAGCCGTTCTTATGTGTGCTGCAGCCATTCATTTTGAGTGGTGCTTGGCACCCTTTACCCTATGTGGATACGATGTGTTATTTTCGACATAGTTCAGTGTCTTCAGATAAAATAAAAACCCATGTATATGTAGAGCACATAATACGAGGCACACGCAAAAGCACATACTTTTTGAGGGTCACCTCGCCAGTGCGGCAAAGCCAACTGGAATCGTGCCCACGTTTTGAACCTGCGTCAGCAGGCCTCGACGAAGTGGTTTTACCGCACTCGGAGGCGCAGTGAATAAAGCGGGCTCCCGATCCCGCAGCGAGATAGACTCCCAAACTCTCCCGTGCGCACGATCGCTTAACGTCCTCCCTGGGAGACCGGAGTAATCCACGCTGGCACGTTTCGACGCGCATCCGGCGGAGCTTCTTCAGGGCGGATCAGCTGAGAGGCGCGGCCGGCGCTACCGTGAAGAATGGCCGCGGGAGAGGAGCAGAACTCGCGATGGCCTGCGAGATAGGGCGGCGGGATCTGGCGGAGATCGTCGTGCTGCCGCCGCCGCCGCCGCCGCCGGAAGCCACGGCGCAGCGCTTCGTGACCGATCGGATTTAGTGGGTGGGCGGACCGCGGCCGGCCTCACGGAGCGCCCACAAAGGCACCGCGGACGGCCCGCCTGCAGGTGCTCACGGCGCCGACCCACAGCTCTGCCGTGTAACAAAGCCCGCTCGGCTCCTCCGCCGACTTTTCCACGGCGTTCCGCTGGTGGACCACCACTGTCGTCCGTGACATCATTTTAACCCTCACTCCCAGCCACTCTATCACGTTACTGGTGAAACAATAGGAGCCGTACTATTCGGTTGGTGGCTAAGTTCGTAGCGGTTTTCCACACATTTAATTAACACAACAGATACACGTAAGAGAGACTCTAGTCGTCAATAATATAACCTCCGTCACTAATTGCACTTCTCGATTCCCCACTACAGAAATCACGTGGTTTTGAGGCGAAGCACTCGTCAAACCGTGTTCGGAGCGCATTTTCATCCGGAAAGGAAATTCCTTGAATGTTGGTCGATAGAGAGAGGAAAAGTCGGAAATCTGAGAGCGCAAGAGCAGGTGAATAAGGTAGGTGCGGATCCACTTCTCAACCCATCTCCTTTATAGTGATTTTGTCAGTGTAGCAGGACACAGATAAGCGTTGTTGTGGAGTAGAATCACGTCACGCAGTCTTCCTGGTCGTTGTTCTAGACCGCGTCTGCATGACGTCTCAGTTGTTGATAGTAAATGTCAGCAGTGATGGTTAAACCTCGGGGAAGCAATTCGTAGTACACCACACAGTCGCTGTACCACTAGATGCATAATATTGTCTTTTGTAGATGCACGCAGGTCTTTTTATGGGAAGCTGCTGCTTTGTCTGGGTTCATCGATTCCTTTGGGTTCCTTGTATAAGCGTTAAGACACCATTTCGCGTCACCAGAAATGTACATATGACCACTTCGTAATTTTTGTGGTTTTGGCTTAGAGCATGCGGTACCTTACATCCGATTTTGGAACCTTCCCCACGGCATGCAAATAGTGCACGATGATGGAATGATCACACTTCATGACATTTACCAGTTCTCGAGTGAAGTGGATCATTGTGGATTAATACCCTTAAACGATCTACATCAAACCTCGAAGGCATTCCTGAATGTGGAGGGTCACTAATGTCAAAATACACTGATGGGGCATGGGCACAGCGACCATCCACATGGTTACCTCCTCCCAACATGCCAGAATAAGTAATTTTTTTCCTTGGTCAGACACTTCTGCCCCCTTGTCCTGGCTATGTCTGGATTTCGTGGGTATCCTCCAGCAGTACTCCTGGGTAATCCCCACAGATACTGGCAGTGGTTTTCCCTATGCCCCATGTGGTTACCTGCTGTTATTTCCAATATTCTTGGCTGGACCACGGCTGAGGTGATACTTCATGAGCCATAAGCACATTAAGGAACTGTGATCTCACTGTAATCCTCTTCCTGGGTCCACGCCGATCCTGCTCCACATGCAACACTAGCGCAAACGCCGATGGAGGTGGACTTGACCCTCCAGCCGAGTCAGCTGCCAGCAGGGACCAGCCCCTACCAGCGACGTCGAGGTGTGCTACCACCTCTCCTCCTCTTCGCCGGCGAGGCAGAGCAGAATTGCTCTGTTGAGCCAGCAACCAACAACACAGACGGGTTATGGAGGCACGGACCTCGCGGGGGATAGTCCTCCTCACAAGACAACAAGCTGTGGCGACACTCCGCGGCAACCCAAACACCGCCAGAGTTCACTGACGCAGTTGACCTTTTCTCCTCCGCAGACCACATGACCGAAGATAGTATGGGTAATATCCTGGCGCCCAGGTTATATTTAGACCAGTACCTGGACTACGCAGTGGGAGTTCGCTCCGAGTAGGTTTCCTACACCAGGAACCGATTGCAAAAGAATCTCACTCTGGTGCGGCCACAGCGACGACACCGGTGTCCACATCGTTCTTGGCCTCCAGAAGCTGCCACCTACAGAGTTACACTACTAGTGGCCTCTGCACCGAATGGATGTGTCCTACGATGCTTTGAGCAGCAACTGGAGTGCGTAATATTTGTTTTTCACCAGCAATACACCGGATTTAAACTTCCACGAGTCCCTTCAGAAATTTAATTTTCGCTCATCCTCTCGGGATTTTAACTTTTGTATAGTCATTCGGACTTTGGTAGTGGCATGCTCAGTGTGCGTACAGTGGATTATGCAATTTTCAGTTTGCTGTGACATTTTCAGGCCTTCAGCCTTCAGATATTATTACTGTTCTTTCCGTATTCGATTACTGTGTTCAAAGCTAACAGAAGATTATTTATCCAAAATGAGATTTTCACTCTACAGTGAAGTGTGCAGTGATTAGAAACTTCCTGGCAGATTAAAGCTGTATCCGGGACCAAGACTCGAGCTCGGGAACTTTGCCTTCCGGGGGAAAGTGCTTTCCCATCTTTTTTTACTTAGATCGAGGACCTTTTGATTTCTAATAAAAGACCCTACCCCCTTCTTTATGCACGTTTATCAAACGAACCTCTTTTTTTATTTTTACGCCTACTTCATGAGTAAAATGTTTTAGATAATGGCAAATCAAATAAAAATTTCTGCTGTTCTAAAATAAATGACGGTCTTCTTCATAAATTAAAAAAATGTTTCTTGAAAACGTAAATAAGTGTACTTTTTCCACATCAGTTTTTTTTCAGGATCATGTATCATACGATTATTTTAAGATCAAGTAGGACATCCTTCTGGCAAACAATAATGACGTGTAATTATCACCAATAACAAACAAAACATAAGGAAATTAAAGAAATCACCCTCCTTTCAGAAAAAAACAAAATGACATCCGCGTCCCGCCAAATTGTGGGTAGTCGCACTCTGAATCACAAGGCAGTCAGACATGTTCCAGGCACGTCTTCGCGAAGAATGTTCCATTTTGCTGGTACATTGGACCGAGTCCTGGTATTACATAATCACACCCCAGCTTCAGGGGGATCAAATAAGGCACTACCCAAAAAGTTGGCATGGTACTGACGGTATCGCGGATGGGGCACGCGAAAAGTAAAGCGATCTAGTAGGGACGTCCAAAAGTCAAGAACACTCTCATCGCCTTCATGAAATAAATAAGAGATCTGGAAGTGTTATCCAGATCACAGTGTTGATCTTCGTACATGGGAAATAAGTCTCTTCTGGGAACAGAAGTGATTTCGGCGTAATGGCATGGGGAGCGGCACGTAGAAGAAAGGCAAGCATCTTCTGAATCAGCTACCATACCTCATCAGTAGATCCACACATCAGTCGATGTTTGTCCGTGACAAGTGTGTGACAACGAGGACATAGCAGCGACTCTGTCATTTTTATGGAATGTGGACGAAGTAGTATTTTCCATTAATGACCAGATACCAGGTCGCACGAGCGCTCGTGTCAAGGAGGACAGAACGCCAAACCACGGGCCAAGCGATCGTAGTATATGGGCTTTCCACAACATTCCGAGTATGAGTTCTCATCATTGGGCGGTGAACATTACGTGCCGTAGGGTTCCTGGAACTAGGCAAGTCGGCATGGACATAAGTGTATTCGATGAAAAAGGTCCTGACATGTGAGTGCGAGGAAGAAATATGGGCTACTGCAACGGGTGCCACTCGAGAGGGGGGGAGGCCAGTTCGTCAATCAGGCTCCCCGATAATCCGGTTCGACGGCGGGTCCGCGATTTAACCACCGTACTTATATAAAGGGCAGCTGCTCCCGCTCGGACATTGACAAGGCTGAGGCCGCCATCTCTAGGAGGATTGGATTGGATTGGATTTGATTGTTTGGGGAAAGAGACCAAACAGCGAGGTCATCGGTCTCATCGGATTAGGTAAGGACGGGGAAGGAAGTCGGCCGTGCCCTTTCAAAGGAACCATGCCGGCATTTGCCTGGAGCGATTTATGGAAATCACGGGAAACCTAAATCTGGATGGCCGGACGCGGTCTCTAGGAGGAAGTGTCAGCGTGTCGTGGCGGACTTTGAAGATAAGACCCCCACATACAAAGTAGCCGAACACTGCCTGCAGTCTGTGTGCCATTGCCATTGGAATCGGTAAAATCTGTGCTAAATGGGGTAGTCACGAGACTAGATGATTGTTAACTAAATCCACTCGTTGTAACATATCCAATGGTCTCAGAAGGTTGTCAAGACCGTTCGTGCGGATAGCTTGAAGCAGGCGATTGTAGTTGAATGGGATCGGGATCGTTCGCTGTAAACACGGGTGAAGGTGACCCCCAAACATTTGAGCTTGTCCACTAATGGCAATGGAGCCACACTCTCTGCTGGAAGACCTCTACCGACGAACATAGCAATGGATTTCATCAGTTTCACGCGGCTGCCCGCAGCAGTCCCGCACTGGTTGATCCATGCTAGTGCCTTTCGCACTTCATCCTCCGATAGAACCAAGAACACCATGTCATCTGCATAGGCGCGGCAGATGAAAGCATGCCCCCTCATTTTATCCCTGTCAACCGGCTTCTCAAACCGTGTAACAGTGGTTAAAGGGCGATGGCGAAAAGGAGCATCGCAGCGGACATCCTTGACGGACCGACAGCATGATATTAATAGAACCCGCCACATGTCCGTTGACCAGCACTCGCGACGTAGACCTCGGAGGAACAGCAAGACCACGTGTATAAATCTATGCGGGAAGGTCATACGTCGGAGTACGTGTTCTAGAAAGTCGTGACTCCCTCTATCAAACGCGTGGTTGAAGTCCACTGTCACTAAGGCACCGCGACTGCGGCAGTCGTGGCCAGGGCTGTGACGTCACGGTAATCGCTGAGTGCCGTCTGAATTTACTGACACCAGCAAAGCACGTTTGATCCAGAGAAATGACTTGAGTAATGAGGCGCCGAAGGCGAGCGCCAAGAATCCGGGTAAAAATCTTGAAGTCACAATTTAACATGGTCAACGGCCGATAATGTCCAACTCCCCGACCACCATGAATTCGGGTGGAGGAGGAGGTCAGGGATCATCAGTTCTTCATACATCGCAGTCCAGCGTGAGTCCATGATGTGGAATGTGCGGCAAAACTCCAGCGGAAACTCGTCGGGACTTGGGCTTTGTTCACCACACCCTTATGAAGAACTTCAGCGACGTCATCAGCAGTAATTGTTGTTGTAAGAATCTCCGCAGCATCCCCGTCAAGGGTACCTGTGAAGGAACGGAGGACATCAGTCGTCACAGCCGTGTTGTGGTCCTCTGCTGCATAGAAATGTTTGTAGTGATCCACAAAGGCTTTTACGATATCATTCTGGGACGTCAATCGACGACCATCTGGCACGTCGAGGGCGTTGACCAGCTTTCTCCGACACCGCTGCTTCTCTCGGATAATATGATGTATTCTCCTAGTTCACAATTGTGACAACTTGCACCTTCAAAGCGCCTTCAAGGCGGTGACACATAAGAGAAATTATCTTCGTCTTAATCCACTGAATTTCAACCTGTCGTTGAACAGAGGGGGCATGGTTGAAGAGTTCGCGGAGAATTGTGAACTAGTATTGCATGGTATGTCGTTGCCACAGCATTTTGTCGCGACTGTAATTCAGGCTTGGTGCAGTCGAGCCACCACCGGAGTGTTGAAGGATAACCCGGAAGGTGTTACACACAGTTGCTCCTCGTCGGGTCTACGACCCGCCTGCATTCCTGATCCTTGAGATGGATAACATTCAGCTTCCACAGGCCTCGACCGCGCCACACCTTCTACCTCTGAAGCGAAACAGTGCAAATGTAGGCGATATGGTCGGAGAAGGCGGTAGGCCATAACTCAGCGTCAAGAATGACAGTTACGATTCCTTGGGAAACGTAGACATGGTCAGCACGACTTGCTGAATGGCTGTTGACGTACGTATATCCAGGCTGATCACCATCTGAGCTACCCAAGCACGACTCACTCCCCGTCCTCACAGCTTTATTTCTACCAGTACCTCGTTTCCTATATTTTCTGAACTGAGGGATAATAAGACTTTTTTGAGTAACTAAGATTGCTCACGTTTTAGATGGGTGAAGTTTCCAACATATGCTCTGAGCCCACACTGACAGAGCAAGGAAATCGGCATTTACACGATGGATGGCTGTGCAGAGATTAATGGGCTTGCACTTACATATAACAGAATACCGCCAGCGTATAGCTGATATTTGATGTGGGACGGAAAGCTGACACTTCATTAACATACAGGGTGACAATTATTGAACTACATGAAATAAAATCTTCATAACTCCTGAACATTTGCGTTAGGACGTTCGAACTGCATGGTTGGCCGCAGGGTTTGAAGGGGATCAGAACGGTTTGGTTTAGCGACGAAGCCCATTTACATTTGGATGGTTCAAAAAAATGGCTCTGAGCACTATGGGACTTAACATCTGTGGTCATCAGCCCCCTAGAACTTAGAACTACTTAAACTTAACTAACCTAAGGACATCACACACATCCATGCTCGAGGCAGGATTCGAACGTGCGACCGTAGCAATCGCGCGGTTCCGGACTGAGCGCCTAGAACCGCTAGACCATCGCGGCCGGCCATTTGGATGGGTTCGTCAATAGGCAAAATTGGCGCATTTGGGGGACTGAGAATCCGCATGTCGCGATCGAGAAGTCTCTTCACCCTCAACAGGTCACTGTGTGGTGTGCAATGTCCAGTTACGGAACGATCAGTGCGATATTACTTGATGGCACGGTGACAACCAAACAGTACGTGAAGGTTTTGGAAGATGGATTCATTCCCATTATCCATAGTGACCCTAATTTCTTCAAGATGTGCTTCACGCAAGGTGGAGCTCGACTCCATCAAAGCCAGAGAGGAGTATTTTGGGGACCGCATTCTGGCTTTGGGTTACTCAGACGCCAGTGGCCTGGCCTCGACTGGCCGCCATATTCTCCGGATCTCAACACATGCGACTCCTTTTTGTGGGGTTATATTGAAGACAAGGTGCACAGCAATAACCCCAAAACCATTGCTGAGCTGAAAACAGCCAGTCACGAGGTCATCGACAGCATCGTCGTTCTGACACTTCAGAAGGTAATGCAAAATTTCGCTATTCGTCTGCGCCTCATCATCGCCAATAATGGTAGGCATGCCGAACAGGTCATAATCTAAATCCGAATATCTGTAGTGACGTTTACATGTTGAATAAAGTGTCTGCACACCGTAGTTTGTAACTATTTTTTTTTTCATAGAATTCAATACTCTCACCCTGCATAATGAGAGGAGTAATGCACCCAAGTCTGAGCCGTGCGGGACATTGAATCTACATCCCTCCATTGTGAACATTTTGTATCAATCATTACACGCTGTTTTCGACAGTGACGAAAGCTTTGCTGAAATCCAAAAAGGACACAATAGTCGCCTCTTGTTTATACATAGCTTGTTTCAGTTCGTCAGTCACTTTGGTTGAAATGGCTCTGAGCACTATGCGACTTAACTTCTGAGGCCATCAATCGCCTAGAACTTAGAACTAATTAAACCTAACTAACCTAAGGACATCACACATATCCATGCCCGAGGCAGGATTCGAACCTGCGACCGGAGCGGTCGTTCGGTTCCAGACTGTAGCGCCTAGAACCGCACGGCCAATCCGGCCGGCCTCAGTCACTTTCATAAGAACTGTATCATGCTGCGATTTTGCCGGAAACCATATTAATCTAAAAGATTATGTGACGTTAACTAATTAGTCGTTGATTACTTCTGTAGTAGTTAACTCTAGAAAATGCTCTGCCACATGTAATTCTATTTTATGACATCAAGAAATTCGAAGCGTGTACTTTCTCGTTCCCGTTCATATCACGTCTGCGGATGACTTCAGCGTCTTCAGGTTAATTATCTTTTTTCATCCACAGAATGGCGTTCCGAACCGACAATGTTACTGTCCTTCATAGCCACTTTAGTATACGGCGTCTCTTCGTCACGTCACGAAGTTTCCGTTTTTCATAATCAACGATGTCAAAGCCTTTGCAGTAACGTCCTCATTGTCTGCTATAGAACATCAAGAACGATATGACAATTTACGAAAAGTATTAACCAAAAATCAATCACATTATGGGATAATAAAGGGCTATGAATTGAATTAAGTCGTCTTTTGTAGAAAATATCGGTTTAGATGCCAGAAATAACACGAGAAATACAATGGTGAGATTGTCGGAGAGTAGCAAATTAAATATCTAGAATACATTATTTAGCAAAGTAAAAAATAAAAGGACCGAATGAAATCTGAGACTGATTATGGTAGTGGTTGATGACTACACTGTTCACTGTGACTACACAACACACACAAAACTCTTCTTCACGTGTGACACGTCCAGTCACTCTGGCGAGGCTCTGAACAGAGACGTATCCGGTTAAGTATAATTTTCGTTGTTTGGAGTAAACATACACACACCCATCCAGTAGATTATATGTCTTTCTGTGATCTTAGCTGAGATATACAATTAACCCGAATAAGTTTGCTTGATTTTCAAGGCATTGTATCAGCCAGCCTAAAGATTCATTATATGTACAGAGTCACCTATAACGACACTACGTTATACTTCTGCAGTAATATAACCTTTGGTATATATATTAAAAAACATACTCCGACAGCTAGATTGTTGATCGCTTGCGTGTGAAGAAATATGATTAAAACATTTTAAAAATACAGAGAGCTTACTGGTAGGATAACCTCGGGTTGATGCATATCTGTTTCTTTTACAAAGGGGGTTCAAAAAGTTTAGCACAGTCGTCTCTAATTTATTTATTTATTTATTTTGCTGGAAGAGAATGAAATTTTTACGCTTATTCTTAGAACATTTAGCTATACATTGAGCCTATTCAATGTCGCCTCCATCAGCTGTGACGCATCTGGCCCAACGTTCTTTCCGTGATGTAAATGCTCTTTGGTAAAATTCTGGGGATTGACTTTTTCACCATCGCTTGACACAGATAATAAGGTCTTTCTCACTATCAAATGTTTTACCTCGCAGGTGGGCCTTCAGACGACCAAAGAGGACAAAATCAGACGGAGCCAAATCCGGAGTGTAGGGAGGATGAGGAACAAATTTCCAACCAATTTTCCTGATTTTCTCCTGCGGCATAAGGGCTTTATGGGGTTTGGCATTGCCAATGTGTAGTGGAAATTAAAGGAGATGGGACCTGGATAAACTGAAAGAACCACAGGTTGTACAGAGTTTCAGTGAGAGCATAAGGGAACAATTGACAGGAATGGGGGAAAGAAATGCAGTAGAAGAAGAATGGGTAGCTTTGAGGAATGAAATACTGAAGGCAGCAGAGGATCAAGTAGGTAAAAAGATGAGGGCTAGTACAAATCCTTGGGTAACAGAAGAGATACTGAATTTAATTGATGAAAGGAGAAAATACAAAAATGCAGTAAGTGAAGCAGGCACAAAGGAATACAAACGTCTCAAAAATGAGATTGACAGGAAGTGCAAAATGGCTAAGCAGGGATGGCGAGAGGACAAATGTAAGTATGTAGAGGCTTATCTCACGAGGGGTAAGATAGATACTGCCTACAGGAAAATTAAAGAGACCTTTGGAGAAAAGAGAACCACTTGCATGAATATCAAGAGCTCAGATGGAAACCCAGTTCTAAGCAAAGAAGGGAAAGCAGAAAGGTGGAAGAAGTATATAGAGGGTCTATACAAGGGCGATTATCTTGAGGACAATATTATGGAAATGGAAGACGATCTAGATGAAAATGAAATGAGAGATATGATATGACGTGAAGAGTTTGACAGAGCACTGAAAGAACTGAGTCGAAACAAGCCCCGGGAGTAAGCAACATTCCATTAGAACTACTGACAGCCTTGGGAGATCCAGTCCCGACAAAACTCTACCATCTGGTGAGCAAGATGTACGAGACAGGCGAAATACATTCAGACTTCAAGAAGAATATAATAATGATTCCAATCCCAAAGAAAGCAGGTGTTGACAGATGTGAACATTAGCGAACTATCAGTTTAATAAGTCACAGCTGCAAAATACTGACGCAAATTCTTTACAGACGAATGGAATAACTGGTAGAAGCTGACCTCGGGGAAGATCAGTTCGGATTGTGTAGAAATGTTGGAACACGTGAGGCAACACTGACACTGCGACTTATCTTAGAAGATAGATTAAGGAAAGGCAAACCAACGTTTCTAGCATTTGTAGACTTAGAGAAAGCTTTTGACAATGTTGACTGGAATACTCTCTTTCAAATTCTAAAGCTGGCAGGGGTAAAATACAGGGAGCGAAAGGCTATTTACAATTTGTACAGAAACCAGATGGCAGTTGTAAGAGTCGAGGGACATGAAGGGGAAGTAGTGGTTGGGAAGGGAGTGAGACAGGGTTGCAGCCTCTCCCCGATGCTATTCAATCTGTATATTGAGCAAGCAGTAAAGGAAACAAAAGAAAAGTTCGGAGTAGGTATTAAAATCCATGGAGAAGAAATAATAACTCTGAGGTTCGCCGATGACATTGTAATTCTGTCAGAGACAGCAAAGGACTTGGAAGAGCAGTTGAACGGAAGGGATAGTGTCTTCAAAGGAGGGTATAAATGAACATCAACAAAAGCAAAACGAGGATAATGGAATGTAGTCGAATTAAGTCGGGTGATGCTGAGGGAATTAGATTAGGAAATGAGACACTTAAAGTAGTAAAAGAGTTTTGCTATTTGCGGAGCAGTAGAGAGGATATAAAATGTAGACTGGCAATGGCAAGAAAAGCATTTCTGAAGAAGAGAAATTTGTTAACATCGAGTATAGATTTAAGTGTCAGGAAGTCGTTTCTGAAAGTATTTGTACGGAGTGTAGCCATGTATGGAAACCAAACATGGACGATAAATAGTTTGGACAAGAAGAGAATAGAAGCTTTCGAAATGTGGTGCTACATAAGAATACTGAAGATCAGATGGTTCAAAGATGGTTCAAATGGCTCTGAGCACTATGGGACTTAACATCTATGGTCATCAGTCCCCCTAGAACTTAGAACTACTTAAACCTAACTAACCTAAAGACATCACACAATACCCAGTCATCACGAGGCAGAGAAAATCCCTGACCCCGCCGGGAATCGAACCCGGGAACCCGGGCGCGGGAAGCGAGAACGGTACCGCACGATCACGAGCTGCGGACTGAAGACTGGATGGGTAGATCACATAACTAATGAGGAGGTATTGAATAGAATTGGTTAGAAGAGGAATTTGTGGCACAACTTGATTAGAAGAAGGGATCGCTTGGTAGGACATGTTCTGAGGCATCAGGGAATCACCAGTTTAGTATTGGAGGGCAGCGTGGAGGGTAAAAATCGTAGAGGGAGACCAAGTCATGAATACACTAAGCAGGTTCAGAAGGATGTAGGCTGCAGTACGTACAGGGAGATGAAGCAGCTTGCACAGGATAGAGTAGCATGGAGAGATGCATCGAACCAGTCTCAGGACTGAAGACCACAACAACCGACAACAACAATGTGTAGTCTGATGAGCTGACCCTGAAGCTGTGGTCTGTGGGTCTTGATGGCACGTCGCAGCTTGTCCAATGACAAACAGTATCGAGCCAGGTTAATTGTGTAGTCATGTTCCAAAAAGTCAATGAAAATGACACCACACTGATCCCAGAAGAAGGAGACCATCACCTTTCGGCCTACTGTTCGTAAAAGTCTTGGTTTCTTCTTCCAAGTGGAAACCGGATGACGCTACTCCATGGATTGGGTTTTGCTCTCAGGTTCGCACAAAAACAATCATGTTTCATCCTGGGTAATGACGCCGTCACAGCACTGTTTCCACTCTTCAGTAAAGGTCTTCATGAGACCCTCGCACACATTCTTCCTCGTAGTTTTCATTTCTCTTGTCAATAATCTAGTCACCCGACCTAACACAGATTTTTCTGTACCCTAGTGACTGTACCAGTGATACCACACTACCCAATGACAAACAAGTCATTTCAGCAAGCTGTCGTGTTTAGATGACTTGATGGTCTCCTGATTCACATCACTGACTGTCGTCGATGCTCTATCGTATCGTGGATTGTCCAGCAGAGAGAAATCACCTTCTTTAATCCTCTGCAACCACCACTGGGTACTGCTGCGATCCACTGCTTCCTCGCCATAAACAGGGAGCAACTTCCTGTGATCGCTACTCTTGAAGAGGAACTCCATCACCGACAGTTGTTTCAACCTGAATCTACTTCACGGTCCATTATGGCGCCACCCCCCCCCCCCCCCCCAAAAAAACGTTCAAATGGCTCTAAGCACTATGGGACTTAACATCTGAGGTCATAAGTCCCCTAGAACTTAGAACTACTTAAACCTAACTAACCTAAGGACAGCACACACATCCATGCCCGAGGCAGGATTCGAACCTGCGACCGTAGCGGTCGCGTGGTTCCAGACTGAAGCGCCTAGAACCGCTCGGCCACACTGGCCGGCCCGGAAATAAAAGAGAATACTTTTATATACCAACATGTAGCTAAATGTTCCAAGTATGTTCACAAAAAATTTCATGCTCCTCCTGCAAAAAATAAAAAAAAATAGAGACGACTGTGTAAAACTCTTTTAACGCATTTTTTACAAGACGTAGAATAATCCTGCTCTTCGGCGACATTGAGCGACTCTTAAGCTACGTGAAAATATAGGTCACATATATCAAGGTGAGTAATTTGGTTCATAGACAGCAGTTGGCATGATATCTTCAATTAATGTACTGTGTTGCTCGAATGACCCTTTCGGCCAGTGTTCATTTCGCAATTACGTATCAATACCCGTGACAGCATTTAACAGCACCATTGCCATTATCACCATGTGACCCTGCAACTGTATACAGTAGGAAAGAAATTTGATGTGGGAGATTGTGCATTAATCCTGTAATTGTGAGCGCAAAGTCCTTTTAATGAACGCGTTTTGTAGTTGCTACTAATGCAACGGGCATTAACATCTTCTTTAATTCTTCTAATCAACAGAGAACTGTATTTATCACCAATAAATGGAGTCGCTGCATTAATTAGTGTCGCTTGCATTATTTAGAGGCCACATTTATAACGCAAACAGGATTACCCTGGGAACAGAGAGCTTATAATGTTAAGGCTAAGAGTCGCTGTGGTACATGCCACATGAAGGATATTTATCTCGCACTGCTGATGTCACTACTGAATTCCTGTCCCGTGAAAGCTTTGGCGGTATAGACAGTGATTATGCATGTCTAATCGAACATTCATCCGAACTTTCGCGATACAATATAACCTCATTTAGTTTATCTCCTGACAGTTAAATACGGCTTTTGGCCCTTGAAACCGGACATCGCATTTATTTTCTCTAACAGCTTTTATCAGCTGCGTACAGTCTTTGCTGTACTCACTGTGGGGATCTGGCTACCTTTTCAGACGAAAAGGAAGGGACAGTAGGGTTTAACGTTCCGTCACCGTCTTGATCATTAAAGACAGATCTTTGGCTCGTTTGAATAAGGAAAGTTTGAGGGACGGAATGTGGGGAGGAAAGTTCCTAATGATGCTATCAAAGGATCGAGACTAATATTCGTCGGAACAGGTTTTGAGAAACCACGGAATAGTGAAATCTTAAATGTGAGATAGAGGTTTGAACTTCACTTCTAAACAAAACGTGTTCGTTGTCTCGAACACGGCACCAAATCAATCGGGTTTTCAGCAGTCTTCACTTTTATAAACACAGAGATCATTCACTTCACCATCACTTATTGCGTTAACGGTGTCATGTCCTAACATATGATAGAGAGAAGACAGGCGGTTACTGGTCAGTCTGCAGTTTCCGAGAGGTTTGGATCAATTGTAGAAAGACAAACTGTCTGTGATGGCAGGAAGTTGATTGCTTTGATCAGGATCAAACAGTGTCACACGGTACCTATGAGAGGTGCGGATTTTGGGACTCGATAGGATATTCGCAGAAGAACTCAGGAACCTAGGGGTCTGGATAACTACTTAACTGGATAAATACTAAATTGAAAGCAAGTTACGAACAGTATAAAAATCAAAGGATGCAACTGGCTGCAGAACAGAAGTCAGTGCCTGAACGCTGAAGGTGAGCACTAGTGAGGGCTAACAAAAGTAGCAATCACTGGGAGCAATTTAACGTACAGACATTGAGAGCAGCACCCCAAGTGAGAAGAACAGGGCTGTCGGAGCTGAACGAGGCTGGCAACGACCGACATTGAGTTGGCGTCCGAAAGATGTGAGTGGGAATCGTCTCGGACACAAAAAAATTGGTTTTTAAAGGACTGTAGCCTATCCCCGATGTTATTCAATCTGTACATTGAGCAAGTAGCAAAGGAAACAAAAGGAAAATTTGGAGTAGGAATTAAAGTCCATGGAGAAGAAGTAAAAACTTCGATGTCCACCGATGGCATTGTCATTCTGTCAGAGACAGCAAAAGACCTAGAAGAGCAGTTGAATGGAATGGACAGTGTCTTGAAAAGAGGATATAAGATGAAACTTCCTGGCAGATTAAAACTGTGTACCCGACCGAGACTCGAACTCGGGACCTTTGCCTTTCGCGGGCAAGTGCTCTAGCATCTGAGCTACAGAAGCACGACTCACGCCCGCTCCTCACAGCTTTACTTCTGGCAATATCTCGTCTCCTACCTTCCAAACTTTACAGAAGCTCTCCTGCGAATCTTGCAGAACTAGCACTCCTGAAAGAAAGGATACTGCGGAGACATGGCTTAGCCACAGCCTGGGGGGCGTTTCCAGAATGAGATTTTCACTCTGCAGCGGAGTGTGCGCTGATATGAAACTTCCTGGCAGATTAAAACTGTGTGCCCGACAGAGACTGAAACTCTCATTCTGGAAACATCCCCCAGGCTGTGGCTAAGCCATGTCTCCGTAGTATCCTTTCTTTCAGGAGTGCTAGTTCTGCAAGGTTCGCAGGAGAGCTTCTGTATAGTTTGGAAGGTAGGAGACGAGATACTGGCAGAAGTAAAGCTGTGAGTACCGGGCGTGAGTCGTGTTTCGGTAGCTCAGATGGCGAGTCTGCCATCGGCAGTGACACAGTGCGGACCGTGTTGCCTGCCGACCGCGCTGTAGTGCGCGCGCCTGTTTGTTTACGCCGGAGCAGCTTCGCGTGTGCGGTGTTGTGAGTCTAGAACGAGATGGCACACTCGTACAGAAAAACGACCTTGAAGTTCAGTTTTGCGAACGACTATACACGACCAAAGGCACACGAGATCGAACGTTTCTTAAGAGAAGAGGTAAAAATCGATCCACAGGAAATCGTGGGAATCAATTTATCGATCGTTTCAAGCGTCGTCTATGTCTAGCTTGTTGACGAGGCTGCTTGCGAAAGACTTCTGCAACGATCACCGAACGGGTATCGTTTCTGTCATGCCGACGGGAATGTTGGTGCGGTTACGGTCGATCACGCGGGAATGGGGATCCGCACTATACGAGTCTTCGAACTTCCGTTTGAGGTCCAGTCTGAACTTGTTACCGACGCCTTTCGACCATACGGTACAGTTCTATCCCATGTGGCCGAAAAATGGACGAGTTTTACCTCGTACCCCGCTTTAAATGGGGTGAGACAAATACGGATAGAACTGCGAAAGCACTTCCCCTCTTATTTATACATAGGAGGTTTTCGAGCGATTATAATCTGTGATGGGCAACCTCGCACTTGCTCGGGGTGCGGGAAAGAAGGTCACGTCCGCTCGGAATGCCTCCAGCGACGTTTAGTGCAAACCCCACGGGATGACGTTCAGGCACCAAAACAGATGACTGTCTTACCGTTGACCTTTGTGGAAGCCCTGAGAGGCGACGTGAGGGAGATTTCCGATGGGCAACAGCAGCTGCCCCCTATAGAGAACATGGACACCAACGGACTGGAACTCCGACCACCGGTTCCACCACAGCAGACACAGGACACCACACAAGAGATGCAGCTGACGGCCGCTCCAGGCTCATCCGTGGTGGCTGCCAGTGCTTCCACCGAGAGCGTGATAGCCCAGGCCCAAGACGGAGGATACGCAACCCAAACAGCCGATGCGGAAGCAAGTCAACGGAAACAGCGTTCGCCGAAGAGAAGAAAGAAGCGTCGACTGACTTCTGCTGACGATAGCCATAGTCCCGAGGGGACAGTGGACGACAACGACAGTATAGACCTGGGACCAGTGGATTCAACAGATACCGAGATGACGGTGCAGGAATTACACAGCGACGATAACTTGAATTCTCCTTCTGGTGGCCGAAAGGCAGAAGTGGAGATGACAATTGTCCAACATCGGAGTGGTGACAACGTTGCCTCCCATCCTTCGACCAGTTCCGGAAATATGCTGGGGGACTGGGCGCAAGAAATGGATCAACAGGAACAGAATGAAAATACGAACGGGACGATTGCGGATAGTCCTGGCCAGAGGCCTGGAGGGGTCGGGAAATGTTGAACAACTTAGTGTGGTGGGGAGCGCCGGGGGTGCAGATAGACGCTTAGTGACACCGCCCTACAGCTGATGAACACACGCCAGGCGTACCGCATTGCAACGATAAACATTAATGGCATTCGGACACCGCTTAAAATTCAAATGCTGAAAGATATGTTGCGCGCTGCGGACGTGGATATTGTACTCCTACAAGAAGTGCGTTTCACATCGCCGCCAGAGTTCTACGGCTACGAGGCACATTATTCAGTGCACGATGAAAGTGGATGCGGTGTGGCGATTCTCACCAGGGAAGGAATAGGACTGGAGGACGTCATGTCTCTCCCTTCGGCACGTGGCATAGCGATCACTTTCGACGGCGTTCGTTTCATCAATTTATACGCGCCATCTGGCTCCACAAAACGAAGAGAAAGGGCGACCTTTTACACCGAAGAGATAGCACCGTTGTTCGCTGGACACTATGATAACTATATAGTGGGCGGCGACTTTAATTGTGTCGTCGACAAAAAGGACCAAGTACTCATTACGTGCCATGCATGGAACTGCGTGGGTTGATTACCGAAATGGCGCCTCTGGATACCTGGGAACTGCAGCACGGCGACAGACCGGGTTACACGTTTGTAACGGGACACTCGGCGAGTAGACTTGATAGAGTGTATGTGACACGAACTCTACGGACGGCGATACTGGATGCCGAAATCTGGCCGGCGGCTTTTACGGATCATATGGCGTACGTCTGTACAATTTCACTAACGCGTCAGAAGATATGGCGGAGTAAGGGTCCCTGGAAAATGAATTGTGCACTTTTACGTGACACTGCATGTCGCCGGTCGATAGAGGCGGCCTGGGAGACCTGCGTTCGCCGCCAACGAGCATACACCTCGGTTCTCCAGTGGTGGATCAAATGCGCAAAACCAACGTTACGGAGAACGTTGATACGATTCGGGCAGGAAAAATCGCAGTGGAACCGCACGACGGCTGATTTTTATTTTACAGCCCTGATGGAGCTGATGACCCAACAACCATCGCCAGAAAGGCACACGGCCATGCGTAGGATAAAAGCCAAGTTATTACAGCTGACGAGACAAAGAATGGAAGGTATAATGGTCCGGGCGAGATTGGCGGACACAGTTACTGCCGAAACCCCCTCCATGCTCCATGTAGTACGTGAACGCCAACGACGACGCAGGACATTGATCAGGGAACTAATCTCTGAAACTGGCTAGCAAGTTGTGAACCAGTGTGATATTGCTCATGTGTTTACTGACTATTTCCGCCAGTTATATGGACCTGTACAAGTGAACCACGAGACACTACATGATGCCATCTTGGAAATGCCAGATAGAGGACCACCACTGGATGCAGAGACTTTCATCACAGCGATAACAGAGGACGAGCTAAGAGATGCAATTGTCAGGGGGCTCCGAACAAGTCCCCAGGACAGGACGGCTTTCCAATTGAATTTTACCGCGCCTTTGCATACCTCATGGGACGGACCTGGATTCAGATGTACAACGAACTCCTGTTACCGCAGACTGAGATACCTGCCGAATTCACGGAGGGTATCATCATCCCAATACCCAAACCACTCGGTGGCAGAAATCCAGGAGATTATAGACCACTCACTCTCTTGAACTGCGACTATAAGATTTTGGCGCGCATCCTTGGGGCTCGCCTACGGTCTTCAATTTCTGATAGACTCCTCATAGATCAAACTTGCCTCGGCGGTAAGAGTAACGTACATACGGTGCTCGGTGACTACCGAGATACCATCGCATTAGCAGCGGCATGCCGAATGCGTGGAGCACTCGTCGCTATTGACTTCGATCATGCGTTCGACAGAGTGGATCACACCTTTTTGCATGCAGTGATGGGCAGATTGGGAATCCCACAGGCCTTCATTCTAGTGGTCATGTGACTGTTACACGGCGTGCGATCAAAGGTCTCGGTGAATGGACGGGGCACTGACTACATTGTTATTTCAAGGTCAGTTCGTCAAGGTTGCCCCCTTTCGATATTTTTGCATGCAATGGCCTTGGAACCCTGTCTATATGGTCTCCAAAGGCGGTTGGAGAGAGTGCCGTTGCCACAACTGACCTTTCATTGCCGCGCTTATGCTGACGATGTAATGCTGGTGGCAAGGACAGGCGACGAAGTACGTACCGCGTTGGCATGGATATAGCGATACGGGATGGCGGCAGGAAGCGTGCTTAATCTACAGAAATCACGACGCATGAATGTCGGTCGAGGATTACAACCGGGGGAGGAAGGCCCGCTCATGTTAGTTAAGACCATAAAATGTCTAGGTGTTACATTCCACAGGGATGGTCAGCGGACAGCAGCGGATAACTACCGACGCATATTGAAGCTGATGCGGACAATGGTGCTGTTACAAAAATTGAGAGCGTTGGATACGATTCAGAGGGTGACCTATGTTAACGTATACCTAACACCGAGACTCACTCACGTAGCGCAGCTCTCCATGCTACTCTATCCTGTGCAAGCTTCATCATCTCCCAGTACCTACTGCAATCTACATCCTTCACAATCTGCTTAGTGCGTTCATCTCTTGGTCTCCCTCTTAGATCTTTACCATCCACGCTGCCCTCTAGTACTAAATTGGTGATCTCTTGATGCCTCAGAACATGTCCTACCAACCGATCCGGTCTTCTAGTCTAGTTGTGCCACAAACTTTTCTCCCCAATTCTTTTCAATACCTCCTCATTAGTTATGTGATCTACCCATCTAATCTTCAGCATCCTTCTGTAGCACCACATTTCGAAATCTTCTATTCTCTTCTTTTCCAAACTATTTATCGTCCATGTTTCACTTCCATACATGACTACACTGCATACAAATACTTTCAGAAACGACTTCCTGACACTTAAATCTATACTCGATGTTCACAAATTTCTCTTCTTCAGAAATGCTTTTCTTGCCATTGCCAGTCTACATTTTATATCCTCTCTACTGCGACCATCATCAGTTATTATGCTCCCCAAGTAGCAAAACTCTTTTACTACTTTAAGTGTCTCATTTCCTAATCTAATTCCCTCAGCATCACCCGACTTAATTCGACTACATTCCATTATCCTCGTTTTGCTATTGTTGATGTTCATTTATACCCTCCTTTGAAGACACTATCCATTCCGTTCAATTGCTCTTCCAAGTCCTTTGCTGTCTCTGACAGAATTACAATGTCTTCGGCGAACCTCAGAGTTATTATTTCTTCTCCATGGATTTTAATACCTACTCCGAACTTTTCTTTTGTTTCCTTTACTGCTTGCTCAATATACAGATTGAATAGCATCGGGGAGAGGCTGCAACCCTGTCTCACTCCCTTCCCAACCACTGCTTCCCCTTCATGTCCCTCGACTCTTATAACTGCCATCTGGTTTCTGTACAAATTGTAAATAGCCTTTCGCTCACTGTATTTTACCCCTGCCACCTTTAGAATTTGAAAGAGAGTATTCCAGTCAACATTGTCAAAAGCTTTCTCTAAGTCTACAAATGCTAGAAACGTAGGTTTGCCTTTCCTTAATCTATCTTCTAAGATAAGTCGCAGTGTCAGTATTGCCTCACGTGTTCCAACATTTCTACACAATCCGAACTGATCTTCCCCGAGGTCAGCTTCTACCAGTTATTCCATTCGTCTGTAAAGAATTTGCGTTATTATTTTGCAGCTGTGACTTATTAAACTGATAGTTCGCTAATGTTCACATCTGTCAACACCTGCTTTCTTTGGGATTGGAATCATTATTATATTCTTCTTGAAGTCTGAATGTATTTCGCCTGTCTCGTACATCTTGCTCACCAGATGGTAGAGTTTTGTCGGGACTGGATCTCCCAAGGCTGTCAGTAGTTCTAATGGAATGTTGCTTACTCCCGGGGCTTGTTTCGACTCAGTTCTTTCAGTGCTCTGTCAAACTCTTCACGTCATATCATATCTCTCATTTCATTTTCATCTAGATCGTCTTCCATTTCCATAATATTGTCCTCAAGATAATCGCCCTTGTATAGACCCTCTATATACTTCTTCCACCTTTCTGCTTTCCCTTCTTTGCTTAAAACTAGGTTTCCATCTGACCTCTTGATATTCATGCAAGTGGTTCTCTTTTCTCCAAAGGTCTCTTTAATTTTCCTGTAGGCAATATCTATCTTACCGCTCGTGAGATAAGCCTCTACATCCTTACATTTGTCCTCTAGCCATCCCTGCTTGGCCATTTTGCACTTCCTGTCGATCTCATTTTTGAGACGTTTGTATTCCTTTTTTGCCTGCTTCACTTACTGTCTTTTTGTATTTTCTCCTTTCATCAATTAAATTCAATATCTCTTCTGTTACCCAAGGATTTCTACTAGCCCTCGTCTTTTTACCTACTTGATCCTCTGCTGCCTTCACTATTTCCTTCCTCAACGCTGTTATTCAACTTATATTTTAACTGCTGGATCATCGGCCCCAATAAGAGTTTTGGAGAAATATGCTGCATTCTCAAAAGTACTTCTACTATCGTTATCACCATTTAAAGGCGTCAAGAGAGCACCTGCAGATTTTATTCCATTGCAAAGTTTCATTTATAAATTACTATGTTGCATTAAAAATTCGCAATTGTGGAGTGATAGTAACCTTCCACCATTCGATTCATGTGTATATTTATATTGTGTACTGTAGACTCAATAGTACTTGGCTCGTAATGCGTCAACTACGTATCCCAGCCCCTAGACAATGAAACCAGCCACAACTTGTAATATTTCAACTCTGACTCTGAGGGTACGTAGTTGAGAGATACACACCAATTTTTTTTTTTAATTTGAAAGCCAGCATCTGGGACAACTGCCTAGAGAGTGTGCAATTCACAGGCGCCTCCAGTTACTTTTTACGTCTTGTAACCTAAACGCTAGTACTTTAACCTGCTGTCTGCACTGTGTCTCTGAACCGCTACGGTCGCAGGTTCGAATCCTGCCTCGGGTATGGATGTGTGATGTCCTTAGGTTACTTAGGTTTAATTATTTCTAAGTTCTAGGTGACTGATGACCTCAGAAGTTAAGTCGCATAGTGCTCAGAGCCATTTGAACCATTTGAGTTCTGGATTCCAACAGCCCTAAACTTAATAACGCACAAGTCAATATGTCATTAATACATACAACGGGCTTTGAAGATCTACAGCAGAAAACAATAGAAAAGACCACATTATAAAGAGTAAATAAAAAACTTCATACTGTAAAAATATAATAGAACATATTACAAAAATCACAATAAAAAAAGGGAACTCAGTCAGTCAGTCATAAACGAGGAGATATCTGTTGGATAAGATTGTCCATCGTTGCTAATCTCTAGTTTCATCTTTCAACCCTGTAGACTCCACTTGTTTAAGGATTATTAGTACTCAATCCCTCCAACGGATAGTAGGACGTCCCTTTGGACGTTTTCCAGCAGGTTGAGGATGGAGGACTCGTTTGTCAAGGGATCCAACAACTCGACAGCTGTGACCAAACGACTGCAGCTTCTTCCGCCTTGATATTCCGCCAATGGTATAGATCTTCCTTTCTTCGCTCCCATTTGCCTTCCATTGTATTACAGAAGTAGCAGTCGAAGCTTATCCCACAGAAAGTTCGAATTCACAAGGGAAATTCCTAAAAAGACTCATGTATGATTCAGTGGAGTATTCGTTGATGCAAGAAGAAGAAGAACAGAACCAACCCTTTCAAACTCAACCAATTGTGAAGGCCATGGTAAAGCATATCCCAGTCAAAATTGTAATTGATAGCGGAAGTGAACTGACTGCGATCTCAGAAAATTTATTCATGCAGTGTAATGCCTATGAGGAATTGCCAGTTCTTAAAATACGTAAGATTAAAGTAAGAGGTACTATTAGAAACAATGCTGCGGAAGTTACGAGACAAACAAGGTTAACTCTTTCGTGCCAAGGTCAAAAGATCGAAGCCAACTTCGTGATTATACCTAAACTAACTGTAGATTTGATTATAGGTGCAGATTTTTTAAATGAGAGACGAGCGATAATAGATATGGGGAAAGGTAGCGTAACATTCGGGAATGTCACACTTCTCTTTGAACAAAAGCTAAAATTAGAGGAAATACCAGTTATAAACAAACAATTAAGAATGACGAGAGATAAAGAGGATGAAGAATTAGAATGGTATGCACAAAAGGGGGAATCGCCTCAACTCATGTTAGAAGTCCATAAAGAAATCGACGAAAAATTGTAAGAAGTTCAAGGTATTTCGGAACACAGTAAAAGAGAATTAGAGGGTATTTTACGAGGTAAAGCAGAGATATTTTTACCTAAGACTGGCAGTATTAAACACTTTCAGTACAACTTTGAAGTAAAACAGCACAAACCATTTAGAGTGCCACCCTATACAATCCCAAATAATCTATAGGAATAAAGTATTCCAGGAGATATCTAAAATGTTAGATGACGATATTATTGAACCAGCTACCTCCACATATAACAGCCCTCTCCATATTGTACAAAAACGGGATGGGAGCATCAAGTTAGTGCTTGATTCCAGACAGATCAACACAAACACATTCACTGAGACAGATCGCCCAGAAAAATTAGAGGAATTGATACAAAACTTCCACGGTGCTAAGATATTTTCATCAATTGATTTACGGAGTAGTTTCTGGCAAATAGAATTGGCCCCAGAATGTAGAAAATTCACAGCATTTATCGTATTCGGTAGATGTTACCAGTTTATACGACTGCCATTTGGTTTAACATATCATCAGCAGCGTTTATTAGGGGATTTAATACTATACTCAGTCCTGAAATTTTACAAAAAATTACTTGTTATGTTGATGATGTGATTATAGCAGAACCCTCATGGGAACATCACAACGACACATTAAATCAGTTTTTATAGATCATGAAAGAGAATGGGGTCACAGTAAATAAAACAAAATCCAGATGTGGAAGGCGAGAGGTCAAATTTCTAGGACACATAATTTCAGAGAAAGGGGTAACGCCCGACCCAGAAAAACTAACGGCAATCAAAGAATTCTGTACTCCATGTAATAAGAAAACTCTCAGAGGATCTCTAGGTCTCACCGGATTCTATAAAAAATTTATTTGGTTCGACTCTCTCGCAACACCACGCCTATGTGCATTGACTGGAAAACACACGCCATGGGTATGGGATCAACAAGCCAATGAAGAAATTTTTAAAAGTGAAAAACGCACTAACAACAGCACCGATTTTAGCACATCCTGATCTAACACAAAATTATTGTATGGCCACTGACAGCGCGAAAACAGGTTTAGGAGTTGTTTTATTCCAAGGATACAAACAGGCAGGGCTAATATCATATAGAACAATTGCATTTGCCAGTCGGGTACTCACAAAAAGCGAGAAAAATTATTCAGTCATGGAGTTGGAAGCATTGGCCATTGTATGGGGCTTCCAACGTTTTCTATACTTCCTATTCGGAAGAAAAACAAAAGTATACACTGACCACAAAGCATTAGAATTTCTGTTATCCGCCAAACTAACTCATGGGAGGTTAGCCAGATGGATGTTAATACTACACGAATTTGACTTCACTATTACACACATACCAGGACCAGCGAATGTATTAGCAGATGCTATATCACGTTGTCCACAGGGTGCATCCAATAACATAGGTTTGGAAGCAGCAGAATACCAGTTTACAATGTACTATATGAAACAAGTACCTTTTGAAAACTACAATACGACAGCATTGAAAAACATAGGCAAAGAACAGGACAAGGATCCCGAAATACTGGGAATCAAACACAAGTGGAGAAGTAAGGATTTTCCAGACATACGACAGCACTATCTCGTAAAAAACAATGTTTTATTTTTTAGACAAATGTTGCAACGAATGAATGGTTAATTTATATCCTAGATGAACTAATTAATAAGTACATATGGTATACACATTTAAGTAATCGCCACTTTGGACCAAAGAAATGCTTTTTAAAAATAAAACAAACAAGCCATGTTCCTAATATGGAAAGACGAATTAGAACAGTATTAGTCAAATGCAAAAAATGTATGAGGGCTAAACACGTCACTTTCCAAACCAAATCACCTATGTTTCCAATAATCCCTAAAAGATTAAAAGAAATAGCTGCAACAGATTTGATGGGGCCCCTCCCACGCACAAAAAATGTATATATTTTTATATTTGTCGTTTAGAAACTTACTTCTAAATATGTTACCTTGACACCATTAGAATGGGCAACAGGTCTTACTGTAAGTAAAACATTTAGACAAGATGTTCTCAGACAAGTAGGTCGAGTGGAACGAATAATTTCGGATAATGGCCCACAATACAAATCAGTGCAATGACAGAACACGTTAAAACAACACAAAATAAAACCCATCTACATATCTAAGTACAAACCCAGCATAAATCCAGCAGACGATCTATGAAGGACATTATGCCGATTATATGCAGGCAAAAGACACAACACATGGGATATATACCTTAAAGATTTTGAACAAGTAATAAATGAAATGCCACATAGCACTACACTACTACCTCCAGTTATTGTACTTAAAAAATATTGAACCCCCAAACATAACCAGAGAAAATGTTATATTTTCTGTTGTACCACATAGACAGCACAAACAAGTCATAGCAACAGCACTCTCCAACATCAGAAAGGCAGCCATTAAAAGAAAAGAAAGGGGAGATAGAACAGCAATTAAAAGAACATTCTCAGTAGGCCAGAAAGTATTTGTAAAAACATACCATCTCTCCAGCAAACAGAAACACAAAATACATAAGTTTTACGCTGCATACAAAGGACCTGTCATAATTAGCCGAATTGCTCATGATAATGCTGTAGAACGAACGAACCCAAAAACAGGCAAAACCTTAGGACTTCACCATGTGAGCCATATCAAAAAGTTTGAAGATTAATTTTATTACTGGTAAATAATCAGCACAATATTTCAAGATTATGTTGCAAATAAGATCGTCAGGAGAAAGAAGAATGAAGAGAGAGGAAGGTGGGAAAAAGAAAGTAGTTTCAATAAAAACAAAAATAACACCAATAGTACCATAGATCAAGGTGAAGGGATAAAGCATAGATAGTCTAACAGCATGAAATACTAAAATGCTATACACCACAACACTACACAAAAATAAAAAACCAATTTGAGGATTCCTGTAGAGGTTAAGACTCAAAATATCTTAGAATTGTAGCATGGAAAGGGCGTCGAAATTCGTAAAGCTTTTAAGAAGGCGTAAAAGAATGTAGGTACTAGACATATGTTAGATGATTATAAGTAAAACTTTTTGCAAGAACCATTGTAAAAACACCAGCAAGGACGAGATGCAACGACCCACAAGTTGCAATGCAAGAAGTATCAAGAAAAGAGAGGACGTAATTAGCAAAACAGAATTCCTACAAGGCAGAAGCATCAAGAGAAGGGAAAGGACAGCAAGACCAACAGAAGGCCCTTGTAGCCGAAGTGGGCAGTAAATAAATCTGCTGCCAAGCTGAACCACAGGGTGGCGGAACCCCGCTGGGACAGAACACAGAATCACACAGTGGTGGAACCCTGCAGAGACACAACAGGACACCGAATGCCAGAAGGGTCTCTGAACGCCCCCGACTCACCCAGAGCAAGCAAAAAACGGCCCGACGAGAAGACCGCTTGGGCAAGCCACCACTGGCAAAAAAATATGTGTAAAAGTCACACTACTGCTATTAAACAGCACGCTGATGCACGAAACGGAAGAAAACATCCACAAAGTAAAAATGACATGCCCAAACAATTTATCAAACTGTTACTAAGTGGAAAACTTCAAAGCGACTAGTTATCAATAAATATTTCCATATCCTGCCCAGAGAAGAACCAAGAAGCAAGTAAGAAGCAGAGAAAAAGCAGGAAGAACAGAACTTGAAGTTTCGCAAGATTGAGACCAAGAAAGAAGATGGGTGAAGAATAGACGACATACCCTCCCAAATTCCTATCCTATTGTAAACTAGACGTCTGCGATGTATTACAATGAAAGACGACCACTTTCAGCGACACATAACGATGACTTTCACGCATACAAAGCCGGTAAACCACGAGATTCTGCACTCACAGCTCCATTCATTATGGGACCTCCACAACAGCAACACACACTTGGAAAGCCAACAAGGAACGATGAACAAAGCTGTACATCAAATATTTGCCCACATCCATCTCGCTCAAGTCCATCACCTTCGTGCAAAAAACATTCGCCAACCCCATGTTTAAACATCAATAGGATTGTGTGAATGTGTGAAATCAAATTATGTGATGTAGGAATTGTGCAAAAGAAACGTGTGAAAAACTAAATAAGTTAAGCACACCAGACAGCTAATAAACTACAAAATAACAGTCATTGACTATGGAGTTAAGTAAAAACTAGACTATCGATAAAAATAAGTCATTAGTTCTGAAATGGACAGTATATAAAGAACAAAAGGAAGGCACAATAAACACTGAAACTATATGCCACTTATTTTCTCCTCATAAAAATAAAAGAATACCTATATTTTACTTATTTTCTCCTTATAAAAACAAAGAATAGAAAATTATCTTGTTGGATGTTTTCCCTTTTTTTTAACATTTGTACCATTTGTTAGGATAATATCTCAATACTTGTGTCTGTATATTTCTTTGTCAAAGTAATTTTTGGAAATAATTCTTATTTGTTAGTGTAACAATGTTGAAATGAGTGTCTAGGAACAAAAGCATTTTACTTGTACATGATATTTGGAAAATGTGTTAGGAATAGATTTTACTTAATTACATTTATAAAAACAATATTTCTAAGACAATCGATGTGAAAGACTCCTCACTTTCGATAACAAACTTCTTAAAAAATAAACTTCACAATTAAATAAAGAACGAAAATGATTAAAAAATAATAATTATAATAGAATAAAAATATTCTTCCCTTGTCAATATAAACATATTTTTATAATAATGTGGAAGAATATAAAAATATAAAATAGTAATACAAACTAGCATAGAACAGAATAACGTGGCTGAACAGTAGGCAACAACATTTAGATAACGGAATAATTTTTGACTGGCTTAGACAATGATTCAATCATTGCCTTACTTCAGTGCAAAAATTAAGTTCAAAGGGTGGTGATAAGTAAGGTGTCAGGCAAATGCAACACCTTCCATGAAAACACTGACATGATAAGCAAATCCAGTAGTATGTCACATAGCTCCGAATAAATCGTGACATTAAATTAACCAAAGTAATACAAGTAACAAGTGAGCAAATGGAATACCACAGACTAACACAAGGATGCCTAAATGCATGTCATACCTTCACACCGTGAGACAGACACAGTTCCGAGGGGAGAAACAAGAACAGAAGCCGAGAGCAGAACTGTGTTAAGCTAGAAGGCCCTACGATAAGGGACGGACACCCACGTCGTTAGCTAACCGCTAGGACCACCCACCAGCCCATGCTAAAAGCTAGAGCCCTGCAGAAGAACAGTATAGATCCTACGATAACACTATAAGGGCCACCCCAGCTGCAAGTTTTAGCGTGAGACTTTTTCGCGTCTCTGTTACGTTGCAAACTTTAAAAACATTGCCCCACCACGAAAAGTATAACGTTTCTCATTGGATAGACAGAATTTTTTTAGGCGGAGCTTAAGATTAACATTGAGACCCTGACTGGTCAGATGAAAACACAGCCAGATAGTTTTTTTAAACCAACTTCGGTAAATTGTAGTACAGAGAAGTCAGGAGAGATCTGCTTCCGAGACGGCGAGGTGAGCGGAGCTGTGCTGTCCGTCGCCCCCTGACGAACACCGACAAGGTAATGAAAGCACGCGATGCCGCATAACAGCACATAAAGCTTCACTCAGAACTGCAGAAGTCTCATCTGTTGTACCCCTTTTTGCGTAATACTAGTGTCGATCGTCAATTAAAGCTCATGGTGTCCACATTTGCCACTTGAAGTAAAAATCTGAAACGCGATGATTTTTCTGTTATATAGTTATTGAGAAGCCACATCAGCCACTGTAATTTACGACAAGTTAGATAAGTAATTAAAGATAATTGAGGGTCACTGTAGACCATTTTGATAGTTTTCTCTTTTGTGAAACTTAATTTAAACCTAGATTATAGATGTGATATGGCATAGGTCATCCTTCGATCCATTGTACAACTTGGAAACCTATTCAGGGAATATTCGTTCACATTTTTGTTGATCGCAGTTGGTTTTTATCATCCTGTATTAAAACATTTCCTTTTATCAATAGTGCAATTTATAAACAATGTTTTGTGATTAGAATTAAATTTCCAATGTTAAACTTAACTGCTTTTTCGACGTTATTTTACCAGCTAACTAAAAATAGGAAAGCCTTGAACCCCTTCCTCTAAATTTAGTTAGTATTAAGATTCTTTTACAGGGAGTGCAGTGGAGCGGACGCTGAAATGATTAAGTATTTGGCTGTATCATCGCTAGTCTCACTGAACTCTTCTGAACTCTACATGTCATGTGTGGTCTGACGTCTCCTTACCAGCAACAGGTCCCAGGTTCAAACTAGTCAATTCCCTAAAAAACACGCCCAGAGCGTCGTTGCGCGAAAGTGGTAGGGAGACACGATATAGAACAACAGACACCACGCAGAATGTTAGAGCTTCTTTAGTTATTGCTGATGTCGTCCAGGTTTCACAATCATACATAAATACCGGCCGTACTACTGTCATGTGCAGCTGAATATTATTCTTCCCTAATATTAGAACTGACTTGAATAAATTGTTCAAGCTAAAGACGTATTTCGATGGGATTTAAAATTCCTCCGCTTTGACAGCTGGCACAAGCTTCTCCACAATCAGTGAAGATGAAGTGTAATTACCAATCTAACTCATAATTTTTTTTCTGTTAGTTGCCTCAAGAGTCATAGGGGCAGTATCAGGACAAGACTGGCCTGCAGAAGGTCTGACAGGAAATCATGACGTTTCAAGTTCACAGAAACAATCTATCACTACTAGTTATAGATATCTTTGCTGGAGACTTTTCTAAACGTAAGAAGCGATTTTCTGGTACTGATACTGGATTTTTTAATGTAACTAACCGACCAAACCGTCCCTGTGAATCTCTAAATGAGAACTACATACGATAATTCTTCATTCCATTTAACGATTCTTTAATTTCCTCTTTGCAAACCTGATTTTCAAATCAGCATATAAATCATCTAGGGTTTATTTAAATTATATATTCAGAAAATGAAAAATATCACTAGATACATCATAATATTGATAACTTCTCATCTGAAACAACACTGTTGTATGATTTTTGGGTAATGTGAGCACAACTCTCAATTACTAATATTACTGATAAACACACAGTATCTTTTCCCCGTTATGAAATACGTGTCTTAATTGTTACTGTTTTGCCTGCAGCAACATGAACAATTGAACGATAATTCAATAGTCTAGAAATAATTAAAATGTGCCCTCATTTGCAATGAGTGTGGGTCATGCATGCTTGTGTTCGTGTTCTCTTCAGAGAAGCGTCTGAAATATTTGATTTTAGCAGTGGCAGCTTGTGCAAAATTTTTTCAGTGTGATACAATGTTACAAAAATAAACAATCGTGTTTCACTATGTCGTCATGATATGTGCGACTTAGTATTTTTGTGACTTCAGCTTTACCTAATGCACTCGGATCAACATGTTATTTGTATGTTTATGATTTCCGCTATGTTTTTCTTATTACCGCATTAATATGTCTTAGGTCTTTCACTCCCCTTGTACCCACGCAGCACTGTTCCCAAATAAGAAACATGGAAAGCAAAAACGAGCACTACCAACAGCACACCCACAGACCCAACTCGCTTTTTATATCGCCACCTATAGCCTTTTGCCTTTCAAGAGTGGTAATTCTAACTAAATTTAATATATTAATTTGATGTATGTAAACTGAACTATTTAAATTTTATAATCAATAGTTTAATAATTAACAGCTTGACATTTCGAAGAATAAAATAAAAATTTAAAAAATTGGTATCAGCAAGAATTGAAGGCCAACAAATTGTCAGTGAGTGTACTAGACCACCGGGCCAAGGCACCAATCTGTCAACTGCTCCTCTAAAATCCCGCACACTGCGTACTTGCACAATACTTTACATGCACTTTCATAGAAAATCGCTGACCTGATGCTGTTGGCAACGTAGTGCCCTTAGTGCTGACAGGGATGACGTCACAAGACAGCAACTGCAGTCAAAAACCGAGAACTTTGTCCCTTCCCTGAGCTGATCATACTGCGGCTCACCGTTATTCCAGTGCTCGGCACTTTTTGCTAGTCCTCGTGGAGTGAGCGCAACAGAACATGTTTTTGTAAATTTTATTTACATACAATCACGCATTCATAGAGAAATGTGATGTTAGAGCGATTTCATGCTAGCATTCGAAGAGAAACAACATAATTTTAGTGCAGTATTTACAGTGTGTTGTAGCAGATGATCATCGGCCGCCACTGGATCTTATTAACTTAATCATAGATAAATTTGGGCAACATCCTCAGCAATTCTTATTCGCCTTCAAAGAAGATTAGGTGTGGTATTACGCATCGCGTAATTTCGTATCACATGTAGTTCTTCATAGATAGTTTTTTCGTCGGCTCTTGTTAAGAAGAAAATTTCATATTTTACGTTTCGAACTTTATTTCCCACTGTTTCATTTGACATCACTGAAACTGCACTTTTTGTGAACGTGAACAGAGGTATTTTCTTGTAAGCAAAGTTACAGATAATGAGCCGCGCGTGGCTCATGTTCGTGCCATCTAATATGTAACATCTTGTTTCTATTATAAGGCCACCTCGTTATTTTAATTTCAATTACTGGTGTCACTGAATTGCTGTCTTGCCTGCCCATGAGCGGCAGCAGCAGCGCGTATCAATAAGTGCACTTTCATACTATCTCTGGGCGACCGATAGTATTTCCAGGTCGTCGTGTCTCTGGAAGTCAGTTCGAGACGGACCAGCAGTGCAGTCGGGGATGGAGCCCCAGTGAGGTCGGCACAGCCAGTGCCAGCGGTGACGACCGTTGGTTGGTCGTTCGGTCGGTCGTCTCATCGACGACGTGTATTTGGGTCGGTTCCTTCCAGAGCAGAGACGTCGGTTGTGTTACCTCTGCATGGTTGGGCCAGAGCCAGTGTCTCCAGGACGTCGTCCGTCCAAAGGAAGAGAGTCAGTTCGAGACAGACGGCGCCGTGCAGTCGCAGCGGAGCAGTAGTCTCTGACGGACCAACAGTCCAGTCGGTCGGTTGGCCTGGAGCAGCAAGCAAGCGGGCCCCGTCGCGCGGAGCCAGGCTGGAGCCGCTGGCGGGGTGCACGCGCGGTTGGAGTGTGAGGTGCTGCTTGCGAGTGCTAAGAAGTTCGTCGCCCACCTATCTGGGACATGAAAGTTGAGTCCTCACTTGACACACTATCGAGCCTCAACTGTTTAGATTTGCCGGCCGGAGTGGTCGAGCGGTTCTAGGCGGTACAGCATGGATGTGTGTGATGTCCTTAGGTTAGTTAGGTTTAAGTAGTTCTAAGTTCTAGGGGACTGATGACCACAGATGTTAAGTCCCATAGTGCTCAGAGCCATTTGAACCATTTTTTTGAACCAGACCAACAAATTATTTCACTTTCAAAGTTACATTAACATTTAGTAACCACAGCATATTATTTATATGTGGAGAATAATTATTATTATTGTTTACATTTCTTCGTTTGATCCTGGTTGTCGCTTTTGGGACATTTCCGAGAGTAACAGCGTGTGTGTATTTAAGTCGGCTAAGATTCCAGCCGTCTTCCGTGAAATTTAACTTAACTTTATTTATTTCCTGTTATGGAAATTCACCACTGTTATCTTCTGCCTTGTGGCCGTTTACGTTCTGGTTAACCTGCCCTGATCGTTGACGTAATTTTAGGCAGTCTATTTTCCCCGTCGTGTTGTTGCTGTCCAGTGCGGGCTGTAGTTTGACGGCTGAGGTGCTGCTGATCGTTTGTGGGCGCCAATATTCTTTGTCGTGTATTCAAATCTTGTGGCCATTTTGCTGGTTGTGTGGAGCGGAACTGATTTGGTTCATTGGTCGGTCGGCTGTCTGTCGGTTGGGTTGCCTCCAGATTAAGAAATCGTTGGACAGGCTGCCTGTCTCACCTAAACGAGCGTTAGTGTTACAATCCCAGACCGTCCCTTGGAAACTTCTGAGAGCCACTCCTTGTGTGTTATGTACTAATTTCGCTGTTTGGATTTTAGTTATTTGGTCGATGTGTGGCTTTCAGCCAAATGTCAATATCTCTTATATTAATATTCTTGTCTCGCTCTTAAGGCGTGAGATTGTTGTTCTTATAGGGGCCTTCGGGCGATTTTACATCGAATCTTTTAAGACCTTAAGCCATTAAGATATTGTGTTGATGTGTGGCCTTCAGCCGAGTTTTAATATCTCTTAAGTTAATGTTCTTGTCTCGCCCTTAAGGCATGCGGGTGTGATGTTCTGTATGGGGCCTTCATCCGAATTTGCTTCAGTTGTTTTAAGATTAGGCCTTCTGCCGTTGGATTGAAACACTTCTTATTGCTTAATATGCGGCCTCCAGCCGAGTTCCATTAAAATTAAGGTGCTGAGGCCTTCAGCCTGTTTAGATTGAAGATTTAGAAAATATTTTTGGGTGACACCTTTACCTTCTATGTCAATTCCTTACTTAGGACTTGCGTCTTGGATTTTGATTGTTACCTTCAGCTGATCTAAAGTTAATCAAAAGAGATCCATTATAACTCTGAGTGTTTTCATTCCTGTGTGATATTGTGTGTGGACAAATAAAGTTTGTATGTTGAGTGCAACTGACAGCAACCTCATTGTGGCTCCTTTCCACAACCTAACCGGCTCCGGCCTGCTAGCCCAGGCATTTCAGATAAGTGTGCAACCATTTTTTTAATATGTTCCTTGGATTTTCGGTTCTGAGAAAGATTAATTTATTGCTGATTACTTTTGTTTATAACCAACAGTATTCTCATTTCTGATTTTTTCCTATTCCAGACTGTTCACATTCAATATCAATTTATTAGTGCAAGTGTATGAATACAAATATCTTCCTAAATATTCGACTGCGTTTTTCCTAACTTATTGAACATTTTATTGGATGCGTGTCAAATTTAATAGCATAAGGACATAATTTTAGATCATCAGCTTCTAAACTGTGTCACATCTGTAAACATTTTAATAATACAAATGGTTTTATTGCAATCAAAAAAATAAAAAAACGAAATTTTGCAGACATGGCGATGGATGCAGAGCAGCTGCCGTTTTTATCGCAGTGGAATAGTGCAGAACGCTGTCACGAGGGGTGGGGGGTTGCTTGCAAAATGTCGTGGGGAGAGACACTGTCCTAGGTCAAGAAGAATTAAAGACATTTGCTGCCTGTAGGCATTGATTTGTATCAATGGGTCACGTTAAAATTTTTATGCCAGACCAGGATCCGAACCCAGGTCTCCTGCTTACTAGGCAGATGTGCGGACCGCCACGCGATCTGGACACAGTAGTCACTACAACCGCATACACTACTCTAGCACGCTCCCGCCCATCCCCCCCCCCCCCTCCCCATGAGACCCAAATTTCCATCTTATACCACACACCACTGATGTAGTGCCCCTGCTAATTAGCCTTATCAGTCGCGGCATCTCCCGATTCCCGTAAGAGTTCGACCTTGTTGTGCATCTACATTGAAGGAATCATTGGCTGTCGTAAATTACAAATATGTTGTCTGTTCTTTTGGACATGTCCGAAAACGCCACTTATACACTGACCCAGTTGCTTACCTCCCGGACAGATCTAACACTGAGTTCAACTACGGCGGACCCACCCTTCGCCTCACGCCATGCTGTATCCATATGCTCAGTTCTCAATCGCTCGTGCCGATCGCGTGTGGTGTGCTTTTGCCCGTGCTCGGTTCCTACGCGGTGTTCGGACCCTCTGCTCCCCTATGGACTGACTCGCACGTCAGGATTCATTCCCTCTTCCCGGCTTCGCCTCCACAGCTGGTTGACGAGCCATCATCTTCTACAATAGTTACATTTTTACTGACAGTCACGGTTCGTAGCGGTGTCACGCCAATGCAGATACTGAAGACTCTAATCTTAGAAAATACACTGAAATTTCCAAGAAACTGGTATAGGCATGCGTACTCAAATACAGAGATATGTAAACAGGCGGAATACAGCACTTCGGTCCACAACGCCTGTATAAGACAACAAGTGTCTGACGCAGTTGTTAGATCGGTTACTGCTGCTACAATTACAGATTATCAAGATTTAAGTCAGTTTTAACGTGGTGTTGTAGTCGGCGCACGAGCGACGAGACACAGCATCTCCGAGGTAGCGATGAAGTGGGGAATTTCCCGTACGACCAATTCAAGATTGTGCCGTGAATATCAGGAATCTGGCAAAACGTAAAATACCCGACATCACTGTGGCCGGAAAAGGATCCTGCAACAACGGGACCAACGGCGAGTGAAGAGATTCGTTCAACGCGACACAAGTGCAACCCTTCCTCAAATTTCTGCAGCTTTCAATGTTGGGCCATCAACAAGGGTCAGCGCTTGAACAATTGAACGATATGAGCTTTAGGAGCCGAAGGCCCACTAGTGTACACTCGATGACTGCACGACACAAAGTTTTTCGCCTCGCTTGGGCCCGTCAACACTGACTTTGGACTATTGATGACTGGAAACATGTTACCTGGTCGGACTACCCTCATTTCAAATTATATCAAGTGGATGGACGTGTACAGGTATGGAGAAACTGAAACTGCTGGTGGGGCTGTATAATGGTGTGGGGGGGTGTGTATTTAGGGTGATATGGGATCCCTGATACGTCTATATACGACTTTGACAGGTGACACGTAGGTAAGCATCCTGTCTGATCACCTGCTTCCATTCATGTCCATTGTGCATTCCGACGAATTTGGGCAATTCCAGCAGGACAATGCGACACCCCACACGTAGAATTGCTACAGAGTGGATCCAGACACACTCTTTTCACTTTAAACACTTCCGCTGGCCACCATACGCCCCATACATGAACATTATTGAGCATATCTGGGATGCCTTGCAACGTGCTGCTCAGAAGAGATTTCCACCCCCTCGTACTCTTATGGGTTTATGGACAGCCCTGCAGGATTCATGGTGTCAATTCCCTCCAGCACTATTTCAGACATTATTAGAGGCCATGCCACGTCATGTTGCGGCACTTCTACGTGCTCGCGAGGGCCCTATACGACATTAGGCAGGTGTAGCTGTTCCTTTGGCTCTTCAGTGTAATTTTTCTTTTGTATCTACTTATAGCTATTGTTCCTCCTTCACTGCGCAATAATTCACACACCTGCAAAACTTCACATGCACTGTTGGTTTATGTAAATTAAAAAGATGCTACAAAGAAATTGAGACAGTACTGTTTCGGAAAGAGTTTGTATACAGTCAGAGGTGTTCCATTTAAGTAGATTATATCATTTCATCAAATTTTTACTTACAGCGTTTATGAGTAACACCAATGACTGTTTAAATTATTGACTATGCCTTACATTCTATTTTTATACCATTTTGTTGCAAATTTTATTATTTAAATTTTTAGTGAAAAAGTTGTAGGCTTTCGAAAACATCGATTATGATGGATAAAATTAAAACATAAGTTAGTTAGCAGGTGATGAAGCCAAGACGTAAGTGCCACATAATTTAGCATTTGCCAAATGTGAACCAGGTACATTGGAGTGCTTGGCAACAAAGATGCATAGACAAATAATTTATGTTCCGCAGCTAAAAAAGTGTGAGGTACGTTAAAATGATAAATCACAATGTGGCGAGAGAAGTACACTACTATGAATGTCGAAGAAGTCATCGACTTTACTCCGTGATAGTACTACTACTACTACTACTACTACTACTACTACTACGTGATCAGGCCCAGTGAACCGCACGCATCTACAGGTTTTCCCCTCCACTGTATTCTGTCCATTGCTGCTATCCGCCATCTGTTCACATCTATTGACACTTGGTTTAAATCTTCATGGAGTCCATCCCTCTGATGCTTCTTGGGTCTCCCTGGCGGTCTCTTTCCTGTAGGTGTGAAATCGAGGAGCTTCCGAGGTCATCTGTGATCCTCATCCGGGCCACATGGCCGGCCCACTGCATTCGTTTGGCTTTGACATTTCCTGCTATGTTGGGCTGCTGGTATAGTTCCTCAAGCTCTTTGTTGTATCTGATCCTCCATTCCCCTGTATCTACATCCAGAACCGAACCGAAGATCTTCCGAAGCACTTTTCTCTCAAAAACGAAGAGCTTATGGAAGTGCTGTTTCCGGATACTGATGTCTCACAGCCATATACAACAACAGGCTGGAACAGGGTTTTGTACAGTCGAATCTTGAACTGTCTGGAGAGATATCTGGACCGAGGCAATTGTGCTAGGCTGTGGGAAGAAAGAGGGATATGAATACCGGGAAGGGTCAAGTAACGGGATATAAGTACTAGACGGTGGGTGCGGTTTCAGCTATGCAGTGAAAGGATGAGCTAACGCCTTATTTTGGGATGGAAGCGATGTAGGACATGTTATAATTTACCGGTTGAGTAGATCGTGGGAGAGGGGGAAAAGGTTTGAAATTACCCTGGCGAAGGACATAGAGAGTGTGGAGCGGAGATGTAAGAAAGATGTGACTTTGTGACAAGAGACGTGCCAGCACGCTAGAGTTGCCAGAGATTGGAACTAGCCTTTGCAAGTCTTTAAACAGGAGGACATGTACATGGAGCGACTGCACTGAGAGAGGTGGCGCGGTGGTTATTACACTGGACTCGCATTTAGGAGGACGACGGTTCAAACCCTCGTCCGGCCATACGGATTTAGCTTTTCCGTGATTTCCCCAAATGGTTCCAGGCAAGTGCCAGGGGAGATCCTTTGATAGGGCACGGCCTATCTCCCCCCCCCCCCTCCAATCCTTGATACAATCCGAGCTTGTGCTCCATCTCTACTGAGACCTAACACCTAATTTCCCTTCCTTTCTTCCTTTGGAGCGACTGCAGTTTGGCTTACATGCATCGCTTAAAGTTAAAATAATACGTATGAATGTCTAACAACTTTATAGAGTGGTACGTTTTTACTTAACACCTCCTTTGTTTAACCTTTAAATCTAAAAGGAGTGGAAGAGCTGACCCAATAAAGTGAACATTTCCATTCCAATGTGTTTATTAACTACCAAAAACAATCTCACATAATAATTTACAGACGCCACTCAAGCAAGATTATTTGCGAAACACTCATTATATAAAGCCATAAGCAAGTTAATAAATCATTAGCCAACGATCTCCCATAAACATTGAGAAACGGCACACAGGGAAAATATTTAAGGAACTCTCTCATTGCATAAAATCATTAATAAACTAATAAACCATATAAAAATTGACAGAAGCCACTAAGGCTGTATCTGACCATAACTTTAACAAAACAACTCTGCTTAATACACGTTATTTAAGACCCTTTCAGTTCCAATACTTTAACATTACATGTGGACACACAGCCTCCATTTTAACGCAGATACCTAGAACATATTTATAAAACATAACTTGGGCAATCTTGCTAATTACTAGTCTAGAGAACCTTGCAGAGCGAACCCCGAAATTATTCAAATGCCAATTGGTTTGCAAGATTGTCTTTTAGGGCATAGAAAGTAACAACTTTGTACAATCATAAATGTGTAACAGAAGAAGTAAGGTGCAAGCTTGTAAGGCCGAAGTTTAATCACGAACGGTGGAACCGACTGAGGGAAGTAATACTCAATTTCAAATCAAGACGTGGCTCCGTTTGCAACCCCACCGAAATGTGAACCCAGGAAACGCTATGAAACGTCCCCTTTGAACAATTATACACGACTGTCCTTAAACTGATACACAATATTTTTTTTTTAGCGCAACGCAATCTGACTTTCAAAAATCCCTACAAAAGAATGGCCCTGACTAACATTAAACTATACCTTTCACAAATCACTTACCTCACAAAAATCTTCGCTGCTCAAGCTACTGCAATACAGCGAGCGCCACTACTGCCAGCTAAATAAAAGATTCAAACTATGGAAGGCACTAACTACTGATAGGGATAGTTAGCAAATGAAAGATATTAGTAGAGAACAAACAACGTATTTACCTTGATATCATCATATATAAATATAGCAGTTCATGACAAATTACAAATCTCCGCCATCTCTCTCCCCACATCCACCACTGCTGGCGGCTCACCTCCAACTGCGCAACGCTACGCGCTGTTCACATCCAGCTGCCTAACACTACAATGGCGAGTATTACAACAATGCAAAGCAGCCACAGACTGCACACAACACAGCCAGTGATTTTCATACAGAGGTGGCGTTACCAATAAAAAAACCTAAACAGCCTACTTACATAAAGAAAACATAAACAGCCTACATACATAAAGAAAACATAAACAGCCTACTTACATAGCCCCCATGCTCCCCACAAAAAATTTTACAAATTGGTTTGGGCAGTGCCCAATACAGATTTGAAAAAATTTTTCATAATTACAATAACAAAGATATCAAATGCACACACTTATTGATACAACGTTGGTCAAAAGCTAAAATTTTGTCACAGTCCATAAAGACAGTCCTGATCATCCATTACGGTAAAATATAGTGTTTTTCTCAAAGTCTGAGCAGTAGAAGAAAATGCACACGGAAGTAGTGGATTTCCATGCAGTCTTGAAGAAGTAGTGTTGTCCTTCCAACGGAAAGACAGTGCTGACTCTCGACATGCAGACAGGTAATGCGCCACAACAGAGCAAACCCACAGCAGAGTCAGTCGAAGTTTTGAAGAATATTGGTAGCTAGGTCATCACAGAGCAGACCCACTGTAGTCCTGGTAGAAATTGTGGTATTGGTGGGCCACCAGAGTTGCAGACCCACTGCAGTCCTTGTAGAAATAATGGCATGGTGGGTCATCAAAGATACAGACCCACTGTAGTCCTTGTAGAGATGATGGTATTAGTGGGTCATCAAAGATGCAGACCCACTGTAGTCCTTGTAGAGATGGCCAGCAGCCATCTGTTGCGATTGTGCAGGTGCACATTCACCATCGAAGAGTCTTGCGGAGAATATACCAAGTCCATAAACCACCACTTGTGCACTCACAAAGTTTTTGGAATTGTCCTTAGAACCAGCAATGCTGTTATCCAGTCCCTTGCTGAATTAGTAACACACGTGCAAACACTATCAGTCCCTACTTCTCACATACTGTCCATGTACTATGACCAACAGAAACGTGTGCAGTGAAATGTAACTAACAAGTTAATAATATCATGAACTGGTGACAATTACAATTTTATAACATAAGAATACAATAACAAAGGTACACAATACATCATTAAAAACATAACAATATAGATAACATTTGTAGTAATAGGGGCTTTACCAAAGAATAGAAATAACATATACATCAGTGTTACAGGAATTATGACATGAGTACATACATAAAAGATCAGAGTAACTTCCGAAACATCAACTTCGCACATGAGCATTAACACAAAACAGAATAAATAATGTCTAAACATCTTTACAAAGTAAATAACACATTATTAATGCCAATTGTATTTGAGGATAACAGTATTCCTCATCATAGTGAATGTAGCTTAATATTAAAAGAAGAAAAATTCTATGAAACTGCACAGAGACAGGAAGAAAACAAATACACAAGGGTACACAAACATATAGTGGGATAACACAAAAGGAAAGGACAGGGTTTGATGTACTGCAGTATTTTGCAAACAAAACTTTCTTTACTTCTTGGAGATCTCCCTTCGTTCTTCATTAATTCCAAAAGTCCTATCTAAGCCTGCTTTCTGTATTCTGTTCATATCCTCTTTCAAAAATAGTCTTTCTCCACTATACACTACTTCTTTTATTTGGCCAAACCATTTTCCTATAGATTCTCAATGCACTTTTTCCAGTTCATCATAGTTAGTTTCTTACATAGTCTACCCCCTCTTAAGCTAACTTAAATCTACTGAGCTCAGATGCTAAACTAAGGGACGAGTCAATGCAGCATCACATAAAACAATTAATATAAACAGCAATGAAAAAAAATGGAAAATCGCAAAGCAAGCTACACTAAATCTAAATTACCAAGCAATTCAACATTACAACTAATATGAGGCAATGCGCAGCAAACAAAAAAAATCTGGCTTAGCAGAGTAACACAAAGTAAAGTTCAGTAGCACTATGCCTGGCAAACAGCAGCTTATATCTAAACATGACATAGCTCAAGCAAAAAAAATAGTACACTAAAGATAACAATGCAGATAAGGGAAATGTATAATCACATCTTAATGTCTAAGTAATTAAAGTGGTGCACCACAACAACTTATTGTAAAAAAAATATTACCATGTACTTGAAAAGAAAATTATGTGTTACTGTTACTAGTTCCTTCTTATTGTTCTTTCCTTTCCAAGTGCACCTTTTTTGAAGAATGTGGATTACAAAATTATTATTTAATAGATCTGTTGACAGAAAGTGTTCACATTAGGAAATGCATTTAATTTTATTTTATGAAACCAATGCTGCAACACAGCTGGAAAACAGATGTCAAATGAAATAAGCAATTACGCAAACCAAAGCATAAAAACATCATTAATAGCTATGTGGCATTTCGTAAGTCAGTAGCTCTCAACTCTCGTAGAAAGTTATCAGGTTTGCAGATGTAAGAATATTTCCCATCAATTCATAAGCATTTCAGTAAATATCATAAATTACGAGATCCACAGTATGCTTTCGACAAGGAAATGTCGATAGCGAGTATAATGGCCCCCCCTTTTGTTTTTTTTTTTTTTTTTTTTACCTGTGCCGCTGAAAGGCTAATGGCTTTTTTTCGGGCGGCTGTCGCCCAGGTGGGTGCCCGCGACGCATTACGTGCAGGTGGTCACTTAACTTTCTTACGGAAATATTTACGACAGCAGTTTCCGCTACAGTGACAGTCATGTATACAAAATTTCACAGGTCGAGAATTTATGTTGCAGATGTGTAGAAACAAAATCCTATGAATATAACAGTGTCCAAAAAAAATTTCAGTGGCATTGTGATACATTCACACATGATTCACACATGTACACACATTTCATAATTCTAAAGTATGATTCTTGGTTTCCAACATCCTTTTCCATAAGTCAGAGTCCCTAATCACTATTCATTACTCCTTACCTTATTACACATATACGTATCCATCGACACTCGTCAATATTTTGTCATTATAAATATGAAGCATAATCAAATAACTCATATAGCCTCAGCCTATTAATCATAAACATACCTCAGCAGCATAATACACATCGTCGTCGTAAAAATAACATCATAACACCTCAGTCAAATCTCAAAATCGTCGTAGCTTCCTCCAATAATTAAAAAAATTCTCTGCTCATGTCAAAAGTGTCATCTGCCTCAAACATACTTTAAAATCATGCTCCCTTACCAAATACATCATTCAAAGCTCTCATAGTATCACAATGATTCCAAAAAAATATGAACAGTTTACAAAGTACCGACAAAATACAGTTTCATAAGTGTGAAGTTACCCAACTGTGCATTGCGAAAACATGTGTCACTGATGTAGTAAAAAAATGTTTATCTCTCAGTTAAATGATCAGATAGCTGTGTAATTTGTGTGTTAGAGAAATATGGTACCGATGTGTAAAGTTGTATAAGCAAATACCATATTAGCTAGGGTTCCTTGTGGTTGCCACACACATGGTACACAAAGTAAGCGTGTACCCCCCTGAGGATTAATGTAATTATACCCTCAGGTGTTACAGATTACAGCAATGAAATGAAATGTATCACTGAAAACCTTTGTATCATTGTACTTCAAATATCTTTAAAAATAAATGTTTTAAGTACAAAATTAATCACTCAAATGCGTGTCCTGTAGCGCTAAATGTGCGTCTTGCTGTAAGATAATTCTGTGGAAGTGTCGTACTTATCGTCCTCCGAAAGCTAAGTTCTGCAGAAGTCAATGTACTTACCTCATGATAAACAAAAGTGAAATGCTTTATGTATAGATATCTTAGTTATTACGCTTATTGCCAAGATGAAGAAAGTACTGTGCTGTAACGTATTGTTGTGCTACGGAAAAGGCAATCTCATTGTAGCTATACCACAAAAGTTACTACTAAAACATGTTTTACTTTCCAGAATAAAACAGAAAAACTGTGCAGATATAAAACAGAAACACTGCAAAAGCAACATTGTATATTGTCACTCATTAGTAGCGTCATGATAAAATCGTGTAGCTGTCACATAAACTAACCACTGTGTCATCTGGTATCTCACAGAAAGTACTTTAAATCCAGAATATATTTTCAAGTAAACCAAAATGTTGCATTAAAATCTCATTAGCAGTACTGGTAAATGTTCTAAGTATGTGAGCCTTATAGTCGTTACGTAATCGTGCAACTAACAAGCAAGAATGTACAAATACAACACTATGTCGTCTGTTCACTATAACAATGCATTCGTAATTTCTGTTTAAAAATGTTCTCTAGGTTCTAGACTGGATATTTAACTTCAAACATTGTTGTATGTTAACAGTTTCTTAAGTCTGACACAGCATACTAGTAATGTAAAGTGAAAAGTTTTGTGGCAAAGACAAAGTTAAAAAGCAGATTATCTTTCAATAAACGGTTTTATATGTGAAATGTGGTGTAAACCTTTACTCTTCCTAGTACTCAGAGAACCTTGCAGAGCGAACCCCGAAATTATTCAAATGCCAATTGGTTTGCAAGATTGTCTTTTAGGGCATAGAAAGTAACAACTTTGTACAATCATAAATGTGTAACAGAAGAAGTAAGGTGCAAGCTTGTAAGGCCGAAGTTTAATCACGAACGGTGGAACCGACTGAGGGAAGTAATACTCAATTTCAAATCAAGACGTGGCTCCGTTTGCAACCCCACCGAAATGTGAACCCAGGAAACGCTATGAAACGTCCCCTTTGAACAATTATACACGACTGTCCTTAAACTGATACACAATATTTTTTTTTTTTTAGCGCAACGCAATCTGACTTTCAAAAATCCCTACAAAAGAATGGCCCTGACTAACATTAAACTATACCTTTCACAAATCACTTACCTCACAAAAATCTTCGCTGCTCAAGCTACTGCAATACAGCGAGCGCCACTACTGCCAGCTAAATAAAAGATTCAAACTATGGAAGGCACTAACTACTGATAGGGATAGTTAGCAAATGAAAGATATTAGTAGAGAACAAACAATGTATTTACCTTGATATCATCATATATAAATATAGCAGTTCATGACAAATTACAAATCTCCGCCATCTCTCTCCCCACATCCACCACTGCTGGCGGCTCACCTCCAACTGCGCAACGCTACGCGCTGTTCACATCCAGCTGCCTAACACTACAATGGCGAGTATTACAACAATGCAAAGCAGCCACAGACTGCACACAGCACAGCCAGTGATTTTCATACAGAGGTGGCGTTACCAATAAAAAAACCTAAACAGCCTACTTACATAAAGAAAACATAAACAGCCTACTTACATAAAGAAAACATAAACAGCCTACTTACAACGCTACCGAAGAGGAACACACGAGCTCAGGCGAAGTCCACCGCCCGTAAGCCAATCTTGTAATCTAAAGGGAAGCTCTGCGCTTCGGTTGCCCGCTACCTCAGCTCACTGAAACACAGGCCATACCCGACAACAGGAGGCCAAAAAAACATTTCTTAACTTTAACATTCAAGATTGACCAGCAAATTAACACTATAAAATCAAGGCTAAACAACAAGTAATTTCACTCGCGAGTCCTTTCTTTAAGTGAAACAGTACCTGATGAACAAATGCTAAGAGTGGGAAATGAACTGGCTCACGAGAACCGACACTCACTAGAACTTAATGACACACATATTGGCCACCCTAAGTGGGCCTGCAAAGCTCAACACGGTAACCTTTAGAAATGAAAACTCAGATCGCCCGCAGAGGATATATTGGCATTGATTAACCGATATCGTAAGCAAATTAAACACTTGCTAATAATAACTAATGAATTAACATTCTGCAAATACATCAATATTATGCGGAAGCAGAGCACACGCTTAGTAAGGGGCATCAAATGCAATCTAAAACGTCCGGCAACGTCTTACTATACCAAGAGCGATCACAATCACAGTTAACTAAGCGCTCTTAGTAATTAGAGTACTTAACTGGGTGTCTTGATGCAGGGGCGATGTTGCGAAGATGTCAGACCATCAGTTCGCAAGACCTTAACAGCATGTCCCTCCAAGGAAGCAGGCACATCCACAGCTCACGACGTTGCCGGGGAATGCACGGCGCCGGCCAACTCGCGCTGCCTCCAGTGTAACCACGTGATAACCGCCGCCCGGCCTCAGGCACGCCGTCTTCGTTTCCGCCCGCCAGCCAATCGCCGACTCGAGCACCGCCGCCTTCCGTTCTCAAAGCGTTGTTCCCGTTACTCGCGGTCGGCACTCGCTTATATCCCAAGCCCCAAGACAAACCTCTGTACTAGGAAATCGATCGTACTCATGTCAGAGATACTACTGGTCCCGCCACGGCTCATAGAGCTACAAAGAATAACTTCATTAATTAAATACAAAGAATAAACATGTTTTAAAAAATATATAGTCTTACCAAATATGTAGTGGCGACTGCTGAAGGCGAAAATCAGATGCCGTAATCCCAAAGACGAACAACTGAGTACTTCCAGTCTGAGTCGTGTGATCACGTGGCAGATGAAGCAACCAGGAACGTAATTTCTAAATGCGACTGGAATCGGTACCTTGAGACCGAAGTTACATCTACGCTTGCTGCGTTGCACACCGCTACTAAGCGACGGCTCGCCTACTGTCTGCTGGAACTCGGAAATCAGCGAAGATACTCATGGCAAGGGCAGGCGACATTTTTTACGCAGCCAACGTTGTTTCAGTAACCTGACGAGCATAAACAAAGGAAGATTCCTTTATCTGCTTTTGATCAAGATTTTTGGAAGATTTTTCTCGACAGTAGGCTACACTCACACTCATAAATTAAGGATAACGCTGACACATGGTGAAACAACGCTCTCGTGGGCAGTTTGCGGGTTTAAATCACCTCGGGGTATAACCATGCTGTGACTTTGACCTGCGGTCGTCGCACGGTGGCGCTGGCAGTAGTCCACATACGCAGCAGAGGTGTGTTGGTACATGTCAGAGTTCGGTGCAGAGAGTAAGTGTACAGACGTTTTCAGACGTGCTAATGGTGACTGTGTTGAAAATGGGTCAAAGAACACATATTGATGACGTTATCAGGGGTAGAATACTAGGGCGACTGGAGGCTGGTCAAACACAGTAGGACTTAGCACGGGCCCTCCGTGTGCCACAAAGTGTGATCTCAAGATTATGGCAACGATTCCAGCACACAGGAAACGTGTCCAGGCACTGCAGTACGGGACGTCCACAGTGTACAACACCACAAGAAGACCGATATCTCACCATCAGTGGCCACAGGCGGCCACGGAGTACTGCAGGTACCATTGCTCGGGACCTTACGCATGGTGCATGGTGATCTCATCCCATATCGATGTCGGGGTACATGCGCACAAAACAGTGGCGTTTTGTAGCACTTGTGTTTCGGGACGGTTTTCTCAACTTATCAGCAATACCGTGGATTTACAGATCAGTGTCGTGTGTGTTCCCTATGTGCCTATGCTATTAGCTCCAGTTTTGTGTAGTGCCACGTTGTGTGGCACCACATTCTGCAATTATCCTTAATTTATGAGCAAGAATGTAGCACTCCTATCGGTGAATCCTTATAACCCACTCCATTTCGTTCCGATGTGGCAGAAAATAACTATGATCTATAATAGACTAGGTCGGATCTCAAACAGCCAGCTCGTCCGAGAGATGTAAAGTAAAAAGATAGACAATAAAATGAAAAATAAAATTATGGGGTGATCATGACCTAAGTTTCGCTACTTGAGACAGTGCAGAAAGAAAACTATTTAGTGTATGGGTACACAGTTTAATAGGGATGACATTCAGACTGTGCGCTGCAGGGCTTGCGTTGCTAGTGGTGTTCGTGTTATGACTTGCAATTAGGCGCCAGTACAGTTACGACGACGCAGGGCTAAATCATTAGCAGCAGTGTGCATCTCAGATGCAGGCAGTCAACATGTGTCTGGAGAAGGTGAGCAGGGCTTTACCCGTAGGGCTGTTTTATCAACACAACAGCAGTAGTGGGGCTGAGTATCGACGCATTAAAGGAACACGGAGGTCCTCTTTCCACATCAGGATAGAAGAGCATGATTCGGAGGTTCAGCTTAGCTGCCGATTTCGGAATTGCTCCTGAGGGAGGCTGACGGCTAATTGCATCACAATGGTTGAAGAAGTTACTGTTGCCGTGGCTGAAGATGCTGGACCCAACGTGTGCTCTTCAAGTAGTGCACCAGCTGTGCCACGACAGCTGAACGTTCCATGGTTCACCGTTGTTTATGGCAGCAATGGTAATCTCCAGTGCGGTTCCAGGCTGTCGTGGATGTAAATGGGCGTCACATGGAGCAGCTTTTGTAACCTGGAACTTAAACATAGTACGCAGTTAACAAATGTTACTCTTTCGTGTGGGAATTTCTTTTTCTGTGTGTTTCTTTTAATAGCTTACTTATTATTATTATTCCGCGTGTCCCTACAAATGTTTCCACAAAGTTTCAATGACCTATGATCACTCGTTTTTCATGATGACCCACTCAAGTAGCGAAAATATAGTTATAATCGCCGTTTCTCTCTCTCTCCCAATAACTTACATTATTCTTCCTGGTACAATACCTACAAGGCTAGGAAAAATGGTTAAAATGGCTCTGAGCACTATGCGACTTAACTTCTGAGGTCATCAGTCGCCTAGAACTTAGAACTAATTAAACCTAACTAACCTAAAGACATCACACACATCCATGCCCGAGGCAGGATTCGAACCTGCGACCGTAGCGGTCGCTCGGCTCCAGACTGTAGTAGCGCCTAGAACCGCACGGCCACTCCGGCCGGCTACAAGGCTAGGAAAGCGATCCGATGATCATATAGGGGAATGTCAAGGAGGTTTCAACAAAGGAAGATCGTATATGGAACTAATCTTCAACATCAATTCCAATTCAATAATATGTCACTACACGATGGCCAAACAAAACTATTCATTACCTGTATGAATCTTACAAAAGCTTACGATTCTATCAACAGGCCATTCCCACTCTCCACACAACAAAAACCTGGGGCAGATCATAAATCACTTAGTTTGATCAAACAGTCTCTCATGAGCACTAAAACAAAAGTTAAATTCAGAGAAGAATTTCGGAAAAAATCGTTACTGTACGGGGGAGTGCGAGACAAAACTTGGAATAAATCAACAAATAAAACTAGGAATGAAATATAAAGGATCCAACATCAACTGCAATTCTTTGCCAAAGCAACTGAATCAGCAGCCACCCAAATAAAGCTCCACGGAAAAATACCAGAGAAATCTGGCCAGTAAATCTCGCTATCCACAACACAATACGTGACAATTATCGTAGCTGCACCCGAAACTTCCAAGAGATTCTGGAAAATTCTTGAAAGATCAAAAACATTAAAAATTTAAATAACTCAGAGAAATCATTCGAACCATTGGACTGATGAAAGACACTTATAACGTCAGTTTCCAGAAGATGGAGACGTCACGTCATCTCACCAAGGACACCTAAAACAAAAAATCGGAATGCGAAAATCAGACACTATGCAACAATTGTAAAATTGCAAGTGCTCTATGCAGAACAACGTATGAAGGAAAAATAGAAATGTGGAGAAACAGGAGAGTAGAATCCTTCGAAAAATTTTGGTACCCATCATAGTCGGAAATGGCGACTACAAATTAACAAGCAACAAAAACCTCTACCAAAACATTCCCAACCTCTCAGACACAATCCAGAGATGGCGAGTCAGATTCTTTGGACTTGTGGAATGAATGAAGGACAGTAGAGTAACTGAAAGAATATTCCAATATTTCAGTAACAAAGAGAACAAAAATCAGTGGATGAGAGATTGTATTGTATTGTATTGTATTGTATTGAACTGGGGACCTAGAAACGACGGAGACGCTTCGTCCCCGCCGTAGCCCTCAGTGGTTCACAGCCCCACACAACAGGTTACAGCAGTCCCAGAAGTCCACTCACCCCACCGCCGCCAAACAACGAACCCAGGGTTATTGTGCTGTTCGGCCCCCAGTGGACACCCCTCTCCCCCCCCCCCCCCCCCCCCCCCAGGGAACATCTCACAGCAGACGAGTGTAACCCCAACGTTTGCGTGGTAGAGTAATTATGGTGTACGTGTACGTGCAGACAGTGTTTGCGCATCAATCGCCGAAATAGCGTAAGTGAGGCGGAATAAGGGGAACCAGCCCGCATTCGCCGAGGCAGATGGAAAACCGCCTTAAGAACCATCCACAGATTAGCCGGCACAACGGACCTCGACACTAATCCGCCGGGTGGATTCGTGCCGGGGACTGGCACGCCTTCCCGCCCGGAAAGCAATGCGCTAGACCGAACGGCTAACCGGGCGAGCCTGGACGAAAGATACTCCGATAAAGTTGGAGGAGAGCAACATAAAAGAAGAAAACATTCAAACCAGAACCGAAAAAAGAGTCAAAATAAAAAATTTCAAGTTTTTTCGAGAAAACGAGAGGAAACATGGGAAAATCTTCACCCTGGAACAAAAACAACAGTAAAGTGAGAAAATGAAGGAGTACTGGGAAGACAGGAAGAAGAACCTTGTTCAAAATAACAACTCCTTTCAGTAATTTGCGTGGTACGCAGCTGGCCAGATTCGACGCAACAACAAGTATAAATAAAAATCGACTGTGAAGTGATTTCTGTAGGCTGTAAATCAACTCCTAATACCTGTCTAACATTCCGATCTAACTTCCACATGTCATGAACATAGAACATTAATCATTAATTTAATGTAAAACACTCTACTGTATTGTGACTTTTACAGAATCTCTCCTCTCCCACTCCTTTTCCCGTTATTTATCAACATATAGACAACATACCATATGAAATGATACGCCTGCTTTAGATAATTCCTGCCCAAGGAACTGACTACCGGAACATCGGAAGACAAAACAGGGCATTTTTAAGTAAGCTGCTCAACAAACGAAACCAACGCGACTTTGAATTCCTAAAGTGTTTGATTATAGATTGGAAGTGAGACTGTACTGCCAAGCTAAATACGCATTAGGCGACGGCGGGTGAAAAGCTTCTTGTTTTGGAGAAATTGTTGGTAGCTTAGCACGCTATCGCTGGTACAACAGAGGAAATTTTTGTAACGAAACGTAACCAGTGACTGCTTTCATCTGCCAGTCTCTTTCTTTCATTGCTGAGTCTTAAAACCAATGACCACAACAGTATATTGTCTTGATGGTGATACGAATCATGACTGCTGACAATGACTCAAGCTCACATATAAAACAGTACTGTCTATGTTGATATAACAGTGTAAACAACATGTACTATTTACTTCATTGTGATGTCTTACACAAAATAAATCAGCAGAAACGCAGATATCGGTTTCAGGCGTGTTGAAAGCACAGAGAAGGTACTTTCATAACAACTGAAACCCTGATGATGTGATTGTAGCTTCGAAACGTATATTGGCAAATTAAAACGCCCTGGAAAGTGCAGCACACAGATTTTTTATTAAGATTTTCTATAACATATTTTTAACGACAGAGTACGCGTATAGTAATTGAAGAATGTGATTCACCTACTTGTTTTCATTTGTTTCTGTAACGTTGCGTGTAAACTGTAATAACCTTTTGAAACTTCAATCGAGGTACAAGGACTGGCAGTTTATTTGGAACGTGAATAAATACTTCGTACTCCGTACAGATAGCCGAAGTGATTCACGTACTATTCGATTGTCCTCTTGGTGCCAATTCACTGGAAACAGTAACTAACGAAAAATCTATAGGAATAACCATCTGCAGCGACCTAATGTGGAATGACCACATCAAACAAATAGTACGAAAAGCAGATGACAGACTGAGATTCACTGGGAGAATCTTTAGAAAATGTCATTCATCCACGAAATAAATGGCTTACCAAACTCTCGTTCGACGAATTCTTGGGGAGGCTACTGTCCATCAATGTAGATGTACGAGTATGTGGTAAAAGTACTGGAACTTCATACATTTGCAACACACGCGAAATAATGAATCCGTATCATCATACGATATGTAAGCATGTATTCCAACAGCTGAGCTAGTTCCTTGGGTACTAATATCGATTACTTACAAATCTAATGACATTTTTGCCTTCTAGTATCTTCCATAAACGTTGCACGATCGCTTTCAGCGCTGATATAAGTACAGGGCGATGTCGCTGCTCGTCTTTCTCTTCCTGATTGGCATTAGAATAATCGCATTGTTACAGTATATTGTGTGTCCTTCGCCAAAACTAACTTGTTGCATCTTCTCCGTTATCCGCGAAGCAACGCCGGGCGGTTGACGGAAACTTGCCAGTTGCTCGGCGTCTGTCGCGTGCTTCCGCTGCCGGCCACCGAAGCGCTGGACGCACTGCAGTGCGCATGCGCACGGCCGGGTCGCAGGTTCATCGCGTCTGTGGCGCCAGACGCCGGCTGCAGTGTGCGTTTGGCAGGCAAACCGCGCGGAGGTGGGAAGGGGCAGTTATTGTCTGCGCTGCTGGCTGGCTACGGCGACTGACGCGCACGTGAGGGATCGGATGTGACGCTACGTGCCGCGCGAACTAGTGTTTTGACAGGCTCCTAAGTGCGATAACAGAGTTCTGAAGGTGTGTCAGGTGAGTGTCAACCAGTGCTCATTTCACTTTACAGAGAGTCACACATTTGGCGGGATGTTTATTTTTCCAGGACGTTACATACATCATTTGCCGTCGAGGGTAACGGAGACGAAACCATGTAACACGGTTTGAGAATGTCATCAAATGACCCAAATATTTTTAAACCACGCGTCCTATTCAGTGTCTACTATAAATATACCATCACTAACATCTGATTGTCGCTGGAACCTGTCTAACTAAACGTGAAATGTTTAAGGAAAGTGGATTCCAAGCCGAATAACATCTACAACCAACGAAATAACTGTTGAAGCGTTTCTGTCACAATGTCGTTCTTTTTCTCTTTGAAATGACCAATAAACTAGCATAGGGAAAAATGTAGATGGTTTTAAGCAGTAATCAATCCTGCAGTCGTCCTTAAGGTGCACAACAATTATATTCTGGAAACCGAGACAATAACATATTATTATCGACACAAATTTTGAAAAGATATTCTTAGAGTGCTTCGTTGTTCTTTTCACCGAAACATGTTGCTAGTTCTTTATAACAAGAGACGATGTAATAATCAGCTTCCCAAGTATTTACCGAGAAAAATATCTGCGCCTTACCTGATAAGTGCCCTGAGTCAGCTGCTCAGTAGGAGTAATATTGCAAGGAAGAACGGACAGCGGCAAGATGCCGTTTTGTACAGTACATTTTAGTGATCTTGGAGAGACGGTAAATTGTAGCCCTCTTCGCTTGAATAACCTTGAGACGCACAGTAGCTCTGAATATCTATTTGCCATGGCATCTATTCTTATAGATTCAGCAGGAGACCGGTTCAAACCCGATTCCGGTAATCCACAATAAAATTCTCTGTTGTGTCCCTGAATCACCTCAAGCGAACACCGCGCTGATATATTCGACAAGGTCACGCCTTGGTGTCCTTCAAATGCATCTGCAACTGAGCTAATACTCCGTCTCTACTGATCTCACTTGTGGCGTTACTCAGAGCCTCAACTTTCTTCTTAATGCTTCAGCCTTTTAATGTTGCAGTAACCAGATTAGCTGTAGTTGGGACAAAATATTATACGGTGTTAATGCCAAATCGCCGATTCTGTACTGTAGCCAATACTGAAGCGTTTGCTCCGGAATCGGCAATAAAGTCTGCAACGCGTAGGTACTAGTAAAAGACGTGAAAGGAATGGTGTGCGTTAGAGGCGTCTTTGTTCGTCCAGTGATGTAAATGTTGAAGATACCGGCGGCGAAGTGTGTCCGCGTGTTTGCATCTTTGTACTTGTGATCCCAGATCGCCGGACGAAACAGTCGCTCGGAATGTTGTACAGGCGAGGTGGCAGAGATGCTCCTTCGCTGGTGGGGCGGCGCGGCGCGGTCGACAGACGCCGGCGGGTCGGCCTATCTGGCCGTGGCGTACCGTAGCGCCTGCGTAGGGACAATAATTTATGTCCGTACTTCTTCTTCCCTTTTGGCCGAAGATGGCCTTCGGCGGTGACCGGGACGCGTTGGGTCGGCCGGGGCCGAACGGACAATGCAGGTAACAAAGGAAGAGTTATCCGTTTCGGAGAGGGCAAGGGGAGCGCGTTTATTTCTTGGCTCTCCCGTGTGTGCGATGGACGAAGCCGTTCGCACCCTGAACTCGTACACAGATTCCGCTACGGCCCTCGTTTTATTCATCTGGAATCTGTTTCACGACCAAAGGACTACATATCCACGTCCTGCTTTCCCTTTCCCCGTACACAAATCCAATATTTATGTAGATATATTTTCCATGGATTCACTACACATTCCGGAATATTTATAACGCACATCAGGTACATTCCCCTAACATTAATGAACTGTAGAAATTGTCATATCACAGTCTCTAAGTCGTGGAGAGAAAACGCGTGACCGTGAAAGGAACACTGTCACTAAATTCATTACAAAATCACATACGAAACACCTTGTAGTATTGAATGAAATCAACCTGCTAATGCAAGACCAACTACTTCGCAACACATCGTGAAACCAAAAGTAGAACTAGCGTACACTGGCTTTCTTCTGTGTTCCTAAATGACTTTCAAACTAGCCACTGTTAGGATGTGACTCAAGTCGCTATCTGACCATCCCGTGATTTCCTCAAATAGCACGAAAACGCTAGGTTAGTAAGTTCAACAAGGACAGTGCCCATTTCATCCTTATCATTTGCCAACTGGTCTACTTCACTGTAACGGTGTATGCAAGATGTTTAACTGTAAACTCGCTTACACACATTCACAGATCGCAGCATCCTGACACACCTGGGAGCAGAACTGATCATAAAGTGGTTGACTTTTTCAGATCTAACCTAGAGTGACTGAGACACACAACAAAAAACTTTAATCAGGATTTTCGAATTGAGATACAATCCGGATTTCTATAGAAGATACAGTGGCTCTTGAAAGTTATGAAAACTACGAGTCATGCTGATAGACTTGTGGATTTGTAAGGATATCAGCGCTTGTTTGGCACAGACCTCGTTATTCTGGGGAACTGTGTAATAGTGTTCAGTGTACGTGCAGTGATTTTGAGGTATTTCAGTTTGGTGGCGATATGTGAGTCCAGAGGTACAAAGCTGACGTAGTTATCAACAGCTGTGGAGCAGTATCACATCCACACTAGCACAGTTTACATCATAGCTGATCTTACGCTGCTACTGACATTTTCATATTTTACAAATTATATTGTCGACGTTAAGGTCTTTAAGAGGTGTCACAAGTAGCCTTTACTACCTCGCGGAGCGCATCACACAGTAGTTGCATTGGAGTGACTCAGGAAACATCTGCAAAAAAATTTTATCTCTAACAGAATCTAAATTCGAATTTCAGATTTCTGGGTCACTCATCAAAAATATGACATCGCCTTGCCATCAGTATAACCTCAAGTAGTTTGCAGTTCTGTAGTTGACTATTTCACATGCCCGATGTTGTTAACAGGCGCATGAAGTACAAGTGTCTCCTACCTCGACAGTGTTTCTCTTCATTACTGTTTTGGAATGAAGTCGACTTGCGTTGGTATACGGATTATTTAGTTAAGTGGAGGAAAATGTTTCAATTTTGACAACTTTTGTGCAGCTTCACATGTCGTTCATTTATAGCGACGCTCACATTTTGGAACAGAATTGCAAGTTGCGTTGTGACATTGACTGTCTCCGTGCAAGGTTAGGTGATACAGTTCCCCAATCAGAGGATTTCGATGCAGAGAGAGGAGCTGACCAGTAACTGACACAAGGGACTCGTATTCGGAAGGAACACAGTTCATACCGTAGTCCGCCCAGCACAGCTTTCCTGTGGTGTTGACAACTGAATGTACGTATGATTTCATCATGAAGGTACGACCGATTTTATGTCCCTTCCGTACCAACAACCTTGAACGATAATGATCCCGACGTCGGCGGAACGTTGAACTCAAATCTTCCTATTTATTCAGTCTGACGACGGTTAGCACATTTCTCATGCGTTCAAAGTATACTTCGTAAACCGTCGTCTTCCGAGTCAACAGCCTCCGTCAAAACAAGGAACGTTTTATGTACCTGTGCAATTATTAAAATGATCCGAAATTGTGAATCACTTCTCCATTTTCTCTCTGTTACATTCTTCAGTTCGTACGTTCGGCAGAATCTGTGTGGTATCTTCTACAGATGGTGCACTGATGCATCTTCGCCATGTCTTGTACAGCGACTTTATGTAGCCAAACCGATGGCCTTCACTGGATAACGCAGGACACTCACGATAAAAAGAAAGATTCCAGCCGCGTCATGCGAGTGCTAAATCCGTCGACGCCGGGCGTTCCGATCAAAGCAGCGGACAGTCTCGAGGCGAGAAGTAACGGACACTCCAACGATGATAAAATCCCGCGCACAAATCTCCGCGGGGCCCAGGCGACAGATACATTGCTTTAATATGCGCCGCGGGAGACAAGCCGGTCGTATTTACGCTTGCTTTCACAAAGCCACCTTTGTGTTTTTATTTTGGCGTCTTGTCACAGCCGTGTAAGCTGAATTCGTTATTCTTTATCTCCCCTCTCGCGATCATTACGTTTGGTGCGTGACTTCTAAACACTCCATGAATTAAGAAAGAGCGTGCACACCATCACAGGACCACTGTGACTGCATCAAAATATTTTTTCAGTAATATATGTCTCGGCAGGTCGCTTTCGCCTGTCAACTGCATTCCATTGCATTCAAACATGCATATACATGTGCAGCTGGTCTCTCTCTCTCTCTCTCTCTCTCTCTCTCTCTCTCTCTCTCTCTCTCTTCCTCTCTGCTCCCCCTGCTTCTCCCCCTTCTCCCCACCCTCCTGTCTTCCCACCCTCCCTCTCCTGTCTCAGTAACTTCTTCTGGTAACTGATGTACGACAATCGCCTACCATCGTTCCTCTTTTGACCAGGGTAGACCAAGTAACAGTCACCCGTTCACCTGTAGGGAAACAGTTAAGACATTGGGTCTTGAATGTTTTCCAACGAAGCAAAGGGGCATACAGGTCAACGCATTGGACTCAAATTCGCGAAGACCGTTGTTAAGTCCCGGTCCATCGTTCGAGATTTAGATTTCCCATAGTTCCCCTATATCCTTAAAGCCTGTCAGTACAGGGATGTTTCTTATGGACGGGAGTTCGGTAAATTCCTCTCCCGAACTTTGTCCAACCCTAGTTTGTTCTCTGTCGCTAAGAATTTATCACCGAAGAGCTTCAAACCTTAGTCCTTCTCCCCTACATCTTAACTTACAGCGATTTTTAATGGATTTTCTGAATGGTTTGATGCGGACCCTTCATGAATTCCTCTCTTGTGCTAACCTCTACATAAGAGAGTTAACACGTGCACCTGAGTCCTCAATAATTTGTTGGATGTTTTCCATTCTTTATCTTCTTCTACAGTTTCTACCCTACGCACATAAAATTACGGTGTTTAACATAATTGCAACGAAATGTTGTATGTCGATATGGCGAAAGTGATATTCATAGCCGTTCGAACTACCAACATATCTTCGTTTGATACTACCAACAAAGAGGTGAAACTTGAACGAGATCTACAATCTAAAATGTTACTTCAACAGAAACAAGTCGGTTATGCCAGAGCTGCAACCTTGATATTCACTCTGATGTGCCATATTAAGCAGCATTTGAAATACGCCATTGTTCAAGTGTTCAATTCAGGCGGTAGTGTACACCTTCTGCAAACCCCGACAAAACATTACCGTCAGAGTCATTACTTATACCTTCCTTAATCTCTTACTGGGAAGTTTAATTTTGAAATCAAGCCATCGGCGGCTTGTATACTTGCCAGTATGTGCATGGTATTTATGACATAACTGTTCTGCTTGAGCGCACAAACCTACCTAATAACTGAAAACCAATCTGATTGAACATCAACAGCCTAAATTTTATTTTTCAGTAAGGATCACATCTCCCTTCCGAAAAACTGTGCCTTCATCTCATACCACTTAGGTGTATTTTAACACGCTTAGGTGAAAACGTGGTTTTGGTATCATTTAGTCTAGGATGAGACAACAGTCACAATCGACTAAGCACTAATCCAATAGGCTCAGGGTAAAAAGTCTGTTTCGGCTTTGTGGACAAACCCCACGGAAAACACGAATCTCGAATTTTGCCCTAGTTCCTCCTGAGTGTGAGTTGTGTATGATGTCTCCGTACCACCTCCTCTGCGTCCACTGCGTTGCCTTGACCGTTCATAAGCAGATAACGAGTTCGTTATTTGCAGGAAATGATTTCTTTATGTAACTGTAGTTATTTATAAATTTTTATTTATGTAATCACTGCAAAGTCGCTCCAGCTGTACAGCTTTGTGATTATATCGAAGTATCTTGAATCGTAGTGAAAAATTAATGCTGAAGCCAACATTAAGTTACGCAACGGTTTATATATCGTTTTCTCTTGTCTCCCTCAGCATCTCCTCTGTAGCTTCGACGGGCCGTCCGTGAGTTTTGCCAATCCTTGCGGAAGTCGTTCGAGCTTTCATTCTCATTTCCCGCTTGATCCAAGTGTCAACAGCAGCAGGAAAATTTCTCCATTGACTTTCTGCCCTTCTTTAAACCTGCACCTGCACCTGCACTTTGATTTCACCGTACAGCGTTATTTCATTTGAATGGTTTTATTTACTAGGGCCTAATCAGCGCATTTTGCCTTACACTGTAGTATTTCTGAAATTACTTTGTAGAGTTGCCGCTGATTTTGAGTTGGTCAATATACTGGATTTGTTGGTCATATGTTCAGCAGTTTGTAGAGCTCCACGGTAGCAACGTCTCACATATGTATCCTTTACATAAAATTTGGGAAAGGTCTAAATCATATACAGTTATTGAACCATATCTTGTAATGGTATGACACAGCAGCACTTCTTCGTCATCTCTGTCACATCTGGCAGGAAAGCATGAAAATGTCAATCTGATCCCAAATATCCTATACTTTCTGCCCTTGTGTCAGAGTATAGGTAATAATTTTCTCAATCGGTGCTTGTCATTGTTCCGCTAATTTCCAGAAAACAGTGTGGCTGTCTGAGGTTTAACTGTCAGTCCGAAAAGAGTTACATAATTTTTTGTTTGTTTACATATATGCGCCTGCAGTCCTAGTATACATTTAAACTTAAAATTTGAATGTAAATAAATGTAATATATTGTGCATACGTAGGGAGAGAAATCCACTACTGTACTGCTATACTATTGATGACAAACCGTTGGAAACAGTATCTACCGTAAAATATCTGGGAGTAACTATCCGGAGCGACCTTGTGGAAAGGCCACATAAAACAATTAGTGGGAGAAGCAGATGCCAGACGCAGATTCATACGAAGAATTTTAATAACACGTAACTCATCCACGAAGGACGTGGCCTATAAGGCTCTTGTTCAACCGATTCTTGAGTACTGTTCATCCACCTGGGTTCCCTACGGGATAGGACTGATACAAGAGATGAAGAAGATCCAACGAAGAGCGGCTTGTTTCCTCACGAGCTGGTTTAGTCGGAGCGATAGCGTTACGGAGATGCTCAGCAAACTCCATTAGCAGACGTTACAAGAGAGGCGTTGAGCATCATGGAGATATTTACTACTGAAATTTCGAGAGAGCATTATCCTGGGACTGGGTGTTGTGTGATGTCCTTAGGTTAGTTAGGTTTAAGTAGTTCTAAGTTCTAGGGGACTGATGACCATAGATGTTAAGTACCATAGTGCTCAGAGCCATTTGAACCATTATCCTGGAAAAGTCGGACAACATATTACTTCCACCCACATACGTCTCGTGTTATGACCATTAGGAAAAAATTCGAGATATTAGAGCTAATACAGGGGCTTACCAACAAACATTCTTCTCACGCGCTATTTGGGAGTGGAATGGGGTTGGAGGACTCAGTTAGTGGTCAAAAAGTACCCTCTACCCTTTCGGAGTATGATGTAGATGTAGAAAGTCCCCCCGTCACCGCCACAGTACCGTAGCATGTCGCTAGACGAAGGAAAACACCATGGCGCAGCATATCTCTACCTTATCAATGGTCTGTGCTTTTTCATTTCTTTCTAGCGGCGTGCTATAGTGGTGTAGCGTGGAATTGTCCGTGTGAATTAGGATGTCAGGTAGCCTATGTACCAGCGACCAAACAAAACTTTTTATATAACTTAAATTGTTTGAAATTCTGAAATTTTGTACAAGACTGGAGCAGCAACCGCAGGATGAAGTCTTCATAATAAGTAATAAGCAGCCAATCATTCGCAGAATGGAAGGTTACTTAAACTACCTTGACAATGGTTTCAACGTTAGTAAAAACGTCGTCTTCGGAAGAAAATTAGTGAGAATCTCAACAAGTTAATAGTGAGTATATGTTAAAAACAATGACAAGTCGCTACGAATACAAAAATTATTGAGATTATCTGGGTTACATGTTGTGGCGAAGCTACGTTAAAAAAATGTTGGGCATGTTTTTAACGTTATAGAGGTGAAATTCTGTATTTTACTGACGTCTTTCGGCTGTTTTTAACATACCTCCGCTGCAATATGTAATACAGTAAGCTTGAATAATTATTTTATCCGTAACGAGTTACTATTGTTCCTATGTATACATAGCTTAACGTATATCCAGTATTAACCTGTTTATGTTGTCGCTAATATCCTTCTGAAGAGGACGTTTTTAGCGACATTAAAATCATAGTCTAACCTTTCATTTTGCCACGCTGGTGGATTTATGTAGACATCATTGACACAGGACGTGGCATTCACTTCACGGTTCAAGAGGGCCTACCGTCTTCACTTCCTTCCTTTCTACATACGCACTGCCACACTTGTTATCACCTTGTCTTCGTTTTGCAGCCACATCTTCCTGAGCTCACATCCGGAGGAGCTGGACCATGCGTCAGCGCTGAGAATGACATCGACGCCCGGCGCCGACAGCAACTCGTCGCCGCCGACGCCCCCCCAGCCCGGTGAGAGCTTCGCCGTCGCGACGCCGACGCCTTGGAGGCGGCGCCACCTGGAGCTCGCCGCCCGCCGCCGCCTCTGGCCGCAGAGACGCCACCCCCAGCCGCCCCCGAACCGCCGCCGCCGGCGCAGACGCCGCCCTCGGGACCAAATGACTGCCTTGTGCTGCTAGACAACAGGCTGTGTGTGTGTATTCTCTGCTTCGCCGAGCCGCTGACGACCTCTACTGCTCTTACGGCATAAAGGGGAACTAGACGGTGCAGGAAGAGGCGACGTTATTCCTGGACCTCATTGTGATTGCAAGCGGCGCATATAAGGAGCAGGAGAAGCGAGTTTTGTGAGCGTGACGTCGAGACGAGGACTTCAAAAGCAGGCCGCCGTCACACAGTTCCCCCTTTTTCTCCCGTTAACGAAGTGTCGCGAAGCGCGAGCCGTGTGTTGTGAATCGTGTCGGTTGTGCACGCACATACGTACGCTTGTGCATGCCCGTCGTGTTAACTTTTCTATTTTTTTTCTTACATTTCCGAGAGTTTTGTTTAACTCACGTCCCATTTCGAAAATTGTCCATTTCTTCGTGGTGTGTGCGGGTGTCGTACTGGTGAACGAGTGGTGATTTTTTGACGCGCATCACTGCGCTACATTGCGGTGACAAATCACGAGTGCATCTTTTACGTAATTTCATTGTGCCATCGCTTCACCTGCGAAATGGATCTCCATCTATCAGCGGTGTTCGTGGTCGCTGCTTCGTTATTGGTTACATTCCCTCGAGCAGCTTTAGGTAAGTACGTTCTCTTTCATTATACATGGTGACTGCTCAATGCCCACAGTCTGTATACCATAATGTCTTCTATAGCTCCATCAAGAAGTCGCAGGAGGTGCGACTCAGTCGTACTCCTCGGTTATTATATGAACGCTAGTTCTAGTGATCGTGTGCCTTCGAAGAAAAGTAATATACGATATACCATTGTCGTCACGTTATCTACTCATTACTTATATATATGGAGGTCTCTATATTGGAGGACTAGGGCCTAGATCACCGTCCGAGCACAGATGGTTATCATCGTTTCTCTAAATCAGGGGTGTCCAATACCTTAGCTTACCTGGATCACAATAGAAGAAGACGAGCATTTTTGGGCCTTCATAATATAGTTAACACTAACAATTACCATTGAGAGGGGGGGAGGGGGGGGGAAGGAAAACATGGTAGATCAACGACAGTACACCAACATGTGGCTGCAGTTTCAAATTGAAAATATTCAGTTTATAACTTTACATAAACTTTTTTACCGATAATGTGACATATGCTCACTTCTTGGGCCACATGCGGCCAATGGGCCGCGGGTTTGGACACCACTATTCCAACGACTACGATAGTTCCTTTTAACAATCTCTCACCTTACCTTCCCAATCTGCAACAGTGCCCCGTAATATATTTATTACACCGAAACGTAATTTTTAAAAAGTTATTCCGTTGTCCTTCTCATGTGTGTTCGACTATAGTTCATTTCACGAGGATTAGAGCGAGGGAAGCGGTGAGTAGTACACTGCCTGTCAATAAAATGTTAAGAGGTAAGATTTTGGTTATCTACATAACTTAATCGCAACGAATTATAAACATAGCCGTAACAAAGCGGTAGCATAGCAACGCTGTATCAGCAATCCACGCGGACCCGCGAACGAAAACAATGTAATACCGAGGCATATTAAGTGATGAAAACATGAACGTCACTACACTTGAAATTCGTTCTAGACCGTGGACTCAAAAAGCAAAAGCGCCACTTCCGTTTTCTCCAAATAATATTAATTACTAGTAAACGATTTTTATATGAACTAATGAGTTGCATGGAATAAATAGCGCATTTAATTGAGACGTGTAATGTTCTCTGAAATCTGGCCAGTAACTTCACAGAAAGTATTTTAAGACTTAGTGTTTCAGGTATTTCACACCGTCAGTAGGGTCTACAGTCAACCGGATGCGCCATTTCCTTGTGGACTTCCGTGCATCGTGTTATTCAAAGTTATGCAAATACAGAAGAAAAACGTTAACTCGACTGTGAATTACTACTCGGAATTCGGAGACAAGCTACGTATGTTGAGAAATTACGGAGCTAGCGTTCTAATTAATAACACGGAAAACTTAATGTAAGATCTTCGTTGATAGCGGTCAACGAAAAATTGCAACTTCTTTAGCAGACCAGAAGCTATATGCGGTGCACAAATCAGATGTCCGGCCTTGTATCGGGATACTTGCACTGCCAGGGCCGCCGAGGCGGTGGCTTAATACTGCTCATAATCTCGTAACAGGTATAGGTGCAGCAGTGAGAGAAAAATCTGTGACGCGTAAGACGATATTTTCATATTCAGACGTCACAGATAATGATGAGAGGAAGACGCGGAACGTTTCTATAATAAAGGGCGAAACTGTCTTCAGTTAGCCGGCCGGTGTGGCCGTGCGGTTCCAGGCGCTTCAGTCTGGAACCGCGTGACCGCTACGGTCGCAGATTCGAATCCTGCTTCGGGCATGGATGTGTGTGATGTCCTTAGGTTAGTAAGGTTTAAGTAGTTCTAAGTTCTAGGGTACTGATGACCACAGTCCCATAGTGCTCAGAGCCATTTGAACCATTTCTGTCTTCAGTTACTCAGTACGCCTCTGTTTGTAGCAGGAAAACATGTGGGTAGCGTCGGACGAGCTTTGAAGCGTTCGTACTGCGCAGTACACTTATGCAATAGTCTTCTTATCGTCCTCTTCTTCGGTGTTTGTGTCATCGCGGAAATCCCCACTGAAGATCAGCATTCGTCCATCTATGATTCACTAATTATTTTAACTGTTCTGTCAGATGTCCTGACCCGTGTGACCTGTCAATCCATGTAATGTATAAACTTTGTTCTGCGTGTATTCATAATTTAACTGTTTCTTACCTATTCTGAGCTGAAGGAATGAACATGGGTCTGCCTAGACTAATTGGGAAAACCGCATGGAAACCAGGCAGTACTGATCCAACTGTCTAATCCGGCGCGTTGATCGAATTCGGAACTAACCTACAGATACTATACAAAAATATAGAAACTCTGCGAGATATGCTTGTATGAACACAAAATTCGGACGCTAATCAAGCTTGAAAATTACGCTGTGGTATAGCGCAATGTTCTCACAACTTTGCGAGTGAGTCGTGATCAGAATAGTTTTCTGTCTAGTTAAGAGCCGGAGTTATGTGAATTCGTACGTGACGACATTGTTGGTTCTCGTATGGTGAGTGCTGCCGTAAACAAGATAGCCGAAGTGTTCAGTGTCTGCCGGGCGGGATTATCTGAACGGTCTGAGGCGCTGCAGTCATGGACTGCGCGGCTGGTCCCGGCGAAGGTTCGAGTCCTCCCTCAGGCATGGGTGTGTGTGTTTTTCCTTAGGGTAATTTAGTTTAAGCAGTGTGTAAGCTTAGGGACTGATGACCTTAGAAGTTAAGTCCAATAAGATTTCACCCACATTTGAACATTTGTTCAGTGTCTCAAGAGCACCATATTGAAGGTTTATACCGCATACAGGGAAGGGAGAATAATATCTTCCGCTGTGTCACAATACTGACGAAAGTGTGTGTTGGCCGCGCGGTTAGAGACGCCATGTCACGGATTGCGCGGCCCCTCCCGCCAGAGGTTCGAGTCCTCCCTCAGGCATGGGTGTGTGTCGTAAGTTAGTTTAAGTAGTGTGTAAGTCTAGGGACCGGTGACCTCAGCAGTTTGGCCCCTTAGGAATTCACACACATGAAAAGCGTGTGTTGAGTGATCGAGACAGACCGTCGTTGAAGAGGATTTTAACGAAAAGTTAGAGGAAAGAGCTAAAAAGTCATTGCAGAACTGAAGGCCATTCTGGCGAACCCTGTCAGCATCAAAAATTCGAAGGGAGCTCCATAAGGTAGGAACTGAAGGGCATGATGAAATTCCAAGACTGCACATCACTCATGAAAATGCCCTTAACATGAAAACGTTGTGCCGAAACCATAAAACCGGGACTGTGAAGCAACGGAAGATTTTGTCGGATGGGTCTTGTTTCACACTGCTTTCAGCCTTTGGTCGAGTTTACACCCCAAGAATTATGATTTGGGCAGCCATATCGTGAAGTTCCATGGACCCCATGCTTACCCTGCAAGATTGCTTTTCTGTCAAGGATTATGTGACCATCTTGGTCGATCAGGTCCATTCTCCGGTACAGTGTTTGTTCGCCAGTGTCAGTGATGTGTTCTAGGACGCAAGGGCTTCTGCTAACACAGTTCGTATCGTCCAGGAGCGGTTCTGTGAACACGGAGACGAATTGCTGCAACTCTCCTGCCCACCATAGTCATCAAAGCTCGAGATTATTGAGCCTTTGTGGTCTACTTTGGAGAGACGGGTACATGGTCGCTATCTACCTGCATCGTCGTTACCTGGACTTGCTACTATTAACAGGAAGACTGATACAAGATTTCCGTGAAAACCGTATAGGACCTGCAGGTATCCACTGCGAGCCGACTGGAATCTGTTTTGAATGCCGTCGGGTTTCTTACAGCGTAATAGGAATGGGTGCGTTTCGTTTGTGGTGCTTCCATATTTTTGTGCACTCCCTCTATTTCGGTAAGCAAATGCGAGCAGATTTGAGAATAACACAAATCTACATCTACATGAAAATCTACATGGATACCATGCAAATCACATTTAAGTGCTTGGCATAGGGTTCATCGAACCACCTTCACAATAATTCACTATTATTAGAATCTCGAACTGCGCGCGGAAGAAACGAACACCTGTATCTTTCCGTGCGAGCTCTGCTTTCCCATATTTTATTATGACGATCGTTTCTCCCTACGTAGGTCGGCGTCAGCAAAATATTTTCGCATTCGGAAGAAACAGTTGGTGATTGAAATTTCGTGAGAAGATTCCGTGCCGAGCGGTTCTAGGCGCTTCAGTCCGAACCGAGCGACTGCTACGGTCGCAGGTTCGAATCCTGCCTCGGGCATGGATCTGTGTGATGTCCTTAGATTAAATGGTTCAAATGGCTCTGAGCACTATGGGACTTAACTTTTGAGGTAATCAGTCCCCTAGAACTTTGAACTACTTAAACCCAACTAACCTAAGGACATCGCACACATCCATGCCCAAGGCAGGATTCGAACCTGCGACCGTGTCCGTAGATTAGTTAGGTTGTTCTAAGTTCTAGGGTACTGATGACCTCAGATGTTAAGTCCCATAGAGCTCAGAGCCGTTTGAATCATTTTTTTGAAGATTCCGCCGCAACGAAAAACGCCATTGTTTTAATTATGTCCACCCCAAATCTTGGATCATGTCAGTGACACTCCCTCCCCTATTTCAGGATGATACAAAACGTGCTGCTCTTGTTTGAACTCCCTCGATGTGCTCCGTTAACACCAACTGGTAAGAATCCCAGACAGCGGAACAGCATCCCAAAAGAGGGCGAGCAAGCTTAGTGTAGACAGTCTCTTTAGTAGACCTGTTACATTTTCTAAGTGTTTTGTTAATAAAATGCAGCAAAGACTAGGTTGAGAAAAAATTAGTTATAAGAAAGTGCGCCGAATTGTCTTTTCGGACGTTGCAAGCTCCTTATAAACAATATTGTGTCCTGTGGGACACATCAGATTTTATAGTTTTCGCCATTACAGACAGAGTGAAGAAGAAAAAAACCTATATACCTCTCACCTGTAATATGTTGCATTCTGAATTTTTGTTGCATCACATGAAAAGTCGAAACTGTGACTCTAGGAATAGTTAGGGCAATTCCAACAATTTCCATGACAAAAGTGGTTTCAGATTGCGCAATGCCGGTTTTAAATTTACTCCTTGAGTGACTAATTGCAGATCGAGTGTTGCTTCACAAACTGAGATAAATAAATATTTTTGTACGAAATTGTATTCTATGTGCGTATCTCACATAAAAAGAGAACAACAATTTTGTATCCACAAACACAGAGCCGTACACAGCTTTCATGTCGAATGCACCAAGTGAAAGCTAGCTTCTACGATAAGAACGGCGTTTGCTTCACATTTCTTGCGTAATGGAGCTCCGGTAGCTGTTGCTACTGCTACTAGATACTGGGATAATGTTAATATGTCATAACGTAGCGAATCTAAGTAGCGCGAAACATGATTTCAAGCAACCTCTACAGTCTCCATTCTACACGAGCAGTGTTTTATTCTGCATGTCATCACGACAAAACAAGCTTCTGATCCTTTATAGTTTTCCAAAGTGAATTTTTTTATTTGAATACTCGTTTTGAAATACATTCTTTGTGCTACATTTATTTAAAGAACATAAATTTCTGTATAATACAGAGTGGTATCATGAAAGAGCTTACGACTTATTCGTGCAGTTACTTAATATCCTTCAGGAAGTAGAGGCATAGTTTTTTTCTGACGTGCTGTATTCTAGCGTCTCCGAAGTCACCAACAGGTAGTCACCATAAATTATGTAAAGTATACCTTATTTAGCGTCAGGTGCTTTCTGATCTTCTGATTTTCATAAAGGTAATTGTTAGGTACCATACTCTTTCAGTTCTGTTTGTCTGTTGCTGCACGGCGTTGTATTACACACAATATGAACGGCTTATCTGAATAGTGGTACAAGTCCCTTAGCTCCACTTTTCTGCCTACAATGGTTCTGAAATTAGTGGTCCAAACAAAACAGAAAGAAAGTTTCATCTCTAGCAAGAAGCCATATGCTTGAATATTTCTGGTATCTCAACTGAAGATTTTTCAGTGATCATTTAACTTTAGGACTCTGTATCTCCATGTGAACAAAAATGGACTTGTACCACTATTGAAATAAGCTCTTCATACGTTCGTAACATACCTGCCTTAGTTTTAGATTGAATTTTTCACACGTGATATCCTGTGAGCCATGATTTAGGGGCACAGGCAGGTTCCATATTCTTGATTTCCGGAAAGCGTTCTGATAAGGTGGTCCACTGCAAACTCTTTACGAAGGTCCGAGCATACGGATTAGGTTCCCAAGATATAAGTGGCTCGTAAACTTCATAAGTAATAGAACCCAGTAAGTTCTCGACGGTGAGTGTTCATCAGAGACACGGGCATAGATAGCCATAAGTGCTCCAGAGAAGTGTTATAGGGCTTTCTTGTTCTACACGTAAGTTAATGATCTGACGGATAGGGTGAGCAGCAATCTACGACTGTTTGCTGATGACGCTACAGTAAGCGTGAAAGTATAGGCGTTGTGTGACTGTAGAAGGTTACAGGGTGACACAGTATTTCTATTTGGTATGATGGATGGCAGCTTGGTCTAAATGTAAAAAAAAATCCAGATGAGTAGGAAAACAATCCTGCCTTGTACGAATACAGCGTTAGTTGTGTGCTGTTTGACACGTCAATTAAATATCTATGCGTAACGTCGGAAATGAATACGAAATGGAACGACCATGTAACGACGGTAGTAGGGAGATTTTTAGGGTAGTGTAGCTCATCTACAAAGGAGACGGCATGTAGAACGCTTCTACGATCCGTTCTTGATTACTGTCAGTGTTCAGGATGCCCATCATGTCGGCTTAAAGGAAGTCATATTTCTAAATATGTGCTGATTTGTAGAAAGGAGCTTTCCCGTCTCAATAAAATTTATTGTATTCGATCTGAGAATATATTCAAGAAATCTGCAGCAAATCGATGCTAAGAATATTGGTCCGTAATTTTACGCGTCCGTAGTGTTTCCCGTCTTATATAGGGTGAACATCAAGCAAACCGAGAAAGTGCAGGGACGGAGGGAGAAAGGTGCTATGAACATGTGTCCGGAAATGCATCGTTGCCACCCTAGGTGGCGCTGACGAATGAAAGTTCCTCTGACCACATTCCGTGTATTACTTGTATGTTGAAGGCTGTTTGATTGATGCAGCGTACAGTAACCGGCAGAATGATCCGGTATTCATGTCGGGAACAAGGAGAGATGGTCTGTGTGTACGGCCAAGGAGAGAGGCAGAACACGGTCCTCCAAATCTGGTGTACTCACAGTCCGCCGCTTCCCTGCATTTTCGTCTGTATGAAAGGACCCAAGGTCACACAAACGCCCAAAAAGGGTTTGAAATGTCGTGTGATGTGGTTGGCGTCTGTGAGGGTACTTGTTTTGGTATGCCCGTGCTGCCTCTCGATAGTGTCCATTTGCTTAGCCGTACAAAAACACCACCTCGGCTTCTTACTGACAAGAACACCGGACCGTTGTGCTAATTACAGTACTCTGCATCAATCGTACAGCCTGCAACGCTCAAGGAACACAAGACACATGATCAGCGGAATTTTCATTTCCCAACTGTGGCAACAATACATTTCCGAACACGTGTTCATAGGACCTTTTTCCTTCCATTTCAGTATTAATCCGTCCTTGCAGTTTGTTGGTTTTATTAATGTTTACCCTGTATACATTAGTCACCTGCGCTTCCCTAACAGGTAGAAAGAATTACTTCAAACGGAAAATTTTTGAATGTTTTGCAATAAACGTTAAAAAAGTTAGAAAGACATACACGTAATAGGAGCCCAGGAGAATAAAGAACTAAGAGCAGTCTCTTTGCTGTACTGATTCACAGATGACCACGGAATCCTGCAGGGTTTGAAACTTAATATGGTATGAAATCCTTTGTTTAATCAAAACTCATGAGAAGTTTCGTCATGTCCATCATTTGCTCTTTTGCCTCGAGGCAACCTCAATTTAACTTCGATCAGAACGGAAAATAGCATAGCAGCCCCAGACTCCATCTTCAATTAACTTTCATATTTCTGTCGTTTCTTGATATTTCACGCCTAACTTCACCTCAGACACTTTCTCTCTCTCTCTCTCTCTCTCTCTCTTTTTTTTTATTTTTATTTTTTTTTATCTCTGGATGCCACAGTCTCAGCGATTAAGGTCACCGCCGCTCTGTGTGTGTTTAAGGTGTTCATCTCCATCGCCGCCAGGTATGAGGATTTAATCTGCGGAGCCATTAGGGGGACTCGAGAAATTGTCGGAAACCGGTAGTTACCGAGAACACCACGGGGGCACGGAATTACGTGGAATGGTAGGGCAGGGCCCCCAACTCTTCTAATGAAACGCATTTTTCTGAAACCGCAGAGGGCTGACCTGTCCCTGACGGCCATTCAGAACGAATCTATTTTTGGTTTCAGCTTTGCAAAGCGTCTATCACTTAGGCACCCCGACCGGAAGGTTCGGTGTCGCGTTTCCGTTTGCTGCGCCTACTTCGGTATTTGCGAACAATGGGAGGCTATCTTGATGCAGTAGCACGTGTTCCCGCAATGCCACCAGCTCTTCAGGCGTCAGGGCACGTGCGAAGGCGTTCCTCGTGATGCTGACGTTAACCTGAACTAACACCAGCCTATTCTATCGTTTTCGTACCACGCGGAAGAAAGCTGTTCGGAGTTCCACCGCGCAAATAGAGTGTTATCGCAATAGTGTCTTAAATACCGTCAGTGCTTGAAACGAATGCGCGCCATTTTCTGCAGACACGGAACCTTTTCAGTAATTAACACAGTGCCAAGCACGAAAAACGATAAAATTCAATTTCTAAAAAAAAAAGAAAAAAAATTAGTCGGCTTTACGACACTAATCTGTTTCATGATAAAATACGGTGACGCAGTCTTATAATGAGAAAAAAAGACGATTATAAATGAGTTAAGACAGAGATGCGGAAGGCCAGCCGGTGTGGCCGAGCGGTTCTAGGCGCTTCAGTCTGGAACCGCACGACCGCTACGGTCGCAGGTTCGAATCCTGCCTCGGGCATGGATGTGTATGATGTTATTCTAGTTCTAAGTTCTAGGGGACTGATGACCTCAGATGATAAGTCCCATAGTGCTTAGAGCCATTTTTTGAGAGATGCGGAAGTAACACGAGGGCGAGTGGATTCACAATTCAAGCAAATTTTAAGGAAGCTCATGAAGGCAACCCAACTCTGGTTTGATCTTCTACACTTCACAGATTTCTTTTCTGATCTTCAAAAGCATGTATTACCTCCTCTTCCAACAATCACAGCATCCCACATTTGAGACAATGTCCTGATTATTGACACACTTCCTGCTTGACGAATCTTCTCCCATTCCTTCGGGAGACCTCCCGTGGGTGCTGTAGGGTCTCTGAATAGTGCCCCCCCCCCCCTCCCTCCCAATCCAGTTCATGCCGCACATGCTTAACAGTATTCGTTTCGAGCAGTCCATGCCATCATAATCATCGCTTCAGTCAAGAAATTATGAGGCGTGCATAGTCATACTTTAGCATGAAACCTACACCAATAAATGAAGCGCCAGAAGGATGCCCTCAACGTTCCGATGTGCTTCAAGGTTCCCGCGCTTCACGAAGTCGAAATTCTTCTGGCAGCCGTACTGATTCTTGCCTACACCATCAGAGAGCCAGCATGAGAAGGCGTCCCGGCGTTCTCCGCTTTCTACCATAAGGTGATCGCAAAGTAGACGTCAGGGCATGATGCTTTCCTCTCAGAAAGAGGAGTATATTTCTGCTGAAGGTCTTTGCTGTACTCGTATCTTAGCCAACTTTGGTGACGCCGTATTGACTTTCGTATTAAAGTAGTATGCTGTTTCAAAGGTCCCAACGTCTACTAGTATGACCATTCGAGTTAAGGGCACATTGAACATTTATCACAAACACGTCATCCATTTAATTAAATGTCAGTTAGTGACGCATTAATGATACAATCTTTCAAGAGATACTACCGTAACCTAACAAAAAATGGTTCAAATGGCTCTGAGCACTATGGGACTTAACATCGCAGGTCATCAATACCCTAGAACTTAGAACTACTTAAACCTAACTAAACTAAGGACATCACACACATCCATGTCCGAGGATTTGAACCTGCAACCGTAGCAGTCGCGATGTTCCGGACTGAACCGCGTAGAACCGCTCGGCCACCGCGGCCGGCGACCTAAACAAGGGACGAAAAACATGTCTTCGGGGAAGCAGATGTAGGTTACAGAGTCGAAGACCGTAAATTCATGTCCCACTAAAGACTACTTTTCTTTTCGTCTTTGCCTTTTTAACACATTCTGGGACTTTCTTATCAATGTAGTACAAATATGTCCTGCACTCTTCGATGTTATTTACATTTCCCTCTGATGAGGAAACGAAGGAAGTGTAGATATTTGGCTGTCTATTTTCGAATATGTGACAATTGCCGAGTGTCTGGTTGCACAGGAAACTAAGAGGAAATTCCTGTTCTTCCTTGTCATGGCTTCTCCAAAGTTGTCGAAGAAACGAGTGCAGCAAAGACCATAAGCGAACTTGTACTCCTCTTTGTGAGAGGAACGTATCAAGCCCCAACCTCTTGTGATTGCGGGCCAAATCCCCCTGTGGTGTCACCGCCAGACACCACACTTGCTAGGTGGTAGCCTTTAAATCGGTCGCGGTCCATTAGTATACGCCGGACCCGCGTGTCGCCACTGTCAGTGATTGCAGACCGAGCGCCACCACACGGCAGGTCTAGAGAGACTTACTAGCACTCGCCCCAGTTGTACAGCCGACTTAGCCAGAGATGGATCACTGACAACTACGCTCTCATTTGCCGAGACGATAGTTAGCATAGCCTTCAGCTACGTCATTTGCTACGACCTAGCAAGGCGCCATAGCATTGGATATTATTTTATATTGTGGTTATAACATGTACCTTCAAGAGAGATGTTCTACAATTCTGGATTAAAGTTAAGTATTATATCAACTACGTACTTTATTTGCTACTATTAATTCCCTTAACTGTTCCAGACCTCGCGCCAGCCTGCGTGAGTTTAAGCGTGTGCCTTTCGGCTTCCTCTCATTGTGACTTGGCTGTCTTGCCAAGTCACAACACCCCCCATTTGACTTTGAAATTAATTATGACTTAATCGAACTTCTGCATTTGACAGACCTTTGCAAAATATCGTCTCACATTTTTTTCCATTGGACGTTAATTTGCCGACTTCAGACAGCAAATAACTGGCTCGACAATTCTTCCACGTGTCCAAGGGGAAACAGCAGTAAAGTCTTGCCAGCTCCAGCAGCTGTACTCTGTAATTAAAGGAAAAATATCTGTAGCAACTCTACACAGAATCCGTGATCCATTACACAAAAATTGTGTCACAGGATTGAAGTGTGGCCCTTACCTGAAAGATGGCTTTCAAGGCTGCAAGGAACAGACACTAGTCTTGATTGTGCATCGCACACTTGGAGGGCATGTCTGCTAAGATTCTGTGTAACGATATCATCCGCTTACTTGCTGTAGAATGAACTACTTTCTCGGTAAAGTTTTAGTAGAACAGATGAAACTGTATGATTCCAGAGACTTTCTCAAGTATGAAACATGCATGATGTATATATGCAGACTGAAACTACAAATAAAAATTTGTACCAAGGCCTGGATTCGAAACCATGTCTCCTGCTCAGTAGGCAGGTACGCTAACCACTACGCCACCACCCTGGCAGAGCGTAGGTAGCACACAATAGTCTTTTCCCGCCAGTGACATTTCGATATTACCACACATTGTTCTGCATAGGAGTGGAACCATTATACAGACTTAATTTATTTCCTTCTACATACGTAATTAACCTTAATTTCGACTGGACGACACAAAGTACGACTTTGCCTTTTTCTTTGAAATAAATGAGCGCCAGCGACAGTTAATTTTCTTAAGTACCGCTAATTATTGAAATTCTTGGCCGCCCTGCCTGTTCGTGAATAATTCATAGCGCCCGCCGAGGTGTCATCCCTGTTATTTTACGCGCTCGTTTCGTTTCCCCCATTTTTGGGTGCAGGGCGTGTGGTAGTCATTAGCAACCAGTGCAGTTCCAACACTAACTAAGCCAACTGCTCTCTCACACAGGTGTTTTCATGGATTACGTTATAAACATGTATCATATTATAGCACAAGTAGATGAACAGTTAATCATTTTCTTCGACTTTTTTTTAGATACAATGCAGTCAGATGAACGCTTTATATCTTATTAAAAATTTTACGCGTTGTGCGCCTATACACTTCAGTAGGAGGTTCACGTTAAGGACGCAGGTCCAAGATGACTGAGCCGGCCGCTGTGGCCGAGCGGTTCTAGGCGCTTCAGTCTGGAACCGCGCGACCGCTACGGTCGCAAGTTCGAATCCTGCCTCGGGCATGGATGTGTGTGATGTGCTTAGGTTTGTTAGGTTTAAGTAGTTCTAAGTTCTAGGGGCCTGATGACCTCAGATGTTAAGTCCCATAGTGCTTAGTGCCATTTGAACCATTTAAACCAAGATGGCTGAAAGCACGTAGAGATACTGTCCAGCCACGTTAATGTAATCACCTCCCAAAAGCCTGAATAACTACTTTTTGCGAGACGTGCAGGAAGAGAGTGAATGAGATTCTGGAAGGTACCAGACCCAACTGCGCTATATTTCCCATTTGCGGATTCATGGCGCAAACAGCCCGATCCAGGTGTTTCCACAGATTCTCGGTAGGTTATCAATACGACGAGTTCGACTGCCAGCGGAGTACGGTAAAATCATCCTAGTGCTCTTCGAACCACGCATGTACACTACGAGCTGTGTGGCACGATGCGTTGTCGTGCTGGTAGATGCCGAATAGAAATAAACTTCATGTATGGGAGGAGATGGTCGCCAAGGGTTGATGCATAGTTGTGTTCATACATTGCGCCTTCGAGAATCACGAGGTCGTCCAGAGAATGGCATGAAAAAATTTCCCAGAGGATAATGCTCTATCTTCCTGCCTGGACGCTTCCGACGATTGTTACAGGGTGTTTGCTTTCAGACGTTTGACGCCGTACACGCCAACGACCATCTGCAATCTGAAAAGACCACCCGTCGCCATTCAGTGAACGTCCAATTGCATTAATGACGTGCAAATTCCAGCCTTCGTCACCGATGAACAGCAGTCAGAACGGGTGCATGAATTACACGCATGCTGTGGAGGCACATACGCAGCATCTTTTGCTGAAGTGTAGTTGAAGTGACACGGCTCGTAAGCCCCTTCGTTCATCAAGGCGGTCAGTTGACCAACAGTTACACGTCTATTGAACGTTGAATAAATCGCTTCGTTTCCTCATTATGACAACTCTGCACTGTTTTCCGCATACCCACAACAAGATTTATATACCCTGTGGTGTTAGTGCTGGCACGCACAGTCTGTGAGTAGTTACTGCACGTTGACATCGAACATAGGTGGTGACCTGACCGTGTGTGTGTGTGTATGTGTGTGTGTGTGTGTGTGTGCAGTAGTTACCAGATGACGAAATTAGAGAAGTCAGTAGGGGACAATTCAGTCTTAGCATACCTCACAATAGAGCAACCGTAGATTCTATTGTATCTACATCTGTGCTCCGCAAGACACCTTATGGTGGCCGGCCGCTGTGGCACAGCGGTTCTAGGCCCTTCAGTCTGGAACCTTGCGACTGCTACGGTCGCAGGTTCGAATACTGCCTCGGGCATGGATGGGTGTAATGTCCTTAGATTAGTTAGGTTTAAGTAGTTCTACGTTCTAGGGGACTGGTGACCTCAGATGTGAACTCCCAGAGTCCTCAGAGCCATTTGAACCATTTTTGAACACCTTATGGTGTGTAGTAGAGGGTGCTTTTATGTACCACTGCCACGTTCCATGGTGTGCGAGAAAAGATTGAGGATAAACATCGGGAGAAAAAGTATACTGCTTGACACGCGCTGTCGGGATTTCAACATTAAACCATACCGTGTTGTTAAATGCCACTCTTGTAGCGCCAGCCGCTGCGTTTGGGTGACTATGTCTGACATTTGCGCGCTTATTAAACGAGCATGTGACGAAATAAGTTGCTCGTCTTTGGATCTTCTTTGTTTGCTCCATCAGTTTGCTAATACAGTTCCCAGACTGATGAACAGTATTCAAGTATGTTTCAAACGAGGGTCCTGTAAGCTACCTCTAATACTGCTAACTCTTTCTGTATGATGCTATTGCCTAATACGTAATCAATTGGATTCGTGAAATTTTATCATTGACAGCACAAAAAAAAACAGAATAAATTTGAAACACTCACAGAAATGAAAGATACTGAAAGACTGTTGGTAATGTTTACGATTTATTTAGAAATAGATAGCATACTAAGATGATGTTCTTTCTTATTGCTTCTGCTCTGCATCTTCATTGAAACTAATGAAAAACCAATAAACTGTAACATTTATCAGTAATACATTTCAAGAATTATAAAATAATATCAATGATTTTTGTAATGCTCACCAGAATATGATTTTTTTATGGTCTCTGAACACAAAATGGCGACTTAATCGACGGTAACAAATATTCACGTCTTGTCAGTATAAATAGTTCAATCTTCTGTTCGAGATGGAAGTCACTGAGCAAAAAGTATGGATGGCCGATTTCAATTATCCATTGTGTGTTTCAGGTGTAACAGGCACACACTGTTAGACCAGAGGCATAATTCAGTTTCTCGTAAACTCTGGTATTTTTAGTATTGTTTGCGCCACTGCACCTCTTCATGGAGCTTCCAGTGAATTTCATTGTCGTTTTAGCACGTGCCTTTGCAACGATCATTTTAATATGACTGTTCCACTTAAAATCGCAACGTACGTATACTCCCACATATTTAATGGAGCTGACAGGTTGCTCAGCAGTCGTGTAGTCATACAGTAATGGGGATTCCCGCCTGTTTATGCGCAATACTATGTATTTGTTTATATGAGGATTTCCCAAACTGTGTTCTGCGGGGACTGGTATTTCTGCGGGCACTGATTCTGTTTTGAAGTTTTTATGATTCCTATTTTATTAGTTATGATTTGTAATTGAAGAAGTCACAGAAAAAAAAACAAGTATTTCTTATTTTTCAAAATTTTATCGACCTTCAAAATACACAAGGTGTTCCATCAAAGTACCAGATTCTCAAACTGTTCCGCCAAGGGAAAAGTTTGGCAACCCCTGGTTTATGTTGGGGGTCAACCGCCAATCCCTGCGTCGAGCGTCGTCTACATGACTTCCTGCATTTCAATACTGTTTTATAGCATTGCAAATTCTCTATAAACGGCAGCACCATCCACGAAGATCTTCATGGAGTTTGACTGAGTTAACACGTATAACGATGTTCTTGATGCTCCTTGAATATCATCAGTTCTCACATTATGGATACACTGGCAGCGAAGGATATGTTGCTTGTGATCTCTGCCTCCTATTTATTGCAGACATTTGTTCCACACCTCTCTAGTTGAAGCTCCCTATTTTTCATAGAAAATCAGTTGGTGTGATTCCACAGTACCTAATTTATTGGTCGCCAGTGGCTTCCTTGCGTCTGACGCAGTTGCTCGTCTCTCTGTATCTGACACCACCTGTGGACGGACCTTTGATATTGTTCCGCTGAACCGGCCCAGTGAGATGTCTGTCTCCTGGCTAGACGACGACGATACTGACGATGGACGTTCTGGAGGAGTACAGAGCCATGCACCACCTTTGTGTGGTCGGCTCCCTCCCCATTACAGAGGCCTGAAAAGGAACTCGGTCAATGACCTTGCCGCAGTAGTAACACCGGTTCCCGTCAGATCACCGAATTTAAGCGCTGTCGGGCTAGGCTAGCACTTGGATGGCTGACCATCCGGTCTACCGAGCGCTGTTGGCAAGCAGTGTGCACTCAGCCTTGTGAGGCAAACTGCGGAGATACTTGATTGAGCCACGCGAGGTAGCCCCGAGGTCTGAGGCGTCTTGTCACGGTCCGCGCGGCTCCATCCCTCGGAGATATATATATATATATATATATATATATATATATATATATATATATATATATATATATATATGTGTGTGTGTGTGTGTGTGTGTGTGTGTGTGTGTGTGTCGTCCTTAGCGTAAGTAAGTTTAAGTTAGATTAAATAATGTGTAAGCTTAGGTACCGATGACCTCAGCAGTTTTGTCCCATAAGACCTTACCACAAATTTCCAAAACTTGATTGAGGAGTAGCGGCTCCGGTCTCGTAAACTGACATACGGCCGGGAGAGCGGTGAGCTGACCACATGCCCCTCCGTATCCGCACCCAGTGACACCTATGGGCTGAGGATGACGCGGCGGCCGCTCGGTACCGTTTGGCCTTCATGTCCTGTTCAGGAGGCGTTTTTTTAATTTTTTTATTTTTGTTGCTTCCTTAGCCAAAACATGTAGTACGACGTCATTCCCCTAACTACTGATGTGCTAGATCCTAGTCGAACTTACAAAATTTCGTCACTCTGTTAAGTGAGTGAAAACAACCATGTGCACCACATTTTGTTTCCAGTTTGCATTCATGGATGCCTTTCGTCAAAGGAACAAGAAATAAAGTCCACCACGCTAAAAAATCTATTTTCCAACCCATTATGGGAAGCGTATTTTTTGTGTTGCTATCTCTTTAGAATTTTCGTTTTCCATCCTTGGTCGAAGCAAGTAAGACACGCACGCGCACGCACGCACGCACGCACGCACGCACACACACACACACACACACACACACACACACACACACACACACACACACAGAGTTGTTAATGCGCGCCGGCCGGAGTGGCCGAGCGGTTCTAGGCGCTACATTCTGAAACCGCGCGACCGCTACGGTAGCAGGTTCGAATCCTGCCTCGGGCATGGATGTGTGTGATGTCCTTAGGTTAGTTAGGTTTAAGTAGCTATAAGTTCTAGGGGACTGATGACCTCAGAAGTTAAGTCCCATGGTGCTCAGAGCCTTTTATTTATTTATTTATTTATTTATTTTTTGTTAATGCGGGAGAAGAAAATACAGGTTAAAATAGCTACTAGCCGAGATGGTAAACAACTATTTTCTTAGGAAAAGGTTGCGGAAGTAACAATGTACACAAACTGTATGTTTTATTTATTTTATTTGTTCTTTTAAAATTACAGTTCAGGCACTCAGTGATTGGCCAAAACAGTTAAGTTACGTTAACTTCTTGTATCACTATATTTACAGATTATAATATTCATTAACCAGAACTTCCTTGGAAATTTTAAAAAAGTCAAGAAGCCCTTTCAAAACAGAGAATTTGCTTCACATTCCGGCTTGTCTTTAATTCGAAATTCACTTTGAAGCACAAGTGTCACGATGGGCAACTGCGGTCTAAATTATACGCTCTTGAATATCTGCGTCGACATTTAAACTCTGTATAGTAAAATGTAGATGTCAGTCCACAACAAGCTACAACTGGAGTGGTGACCGACGTCTTTACGCCGAAGTGACAGAACGTCGACGCTCAGATATTTCCACACTGAGCAGTATCCCAGTGCCCTCTTTCCAGGTGTCAGAGATTTGCTTTGCCGTAACCGCTTGTTTTGATGGCTCCGCGGCAGAAACGTTCTTGTGTCTGAGGCAGCCTATCGTTGCCGTCGCCTTTCCAGGTAGTCGCTTCAGCTGTCGCTGGACACAATAGAAGTGACACTCTCACAAGGGGCGCCGGTTAGCGATACAGATAGCCTGAGGGACGATCCATTGTGCTCGTGACTGGCGTTCTCTTGCAATTCCTACACCACACCAGTGCCCCACAAAGAGGCCGGTAGAGATAAGAAATCTTGTCACCAGTGGCAAACCGTAACAGCTGCACTGCATTAAGGAATCTATGTGTACCATAATTTTTTTTTACTCTCCAACTACAGCGGTTGCCATAACCAGTTTTTCAGTTACTTTGCACTCACACCCGTTCGATAGCGTAGTAAAGCAACCAGAGCCCGCTGTTGACATTCGATCCCGGAAAGATGTTGGGCCTCTCGTTTCGTTACAGCGGTACTTCCAGAGTTGGATAATGGAATAATCAATGTCGATTAAAGCCTGCTTTCTTAAGCAGTGGCTCACAGACTTCGCGTTTGTAGTGCTGATGATCATTACATTACGTTGTCCTTTGTTTGAATGGACAAGAAGTGAGAGGAAAAGAGGTGGGTGGGGGAGGGGGTTAATCATAATTACTGTCATTACAAACAGCTGACGGTTTGCAGTGTGTTCTCCGGAAGTTTATAAAACTTGATCACAAGAAGACGAGCCTCCACTGCCGGATACGCACGAACCACAGACTTATCATTCATTTCTGTTTAGTTAGACCGGAATCAGGTCAATACTGTGTGTTAGCCGAACACGCCACCTGAAGGATTTACCTTAAATTCTCAACACCTCGCGGATTATGTATCTTCCCGTTCCAATGTATCAAATGCTGCCACATTAAGAGGAAAACTGCTAAATTTCAAAATTTTCCGGGCGTGAAGGAGCGCCTGGTCCCCGGCGGACTTGTGTCGAGGTCCGGTGAGCCGGCCAGTCTGTGGATGGTTTTTAGGCGGTTTTCCATTTGCCTTGGCAAATGGGGGCTGGTTCCCTTTATTCCGCCTCAGCTACGCTATGTCGGCGATTGCTGCGCAAACAACTTCTCCACGTACGCGTACACCACCATTACTCTACGACGCAAACATAGGTGTTACACTCGGCCAGCCGGTGTGGCCGTGCAGTTCTAGGCGCTTCAGTCTGGAACCGCGTGTCAGCTACGGTCGCAGGTTCGAATCCTGCCTGGGGCATGGATGTGTGTGATGTCCTTAGGTTAGTTAGGTTTATGTAGTTGTAAGTTCTGGGGGACTGATGACCTCAGATGTTAAGTCCCATAGTGCTCAGAGCCATTTGAACCATTTGGTTACACTCGTCTGGTGTGAGACGATTCCTAGGGGGGTCCATCGGGGGCCGAACCGCACAATAACCCTGGGTTCGGTGTGGGGCGGCGGAGGGGTGAAGTGGACTGCGGTAGTCGTCGTGGGGTTGTGGACCACTGCGGCTGCGGCGGGGACGGAGCCTCTCCGTCGTCTCTAGGCCCCGGTTAACATACAATACAACACAAAGTTCAGAATGGTTAAAGTGGCTCTGAGCTGTCCGCCATAGTTCCCAAAACGCCGTTACTGCTCGGCGTCCAATAGCAAAATCACTCACTCTTCCTCAGGTTTTCCTCTCGCTCCCGATCGGCCCGGTAGGTGGCGCCAGCGCACGCTCTGACCACACCGCTGGAAAGACGACCCATACCGGCGGCGGGAATATCGCTGATCGAACCACACGGCTCACAGTGCAGTCGTTGTCGTAATGCGGAAACGGAGAGACTTATCTTGCGTCAAAAAGGGCACGATCAATGGCTTTCGGACCAACTGTGGAAGCATTTCCGAAACGGGAAGCTTGTAAACTGTTAAAGTGCTACCGTGGTTAAACTATGTCGTGCTCGCTGGCAGCGGTGACCGAGCGGTTCTAGGCGCTACAGTCCGGAACCACGCTACTGCTACGGTCGCAGGTTCGAATCCTGCCTCGGGCATGGATGTGTGTGAAGTCCGAAGGTTAGTTAGGTTTAAGTAGTTCTAATTCTAGGGTACTGATGACCTCAGATGTTAAGTCCCATAGTGCTCAGAGCCAATTAAACCATTTTTTATATCGTTTTCGGCAAGATAACGCTATCCAAAACCGCGCCAAGGCAGTCATGTAGCACCACGGACCTTAGACGATTAGGATGAACAATGGCTGCGCAGAAGTATAAACAGACATGCTGCTGTTGAGCAGAGGCCGTCCAGATGAACCAACAGTGTCTCCTCAACGACAGTTCAGCCGACGTTGCTGGGCATGGGCCTCCACAGCATGCTCCTAGTTCATACACTCATGCCGACTGCTGTTCATAGGCGACGAGTCTGCGCCCCAATACCACAGCTGGACGTCCATTGAGTGGGGGCTGGTGGGCTTTTCAGATGATTCGCGTTTTATGCTCCATCGGACAGGTGGCCTTAAATGCGCACGGCCCTGCGAAAATCGTCGGAACGTTGCAGGCCGGAGGAAGAGCGGTATAGTCTTTGGAATGTTTTCGTGACGAACCCTTGGTAATCTCTTCAATCTGGAACGCACAATGGATCAACACAAGTATGGATCTATCCTTGGGGACAATGTCCACTCTTATATGCAGTTTTTTTTCCTCGGCACGATGGCACCTACCACCAGGAAAATGCAACGTATCACACAGACGCAGTGTACGTCCACGGTTCCGAAGAGCTCGAAAATGGTTCAAAATGTCTCTAAGCACTATGGGACTTAACATCTGAGGTCATAAGTCCCATAGAAAAGTCATAAGTCCCATAGAAAACCTAACTAATCTAAGGACATAACACACATCCATGCCCGAGGCAGGATTCGAACCTGCGACCGTAGCAGCCGCGTAGTTCCGGACTGAAGCGCCTAGAACCGATCGGCCACCGCGGCCGGCGACATAAACAAAGGACGAAAAATATGTGTTCGGGGAAGCAAATGCAGGTTACAGAGTCGAAGACAGTAAATACATGTCCCACAAAGACTACTTTTCTTTTCGTCTTTGCCCTTTTAACACATTCTGGGACTTTCTTATGAAGGTAGTACAAATATGTCCTGCACTCTTCGATGTTATTTACATTTCCCTCTGATGAGGCAACGAAGGAAGTGTAGATATTTGGCTATTTATTTCCGAATAGGTGACAATTGCCGAGTGTCTGGTTGCACAGGAAACTAAGAGGAAATTTCTGTTCTTCCTTGTCATGGCGTCTCCAAAGTTGTCGAAGAAACGAGTGCAGCAAAAACCATAAGCGAACTTGTACTCCTCTTTGTGAGAGGAGCGTATCAAGTCCCAACCTCTTGTGATTGCAGGCCGAATCCCCTCATTTGACTTTGAAATTAATTTTGACTTAATCAAACTTCTACATTTGACAGACCTTTGCAAAATATCGTCTCACATTTTCCGCATTGAACGTTAACCTGCAGATAACTGGCTCGACAATTCATGGTATCCAAGGGGAAACAACATTAAGGTTTTGCTAACTCCAGCAGCTGTACTCTGTAATTAAAGGAAAAATATCGTTAGCTAATCTGCACAAAATCTGTTCTCCATTACACAAAATAGTGTCACAGGATTGAAGTGTGGCCCTTACTTGAAAGATGAGTTTCAGTGGTACAAGGAACAGACACTTGTCTTGATTGTTCAGATGTTCAGATGTGTGTGAAATCTTATGGGACGTAACTCCAAAGGTCATCAGTCCCTAAGCTTACACACTACTTAACTTAAATTACCCTAAGGACAAACACACACACCCATGCCCGAGGCAGGATTCGAACCTGCGACCGTAGCGGTCGCGCGGCTCCAGACTGTAGCGCCTAGAACCGCTCGGCCACTCCGGCCGGCTTGTCTTGATTGTGCATCGCACACGTGGAAGGCATGTCTGCCAAGACAAGCTATGATTCTGTGTAACGATATGTGAATTATCTATCCTCCGCTTATTTGCTATAAAATGAACTACTTGCTCAGTAAAGTTTCCGAAGAGCACCAGGATTTTACCGTACTCCGTTGACCACCATACTCCCCGGATTTGAAACCAATCTAGAATCTGTGGGATTACATCGATTGGACTGTTCGCACCACGTATCGTCAGCTGCGAAACGCAGCGTAACTGGCTACGTCACTGGAGTCGTCATGGCTCCACACCCCTACCGGTAGCTTCTACGACCTCACTGACTCCTGTCCTGCTCCTCCGTGCTGCGAAACTGTTTATGCAGCATTTTGACAGGTGGTCATATTTATGCGACAAAAAGTTAGTCAGAGAAAGGACCTCAATAGGCAAAGGCCGACTGTACCGATTATGTCGAACGACACGGATCCTGTGGACACTTCACTCACACATTTTTATATTGTGAGTATTGTATGGTCGCACGGCACAAGCACGTTTCTGTATTACGCCCCTGGAACAGAAACCGCGACTCAGGAAGCCCTCCCGCGGAGTTCACCCACAACGCCGCCTGACGGGCCTGACCCGGCAGCTGGCTACCCCCTCATCCCTCCCCCTCCCCCTCCCCAACCCACCTCTTACAGGCACTCTGACACATTGTTGCTGATGGAACGCAGGAACCGCCATTTCTGCCTCCCGCCCCGGTGTCGGGTTTCACGCGCTAGCGCGGCGGGGGCCATCTGCTCGCACACACGGACACGACACAACAGACCTCGCTCGGCCGCGCCTTCTCTGTTGCCGTAGGTCGCGGGGCTGCGTCCGGGGTCGTGCAGAAACGCGACTCGCCGTGAACACGCCGGCAGTGCAACGTAACGTAACGTGGCAGCGGCGAGGGTTTTCTGTCGTGTATAGCTCACTTGGCCGATTGCTCTTCCGACGACGTGGCATCCTTAAAAGTAACAGACGAGCGCAGATATCCAGCTCTGGATCTGGATTCTAAATCTTGGACGGCGTGTAGGACGCTAGGCGATGTGATCTAAGTGCCAGACGCACTTTATTGCCGTCGTTATTCCTTTAAAAGGAACAGCGCAAGAAGAACGGGTCGGACTCCAATTTCTCCATCACAACGTACTGCAATATTTCAGTAGATGTCGTCTTTTCAGTCAAGGTTATGTCTAGTCAACCTACGAGGCTCGTTCAATAAACAATGCCCCACAGCTTTTTCTCAGAATTTATATATTATTAAGGCTTAGAATTTGATGGCAATAGCCGGCAGGAGTGACCATGCGGTTCTAGGCGCTACAGTCCCGAGCCGAGCGACCGCTACGGTCGCAGGTTCGAATCCTGTCTCGGGCATGGATGTGTGTGATGTCCTTAGGTTAGTTAGGTTTAATTAGTTCTAAGTTATAGGCGACTGATGACCTCAGAAATTAAGTCGCATAGTGCTCAGAGCCATTTTTTTATGGCAATATCAGTCAGTATTGCTTTTACATGCACAACTTTGCTACATAGTCTCTTTTACGTTGTATGGCCAAACGCCAGCGTTATTAAGAGCTTTTATTCCCTGTTGGTAAAAGCTCTTGCTCTGCGCTGTTAGATAATTTTTGCCTCCGTGAATTACGCCGCCATCATCTTCAAAGTGCGTCCCACGCAATTAATCCGTAAGTGGCACAAACAAATGGGAATCCGGAAGAGCCAGGTCTGAGCTATAGCGTGGATTAGACAAGGTTGTCCAAACCAATTTGGCGATGTATTCCCGGGTTCTCGGACTTGTGTATGGGCGTCCATTGGCATGATGGAGCAAGATTTGACAGTGTTGTGTACTACTTCGATCGAACGCAACGGTAAGAACAGGTGGTCTAAAGAATGGTGCAGTAGCTGTCGTCGCAGGGAAGCTGAACAGGAAAAGAAATGTAATTCTTCAGGCTTTCCGGCGATCTGTTGGCGTTTTGAAAACCAGGACTTACGCCGGATGTTCGCGTCATTGTAGCACGATATTTCGACGGCGTAACTTGCTGTCTTCTTCAGGTGCTACCCGAGAATGGTCCTTGGGCGCATCGCCAGACCAGAGAGGAACACGGGAGCCGCGTCTGGCGGGCCCGGTCTGCGAAGGGAGCACCCGATGCGGCGCGGACCGACTAGGGAGCACCCAGTACCTCACAGGCATAAATACTGTACTCGATCCGCCCAAGTATCACTCTCGGGTAGCACCTGAAGAAGACAGCGAGTTATTCCGTAGAAATATCGTGCGAGAACGGCGCGAATATCCGGCAGAAGTCAAGGAACAGAAATGATTAGCGAACACGTAAATACAGTAAAGAGAAGTTTTACTTAGCTTGTAGCTACCTGCAAGCGTTTCAAAGAAACTTTACAAAAGAACAAATAGCATTAAAGTCTAGCTATTAGTCTAGCTATTATATGAAGCAAACTAAAGAGCAACATGCAGTTTGAGGCTTCCGCAACTAATGCAAGAGCGAACTGTCGAAGGTTGAGTAACGCTGAAGAGTGTAGAAGACTGCTACTGAGACTGGGCCGTCATGCTATAATGCGGCGGCAGACGGCGCTCGCAGTTGGAGCTGCTGCAAGCGTGACTCAGCGGGTGCGCATCGTAGGAAATGCCGGGTCCCGGCGCGACCGCTATCGCCGTCTGTCGGAAAAGCACGTTTCTGTTGCCAACTGTCAAACGCCGGTGAGGGTGGTATCGATCTACGATACCACAGTCAGACCAAACACGTAGGACACGGTTCTTGAGTCTGTTCAGAGTACATACCCTTCTGAATTGATGGCTGACCCTTTGAGTGACAGTTCCACGTTAACATCACTACCCCAAAAGACTGTTATCACGACTTTGCCAGCTGTGGGAACTGCCTTGAAATTTTGTTTGTCGATTGTGGCTAGTTTCTTTCAGCTTTCGGCTCAAAGTGATGCACTCTTGTTTCGTCACCTGAAGCGATGGATGGCGTCAAACTGCTCCAACTGTTCAGATCAAATGGGTTTCCTTTGAATTTTGCAGTCTGTTGTGAGCATTCATGCAACCCCTCTGAAGCATACATTTGAGTATCCAAGAGTCTCAACCACTATACACATACACACACACACACACACACACACACACACACACACACACACACACGCCGGCCGGTGTGGCCGTGCGGTTAAAGGCGCTTCAGTCTGGAACCGCGTGACCGCTACGGTCGCAGGTTCGAATCCTGCCTCGGGCATGGATGTGTGTGATGTCTTTAGGTTAGTTAGGTTTAATTAGTTCTAAGTTCTAGGCGACTGATGACCTCAGAAGTTAAGTCGCATAGTGCTCAGAGCCATTTGAAAACACACACACACACACACACAAAAAAATGTTCAAATGGCTCTGAGCACTATGGGACTCAACTGCTGAGGTCATTAGTCCCCTAGAACTTAGAACTAGTTAAACCTAACTAACCTAAGGACATCACAAACATCCATGCCCGAGGCAGGATTCGAACCTGCGACCGTAGCGGTCTTGCGGTTCCAGACTGCAGCGCCTTTAACCGCACGGCCACTTCGGCCGGCACACACACACACACACACACACACACACACACACACACACACACATACATTCAATGCTCACTTGTAGCTCTAAAGTCAGTTACCGAGCTGTGACAGGACGTCCAGAACGTGGACGATCATGCCTCAGCTCAGTTTCTGCTCTTCGTAACGCTGTAGTTCTCTTTAGTCATCTCCCAGCAGTATATTACCACATGTTTATGGATGCTCACCACGGTTCGTTTTTCCGCAAGCTGGTATCCAATTACAACATATCCCTTGTACCGAGTACCTTGCGTAGGCGCCATTTTGTGGTTTACTATTGCTCTGCAACTTGCGGAATAAACATCGAATATGAAGCACCTGAAAGGATTTTTTTTTTTTTTTGTATATTCGTATAGTAATGGCTCTAAAAAGTTCTAGGTTATTATTTAGTGAACTACAGTTGTATGTACGAACGTTGGACAAAATTTCTGAAGCATTTGTCATCGTTTACCTGGAAAAATTATGTTCCACTTACATCTACATCTCTACTCCGCTTTTTACCTTATTTGCTGAAGGATTTTTCTAATAGCACTTCCATTTCTCCCATTTGCCTGTTCTATTACGGAATGGTGCGCAGAAAAAGACGTTCCCTAAATCTCTGTATGAGCTCTTAATTTCTGTCATTTGTTCATCGCGGTCATTTCGAGAGACGTAAGTGGGTGGTATATGTTGTCTCTCTCTCCTTGGAACGTGATACACAACGCCAACGAATGTAGAATACGCGACACAATGCATCTTTCTTAGGTTCTGCCCCTGGAGTTGGTTGACCATCTCCACAACGCTTACTCGCGTTCTAAAGATCCCGTGATGAAAGGCGCCATTCTTCATTGCATTTTCCCTGTCTATTCGTTTAATCTAGCCTGGTAAGAATAGGATGATGAGCAGTATTCCAGAAACGGTGTTACAGATTTATTGTAAGCCACTTATTTTGTGAATAAATTAAGTTTTCTTAATGTGCTCCTTAGGAATCTGAACCTAACAAATACTTCTTCTGCAAGTAATTTTGCGTGATCATTTGACTTCTGGTCTCTGCGGATGATTACTCCTAAATTTATGACGGTTGACGCTATTGTTTATCTCCATTAGTGAAATCGAAAAGAAGTGGACACCTTTGCCTTTTTCGCACAGTGCTTTACATTTACACTGTCCTGCCACGTTAATGTGACTACCGCCCAAAAGCCTGAATAACCATCTTATGCAGCGCGGATCGCCTTGAGATGTGCAGGGAGAGAATCAGTGAGGTCCTGTAAGGAGCCAGCCGCTGTGGCCGAGCGGTTCTAGGCGCTTCAGTCCGGAACCACGCGGCTGCTACAGTCGCAGGTTCCAATCCTGCCTCGGGCGTGGATGTATGTGATGTCCTTAGGTTAGCTAGGTTTAAGTAGTTTTAAGCCTAGGGGACTGATGACCTCAGATGTTAAGTTCAAAAATGGCTCGAAGCACTGTGGGCTTAACATCTGATGGTCCCCTACGCTTAAAACTACTTAAACCTAGCTAACCTAAGGACATCACATACATCCATGCCCGAGGCAGGATTCGAACATGCGACCGTAGCAGCAGCGTGATTCCGGACTGAAGCGCCTAGAACCACTCGGCCACAGCGGCCGGCAGATGTTAAGTTCCATAGTGCTTAGAGCTATTTGAACCATTTTGAATCTGTAAGGTAGTGACAGGGCTGTGGAGCCACGCCGACTCCACTTCCGTAGCCAGCTGCGTTACATTTCTCGGCTGAGGATCCATGAGGCGAAGAGCCCGATCGAGGTGGTCCCACAGATTCTCGATTGGATTAAATGAGGGGAGTCTGGTGGCCAGGGGAGTACGGTAACCTCATCCTGGTGCTTTCCGTACCACCTACGTACACTGCGAGATTTGTGACACGTGATTTGTCCTGTAGGTAATGCCTTCGTGCAGAGGAAAAAGAAATTGTATTTAGTAGTGGAAATAGTCCCCAAGGAGAATCCTTGTTTTGATCTATAGTGCCTTCCAGAATGATGAGATCTCCCAGGGGACGTCACGAAAACATTCCCAGCCAATAACGCTTCCTCATCCGGCCTGGACTTTCCGACGGTTGCTGCAGGGTGTTTGCTTTCAGTCCGATGGAGCATAAAAGGTGATTTATCAGGAAAAGCCTTCTGCCACCACTCAGTGAACGTTAAGTCGCGGAACGGGCATGCATATTCCAATCTTGAACAGCAGTCAGCATGGGTGCATGAACCAGGCGTCTGCTGCAGGGGCGCATCGGCAGCAACGTTCGCTGAACGGACGTTGAGAACAGTCAGCCGGTTGCCCGCACGAGGGTGACCAGTTACTCGACAGTAGTCTGTTCGACGGTACACATCTTCGCAGCCACCGTTCATCGCTGTCATCCATAGCCCGTGGTGCGCCACATTTTCCTCGGCGCCGGCTCTGAATAGTGCTTTTTGTCATGCGCGGTATACTTCAACCACGTCGGCACGTGAACAGTTTACAAACTTCGCCGTTTCGGAAATGCTTCCACCCTCGACTGTTTTTAGACATCATATAAATCGCTCAGTTTCCACTTTACGGCAACGACTGCAGTGTTCATGGCGTCCACCCGACTCGCTTTACCTACCCTCCACTGATAGTGTTGTCACCTGCCATATGTGAGTTGAAGTCGAGCATAGGCGGTGGCCACATTGTCATTGTCTGGACCGAGTGTTGACGTTGAGAGTCAACTGCCAATCACCCATCTTCCGTATGTTTACCTGTGTTTTACTGCAGTCTGCTTGTAAAAAGTCTCATCAAGCTTCTGAAGTCGTCCACTAAAAACCAAACTCCGTCCGAACAGACGTTGGAAGGCCCAACGGTACCGACCGGCCGCCGTGTCATCCTCAGCCCACTGGCGTCACTGGATGCAGATATGGAGGAGCATGTGGTCAGCACACCGCTCTCCCGGCTGTATGTAAGCTTACGGGCCCGGAGTCCCTACATCTCAATCAAGTAGTTCCTCAGTTTTCCTCACAAGGGCTGAGCGCATCCCGCTTGCCAACAGCGCTCGGCAGACCGCATGGTCACCCATCCAAGTGGTAGCCCAGCCCGACAGCGCTTAACTTCGGTGATCTGACGGGAACCGGTGTTACCACTGCGCAAGGCCGTTGGCGAAGTCATCCATTAGATACTTCATACGTATTGGAAATAGCAGCGGCCTTATTTCCTGTTTTACATTCCTTGCCGCTCGGCGCGTTGGTTAATGCATTGTATTCGCTTTCTGCAGAGGTGTAGTTCACATACCCGCCCGTGGTTTTCCGTTGTTTCCCTACATCGCTTATGGCGAATGCCGGGATGGTTCCATTGAGATGGACGTGGGCTATGTCACTCCTCATTCTGGTCCAGTACACGCTTGTGCTCTGTCTCTTCGCTGACAAGACGTTCAACCCCATTGTTCCGAATTTTAGGTTTTTTTTTTTTCGTATTGCCACAGTTTCTCTAGCACGTCTGCGAGCCTCGTAGTGTGGCGTTGATCTACAGCCGTGGCGAAACGTAACGAATTACCGCTTACACCTTCGTCGATGCACCTGTGACAGTAGAAGCACATTTACTGCATTTATATAATGTCAGGATACAAAGTTCAAGGGCGAACCGCTGCGGAACACAAAAGAAAAAGGATAAATTTGCTGATACGGATTGAGGTGTGACAGTATTTGTTATCTGTATTGAAAAGATTTCTGAGCGTAATTTTAAAGAAAACATTTTCAACAACCTTGATGGAGCTGCTGTTTCCAATTAACTTGTAAATACAGGCGAACGCAAGATCGAGGTTTCAGAGTTGCAACTCACTGGCTATTTAGAGAATTTCATGACCATCCTTTTCTTAACAGTGCATTGATCACAGTATTATAGCCGGCTGTTTCAGATTTTCTGACATGAAATCATACGATCCTCTCTGTAACACGGTGTGAAGCGGTCCAAGGAGCCTCCTTTTACGCTCTTACTGAAAGCACGGTCTACTTTTGTAAGCAAGACATCAAATAATTTTTGTTCGTTCTATCACACAAACATTGGTCATAACAAAGGATTGCGTTTAAGGATCATAATACACACGACAAAAATTGGTTGGATGAGCAATATAATGAATCTCCAGTGGTTATTCAAGAAATGATATTAACTCCACTGGCTCTGTTCAAGACTTAAGTCAGCAGTCTCCATCACATTTCAATCTGCTTTCGAACTACGTTGTGCCACTGTACTTGATCAATTGGATATTTGTGTTATTTCGAAGAATACATATTCATCTTCTAGAGTTTACACCACAGCACCGTAGCGTCGAGGCGAAACAAGCATCAATATCTTTGTTCAGCTGTCGTTTTTGAGAGGTTCATGGTGAACGAGTGGTTGACTGCACACTGTCTTGTTTGCCGAATGGATGATCCTGATCTCAGTGGCTTGAACTGAACTACAGCCATCGCTCATTCAGAAATGAGTCTTGGTCGTTTGATTTCCTGGTACCATTCGTTTCCATCCAGACTCCATACACCTTCCTTCATATCAACAAATGCCAGTTCATTATATATTTGCAGTTGTATATCACAATTTCTCTTGACCTCTCAACGTATGTTTTGATGTATATCTCAGTTGTTATTGGCCTTTTTGCGTCTCTTTACCTAATCAAAATTCCTAACACAACTGTCTCGTAACGTGGCCAAATGGTACAGTGAACGTTCTGTGAAGTCTAGTTCATGAAACTATGAGTAGTTCTCGCGGTAGCACATCCCCACAGTTTTGTAGTTTATCTGTATGTATATTGTCTATAAGCAGTTGCGCCGTGATTCTTGAAACTTGTCTTCAGTTTATAATTTGTTTTCCTTAACAGTAGGCCGAATCACACCATTTTCTAAGCAACATCCTTCGTGTGTGAAACAAGCGTTCTCATCATTCTCCCATTTAGTTTACGTGTTACTTGTTTCACACAACCGTTCGGTGTTACGTATGCCTCAGAGTATTCGTTCGTAAGGCATTTATCTGGTGTTACTTCTTCAGACGACTTTCCAACGCACAATCTCCCGTGTCGGCCAAGACTCGATCAAATGCAAGAGAAAAACATCACGGAAAATTAGTTTCCTTGTTACAGGCCCATTATGTCACAGAACTGTGCATATAATCATCGTTTCCGGTCATCGATCACTGCATAAATTACGCCTTAATTGCTTCATCTGAAGATTGATGGCCTTCCGGCTCGGGAACCAGAGCGCGGTTGTCCGTCAAGATTAGGGCGCAGTGAGGTGTAATTGAGCGAGAGTTAGAGCAGACTTGCATGAACGTCTTAAGTGAAACATCCTGTCAGATACGATGACAGATTTGATCTCTCTTCGTCTGCTCCCATCGTCGCTGCGACAAGCTAGTTCTAGATTTGTACCGCACTCATATGACTAAGAACGGGAGGTATTTACTATGCGTGTGGATCAAGATTCTATTGACTACTGGCTGATAAGGTTCTTGGACAAACTTCGCTTGCCTTTTATTTTTCTAGAAGGTAAGTAGGAGACCACTGCGACAATAAAAATGAACCTCTAACGAATGATATTCTTTTGAAAAAATAAATGATCACATTACCAGTCTTTCATCGCTCCTTTGTAAAATAATTTTGTGTGTTTGAGTTAAACATAATAACGTGCGCTATCAGTTACGCAATGCGAACGTAACTGCCAGCTTTTTTGCCATCGCCTGAACCCTTTTCCTTCCATACTCGGTAAAGGGTTTCCCACGATGCTGAAAGATTAGCACCTCCAGGGGAAAACATAAAGCGGAGAACTTAGACAGAGTTTTTAGCGTTAGCGCGGCGAAGGTTTGCGAGATTATAGGACTATTGCAACTGACCTTATCTTTTAACTACTTCTCATTCTAATGACGAGGTGTACACGCAACCTGGCGTTGAGCCACGGGAAGTTGTATAGCGAGCGCATTAGATGCAATTTTTGTAAGTCACATAGAAGATAATTTTTCGTAAGTCTGCTTTACAGCGCGAAAATTATCTATCGGGTGATAAAAAAGTCAGTATAAATTTGAAAACTGAATAAATCACGGAATAATGTAGATAGAGAGGTACAAATTGACACACATGCTTGGAATGGCATGGGGTTTTATTAGAACCAAAAAAATACAAAAGTTCAAAAAATGTCCAACAGACGGCGCTTCATCTGATCAGAATAGTACTAATTATCATAAAAAAGTAAGACAAAGCAAAGATGATGTTCTGTACAGGAAAGGCTCAATATGTCCACCATCATTCCTCAACATTAGCTGTAGTCGAGGAATAATGTTGTGAACAGCACTGAAAAGCATGTCCGGAGTTATGGTGAGGCATTGGCGTCGGATGTTGTCTTTCAGCATCCCTAGAGATGTCGGTCGATCAAGATACACTTGCGACTTCAGGTAACCCCAAAGCCAATAATCGCACGGACTGAGGTCTGGGGACCTGGGAGGCCAAGCATGACGAAAGTGGCGGCTGAGCATACGGTCATCACCGAACGACACGCGCAAGAGGTCTTTCACGTGTCTAACAATATGGAGTGGAGCGCCTGGTTCTAATAAAACCCCATGTCATTCCAAGCAAGTGTGTCAATTTTTACCTCTCTATCTACATTGTTCCGTGGTTTATTAAGTTTTCAAATTTATACTTACCTTTTGATCATCCGGCACTGTAATATTTTTTCTAGGCCAATTTCGATTTTTCTGAGTTTATTGTGGGACATAGTGAAATTTTTACGCTTCAGCGCGTAGAGTTTCATGAAGTTCCGATTGGTGGTAGCCCTGTACGTAGCATCGAAAATAATGTCTGCAACGGAAGTGCGTTCCAAGAAGAGAGCCGTCATAGAGTTTCTTTTGACGGAGAACCAGCGCGTCGCACACATTCATCGTTGTGTGAAGCGTCTGTCATCATCTCAACAAGGTCGCGCAATCCTGTCCGATCACTCACCAGCCGGCCGACGGCACACAGTGTTGCAGGTGATCGACAGATCGCAACCGAACACCTCGCTGCACAACTGGACGTCTCTATCGCAGTGCTGATACACTAGTGCACTAGTTGGGGTACTTACAGGTGTGTGCCGGCTGGGTTCGTCGCCATCCAACAGAAGAGCATCGAAGGACCATCTGTGCGGAGCTGTTGCGCGTTACGACGCTGGTAGTGACAATTTTTGGTCGGACATTGCCACAGGCGATGAAACACTTAGAACCGAAAACGGAGTGGCTCCACACAACCTTTTCTCCGAAGAAAAAGTTCAAAACCGCATCAGCCGGTAAAGACAAGGTGACGGGCTGTAAGTAGGCTGTTTAGGTTTTTTTATTGGTAACGCCACCTCTGTATGAAAAATCACTGGCTGTGCTGTGTGCAGTCTGTGGGTAGTTTGCATTGTTGTCTGCCATTGTAGTGTTGGGCAGCGGGAGCTGGATGTGAACAGCGCGTAGCGTTGCGCAGTTGGAGGTGAGCCGCCAGCAGTGGTGGATGTGGGGAGAGAGATGGCGGAGTTTTGAAATTTGTCATGAACTGCTATATTTATATATGATGATATCAAGGTAAATACATTATTGTTTGTTCTCTATTAATATCTTTCATTTGCTAACTATTCCTATCAGTAGTTAGTGCCTTCCATAGTTTGAATCTTTTATTTAGCTGGCAGTAATGCCGCTCGCTGTATTGCAGTAGCTTGAGCAGCGAAGATTTTTGTGAGGTAAGTGATTTGTGAAAGGTATAGTTTAATGTTAGTCAGGGCCATTCTTTTGTAGGGAATTTTGAAAGTCAGATTGCGTTGCGCTAACAAAATATTGTGTGTCAGTTTAAGCACAGTCATGTATAATTGTTCAAAGGGGACGTTTCAGGGCTTATGGGACTTTGAAGGGGTTAAACCTATTTGATGTTCTCCCACATAGCGCAGTGATCAACTGTGAAGTGCAGAATGAGATTTTCACTCTGCAGCGGAGTGTGCGCTGATATGAAACTTCCTGGCAGAGTTTTAAGTGTGTGCCGGACCGAGACTAAAAACTCGGGACCTTTGGCTTTCGCGGACAAGTGCTCTACCAGCTGAGCTACTCAAGCACGACTGACGCTCCGTCCACACAGCTTTACTTCCGCCAGTACCTCGTCTCCTACTTTCCAAACCTCACAGAAGCAGTAGTGTGCCATTAACAAATCTGATGCAATCGATCTTCCGGGATCCTATGAATATATCAAATTACTTATTTCATGAGGAAAAACTGGCCAGGAGCGAGTAAGACTCTGTACAAATTCAGTTACATATGTAAACAGTTCATCCATCCTGGGGGATCCCAACAATTTTTGCCTGTTATCGACATTAATCTGTCCCAGCGATTCCAAGCCTTCCTATAATGTTTAATTTCAAGTTTCAAGTCGGATAACGAACCACAAAAGAAACATTTTTTGTGTGATGTAATCACAAATTAACAAATTTTTTATTTTTTATTTATTTTTTATTTTTTTTATTTTTTATTTTTTATTTATTTTTTATTTTTTTTTTTTGCTGTCACATGTGCTGTGAAACCTTTCTTCTTGCAAAATTTATGTTTCTACGTCATAGGTTTTAATTAGTTTGAGAGTAACAAAATACGTAACTTAAAATGGTTGTAGTATTTTCTGATTGGATTGACTTAGAAGCTACGTCTATTAGAGTTTAGTATCTGATATAAATTTGAACTTGATATTTCTACCGGTTCCTGAGAAAAATATGTCTAAACAGACGGACGGACTGACAGAGTGTCTGCTAACAATTGACAACTTTTTTCCGTGTGATGTAATTTCAGATTATTAATTTTAAGATACTTTCCTTCGATTGTAGTGTGAAACCATGCTTCTTTTCAAATTTCATGATTCTAAGTCAACGGGAAATAATCTGTGGGTTTTGATGAATGAGTTTGAAAGTATTCAAGTATGTGACACGAATGGCCGTAGCTTTTGATTGCATTGATTCAAAAGTTTCGCTTTTTTACATCGGTAGAGGACCGTAGACCTTAAAATGTGAGACAAATTTTTTGAAGAGTATGACACAGAAAGACGGACAGAAGGACAACAAAGGAATCCCATAAGAGTCCAGTTTTGACCGATTGAGGCACGGAAGCCTAAAAACTACCTCATTCAAGTTGAAGTTTTGCACTTGGGGTTATGCTGTTCCCCGCAGTTCACGTGGTTTGCATTGTGTATTGATTGTGTGCGAAACTATGAACTCGCGTTACCCGATAAGCTTCTGGTGCCATCTGGTCTGTTCATCATACTTGATATCAAAACTCGGTGCGTCCTGATTGGATGCTGGGTAGGGTGTTCAGAGTTCCATGCAAGCTTACATTGCGGAGGCTGGGGGGTGGGGCTGTGTAATGACGGAGTATTGCGCGAGTCGCTCCACGGCGACGCCCGCATTTGGTGCAGGCGGAGTCGCGAGGAGCCGGCCGTGAATGGCTCTCCAGCTGATGAGTCGCTCGGCGGTTGAGTGGCAGCGGCAGGAGCAAGAGCAGGAGCGAGGGCATGTGCGTTCCTCCCGGAAGGCCGCGAGGGCAGTGAAAGGCCTCCTTGTGGGGCCGCAGCCAGGTGAAGCAAGACGCGTCCTCCCGCTGAATACGGTGCGAGCAGCATGTGAAAAGGCGCGGCGCGGGGGCGGCCGCACTCTACCGTGCGTGGGTGGTCCTTGTTGGCGAAGCTATTAAAATGCAGCGTCTCCTCATGTGACCATTTCATCGCCTTGTGCGGAGAGTAAGGGAAGAAGCGAGGGGAACGCTGCAGTCATTACTTGCTTCTTGTGCGCACAGAAATATGCTGAGCGGATGACTGCATTCTGAACCGCTTGCACACGGTTATCAGCACAATTTTTCTGTAAGAGAACGACGCTTTGTACTGACACATTCAATTAGTTTTTGTTGCCTTCGGTGTAATAAGACTCGACCAGTTTCCTTCCAACCACATAGCCTCAAGATAAGATACACTGAAAGATTAAAAAAAACGACCTACCACGAAGGAATTATCCGAACGGAACGAAAAACGGCAGATGTAATGTACGTGTACAGACAAATAACTGATTACAATTTCAACTAAATTGGATGATTTACTCCAGAGAGATAGTTTGACAAATTTAGCAAGCCAGTAACGCCTTCGTCCATCTTTGGCCCTTTTGAAAGTAGTCATTCGGCCTGACATCGATAGGCAGAGTTGCTGGATGTCTTCGTGAGCGATATCGTGCCACCTTCTGCCCAATTGGCACTTTAGATTGTCAGAATTCGGAGCTTGTTGGAGGACCCTGCCCATTATGCCCCAAACGTTCTCAATTGGCGATAGGTTCGGCAATCTTGCTGGTAGGGTTTAGCAAGCACGAAGACATGCATTAGAAATTCTCGCCTTCTGCGAGCGGGCGTTATCTTCCTGAAATGTAAGTCCAAGAGGCCTTGACATAGAGGGCAACCAAATTGGGCCGTGGAATTTCGTCAACGTACCGCTGCGCTCTGAGGATGCCGCAGATGACAACAAAAGTGGATCTGTTGGGAAAAAAAATTGCATTCCAGATCATCACTCCTACTTGTCGATGCATATGACGGCCGACAATGAGTCTGGTATCCTACTGCTATCTGGGGCGTCTCCAGACACGGCTTCAGCATGGAATCTCATTGACTAGAGTAGAATTGCTTTCAGCGAAGACTTCCCCTTAGAACTGAGCCGCAAAAACCACACAGCAGTAACCCTTCGATATTCTACACCTGGTTCTATTGCCTTTCATGGCTTGCCAAACCCTACCTTGACCAGCGTGGTCGCCGGATCTCTCCCCAATTGAGAACATTTGGAGCATTATCAGCATGGCCCTCCAACCACCTTGGGATTAAGACGATCTAACGCACCAATTGAACAGAATTTGGGATGATATATCTCAGCAGCATATCCAAACGTTCAATCAATCAGTGCTAAGTCGAATAACTGCTTCCATAAGGGCCAGAGGTAAATCAATGTGTTACTGACTTGCTCAATTTGTGAAGCACTTTCTCTTGAATAAATCATACAATTTTCCTGAAACTGACAGCTACTGTGGCTGAGCGGTTCTAGGTGCTTCAGTCCGAAACCACGTGGCTGCTACGGTCGCAGGTTCGAATCCTGACTCGGGCATGGATGTGTGTGATGTCCTTAGTTTAGTTAGGTTTGAGTAGTTCTAAGTCTAGGGGACTGATGACCTCAGATGTTAAGTCCCATAGTGCTTAGAGCCATTTGAACCATTTTCACATCTACCGATTTCCGTTCCATTTCGATAATTCCTTCGTGGTGCTAAGGATCCCACCGTCCCCTCCGCCACTGTCTCTTCCAGCTCCCTATGTCCTGTACCAGCTTACCTCAAAACTTTTACTTGCCATTTAATGCCTCCTGCAACTATTAAATCTACTCCCCCCAGACAAATACAACACACACGTACATGCACACGTACACACAAAACAGTTCTGCCAAGAATTGTTAGTTGGTTTTCCTCTTGTCTTTCTAAAGAAGAAAGCCTTCATCAGTAAAACAACTCTACTTGTTCAAACTATTGACATAGAATTTGGAAGATATAGTAGGGTTGTTTGTAACATTTAGGCAGTATACAACTCACTAGAAGATTTGATTTAGTAAATGTGTTTGAAATAGACACTGAAAAAAAAGAAGAAAGAATTTAACTAAAATAGTTATGGAAAACATACAAATAAGGATGCGGTAACAGTCTTGTACTAAGTTTCTAGGAGTATACGCTACAAGGTGTAGGTGTAGGAGCAGAGCTCGGTATAAAGTTGTCGGGCTTTTGGAACACAGTAAGATTTCTAGAGACAAAAATCTTACCACAGTACACTAAAAAGTGCGATTGGGGAAGTAGTGGGAAACATCATAGACTTCAGTTAAATGACTGTTGGGAGGAAGAGGACAATCTGAACGGTTGCAGTATCGCCAAAATTCAGTTCGCCAATGTCGGAAATAACTTTCATCGCACCATAAAGTGGCCTACAGTTTGTAATTTCAGCAGAACGAGTTCAGTGCGAAGCAGCAGGCAACTGGGTCGGGGTGCAGACTGCAAATCCCCGAGCATAGAGCCCATCTGCGGCGTTGGTTTCAGTACTGTGCAGTTAATTAGGCGGCCCTATCTGCGGCAGGAGCTCGATCGGCCGCCGTCCGCTGCTACACAGCTCGCCAAGTTGCGGTAATTTCCCTCTGCAGGCGATCGCCGGGTGCCGGATCAGTGGAACTCCGCAGCGGCGTCAGCACAACAGACCCGTAGCGGTGCTCTGCCTGTGATCAGAGGCACGACGGCCGATACGACAGCAGAGTTAAACAGAGCTGACACAGCAAGAGGGCGGCGCTTACGCAGCTCGCTGTCGGAATGTTGAGAGTGTGTACGACGGACCAGAAAACAAGAGCCTGCCTGGTCCATTTTTGAGGTGCCACCAAGGGCCCCTAATTTGTGGAATGAATTACATTAATGATTTGCAAAGGACCACGGGACCACCCAGCAACAACCAGCGTTACCACCAACACTACCACCACCACCTCCTCTTCATCATTCTCATCCTCCTCCTCCTCCTCTTCCTCCTCCTCATCATCATCATCATCATCTTCCTCCAGAACTATCACTACCACTTCCAATGCCACCATTATCACCACCCTCGAAAATTACATTGATGATGAGCTAAACACCGCAGCATCTTCCTGTTACGATCGTGCGAGCTACCACCGTGAAAAGCGCTCAAGTCTGGATTCACTAAGAATCAGATGTGCTGAGCTGATTACTGCTATCTGGAAAGTTCTGGCCGGCCGGGGTGGCCGAACAATTCTAGGCGCTACAGTCTGGAACCGCACGACCACTACAGTCGCAGGTTCGAATCCTGCCTTGGGCATGGATGTGTGTTATGTCCTTATGTTGGTTCGGTTTAGGTAGTTGTAAGTGTAGGGGACTGATGACGTCAGATGTTAAGTCCTGTAGTGCTTAGAGTCATTTAGTTTGATTTGGAAAGTTCTCTTAATGTGAGTCTTTTTCCTAAATTTTCTGGTGGCAGCATACTTGTACAAAATTCTTTCAGTGTTCATACTGTAACAGATTTTGATAGAAACTCGAGCTTTCGAAGAGCTCCTCCATCCTCACATTCCTCCCTCGATGTAGGGAAAAATCTTCGAAAGCTCGAGTTTCTGCTCGGATGTGACTTTGCTGGAATACCAAGAGAATTTTACAGTCGATATGAGTCGCACGTTTTAAAGAGTTCCGAGATCAGGTTAGAGCCGTCTTGCGACAAAAGAGCATCACGGTAATTGGGCGGCTCGCGCCGCGCACGCGCCTCTCAGGCTCCTACAAAGACCCCACGGTGCGGCCTTTGCCTCGCGCTCGCGTTCTCGGCTCTCCCCCAGCCCCCTGCCCTCCGTTGTTTTGTCAGGCGGTGTGCGGCTGCGGCAGCGGGCCGCGCTTTCGTTAATCCAGGCGACCCGGGAACCCGATCCTGGTGCCGCGGGCCGCGGAAACCGCCGGCCGCACTTCTGTTGAAGGCGTGTCGGCCGCTCTCGCCCCATCCGGCTCCAACCCTCCCCAAGATGTGGCGGCGGTTTGTGCGCTGCTCCACCACCCCAGCCAGCAGGGCAGCAGTGGGCACTGCGTTTCAACACAGCGCTGTGAAACTACTGCAGGACCCAACCTCGTCACCTCTTCTCGACATCAAAATACACTGACGGAAAAAAATCGCATCTCCAAGAAGAGGTTGTGCGACACAAACGAAAGTTGGTAGGCGCGTTTCTACATCTGAAAGATTATGTCTATCAAATCTCGCACCAATAGTACCACTATGAAGATGAAATCAGGTTTGCTTTAAATATACGCTGCAACGGTGATGAGCATTAGTTACTTTTGAGATGGGGCATGATGAGTTGGTGTTAGTCAAGGATGCCTTTCAGGGGACAAGCCATTACCACACCTCAGTGAGTGTGAACGTGGTCATGTAATAGGGCTACGAGTAACTGGATATTCCTTCAGCGATATTGAAGAAAGGCTTGGCAAGAAGGTAGCCGCTGTACATGACTGAGAGCAGCGGTGGTCATGGGAATGTACAATCGCAAGAAGATCGAGCTCCGGAAGGTCACGTGGCACTACCGAGAGGGAAAACTACCGTGTTCAGCGTACTGCTCTGGCGCATCGTAACTGCATCTACAGCAGCAATTTGAGCAGCAGTTGGCACTACAGTGACACAACGAACTGTTGAAGGACAGTTCTGAGCCAGACGGCCTGCAGCGTGCATTGTGTGTGTGTGTGTGTGTGTGTGTGTGTGTGTGTGTGTGAAATCCTATGGGACTTAACTGCTAAGGTCATCAGTCCCTAAGCTTACACACTACTTAACCTAAATTATCCTAAGGTCAAATACACGCACACACGCACACGCACACGCACACACCAATGCCCGAGGGAGGACTCGAACCTCCGCCGGGACCAGTCGCGCAGTCCATGATTGCAGCGCCAGAGACCGCTCGGCTAATCCCGCGCGGCCAGCGTGCATCTAGCTGACCCCAAACCACTACCATTTGCGATTACAATGGCGTCAAGCGAGAGCTCATTGGAGGGCAGGGTGAAGATACGTTGTATTTTCTGATCAAAGCTAGTTCTGCGTCGATACCAGTGATGGCTGGGTATTGGTTAGAAGACCAGTAGAGGAGCCTGCCGGAGTGGCCGAGCGGTTCTAGGAGCTACAGTCTGGAACCGCGTGACCGCTTCGATCCCAGGTTCGAATCCTGCCTCGGGAATGGACGTGTGTGATGTGCTTAGGTTAGTGAGGTTTAAGTAGTTCTAGGAGACTGATGACCTCAGAAGTTAAGTCCCATAGCCCATAGTGCTCAGAGCCATTAGAGCCAAGACCAGTTGAGGGCCTGTAACCAACCTGTCTACATGCTAGACACATCGGACCTGGTGTTATGGTATGAGCTTGGTTATCCCAAGCACCCTGATTGTAAATTTGTACGTTAATCTGGTGATTCGGCCCCTTACGCTCCCATTCATGAATGGCATTCCAGTTGGGTGTTTTCCAACAGGATAACGCTTGCTCACATATCACTGTTGTAACCAAACATGCTCCACAGAGTGTCGACATGTTGCCTTTGCCTGCTCGACCACCAGATATGTCTCCGATCGAGCACATTGGAACATCATCGAACAACACCAGCGTCATCGACAAATAGCACTAATCGTTCTTGAATTGGCAAACCAAGCGCAACAGGCATGGAACTCCATCCCACAAACTGACATCCGGCACTTGTACAACACCTGTACACATCTGCACGCTTGCATACAACGCTCTGGCTACACCGGTTATCAATGTATCAGCATTTTACATTTGCAACTGCTCATCTCGCGCTTACATTAACCTGTGATGTTAAACACTTGCATATGTTACCTAGACAAGTGTATCCCCAAAATTTCGTTATTCTACATTGTTTGCGCTTTTTCTCGTCAGTGTATTACGATACGGTAAGAAGTACAATTGAGAATGTATGCCATTTTAAAATGTCCTACAGTTGGGAAAAATTAGTCTTGGGGGGAAAAAACTGACTGAATTGTAGGTTGCAATATTGTAACGATTCATTCCTTTCTGCTTGAACCATTGGATAGATTTTCCACAACGCATAAAATGGGCCACACGTTGTAATTTCAGCCAGACGAGCCCGGTATGAAGGAACCGGCATCGGAAGGAGACTGGCACGGAGCCAAGCTGCGGCGCTGGCACACTACACTACACTATACTACACTACTGTACAGTTAATTAGACGACGCTATCTGTTGCGGTCGATCGGTCGCTTTTCTCTCCTGCACTTCTCGCCAAGTTATGGTAATTCCCTGCTGCAGGCGTTCGTTCTCTGCTCTGCCAGATCAGCTCTGCAGCACCAGCAACATCGTAGCTAACCCCATGGAGCCGTTCTGCTTGCGACTGCAGAAACAACAGAAGTTAGGCAGCCAAGTTGTAACAGGGTGGTGAATTTGTGTGTATGTGTGTGTGTGTGTGTGTGTGTGTGTGTGTGTGTGTGTGGTGTGTATTATCACTTGGTATCATAAAGGGAACTGAAGATCGTGTAATGTAAGACTGAAATCGGTTACAAATAAAATTATATTTATGAATGCAGCCGAAGGTGTTATTCCGACGAAGGCGTGAAGGAAAGTAATGCTTCCGAGTTTTTTTGTTCTGTTCTCGATATCGGATGACGTATTACATGTGATGCATATTACTATCGCTACAAATGGCTCTGAGCACTATGCGACTTAACTTCTGAGGTCATCAGTCGCCTAGAACTTAGAACTAATTAAACCTAACTAGCCTAAGGACATCACACACATCCATGCCCGAGGCAGGATTCGAACCTGCGACCGTAGCGGTCACGCGCTTCAAGACTGAAGCGCCTTTAACCGCGCGGTCACACCGGCCGGCTAACTACCACTACGGTCGCAGGTTCGAATCCTGCTTCGGGCATGGATGTGTGTGATGTCCTTAGGTTAGTTAGGTTTAATTAGTTCTAGGGGACTAATGACCTGAGATGTTAAGTCCCGTAGTGCTCAGAGCCATTTTTTCCCTCTTCACTGACACAAGTTGTAGACCTAAATACTAGACAGTTCCAAATTGTGGCGTGTGACACGGCGCTCTGTGCAGTACCTATGTCACTGCGTGGGAAACAGCTTAGAAAACTGAGAACACGAGTGCAAAAAGTTCGTCCGCACGTGGAGCACCCTGTCCTTGAGCAAGACAGTGCCAGACCAACACGAGCGCTGCGACATCCCCAACAATCTGACACCTTGCGTTCACTGTCATCGATCATCCTCCATACAGTCCCGACTTGGACCCACCCGATTTTCATCTGATTCCAAAATTTAAAGAACACTTCGTCGACGTCGATAGTGATGAAGCCGTGCAAGCAGATGTGAGGTTGTGGCTCCGACAGCATAGACTAAACACTCTACTGTGACGCATCAACAAACTGATCTCTTGTTGGGAGACATGTGTTCGTCTTCAGGATGACAATGTTGAATAATAAATGTGCATAAATGAAAAATAAAGATGTATAATGTTAATAAATTTGTTTCATTTAAAAAGCTTCAGGAGTTTTTTTAAAAAAAACTTCGGTGGCATTACTTTTCAACACACCCTCTTATTAACAGCCACGTAGTAACAGTATTTACTCGGAGTATGTGTAACAGCCCATGAGGAGGAAGACTAGTTGAACTCTTTTTGGGTCCACCAAGAACCCTTCATTTTCGAAGAGAATGAAACTAACGGTAACTGCACTGTTTCACTTCTGCACCACCTCCGCAACCACGATTCCATTTTTCTTCCTCCCTCCTCCACCTTCTTATGCGTTCTTCTTTAATGTATCTGTCAAATGGAAGGCTTCAACTGGAGGCTGTTCGTCGTGTCCTGTTCTGATTATCGTCCTTCATCTCTATAATCGTCCATTGCTGATGTCATCCATCATTCCTTCTCTTCCTACAACTTTGTCACATTCCTTCCACTTTTCGCTCTGTAATTTTTTTTTCAGACAATTTATACGCAGTACATGTCCCAGCCATATTTTTTTCTTATTTCTGGTCACTTCCAATAATCTTCTTCCTTCCCCTATTATCATTAATTTTTCATCCTTAAGTCAGTCAGTCTACTTCACCTTAAGCATATCTCTCCGTATCCATATTTCAGAACTTTCTAAATATGTTTCTTCTGTCTTTTTACGTGCCAGTGACTCACTGTAGAGATAACGTTTAGCAAATCTTTACCTGAATTTCTCCTTGTCCTCAACTATGACTAATGCCAATTTTATCGCCACAACCATTACCATCATCACCAATGCTGACGTAAATACCACCTCCACCACCACTATTGTTCAAAAATGGCTCTGAGCACTATGGGACTCAACTGCTGAGGTCATTAGTCCCCTAGAACTTAGAACTACTTAAACCTAACTAACCTAAGGACATCACAAACATCCATGCCCGAGGCAGGATTCGAACCTGCGACCGTAGCGACCACTACTGTTACTAATGCCAAAACCACCATGTCAGCAATATGAAACTGAAGCTGGACATAATCTCGACAGAAATATTTTGTAGATGCATTTCGGCAACCAAAACTGGGGCTACAGGAACGCTCAGAGGCGCTTACAAATGTGTTAATCTTTCCTCAGAATCATGTAGATTAAGGTAGAATGAAATTGCATGCCACGGAACGGAAGATCAAAACATTCTACAATGGCTGTCTTCATACACATCAGCAGCAGATCAGAACGGGATGTCAGCTTGAAAGATTCTCGTTGACGTTGATAGGACTAGAATGACGGTGCTGTCATCCGGGGCATACGAGAAATACTGGGACCGCAACGAACTAATATAGTGACGTCACACTAGTCGGCTTGTCCGCCACTCTTCTCGAACCCTCGGCTCCGCGTAGCTATCACGAGAAATCAATATGTGATTGAGGAGGTGCTCACTAAAGGTCTTAAATTTTTCGTGTTCTCACTCGTAAGACCTGCAGTGTCACATGCTGTGACGTATGCGCCACTGCCAGTCTTTCCGAAGTTACGAGTTTTCACTAATGTTATACTACTGGGTTTTGTCGTTTCGTATATTCTTAAACTTGATTTGGCTTTGACCATTAACAAACTCCATCATTCATAGTTCTTTCAGTCTGCTATTATATCCCGCCATTTTGTATCATGGGTCATCCATGAACCTAATTTTTACATGCCGACCTCTGTGGCCGAGCGGTTCTAGGCACTTCAGTCTGGAACCGCGCTGCTGCTACGGTCGCAGGTTCGAATCCTGCCTCGGTCATGGATGTGTGCGATGTCTTTAGGTTAGTTAGGTTTAAGTAGTTCTAAGTCTAGGGGACTGATGACCTCAGATGTTAAGTCCCATAGTACTTAGAACAATTTGAATCTGACCTTTACAGTTCGGTTCTGGGCTAAACGATGTGATATATCTATGTCCGGGATAGAGTGAACACACCACCAATTGAAGGTCGAAGCTTAGAGGTCCACCTTGATGCAAAACTGTTTTGCGCCGACTAGTTTCAGTAGCGTTTTGCCATCTATTCTTGTCTTTAATCAGGTATCATCTAATTGCTACGCGATATGTGTGGGATGTACGGACGCAGTGTGTTACAGTTTATTGATAAGGCGAAAGAAGAAAGACTGACAGCTGATGGCAAAACTTTGTTGCCTACGTGTAAAGCAAATCATGTGTTTTGCGTCAGGGTGCACTCGCTACTCACACATTTCTTTTTTGCTGGACACAGACCCGTCCGGAGGAGAGGAAAAAGTATAAAATGCTAATGTTGGACAATCGTCTATCCACAATTCTGCAATTCTTTTTCAATTTTTTTTCCTGCTGCTGGCTGTTTTAACATCTTATCTATTGTGTTTATGAGCGGACGCTGGTCGGCCTGCGCGAGTCTTGTATGGTCATGCGTGGAAATCAGCCAAGAAACCACATTCAGTTTGAAAGATGTACCTGGATAACGGTCGCTAAACCACGGCTGACTATTTCAACTGAATACACAGATGAATAGATCCGAATGAAATGATTGTCTTAAATATATGCATCAGGATTATTAACGTGCAGGGTGATAAGAGCGAATTTTTGTTCTGTGATGAAGTGAGACATTCTGTATGGAAATAGGGAATGAAGCTGAATAAAAACGTTCCAAACAGCCATTTAAGTCACGTTATGCTCATGCATGGCATCGTGTTCGTTGCGCGTTTTATCGTTACTTCCAGAGTTCTAGGTACTTCAGTGATATCAATAGTACAGAAAGTGTGGCAGATTAAAACTTTGCATCAGGTCGCGATGCCTGCACAAAGAGCGTAACTAGCAGAGGAATGGTTTCGGAAGTGTATTTTATGCATATAGACTGAAGCGGCGAGTGAAAATTTGTACCAAGGAGGGGAATCGAACCTAGGTCTCCTGCTTACTAGGCAGGTGCGTTAGCCACTACTGTAAATTCCCCTCTACACACGAACACAATTGCCGTTGCTCTCCATGTTCTAGAATAGCACCTCAGCTCCGAACGTAAATTGGGGATACAGCCTGAAACCCAAGTACAGGTACTTATACAACTGAACTGACACAGAGACTTCACTGGTCTCATGTTGAAATAAAACCATACCTGTATGAGACCAATAAAGTCTCTGATATTCCTTCATTTCATGCGTACCTGCACCTGGATTTCAGGCTGGATCCCCCACTTACAATTGATGTTGAAGTGCTATTCCAGAACATGGCGAACCTCCGCACTTCTGTTCGTGTGTAAGGGGGAATTTATAGTAGACTGGGGTGGCAGTGAGAAGAATTTGGACGAAAGAGGGAGGCGTGCCAGAGTAATCAGTGCAGTTGTGCGAAACGCTGTGCAGTGGTGGCTTAGTAGGAGACGCACTTGCCTAGTAAGTAGGAGACTCGGGTTCCATTCCCGGCCTTAGTACAAATTTTCACTCGCTGCTTCAATCTATATATATATATAAAATCATATCTGTATGAGACCAGGAAATGCTCCGAAGTTGTCATTTCAATCGGAAGTAGTTTTTTTTTTTCAGTGTCATTTAAGACTGGAAATGTCCAACGTGCATCACAAACAGGGAAGTGGACGCACTAATTGCTATTTTCCATATCAGATTTCACAGAAGTGGTTGGCGTAGGTTTCAAATGTATGCAAACGATTCAGACCTGTGACCGCAGGCAGAAAGAAGGCTAAGAAAGCGTGTGGGAGGGGACAGTAGGAGAAGAGAGCGCTGTTGAGCAAGGTCCAGCCGCCGAGAGAAAACACGGGGGTTATGACCTCAGAACATTCTGTTGACATTACGACGACTGTGTGTGGAGACTGCGCCTGGCTGTAACTGCCGCAGCGTGCTATCACACATCTGCTTTGTAATAGCAAACAATCGAAGCTTTATGGCCTGCAGACGGAAGAATGCTTACAGAGGACGTCGATACAGTGGAGGGTTGTTTTGGCACAAGAGTCGCGTCTGTGGACGTTAGTAACAGCACAAGTAGGTGCGGAGTAAAAATGTGTGGGCCACCTCTTCCCACGCGACGCTGGGAAACTACAATCCAGGATTAACATTTCACTCAGCGGGGGAGTTTGCGCAGTTTTGAAACTTCCTGGTAGACTCAAACCTGCTGCAGTAACGGGGTTCGTGTCGCGATCCTTTTCTTTCGCGAGTTATGTTTTTTACGGACTCAGTTATTCAAACCACTGTCGCGACCTGACTCACGGGTTCGCTGATAAAATATCTTGTTTGTACTTGCAAACTCCACAGAAGCTCTTCTGTACAACTTCCTGCAGTGCGTAAGGCATAGTTTTCTACTGCCGGCCAATGTATTCCAAATACGTTTACATTCACATCACTACATTTCTATCTGTGGAGATAATATAACATTTTTTGTTTCGTCCAGAACCACAAAATCACTTCAGAATAGCCTAGAAAGCTGAAACTAGTTTCGAATAAATGAAATGAATCTAGCAAAAGTGGAAAATGCCACCTTTAATGAGATTTTCAATCTGCAGCGGAGTGTGCGCTGATATGAAACTTCCTGGCAGATTAAAACTGTGTGCCGGACCGAGACTCTAACTCGAGACCTTTGCCTTTCGTGGGCAAGTGCTCTACCAACTGAGCTACGCAAGCACGACTCACGCCCCGTAGAGCACTTGCCCGCGAAAGGCAAAGGTCCCGGGTTAGAGTCTCGGTCCGGCACACAGTTTTAATCTGCCAGGAAGTTTCAATGCCACCTTGTTCTAAGCTATTAAAAAGTTAGACCGTCCGGAAGAATGGAGGAATTTGCAACTTTAACGAAAAGGAATATCGAAAAGATTTTGAGAATATCTATCTAGAAAGAATTTACGATTAACATACTACTAAATAACTGCTACAGTACGTCTCTAAAGGAAAATGAATAATTAGTAGACACAATAATAAACTGATGGATCAAGAAGTCGCAACGGATCTGCTGGTGTGATGTTTAAAGAAGAAGAAGAGGAAGAAGAAGAAGAAGAAGAAAAAGAAGAACTTGGCATTTATCACATACACCAATCACTGACAGAGGTGAAGGAGTTCTTAAGTGAAGGAAAAACACTTCCAAGGATAGACTGAAAATCGAATCCCAAAAGATGCACTTAATATTTTAGCTCCAAGGCCACATCCATGTCTTGAGTCCGTTATTGTCGATGATGAAATCGAAATCAACAACTGCACGTTGCTAGTCGATATTAAAGCCTTGCCGTTACTTCCGGTCACCCAGTGTTTGTTTTCAATCCTAGGTACCTTCCCATAGTACAACGATAAATTAAAGAAATGTATAGTACGTAACGAGAACCGGATATGGGAGTAATACTGATATCTGAGAAAATAAAACAACCACTTGGTACGGACATTCTGACTTTCAATTGACAGATTACAGATATCTGTGCCCCTAATGGCGTATTACTTTAAACTCTGCGACAACTGTTTTTTCTCTCGAATTAAGATTAGTGTTCTGGAGTTTAGCCTTCGCCTTCCGAAAAGTGAGTTGGTGCTGGCCGCCGGGAGACAAGGCTTCCCCAACCGAGTGGTAATCCAGTGCGACCCCCGCGGGTCTAGCATAAATATTTATGTAAGTCGGGGACACGGGTCTGCCGGCGTGGCGTGCTCCTCTATCTCCCTCTGTCTCCGTCACCGCACCTTTTTTCCCCCGCGCGGAGGGAACTGGGACATCTGGACACGGGGCGGAGTCGGTGCTCCCGTTCGTATTAGCATCAGAAAGGTTTTTAAGGCACGTGAGTGGGACGGCAGCGGGTGGTGGGGGCAGAGTTTACTTTGAATGCGACTGTATAAGTAGCGGGGGGGCGGAGCGGCGCTCGGCCGCGGGATCCGGGGAATGCTACAGCTGTTATCTGTGTTCACGCGAACAATGTTCCCAGTTAATTATTACGGCTGCGCGAATTGCTGCTCCCTCCCATGAGCGAAGCGCCACGCAAAAATAGTCGGCGTACATATTCATGAAATGCCTCAGCGTATAAATAGGCTGAGCGGACTCTTAATTATATTCACCGTGCGGGGATACAAGCACTTCGGCTGTGACGTCTATAACGATAGTGTGTTTTCCCTCTTTCCTCAGAATAAAAAAGACTGTAGCTGTACGAAGTTACTTTCCAATATTTGTTTCGCGGCTCCTGTGATGTGATACGATGTGTGTGTGTGTGTGTGTGTGTGTGTGTGTGTGTGTGTGTGTGTGTGTGTAAAGTTGGAAATAAGAGACGGGTCTGGGAGAAAGACGAAGGGAACAGTGTTACTACATGGTGCGTTTCGGGAACGGGACGCTGTGGCGAAAGTATACGTGGTGACTACAACTTTCTTGGTCATAGTGTGTTCACAATTGATTCTATTGAGGTAGGAGATCAATGGTCGGAGATGGATATTTATTGTATTATGGACATACACAGCGAACACCGCATAACAACCACGTAGTTCACAGTAATTGTTCGAAGTGAAGACCGCCAGTCTCATTGCATGCATAGCAACGGCAGGTGAAATTCTCTGGCACCGTCTCAAAGGTACCTGCTGTCTGTTTTACCGGGAGACAGGCAGCTTGGACCCTAGCAAGCAGGTCTTCAGCCATTTTTACTGAGGTTTCTTACACCGTCTTGACGTAACCCCAGAGGAAAAAGTCCAGGAGTTTGAGATCCGGCGATCGCGCTGGTCGTGGGTCAGGGCCTCCCCTTCCAATCCAACGATGAGGGTACGTGTTGTTCAGGTGCTCGCAGACATGGACATCGTAGTGTGCTGGTACATCGTGGTGTTGGAAACACATTCTTTTGCGGGCAACAAGGAATACAGCACTGTGGCAGCACATCTCAGAGGAACACCAGGTAACGTGGACCAGTCAAAGCTTCTACTACGAGATCTTGGACAATGCCCGCCCATACGTTGCTAGTGGCTGCTGATGTGGGGACTTTCCTCACCCCAGACATGGCTGTTGTAGCTGTTGAAAACGCCATCACGGGTGAATGAGGCCTCATCCATGAGCAATACAAACTGTACGATGTTCGGCACCACAGCAGTGCGATGAGAAATTCATCGACAGAAGTGAACGGTGGGGTCAAAATCAGATGGTCCCACTGCTTGCACATGTTCTTTCTGATAGGGGTGTAATACCTGTTCCACCAGTACTCTGCATATTGTATCCTGCGAAGTGTCAGTTTCACGGACAGGTTGTCGGACGCCTATTGCTAGTCTGACGTTCCGACATGTCTTTGGTGGGAAACTTGGCCCGGCTCTCAGTGACTTGAACGACCCCATCTCTCATAAGTTGGAATCCATGGATATTAAGATATTCCAATTTGGCTGACGCCTGTTGAGAAAGCTTTCTCTGTAGATTCGTACTGCTTTACGGGTACTACATCCTATGCCAACTCTTGTGACGAGGAACGTTACACCTTTGACCATACGTCATGCATTGTACACCGTAACACGCCTCACCATGGACACATGGGCACATCACATCACATCTGGTGCAATGGGAAACTGACACCAGAGATAGTGGTGTGCATGCGGCACATATTATTGCGCCGGTACGGTAAGTGCGATCGTCACATGACACATGTACTATGAGCTAAGTTGTGTACGCTGTTTATCACCCGCTGCTTGTTCAGTCTACAACAGATGCACGGGATCTTTGCGAGAGTGCGGCAGAACTTCATGCACCGTTGCTACGCATGCATTCAGACTGTTGGTCGTCGCACTAACAATTACCATGAGCTACGTTGTTGTTACGCGGTGTACGCTGTGTAGGTCTACAGAACAATTTTTCAACTAGCAATAATTGCTCCTCGGACGATGTTCATTGATTACGATACAGTCACTGCAAAAATGCGTGTATAGCACAATAAATATGCATTTTCGATTACTGGTTCCCTGTCTTAGGAAATTTGGGAATTTGTGGCAAATTCTTATGGGACAAAACTGCTGAGGTCATCGGTAGCTAGGCTTACACACTATTAAATCTAACTTAAACTAACTTACGCTAAGGACAACACACTCAGCCATGCCCGAGGGAGGATTCGAACCTCCGACGAGGGGATCCGTGTGAATCGTGGCAAGGCGCCTGAGACCTCGCGGGTATCCCGCTCGGCCCTTATCTCAGAATAATCGTTTGTGGACCAACCTTCACCTATTTCGGTTTGACCCAAAAGGTTTGAGGCACCCTGTATAAGTGGAGCTGAGGCAAATGGGGAATCATACCAGCAACGATACGAGCCACTAACGAGAAAGTCTGCTCACACAACGGCACGTACTGTTGTGGCACCTAGAAACGATCGTCTCGAAAACGATGCAAATGGTTCAAATGGCTCTGAGCACTGTGGGACTTAACTTCTGAGGTCATCAGTCCCCTAGAACTTAGTACTACTTAAACCTAACTAACCTAAGGACATCACACACATCCATGCCCGAGGCAGGATTCGAACTTGCGACCGAAGCGGTCGCGCGGTTACAGACTGTAGCGCCTAGAACCGCTCACCCACCCCGGCCGGCTACATTAAAGTATCTTAAAGTTTCATTTACCGTAACGCGGTAACAAGACACCTGATACATAAGTAGCACCTACTTCCAAAGAGCGTAACACCAGCGTGCTACGGTTGCTGACCAATCATCGCGTTTGTGTTTGTTTACATCACGTGTATTCTTACGATGAACAAAATATAGTGCAGGCAGTGTTCCGGAACACAACGTTCAGCTCACATTGTTGAACATAGTTCTGCATTGTTACCAGAATTATTGGATATTGTAACAGAATGATTACGATCCTCAACATCAAACTAGTGTTTTCACATTTTCACGTTTGTGCCTGGGGCTACATGCATCTACGATCGTTGTTATCGTAGCAAAAGACCAGTTCCTAGGTCAAAACTTGTTCGGTATAGCATTCTTTCATGTCGTGTACAACGTTCCATTAGATCCTGAGTTTTTGCGCAAATTTCTGAAAACAGACATAAGAACGTATGTAGAACAGCAAATAGTGCTTCGCAATATAAAAGCGTATTTTTAACCTATTCTGTCTATTCTAAAACGCAATGAAGGAAAATTTTTACGGTACACGTTGAGTGCTAATTAATGTAGAAGAGTTTCTGAAGTGCTTTGATTGCTAAAAGAGTTGCATTTATTGCAGCGAGAGACTCTCAGTTATCAAACTGGAATATAATTTTCTCCTGACATCTATCTCCTTCAGAAGTACCGGCATCAAAACTTCTCCCCAGTCTCCAAGCAATCTTACAGTGCATTTCCTCCGACTTTACCTAATTTACCGCTAACAATGATGGAAGTTTGGAACTTCGGCGAGACGGCTTAACTCGAGAACGGCTCGGATGGCAGCGCGGGGAAGAGGGCTCGGGAAAGCAGTTGACGTTCCCACGTCTTGTGGAGCAGAGGAATGAGAGAAAATTGTTACTGTGTGGAGACAGCGAATCACGAACATGTTGTTTCACAATCCGCACTCCGGGAATGATGCGAGCATAAAGGAATGGTTCATTTTTATCTATGGATTTGGTACTTGCTTCTTTCACAATAACAGTGCACATGGTAATGGCAAATTTCCAAGTGTAAAGAGTTTGTGTTTCCTGTGACAGTGTACAAAACAAAATTTCATAGCACGTTCAGTATACAGTGTGTGGTCGCTAAGAGAGACCACACTAAATACAGTCGACGACAAAGAGTAAACGACGCTCCACGAAGGAATTATCAGAATAAGACGGAAATCGGAAAATATGATGTACACCTACAGACAAACAAAGGATAACAATCTCAGAAAAACTGAATGATTTATTCCAGAGAAAGAACTTCATAAACGAATCAATTATTCAAAATGACAGTCACAATCGCATTATTTATTTTGCCGCCAACCGGTTTCAACCCGCGATGGGGTCATCTTCAGGGCAATTTACACCATTTGGTCGCTCGCTGGAGTCGTCACCCTACCTGTACACGGTTGCACTGAAGATGACTCCAACGCGGGTTGAAACCGGTTGGCGGCAAAACAAATAATGCGATTGTGACTGTCATTTTGAATAATTGATTCTAAGTAAACCACTCGCTGTTATCTCCACACAACTATGTTGTCTAAAAATTCATAAACGAAGCCCGTAACGCGTTGTTCCGCCTGTGGCCCTTACGCAAGCAGTTACATTACTTGGAATTGAATGATGGAGGTGTTGCATGTCCTCCTGAGTGATGTTCCAAATTCTATCAAACTGGTGCGTTAGATGGTCAAAATCGTGAGCCCATAATGTTCCAAACATTCACAAATGCTGGGAGATCCGGCGATCTTGCCGGCCAAGGTAGGGCTTGCCAAGCACGAAGACAAGCAGTAGATACTGTCGCCGTTTACGGGCGGGCATTATCTTGCTGAAATGTAAGCCCAAGATGGCTTCCCATGAAGTCAACAAAACGGGGCGCAGACTATCGTCGATATACTGGCTCTGAGCACTATGCGACTTAACTTCTGAGGTCATCAGTCCGTCGATATACTGCTGTGCTGTAAGAGTGAAGCGGATGACAACCAAAGAGGTCTTGCTATGAAAATAAATGGCGCACCAGGCCATCACACTTGTTTGTCGAGCAGTATGGTTGGTGACAGTCAGATTGCTATTCCACCGCTGTCCTGCAGACACGTTTTCTGCCTGGAATCTCGTTGGCTGGATTAGTGGTGGTGGTGGTGGTTAGTGTTTAACGTCCCGTCGACAACGAGGTCATTAGAGACGGAGCGCAAGCTCGGGTTAGGGAAGGATTGGGAAGGAAATCGGCCGTGCCCTTTCAAAGGAACCATCCCGGCATTTGCCTGAAACGATTTAGGGAAATCACGGAAAACCTAAATCAGGATGGCCGGAGACGGGATTGAACGGTCGTCCTCCCGAATGGCTGGATTAGTCTTCATTCATGGGTCTCGATGACCAGAAACGTCTTCTGCGCGGAATCTCATTGACTGAAGTAGAACTGTCTTCATTGATGAGCTCCGATGTCCAACAAGTGGTCAAGCGTATCATCACTACCAACGCAGACGTCCAGTTGTGCAGTGAGCTATTTGATTGTGATCCGTCGATCACTTCGAATGAGAGTGTCCTCACGTTCCAACACCGGAGAAATCAACAGCTGTGTGTGGTCGGCTGGCACGCAGGTTTGTGAGACCTTTTTGCGACGATGACAAACGCCTCGCTCAACGACTCACCGTGCTTTTGTTCACTGCCAGACATTCTGCAACCGCCAGAGAATATCTACGACGCTCTGGCTTTCCGCCAAAAGAAACTCGGTGACAGATCTCTCCTTCGAACGCACCTCTGTTACAGACGCCATTTTGAAGGTGACGTAGTGTTTGGCCACGTATAGGAACTTCATAAAATTATTGGAGCTGAAGCGGGATCCACGATGTTCTACAGCAAGTTACGGGTTTTTTCAATCGAAATTGGCGGAGGAAAAATGTGTTGCGTTACATATTGAATGCTCCTCATAGAAAGGCAGGCTGTCCTTGTTGTCTCCTCGTGTGTAGCTGACGTGCATTGCTCTGCGAGGAGTGTAGGCTAGCGCCTGCCGCAGCCTCGCGGCACTCCTTGGCAGGGCGCCGCTGTCGTTAACAGAGCCGTCGTGACCGGCAGCGCCTTCCCACTCTGTTCGGCAAGAGTGTCGCGCTGTGTGGCGCCAGACGGCGACCGGCTGCAGGTTACTGTAAACACTGGAGAGAGCGGGGCAGGGGCGGGCCTGCCGTGCGACGGCAAAGTGGGTGCGGCGCGGCACTCAGACGCGGCGGTAAACACGGGACAGGCTGCAGCGGAGGGTCGCCGTGCGCCGCGTGCTTCCCGTCAAGTGTCGCCGTCCTCTGCCCGCGCACTAGGCCTGGGGCCGTGTGCTACGTGCCCACCAGTCTGCCCCGTGGCACGTTCTGAAATGGGACACCTGGACAAACGCGGATCCAAGCGGTGGACGGGGTCATGGAGGTCGTGAAGCCCCATCCGTCCCTAAACAACACCGGTGAAATCTTTTCGAGTTATCGGACGAGTATTAATGTCGTGTTGTCGTAACGTTTAGACTGGTTTCTTGCCAGTCTTCTTATGGGGAAGTTCCAGGTCCATGACCAATTCGTTCCTGTATAGCCACTAGGCAGCAGACATATGTGCCGAGAGCCCAACTGGTGAGTCAGTCGAGTGTCTCCTAATGTTGTGACCAGTGAAATATAAATATGTTCAAATATGTGTGAAATCTTATGGGACTTAACTGCTAAGGTCATCAGTCCGTAAACTTACACACTACTTAACCTAAATTATCCTAAGGACAAACACACACACCCATGCTCGAGAGAGGACTCGAACCTCCGCCGGGACCAGCCGCACAGTCCATGACTGCAGCGCCCAAGACCGCTCGGCTAATCCCGCGCGGCGTGACCTGTGAAGTTCTGGGTTGCGACGGTGGTTGTGGGGAGGCGGGAAGGGGGAGGGACCCGCTGTTTGGAGGACATACACACTGAGGAGCCAAGGAAACTGGTTCACCTGTCTAATACCGTGTAGGTTTCCCGTGAGCACGCAGAAGTGCCGCAGCACGACGTGGCATGGACTCGACTAATGTCTGAAGTAGTCCAGGAGGGAACTGACACCATGAATCCGGAAGGGCTGTCCATAAATCCGTAAGAGTACTAGGGGGTGAAGATCTCTTCTGTCAACACTTTGCAAGGTGTCCCAGATATGCTCAGTAATGGTCATGTCTGAGGAGTCTGGTGACCAGCGGAACTGTTGAAACTCAGAAGAGTGTTCCTGGAGCCACTCTTTAGCAATTCTGGGCCTGTGGGGTGTCACATTGTCCTGCTGGAATTGCCCAAGTCCGTCGGATTTCACAGTGGAAATGCATTGATGCAGATGATCAGACAGGATGCTTACGTACGTGTCACCTGTCAGAGTCGTATCTAGACGTGTCACAGGTCCCATATCACTTAAACTGCACATGTCCCACACTATTACAGCGCTCCCACCAGTTTGAACAGTTCTCTGCTGACATCCATGGTCCATGGATTCATGAGGTCGTCTCCATACCCGCACATGTCCATCTCCTCGATACAATTTGAAACGAAACTCGTCCGACGAGTCAACATGTTTCCAGTCATCAACAGTCCAATGTCGGTGGTGACGGGCCCAGGCGAGACGTAAAGCTTTGTGTCGTGCAGTCATCAAGGGTACACGAGTGGGCCTTCGGCTCCGAAAGCCCATATCAATGAGGTTTCGTTGAATGCTTGGAACACTGATTGGTTCAAATGGCTCTGAGCACTATGGGACTTAACATCTATGGTCATCAGTCCCCTAGAACTTAGAACTACTTAAACCTAACTAACCTAAGGACAGCACACAACACCCAGCCATCACGAGGCAGAGAAAATCCCTGACCCCGCCGGGAATCGAACCCGGGCGTGGGAAGCGAGAACGCTACCGCACGACCACGAGATGCGGGCTTGGAACACTGACATTTGTTGATGGTCCATCATTGAAATCTGCAGCAATTTGCGGAAGGACTGCACTTCTGTCACGTTGAACGCGTCTCTTCAGTCTTCGTTGGTCCCGTTCTTACAGGATCTTTTCCCATCCGCAGCGATGTTGGGGATTTGATGTTTTTCCGGATTCCTAATATTCACGATACACTCGTGAAATTGTCGTACGGGGAAATCACCACTTCATCGCCACCTCGGAGATGCTGTGTCCCATCGCTCGCCCGCCGACTATAGCACCATGTTCAAACTCACTTAAATCTTGATAACCTGCCACTGTAAAAGCAGTAACCGATCTAACAACTGCGCCAGACACTTGTTGTCTGATATAGGCAGCGATACCGACCACAGTGCCGTATTCTGCCTGTTTACATTTCTCTGTTTTTGAATACCAGTTTCCTTGGCGCTTCAGGGGTAAAAGTAATAAACCTCGCCCATATATCGCATGTCTCTTCTAACAGTCGTCAGGTGCGTTTTGTCTGGTGTTTCGACAGATATTTGCAGTTTCCTTTTTTGTATTATGTAGCTGGAATCGGCTCAAACGGTTATTGTTTGTCGCGTCTTTCATGCGACACCCAGTGAGAACAGAAAGCGTCGGTTTTGTTTCCCATTACAAACCAAATTACTTTTTTATCGCAATTTCACCTGCCCGTTCGATAGAGCGCTCCAAAATTAGTCAAGTTTGGTATTCGTTTTATTGATATGTGTTAACAGGGACAGTAAAACACGAAGAATAAACGGCTATCCAGCTATCCAGCTGCGACCCTTCAGCGCTGCATGCTTGCCGTTAGCAATCAGTTCGCTGCTGTAGTATTGGTTAGTCTCCGTGTTATATTGTGCCTATTAACATACATCAATAAAAAAAATGTCATGCTAAACTAATTTGGGAGCGCTCTATCGAATGGACCCGTAAAATTCCGCTTTAAATATAATTTTGTTTGTAACAGGAAGCAAAGCTACACTTTCTACCTATACTATCCGTCACGTGAAAGATGTGACGAGCACTATATAATTGGGCTGACTCCAGCTACCGAATACAAAAACGAAATTGCAGATATCTGCTGAAACGCTAGAGAAAATATCTGACTCAAACCTTACGATGTGTCTCATCTCCCCTAGAAGTTTGTCGCAACATTTCTGGAACACCGTGTGTATAAGTACTATCGCCCTGGACCCACTTTACCCCAGGAAAGATCTCCGGTACTCATTTGATTGCAGGCTGAGTGGATATGGTACCACCCTAGAGGGACTGGAACGAGGAAAAATCTTCGCACCTATCCGGGATTGTACTCAGCACCTCCGTGGTCGAAGTCTAGTGCCCTTCCCAGTAGAACTCCAGGGCCACAATGATAATCATGATTTGTTTCCATCAGTGCTTAGCATATAGCTGTAGCGTAATGGCCAGGAAATAATTATTTAGAGAAATATAGCATTTCGAAGTCTTTCTTCCGTAACTTTGTACTTTGAGAAGTACACATGTCGTGCACTTGATTTAAAAAATAATCTAAAAAGAAATGATTGTCGGAAGGAATGACACAACATACAGTAAAGTCAAAACAATCTTCGGCAAAATTTAAAAAGGATTACCTACAGCTTGCGCAGAAACCATATTGGGGCTGTGAGAGTCAAAGGACATGAAAGGAAAGCAGTAGTTCAGAAGGGAGTGACACATGTTTGTAGCCCGTCACCGATGTCTGTACACTGGACAAGCTGAGCAGCAAACTAACGAGAGATGTGTGGAAAGAGATCAGGAGTTCAATTAGTAGATACGAAAGCGTTTAGGTTAGCTAATGATATTGTTATTCTGTCAAAGATAGTAAAAAAATTGCAGGATCAGTTGAAAGGAATGAACAGTGTGTTGGAAATAGGTAATAAGGACATCAACAAAAGATAAAATAAGGGTAGTCGATTGCTGTAGAAGTGAGTTAGGAGATGATGAGGGTATTAGGAAAAGAGTTCCGCTGTTTGAGGAGCAAAATAACTGATGACGGCAGAAGTAAGGAGAACAAAAACGACAGCCTGGCAATAGCTTTCATAAAACTAAGAAATATGTTAGCACTGAGTGTAAATATAAGTGTTTGGAATTTTTTTGCAAGTATTTGTATATTACTTAATTTGTAAATTTAAAGTTTTTTCTTTATGTATAATATCCTTTGAAGTTACATAATTTTTCTACCTTAGACAGTGCAATCTTCAGAACGACGGCTGTTGAAACGCCTGTCTAGCCTTGCAGATTTAAATTTTATGATTTTCATAGTTCATTTACGCAAACACCGTGATGGAACCTTCGAAAACCATTCGCCATATTTTTCTTCCTAATGATCTTGTGGGGGGTCTCGATGGACGTTAAATCGTAATTCACCTCCTCCCTACTTTTTGAAGCCCCTCAAAGCACCAACATTGCTGCGACAAACAGTAAGCCAATAAAAGCTCGTCTACAGTGTGTTGGCTTATTCCATACTGACAGTTTCGACATAAAACACATTACACACCAAAATCTGACTTATTTATTTATAGTAGCACGAGTACATGATTTAGTCACAAGAAATCAAGCTACGTACCCGTCAACAAATTCACTGTTGGAAATCAGACTTTCCAAACATTGAAACTTTATTCTGAATGTCGATTCCAGCCTGTATCGTTATACCTTTCTCATTTAGCATAACATAGTCCATGGAGGGCAAGGGACCAGACTCGAGCACTCATCTCATACCCGACTATGAACAGTTAACAAGGCCTGAAATAAAAATTACGCTTATCATGCAGTCTGTTATATATAAGTACCATAACGACTTCTTTTATTATTGTTTTTCCTTTGTTCTGTCTAGGCACTAGAGACCATAGCAATATGCGGGAATTTCCCGTGGAATCTTATTTCATTAAGCATTCGTCTCTAGACTGTTACCCAACCTATTTGGTGATTTTACTGTTTCTCCAAGTAGTTCCCAGATTACGTCCCTCCGTAGCTCGCTGAACAAACCCAATCTTTTCAATGGTCGTAGAAGCTAAAAGTCCATTCCTTGCTACCATAAGTCTAACCTGCTAATGCACACTGATTCAAAACTTTAGTTTAAGAACTTCATTTTTTTAAACTATATGTAGAAATTGTAGCCTGCCTGTCCTTCATTCAAATAAATGTCCATCTGGTGTAATAATCAATCATTAATCTGAAAGACCAAACTTTACTTAGTCTCGTTTTATTGATAACACTTTTTGTCGAAGTTCTTTGACCTATTTACTGTTAGCCGTTGTATAACTGAGACTGGCTCACTCAGAATTCCCTGCAAGTCTCGTGATGTGGTGCGCTCTGTCGGAGTGCTGTCTGGAAGATTTGATGAGAAAGAACATCCCATAAGCACTGGATAATATCAGCTTTCGCAGCGGCTGCCAGAAAAATCTCTAATTCTGAAAAGTGCTTTGTCGTATAACTCAATTACAGACGGTGCTTTTAGTGAGGTCCATCGCTATCCGCCGCTAATCGGCTCCATTAGCGTTATGAACACATCCTATTTAGCGGGGAAACCTCTCGCTTATTGTGCCAGCCTTTCACAAAATGTTATTCAAAAAACAAAACAACACCGTCACGCGTTGTTCTTCGGAAAAACTGCGGTGTCGATGCAGCGGGCCATTAGTCACGAACGTGAAAAACGGGTTCTGATTTAATAGCTCTCCATATAATTACTACCACTGTAATTCAATTTAGCTTTTGTTCTCATATGGGTAATTGGGAACGCCAACGCTCGATTTGGTGTCTTGTTAGCGCAGAGTTCGTCAGGCAGAATTTTGCACAATGGCTGGAACTGACAGCAGAGAGTCTATCCTACCCTCTAAAATTCTCCGAGCAGCGTATAGGCAAAGCTGCGATTCTCAAAACTTTTGCACCTGTCAGTCTGAATGAGAAGTTTTTGCTGTAGTCTTCACTGCGAAGACTGGTTTGATGCAGCTGTCCGCTGCTTCATTATCTCTGCGTAATTATTGAAATTTCAATCCACGATAACCTGCTTACTGTGTTCAAGTCTTGTCCTCCCTTTACGGTTTTTACCCCCTCACACCTCCATTTATTACCAAACGGATTATCCTTGATGTCTCAGGGTGCGTTCTATCAACCTATCCCTTCTTTTAGTCACGCTGTGTCATGAATTTCTTTCTTAGCTGGTTCGATTGATCTCCTTGTAACTAGTTACTCGATCTAACCATTTAATCGTCATAGTCTATAGCATTGTATTTGAACTGCATCTATTCTCTTCGCATTTTGTATGTTCTCTACTTCGACAATCGTCAGTTATTTTGCTGCCCAAATAGTGAAACTCATCTACTACTGTTAGTGTCTCATTTCTAATTTACTACCAGCAATAAAAAAGTAATGCAAGACATTTTTTTCTGAAAGCAGATTGGTTTTGTTCAGGACTCCAATGTACTGTATTATTCCCCATTCTTTTGGTTACAAAACCGTATTCTTCGACATAATCTCCATTCAGCGCGACGGTTTATGATATCTCAATGTGTGCCTGAATGGTACCACTCTATTGGTCGACGCCGGAGCCAACGTCTTGCTGCATCAGTAACTCCCCCCTCATCCACGAACAGCTTCCCGTGGAGTGCATCCTTCATTGGACCAAACAGATGGAGGCCGGAATGTGCAGTATCCGGACTGTACTGTGGCTGAGGAAGAACAGTCCAATGAACTTTCGTGAGCTGCTCTAGTATGCGCGGACTCGTGTGAGGCCTTGCGTTGTCATGGAGAAGAAGTTCCTTAGCATTTTTCTGGCAACTCACACGCTGAAGCCGCTTCTTCAGTTTCCTGAGGGTAGCACAGCACACGTCCGAGTTGATCGATGCACCGTAAGAGAGGACATCAAGCATAATGGCCCCTTAAGAGTCCCAGAAGGCCTTCGCCATTTCTTCACCGCCTGAGGACCCGACTTCGAACTTTTTCTTTGGAGAGGTGGTGGCGACGACTCTCCATGGATTGCCAGCCGCTGTGACCGAGTGGTTCTAGGCGCTTCAGCCCGGAGCCGCACTGCTGCTACGGTTGCAGGTTCGAATCCTGCCTCGGGCATGGATGTGTGTAATGTCCTTGGGTTATTTAGGTTTAAGCAGTTCTAGGGTACTAGCAGTCTACGGTACTGATGACCTCAGATGTTAAGTCCCATAGTGCTTAGAGCCATTTGAACCATTTTCTCCATGGATTGCCGTTTTCTTTATGGTTCGAAGTGATGAACCCACGTTTCATCACATGCGAATATGTTCGACAAAAAATTGTCACGATCAGCCTCTTAACACTCAAGCAATTCCTTACAGAAGATCCTTCGTTGCTCCTTATGGTCTTCTATTTGGCGGCGAAGAACCCAGGGGGCAGACACCTTTGAGCACCTCAAGTGGTGGAAGAGTGTGTCATCAGTACCAACACACAACTTCAGTTGTACAGTGAAGTGTTTGACTGTGATCCGTCGATCACCTCGAATGAGTGCCAGCCGGCTCCAACATAGGAGGAGTCGCAGCTGTGTGCGGTCGGCCGGCACGCGGAGATCAGACAGGATTGAACGCCATTGTTTCGACGACGGCAGGCGCTTATGCCAAAGACGAGCCATGCTTTTGTCCCCTGCCAGATCTCCGTAGACATTCTGCAAGCGCCTACCAATATGTGCGAAGCCCTGTTTTCCCGCCAAAAGAAACTCAATCGTAGCGCTCTACTAGGATCACACCTCCGTTACGGACGCCATTTTGAAGGGTTCGTATAGCTGCGCTACCTATCGGAACTTCAAGAAACTATAGGTGGAGCCGCGGGAATATTTCACAATGCCTCACAGCAAATTCCGCATTTTTCCAACCGAAACTGACCGAGGAAAAAAATCCGTTGCAGTACTTTTTGAATACTGCTCGTAATATGTCTAGGAGTAGGTGGCCCAGCGCATGAAACGTAGCAATCAATATCCTCAGCAACCAGTTCTACAGCAACCAGGAATCAATGGGTAGCTTTACGAGTTACATAAAGAAACTTGTATACACTTTTCTTCGTCGAATTGAAGCATTCAGTATCGATTACAGCTAGAAGTGTGGTAGCGCAGTACATCTAGATCTACGTGATTACCGTGCTATTCACAATAAAGTGCCTGGCAGAGGGTTCAATGGACCATCTTCAAGCTGTCTCTCTACCGTTCCACTATCGAACGGCACGCGGGAAAAACGACCACTTAAATTTTTCTGTGCGAGCCCTGATTTTTCTTATTTTATCGTGATGATCATTTCTCCCTAGGTGGGTGCCAACAGAATGTTTTCGCAAAACTGGTCATTGAAATTTCATGAGAAGATACCGTCGCAACGAAAAACGCCTTTGTTTTAATGACTGCCACTCCAATTCGCACATAATGTCTGTGACACTATCTCCCCTATTTCGCGATAATACAAAACGAGCTGCCCTCCTCTGTACTTTTTCGATGTCATCCGTCAGTCCCACCTGGTGCGGATCCCACACCGCATAGCAATACCCCAGAAGAGGGCGGACCAGTGTGGTGTAAGCAGTCACTTTAGTAGACCTGTTGCACCTTCTAAGTGTTCTGCCAATGAATCGGTCTTTCGTTTGTTCTACCCACAATATTATCTATGTGATCGTTTCAATTTAGGTTATTTGTAATTGTAATCCCTAAGTATTTAGTTGAATTTACAGCCTTCATATTTGTGTGATTTATCACGTAATCGAAATTCAGCTTATTTCCTTTAGAACTCATGTGAATAACTTCACACTTTTCCTTATTCAGGTTCAATTGCCACTTTTCGCACCATACAGATGTCTTATCTAAATAATTTTGCAAGTCGTTTTGATCATCTGATGACTTTACAGACGGTAAATGACAGCATCATCTGCAAACAATGTAAGACGGCTACTCAAATTGTCTCCTATGTCGTTAATGTAGATCAGGAACAATAGAGGGCCTATAACACTTCCTTGGGGTACGCCGGATATTAATTCTGTTTTACTCGATGACTTTCCGTCTATTACTACGAACTGTGACCTTTCTGACAGGAAATCACGAATCCAGTCACACAACTGAGGCGATACTCCGTAAGCATGCAATTTGGTTAGAAGACACTTGTGAGGAACGGTGGCGAAAGCCTTCTGGAAATCTAAATATATGGAATCAATTTGACATCCGCTGTCGATAGCACTTATTACTTCACGAGTATAAAGAGCTAGTGGTGTTTCACAAGAACGATATTTTCTGAAACCGTGCTGACTGTGTCAATAAATCGTTTTCTTAGTGCAGTGCCTCCTACAAGTGGTTATTTTTTTGGTCCCTTTTGCTTATCGTGGTGAACTATAGCTTCAAGTTCTGCACATGTTCGAAAAATCAGAATCTGATTTCTTCGTGCAACGCACAGTGCAGAGCGATCCCGGACAAGGCCAAAAATACTTTGTCTTCGTCAGCAGATCTGTGGCATTCATGTCTGAGACGGAACAGTTTATACAGCTTTCACGAAAGACGGCCTTTGGTATCGTTAGCCACAGATTCCTCTGCGGTGGAGGGTATTATCAGAGGACGCGAGAGAAATTCCGTGTGCCGGCCGCGGTGGTCTAGCGGTTCTAGGCGCTCAGTCCGGAACCGCGCGACTGCTACGGTCGCAGGTTCGAATCCTGCCTCGGGCATGGATGTTTGTGATGTCCTTAGGTTAGTTAGGTTTAAGTAGTTCTAAGTTCTAGGGGACTGATGACCACAGATGTTAAGTCCCATAGTGCTCAGAGCCATTTTAGAAATTCCGTGCAAGGCACGACACTGCTGCCGCTTATTCGGAATGTTGGGCCCCGTCTGGTCGTCCAAGTCGGCCTGTGACCTCATCGCAACTACCGGTGGTTGCGGAGTGCATGGGAGGGCTTCGTCAGCCGCGAGCCCATAAACACGCCTAACGCGCGATCGTATCGGCGATGGCGCCACGCCCATTAACCGCCCAATCGGCTGGTAATTGGTGTGGGCACACCTCACCTTGCGTGCGGCTACCACGCCACGCGGCTTCGGTGACTCCCTAGTCGCTCATCATCACTAAGCCTCCATATGACATGACGATTAGCGGTCTTCGGCGACAGTGTACCCTGATGGACGTCTTTTTTCGAAATAAGATTTAGATGACAATCGTTAAATTTTCAGGTGAAGTGTCTGACGTACCCCTACATGTAATTATACTATAAATATGTACACTGAGGTGACAAAAGTTATGAGATACCTGCTAATATCGTGTAGGAGCACGGCGGAGTGCATGAACTCGACGTGACATGGACTCAGCAAGTCTCTGGAAGTCTCCTGCGGAAATATTGAGCCATGCTGCCTCTACGGCCTTCCATAATCGCGGAAGTGCTGCTCGTGCAGGATTTTGTGCACGAACTTACCTCTTAAACATGTTCCATAAATGTTCGATGTGATTCAGTTCGGGCGATCTGGGTGAACAAATTATTCGCTGGAATTGTTCAGAATTTTTCTCCAAACCAGTCGCGAACAGCTGTGGCCCGGAGAAATGGCACATTGTCATCCATAAAACTGCCATCGTTGAATGGCTGCAAATGGTCTCCAAGTAGCCGAACGTAGCCATTTCCATTTGATTCATTTGGACGAGAGGTCCCAGTCCATTCCATTTCAATTCAATAGGCAGGTATCTTCTTTTACGTGGTTTTCTAGAGTGTTCAACAGTATAATATTTGGCCAAAAAACTGTATTTAAATAACCGTGTTGACGTTAAAATTTATAACAGACTGAAACATATTTACAGAAAGTTTTGATTTCTACACTTTCGTAATTTAATGTGTGAAATTATATGATGAATTTTGCTGTCTACTAGTAATTAAATTACTTCAGATGTTCTTAGGCAACTGTTAGTATGTATGATAGTCTGAATCAAAGTAGTTAATGTAAGTCAACAAAATAAAAATATAATGCAACGAATACTCGAGCGATGGCATGAGATCTCTCAAAGTAACAACTTTTGAAAATACGCTTTACGACAGTTGCACACGAGTGTGTGTGTTTTTCTGGTACTGGTCACTTGTATGAGCGTTCCTAAGCATATTTAATCTGATGATGATTACTCTAAACGCGTCATAAATAAACTATTTGATTATCAAGTTGTTTCCAAGCCATTACTAAAAGACAAATCTGAATGGTCGAAATAGAAGATATCTTGTTTATCACGCAGTTCAATAGAAAAATGCATCGCCTATACCAATATGAATCCGGCATCTGTTATTTCATTACGTGGCTCCTCTAAGTTTGCAATTACACCTCAAGCAAAAGTAATGGAGGTGTGGACTTTGGAATACATTTTCTCGTGATGTACCACGTACTGCCACGCCATAATAATTTCCATCAAATCACAACAGAAAATGAAGTGTAAACAACGTTTTTAGAAATATGCTGCACGACATCTGCGACTACCGCTGATCCTGAAATATGTTTCCCCCACTCTGATGAGCCTCAAAATATTTTTGAGAAACACAATGAGGGAGGCTAAGTTGATTGTATCAGCAGTGCTCTCGATAGAAAAGGGGACAGCATTCCTATTTTCAGCGGAAAGATAATTGAATAGTTTGCTTCGAAAAAAGACAGAATAATGGATTTTCAGTACAAGAACTGCACAAAAATGTATCACTATAATGTATACACAGTTGACAGTAACACTATTTTGAGACAACTTATTTCATTCGTAGTTTCAGTTCGTAATAAAGTTGTATGTGATTTACAGGAACTGTTAATGATTTTCAAGTAAAGCAATTTTCGAGAATATTTTCGAATCCTCGGACAGTGTGGTTTTAATTGCATACCTCACGATCTTGACTTCTCTCACTCACTCACTCACTCACTCACACACACACACACACACACACACACACACACACAATTTGTTTCTTGCAACTTATTTACCAACTTTTCATTTGTGTTCTACATCTATTTTCTATTTACGATAAACAGTAACAGAATGTTTCAAATAAGTAAGATGCTCTAGGTTGGGTAGCGAAGGGGAAAATCGGCTACGCACAGACAAGCTGCAACTCGCAAACCAGTACGGTCGTTGGTCTATACGTAAAGCAGTCTAGCTATCCTCAAACAGACGTTTGTGCCGTAGGTGAGCGGCACTATACTTGTTCAGACAAAGGTAGATACAGACAAGATAGATACGGACAGTATCGCTGGATTCTACATTGTCCGGCCTCTGTGGCAGAGTGGTTCTATGCGCTTCAGTCCGGAACCGCGCGACTGCTGCGGTCGCAGGTTCGAATCCTGCCTCGGGCATGGATGTGTGTGTTGTCCTTAGTTTAGTTAGGTTTAAGTAGTTCTTAGTTCTAGGGGACTGATGACCTCAGGTGTCAAGTCCCATAGTGCTCAGAGCCATTTCAACCATTTTTTATCCTAAATGTACGTTACTGAGAGAAAGAGAGGAGCTTGTAGAGATTTTCAGAGACGATAGAATCTTATCGAAGAGCACGAAATTTGTAAAGTGTGCTTCCTATTGACCTGGAATTCGGGAACGTGACTGCCCTGACCGTTGCAAAGCATACGGCAGATTTCCTTCTCTACCCACCATCGGCCCTCAGCTCCGTCGTCGATGACACAGTTCTATCTTTCTAATGACCTTTTCCTCGTTGAGACGGGTAAGGCTAATCCTCCTTCCTACGTCTTGCGCTACTATTTGAGCTGAGAGGGAGCTGATAAGAAGGTAATCTGTCTAACGTAATCAGATGTTTCTGAAGTCTAGGACCATTACCTAGTGTTCATTGTGTGCAGATACTGATCGCTTGATAATAGTCGTAAAGGTCGAAACCAGCTGACATTGTCAGTCTAATAGAGGACACAAGCTGTGGATCACACTTCCAAGAAATTATCAATAACTGTAAGTAGAATCATGGTATGTTAGAACCAAACTGTTAAAGACATTCATTCATTCATCCTGCGATTTCAGAGGAGATGAAGTGCCTCATCGGAAAACCTGTCTTCACAGATAAAAGGAACCAAAGTAATACCCGTTACACACTAAGACATAAAAGAGAAAAAAAGACAAACCACAAAGGAATTATCCGACCGGGACGGAAATCGGTAAATGTAATGTACATGTACAGACAGACGCATGATTAAAATTTCAGAAAAATTGGATGGTTTATTCACGAGAAAGAGCTTCACAAATTGAGCAAGTCAGAAACGCGTTGGTCCACCTCTGGCCCTTATGCAAGCAGTTATTCGGCTTAATATTAACTGACAGAGTTTTTGGATATCCTCCTGGGAGATATCGTGCCAAATGTGCCCCAATTGGCGCGTTAAGTCGTCAAAATCCCCACTTGACTGAACGGCGCTGCTCATAATGCTCAAAACACTCTCAACTGGGGACAGATCCGGCGACCTTGTTGGCCAAGGTAGGTTTCGGCGGATCAGGTTCAAATGGTTCAAATGGCTCTGAGCACTATGGGACTCAACATCTTAGGTCATAAGTCCACTAGAACGTAGAAGTACTTAAACCTAACTAACCTAAGGACATCACACACACCCATGCCCGAGGCAGGATTCGAACCTGCGACCGTAGCAGTCCCGCGGTTCCGGACTGCAGCGCCAGAACCGCACGGCCACCGCGGCCGGCTGATCAGGTCTGCGGCCTGGATTCTCATTGGAGTAGGATTGTCTTCAGTGATGAATTGGCTTCGAACTGAGCCCCAATGACCGGCGAAGAAATGTCTGCAGACGCTCTGGACAGCAGTGGGATACGAGCCTGACTGTCGCCTGCCATACGGCCCGACAGTCAGGTGTAATAAGACGTCAAGTGAAAACACTTTCAGCCGTCTAAATTTCTACTTTTATTTTATTTGTGCTACCAGTTTCAGCGTTACTTTACGCCACCTTCAGACTCCCTGACCGACGTGTAGGAAGAATCCCAACTCTTGTACAATAGAAATAGGGGTCAGCATAGTCACTGGTAGTCTTCTCAACACAGCGGTATCTTCTGTCATCACTTGCAGATTGTTGTCTAGTAGCACAAAAAAACTACATTTTAAACTTTAGATGGTTCAAGGTGTTTTGATTTGACGTTTTGTACTGAACAGCCAAGGTTCCGCAACCGTCTCGTATAAAAGATGGACTTACAGAGACGGGGAATGATGGGTCTAGAGTGTTACTTCATTTTACAGCAGAACATCTTTGTTTGTCATCTGCGGCGCCCTTACAGCACAGCATACGTTGAGGATATCCCCCCGCTTTTTTTTTGTTGCCTTTCATGATAAGGCATCCTGGGCTTAAATTTCAGTAATGTGCCTGCCCTCATACGGCGAGAGTTTCACCAGCTTGTCGTTGTGATTTCCTGACCCTACTTTGGCCAGCAATATCGCCGGATCTGTCCCCAGTTTAGAATGTCTGAAGCACTGAGGGCAGGGTCCTCCGACGAGCTCGGGGTTTTGATAAGCTAATGGGCCGATTGGACAGAATTTGACACGATGTCCCTGAGGAGGTCATCCAGCAGCTCTGTCAATCTAAAGCCGAATAACTGCTTGCATAAGGGCCAGAGGCGGACCAAAGCGTTGTTGACTTGCTCAGTTTGTGAAGCTCTTTGTGAAAGAAGGAAATGAAGGATGGGTTTGTCCCATCGACATTGAGGTCACTAGGGACGGAGCAGAAGCTCGGATTGTGTCAAGAATGGGAAAGGAAATCGGCAGTACACTTTCAAAGGAATCATGTCGTCGCCGGCCGCGGTGGCCGTGCGGTTCTAGGCGCTGCAGTCCGGAACCGCGGGACTGCTACGGTCGCAGGTTCGAATCCTGCCTCGGGCATGGATGTGTGTGATGTCCTTAGGTTAGTTAGGTTTAAGTAGTTCTAAGTTCTAGGGGACTGATGACCTAAGATGTTAAGTCCCATAGTGCTCAGAGCTGAATCATGTAGTCATTTGCCTGGAGCGGTTAGGGAAGTCATGGAAAATCTAAATCTGGAAATGAAGGAAACGAGACTGGGTTTGTCCCGTCACGTTGAGGTCATTAGGGACGGTGCACAAGCTCGGATTGTGTCAAGACTGGGAAAAGAACTCGGCCGTACCTTTTCAAAGGAACCATGTCGGCACTTGCCTGGAGCGATTAGGGAAGTCATGGAAAATCTAACCTTGGATGGCCGGACGTGGGTTTGAACGGTAGTCCTCACGGATGCGCATCCAGTGCGCTAACCACTGCGCCACCTCGTTCGGTAATTTTTCTGAAATCGTAATCATTTGTTTGTCTGTACATGTACATCACATCTACCAACTTTCGTCCCATTCGGATAATTCCTTCGTGGTGCGTCATTTTCTGTCTTAGAGCATGTTTACTGTGGTAAGGAACAATTACCTCCTCGCCCCAGCTGTTCGGAAACCCGAGAAGACAGCGCGCAGAAAGTGTACCGGCAGTTCGTGCTTTGAAGTGTTTAGTGCGTTATCCGGGACAGGAAAGGCGGTTTACCACCTGCGCGCTAAGCGTCGTCAACCACAGCCCAACACACTTCCGAGAAACCTGCCCCACGTGGTCCCTCTCCGTACGCAGGCTTCATTCATTCCAGTGGGCTGGCCTTCAGAAACTATCTTACGGCGACCTGTCCACATCAACAGAAGTGATACAATACACAGAGTCGATACATTAGAATCCGTCTTGCGCCTTAAAGTTCTTTCGGGCCACTTACCGTTTGTAGGCACAATAGCGTTAATTAATACAAAATGATTAGCTTTTACGCATTATTTTTTCTAAAACTTCATATATTTCAGGTGGTGATGGGTATCAAACTTGCTTCCAAACAAAGGCGATGGGAGAGAATGTATAGGACATAATGTGCTTTCCTAAATTCAACTTCATGGCAAATATCAGTCATGTTTTCCTAACATCACAGGTTCAAATGGCTCTGAGCACTATGGGACCGAACATCTATGGTCATCAGTCCCCTAGAACTTAGAACTGCTTAAACCTAACTAACCTAAGGACAGCACACAACACCCAGTCATCACGAGGCAGAGAAAAATCCCTGACCCCGCCGGGAATCGAACCCGGGAACCCGGGCGTGGGAAGCGAGATTGCTACCGCACGACCACGAGCTGCGGACCCTAACATCACAGCCCTGAAACAAATAAAGGCAATTATGACCAGAAATATGCTATACACAACCGAGAGGCCACAATATTGACATTGCTAAACTTGAGCGAAGCATTTTATATCTTCACTGCTCACAAAAATTCAACTTCTAAAATTTTCAGGCGATGTGCTGAGACACCCTGAAAGCTACTTTAGAAACAATGGCGTTGTCTGTAAGGAAGAGGGCCAATCATGATATGTCAGTAACATCTAGTCGGTTCTGTCCTCCTGTAAACAGCATTTCTTTGCTTATGATTTCCAATTTTGCATAGGTGACAGATTCTTCAAATGGCTCTGAGCACTATGCGGCTTAACATCTGAGATCATCAGTCGCCTAGAACTTAAAACTAATTAAACCTAACTAACCAAAGGACATCACACACATCCAGGCCCGAGGCAGGATTCGAACCTCCGACCGTAGCAGTAGCATGGTTCAGGACTGAGCGCCTAGAACCGCTAGACCGCCGCGGCCGGCAGTTCTGAATCCAGCGAACAGTTGTCTCCAACATTGAATTCATGGCAGACCTGGACTGCTCAAAACAACGTATTACAGGTATCAACAGTAATCTTCTTGTGGTATCTCAATTTCATTTTTACGCCTCTACCGTATCAAGTTTTAAATTTTCACGTTATAGTTTAAACATATTGTCCTCTTCACCGTGGAAAAAATGTACTTTTGCTCTCTGGGATGTTTGTCTTCCCCTTTATGGAGACAAAGACGATAGTACAGAATAGTTTGCGTTCATAAGCTCGTTGAAATACAAGCCTTTGTGACGAGCTCCGCCACATAGAAATAGCCGCCCTTATAAGAGGCATAAGCAGTTGAATATCAGTGCGGAGAGAGAAACTAAAGCTAAACTTACCTATGACTAACTATATGAAAAGGGTATGCTTGGAACTGTGTTTCGTGTTCGAAGCAATAAAAAAAAAAACAGAGTAAAAACAATTCTTCTTCCGTTATTTCACTGTCCATTAGTACATTCAGAAGTTCGTGTTCTCAGATAAGCAGCTACGGAGAGACAGAAGTAAAGCTATTTGTTCCGTTATTCTCTCTGTCGTTCCACGCAAAGGGATGACACGGTAATTGTGTGAAGGACATCAGACATCTGACTGGTGGCGTTACGTTATAAAAGCTTGATAATATTATCATTAGGTAGACATTTCTTGTTGCCACACGACGTACAGTGCGACCCATATAAACGCGAACTATTTTAATGAATCCTTACATTTGAACTAATAATGGAACACATTTGCAATTTCGGGAGATGGTAAAACGTAACTGGGACATTACATTCGTAGGTACAAAGTCCTCACGTCACATGTTGGAAGTGTCCTCCACCAGCATCAATGCACAACTGTTTCTCGTTTACTGTATTCTGCAACGTTCTTCGAAGCGTATCCCTCGCCCGTGTTGGTTATCTCTTGTGTAATGGCCACACGGAGTTCTGCAGTTGTCTCTTGTCTGTTATTTTACACTCGACTTTTAAGACACCTCCAGAAGAAAACATCCGGGATGATGGGATTAGGTCATATTGGAGGGGAGCACAAATTGTTTGAGATTATTCGGTCACCAAAGAAACTGGTTATAAGTTGAATGGAAAAGTGTTATACATGTAACACGAGTTCCATCTAGTTGTAAATAACCTCCTATAAGTTCGATGTCATCCAGCTGCTCCACAGATGAACTGAAGATGCCGGCCGCGTTGGCCGAGCGGTTCTAGGCGCTTCAGTCCGGAATATCCCAACTGCTACGGTCGCAGGTTCGAATCCTGCCTCGGGCATGGATGCGTGTGATGTTCTTAAGTTAGTTAGGTTTAAGGAGTTCTAAGTCTAGGGGACTGATGACTTCAGATGTTAAGTCCCATAGTGCTCAGAGCGATTTAACCATTTGTACTGAAGATGCCGGTATAGACTGTAGCGTCTACGATCGTACCAAAGAAATGGGGCAACAATCCTGGAAGCTGACACAGTGCAGCACACTACAAACGTTTCATCATGCAGTGCCGTTTCGAGGATGCTACGGGGGTTTACACCAGGCCATTATCTGCTGTTTTTTGTGTTCATGTAGCCTCACGGAAGGAAAAATATGTTACCTGTAAACTAAGTTCTGGATATATGTCCGGACGTTAAATAAACTCCTGAAACTAGTTAAGGCACTATAGATGGATAAGTAGATCAGCAAGAAGCCGTATGACGGTCAGCTATTAACTTTCGTTTCTCTGGAGCCTTTCGCAAAACTGAAGCTGGACGCTACCCGTGCGTAACATGGCTACTCACTGTCGTAAAAAATGAAAGACCAGAGACTAAAATTAAGAATTCACCAATATGTGTTTGATGTATGACCTTTCGCACGTCATGCTATATTTTCGTTTTATCGTTACTTTGTTGACCCAGTGTGCGACGGCGGAGATGTGTACTGCCATAACTCCAGCCCAGCTGGCGACTGGCCGTTAAAATGAAGAGGTGTTGTTACGGGACCACAACAGAGTACATGTGTACGCAGCAGAACCCGTAATGCGTAAAGCGTTTTTTACGGGAAAAAATGTTAAATGTGCTGGCACTAGTACTGATTTATTGTGCGCGTTATCTTGAAAAATGTCGGGAGCATTAGCAGATCGTTAGTATTAAAAATGGAAAGTGGGGGAAGGAATGCGTTGTCTGTTATGGGCCATCAATCCGGAGAGCGTCAATGGCTGTCAGAATCTGGTGTGACATTTATGTGTGCGTTAATGCCCCGACATCGATTGGTTGCTCTCCTGTCCCACTGTTCTCTGCTACTTTTACGGTGCTATTTTTTTTTTTCAGGGGAAATAAAAAAAAACGGCTACAGCAGTCTTCACTGCTGTGAAAAATGATGGTAGGCAGTGCGACGAGCTCCGGGTGTGCTCACTGAAACTCCATCCGCTTTGACTGTTTTACCATCATCATTTTTTGGCGAAAATAAAACCGTATGAAGTGGTGAGAGTGTAACGTAAACAGAGCACGAGGGGATTATTTGTACTGGCGGTGTCGGCGCGCATGAGTCCCAGATGAACAGGGGCCGAGCCGAAACGCCGGGAGGCGGAGCTTTGACAGCAGCTGTGACATGCCCGCCCCCACTTCCCACCCCTTCCGACCACCCGCCGTTTCCATCTCTTTCTATGTTAACGCTTTTCTCACCTCAGCGAGCATTTTTTCCTTCTTTTCGATACAGTACTCTGTGGCGTGTGCTTGCCGACTGCTGTTTGTTCGACGGCTAACGTGCGAACATTGGAAGCTGACTGAATGAACGGGCTTACACACACACACACACACACACACACACACACACACACACACACACACACACACATCGAGAGAGAGAGAGGGGGGGTGGGGGGGAAGGACATAGAAGCGCCAAGTGTTTGTCGGGGAGTATGTAGTTGGAAGAGGTCGGAGCGAGAGGAAGGACATTTTCCGCCAATAACGTCAAGGGCGCGTGCGTGGTATTGTCGGGGTGCGTCGTGTGTCTTTAACTCCTGTGATAGCAAATTCTGGGTGCTGAGTTGTGTGCCTTTTGAAGAAGCAGAGACAACAGTAAGGTTGTCGACAGTTGGGATAAATTCTGACAAACGTACTTCTTTACCGAACTCTCACCTATTAATACTGCATTCATTTTCCCTCTTCACTTTCTGTGTCACTGCTTGTATTGTTATCCTTGCTTTGAATCAAGACGTCTACGGTTCAGTTTAAGACAGTGATGTTTCATAATGAGACCTTTTGTGTAACCCTTTGCGTCCCAACGACATTAAAAAATGCAGTTTTAAAATTTTTTCTCAAAATAAACCTTTACAATCGAAGTTAGGAAAGAATACAAGAAGAAACTGGCAAAAAGTAAACAATCACTTGCCTTAAGGAGGTGGTTTCACTTTGAAATCACTAGGACGTATAGCTCCAACTGCCTATTACGCCATGTGCTACATTTGAGAGCAAATTTCCAGTTTTTCCTACAGTATCCCACGTCTCGAAACTTCCATGAAGTCATAACAAAAATGGTTCAAATGGTTCTGAGCACTGTGAGACTTAACATCTGACGTTATCAGTCCCCTAGAACTTAAAACCTAACTAACCTAAGGACATCACACACATTCATGCCCGAGGCAGGATTCGAATCTGCGACCGTAGTAATCGCGCGATTCCGGGCTGAAGCGCCTAGATCCACTCGGCCACCGCGACCGGCAAGTCATAACACGTAACACAAATTATGGCCCTAAATAGTAAGCAAAAAGGGGACCAAAAACTAAATGAATTTTGTATGCAAACAACGTGCAGCCCAACTGGTTACATTTCCAAACGACTCATAAAAGCAGTAGTACACACTCAGATTTACGCTGCAGTAACATCACATACACTTACTTTCATTGTCAATTACCTCCTCAATATAGTCACTGTAGAAACCACACGTCACAATCTCGTACAATCACGTAGCAGAGTCTCCGCACCTGTTGTTGCTTTGAACGCTATAAGACACTGCTACAACAACTACATTCGTAGAAGTACGTACCTTAGTGTACCATTGCACGTATCTGTCTTGCTAAAGAATCGGTGGTTTACAAAATGAATAAAATGATGGTTTCAGGCAGAAACCGCTGGTTATCAAAGGGTTAAGAGGCTCGAGCAATGACCCATATAACCATAATACAAAATTAAGAAAACATGAAATAAGAATAAACGGAAGTGACTGCATAAATAACGCAAGAAAATTGTATATTTATCTGCAAACTTTATCAGGAATATCACGAAAATGAACTAGTTATCATTCAGTGATACGCTTTTACTACAATTTAACCAAACGAAGAATCAAACAGGTAAGAAACAAAAATTTTTAATCAATATAAAAGAAGTAAAAGATGTTATACGAAGGTTTTCCTTTCGTATTATTCTTTTTACGCTGACTTCAGCATGGTGAACAGCAGCTACGCTCGGAACAGAAAGATGATTTAACAGTGCAATGACTACGTCCGCGTAACCTTTGAACGATGTCTGACAGTACTCTAAAGTTTCTTGGGATATGCTCGCCCCGACATGTATGTAAGCTCGTATCTAAACTACCGTCATTAATTCGTGTCTGGAAGAGTTTTTTGTGTACGAGAGGGCGATCAGTCTGTGGTCAATGTGCCACTCAACACCTGTAGTCCCGGCGGAGGTTCCAGTCCTCCCTCGGGCATGGGTGTGTGTGTTTGTGCTTAGCATAATTTAGGTTAAGTAGTGTGTAAGCTTAGGGACTGATGACCTTAGCAGTTAAGTCCCATAAGATTTCACACACATTTGAACATTTTTGAACTTACGGTGATACATGCATCTTAACAGACCGCACCTAGAAGGAGGAAAGTTGAAGAGGGAAGTGACAAGTGAAGCATGTCAGACAAAAGACGGATATTGTTTTACAATGATAAAATGTTGTAAACAGATTACCCCAGACTTTACACATTTTGACTGACGTGTCATATACAACTGTTTTTTCTTCATCACAAGTAATACATTTACAGTCAGACTATTTGCTCTCAAATACAACATTTTTACTAAAACAAACAAAATGAGAGAAAATTACTAGTATGTCGTTATAAGCAAAAACAAAATATGCAGCCCATTGATAAAGTGGACCGCCCGCTGTGGCCGAGCGGTTCTAGGCGCTCACACACACACCTGTACTGAGAAGCTGTCTCGATAAAACTACGTCAGTAACGCGGACTGACCCTGAGCAGAAGGGCCAGCAGGGGTTAGCTGGGTATCGACCCTCACTACATTCTCCTTAGTGACGACTACTCTCCCACGACTGTCAGTTTAGTAAGCTTTTCGTGCGTGGAAGGTGAATATAGTACTTTGTGGCATCACACACAACTTCCTCCTGTGTGCCACTGTCTTCTGAAGCCACAGGCAAACGAGGATCCTTGAGTTGGGCGTTTTAACATCGGAACTGTACATCACAGACATCGACAAAGCCAATCCATCACAGCAATGATTGCACCCATCTTTCACTTACACGATTCTTAAGCTTTCCATTGGCTACCACTCCCGAACAATGCACATCTAAGGGTCAAAACAGGCCAGTTCAGGCAGACTCAAGTGGGACCATGAACACATCAGCACAGCATCCGTGAAAACGGTTCTGGTGATCTCGGGCACGCTGCAAGTACATTCCTTTCTTTTATCGTGTAGTGAATATTACGAGCAACAGTACGCAATGATAAAGATCCGTGATCCAATGCTTGAGCTGAAGGAAATCCAAGATTTTTCGAATTCATATTTCATAAATTTTATAGCGTGTAAAAGTCCTCGTGCTTGATATCAAAATACGTAACACACATTCATTCACAGTTTTATAGGTTTCTTTATTGTGGCATATACTACGGTTATTAGCTGTATGTGCGGGTGTTACATACATCACATACAGGGTGTCCCAAGAGGAATAGTAAATATTCAGGAATATGGCAGGAATGCTCATTTGAAGCAAAAAACTTTCCGCGATAGCAACACATTAAACTTAAATGGGTGGTATCTTGTTGATAGATCCAGTAGGTCCAGTCATTTTCAAAAAATGTTCAAATGTGTGTGAAATCTTATGGGACTTAACTGCTAAGGTCATCATTCTCTAAGCTTACACAGTACTTAACCTAAATTATCCTAAGGACAAACACACACCCATGCCCGAGGGAGGACTCGAACCTCCGCCGGGACCAGCCGCACAGTCCATGACTCCAGTGCCTTAGACAGCTCGGCTAAGTCATTTTAGAAGAGGGATGACTGGACAGAATTGGTTGCATTGTTTTTAGTGACTCATTTGTTGTGCACCTTGAGAATGCTCCTTTGGCCATGCAGGTTGCAATGTACTTCTAACACAATGCAGAAAATGTTTTTAACACTGTTATTTATTTATTTACATAGCGTATGATTTACACTGGCTTTGTGACCAATGATAAAATATTCTACAAAATACGTCAATGAAAAATACAAAATAGAATAAGATCAAAGAGATGAAATGTATAATGCAACAAGACAATAAACAAAACCTAACAGCCGGCCGGGTGGCCGAGCGGTTCTAGGCGCTACAGTCTGGAACCGCGCGACAGCTAAGGGCGCAGGTTCGAATCCTGCCTCGGGCATGGTTGTGTGTGATGTCCTTAGATTAGTTAGGTTTAAGTAGTTCTAAGTTCTAGGGGACTGATGACCTCAGATGTTAAGTCGCATAGTGCTCAGAGCCATTTGAACGATTTTTTGAAGACCTGACAAGGTTAAGAATCTCAGAACGTTAATCTAAGCAGATTAGAGACCAGCTGAATGAAAGAAACTCTAAAAGAACTGGAGTCATTGACAATCTCTGAAGAAGGAATCAAGAGCCGAAAAAAAGATGTTCAAATGGCTCTGAGCACTATGGGACTTAATTTCTGAGGTTATCAGTCCCCTAGAACTTAGAACTACTTAAACCTAACTAACCTAAGGACATCACATACATCCATGCCCGAGGCAGGATTCGAATCTGCGACCGTAGCGGTCGTTCGGTTCCAGACCGTAGCGCCTAGAACCGCTCGGCCACTCTGCCGTCAAAAAAAAAGAGGTTTTGGGAAAAAAATACACAAGGAAAAGGAAGCTGTGACTGGCTCAAGTTCATAAGGTTCTTTAAGGGAACCATCGAAATTAATGTAATGTTAAAAACGGAAAAAAACAATGTATTACATCACCAACTTATCACGTTGTGCGTCCACGTTTATTGCGAAAACGGCTTACAGGAGTTGCTGCGTGACACGAACGAATTGCAAACTTTTACATTGTCGTCTGCCTTCTAGGCGAAAGCGCACGTCTTCCGCAGCGCTGCGGGCAAGCTAAACAAATTCGTGCCACACAGACCGAATTCCGAGAGCGGCTCGCTGAAAAGAGAGGCGAAATAGGCGCTGCGTGGCGCAAACGCAGAATGCCGGCCTTTCACACGGGCGGCGGCGGAAAGACAAATGGGCTCCCGCGACCACGCACCGCGGGCGCCCGCAGGCGGACATGCGTGGTCGAGGAAGACGGGCAGAGACCGCTGCGTGACCGCCAAAGCCAGCGCCGCCGCAAACAAACTCGCCGTTCCTGAGCGACGCAGGGCGGGCGTTTTTCCTGGGGTGACCCGTCCTGCTAGGGCATTCCCTCGCCACGAACCGCCTTACCTTCTGCAAGCTGCCTCATTTTTCGGCAAAGCACCGCCGTTAAATCAGGTCTTGGACCACTGCCTCGCCCTACCTCCCACCCTCTCTACCACCCACGCACTCCCTCACCACACTCACACACCACCCACACCCCCTCACACCCACACCCACACCCACTCACCCACTCACACACACACACACACACACACACACACTGCCGGACCGCTTTAATATATCTCTTCGGCGGAACTGTGGTGGAAAATATGACCAAGAGATGGGGAAAAAGGAGCGGTAGGCAGTGGTGGAAGACGGCGCGACGGATGGGCAGTGTGGGAGGGAAAAGGCGTCGGAAATGGTCCTGGGTGCGAATTTAAATTCCGTGCACGTTCGCGCCATATTTCCAAGCGGTATGAAACTGGAGACTACGGCAGGCGTGCTTTATTGCTTCAGACGTAGTTTTCGTTCCCCCCCCCCCCCCTCCCCCTCCCCCTACATATCTTGCACTCCAGTTCTCTCCTCCTCCCTCCACACCCCTCCTCTCCCTGTGCTCCCCTCTTCCTGATGATGTCTGCCTCGCGCTCTCTTGTGAGCAATGCATCGTATGCGCCTTGCCGTTCGCACGCCCGCCCGTAAAGCAGATTTCGTGTCGGCTATAATGGTGTTTGTTCGCCAGGTTGTTTGCTCCCGATGATCTAATGCGTTGCCGCAACAGGGCACTGGAGGAGTTGGGAACGAGAAGTAGGAGGCGGAGGAGGAGGAGGAGGAGGAGGAGGGAAGAACGGGCCAACAGTGTAAACAACGCGCCAGAGACTTCGGAAGTACGCCAGGAGCCGTTAAACGATCAGGAGACATCCAGTACTTGAGAAATAAAGGGTTTATCCAAGGAAGAGTGCTGCGTTTGGTCTCTGTAATGTCAGTTCCATGTCGGCAATGCGAGTATAGCTTTTCGTTAAATAAAAGGACTAAGCTCCACTCATACAAATAATCTCACTAGAGGACGGCTAGGGGACATTTCTTCCTTTTGAGTAACATCGAAGAGTAAAACGAAAAGGAAATTTAACAAGGATGCAAATGCAGAAAAACACAGAAGCAGTGTGTGCTGTATAAATATCAATAGACGAAAGGCAGATATCACACGCGAACCGAATACCTGGAATCAGCTAAGAAGAAGAAGAAGAATATAAACTAGAGAGCAAACTTACGCGCTAGTAATGACGGTTAGACTCAAAATTTAGCAAGAGCAGGAATTGTCTGCAAGAGGAGCGACTGTTAAGACTGTTTTTGAAAACAGCCCTAAATCGCACTTACTATTTCTTATATACCGCTCTCACTCTTCAGACGAACAAGAGCGTCATCAAAATATACGCTGTAAAAGATAAAAATTGACATAATACGGAAAACTTGCATTCAGTTTACGCAAAGTACATACTGGAAATAGAATATGTAATTTATGTAAGTTTTCCGTATTATCTCAGTTTGTATCTTTTACATTGTATATTCTGATGGTGCTCTTGTTCAGTGAAACCGGCAAATAAAAAAATGCTGTGTGCGACTTGTGGCCGTTTACAAAATCTTCGATCGGAAAATGACGTGAATACAATGTACACACACAATGAAAAACTTTAATGCTTGGGCGTTGTGTACCTTTGAAGGATGTGCAGGTCGTTCATGACGTAAATGTCGACAAAAGCTGAATGTATTAATTTTCTTTTATGTTTTCATACCTTATTTCGCGGCCAGTTTGGGCATTACCAACAATCTTAAGCACCTAGATCATATATACCCTGTGGGGATTAAAATGCGACACCTGTATCGTACCTCAATACAAACCGTTGCCTATAACTTCTTCTACGCTACATTCGAAGAAAGTTGTAACATGCACAGTCTGAAGACTTTGTAGCAACTCGCATGTGCCAAAGTAATCATCATACCACGGAACATAATGCAGTGTCACCGCTATGTTTAGATACAGGACGTCCCTGGAGGAATGTTCAATATTGTGGGATATGACAGGAACGACCATTCTAAGCACAAAAGTCTAGTAAACATAGGTTTTAAAACGCATACCTGAAGGAGGCAGGGGTAAAATACAGGGAGAGAGAGGCTATTTACAATTTGTACAGAAACCAGATGGCAGTTATAAGAGTCGAGGGGCATGGAGGGGAAGCAGTGGTTGGGAAGGGAGTGAGACAGGGTTGTAGCCTCTCCCTGATGTTATTCAATTTGTATATTCAGTAAGCAGTACAGGAAACAAAAGAAAAGTTCGGTGTATGTATTAAAATCCATGGAGAAGAAATAAAAACTTTGAGGTTCGCCGATGACATTGTAATTCTGTCAGAGACAGCCAAGAACTTGGAACAGCTGTTGAACGGAATGGACAGTGTCTTGAAAGGAGTGTATAAGATGAACATCAACAAAAGCAAAACGAGGATAATGGAATATAGTCGAATTAAGCTGAGGGAATTAGATTAGGAAATGAGACACTTAAAGTAGTAAAGGAGTTTTGCTATTTGCGGAGCAAAATAACTGATGATGGTCGAAGTAGAGAGGATATAAAATGTAGACTGGCAATGGCAAGGAAAGCGTTTCTGAAGAAGAGAAATTCGTTAACATCGAGTATTGATTTAAGTGTCAGGAAGTCGTTTCTGAAAGTATTCGTATGGAGTGTAGCCATGTATGGAAGTGAAACATAAATAGTTTAGACAAGAAGAGAATAGAAGCTTTCGAAATGTGGTGCTACAGAAGAATGCTGAAGATGTGATGGGTAGATCACATAACTAATGAGGAGGTATTGAATAGAACTGAGAAGAGGAGTTTGTGGCACAACTTGACTAGAAGAAGGGATCGGTTGGTATGACATGTTCTGAGGCATCAAGGGATCGCCAATTTAGTATTGGAGGGCAGAGTGGAGGGTAAAAAATCGTAGAAAGAGACCAAGAGATGAATATACTAAGCAGATTCAGAAGCATGTAGGCTGCAGAAGACACTGGGAGATGAAGAAGCTTGCACATGATAGAGTAGCGTGGAGAGCTGCATCAAACCATTCTCAGGAGTTAAGACAACAACAACAACAACAACAACCTGAAGGGCAATGAGCACTTCTTCAGTGAAGATGTTTTTAAAAGTGGTTAAGATGAGCAAGTGCCAACAGCTCTTAAAGTGTGCATTGTTGAGAACGTGTTTACCAGAATTTTTTTTTTTTTCGGATGAATTCTTGGCATATCCGTGAACCATTCCTTTTGTGACACCCTGTATACTCAGGTTGTTTACTTATACAGACATACGAGAGTTTCAACATAAATAAGAGACATCTTTGTTGTTGAGGTCTTCAGTCAGATGTCTGAATTGATGCAGCTCTCCACGCCATCCTACGCATGCCTGTTGTTCTCTACATAACTACTACAACCTGCATTACCCTTGGAGCTGCCTGCTGCTTGATGTAGTTAGGCCTGCAGCTTTTGCTCCTCTACACTTTCCACTTACCAAACTGACTACTCCTTCATGCCTCAGGATCCGTTAAACACAGTTAAGTCAAGTAGTGCCATAAATTTCTTTCCTCGTCAGTTCGATTCGGTATCTCTTCATGAGTACCTAATCTACCCATCTGATCTGCAGTACTCCTCCGGAGCACTACATTTCAAAAGCTTATATCCTCTCCTGCTTCGCACTTTTCGTCTTCCATGTTTCATCATCCGTACAAGTGTACACTCCTTCCGAAGAGACTTAATAACACTTATATTTGCATTCGATGTTAATATAATTCTCTGATAAGAAACTCATTTCTTGCCATTACCAGTCTGTATTTTATATCTTCCCTGATTCGCCCACCATCAGTTATTCGCTCCACAAACAAACAACTAGTTTGCCTTTAGTGTCTCATGTAATCTAATTCTTTCCGCATCGCCTCGTTAATTTTGCATTTTCATATACATTGACTACAAACGGGTATGGTCTAGCCGCCGTTAATGGCCGATAATGCTCGAAACTGGTCCGACAATATTGCATATGTGAAAGGTAATTAATACAAGCAACTATTATCGATATGTGCAGGGAATGGACAAAAATATAGAAGCGTTGAAAACACAACACATTAGCATGCCTAATGTGGTACAGGAAAACCGTTGGCAATCAAGATCTTCAGTCGTCTCGGAATACGTAAATGCAGGTCCTGCATAGTTGTCAAGGGAATCTTACACTAATCTTCCTGCTAAATAGTGGTAAGTTAAATTATCGACTTAACGATGATGATAGATAGCGATCGCGCACTACTCACTCCAAAATAGATCAGAAAGGCTCAATAGTACTGACATGTGGAGACTGTGGTTGACAGGCGAGATGCGACAATTCATCCTCGTACTCTCGAAACCAGTCCTGCAACTTATTGGGAACATTTCACAGCAGCCGTTCGTGGCCGAATACAGCAGCGCAAACTGCAGGCTTGGCTATCACCTGCAGTTACGTTCAAGCTTCCTTTTCTTGCACTGTTTTCATATTTTCGCCCAACGCCTGTCTATGATCGACATTTTACCAAAGCAGTCATTACAAATTACACTGAGCAAGAAATAATCCCTCCCAAAATATTAGCAGTTGACATTCGAACACAGTTAAAATAACAAATGATAATATCACTGTACCAACTGACACGACATCATTGCCCTCAGCCTCTCTAGGAAGTAGCGTTGCCACCAGCCACAGCTGTAACTAGTCACCAGTAGCGGAATGTACCTGAGTATCATGATTGATTTCCACCACGTCTGCTGATACCTCCAACCTGACCGCGCTCCAACCTCGGAAACGCCGGACCGATAATAGTGCCATATAATTCGTACCCAAGACAGCGGTGCGTGTCCTTCCGCGTCGGGCATGTGGGAGAGGGAGGGGGGGGGGGCACTACCGCGTAATCTGCAAGGCCTTGCGGTATGGAATTGAGCAGCTTCGTATTTCGAGTTCTTCTCCTAGCTTAAAACGCACATAGATTTCCAATATTTGTCTACAGACACTCCTATCCACGATTCTGCCCTCTGGGACACAGATTTCTTTAAGATTTTTACCACCTTCATGGAACCCGCCCACTTGCTGTTACGAAAGTCTAGGTTTCCTTTGTTACACAATCATCGGACATTCTGATGATGTGCCCACAGAATAACAGACTTTTCTTTTTAATCGATGATAGTACTGGTTCTACACTGGGGAGACAAAAGTAACAGGATACCTCGTGGTATCGTGTTGCACCTTCTTTTGCCTCTCGTATTGCAGCAGCTCGACGCGGTATGGACTCAACAAGCCGTTGGAAGTCCCGTGCTAAAACGTTGATCCATGCTGCCTCTATAGCCGTTAATAATTGCAAAAATGTTACCGGTGCAGGATTTTGTGGACAAATTCTCGATTATGTTCTATAAGTGTTCGATGGGATTCATTTATGGAGATCTTGGGGTGGCCACATCATTCGCTCGAATTGTTCAGAATGTTCGTTAAACCGATCGCGAGCAACTATGGCCCGCCGATATGGCGCATTGTCATCCATAAAAATTCCATCGTTGTTTGGGGACATGAAGTCCATGACTGCTTGCTAATGGTCTCCAAGGAGCCGAACGTAACCGTTTATAGAGTCAACAATCTAAATCTACATATATACTGCGCTAGCCACCAAGCAGTGTGTGGCGGAGGGCACAATTCGCGCCAAAGTCGTATTTCCCCCCGTCTGTTCCACTCGCGGATCGTGCGAGGGAAAAACGACTGTCTGAACGCCTCAGTGCGAGCTCTAATTTCCCTTATCTGTGAATGGTGATCATTGGGTGATCTGAAAGTTGGTGGTAATAGTATATGCTCTACATCCTCGGCGAAGATATGATTTCGGAATTTAGTGAGCAGCCCCTTCCGCTTAGAGCGCCGTCTACCTGCAAATGTGTCCCACTTCAAACTTTCTATGAGATTTGTAACGCTCTCTCGATGGCTAAATGTACCATTGCCGCTCTTCTTTGGACCTTCTCAATCTCTTGAACCAGACCCAACTGGTAAGGGTCCCATACAGACGGACAATACTCCAATACTGGACGAAGTAACGTATTGTAAGCAATTTCCTTTGTTGAAGGACTGCACCGCTTCAGGATTCTACCAATAAACCGCATTCTAGAATTCGCCTTTCCCGTTACTTGTGTAATCTGATCATTCCATTTGAGGTCATTTCGAATAGTCACACACAGATACTTAACAGATGTTACCACTTCCAAAGACTGGGCATTTATTTGGTACTCGCCTTGTTACATGCAGCAGGTTAAACTTACTATCATTGAGAGATAGCTGCCAGTCATTACACCACGAATTTATTTTCTGCAAATTCTCATTGATTTGTTCACAACTTTCGTGTGATACTGCTTTTCTGTAGACAACAGTATCATCGTCAAACAGTCTAATGCCGCTGTCAATACCATCAACCAGATCGTTTACGTAAATCGTAAAAAGCAGAGGACCCATTACACTGTCCTTGGGCACACCTGACGTTACGCTTGATTCTGTTGAAGTCACCCAGTTCAGGACGGCATACTGCTCCCTGTCTGTTAGAAAACTATCTATACAACCGCATGGGTCATCTGATAGGCCGCAAGCGCGTACTTTTTGGAACAAGCGACAGTGCGCAACTGAGTCGAAAGCCTTTCGGTCGAGGAATGTGGCATCAACCTGGGAGCCGGTATCTAGAGCCTGTTGTATATCATGCACAAAGAGGACCAGCTGTGTCTCGCATGGCCGCTGTTTCTTAAAACCTTGCCGGTTTCTGCAGATGAGCTTCTCAGAGTCAGTCGGTTCACTTGGACGATAGGATCCAGTCCATTCAATGTAAACACGGGCCACACCCTTATGGAGCCACCAGCAGCTTGCACAGTGACTTTTTGACAACTTGCGTCCATGGCTTCGTAGGGTTTGCGCTACACTCGAACCCTGCCATCAGCTCTTACCAACTAAAATAGGGCCTCATCTGACTAGGCAATAGTTTTCCATTCGTCTGGGTCCAACCGACATGCCTACGAGCCCAGGAGAGGCGCTGCGGACGATGTCGTGTTGTTAGCAAAGGCACTCGCGTCGGTTATCTGTTAACGTAGACCATTAACCCCAAATTTCGCTGCACTGTCCTAACGGATATGTTCGTCGTAACTTCAAATGGTTCAAATGGCTCTAAGCACTATGGGACTTAACATCTGAGGTCATCAGTCCCCTACAACTTAGAACTACTTAAACCTAACTAACCTAAGGACATCACACACATCCATGTCCGAGGCAGGATTCGAATCTGCGACCGTAGCAGCAGCGCGGTTCCGGACTGAAGCGCCTAGAACCGGTCGGCCACAACGGCCGGCTCGTCGTAAGTCCCACATTGATGTTTATGTTTATTTCATGCAGTGTTGCTTGGCTGCTGGCGCTGACAACCCTATGCAAACGCCGCTACTCTCGATCGTTAAGTGAAGGACGTCGGCCACTGCGTTGACCGTGGTGGAAGGTAATGCCTGAAATTTGGCATTCACGACACACTCTTGACGCTGTGGATCTGGCAGTACTGAATTCCCTAACGATTTCCGAAATCGAATGTCCCATGCATCTATCTCCAACTACTATTTCGCGTTCGTAATCTGTTAATTTCCGTCGTGCGGCCATAGTCATGTCGGCAATATTTTCACATGAACCACTTGAGTACAAATGACAGCTCCGCCAATGCAGTACCCTGTTATAGCTTGTATACGTGATACTACAGCCATTTGTATATGTGCATATCGCTAGGCCATGACTTTTGTCGCCTGTACAGTTCCTCATGTCATTCAAAAATGTAGCCCCATTAACCTATCTGTTGGCTAAAATTTTCCTTAATATGCAGCATTCTCGTTTGACTAATGTGTCGTCTACTCCCCACCTGTTCGTAGTCAGTCTCAGAAGCACATATTCCTCCCGGTTTGACAACCGTATCGTAGTCTCTCAACTCGGTACCATTGCTCAATGACTCTTCTTCTTTCTAGTCCTGCCGAGTCAATCCTTTGATAATCTCTCGCTTTTCAGAGTGTAGGTGTGACTTGTCACGTAGTTTACACAGTGGCATGATTTGTTGGTTGACGTGTTAGTTCTCTTATCAGTTGGAATGCCTCTCCTCAATAACGAATCCTCATCCTCCATATTTATTGGAGCGTCGTTGCTCCACGATCCCCCTGACGTCTTTGGCGTCTTCCATATTGCCAGTGAAGTATTGCCGACTGGCGCTACCTAGCGGCCCATTCCCCAGAGGTCTGTCGCTCCTGGTTGATGGTGGAAGGGGGGACGCCGAGAAGAGAGATCTGGCCGGAAACGGAGGGACGATAATATCCTCGCCACGGGAGGGCGCCGACGATCAATAGCCGGCTGGACAGCTGGACAGCTGGCCACCAGCGACGTCTATAGGTGTCCGCTGCAGCTGCGTCTGGCTGCTAGCTCCGCCAGTTAACCTGTCTGCACGGCTTTGGGTGCAGCTATCACGGAGTCCTTAGACAACTTCTGGATGTCCGATAACAATGCACTGCTTATCTGGGCAGCTTTTAAGTACTCTGACGTGTCTCATGTACAGGTTTCGGGTCTTTCACACCTTCTCAGTAATTTAAATGTCATATATACCACCGAGCGGGGTGGCGCAGTGGTTAGACACTGGACTCGCATTCGGGAGGACGACGGTTCAATCCCGCGTCCGGCCATCCTGATTTAGGTTTTCCGTGATTTCCCTAAATCACTCCAGGCAAATGCCGGGATGGTTCCTCTGAAAGGGCACGGCCGACTTCCTTCCCAATCCTTCCCTAATCCAATGAGACCGATGACCACGCTGTCTGGTCTCCTTCCCCAAACCAACCAACCAACCAATCATATATACCAGCGCTAATCCTCAAACATGCAATATTGGTCGCTGTGTACTTGATTCTATCAAACATTATATACCAGAGATCCAACTTCGGCCGTTGTCGAACAATTTCTATCCTGCACTGGTTTCTTCTTCTCGTCTTGCCTACAACAGTCAATAACTCGATCATCTTACTGCATACACAAATATTTTTTCCTCATTTATTCTATGTTCCACTCCTGATTTACCTTACTCTGGCTGTTTTAGATAGTCCCTACTGTCCCTCCTCTACTGCCCCCTTCTGTGCTGTCCCTTTCCATTCTACCTTGTCCCTACTCTCTCTCCCCTTTATTGTCCCTCCCCCACTGATTCTCCCCTACTGCCTCTTCCCAACTCTCTCTTCATCTCATTCCTACTCCCCCTTTCCTACCACCCCCCTCCCTTTTCATACTGCTCCTTAACTACTCCCTCTTCGTTATTGACCCTTTCCTGCTCCTCCTTCGCTACTCGTCTTTCCTTAATGCTCCCTTTCCTACTACCTCTTCCATATTGCCTCTTCTCTGTGGTTTCTCTCTATTGGCTCTTTCCTGCTCGTCTTTCCCCACTTGTGCTCCCCTGCTCTTCATTCCCAACTCGTCTTTCCTCACTGCCCCGTTTTGTATTGCCTCTTCCATTCTGCCTTTTACCTACTCTCTCTTGTTTATTATGTTATGCCTACTATGTCTCGACTACTGCCCCACCCCTATACTGCCTCTTCCCTACACTATCTGTTTCACACTCTTCGCCGTTTCTTAAATGACTGGTTCATTTTAATCTTTAAATTCCTTTTCACACTACCTTGCAGATGATTACAATACATTGTTAGCAATTTCCCTCTGTTATTCAGATTTCAATGTTACTCCATATATTAACAGTTACGTAAATTAGGTGCTTGACATCTACACAACTATGTGATACTAACAAATTCACTATGTCTAGGGAAGTGGCCAATGCCGAATTAAGTCTATTTTTTATGTCATTGACCATTATGTGCGAAGTTGATGGTAAACAAAATTAGTGCTGTTAATTTTACTTGCTATACGTCGTATATCTTGGACATGTTATGCTGATTATTTTCTGCTGAAGTAATATGTAGTGTACTATTAGTTTGACGTTTGCCAGTGCAAGCTTTGGCTTTTTTTCTGGATACCTATGATAACATCGGCTGGTATAAATAACATATTTTTTTATCAAGAAGAGCTATATTTGCATTTTGAACCTCTGTAACACTGTTCGCAAGTGTTATATGTTACGTAACAGGTACCAGTAACAGTTTTGTTGCCGCGGGGGATTAGCCGAGCGGTCTGTCATGGACTGTGCGGCTGGTCCCGGCAGAGGTTAGAGTCCTCTCTCGGGCATGGGTGTGTGTGTTTGTGCTTAAGATAATTTAGGTTAAGTAGTGTGTAAGTGTAGGGACTGATGACCTTAGCAGTTAAGTCCCATAAGATTTCACACACATTTGAACAGTTTTGTTGAACGTATTTAAGAGGTGTGTACATCGAGCCACTTGACTGAAGCTTGAAACTTGTCTCAATGTTTAAACGATGATCGTTGTTAAGCCAGAGTAGTAGAAGACAATTAACAACTACAAATGATCAAAAAAGGAATACTATCAGTAGTAAGATGCCTCGGGTGGCACTGGAAGTGGAGGGAGAAAACGTTGAAACGTTGACCTACTGTGTGCGGAAATGTTGCTCCTTATGTCTTAACTGTTACGGAAGTTCATCAGTATTTTTAGAGACTTGTAGAGCTTACGTGATTTTTAATAAATTAAAAAATTCTGTCGTAACTGCCTTCAATGCGAAAGAAGGAAAACTTACCCGAAGACTTTCGGTCCTACGTAAATGTAATAATGTATCTACAGGTTCAGACTGTGTTCGTGTAACCCACGCTCTCATTTGCTGCATAGTTACGTTTCAAGTTGCTCTAATGCTCCTTGTTACAAATTTGCACCTTGTACTGATTACAATGCATTTTTTTTGTCGTGGGCTTGCAGCGTTGTAAATATCTTGCAAATACATTAAATAATTTTAGCCAGTAACGCTGCTACACGCTGTTACAGCTACATAGTTATTGTTTTAACAGTTGCTGACTGTTTCTGCGATGTCCTACGTTGACGATTGGTGGTACAATTGTGTGTGTGTGTGTGTGTGTGTGTGTGTGTGTGTGTGTGTGTGTGTGTGAGAGAGAGAGAGAGAGAGAGAGAGAGAGAGAGAGAGAGAGAGAGGAGGGGGGGATTATGGAATCTAAAATTCATCAACTTGTTTGTTGGATACTTTGGTTACTTATGATCAAGCGTCGATTTTAGATATTACTATTCATCTCGTACAATGACAGTCGTTCGGAAGGCGAATAATAATCTTGTAGCTGAATGCTCTCTTGTGGCGGAAGTATGACAAAAACTGCGAGATACTGTTTTATGATGCCACAGCAATAAAAACGACCATAAACCGCAGTGAGGGGTCGTCTGTCGCATTTTGCAGACAGAGACAGACATTGTGGAGTTATCAGGGCCTCTGAAGTCACCCTGTCGGACATGATTCGAACCCTCGCCGCGCGCGCATACACACACACACACACACACACACACACAAGCGCGAGGTGGCGGAGAAAAAGGAGCAAAAGAGAGGACTGTAAACCTTTTTTGTACACGCGCACTGGCTCCGAGCTAATATTAACCACTGGGAAGAATTCTAAGAAAATCGGCTTTCCTTAAAATAAATAGCCTGGGTCCCAGCGGTCCAAATATCTGTTCAAACATCCGCCGGCGTCCGTTTAACAGCTCTGCGCTCGCAGCCACACGCCGAGCGGAATTCCTCGGAAGCGTCGGGCCCAACACGGGCAACAGGAAACAAAAAGGAAAAGAAGTAGCGCTGCGAGGTTTACTGTGTGTAACACTCGAGGGATGTGTTCGCGAGCGTAGGTCGGAGTTGTGTTCCACGTAGTGCACCGCGCCCGTAGTTGCAGACAAGTGTGCCCACATGCAGTTCCCTCGAGAGGTCTGCGCTCTGCTACAGACGTTCTCTCGTATCCTACACTTACGTAGTTGTTAAACAGTGAAATAAAAGTATCATAGCGTATGACGACGTAGTGGTACTCGAAGCTGGCCCAGCAACATTTTGTGTTAGTGACCACTTAACTGCGGAGTACTGGGATATGAAATTCTTTTTTTTTTTTTGTTTCTTTTGTTGTTGGTGGTGACGGTCTTTAGTAGTAGTAGTAGTAGTAGTTATTTTTATTCATCCATAGATCACTTTCACAAGGATATTGGATATGTCATGGTATTGCAGTTTAAGAACAACACAAATGTTTTGATTCAACTGTCCACAGTAGTCTATCCAGTGGAAGCCTCTTCATCTCTGTGTAACTACCACAATCTGCACTAAGGTGATGAAAGTCAGGGGATAGAGAGATGAGCATACAGAGATGGTGGTAGTGTCGCGTACACACGGTATAAAACGGCACTGCATTGACAGATCTGTCATTTGTACTCAAGTGCTTCATATGAAAAGGTTCCGACGTGATTGTTGCCGCACGACGCATTGGACAATCCCTTTCGGAAATAGTTAGAGAATTCAACATTTCCAGATCCACAGTGTCAAGAGTGTACCGAGAATACCAAATTTGGGGCATTACCTCTGACCATAGACAACGCAGTTGCCGACGGCCTTCACATATCGGCCGTGAGCAGCGGCGTTGGCGTAGACCTCTCAGTGCTAAAACACAAGCAAGCCTGCGTGAAATGACCGTAGAAATCAATGTGCGACGTACGATGAACGTATCCATTAGGACATTGCGGTGAAATAAGGCGTTAAAGGGCTGTGGCAGCCGACAGTTGACGAGAGAGCGTTTGCTGACATCGCCTGCAGGGTGTCTCCCGGGCGTGTGACCGTATCGGTTAGACCCAAGACAACTGGCAAAACGGTAGCCTATTCAGATGAGTTCCTGTTTCAGTTGGTAAGAGCTGAAAGATGAAAGTAATGAGAAGCAGCGGAAATGGGGTCAGCGAGGAACTTTTCATCAGGATTGGTGGTCATGAAATTGGTGAATTTAAGGAATTCGGCTACCTAGGCAGCAAAATAACCAATGACGGACGGAGCAAGCGGGATGTCAAAGCAGACCAGCACCGGCAAAAAGTGCATTCCTGGCTAAGAGAGGTTTACTGGTATCAAACATAGGTCTTAATTTGAGGAAGGTATTTCTGAGAATGTACGTCTGGAGCACAGCGTTGCGTGGTAGCGAAATATGAACTGTGCGAAAACCGGAACTGAAGAGAATCGAAGCACTTGAGATGTGGTGCCAGAGACGAATGTTGAAAATTACGTGAACTGATAAGGTAAGATGGCAAAGTAAACGAATTCCTTGCGTCAAACCAGTCAGACGGCTGATGACTCATAAAAAAATAAATAAATAAAAAGCTGATGATAGACTTCGACTGTGGCGGTGTCTGCATACTGGTGTGGGCTGTGTTCACATGGAATGGACTGTGTCCTCTGGTCCAGCTGAACCGATTGCTGACTGGAAATGGTTATGTTCAGCTACTTGGAAACCATTTGCAGCCGTTCATGTCCTTAATGATCTAAAACAACGATGTCACTTCAGATTTCTTGATGATTGGTTTGAAGAACATTCTGGAGGATTCGAGCGTGTGATTTGGCCGCCCAGGTCACCCGACATGAATCCAATCGAACATTGATGGGACATAATCGAGAGGTCAGTTCGTGCACAACATCCTGCACCGGCAACACTTTCGCAATTGTGGACGGCTAGAGAGGCAGAATGGCTCAATATTTCAACAGGGGAGTTCCTACGACTTGTGGAGTCCATGCCACGTCGAGTTGCTACACTAGTCCGGGCAAAAGGATGTCCGACACGATTTTAGGAGGAATCCCGTGCCTTTTGTCACCTCAGTATACATCCATTTTAAACTCCTTACAGTACCCAAACTGTGATCCCCATATATAATTTGTACCAGACATCATTCCGTTACCAAATTAACAATTTCGTGATGCCGCAGATGTGTCGTATCAGCCGACCCCTTCTTTTAGTCAAGTTGTGCGACAGATTCTCTCTTTTCCCCAGTTCCCATCAGTATCATCACATTTATTATTCGATTCACCCGTCTAAAGTTCATCTTGTATCACCATGTATCAAAAGCTTATGCTTCTTTTCCGAATTGCCTATCGTGTACGTTTCAGTTGCATACAAGACTGTACGCCAGAGAAATGGATTCTGAAAAGAATTCGCAACACTTAAATTTGTTTTGACTGAAATGATCCTCAGTATCTGTAAAATACGTGTGTTCAATGTGGAAGACACATTCGTAGGTAATAGATTCTGTTTATCGACTCATAGCGGAAAGATAACTACGGAGTAGCTGTTACCTTTTCACTACGAGTTGTTAAAAAGAATCTCTATCACCTGAGGATGCGTTTTCAATTGACGAGGAAGCGGTCGTGACATTGAATAGAAATATTTTACAGCCAGAGCGAATCATTCCGTACAAAACGTGGAATTTTGACCTTGGTAGCCCGCAGTTTAAAATAGCATACTTAAATTTATATTAGCTGTTAACAAATTCCTTATTTTCAGAAGTACTTTTCTTGCTATTACAGGCTACATTTCAAATCTTTCCTGCTTCTGTCAACATCAGTTACTTTGCAGCCCAAATAACAAAATTCATCTACCACCTTTACTGTCCTATTTTCTAGTCTAATTTCCTCAGAAACGCCTGATTTACTTCGACTATATTCCGTTATATTTGTTTTACTTTCAGTTATGTATCTCTTATAATTTTTTTCGCGGACACGGACAAAAAGGAATAATGACAAAAATAAAAAAAATACATAGTAATTCATAAAAAATAGCTACTTCATGTGACTGGTAAAGACTGAAACAGGATTTTTCCATGTTCGCAAAGCTCGTGATATTTCCGTGGATTCCGAGCAAAAATACTGCCACCAAGATACTGTTCTCGAATTCATCTCGAAATCGACTCCAGCCAAACACTGCAGATACTCCCGTCAACCTGGTCCAGCACAGTGGTCCTAGCACAAGGACGAGAAATGAGTAACCGACCGAGGCGAAATGGGTTATGCCGTTATGGGAAGCAGCTGCGACATATGGCGTGGCTAGAGAATACACAATGATGCAACTGGCGCCAGTAGGAGTTGCCTAATTCACCTACTTAGAAATGCTCTTTTGCTGGTTCCCTCTGCACAGGAAACGAGAGTGTAGCATATCTCTCGAAACGAGATTACCAGCTGTGTTCGTTTACGCTCTGAGGTACCTAAAGACATAGTCGAACATAGAAGAAAAGGCTATGTCACTTATCATGTCATTTTGTGACGTTTTGATCAATATTAACCGACAAATACGTAAATATGAATGAACAAATATTGCAGGAAAAGGACCTAATAAATGTAGGTTACTCTATTAGTAGCCTCCCATAGTTCGCTTTAAATATATTAAGAAAAAATGCGTATGTTTTCATTATTTTCTTGGGCGTTTTAATAACCTTTCGGCAATTCTAAAATAATGAAATACTTGCTAATTTTTACATAACTGGGAGATCCTAAGTGCCTTGGCTTATTAAAAACAGCCATTCTACTATTAACCAGCAATGACATAAGGAAACGAGGAAAAATGCGTGTCTCATGATCCACCGTCATCTGAATCGGAGTGATGCCTTTTGCGGAAATAGTGGAACGACTGTAACTTTGCGAGTATAATTTTAGTGACAAAATGACTGACACCTGCAGTTTCGGCAAATTTTGAAATGTGTGACAAATGAACAATCACGAGAACACCTCTGTCTGACATCAGTCTCTCGATTTGACGTACCTGTAGACCCCAATAACATTGTATGTTTATTTAAGCAACTACTAGTCTGCTCTCACGAATCTGATGGGGAATGTCATATGACTGTTCCCGTGTGGTGGTTTTCCCTCTCTTTCCTCTTTTTCCTTTCCTTGGTGTTCCCTTTGCAACTACATCAAGGTCTGGTAACGGAGTTAGTGTCACAGACTACTAGTGCAGGGATTCCCAGTTCGATAACCGAAAACCATTCTGCACATTACCATCCCACAATAGTACTTACTAGTCTCTGGGAATCGAATAGGGGACCCCAGCGTTAGTAGTTAGTGACCTCAAACACTTTTATAGGCCATGATAAAATTGTAATCGGCGTAGAAAAGCAGGACGGAAAACAGTGCAGATAAGAAAATAACGAGGGGGGAAAATGTCCTTGAGAATACCAGTATGAGTTCAGGGCCAGACACGGCACCGAGACATATCATTTTTCATTTTAATGTTTGCCTGCCGGTGTGGCCTGCGGTTCTAGGCGCTTCAGTCTGGAACTGCGTGACCGCTACGGTCGCAGGTTCGAATCCTGCCTCGGGCATGGATGTGTGTGATGTCCTTAGGTTAGTTGGGTTTAACTAGTTCTAAGTTCTAGGGGACTGATGACCACAAATGTTAAGTCCCATAGTGCTCAGAGCCATTTGAACCATCATTTTAATGTTTTTGGCAATTTTTCAGTTGCATTCCGGCGTCCTTAACATGCGAATACTCGATGAAAAACTGTTATCATGCACTTATTATGGAGTGTAGCCATGTATCGAAGTGAAACATGGACGATAAATAGTTTAGACAAGAAGAGAATAGAAGCTTTCGAAATGTGATGCTACAGAAGGATGCTGAAGATTAGATGGGTAGATTACATAATTAATGAGGAGGTATTGAATAGAATTGGGGAGGAGTTTGTGGCACAACTTGACTAGAAGAAAGGATCGGTTGGTAGGACATGTTCTGAGGCATCAAGGGATCACCAGTTTAGTATAGGAGGGCAGCGTGGACGGTAAAACTCGTAGAGGGAGACTAAGAGATGAATACACTTAGCAGATTCAGAAGGATGTAGGCTGCAGTAGGTACTGGGAGATGAAGAAGCTTGCACAGGACAGAGTAGCATGGAGAGCTTCATCAAACCAGTCTCAGGACTGAATACCACAACAACAACAACAACAACAAGCACTTATTTTACAGTAAAGAATTTGCCGTTAACGTAATAGACGAAAGAAATTTGCGCAACAATGAGTAACTACACGCAACAAGCGGCTACACGGGTAGCAGGGGTTGTGTGGCGTGGGCTGGGCTGTTTTTTAGGTTAGATGGCCTTGGGCAAGTACAGAAAGGGCAACAGCCTCAACGGGTGCGGGGCAAAGTCAGGACATGCGGGGACCAAGCACCAATCGGTATTGTAATTGTAAACTGTCGAAGCTGCGTTGGTAAAGTACCGGGACTTCAAGCGCTGATAGAAAGCACCGAAGCTGAAATCGTTATAGGTACAGAAAACTGGCTGAAGCCAGAGATAAATTCTGCCGAAATTTTTACAAAGGTACAGACGGTGTTTAGAAAGGATAGATTGCATGGTGGAGTGTTCGTCGCTGTTAGTAGTAGTTTATCCTGTAGTGAAGTAGAAGTGGATAGTTCCTGTGAATTATTATGGGTGGAGGTTACACTCAGCAACCGAGCTAGGTTAATAATTGGCTCCTTTTATCGACCTCCCGACTCAGCAGCATTAGTGGCAGAACAAGTGAGAGAAAATTTGGAATACATTTCACATAATTTTTCTCAGCATGTTATAGTCTTAGGTGGAGATTTCAATTTACCAGATATAGACTGTGACACTCAGATGTTTAGGACGGATGGTAGGGACAGAGCATCGAGTGACATTATACTGAGTGCACTATCCGAAAATTACCTCGAGCAATTAAACAGAGAACCGACTCGTGGAGATAACATCTTGGACCTACTGATAACAAACAGACCCGAACTTTTCGACTCTTTAAGTGCAGAACAGGGAATCAGTGATCATAAGGCCGTTGCAGCATCCCTGAATATGGAAGTTAATAGGAATATTAAAAAAGGGAGGAAGGTTTATCTGTTTAGCAAGAGTAATAGAAGGCAGATTTCAGACCACCTAACAGATCAAAACGAAAATTTCTGTTCCAACACTGACAATGTTGAGTGCTCAAGGCAATCGTAAAATGCGTTTTAGACAGGTACGTGCCGAGTAAAACTGTGAGGGACGGGAAAAACCCACCGTGGTACAACAACAAAGTTAGGAAACTACTGCGAAAGCAAAGAGAGCTTCACTCCAAGTTTAAACGCAGCCAAAACCTCTCAGACAAACCAAAGCTAAACGATGTCAAAGTTAGCGTAAGGAGGGCTATGCGTGAAGCGTTCAGTGAATTCGAAAGTAAAATTCTATGTACCGACTTGACAGAAAATCCTCGGAAGTTCTGGTCTTACGTTAAATCAGTAAGTGGCTCGAAACAGCATATCCAGACACTCCGGAATGATGATGGCATTGAAACAGAGGATGACACGCGTAAAGCTGAAATACTAAACACCTTTTTCCAAAGCTGTTTCACAGTGGAAGACCGCACTGCAGTTCCTTCTCTAAATCCTCGCACAAACGAAAAAATGGCTGACATCGAAATAAGTGTCCAAGGAATAGAAAAGCAACTGGAATCACTCAATAGAGGAAAGTCCACTGGACCTGACGGGATACCAATTCGATTGTACACAGAGTACGCGAAAGAACTTGCCCCCCTTCTAACAGCCGTGTACCGCAAGTCTCTAGAGGAACGGAAGGTTCCAAATGATTGGAAAAGAGCACAGGTAGTCCCAGTCTTCAAGAAGGGTAGTCGAGCAGATGCGCAAAACTATAGACCTGTATCTCTGACGTCGATCTGTTGTAGAATTTTAGAACATGTTTTTTGCTTGAGTATCATGTCGTTTTTGGAAACCCAGAATCTACTATGTAGGAATCAACATGGATTCCGGAAACAGCGATCGTGTGAGACCCAACTCGCTTTATTTGTTCATGAGACCCAGAAAATATTAGATACAGGCTCCCAGGTAGATGCTATTTTTCTTGACTTCCGGAAGGCGTTCGATACAGTTCCGCACTGTCGCCTGATAAACAAAGTAAGAGCCTACGGAATATCAGACCAGCTGTGTGGCTGGATTTAAGAGTTTTTAGCAAACAGAACACAGCATGTTGTTATCAATGGAGAGACGTCTACAGACGTTAAAGTAACCTCTGGCGTGCCACAGGGGAGTGTTATGGGACCATTGCTTTTCACAATATATATAAATGACCTAGTAGATAGTGTCGGAAGTTCCATGCGACTTTTCGCGGATGATGCTGTAGTATACAGAGAAGTTGCAGCATTAGAAAATTGTAGCGAAATGCAGGAAGATCTGCAGCGGATAGGCACTTGGCGCAGGGAGTGGCAACTGACCCTTAACATAGACAAATGTAATGTATTGCGAATACATAGAAAGAAGGATCCTTTATTGCATGATTATATGATAGCGGAACAAACACTGGTAGCAGTTACTTCTGTAAAATATCTGGGAGTATGCATGCGGAACGATTTGAAGTGGAATGATCATATAAAATTAATTGTTGGTAAGGCGGGTACCAGGTTGAGATTCATTGGGAGAGTCCTTAGAAAATGTAGTCCATCAACAAAGGAGGTGGCTTACAAAACACTCGTTCGACCTATACTTGAGTATTGCTCATCAGTGTGGGATCCGTACCAGATGGGGTTGACGGAGGAGATAGAGAAGATCCAAAGAAGAGCGGCGCGTTTCGTCACAGGGTTATTTGGTAACCGTGATAGCGTTACGGAGATGTTTAACAAACTCAAGTGGCAGACTCTGCAAGAGAGGCGCTCTGCATCGCGCTGTAGCTTGCTGACAGGTTTCGAGAGGGTGCGTTTCTGGATGAGGTATCGAATATATTGCTTCCCCCTACTTATACCTCCCGAGGAGATCACGAATGTAAAATTAGAGAGATTAGAGCGCGCACGGAGGCTTTCAGACAGTCGTTCTTCCCGCGAACCATACGCGACTGGAACAGGAAAGGGAGGTAATGACAGTGGCGCGTAAAGTGCCCTCCACCACACACCGTTGGGTGGCTTGCGGAGTATAAATGTAGATGTAGATGTAGAAATCACGGACTTGAATGCAAAGCTTCGAGATGCCCCCCCCCCTTCCCCCCCTCACCGCTCTGTCTGTCTCTGAACTTTCGTGTGACTTTCACCAGAGTGAATGCGTTGTTGGCCGTGCGGTTCTAGGCGCTATAGTCTGGAACCGAGCGACCTCTACGGTCGCAGGTTCGAATCCTGCCTCGGGCATGGATGTGTGTGATGTCCTTAGGTTAGTTAGGTTTAAGTAGTTCTAAGTTCTAAGCGACTGATGACCTCAAACGTTAAGTCGCATAGTGGTCAGAGCCATTTGAAACATTTTGAATGCGTTGTGTCGGTGAAAAAACCGAGAGAGATGGGGCAATGGTTAGGACTTTGGACTTGACAGTGGAAAGGATGCTGGTTCAAATTATAGTGCTGCCCTGAAACACAGCATCTATCGCACTTCAGCGGCTTGACATGAGAAACTGATCTTCGAAAAGTCGAAGTCGCTTTTTACTTATTTTTGCTGAACGACTTAAGTTAGCCAAAATCATATTTCTAGATTAATCCTTCAGATCTGGATCATCTGCGATTTCTCTAATCTTATTAAAGAAAATATTGGAAAGGTTGCTTTGAAAAGATGGTCGATTTGTCTCCCTGTCTCTTCTCAATCCGACTTTCTGTTCGGCGTCAAATGACCTCTTCGTTGACGGGACGTTAACCTTAATCTGCAGCTCTTACCCCGTATGTGAAATGCCAAGTAAACCATCTCATCAGACGCATCCGAACGTCTCTGTGTAATGCGAAAATGGGCTCTAGACGTCGCGGGAAGTGGAACGGTGGATATAAAAGGTGGGCAGTATTGTGTTGGCTGTAGAGAAGCAGTAACAGCAGTCGCAGAGCTCAGTGACGTAGACCGTGGACCAGTCATTGGATATCACTTGAATAACAAATCCACGAGGGACATTTCAATCGTTCTAAAGCTGGGCAAGTCCACTGTTAGTGAGGTGATTGTGAAATGGAAACGCGAAGGAACAACCACAGCTGAAACAATACAACCCAGACCTCATGTACTGCCGTCGAGCATAGCGGAGGATTGTTATAACGAATCGCATGAAATCAGCGGAATGAATCATTCTTAAGTTCCAAATGCTACCTGCTGTCACGTTTGTACAGTGTGTATAGGAAGAAGATGGGTTTACCGTGGCCAAGAACCTCCTCACAAGCAGCACATGTATGTAGTCAATGCTAACCAACGCCTGAGATAGTGTAAAGATGAACACCACTGGACAGCGGATGAAGAGTGATTTGGGGTGATGAATCAGCTATACACTCTGGCAATCCATTTTAGTGTTTCGTATTGGCGAATGCCTGAAGATAGTTATGTCATGATTTGTAATGGCAACAGTGAAGTACAGAGGAGGTGGTTCAAAATGGTTCAAATGGCTCGAAGCATTATGGGACAACATATGAGGTCATCAGTCCCCTAGAACTTAGAACTACTTAAACCTAACTAACCTACGGACATCACACACATCCATGCCCGAGGCAGGATTCGAACCTGCGACGGTAGCAGCTGTGTGGTTACAGACTGAAGCGCCTAAAAATGCTCGGTCACAGCGGCCGGCTAATGGAAATGGTGTGACGCTATGGGGGTGTTCTTCGTGGTGCGCTTAATGTCGTAGGATGTGAATACATCCTATAGCATCATGTACCGCATACAGCAGAGGAACAGTTCTGTGCATAAAGCAACATGTGACATAATAGTTTGCGGAAAATAATATTCCTAAAATGGACAGGTCTCCAAAGTCTCCTGACGAGGTGAGCCCAATGGGACTCCTTTTTCGCTCGAGACCTCAGGGTCCGACATAACTACCTTCTTTCGGCTCTAAGGTAAGAATTGGCTGGCACTCCTGCACAAAAATTGACACCCCACTGGAAGTGTCCCCAGCCGACTCATGCCATCACAAAGACGAAGGTTGGGCACGTCCCATATTGAAATCCACTGATAGGTGACCAGATATTTTTGTTTAGATAGTGTAGTTAGTTCGTGGCCCACGTTAACCTGTATGACTTCTTCATAACTGATGGAACCGGATCGTGGCTCTGAGGAATACTGTGCTGTACGACCTCGAATGTCTAGATGTAGAGGAATGTACACTACTGGCCATTAACATAGCTACACCAAGAAGATGACGTGCTACAGACGCGAAACTTAACCGACAGAAAGAAGATGCTGTGATATGCAAATGATTAGCTTGCCAGAGCATTCACACAAGGTTGGCGCCGGTGGCGACACTTACAACGTGCTGACACGAGGAAAGTTTCAAACCGATTTCTCATACACAAACAGCAGTTGACCGGCGTTGTCTGGTGAAACGTTGTTGTGATGCCTCGTGTAAGGAGGGGAAATGCGTACCATCACGTTTCCGACTTTGATTAAGGTCGGATTGTAGCCCATCGCGATTGCGGTTTATCGTATCGCAACATTGCTGCTCGCGTGGTCGATATCCAAGGACTGTTAACAGAATATGGAATCGGTAGGTTCAGGAGGGTAATACGGAACGCCGTGCTGGATCCCAACGGCCTCGTATCACTAGCAGTTGAGATGACAGCATGGCTGTAACGGATCGTGCAGCCACGTCTCGATCCCTGAGTCAACAGATAGGGACGTTTGAAAGACAACAACCGTCTGCACGAACAGTTCAACGACGTTTGCAGCAGGATGAACTATCAGCTCGAAGACCATGGCTGCGGTTACCCTTGACGCTGCATCACAGACAGGAGCGCCTGCGATGGTGTACTCAACGACGAACCTGGGTGCACGAATGGCAAAACGTCATTTTTTCGGATGAATCCAGGTTCGGTTTACAGCATCATGATGGTCGCATCCGTGTTTGGAGACATCGCGGTGAACGCACATTGGAAGCGTGTATTCGTCATAGCCATACTGGCGTATCACTCGGCGTGATGGTATGGGGTGCCATTGATTACACGTTTCTGTCACCTCTTGTTCGCGTTGACGGCACTTTGAACAGTAGACGTTACATTTCAGATGTGTTATGAACCGTGGCTCTACCCTTCATTCGATCCCTGCGAAACACTACATTTCAGCAGGATAATGCACGACCGCATGTTGCAGGTCCTGTACGGGCCTTTCTGGGTACAGAAAATGTTAGACTGCTGCCCTGGCCAGCACATTCTCCAGATTTCTCACCAATTGAAAACGTCTGGTCAATGGTGGCCGAGCAACTGGCTCGTCACAATACGCCAGTCACTACTCTTGATGAACTGTGGTATCGTGTTGAAGCTGAATGGGCAGCTGTACCTGTACATGCCATCCAAGCTCTGTTTGACCCAATGCCAAGGCGTATCAAGGCCGTTATTACGGCCAGAGGTGGTTGTTCTGGGTAGTAATTTCTCAGGATCTATGCACCCAAATTGCGTGAAAATGTAATCACATGTCAGTTGTAGTATAATATATTTGTCCAATGAATAGCCGTTTATCATTTGCATTTCTTCTTGGTGTAGCAATTTTAATGGGCAGTAGTGTATTTCACTTGGAGGTAAAGCTGTCCAGACAGTGTTCTAAATAAAATAATGCTGTTTGCGACGGTTCCAGGAAGTGTACCAGCTCTCTTCTTCTCGGGAATTTATCTCTCCCGTTGCCATAGCAACGACGAGGACGTGACGATGCCGGACCAGCTCGCGCGCGGTTATAAACGACAGCGCTCGTGCCCGCCGCTAAAGAGACATTAATTGCGCGCAGCCTAATAGCGTTTACTCCACATAAATTTCAACCGACGCCCCGGGAGAGGGTGGAGAAAAAAGGCGCAGCGTCGTAAATTACGGAGCGATATGATTGTTGTCGGGCGTCGCGACAAGCTAACTACCGAGGGCGGCTCGCGTCCGCAGCCGCTTCCGCGACGCCGCCGCCGCCACCGCCGCGCGCTCGGTCGGCCGCGCCATTAATATCTGTTATCTGAACGGAGCCGCGCGCGTTTCCCCGAGAAAAAAGCAAGTTGGGGAAAAAAGGAAGGGTCCGGTCATGCAGCGCCGGCGCTCGTGTCCGCTGCGCATTTTCGTCCTTTTTTTTTTTTTTTTTTTTTTTGGCACACTAGCAGTGGCGGTGAAGCTTGCAGAGAGGCTGCCACAAAAATTTTCGCGTTCCAGGGACTTGTTGCAGTATCAGCGACAAGCGGCGTAACCGAAGTTTCCACAGGCCACAGTCTACGTTCTTCTCTACATACTGGAGATAGCGCTATCACAAGATTTCTCGTCATTGTACTTGCGCGCAGTTCGTTTCACTGCATACGTTAAATCCTTCGCCAACTCTTGTCTTTCTTATTTTTCTCTTCGCACGAATAATAATTGTGGTACTGCTAAGAAATGTGAAAGGAGTGACAGAATTATTGGCTGACTAAACTTTCTCTACTTAATGAGGAGCTGCTACGTTATCGTCGTACTAAGCTCATGTCTCCCTTTCTGGTGTTATTTTAGTTGCGGAAACTATGTGTCTTCATGGTACTTCTGTCTACAAATCAGCACGGATTTAGAAAACATCAACCGTCCGAAACACAGCTTGCACTGTCACGTGACATCGTGTGAACCATGAATGAATGGAAACCGGAAGATTCATGTTCATAGACTTCTGGAAAGCGGTTGACCTGATGCCCCGCTGAAGACTGTTAACGAAGTTCGGAGAGTACGGCTTAGGTTCCCAGATATATGAGGGGCTTGAATACTTCTAGAGAAACAGAACTCACTACTGTGTCCTTGACGGCGTGTGTTCACCAGAGACAAGGTTATCGTCAAGAGCCCCCTCCGGGGAAGCCTCATAGCACCGTTCTTGTTCTCCATATACATAAATTACCTGACGGATAGGGTCAGCATTAATCTGCGGCTGTTTTTTGCGAGTGACGCTGTAGTATATGGGATAGTATTGTCATAGTGATTGTAGAAAATGGTTCAAACGGCTCTGAGCACTATGGTACTTAATATTTGTGGTCATCAGTCCCCTAGAACCTAGAACTACTTAAACCTAACCTAAGGACATCACACACATCCATGCCCGAGGCAGGATTCGAACCTGCGTCCGTTGCGGTCGTGCGGTTCCAGACTGTAGCGCCTAGAACCGCTCGGCCATTTCGGCCGGCAAAAACTAGCGCCACTGATTGTAGAAAGATGACCGTTTATGACACTGGAATGAAACATTTCATTGGACCTTCTCTAGCTCTTCTTTTAGCCCTTCTAAGGGCTCTAGATTGATGAACGATAACAGTCGTCGTCCTCGAATTGCTCCTCTACTGTTCGCAGTACACAGTGTGTTCATATCCTTCCGCATTTAGGGTTCTCTTAATGACAGCAAGAAGAGAACATCAAAACGCTAAAAACACCCCCATATTGTAACACCACCTCCTCCGTGCCTCACCGTTGCCACAACACATGATGGAATATAATTTTTTCAAGACGCATATCCTTGTACCAGATTGCCAAACGGTGTAGCGTGATTCACCACTCAAAATCACTCCTTCCCAGTCATACAATGTAGGCAGCGCTGACTAAAGAAATGCGTACCTCATGAGGAGCTGTTCGATTATTGTACCGCATTCCTTTAATTCTGTACGTCCATTCCGCTAGCTGGACTCTGGCAGCACAGCGGAACTCACCACTAATTCCTTCCACTGATTTCTGTACCACGATTCTCCGAAACACTTGGCGGTCACTGTCCGTCAGTGCCTGAGGTCTGCTTGGTCTCGGTTCAGCTCTGGGTATTCCTTCGCGTTTCCACTTCACGATCACCTCACCAACACTCGATTTGCGCTCTTTTAGAAGGGCTTAAATTTCCATGATGGATTTGGAACTCAACTGACTACTTCACGTTCTCAATTGCTGATCTCTCTCGATCGCGGCCCATTGTACTGTTAGACCGAACGAGGTGGCGCAGTAGTTTAGGACTCGCATTGGGGAGGACGACGGTTCAATCCCGCGTCCGGCCATTCTGATTTAGGTTTTCCGTGATTTCCCTAAATCGCTCCAGGCAAATGCAGGGATGGTTCCTTTCAAAGGGCACGGCCGTCTCCCTTCCCCCTGCTACCCTAAACCAATGAGACCGATGACCTCGCTGTTTGCCGGCCGAAGTGGCCGAGCGGTTCTAGGCGCTACAGTCTAGAACCGCGCGACCGCTGCGGTCGCAGGTTCGAATCCTGCCTCGGGCATGGATGTGAGATTTAAGTAGTTCTAAGTTCTAGGGGACTATTGGCCTCAGCAGTTGAGTCCCATAGTGCTGAGATGCATTTGAACCATTTTGAACCTCGCTGCTTGGTCTCCTCCTCAAAAACAACGCAACCCCAACCCATTGTGCTGTTACTGCTTCTTTACTAACACCAGAATACTCTCGCACTGCTTTTATACTGGGAGGTCCGCGTCACGTGACATCTGGTGGTCAGTTCCACATTAGAGAGTGGTGTCCGGATATTTCTGATCAGATAGTGCATTTACGTTTTGGATCAACTGCCAGTTCCTACACCAATGATATGGGGTAGGGGATAAAAGAGGGTGGTACTAGAAGTACCCTCTGCAACACACTGTAAGGTGACATGCGGAGTATACAGGGTGAAAAGTATTTAAACTCTGGGAGGATGTAGGGGACATAAAAACAAATATTTTTTTCCCTAATGTCATTTTTTCCTATGAGGTGTATTTAAATCGGTAGAGGAAGATTTCTCTGGCGGCAAATTAATTAAACCAACAAACACTTTTCCTTTTTTTATGACCAAGAGACAAGACATTAACAAAACCCAATTTCAGTTACAGTAGATTTTCAAAAATTCCCCCATTGACACGTAAACAAGGGTTACACCGTCGGATCACGTTCTGTCCGATACGGACGAAAACCCCAGGAGTATCCTGAATTGTTCCAGCTGCTGCTACTACCCGGTCAACCAGATCCTCTTCTGATGCATCAGGAGTTGCGTAAGCAAGGTTGCGCATGTCTCCCCACACAAAAAAGTCCAGAGGGGACATATCTGGGGATCGATCAGGGCATGGTACAGGACCACCTCTGCCAATCCACATCTCTGAGAACCGTCGGTCCAGGAATCGACGCAAACGACGACTGAAATGAAATGTGCTGGCGCCCCGTTATGTTGTAACCTCATGCATTGTCTTGTAGGGAGCGGGACGTCTTCCAGCAATTCTGGCAGTGCTCTGGCGATAATATTGTAATACTGCCTGCCATTTAGTGGCCTAGGTAGCAGATACGGCCCAATTAAACAGTCCCCAATAACACCGACCCACGCATTAACGAAGAACAGCACTTGATGAGCGCTAGTAACTGTGGCAAGTGGGTTACCCTCAATACAAGCATGCGAATTCTGCATGTTGAAGACTCCATCACCCCCGAACGTTGCTGCATCGGTAAACAACACAAAGAATGGAAATGTAATATGCATTTCACACTGTTCCAGGTACCAATGCGAAAACTGTGCTTTGGGTGGATAATCAATTGGTTCCATGTTGTGGACACGCTGTAAGTGAAATGCACGTAACAATTGCTCTCGCAGGACTGTTCTTACATTCGTCTGATTCGTCCTTATGTTACGTGCAATTGCACGAGTGCTGATTGAAGGATCCCGCTCCACATGCTGCAAGACAGCTTCCTCAAATTACAGCGTTCTTACCGTGCGACGGCGTCCCTGTCCAGGTAATCCGCTAAATGGCCCGGTCTCACGCAGACGTTGGTACACAGCAGCAAAGGTCGTATGATGCGGGATACGGTGATTAGGATATTGTTGTTGATAAACCCGCTGTGCAGCTCGTCCGTTGTGGTGCGCTACGTAGTACGCACCAACCACGTCAGTGTACTCACTCCAGGTGTATCGCTCTATTAGTAAACAGAGACAATGCACTTCTACACTGGTGGACAGCAGTTGCCTACAACTGAAGATCGTAATACGGCCTCTAACAACTGAAGATCGTAATACGGCCTCTAACAACTGAAGAGCGTAATACGGCCTCCACCGGTTCAAATAATCCTCATAGGAAAAAACGACATTAGGGAAAAATAATTGTTTTGAAGTCCACTACAACCTCCCTGAGTTTGTCGGTTTAAATACTTTTCACGCTGTAGATATGGATGCGGGAGAAACTACTGCATACCCACTTGTCACGCGAGTCGTCAGTCGGTGAAACGAATTTCGACAGCGCGCAATGCACACAGGCTATTGTGCTCGGCGGCGTGCAGCCGGACCGCTTTGTCTGTCACTGGGAGTCCGGCGGCAGTTCTTCAGCCGTCGCAGGCAGGCGTGGCCGGATTCCTGGCGCGTATAATGAGAGCCGGCGCTCGCCCTGGCACGCGCTGTCGGCCCCCCGGAATGCCGCCGCCTCCGGGTTTGGCCCCGGCGCTACGCGTCTTCTTCTCGTCCGCCACAAAAACCGCAGGCCGTCGCAGTGACGATGACTACCGCTACGCTAATAAATCCCTGCCGACGTTTGTAGTTCTGCATCTACATCTGTACTCCGCAAGCCACCTTACAATGTGTGGTGGAGGGTGCTTCTGGCATCTCTATGCCCTCCATCCCCGCCCCCCTTCATTCTACCATTCGCGAATGGGTCGTGGGAAGAACGATAGTCGGAAAACCTCCGTATCTATGTTACTAAATGGCCAACCCGATGCACAGTGTTATCTGCGGAATGCCTATCTAGTATTTCCAGGGACAACAAACATCAGATTTTCAATATTTCATATAACTGTTGTTCGAAGTTAAAAATTTTAAATGCTTTCATAATCTACTCATTAAGAGCTATAATGTTACGTCAGACGGTTAAAACAGTAATTTGGTATTACTTACTGACACCATCCCACGGGAATCGTACGATTGGCTACGGAATTGCAAGTTTCTGTCAGACGCCAGCAGCGATCGTGTGGGATTTGGTGGACTCAATGAAGCACGCCCACTGAGCCACGCCTCCAATGACTCTGTGCACGCCCACTGAGCCACGCCTCCAGTGACTCTGTGCCATGAGCGTCCTCTGCCGCCGCAACATGGAAAGGCTGGCAGCAGCCACACTGCCCTCTCGCTCTCGGAACGTTTACGTTAATTTGTCTGGAGGAAAATGGTGGGCGGGAAAGGAAAAATTCTAAAAACACAGGCTTCAGCAAACTTAAACTATCTGTTCTGTCGACCAATGAAGGACCCTCTCCAGACGGAGTCGGAACAAATGGATGTAGCCGCGCGGGGTACCCGCATGGTTTCAGGTGTCTTGCCACTGTTCGCGAGGTTCACCCCCGTCGGAGGTTCCTGTCCTCCCTGCCGGCCGCAGTGGTCTAGCGGTTCTAGGCGCGCAGTGCGGAACCGCGCGGCTGCTACGGTCGCAGGTTGGAATCCTGCCTCGGGCATGGATGTGTGCGATGTCCTTCGGTTAGTTAGGTTTAAGTAGTTCTGAGTTCTAGGGGACTGATGACCACAGATGTTAAGTCCCATAGTGCTCAGAGCCATTTGAACCTGTCCTCCCACGGGCATGGGTGTGTACGTAGTCCGTGGCGTAAGTTTAAGTTAGACTAAGTAGTAGTGTGTAAGCCTAGGGATCGATGATCTCAGCAGTTTGGTCCCATAGGACATTACCACAGATTTCCAAAGGGATGTCACAGCACGCCTGATGAATACAGGAGCAACTACTCAACCTACTCTGGCACAGTCTGCGTAAGCTCCAATGCCAATGACAAACATTCCATTTATCATAATTGACTATACAGGCAGATACATCACTCTGGATGCAAAACTGAAGAAATACATCCATGGAACAACCAAAGCCGTCTATAAACATCATTTTGAAACGACCACAGACCAACAACTGCGACTCCGGTTCTTCGAGGCTGCGAACTCCCATTCTTTATGCATCAACCACCAGCTGATAAGTAACTGAAAGTCTTGGTTAAGTACCTGCCAGCGATGATCACCACAAAAGCTGTTGAAAAATAACTTAAATCCCTGGTATTTCCACAGGTATCATTTTATCAGTTCAAGTCTAGAGACGAAAAGAGGAACGAACTTGTACCTCAGCTGGTTGACTGTGTTACGCTTCCATCAGGTCCAACTGGCGAGTCAATCTAAGAATGTCTAAAGAATATTCCGTGCGTTTATCTGTAGTGACAAACGTGAAGTTCGGAAGAGATGCTGTTACAGTATGGACGTGATTTTCTGATTACGGCATAGATCCCTTAATTTGTTAAGAAAAAGATTCAAATGGCTTTAAGCACTATGGGACTTAACACCGGAGGTCATCAGTTCCCTAGAACTTACAACTACTTAAACCTAACTAACCTAAGGACATCATACACATCCATAATCGAGGCAGGATTCTAACCTGCAACCCTAGCAGCAGCGAGGTTCTGCACTGAAGCGCCTAGAACCACTCGGCCACAGCAGCCGGTTAAATTGTTAAATACGCTGCTAAATCGGAAGTATATGAACACATTTTAAAGCATTGTCCACTTCGTTCAGAAGAGGAACAGTTCGGGGACGATTGCTTATATCAGCATGTCACTGCACCCTATCGTGAATCGGCATGTGAGGGGCCATGTTCTACGGACAGTAACATTCCTTAAATGGACTAGCCCTCCTAGCCTCTCGAACAAATTAGAATGTCGACTTCGCTCCAGATCACTGTATGCAATGTCATTACATTCTCAGGTTACGCCTGTTGATAAAGAATCAGCTACCATTTGTCCACACACACCTCATTGAAAGTGTTCCCAGCAGTGGTTCAGTCCGTCGTAATGGCAAGGGCCTACACACCCCATATTAACACTGTGCCATCCGCACGTCTCGTACAAATTTATTTGCTTGGCGCCGGCAGCGCTAAGTCGGATTACTTGGCTTGCCGCCGTCTGCTTGTCACCTTTCCGTTGATGACAAGCTTCAAACACATTGACTTTTGCGCTCTTTAATTTTCCGGAAATCCTCTATTTTTCCGTATCGTTCCACAGACTCGAATTTTCGTTTGAAGTAACTTCTCTGCAAGTTCCACACTGTTATAATAACTATACGCCGGCCGGTGTGGCCGTGCGGTTAAAGGCGCTTCAGTATGGAACCGCGTGACCGCTACGGTCGCAGGTTCGAATCCTGCCTCGGGCATGGATGTGTGTGATGTCCTTAGGTTAGTTAGGTTTAATTAGTTCTAAGTTCTAGGCGACTGATGACCTCAGAAGTTAAGTCGCATAGTGCTCAGAGCCATTTGAACCATTAAAAAAAAATAATTATACATGCAGAGGTGATTCCACTTTCCATCAGGAGGTGTCAATAGTTTCAACACTGTTTTTGCCAAAGGCTGTCCAGTGCCGAAATATGTCTTGAATGAGGAAATGTATCCCGTACTCGAATCACACAGCATCCGAATGAATATGCCATATTTCGTAATTTTCGACGGAATGTAAACTTCAAAATTATTCCTTCACCAGTTGAGATGATTTAACTTAGATTAAACGTATCCTTAAACTTTTTGGAAAAATAAATTACGAATTGGACTTAGACAAACCGGTCGCCATTGTCCGGTTTATTGTTGCTGTCGGAAAAATGTAAAAATGATAATATTTGTCTGAATCGGTTGCGGGACATCGTTTTGCGAAATATCGGCGTGTCTGTCAATGGTTTCGTTGACCAATAATCATCGATACCTACTTTTTTTTTTTTTTTACAAATCCCATAAAGAAGCAAGCCCAAACCATTTTCGACAAATTTGGCATTTTTTAAAATCCAGTTCCCCTCAATGCGATTTTGACTGTAGTACTTGTTGGTTTAGTTGCTAATATATTCAAATAGATCGTTCCCAATACGTAATTCTACGATATCCTCGACGCTCTGTGTATAATTGAGAAATATGTGTGGACCCGGGGATCCTTCAAATTTGTTATTACTCCTCGGTAAATCAAAGTCTGTCCACTGTGCACTGCCTTCTTCGTCTGATTCATCCGAATCATTTGGCAACCGTAGTGTTCGCCGAATTCTTCTTGGACGTATTTCACTATCTTCCTACGATTCTGCTTCACTTTCAATTTTTTGATATCCAGTGTCTTCTTCTCAGTCGCCCAAATCGTCCGGAAAGTCAGACAAGACGTCCGCGCATTCTTCGTAAACAATCCTATTGTCTCTTTCGTCCACCATGATGAAAGGGTACAAGTACTTATAAAAAGAAAATACTTGTTGACGTGTGTAACGTATTGTTACCTAAACAAAACACCGACAGAATGCAAAAGATACTAACGTGCTGTCGCCGGCCGCTGAGCGATACTATGCACACGACACCACTGTGGTGTCGCCAACCGTTGAGCGCTGTTTCGAGCACGACACCACTGTAGTGTCGCCGGATGGTTCAAATGGCTCTGAGCACTATGGGGCTTAACAGCTGAGGTCATGTCCCCTAGAACTTAGAACTAATTAAACCTAACTAACCTAAGGACATCACACACATCCATGCCCGAGACAGGATTCGAACCAGCGACCGTAGCGGTCGCGCGGCTCCAGACTGTAGCGCCTAGAAACGCTCGTCCACCCCGGCCGGTGTGTCGCCGGACTGCATAGTGTTAATGACTGATAATAGGCGTCCTGATACTTTTGATCAAATAGTGTGTTACAATGTGAACCAGTTATCTTCTTCTGAAATTGTGTAATGCTACCATATACAACAATATATGTTTTAAATCTTCATGAGCCGGCAGGAGTGGCCGAGCACTTCTAGGCGCTACAGTCTGGAACCGCGCGACCGCTACAGTCGCAGGTTCGAATCCTGCCTCGGGCATGGGTGTGTGTGATGTCCTTAGGTTAGTTAGGTTTAAGTAGGTCTAAGCTCTAGGGGACTGAAGACCTCAGAAGTTAAGTCCCATAGTGCTCAGAGCCATTTGAATCATTTTATGTCACAGAGGCTAGGGGTGGACACTCTCTATATTAGTGCCCACGAGTAGGTGTCCGGATTCTTTGAATCAGGCAGTATGCTTGTTTCTTGCACAGTAGACCAGTCAGCAGGAAGGAGGGACACTGCTGATGGCGACCCCTCTGTGTAGCAGGCGGAGTCCGGCCCCTCAGCGCCGCGCCGTCACGTTCCTGGATCCCAGCACAGAGCGCACGCCGCGGAGACGCAGACAGCGGACAGCTCCTCTGACCGTTGCGCAACCCGCAGCGCGCGGCCTGTCGGAATGCCGCCCTGCCGCTCAACCCACTCGCCTGACGTGTCCCCGCGGTCACTGTCAACCGCGGGACGACCTGGCGAGCCCCGCTGGCCTCCAGCTCACCTAGTGGATCGCCGCTTTAACCCTTTGCGACCACGGGCGGAATCTCACTGAAGGCGTTCCTCCCGGATAACCACTCGGGGAAAAGCTTCGTCCGGACTGAGATGTTTCGACGAGTTCCCTACTACACTACTGGCCATTAAAATTGCTACACCACGAAAATTACGTGCTACAGACGCGAAATTTAACCGGTAGGAAAAAGATGTTGTAATATGCAAATGATTAGCTTTCCAGAGCATTCACACAAGGTTGGGGCCGGTGGCGACACCTACAGCGTGCTGACATGAGGAAAGTTTCCAACCGATTTCTCATACACAAACAGCAGTTGACTGGCGTTGCCTGGTGAAACGTTGTTGTGATGCCTCGTGTAAGGAGGAGAAATGCGTACCATCACGTTTCCGACTTTCATAAAAATCGGATTTTACCTATCGCGATTGCGGTTTATCGTATCGCGACATTGCTGCTCGCGTTGGTCGAGATTCAATGACTGTTAGCAGAATATGGAATCGGTGGGTTCAGGAGGGTAATACGGAACGCCGTGTTGGATACCAACGGCCTCGTATCACTAGCAGTCGTGATGACAGGCATCTTATCCGCGTGGCTGTAACGGATCGTGCAGCCACGTCTCGATCCCTGAGTCAACAGATAGGGACGTTTGCGAGACAACAACCATCTGCACGAACAGTTCCATGACGTTTGCAGCAGCATGGACTATCAGCTCGGAGACCAAGGCTGCGGTTACCCTTGACGCTGTATCACAGACAGGAGCGCCTGCTCGCATCTCGTGGTCGTGCGGTAGCGTTCTCGCTTCCCACGCCCGAGTTCCCGGGTTCGATTCCCGGCAGGGTCAGGGATTTTCTCTGCCTCGTGATGGCTGGGTGTTGTGTGATGTCCTTAGGTTAGTTAGGTTTAAGTAGTTCTAAGTTCTAGGGGACTGATGACCACAGAAGTTAAGTCCCATAGTGCTCAGAACCATTTGAACCACTTTTTTTAAGGAGCGCCTGCGATGCTGTACTCAACGACGAACCTGGGTGCACGAATGGTATAACGTCATTTCTTTCGGATGAATCAAGGTTCTGTTTACAGCATCGTGATGGTCGCATCCGTGTTTGGCGACATTGCGGTCAACGTACATTGGAAGCGTGTATTCGTCATCGCCATACTGGCGTATCACCTGGCGTGATGGTATGGGGTCCCATTGGTTACACGTCTCGGTCACCTGTTGTTCGCATTGACGGTACTATGAACAGTGGACGTTACATTTCAGACGTGTTACGACCCGTGGCTCTACCCTTCATTCGATCCCTCCGAAACTCTACATTTCAGCAGGATAATGCACGAGCGCATGTTGCAGGTCCTGTACGGGCCTTTCTGGGTACAGAAAATGTTCGACTGCTGCCCTGGCCAGCACATTCTCCAGATCACTCACCAACTGAAATCGTCTGGTCAATGGTGGCCGATCAACTGGCTTGTCACAATACGCCAGTCATTACTCTTGATGAACTGTGGTATCGTGTTGAAGCTGCATGGGCATCTGTACGTGTACACGCCATCCAAGCTCTGTTTGACTCAATGCCCAGGAGTATCAAGTCCGTTATTACGGCCAGAGGTGGTTGTTCTGGGTACTGATTTCTCATGATCTATGCACCCAAATTGCGTGAAAATGTAATCACATGTCAGTTCTAGTATAATATATTTGTCCAATAAATACCCGTTTATCATCTGCATTTCTTCTTGGTGTAGCAATTTTAATGGCCAGTAGCTTAGTTATCATCAGATGGCAGAGGATGAGTAGAAAACTCATCGAAATGTGGAAATGCACGCTTTCTCGGCCCATTACGTTGATGAAATCTTCCCGGGTTTTCAGTCAGTTTGAGCAATGCCTTTCAACCAATTTCCTACTTATGAACCCCTATCGAAGATGACAAGTAGGGAACTAATCGAAACGTTGCAAGATTACGACGCCGTGACTCGCCTGTCACCCCGAGATTTCATTAACTCATCGAAATGCTGCACCGTGTTAAAGGTCTCAAGGCAGACTCACGCTAGATGATCACGTCGATTCATCCCAAAACGTGTTTCAACTGCAGCACTTACGTCAAATGTCTACCGTACTGAATGGAGAACCAAACGTCACGTTTTTATACGTTATGTTGATTGTGACACGTGAGCGTCTGATCCATTGCATCCTAGATGGTTCACGACGTAAGGTTATTTTCTTTCCTCTCACAGGTGTATTCTGCACTTCTCTTAATTGTTAATCTTCATTTCATTAAGGTTTTTATTGACAGACAACTCTTTCTCAGATGCTACTTGAGCTGTGGTTATCACGTAGATTATAATAAGTATTATCCTTTTTTTGCAACTGAATAGAAGATACAAAAGAATACGTGAAGCAAAGACGATTTGTAGTGCCTAACACGAATAGGTGAAACATGTTTGGCAAGAAACAATAACTACATTCAGTAGTAAAAGACGGATAATATTTATTATGGTTAGCATTTTGCTTGCTCGTAAAACATTACGGCGATTGTACAAAAAGCTAATCTTTCCTACAAACGTTTTCCCACGAAAGACGTATTATATTGAACACAATTGTTGTTTGCATTTCACGGTGATGAAGACATTACCTTGTGTGTAAACAAGAATTATATTTATCCTGAATAGTTTTTTACTAATGTTGCCATAGCAATGATACAGTCCTACACGTGTTCTCCCTCCCTCCCTCCCTCCCTTCCTTCCTTCCTTCCTTCCTTCCTTCCCCTGCCCCCGCGTTGGTACAGCCAGATGTGTTTCAATCCTCGAGTTCATTCGCCATGAAGTATAAATTGTATCCTTTTTAAGTATATTCCGCCGGATATATTTAAGCACTGATGCTGACCAGGAACATTTACGCTGTCAACTTTCATGTGGGAGAAGAAAAAGAATAAAACATACGGCCTTTGTAGTGTAAAAGACTAAATCTTTTAGGAGCTAGTTTCAAGTCGTAGACGGCCCCTGCCGCCGGACGTTCGAGTCGTCCTTCGGGCATGAGTGTGTGTGTTGTTCTTAGCGCAAGTTAGTTTAAGTAGCGTGTAAAGTCTAGGGACCGATGATCTCAGCTGTTTGGTCCCTTACGAATTCACACACATTTGAACTAACTCGTAGATCTTTATAAGAAATGCTGACTATAAATATTTTTAAGGCTAAATCACCTGGGAGGTACTAACTTTCAGTTTACACTGATACAATGACCTGTAATTCCCTAAAACCGTACAAGTGGAAGACAATGTCTGAATTTCAGGGAAAATAGGGGAAAAAGACATATGCAGGCTCTTGTGGACCTTTAGGATCAAAACCATAAAGATGGTGTATGATCCTAAACTGAATCGAGCGGTTCTAGGAGCGTCAGTCTGGAACCGCGCTGGTGCTACGGTCGCAGGTTCGAATCCTGCCTCGGGCATGAATGTGTGTGATGTCCTTAGGTTAGTTAGGTTTAAGTAGTTCTAAGTTCTAGGGGACTGATGACCTCAGATGTTAAGTCCCATAGTGCTCAGAGCCATTTGAACCATTTGAATTAGGAAATGAATATTTGATTTTTATTGACACAAACCACCGAAATCTTAAAACGCCGACTTGAGCTTTTTTTTCTGTTGTCTAAAGTGAGAACTGCCATACTCAGTGGATACAACGTAATTCTGCCGCATAACTGAAGCCTGTTTCAAAAACATTTTGCTCCCCATTGTTTGACAGGTTGTTTGACAGATGTGCAGTTTATATTCCAACAGTACTCTCGACAGTGTTCCCAAAGTATACAGCGGGAAACTGCACAGGTGCCCATAGACAAAATCTTCTCCTAAGCAACATAACGCCACTCGTTCAGATTCTGCTGTGCGAATAATCTTTCTCTGATCTTTTCTTATACAATATGACAGATTTACCAGAGTTAGGATGAAGCTTGCAAAACTTTTATCTGTGCATTCGTTCTTCTTCCTGAGTACTACATTATATTGCACTAAACATGAAACACATACCTACATGTTCCTGTAAAGATTAGAGCTCCATCTTCAATAGCCAGGCGTGAACTGTAAACAGTTGCAAATTCCACTGTGGACACATCACAGACGATGACGTAATGGTCCTCGATTTCGCGACACCGTCTTAGTTATTTGTAAAGAAAGTTAGTCTCGAGTGCGGGTCCCGATTAACCTTGCGATTTTTACCTATCACTTCTTTCACCTCTGGCGATGTTTGTAGGTGTGAAACATGCCCAGTTGAATCGTGGTTCAGAGTCCACTTTCAACTGTAATAATTGGACGAATAAGTCAGTTTAAAGGGCAGAAGATGGAAACGCCATACCAGCTCCAACAGCGTCATGCCTAGTAAAACTCAAAATTCTTCAACACTCTTACGCCAGTTCTAACTCAATATATTCATGATGTGTCAATGTAAATAATTGACTACTAATCTTTCAGTACCAAGAACATCGATACAAAACCTTGATAATCGATACAGACTCACATGCTACAGTCTGCCATCTTACGTTGTGTGCATAGAGTTTACATGTAAGTCGAAGCAATTTGTGCAGTAAATTACGTTGGCAATCAGTGACAAAATACAATGTGCAATAGTGTAATGTCAATCAACAGCTCCACCATTACACCAGTGATGCAAGTGAAGCAGCAAGATGACGTAATCGTAAGTGATCAACTGTCAAATAAAAGCCTTTCACGCTATTTTCGTAACACATAACTGATGCAAATCTATTTGCATCCCATACAGTCTGTGGTATGATACGTAGTCAACCACAAGGAAGAAAAAGAAAACCAGCAGAGGACAAACACTGATTTAGATTTTTAGCCATCCACTGCTCCCCTCCTCCACCCCCCCCCCCCCCCCCCCCCGCTCCACCCCAAATGCTACACCAGCCGCTGCAGTAACAAACAATGGACAAAGAGTTCTAGAGTAATCTAGTTTAAGGTGTTCGAAACACTTTGTATTATGTTAGATTAAGCATAAAATAAAGTGACTGGTAGCAGAAATTAGAAATAAATAAAACAGAGTGGTGTTAAAAGTATTCTTAGGATTAAGAGTGCTTTAACTGTCTCAAACAACTCATTTAAGATCTTCTAGCGTATGCGTTATTTTGAGCCTAAAGACTTTAAGGCGGCCCGTAGAACTTCAAGTTTTATCGGTTTCATTCTCTTATTTCTGCGTAACGCACATTCATGTGTTGTGCTCATAGAATTAAACAGTACGAAGAAAATGAAAGCTGGTAGCAACTTTCATCACATTCAATACCAGAACAGTGGGTTCGCCGGACTAGTAAGAGACTAATAATCCTTCTTGACTCGAAAAAAATACATGTAATCTTAGTTACAACATTTTATGGAAGGTACAACATTTTCTGGAACGCTTCCAGGCGAACTCCATCGCTATTCCGTAGAGCGCGCAGAGACAAGGCAAGATTGATCGCGTCGCGTCACGTGTCAAACGAACAAATCGGTGTCACGTCGGATGGCGATCATATCGACTGGACGTGAAGGCCCGGCACCGAGGCCTCACGAGGGCTGACGAATGGCTCCGAACGCTCCTAGAGACGTGCCTATTAAGCAACAGGGGGCCACGCTCTAGGATCAGAATACTGCGAGATCTGCAGGACGCAACGGCTGTATGCAGCACAAGAGCCATCCATGTGAACCTCCGGTACTGTATATCCGCTTAACGTACCATTTCTCTAGCAGAGGGTACTTTCCACCGCCTGAAAGATATCCGGTGTGTCCAGTACTTTGAAGCATGACCGAATACACGCATCATCATCATCATCATCATCATCATCATCATGAAATCGTTACTAATTGAGTTGCCATTCGATATTAAGCTTATTATTTATCTACGCTGACGCTAATAAACAACAGTGGCGTCGTGAATTGCATCAGATGACGGGTATTTTTCAGCATTGGTATGTTTTAATAACGAAACGACATGGAATGGAAATTTTTAGCTACAGAATTTGTGAATGAGGAATATGTGAATAACTTCAAAAATATAATTGTCGGAAGTAGAATTAAACCTGCATTTTCTTCCGAACTTCAATTTTGTTACGTTTAATACAGTGCATTGTTCTGTGTAATACTGAAATATATAGACTGGTAGCATGTATGTCATACAAAACAAGAGTTTTACTTTCAGAACAGATAGATGGAAAGCGAAGATCATACGGACACAGTTGCTGATGACACCTGGCTGTATAATGGATTTCCGCTTTTCATCAAGCTTGGAATTAAGTTTACACGTGAGCCACGTTAAATACACGTCGTAAAATTTATGTAGCTACAACACATTAATGCCATTCCTATATATCCTGGCCCTCATGATGGTTTTAAATTTGCCACGGTTCAGCTACATCATTTTTTCTGCGTCAGTTCGGACTTCAATGATTTTGTCAGTTGTCGGCTTAGCCCGCAGCTCGTGGTCGTGCGGTAGCGTTCTTGCTTCCCACGACCGGGTTCCCGGGTTCGATTCCCGGCGGGGTCAGGGATTTTCTCTGCCTCGTGATGGCTGGGTGTTGTGTGATGTCCTTAGGTTAGTTAGGTTTTAGTAGTTCTAAGTTCTAGGGGACTGATGACCATAGATGTTAAGTCCCATAGTGCTCAGAGCCATTTGAATCAAGTTGTCGGCTTCTGCTTGGCAGTTATTTTTTTTCGTATTGTGACGACTAGAGCGCAACATATGATTTCAGACTTCAACTAAAAGATAGTCATGTATCCCCGAGATAAATACAATATGTGTTCCTACATTTTGTTTATTTAACCAACGCGTACATTATATTAGACCGAGAATACTTCATTCGAAGTATGTAAGGTGTCTAAACCAATGCACGGGCTGCCAGTTGGATTTAATACATGTTTATATTTTCAACAGCACGATCATGTTGGTGACTTTTTAATGAAATTATCACCATGAGAATTTTTCAGTATTTTTACCTGATGCTGCATGGTTGGATAAAGAAAAAATAAAGGCTTAAGAAATTTTCTCTCATGATGGAAATAGATAAAGCGTGCTGTGTAACATTGTACAAGGAGCCGTCAAAGAAAAATAATAGTAAGTAAACCTTATTATTTCAAAAGTAATTGCTATAACATGTTAATACATTTATCCTACAGAGAGATAACACGTTCTATGCCTTCATGGGAAAACGATACCAGTGCTTACGGAATTATGATTCTACCCGCGTGTGCACCTCTTCGTCCGAAGCAAACGAGTGCTCCAAAAATATGAAAATCACGTAGGGACAGATGGGGACTCCATGGAGGGTGTAATGAGGACTTACCAGCGAAACTTTTGCAGCATAACCGAAACAACCTTGGCCACATGTGGGCGGGCATTATTCTGCAACAGAATGATGTCGTCTGTCAACATTCCTGGGCGGTTAGACGTGATGACGCGCTCCAATTTTTCCAAAGTGCCCACGGACAGCAGTGTGTTAATGGTGGAGCCGTGTTCGAGGAAGTCAGTGAGCAGCCTGTCCTTGCAGTTAAAGAAAATGTCATTGTGACTATCCCGTAGCTGGCGTGCCTGTTGTTTCGACTACGCTGCGGAAGCTTCGCTGGTAAACTCCTACATCAGGCTTTCCCAAACGGCGTTCCGTGAAACGCTAATGCTTCGACAGAAGAGAATACGTGGTCCGTTTTCTTATACATTTTGACGGTACTAATTATTTTTAAAATATTCTGTAATGATTTATGTGTTATTAGTAATCACTGAATGAAACACGGTTTTTCATTTTTTTAAATTCTAGTAACCTTCAAAAAAGACAAGATGTTCCTTCAAAGCTCCAGGATTCTCGAAGCGTTCCGTCAGAGGAAAAGCTGAGGAACCCTCACCTCACACAGCCTCAGTACAGTCTCGACGATTCGTCATGCGATTTCCATATTTTTGGAGCCCTCACTAAAAACATTCTTGACCGTCGATTTGCTTTGGACGAAGAGGTGCACGCCTGTGTACAACATGGTTCAGTAGGCAACCACAAACATTTTACCATGAAGACATCGACAGTAGTGTCTCACAGAGGGATAAATGTCCAAAAAATTATGGAGATTAGTTTTGAAATAGTAAACAGTTTACTTAATTTTTCCCATCTGTTTAATTTTCATTTGGCTTCCCCTTATTCATTTTCACTACTTAGGTGAGATAAATCCAATTATGTTTCTGATATCGGGTGACTTTTACATGTGGCGCTTCACAATTAAACCTGTTTGAGACTTGTAGCAAAAGAAAGGAGAATACGAAAGAAACTGCAACTTCAGTAGAATTATATCGATTTCATCCATATGGTTAAGTACACAACAGCTGTATACCCGTAAAACAAAATTCCGAGTTGTTTCCATAATCCACATACAGTTAGCGAATTTCCAGTGTTTTGGAATACAAATTTTTAAATACCCAGTAGGTTGGACAGAACGACCACCACACATGTCTCTTTGGATAAGAAGTAAGTAACGGGACATTGTTCGTGTTGACGTGACTGCTGTCTCCTTCTAAAAAATAGAGGTGTGGTGTCTAATATCTTCTTTTGTACTATTAAACTACTTTCGCAGTTATGTTTAGTTTCCATCTCGCTGTAAATACCATGAGTTTCTACGTGACATTTCTAAGCAAACTGAATAGCGAAGTCTGAGGCTCGTTGAACATTAGTGGGCCTATGTGCCATCTTTCATTGTACTCACCACACCGAGTGTTTTGAAGTAGACTCCCGTTCAACATAACTGGAGTTCATATCCCCGTACGTTCGTCCATATCTCTTAAAAGGGGGGTAGGACGTCAAATTCTAAAATTTTCCAAATCTATTAAAAATTGTCGTAATAATTGAGATAATTAACTACAAAATTTGAGCTTTTTCTAAACAAGTAGTTTAAAAAGAAACAGCTCATTCATATTTTCATAAATTAAATAAATTCTAGAGTTTCGTACACCTGTAAGTGCAAAATTCATCGAATAGTCTCTCTTACTTATGAAGAAAAGTGTACCTATACCAACAAATGCAGCCAATAGTAAGTGAAGAAAAGATGAAATTTCACATGTAAAAAAAATTATTTTGTTATGTTTTGAACTTCGATTGCTATGAGTGTGAATCCTGAATCCTTCCTGGTCATTCTGACAAAGTTTTATGAATTTATTTGTAAAAGTATAGAAAGTGGAAATTGAAAAGTCGTGTGGTGCCTCTCGTGCTCCAAATCGGCCCGTTTACGTCCTCCTCCCCTTAAGGCAAATTACAGGCTGTTCCTATGAAATGGACTCTGCCAATTTGGCTTCCTTCTTCTCCACCACTCGTAACTGTGCTCTGCCTGCATTGATTTTGCCGTCTACGATAGGTTAAGTGCTGATCTGCCTCCTTCGCCACAATGAGGGAGGCTACGTTAGCGGTTTTTATTTGCTTCACAAGCGAGACCTAATGTGATGTACTGACCTGTCCAGAATGAACCAGCAGTGCTTAACAGCTGAGGAAAAGTGTGCATTGTGCTATAGAAGTGTGTCATTTTACTCTTTGTATATCATAATAGTGGTGCCGGCTGTGGTGACGATCGGGGGGGGGGGGGGGGGGGGGTCAGTAAGACGACTCGTGTTTTGTGAAGACCGGGGTTAATAAACCCTCTACGCACTCTGACTTATATATTCCACTTTGGCTCTGAGCACTATGGGACTTAACATCTGTGGTCATCAGTCCCCTAGAACTTAGAACTACTTAAACCTAACTAACCTAAGGACATCACACACATCCATGCCCGAGGCAGGATTCGAACCTGCGACCGTAGCAGTCGAGCGGTTCCGGACTGAGCGCCTTAACCGCGAGACCACCGCGGCCGGCAATCTGACAACAGACAGGGCTTTCATATCTAAAATATAGCTCCAGTCGCTTGAATGCTTCGTGAGCATCGTTTAGGACAAAATTATAACAGAACACGACTGCTATTGAAGGAACCAGTTTAGTCGGTTAAATGAGAGACGTAACTAATTTCTCAGTGGCAGTTTATTACAGCTGTGACTGCTGTCGTCCAACTTGTAGCAAGTCCGCGAGGGCCAAGCCGGCGCGGAGACTGCGGGATTTAGAGAAGCGTGCTGCTCGGATGCGGGTCGGGTCGGGTCGCGTCGCCTCGCCTCGCCTGGCGCTGCTTGTGTGCTGCGACTTTCTGCCGTCGAACGGCTGCGTCGTAAAGTTTGTCCGGCCGGCTGTAAACAAAGCAGTCACGGAAAGGCGGAATCCCGGACGTGTTTACGCGATGCAGTCCCGTAAACACGCGAAAGTTCCGGCAGAAGCGCGCGGGCGCGCCACGGCACCAGTTCTCCGGCGTTAGATACTCGAGAAGGGTCGCGTCCGAGGGCTGAAAAAGACGCTTTAACACTGCGAGAACGTATACCCACAGCTTAAAAGAACATTTGCACGATACGGCCTCTTGTACGATACGGCCTCTTGTACGATACGGACTCTTGTACGATACGGATTTCAATACAAGGTGGACGCTTGAATGGAAATGGACAACTCGTACATAAACACCAGTATGATCACACTCGTGAAGTACTACACTTGTACATTTGTACAGACACCAGTACAGGTAATCCAGTACGGACACCAGTACAGGTAATCCAGTACGGACACCAGTACAGGTAATCCAGTACGGACACCAGTACAGGTACTCCAGTACGGACACCAGTACAGGTACTCCAGTACGGACACCAGTACAGGTACTCCAGTACGGACACCAGTACAGGTACTCCAGTACGGACACCAGTACAGGTACTCCAGTACGGACACCAGTACAGGTACTCCAGTACGGACACCAGTACAGGTACTCCAGTACGGACACCAGTACAGGTACTCCAGTACGGACACCAGTACAGGTACTCCAGTACGGACACCAGTACAGGTACTCCAGTACGGACGCCAGTACAGGTACTCCAGTACGGACGCCAGTACAGGTACTCCAGTACGGACGCCAGTACAGGTACTCCAGTACGGACACCAGTACAGGTACTCCAGTGCGGACACCAGTACAGGTACTGCAGTACGGACACCAGTACAGGTACTCCACTACAGGCACTCCACTACAGGCAGGACACCAGTACTCTGGTATGGAGACAAGTAGAGACACTCTGGTATGGACACACCAGTATGGACACCAGTAGGGGCATTTGTAACATCATCCTCAGACTGGGAAATATTCTCATTTGTCGTTAGGAAAACGTAAGTTTCCTTCAGTAGCCCAAAGTGTTGGCAATTTCATTCTGAGTGAGTCAAGAAGTAACTTTTATACAAGAATTTTTCTCGTTATTTGATAATTTACTTTCATTTTTAAGTAGACCTACCATCTTTCTCCCAGCCGTATGGAGTGTAATGAATACTGATTCCCTACGACCTCGTGTGGTCACTGTCTCCACAAGCGGTTAGATAACACGAAGGACGCGCGCAGGACAAACATTCTTCACTTCAAGAGCCTCACCTGTTTGAGCCAATCTCATTGCAGCCTCCGTGCCGAGTCCATTTCGTTTAGACATTTATTCCAGAGGACAACATTGAATTCAACTTCATCATTTAATGTAGCCTCGCAGCAGGACTGTTGGTGGACTGCTTAAAAATACAGTAAATTGCCAGGGTTTCAGTTTTCCCATTTATTGTGATGTATAACACCTTCTGAAAACTCACATTGATAGCTAACTTTTCTAATGGCAGCTATATAGAACAATCATTTACGAACGAGATCTGTGCTCTGACTACCTCTGAGAGCCCTATTTTACCTTCACCACGATCGTATACGATCGACCACAATCCCTCACATCAGTTAGTGACGTACTTACTATATTGCTATAGCTCTTCAGATGCGCTCTCGAGACAGAGGGGCCTCCTCTCATCGGAGAGGACCTTCTTGATAGCCCGACACATCAGGTACAGTTTGTAATATTTGCGCAGAAGCAGTTTTCAGAGTCTTTCTCGTATACCACTCAGTACTGCAGGTTCGCAATAAATTGGATGGCAAAGTCATACAAGACCAGTTATTATTCTGACAGGAACGACTAGTGTGCCACTGACAGGCCCACACGAACAGTAGGCATCGAATGCCCACCTTCTGAAATTTCACAGCGAACAAACACTCCCGATGTAGAGAAGAATACCATGAAAGGAATGGCGTACTATTTTGTAGCCGTATCTGTATATGTAAGCAGTAATAGGAGCATAGAAAAGAGGATTCTCTTGTGCAGCATCTTCCATCGTGTGGCTCCTCATTTCTTCCGTCGCACAGGGTCGCTGCAGCATTTCACCGTACGTCGGTGCCTAGGTGTTTGGCTTTTCTTAGAGGATTGCGTTTGTGCCTTCCAGAGCTCCAGCCAGCAGTTCATCTCGGCCGGAGTTAAAGCGGGGCCCGCATTGCCACAGACGGATGAGGTTCGGAGGATGAGCTGTTGTTCCAGTCTGCTGCCGGACGCGTCGGTCGCAATTTTGTTGAGGGTCTGCCCGAACAGGCGGCGGCCGCTCGTTGAGATTTTATCCTTCATCTCGCTGCCAGGGCGCTCGCAGCGGGAGCTTTACTGCCGGCCGCTGCTGTGACGGAGCGCCGAACCCACGCAGTCCTTCCATTCTCAATTCTGCCACCACACCAGTACTTGAGTCAAAGGGTCAAACCTTCTGTCTGGGTCGCTGCAACAGTCATTATCATCAGTAATGTACTAAACACACTCTTTAAAATATCCTACTACAAATGCGAATTGTTGTCCCAGGGAAAAAGAAAATAAAAAAAATGTGTTCGACACTGGCCACATCTCTGATACGATCACATGGAGTGTATTCACAAAATTGTGTGGCCCAAACAATTTTTTACTTATAGACTTCAGTCCATCACGCTGGCGGGTAATTTTTCAACGAAACAGATAAGAACAGCAGCACTATTAGATTGTTTGCTGAACATGTTACCTATTACAAACTTTCGTTTTTGGATTGTAATGCTGCCTGTCCTGAGCCACCAAATCTTGCACAGGGAAGAAGCCTTGATCAAGGTATACACCAAGATCCTAGCAAAACCTGGACTACCGCTGCGTTCTTACAGCCCTGATCTCAGGATAAGCAGGCATCGTTAAAGATCTCCTCTTCTTGCAATTGTCTTACTGGAGCTAACATCACCAATTACAGAACGGCAGAATGGCTCCAAACTGCCCGGCAACATGCCAGTTATTACCTTACATTACTGAGACAGTCCCTCCGTTTGATCTGGCTTGCAGCGCTCAACCTATGAGGACAGGACATGCTAGAATTGTAGTTTCACTTCTTACATGTAGAATGCTGTCCTAATCTACATGTCAGTGGGGCGCACCGAGGCGGACCATCCCGCATCAGAGAATAACTCAGCGCCAGAGCATACAGTGATGGCTATGAAGCACCTCTGATGGGAGTCCGAAATTCCATCAAATACATACGACGACTAGACGTCCGTTTGTGATAAAGTATTGTTGTTGTTGTTGTTGTTGTTGTTGTCTTCAGTCCTGAAAAATGGTTCAAATGGCTCTGAGCACTATGGGACTCAGCTGCTGAGGTCATTAGTCCCCTAGAACTTAGAACCAGTTAAACCTAACTAACCTAAGGACATCACAAACATCCATGCCCGAGGCAGGATTCGAACCTGCGACCGTAGCGGTCTTGCGGTTCCAGACTGCAGCGCCTTTAACCGCACGGCCACTTCGGCCGGCTCTTCAGTCCTGAGACTGGTTTGATGCAGCTCTCCATGCTACCCTATCCTGTGCAAGCTTCTTCATCTCCCAGTACCTACTGCAGCCTACATCCCTCTGAAGCTGCTTAGTGTATTCATCTCTTGGTCTCCCTCTATGATTTTTACTCTCCACGCTGCCCTCCAATACTAAATTGGTGATTACTCGATGTCTCAGAACATGTCCTACCAAGCGATCCCTTCTTCTAGTCAAGTTGTGCCACAGGCTCCTCTTCTCCCTAATTCTATTCAATACCTCCTCATTAGTATTAAGTGTTTAGAAATAACGTTAGGTAATTCAGCATTGAAATGGACTTAAGTACCATATGCCAAATAAGTAATTGTTAGATCTGTTACATGTGAATGAGTTCAAGATAGCGTCAATCACAAAGAGAGAGAGAGAGAGAGAGAGAGACAGAAAATTGCGATAGCATCTGAGTACATAACAAGTAGTAAATACCTGGGCAAATCACATCCTATAAATATTTAGTAATAATACTATGGACCGATATGAAAGGCAATGAACAGGTCAATCTCATATAGCATAGACGAAAGGAAGACTTATTTTTGCTGGAAGGATTCCGATAAAATGTTGAAGAGCCGTAAGGGAAATCACTTACGACGCGTTAGTAGGATCAGTTCTAGGGTACTGCTAAAGGGTTTGGTGTCCTTAGTATTTTCTTTTTCTTAACACAGAATGTTTTTAAAATAGTTTTTTCACAGAAAGGATACTTCAATCCACTTTCCTTTCCCTAACCCTTACTTTTCTTTTCTTTTCATTTCTTTCCTTTCTTTCTCTCTCTCCTTGCAGTTATCTCCCTTCTCTTTCTCCTACCGTACTTGTTCACCTTGTACTTCCGTTCTAGTTCTTCCACGTTTCTCCTTTCCTTAAAGTTCTTCTTTTCCTACGTTTCACTTATCTGTCTGTTGCATATGACACTACCTGGAGGCAAGGTGTCATACTGATACTTCTACAAGTCTTCCCACGGCTAATCTCCGTGGAGAGAAAGTGCACTTGTACAGGATTACAAAGACCTGCAGAAAAATGTTCATCTACCTGTTCACGAAGATGCTGCAAGCATCAATAAAGATGAGATTAGTTCTCGTCTTCCACCCCAGAAAACTGCAAGAACGCATGTCGGTAATGGTTTGATAGTAATGACTGCTGGGGATACACATATCAGATTAATGCTAAGACGGAACAACTTAGAAAGCCACGAATATCAACTTAGCCATCTGGCTGTAAGCTGCAACACAAGATCTGGTCAGTTCTTAACTGAAAAACTGCCAACACTGCCTGGTGTGTAGATTCCCTACAGAAGTGGAAAAAAACTCCTTTTGTAAGTAGTGACTGTGGCACTCAAAAGCAACATGTAGTGTTTCATCTTGGAATGTTCCTGGCGATACAACAGAATTCCTGGTGATGGATGAGGGATCAATAGACTGCATTCGTGGCATCGATATTCGTTTGTAATGTGAAATAACTGCAAATATTAATGTTTGGTAATGTAGCCACACATTAAATAAATAAATAAATCCTTTCCCTTTCTCTACATGTCTCCCTTTGCAACATTATTTCATTTGCTACCTGTCTCTCTTTTCTACGCATCTCCCTATTTCCCTTTGCTGCGCGTCCCCCCCTTTGCTGCGCGTCCCCCCCTTTGCTGCACGTCCCCCCCTTTGCTGCGCGCTCCTCCCCCTCCTTTGCTGCGCGCTCCTCCCCCTCCTTTGCTGCGCCCTCCTCCCCCTCCTTTGCTGCGCCCCCCCTTTACTGCGCGTCCCCCCCTTTGCTGTGCGCTCCCCCCCCTCCTTTGCTGTGCGCTCCCCCCCTCCTTTGCTGTGCGCTCCCCCCCTCCTTTGCTGTGCCCCCCCCTCCTTTGCTGTGCCCCCCCCTCCTTTGCTGTGCCCCCCCCTCCTTTGCTGCGCCCCCCCTTTCTACGTCTCTCTTTTCTACGTGTTTCATTTTGGCATGTGTCCTCCTTTTGCCACATGCATCCCTTTCCTATGTGTACCCCATTTCTGTTTGCCTCCATTTCCTATGTTTTATTTCCTTTTTTGATGTGACGGTTTTCTATGCTTCTCACTTTAAGTTTCTCCCTTTGCTAATGATCGCTCTGTCAATGGTACATCAAACTCAAAAAATAATCTCTTTGCCATGTTTCTTCCTCTGCTACATTCCTCTCTTTGGTACGTTAGCCTCTTTGTTATGTTTCTCCCTTTACAACATTCTTCCCTAGGCAACGTTTCTCTCTTGTCACGTTTCTCTCTTTCCCGCATTTCGCCCTTTCCTAAGTTTCCACTTTTCTGAACTTTTTCATTTCCTATGTTGCTCCTAATTCCCTTCCACTTCTTTGTTCGTCATTTTATCCCCCTTATTTTCTCCTGTGTAAGGAGTGTATCAGAATGCGCCAGAACGAGACACACTGCGCCGTTGTGGCGTGACCCTTGGAAAACCAATGTGTCGTAAATTCCACGTAACCGAAGGACAAAATTACCGAACCAGTTCTGTCACCTTTGCGGCGCTGCACGAAGGGGGCGGCCCGGCGTAACTAATAGTCCCGCCGGAATAATTGGGCCGAGGCCAGAGAGCCGAGCCGATCCGTGGCGCTATCGTTACGGCGCCATGAAAGCCACAACAGAGCAGTATTTTCGTCGTCCTAACGGCGGCCCGCGGTGGTCAATAACGGTGTGCCCGCGGTCGGCCCGCTCAGAAATTCTAATCGCTCCTCCGCTTTCGGGGCTCCCGTACCGTTATTTGTACACCGCGGACGTTTACGGCGCCTACCTGTGGTCACCTGCTCCTCCCGAAAATAGCGGGCGCGCGTATTTCGGCAGAGCCCTCGGGGGACGACCCACAATTCATAGCGCAAGGATGGGACGCGATTACCGGTCGCGTTTTACGAGACAGTTCCCCGCGGATCCTATTCCCTGGAGCGCGGAGAGTTTTTTACTGCCGCTACTGCCTCACACACACACACACACACACACACACACACACACACGGCTCGGCTATCGTCGAGTGGCGGACGCCGTTGTGTTCCTGCAGGGCACTGCCGTCCAGGACGACACCGAGCGCGCTGGGGGCCGTAAGTTCACAGTTTGAAACGCCCCCTTCCTGGTTTTCTATGTAAAGTGAAAAGTTACGCATTTTTATTGTCGGGGCGGTTCCGCCTCCCCTGCCGCCAACCGGTTTGTGGCGCTGCCTGTGGGAAGGTGACGGTAAAACGGCCGGGAGTCGGTCGCACTAAAAATTACTCAGCTCAGGAAATACGAGCTGTCAGTAGGGGCTGCTCATTATGGCCAATAATGAATTGTCCGCGGGAAACGACAGGAAGTTTCGAAGACTGTAGTATTTCTCCTCATATGGAATCTGTATGTTTATCTCCAGTAACATCACTGACGTTGTTTTCAATTACAGCTGACGTGTCATAAGTTCCTTCAGCTGCGAGAACGGGTTGGGTACTTACTTTTAGAACCTGAAACAACTTTAGTTCCACCGTTGCGGATACCAACTTGGAGCTTCTGAATCAATATAAGTAGACACCTATATGTCACGTCAGTATAATTTTGCTAGGGTCAGTGCACTGGGGAAAAGACTTTTTCCTGTCTACTACCATCCTGGCATACTTTGTTATTATTATACCTTCATGACTGAGTTAATATCCTCTTTTTATTATTACTGTTAACTTTTGTGTCCTACAGAACTTCGCTATACACAACAAAGTGCATTTTCAGACAGATGTTTTATGTTCTCTTCGTGCTCGTATTGCTTTCATTCTCTCACAGTTGTCTCTTTTTTCCGTTCGCCAGACAAAACTTTTTCGCTCTTTTCGGGTTTTCCTGTCAGGATATGTGTCTGGTTTTGAATTTGTTGCCTAAAATTGATTCTGTGCGTCATAACAAGTTGTACCATTTATTATTATTATTATTATTTACTTTCTATTACCGGATAACTAAGGAACACGTGTAACTTCACGCTTTCATCACAACTACTACAAATTTTATTGCCTTTTTTGACTTCCTTTATTCTGGTGTCGATTTCCATCTTTGCATTCTTGCAACTGACTTATATTAGAAACTTCCGCAGTACAGTGCTATCAGGCACTTGCTGTCTCTCAATTTCCCATCAAAATACAAGGCCACGTTCACCGACTCAAATACGTGTAGACTAAGAGATATGATCTTATGTCGGTGCCGGTTATCGCGTTGCTTCAAGGTTTCCTAAATTCTACGTGGACAGTTGGGCAGAAAACAAAATCGCAGCTACAGCAAATACCTCACGTTATCAACACAGCCGTGCGAAGTGGCCACGCGATTAGAGGTGCCACGTCACGAATTGCGCGGCCCCTCCCACCAGAGGTTCGAGACCTCCCTCGGGCATGGGTGTGTGTGGTGTTCAAATGCTTCAAATGGCTCTGAGCACTATGTGACTTAACTTCTGAGGTCATCAGTCGGCTAGAACTTAGAGCTAATTAAACCTAACTAACCTAAGGACATCACGCACATCCATGCCCGAGGCAGGATTCGAACCTGCGACCGTAGCGGTCGCTCGGGTCCAGACTGTAGCGCCTAGAACCGCACGGCCTCTCCGGCCGGCGTGTGTGGTGTCCTTAGCTTAAGTTAGTTTAGGTTGTGTGTAAGTCTAGGGACTGATGACCTCAGCAGCTTAGTCTCTGATGAAATCACACGCATTTGAACATTTTTTTTATCAACACAGGGCTACACTCAGCGAAAAGATCACGAGCTGCCTGCGCTTCATTCCTTCCAAAAACACAATGCTTGTGCCACAAAAAGTGCGGAAATTAGTTCCCGCCATATTACAATAAATATACGAATTCCACACATTCTGGCACTCTAAGAAATTTTTAGGTGCTAGAGGTAGTTGTTCTTAAAAATAGTAATAATAATTCGGTTCTACTGATCATCACAAGTCGTTGTGCTCAGTGTTGAACGTCGTGGCCCCCAACAGCCAAGCGTCTCCATCATGGACGGTTAATAGCTTCTCGTAAAGCCTGCTGAGGAGGAAAACCAGAGAAATGTGTCTGCATCGATTCTCTGTGCAAGTCACACGTAACTGCCTGTAGAGGGTTCATCGAACCAGCTTCACAATAATTCTGTTATTCCACTCCCGAACAGCGAGCGAAAAAAAAAAAACACATCTTTCCGCGCGAGTTCTGATTTGCCCTATTTTATTATGATGATTGTTTCTCCCTATGTCGGTTGGGTTAAAAAAATAGTTTCGTATTCGGAGGAGATATGTGGTGGTTGAAATTTCATGGGAAGACACAACGAGAAACTCCTTTGTTTTAATGATGTCCACCCCAAATCATGTATCATGTCCGAGACAGTCTCTCCCCTATTTCTCGACAACACAAAACGTACTGCTCTTCTTCCAACTTTCTCTGTGTACTCCGTTGATCCTATCTCATAACGCTCTCATACCACGCAGCAGTATTCCAAAACATTACGGACAAGTGTTGTGTGATTTACTCAATCCAACTGTTGGCTGCTTTTCGCGCCGGTCTCTTGCCCTTAATCTTCCCTTCCATGATTATTTTGCCTAGGTTCTCTCCGTTTCTTGTCGCAGTATGGCCAAAGAACTGGAGAATATTTGGTTGACACGAAAATGTGTGTAGACATAATGAGCTGCTCAGTATAATGGACACATTTGTTCATGTTTCGGTCTGTTTTGTGCGCAGCGTCCTGCGCCAGCACCAAAGCTCAAGTGCATCAACGTGCTCTGTCTCTCTGGCTTGAAGTGTCCATGTCTCGCGAAGATGCTAGACGGCGGAAGACACGACTGCTTCAAGAAGTCGGACCTTTGTGGTGTTCGTTATTGCTCTGTTCCACCAGATCTTGGAGAGCTGCTTTACAACCACTCGCCCTACCGTGATCCGTCTTCCTATCCCATCTTCGTTCTACTGATACCAGAAAATAACTGTCTGTAACGTGTGGTACGTGGATACAACGACGTTCCTAATATCTAAGATCCAAAAAACTTCCGCCGGCCGCGGTGGTCGAGCGGTTCTAGGCGCTTCATTCCGGAACCGCGCGACAGCTACGGTCGCCGGTTGGAATCTTGCCTCGGCCATGGATGTGTGTGATGTCCTCATGTTAGTTATGTTTAAGTAGTTCTAAGTTCTAGGTGACTGATGACCTCAGATGTTAGGTCCCATAGTGCCCAGAGCCATTTGAACCGTAAACTTCCGGTGGAGTCGATTGATTTGTGTGTCTGGTATTTTTGCGATCTTCAGTGTCCAGAGGTGCTGTCCGCTGAAAATTAAAGAAATTACTGCACTTAACGATTTCATGTCAAAATCAAGATTTTCCGCGTTTTCTCTAAATCATTTATTAATGGGACTGTTGTTGGAAAGAGGACACGGCCGATTTCCATCTTAATTCTCACCTAGTCTGAGTTGTGTTTGGCCTCTAATGACACCGTTTCCGTTATTGTTTTACTGGTCGGTTTAAATGTTAACCTCGCTGTAAACCTTGTTTCGTTGTTCTAAACAGTATCATGAATAATGGTGCTAACGGCTAAGATGACACACTGGTTGGATATTGCACTGTTGTCTTGTCAGGAGGCAAATCTCGTACGCTAAACAAAACGCCAACTGCGTCAGCTATAAGTTTAATGCCGCACCTTACGAAGCCATGTGCAACCCCAAAAAGTCAGTATTGTTCCACGAAACTTAGGCCGAGCTGCCCGCTGCCTGTAACTTTCTGGGACGAGATTTCGAAGTAGAATCGTCTGGACATCTTCAGGCAATAATGTATTAACATGAAGATGACCAGCAGACTCTGAGCCGAAATATTGTGGCAGCAAATTATAAACATTCGGTAGTTCGCTAGCAAAAAAATGGTTCAAATGGCTCTGAGCACTATGGGACTTAACATCTGAGGTCATCAGTCCCCTAGAACGTAGAACTACTTAAACCTAACTAACCTAAGGACATCACACACATCCATGCCCGAGACAGGATTCGAACCTGCGACCGTAGTAGTCGCTAGGCTCCATACTGTATACGGAGGAAAGTTGTAAATTCACTTGTAAATATTGTTTGCATGCAGATCGTCGAAGAAATTGGTTTTCGTGGTTCATATAATAATCTAGAATTCGTAACAAATAAAATAGGAATCAATACTAATTTTTGCGTCCCTCGTGTTTTAAAGAGAATGGACACTGCCTTTGGCAAAGATAGTTGGGCAGTACGGGGGTAAACGACAGAGAGGGTAGGAGAAAGTTATAGAGTGGGAATATGTTCGCCGCAGCTGATATTCAGTCAACTTAAACTGATAGGTGGTAGCGGCCGTAATGTCTCGTTCTGTGGTTATAAATTCGTGCCCTGAGTTTTACGACCTCCTCCCGTCGACGCTTTGGCTGTTCGTTGAAGTTCGCAATTCCAGCTCACGTACGGAGCTGTCACGGTCCAAGAAGACTCTCATCGTTTAGGTTTATTGGGTTTAACTTTTGTGTTTACTAATGGGAAGCGGTCGCCGTCTTCTTTTAGACTTAGCGTGTGTTCTCCGACATGCTGATGAGAAGTAATGGGTTTTGCTAGTAGCCATATATTTCGCAGCAGACACGGCCATTGTCGGGAACTGACACCAGTTTCATAGATCAAATTACAGTTTATGGTTTAATTTACAACCAGCTGCATATTTTCAACGTGTATTATGCGTTAATATTTATTTTAGTTTCATAGTTGTTTAAAATCCCTGGCTTGGGGCATATTTATTCGTAATTACACATCCAGGCACACCATTTGGCAGTGATGTAACATACATGTCCGTCGTCAGTAGACTCCTTGATAATTTTATTGAAGTATAATTATTTGTAACGTATTCTCCTATTCTACAAACAAATGCCATTGTAGTTGACAGCTGTAATGACATTTCTATACAGCTTCTAATGACCGTCATAATAATGTGACTAATAACTGACTGAAAATTAATTTACTGATGCCCTAACATGTTTTGAGAAACATACTTGTTTGAAGAAATATACTTCTGTTTTACGATAGGTATCACTTTTGATGATAACAGATGCAGACGTGACGGCATTGACAGCAAATTATTCGTCAATAGTTTGTGAGTTTCTTAGTCCTCTGTAACAAGTAAGATGTAATGATGTTATAAGGAGTTGCAGTGCAAGGTAATGATTCCGTGACGTGATTTGTACTTCTAGGAAGTCCTTATATTTACAAGAACAGCTCTTTCGGTACTAGCCATCTCATATACGTTGAAGAAGCAAAACATTAAAACCACCTGCTTAATATCCTGTTTTTCCGTCTTTGGAACGAAATAAATCATTGATTCTGTATAGCATGTATCCTACAGTTTGTGGAGGTATGTGACATTACGTGTCTACAACAGGTCATATAATCGAGTAAGTAAAAGACCCCTAATCTGCGTTCTTAGTAATGGGGCCAAATAGCGATCCTGATGGGTACCATAGGATTTACATCAGGCGGATATGAACGTTAGTTCGCTATAATGCTCCTCAGACCCCTGTAGCAAGGACACTGCTGAAATATGACATCGCCGTCGGGGAGGACATCACAGATTAAGGGATGCAAGTGGTTCGCAGCTGTCAGCATGTCTTAGATTAGTACCACAGGTCCCATGCAGGCGCAGGAGAATGTCTCCCATAGCATAATACTGCTCCCACCAGCGTGCATCCGTGGCACGCTTCAAGTTTCGAGCCGCCGTTCACCTACATGACGGCGTCTGTGCTACCGTTCACCTCGATGAGGGCGATGATCGACCTAGTGTAGCAAAAATGTGATTCACGAGAAGAGCCCGACAAGTTCCCATTAATCGACGGTCGAATCCTGATGCTTCCGTTCACACTGCAATCGTAATTAACGGTGCCGTTGGGTCAGAATGTGACCACCTAGGCATGGTCTGCTGCACAGCCCCACGTTCAACATTGTACGATGAACGGTGTAATCCGAAACACTTGTACGTGAACCTGCATTGTGCTCTCTCGGCAGGGATGCCACAGATCATCATCTATCCTACATTACAGAGTGGACAAGCCTCCGAATCCCACGTTCTGATAAGACTCATGGGCGTCTACCTAGTGGTAGTTTCACTATGTTTTTACCACTTTCCGTAGATACGCACGACGGTAGCACGTGAACGATCGACCTGCTTCGCCAATTTCGATATACCCGTTCACAGGCTCTGCGTGATAATAATTTGCCGTTTATCAAAGTCGCTTATTTCAATGGATTTCCCCATTTCCAGCCCATATTTTCGCTAGGGTGTTCCCGCGTCTGTATCTGCTCCACTCACATACTTTCATTATTGCGTCACGTGCCTCCAACGTCACCAGGTAGGCGGCTGCCCCCGCCGGAGGTTCAAGTCCTCCCTCGGGCATGGGTGTGTGTGTGTGTTGCCCTTAGCGTAAGTTAGTTTGAGTTAGATTAAGTAGTGCGTAAGCCTACGGACCAATGACCTCAGCAGTTTGGTCCCGTAATTCTTACCACAAATTTCCAAATTTTCCACCAGGTAGCATCCAGAGCCGCGGTGAGCAGTAATCATAATGTTTTGGCTTATCAGTGTATACTCGTCTTTAGTACCGTAGCGTATGAGGTGACACGGTAAAAGGTGATAACAATAATATTATCAAAGGTCCGAGAAAACTTTTCGCAATTGTGAAATCACCATGTAGTAGGGGCTACTATAGTTGAATGTAAACAAAACGGGAAACTTATTGCTTGGAGGATAAGCCGGCCGGTGAGGCCGAGCGGTTCTAGGCGCTTCGGTAGTAGTAGTAGTAGAGGGGTTTTTGGGCGCACGACAGCAAGGTCTTCAGCGCCCGTTCAGTAACATAGGGAGACGGGTGTCAAGAAAAATCCCAGAACAGGAATATAAAACGGAATATAAAACACGGGTAACAATCGTTGAAAAATATGTGCTCATCCACACCGAAGCGTGGGATGAAGCAGGGTGTCAACAGTAAAACATGGGCAACACAGGAAGAAAATGATAGAGGGAGCTAAAACAATGTAGCAGATGGAAGTGGCTGGCTGACCACAAGGAAAAAAGGGGAGGAGTCAGCCACTCTGCAATACACTAAAACCTCCAGCCTAAAAGTTTAGGCCAGAGTCCAGACACGTCACAAAACTTAAAAACCCTAGACACACACGTCTCATCATTAGCTAAAACAGAAGGCAGATCCCCATCAACTTGTGCTTTTGCCCGTGCATCACGGTATAAAATGCAGTGCCGGACAGAGATGTGCACACCACAAGCATCACAAAACGGAGGATCCTCCCGCGGTAATAAAAAGCTATGTGTGAGAGGACAGTACCCGATCCGAAGACATGTGAGGGCCACCTCTTCCCGCCTGAGCAACCGGCGGGTGGAACGCCATGGCCGAGTGGTTGACTTTACCAACCGCAGTTTATTGGCCGTCACCGCCAGCCATTCGTCCTCCCACAACTCCATGCACTTACTGTGGAGTGCAGCAATGACCGACTGCAAGGGGATAGGACACTGGACCACATCCTGTTCTCTGCAGGCCTCCAGTCTGGAACCGCACGACCGCTACGGTTGCAGGTTCGAATTCTGCCTTGGGCATGGATGTGTGTGATGTCCTCAGGTTAGTTAGGTTTAAGTAGTTCTAAGTTCTGGGGACTGATGCCCTCAGATGTTAGTGCTCAGAGCCATTTGAACCATTTGATCAAGGAGAATAAAGTAACAAAATAATGGGATCAAAGAGATCCTTTGTGCAGTAAAACAGAAAATTCTTGCAAAGAAGAAAACAGCACTGTTTTCTTCTCTGAAAGAATCAATCCGTATTTTGTACGCAGCGTCGGACTCAGTATGGTCTGTTTGCGACAAAATAGCAAAACATAAATCTTCGTGCGTAATGAAGGTAGGTATGACCGTTGAAAAACCTTTTAAAATGACCGTTATATAGAACGCACTGTTCTGACGCAGTTTGGTTGTTATTGTCTTCGCGGCGTTTGTCTTCTTCAGTGCTATAACCTGCCTTAGACACGGCCTTTTTGATGTGAGGCATCTGGACGTCAACCGTGGAGTCGATGGAATCTCACCTGCGTGAAGCCAAGTTTACTCCTGGTGGACACTGTGCATCAGTGTATGTAAACAATGCTGCAAAGCTTATTCGAGAATGGAGTCAGGGAGCGTGTCAAGGTATGGGTCAATGAACGAAGTGTGTAGAGGTTGAGTGAGATTCAGTGAAGAAATGTCGTTTTCCCAGTAAAAAAATTGTCTTGACTTTTTGACTTGCCTACGCATATTGTTTCTAATCGCGAGAGGGAGAGCGAAGAAGTCATCAGGAACGAGAAGTATGGATTGCAAAAGGGAGAGGGAGAAAACTGAGTGAAGTCTTCTTAAAGGGGGCAGGACATCAAACGGGACGACGTGGAGCAGGAGAGGCACCAGAAGACATTTTAATTTCCACTGTCTATACTTTTACGAATAAATTCATAAAACTTTGTCTAAATGACCAGAAAGGATTCAGGATTTACACTTACAGCAGTGAAAGTTCAAAAATATTTTCTTATTTTTTTTTTACATTTGAAAATTGACCTTTTTTCACTTACCATTGACTGCATTTGTTGCTATAGGTACACTTTTCTTTATAAGTAAGGGAAATTCTTCGATGAATTTTACACAGCATACAAACCATAGTTACAGGTGCATGAAGCTCTAGAATTTTCCAAATCTATTGAAAACTGTGGCAAAAATTGAGATAATTAACTATAAAATTTTAGTTTTTTCTAACATGAAGTTTAAAATGTAACAGCACCTTCATTTTTTCATAAATTAAATAATTTCTAGAGTTTCATACACCTGTAAGTATGGTTTGTATGCTGTGCAAAATTCATCGAAGAATCTCTCTTACTTATGAAGAAACGTGTACCTACAGCAACAAACGCAGCCAACAGTAAATGAAAAAATGAGCTTTCACATGTAAAACAAAATTAATTTTGTTATGTTTTTGAACTTCCACTGCTATGAGTGTGAATCCTGAATCCTTCCTGGTCATGCTGACAAAGTTTTATGAATTTATTCGTAAAAGTATAGACAGTGGGAATTAAAAAAGTCCTGTGGTGTGTCTCCTGCTCCAAGACGGCCCGTTTAACGTCTACTCTCCCTTAAAGGAACCAACTGACGTTCACCTTAACCGATTTATGGAAACCACGAGAAATACAAATATGATGACAGGACGAAGGTTTCCTACCTCTTCCTCTCGAATTCGAGTTCCTGTGCCACGTCGTTCGGTAAAGTCGAATCACTGGCGCTAGTGGCACACACATTCTGCCGCCGTCGCCTTTCTGCTCGCAGTACGAGAAGACTGGTTGTAAGCAGGCTGTTGGAAAAGCCAACCTGCAAGCGGCCGTCTGCTAAAGACTCCAGATCCGGGACGATGGAGGAGACGTGAACTCGAGCCGCGTTAATGAAATTACCTGCTGGCGAGTGGTCTCCGAAAGAGAGAGAGGGATGGATGGATGGAGGGGAGGGGGCAGGGGAGAGAGAGAGAGAGAGAGAGAGAGAGAGAGAGAGAGAGAGAGAGAGAGAGAAGGGGGGGGGGGGGTGCAGACTCCAGTCGTGCCGTGGAAGTCTCCGATTGGGATCGCAACCGGACGGGCGGTCGCGGACGCGGTGATGGCCAAATTGGCTCTGGCAGAGGTCACGAGCGATCACGCTAATCAAATTAATCTCCGCGCTGCCTCGTCCTACCTCGGCGGCGTGCTCCGGAGTCGGCGGAGGACCACTCGTCTTCCAGCCTTTGTGCGCGGCGCGCCGCGTGAACGGACCACGCAGCCCCTGTAAATGTCGTGGAAAGCCAGCTCAGCGGCCAACATCCGCACAGTGATTTATGAAGCGACCCTTCTCTCTACGAAGCAGCAATCGGGAAACCTAAGTTGCGTACCCTCCCGTATTTGCGACCTAAAATAGGTCAGGGTGGGCTCGGCAAAGTGGGAAGTCTGCAGTGGCGATTGGAGTGAGCTAGGTTCTTGATATTTATGTCATTCGTTCTTTTCCTAAATCATTCCTTGTGAATGGTGGAGTGATTTCGCCAAGCCTCTTACTCCCAAACTGAACTAGGTGCTTCTTTTCTGTCCGTTGCGTCGTGACGATCACGCTAACAAACTTCTTTCTTTGAAGTATTATTATTATTATTCCTGGCTTTCGGTATGTGCCCATACAGCATTCTGTACACTGAAAATATGATTCTACAGTTTGTTCAAATGGTTCAAATGGCTCTGAGCACTATGGGACTTTACATCTGAGGTCATCAGTCCCCTAGAACTTATAAACCTAAGTAACCTAAGGACATCACACATATCCATGTCCGAGGCAGGATTCGAACCTGCGACCGTAGCGGTCACACGGTTCCATACTGAAGCGCCTAGAACCGCACGGCCACACCGGCCGGCCTAAAGTTTGTTTTGACAATACAGAGTACAGGAGTATATCAGTTTAAGTCGTACCCTGGCAGGAAGCAACGTAAGCTTAACAGAGAACAGATTCCGACGTAAAACAAATTTTAGATCCTGGATGCACTGAAGCTAGTAAAGAAGACGAAAATGTAACACGGGATAGACAAAGTAGCATTCTGTAAAAATCCTACTGGTAGTACAACAAAAAATGATAAAACGCCGTCGGTACATATTTGGATATTCTCAGTTCAATCTGTATTAATGACTGTGCACCTAAATTAACAATAAAAAAAGTGTCGTGTGACTAGGGCCTCCCGTCGGGTAGACCGTTCGCCGGGTGCAAGTCTTTCGATTTGACGCCTCTTCGGCGACTTGAGCGTCGATGGGGATGAAATGATGATGATAAGGACAACACAACACCCAGTCCCTGAGTGGAGAAAATCTCCGATCCAGCCGGAAATCGAACCCGGGCCCTGATGATTGACATTCTGTCGCGCTGACCACTCAGCTACTGGGGCGGACAATTAACAATAAAATGGTTTTCTATATGACCTGTTAGAATTGTTTCAAAAGCTGCAGATAGATAATTGAATATTTGTTCAAGTTTGTAAGTACCATCTAGACAGAACATGAGAATAGCATACAGTAACCACTTTTTGATTTATTACTTTATTGCCACAAAGAAATGCCGTAGGTAGTGTGGCGAATGTCTAACAAAAGATTGCAAAATTGTAATCAGTGTGTGGCCATAGCTATACAGCAACTAGAATTCTGTAATAAAAGTGATGTTGATGTTGATGATGATGATGATGATGATGATAGTAATAATAATAATAATAATAATAATACCTTCATGTGGAACTGTATGAATGGTGGTAATATAATTTGGTGTTCAAATGCCCGTCCTGGTATGTAGATTTAGATTATCCGTCAGCTTTCTGCACCGGTTACAGTTTGCACTGCCATGGCTGTTTTGAGGACACGGGTAATTTCCTTCCTAACTTTGTCCCGTAATTTTTAGAAAGAAATTTCCGCCATTTGACTGTAAATAGTTCACACGATCATGATTTCGGCTTCACAGCCATTCTCAAGTACGGGATGGTTATAATTAACACGTAATAGCACGGAAACCAATTACCGTAGGAGGGCCAAACTTGTTGGCATTAATGTCAAGGACATGGGGAAGAGAAATCATGCAGAGTCAATTTGACTGAAACACTTTTAATGTGCTGTTACGGTTCATCATACCGTTACATACCGGTGCCATTACCACTACAGAAGGGGCCCAATATGGAGCCCATCAGTGTCCAGAAGAGTCTGAAAGCGCAGGGTTGCATACTCCACAGGAGGACGAAGGACCTCCATAGGTATGCTGGCCACCTCTCTTGATATATTGCGATTCAGATCACTATGTGTGTGAATGTTGCCCTGGTAAGCCCCGTCCTTCCGTTAGCCCCACAACCACAAGTCACAGGGAGTGAGATCAGCTGACCGTGCAGACCAAGCATTTAGAAACGATCGCTGATAATTCTATCGTTTCCAAATGTCATTCGGGGAAGTATATGAACTTCATGAACGATGTGCGGTGGGGCCCATTTGGCATGAAAACTATTGAGTTCAGTGCGTCTCGCTCCTGAAGAACGGGTATGACATGCTGGCGAAGCATATCGCAGTAACGCTGGCCAGTTGCACTGCGCATCTTTGGTCCTTGAGCGCCCACCAGTTCAAAAAAGAATGGAACAATGATGAACGTAGCCGTGAAGCCTCACCATACGGTGACACGTTCACCATACAGAGGAACTTCATGCACAATGACTTGAGGTGAAGATCCCCGCTCTCGGCAGGTGTGTGTGTTCATCTCACTCGTCAGAAAAATCTGAGCCTCGTCTGTGCATAGGATGGTCCAGGGCCAGCCCTCGTCAACTTCAATGCTTGCGAGAAATTGAAGAGCGAAGTCAACACGTCGTTGTGTGTCCTGTAGTCCAAGCTGCTGTACGATATGGATCTTGTACGTATACCATTTGAGAATGGTTCAAAGCACCTTTCTTAGAGTGGACCACGGGATGTTCAAGTGTCGTGATGCGGCACACGCACTGCCTGACGATCGAGAGTTGCGCGCAGCGGTGTCTGCCATAGCAACAGCGATTTCCTCAACCACCTGTGGTGCAACCGGTCGTCGACCTCTTCCCGGAGCGACGCCCAGTTCTCCAGTTGATTCGAACAACTTCTATATGCTCCGCACAGCAGGGGGATAGAGGACCTTTCCGTAATCCTTTCAGCAGGCGATATTCTCGAGGTGCATCTGCAGCCGTACTGTTGTTTTGATGATAGAGCTTCACCAATAATGCCCTGTTCCTTTTGTCCACGCTCATGTTGACACGTCAACCAGTGCACTGCGAGTGGTCAGGTAAGTGAGGCTATGAATCACGATGAATGATCATGGCACTTGGTGGCTATAGTTGGAACTGGAGGGTGGCGCTGTGGTGCTTGGAAATCATGCACCCCATACTCTGGAGATTAATGCTACAAAGTTTGGTACTCATACGGGAATTAGTTTCCGTGTTATAATGTGGTAAATAGGGTTCAAATGGTTCAAATGGCTCTGAGTACTATGGGACTTAACTTCTGAGGTCATCAGTCCCCTAGAACTGCTTAGACCTAACTAACCTAAGGACATCACATACATCCATGCCCGAGACAGGATTCGAACCCGCGACCGCAGCGGTCGCGCGGTTCCAGGCTGTAGCGCCGGGACCCGCTCGGCCACTCTGGCCGAGTTTAATTATATCCACCCGGTAAATGTCGAAGTGTTATAACGTATCTGACCTGTCTACTTAACATTAGTAACATTTCAACAGGCACTTGAAAGGCTATACAGCCGAAATCACGCTTGTGTGAAATAAATGAACAATTTTCAGTCAAGTGGTAGAAATTTCTTTCAAAAAATTCGACATAACTGTGGTCCCACACGATGGAACAGTTATTAAGTTGTCTAATCACATCTTTTGCCCCGCCTTTAATCAGTTCGTTGTCAACGGGACTTTAAAACCTAAACTTCCTTTCTTTGCTGGTAATGAGATTATGAGATTTCTTTCAACAACAGAACTGCCTTTTTTTCCTGCAACGTACCAAGAGCTCCTTAACACAGGCAAACTTCCTTTTTACTGAGCCGGCCGAAGTGGCCGTGCGGTTCTAGGCGCTACAGTCTGGAACCGAGCGACCGCTACGGTCGCAGGTTCGAATCCTGCCTCGGGCATGGATGTGTGTGATGTCCTTAGGAGAGCTGGGTTTAATTAGTTCTAAGTTCTAGGCGACTGATGACCTCAGAAGTTAAGTCGCATAATGCTCAGAGCCATTTGAACCTTTTTACTGAAACAGTGTCTCATGTGGTCTTGGTGTAATGTTAGGGGATTATTTCGTATTTCAGGAACATTATTGATAGAGTATAAAACAGCTTATGGTTATATGAAGTACACCTTCATATAATTGTCCCCTCTGTCCATATTAGCATGTAGAACAGAAATACTGGTAACACGAAGGCGTGGAAACTATAGTTTTTTGAAGTAAATGGCTCACAGAACCGGATGGTGGAGCATTTATTTAATTATAGCACGTAAAATTATCAGTTTTTGTGATAATCGTGATTAATTTCAGTGTTTTATGTTCTGTTTTTAGAAAATGAATTCCAGACATCGATACTTTTGGAGACAGTTGGCTGACGAGGAGAGCACAAGTGCTACCACCAGATTTCCCAGAGTTTCGCCCAGTGGAGGAGAAGTCAAAATATGCGAATCAGGTCTCTCGACTTATCCGTTGATGTACGACTTTTTCTAAAAAAAAAAACCTATCAAAATTTTCGTAGTGTTTTCGAGGTGCTTTGTGTGTATTTTATCGCACGATAACCTCAGACGAAGTTTTGCCTCAGCGGTCAGTGTCGATGCTTTTTAATTTTGCGCCTCTTTACGAATCGCTATTATCGTTTTTATTTATTTTATGTTTATTGTTTTCGTTTATCTACCCACGGCCGTAGAAGCTTACTACATCAATGTTTCTTATCCGATTAGATGACACAAGGGTTTCATGTTACTTGTAAAATCACAATTGGATTTCACAAGAAGCACCATACATCTTTTATATAGTATGTGTGTGTATGATATGTTGAGGGGATAAAATCTTTAAAGATTCTCATATTCTGATATTTCATCTTCTTATCAGTTCTTAGGTTAGTTATGTTTCACTCATATGATTATCCTTCAGGAAGATTTGATGCATTCTTTTGGATGAAAACAATCGTGGAAACATTCCAAACACACATATTCCGTTCACCACTAGTATCGCGGGAGGCAGGTTTGCCATAATGAAATTTCTCCGTATGAATCTCACTCTGGAAAGAAACATCGTTAACACTGTTGAAGATTTCATGTGTTCGCAATAATTTCGCGGCGAACCATGCGTAACAGATCACTTTTCCGAGAACTGGTCCTCGAAAAATATATGTGTGAAATCGTATGGGACTTAACTGCTAAGGTCATCAGTCCCTCAGCTTACACACTACTTAACCTAAATTATCCTAAGAACAAACACACACACCCATGCCCGAGGGAGGACTCGAACGTCCGCCTGAGCCAGCCGCACAGTCCATGACTGCAGCGCCTGAGACCGCTCGGCTAATCCCGCGCGGCACTGATCCTTGAAACTGACTGTGAATTAGAAAGCCCGACAAAAATTTAAACAAATACAATTTCTAATACTTTTCTATTTCCCTTTTTTAATTCATTTATGTAACAGACAATTAGTAGACGAATAAGAATAACTTTATATCAATATACACGGGAAAAAATTCATGTAGTAATGCCGTACAGACATGGGCATATACACGAGAAACAGAAATTAATGTAATAATCGGGTTCCGAACGCGGGTCGCAAAATTAAGAAGCAACAAAGCTATCTACAGTGCTACTACTACGTCTGAGAATACCGCAGGGTGAAAGGCATATAAAGTACCTGGAAAATGGCTCGAAATCTTTGACCGTCCCTCTTTCCAGAAACGGTCGAGTAACTATGGATGATTCGAGACATGTGTTCATTTATTTTAATGCCTCTTCCGCTGAGCGAGGTTTCTGCGAAATCGGGTTATAGCACTTGCCGCGTTCTGCTCGTTTGTTTCAAAATGCCAGTTTTGTTTCGACTCATTTCTTTTTCCCTTCTCCTCTTCTCTCTCTCTCTCTCTTGCTCCCCTCTCTACCCTCCCCCCTCTCTTCCCACCCCCTCTCCCCCCTTTCCCCCTCCAGCGCCACCTCTCTCTCTTCCTCTCTCTCTATCGCCCCCCCCCCCACGCCTCCCTCCCTCCCTACCTCCCTCTCTCTCTCTCTCTGTCTCTCTCCTCCTCCTCCCCCTCCTCCTCCTCCTCCTCCTCCTCCTCCCCACCCCCACCCCACCCCTCTCTCTCTCTCTCTCTCTCTCTCTCTGACACACACACACACACACACACATATCTGATGTATACGCACGCAGGAGACAAAGGTGTCAAAACAACGCACAAGCGTGGGATGAGAATGATCGGTTGAACTAGAGATGAATTGAAAAATGCCTGTCTATATTTGTTTTCAGCCATTTGTCAGACGACTCTGCGGCCAATAGTTTACAGACAACGTCTCGCGGCGGAATGAAGACATTGCCGCCAGAAGGGATATTCGTTCATCGTTCGCAGCAGACGCGCTGCGCACGCTGACGGATTGACAGCAGCTTTAATCACGATCCACGGCGCAGCGACGTCACGGTGCTCCGTATTTATTGCAGCAGGCTTACGTCTTCCGTTCCGCTGTTTAAGGCGAGGGGGCATAAATACCGCGAGACAACAGTGCGCTCCACTTGCGGCCAATTAATTGAGAAAACGCGCGGGCGTATTTCACGCCGTAACTGCCGGCGCCATAATTTCGTCAGCGGGCCCCGGCTCGTGTCATCACGGCGACGCTCTTCCGCGCCAATCAGCGTAGATCCGGGCGGTGCGCACAGCGCGCTTTCCCCAATTATGCCCGCCAGCCCTGCGAGCGGCGCGCGGGCGATTCCCTAATAAGGGCCGGTAATGGGGCGCCTCGTGATAATTGTAAGTATAACGGCGCCCTTTCACTCGACGTGATCGACCCAGCTGTCTCGAGGCGGCTGATCGGAGAACCCCTCGCTGCAGTCTCCGCTGGCGGCCGCGCTGACCTCGCGACTGGAGCGCGTGCGTTGCTCCCTGCGACCACGCCGACGTGCTGCAAATCACCAACGGGAGACTGATCACTCTCCCCGGCAATAGTTGCTAGATCATATGCACATGAACCAGATATACAGGGTGGCCCATTTCAACATCTAGAAGCATACTCCGTAAACCACTGCATGGTGCATGGTGGAGGGTATATTGCACCATTGTTAGTTATTCCTTTTCCTGTTCCACTCGAAAACAGACCGAATGAAAAACTACTGTCTATATGAAACTTTCCTGGCAGATTAAAACTGTGTGCCGAACCGAGACTCGAACTCGGGACCTTTGCCTTTCGCGGGCAAGTGCTCTACCATCTGATCTACCCAAGCACGGCTCACGCCTCGTCCTCACAGCTTTACTTCCGCTAGTACCTCGTCTCCTACCTTCAAAACTTCACAGAAACTCTCCTTCAGGAGACGAGGTACTGGCGGAAATAGAGCTATGAGGACGGGGCGTGAGTCGTGCTTTGGTAGCTCAGACGATTATTAAATTGTTTAATATTTAAAATTATCCCACCAACTAGCTGATATCCATCATAAAGAACTAATTATGCTTCTGTAAAGATTGGATCTCATGTAATTCAAAGTGCAGATTTTACTTCTTCAGGTTGAAGTTTGAATGTCTTTAAAAAATTTTCTTGATGTTTAACATAATTCTCTCTGGTAATTTAGTCAGTAACACAATCTTCTGTTGTCTTTCCTTAACGCCAGCGTAATTGAAATGATCAAACCGTTTTGTTTAAATAACTTCATGTATGTATAACTCGGTATGTATTTGGAATGTGTAACATTGTTTTTTTAATAAATGTTTTTATTAAAAAAAATGGTAGAGCACTTGCCCGCGAAAGGCAAAGGTCCCGAGTTCGAGTCTCGGTTCGGCACACAATTTTAATCTGCCAGGAAAGTTTCATAACAGCGCACACTCCGCTGCAGAGTGAAAATCTCATTCTGGATCCTGTCTATATGCCTCCTTACCAGTCCTCATTTATCTTTTCTTCGTGGTCCTTTCGCGACAAGTGCGTTAGTAGCAGTAGAATCGTTCTACATTCAGCTTCAAATGCCGGTTCTCTAGATTTTCTCTATAGTGTTCCGCGAAAATAACGTAGTCTTTCCTTCAGGGATTCCCGCTCGAGTTTACGTATCATGGCCGTAATACACGCGTACTGACCGAACCTACCGATAAAAAAAATCTAGCAGCACGTCTCTGAATTCCTTCGAAGTCTTTCTTTAATCCGATCTCGTGGGATTACAAACCCTCTAGCGGATATAAGAATTATATATTTTTCGAACTGGTGAAAGGGTTGTTGATAAAAAATGAATTCCAATAAAACTGAAACAGATATTGGCTAAGTGTTTTCTGTGAAGTGTGTTTTGTGTTGCAGCGAATAGTGGACAGTCAAAAAAAATTCTATTTTTGGACAGTTTTGAAATACGGTTGTAGAGAAAAGTGCTAAAACTGAAATGGACTGATAGGATGACGAATGGAGAAATACCTCTAAAAATGAGAGAGAAAAATAGACTAGTGGAAATGATGGCAGTAGGGAAAATGTCTTGGTTGGAAGATATACTGATATGAAATGAAAAGTCAGTGAAGGAAAGATGACATACAAGAAGGAAGACTGGGTGGCATTAAAAAAATGACGAAGTTACTAGACCTCCTGCTAAAAGGATGGACATACAAAAGTTACTAGCTGGTTAAGGATCAGGCACAAGAAAGTGGAAAGCGTCCAGTGGATACGTGTCGGATTACAGATACAGCAAAGAATGAAGCTGTATAGTACATGTTGCAGTCGTTGTACACACTTCGTGGAATAATAATAATAATAATAATAATAATAATAATAATAATAATAATAATGTAATGATAATGATGTGCGAACTAGAAAGTTCAACAGAACTGCATCTTAGAGAGCAACAATTAATATCTTTAAAGATAACCAAAATTCGGATCTATGTACGCCATAACTTTTGTGTGAGTAACGCCGAGTCGAAGAAAACGAAGGGGAAATTCGACAGGGAGGCATCTTACTATTGCCTGATCTTCGGGAAGGAATCACCAATGACTGTGGGTTTTATGCAGGCTACAATAGACGAAATTATGGCGAAAGGGGATTACACAGATTATATTGTAGAAAAGGAGAAAAAACAATAACAAAAAAACCTTCTGTTGTAAGTAGCAACCGACGATACCGCTGCAGTATTCCGTCAGAGACAAAACACGTTCATAATAGCCGTTTGTAATAGTGTAACTGGAGTAGAATATAATCTCCGGCCTCGCTGCGTGCTTCAAGAACTGGTGCTGATACATCGAATGATTTAGGGGGACAAGCAACGAAATTAGGCCCAAGGCTAACGTTCGGCTAATTGCAGATCATATGCAGCCATTCAAGAACTTCATGTTTCCAAACAGCGACGGAATTTTTACGGATGACAGTGTGCCATGTCACCAGGCCACAAATTTTCGCGACTGGTTTGAAGAACATTCTGGACAATTCGAGAGAATGATTTAGCCACCCAGATCTCCCGTCATGAATCCCATCACACTTTTATTGGACACAACTGAGAAGGAAGTTCGTACAAAAAACCCTGCACCGGCAGCACTTTCGCAATTACGGACGGCTTTAGGGGCAGCATGGCTCAGTATTTCTGCAAGGGGACCTCCAACGACTTATTGAGTCTGTGCCACGTCGAATTTCTGCACTGGGCCTGGCAAAAGGAGGTCCGATACGATGTTAGGAGGTATCCCATGACTTTTGTCACTGAGTGTGTGTGTGTCAATATCGTTTCTATCTTTTATGATAACCGTCTGTGCCATTTTAAAGAAATGTAAATGTAAATCCCGATGATTGTGTTGGTGATGAGGTTGATGAGGACTAAATCGGAAGAAAGATCACTGCTCTCATTAAACTAGGGATACACTTAATTATTGGTTTTTTTCGTATCTTAGAAGCCGGACGTGAATGTCACATAAACGCAAGAAGAACCTCTGCCCGATCTCAAGAAGAAATACCAAAGAGAGGAATCCGACTGCTTTGCGACGAGTTCAGGCGGAAACAAAAAAAGTACGAATAGCGCTAACGAAATTAAAAATTCCGGGACAAGCTGCAACAAGGATTGGAGGCATTAGTATTCTGCGCAGGGTACAATGGCGCGCCGGTGTACCCCGGTCTGCGCTTTAATTAGGAGAATCGGATTTGGTGCCGGCGGTCGTATAAATCTACGGCGAGCTGTGGAGTTTACAGTCGGCCCCGGGAACAGGCCACTCGCGCATGCGCACCGAGATGCAACGGCCTCAGCAAGACTGCGCCCGTGTATGCCCTTCTGTGGATGCTGGCGCGTGGCCCCCCTACAAAAACAGTTGATATTTAAGCGGCGCCTGTCTGTCTCTCCCGAGAGATTTACAAATAGCCGCCCGCGGACAGCCCAATCCTTATAGACAATTTATAAAACTCTCCTACCGCCTGTTTAAGGGGTTCTCTTGACGTTCTTCCGTGTAGCACATCTCACAGGACGGAACTGTGCCTCCTGTAACAAATTATCTGACGCAGTAACGTGCTTCAAGAAAATTTTGAAACTGCGAATCACCTGCGAGGGAGGGGTGTTCTCGCCACGTCCTTATACACAGAACGTAATCGGATGTCTTCCGTCCTATGTTCGGGAGTTCTGTAGGCTAAAAATCGATCCTCATTTTCATGAACGTTAGTAGTTGTTCTTTCTCCATTCGTCTATTTGCATGGACGTGATTACTATATTGAAAAAGGCTGTCAACAATACAAAATAAACACATATATTCCGAAATTAAACACTTTCGCTAGTTGTAACATTCATCTTTAGTACTGCGCAGTTGATTCACTACTTCCCTCCTTTCCATTCTGAGCACGGTAAGTCTAAAAGTTAAAAATGCGTATAGGATGTAAATGAAGCGTGTGTGTCTCTCTGAAACAACTCGTGCACGTGGCTCCCGTTATTATTCCATGATAAAAGAGCAATTGAGAGATGCGGGATGTTAACTTTTAAAACATCGTATATGGCGTGTTTTCTACCTGTAAGTCACTGTATCACGCTCTTGTCTCATCGTAGTAACTCTGCAAAAGCTGTAAACCTTTATTAGTTTTCGGTTAAGGATACTTCTGTTTATGTATGACCCAAAATAATTTTATTCGTTGTACATATACGAGTAGAGCTACATATTTAAAGTCCAAGTATTATTCTTAGCTTTTAAAGTTCTGTGCATGAAAAATTCGTAAGTAAACTAAGGACGTGTTTCACACATGTGGAAATGCGTTTGTAAAACGTACTAATGAGCTATGCAAGCCGTAAAAGACAAAAGCTGTAACATTTTGTAAGTAAGACAAAAAAGTTTTGTAATGATGCCACAGTAAATGCCGCTTGTGGCGAAGACTTTCCTCCTGCTCCAGGAACGAATCAGTATAGCTCTAGGGGATACGTTGTAAACAACCTATCGACTCTACATATAAAGCCATCATGCCAGACTGAGTCAAAAGTGCTGACGTTGCCATTGTGACCATTCTCAATTCTTTTTACAAGTCTATTGGCTACGGCCTTGTGGCAGAGCGTGGGCTACAGTGGCGTCGCTCTTACGTGGCGCCGGCCGCTGTGGCCGAGCGGTTCTAGGCACTTCAGTCCGGAACCGCGCTGCTCCTACGGTCACAAGTTCGAATCCTGCCTCGGTCATGGATGTGTGTGATGTCCTTAGGTTAACTAGGTTTAAGTACTTCTAAGTCTAGGGGACTGATGACCTCAGATGTTAAGTCCCATAGCGCTTACAGCCATTTGAACCATTTTTCCTTACGTGGTGGCGCGGCGCCGCCTAGCGAGAGACTAAGCGCAGCTGCATGGTTATGTCTGGCGAGCCTGTATCGATAGCGCTGATACAGAACATAAGATTTGCTATGTTGCCGGAACAAATATCAATGTCAGTTGGAACCTCCCCACTATATTTGATTTTCTGTATGAAATTTAGTCCGACTTTACTTCCCATTGTATAAAAGTCTACGTATTACCAAAACTATGTTCCCACAAAATGTTATCCAGCTTAAACACGTATGCTAACCTTTGACTAAACAGAAACTAATTTGAACTGTAACTGATATGAATGCCACTTTTCTTCATATTAAATGCGAAACTGAAGTAAAACCATTATCTGGCCTTTATCGAAATTTACACTTTCCTCGCGTCTTGACAACATTGTTGACAATTCTCGAAAGCACAATAGCAATCAGCAAGCAGGCAGTGGCTAAGCCAGATTTCTATTTCTAAATAAAATATTCAACTGTTGCATACCAGTTGCGGTAATGTGTAATTATAAAAAGTTGGGAGGGGGTAGTAACTATTCCTGTAAAATAATATTCCACGACAACGATTTTAGAATGAAGTATATATTCAAAATGACTTCCCATAATCTTGAACCGTAACAAAGATCTGAACAATACTATACTTAACAAAGTGAACAAAGATTTAAAAGGGAGCAATATTAACAGACAATTTCTATGAAAATCAAACAGCTTAATTCGTTTATATATTAATGCAGGCCTTGGGGAAGTGCTGTGGTCTTTCTTTCAGCACTGAGTAAGTGAACCAAGTTAACTAGTTCCTACAATAATTTCAACAAATTAGGTGCGGAGTTTTGCAGTCTTACCTCAAACCTCTTCTCTCCAAAATATAATAACATTATTAAAAAAACCATATTCGTTTCGCTTTCCAATATTTATCATATTCATCCTTGCCGTCTTTACAATGAATCTCTTTTCGTCTGACAGATACAATCACAAGTCAACACAACTCTACAGAATACGTCCACACCGACCACACTTCAACTGAGAATGTATGAGACTGCGCAAAGGCAAAGGCCGTTCCACGACAAGACCAAAGATTATTGATCAGTAGTGTAACTCTCTCTCTCTCTCTCTCTCTCTCTCTCTCTCTCTCTCTCTCTCTCTGACGTGCACATCGATACCATACGAAAGTCACAATGACATGACCACCTTACACAGTGTCACTACATTGTAAATATCGTAATTTAAACTTGCAATGAAGGAAGCATTCCATGTTAACACATTTAGGTGTTAAAATAAATTATTTCTCCATATGATGTTCCAAGACCCGTTACCTTACTTAGATTTGGCTCGTATTCAAAGAACAGCGACGTTGTCGCTACGTATATTTGTCACCTATAGACGGCGTAAGAAGAGCCCTGGCAGCTCGCAGCGCTGTTGCCAGCTTTTAACTGCGAAGCGCTAACAGCTGTAGGCAAAAACAGTAGACGTCTACAGAACTATGACAACACTGAACTTTTGTCTAGGCGCTACAGTCTGGAACCGCGCGACCACTACGGTCGCAGGTTCGAGTCCTGCCTCGGGCATGGATGCGTGTGATGTCCTTAGGTTTGTTAGGTTTAAGTAGTTCTAACAAGGGAACCTCCCCATCACACCCCCCTCAGATTTGGTTATAAGTTGGAACAGTGGATAGGCCTTGAAAAACTGAACACAGACCAATCGAGAAAACAGGAAGAAGTTGTGTGGAACTACGAAAAAATAAGCAAAATGTACAAACTGAGTAGTCCTTGTGCCATAGGCAACAACATGGACGACGGAAGTTCAGGAGCGCCGTGGTCCCGTGGTTAGTGTGAGCAGCTGCGGAACCAGAGGTCCTTGGTTCAAGTCCTCCCTCAAGTGAAAAACTTACTTTCTTTATTTTCGCAAAGTTATGATCTGTCCGTTCGTTCATTGACGTCTCTGTTCACTGTAATAAGTTTGGTGTCTGTGTTTTGCGACCGCACCGCAAAACCGTGCGATTAGTAGACGAAAGGACGTGCCTCTCCAATGGGAACCGATAACATTTGATCGCAAGGTCATAGGTCAACCGATTCCTCCACAGAAAAACACGTCTGATATATTCTATACGATACTGTTGACGGCGTGTGCGTCATATGACAGTAACATGTTATCGACCCACCTAACTTGTACACTTGGCGAATGGGTAAAAAGATTCTTCTACCTTGCCCGATTTAGGTTTTCTTGTGGATGTGATTATCACTCCCAAAAAAGTGATCGCATCGGACGGACAGATATAATTGTCTGAAAACAAAAAATTAAAATTTTTACTCAAAGGAAGACTTGAACCAAGGACCTCTCGTTTCACAGCTGCTCACGCTAACCACAGGACCACGGCGCTCCTACACTCACGCTCTCCTTGCTATTGCTTATCTCACATGGACTACTCAGTTTGTGTATTTTGCTTATTTTTTTCATAGTTCCACATAACTTCTTCCTGTTTTCTCGATTGATCTGTGTTCAGTTTTTCAAGGCCTATCCACTCTGCCAACTTATAACTAAATCTGAGGGGGGTGCGATGGGGAGGTTCCCTTGTAAATTCTAGGGGACTGATCACCTCAGAAGTTAAGTCCCATAGTGCTCAGAGCCATTTGAACCACTGAACCGTTGGCATAGAGAAGTTTACAAAATTGCGTTACGTTATCGGTTGAGACGGGCCTCAGAAGCTGTCGCGCCCACCCCACTGCAACTGTCAGGGATCAATTTACGCCGACACAACAATAGTAAGTGATTTTCGGCGGTGCACGGCGGGCAGCCACGCGTATCTGTGCGCGCCTCGTCAGCGGCACGCGTCTCGCACGGGACCCGACGAAGGACGCGAGTCAGCCGGAAAAACAAGAGCGCAGCGAACGCCGGCCGAGCGGTGTAGTGCGAGCGCTACATTCTATGTAAATGCGCGGCCGTGTAGCGGCGCGTGTGGACGCGGCGTCGGGTCACGCCGAGCAGCGCACACCGCGAGGCAGAGGCAGCCAGTGCCTACACACACACACACACACACACACACACACACACACACACACACACACACACACAGACAGGACGGCACTCGTTTCCCACGAGCGTCTTGCAGCGCAGACTGCACGCTCCGCTCTGGCGACCTTCCACCTCGCCGCTGCTCGCTCTTCCGCACTCAAAAGACGAGAGCGCTTTACCCTGCCTCTTTGTTCTATACTATCTCATACATTACGCCATGTCTGGGAACCGGCGCAATCTTGTCACACACACACACACGCGCACACACACAAAGACGCGCGCGCTCTGGTATAACCCTCTCATCTGTCAGTAGGGAACCATGTACAACATTGTGATTCGGGCGCAAGTGCCTTATCTGTGCCTACAGCTGCGCTCGTAAAGCGACTGTACGAGGCTGGAGGCTCGGTACAGTACGACAAAGTCAAGAACTGTACAGTATACAGTAGTTCGTCCCATGTCATCCCCCTCAGATTGAGTGGTAAGACGGCCCAGTGGAGCCCGTCAAAAACTGAACACAGATCAAGCATGAAAACAGGAAGAAGGTGTATGAACTGTGAAACAAGCAAAACAGACACAATGCCTACGGTCTTTTCAGAGGGTGCAGAAGCGGACAGAGATTAAGGGCACTCTCTTGTTCTTTGGGTGGGGAAACTCCCCCTAAATGCGGAAGAATCAGCAATAACCAACAGCATGAGGATGCAGAAGGCAATGGAAACCCCACAGCATTAAAGACACATAAAGTGAATCCACCGGACACGTGGCCTGTAACTGAAGAAGTGTCATGATGATCTCTCCATTGGCAAAAGATTCCGGACTAGTTTCCCATTCCGATCGCTGGACGGGGACTGCCGAAGGGGAGGTCACCATGAGAAAAAGATTGAGTAACCAAAGGAAGGATAACGTTCTACGAGTCGGGGCGTGGAATGTCGGAAGTCTGAACGTCGTAGGGATACTAGAAAATCTGAGGAAGAACTTTCTGAGAATGTACGTTTGGAGCACATCTTTGAATGGCAGTGAAACTTGGACTGTGGGAAAACCGGAACAGAACAGAAAAAATGGTTCACATGGCTCTAAGCACAATGGGACTTAACATCGGAGGTCATCAGTTCTCTAGACTTAGAACTACTTAAACCTAACTAACCTAAGGACATCATACACATCCGTGCCTGAGGCAGGATACGAACCTGCAACCGTAGCAGCAGCGCGGTTCCGGACTGAAGCGCCTACAACCGCTAGGCGACAGCGGCCGGCGTCGCAAGTTCTCGTCCGATCACCGTAGTTAAGCAACGTCGGGCCCGGTTAGTACTTGGATGGGTGACCGCCTGGGAACACCGGGTGCTGTTGGCTCTATCTCATTTTTCCTCCTCCCATGAACCATGGACCTTGCCGTTGGTGGGGTGGCTTGCGTGCCTCAAATACAGATATCCGTACCATAGGTGCAACCACAACGGAGGGGTATCTGTTGAGAGGCCAGACAAACGTGTGGTTCCTGAAGAGGAGCAGCAGCTTTTTCAGTAGTTGCAGGGGCAACAGTCTGGATGATTGACTGATCTGGCCTTGTAACATTAACCAAAACGACCTTGCTGTTGTGGTACTGTGAACGGCTGAAAGCAAGGGGAAACTACAGCCGTAATTTTTCCCGAGGGCATGCAGCTTTACTGTATGGTTAAATGATGATGGCGTCCTCTTGGGTAAAATATTCCGGAGGTAAAGTAGTCCCCCATTCGGATCTCCGGGCGGGGCCTACTCAAGAGGACGTCGTTATCAGGAGAAAGAGAACTGGCATTCTACGGATCGGAGCGTGGAATGTCAGCTCCCTTAATCGGGCAGGTAGGTTAGAAAATTTAAAAAGGGAAATGGATAGGTTAAAGTTAGATATAGTGGGCAGGAGGAACAAGACTTCTGGTCAGGTGACTACAGGGTTATAAACAAAATCAAATAGGGATAATGCAGGAGTAGGTTTAATAACGAATAAAAAAATAGGAGTGCGGGTAAGCTACTACAAACAGCATAGTGAACGCATTATTGTGGCCAATACAGACACGAAGCCCATGCCTACTACAGTATTACAAGTTTATATGCCAACTAGCTCTGCAGATGACGAGGAAATTTAAGAAATTGAAGAAATGTATGATGAGATAAAAAAAAAATTATTCAGGTAGTGAAGGGAGACGAAAATTTAATAGTCATGGGTGACTGGAATTCGACAGTAGGAAAAGGGAGAGAAGGAAACATAGTAGGTGAATATGGATTTGGGCTAAGAAATGAAAGAGGAAGCCGTCTGTTAGAATTTTGCACAGAGCATAACTTAATCATAGCTAACACTTGGTTCAAGAATCATAAAAGAAGGTTGTATACATGGAAGAATCCTGGAGATACTAAAAGGTATCAGATAGATTATATAATGGTATGACAGACGTTTAGGAACCAGGTTTTAAATTGTAGGACATTTCCAGGGGCAGATGTGGACTCTGACCACAATCTATTGGTTATGAACTGTAGATTAAAACTGAAGAAACTGCAAAAGGTGGGAATTTAAGGAGATGGGACCTGGATAAACTGACTAAACCAGAGGTTGTACAGAGTTTCAGGGACAGCATAAGGGAATAATTGACAGGAATGGGGGAAAGAAATAGAGTAGAAGACGAATGGGTAGCTCTGAGGGATGAAGTAGTGAAGGCAGCAGAGGATCAAGTAGGTAAAAAGACGAGGGCTAGTAGAAATCCTTGGGTAACAGAAGAAATATTGAATTTGATTGATGAAAGGAGAAAATATAAAAGTGCAGTAAATGAAGTAGGCAAAAAGGAATACAAGCGTCTCAAAAATGAGATCGACAGGAAGTGCAAAATGGCTAAACAGGGATGGCTAAGAGGACAAATGTAAGGATGTAGAGGCTTATCTCACTAGGAGTAAGATAGATACAGCCTACAGGAAAATTAAAGAGACCTTTGGAGAAAAGAGAGCCACTTGTATGAATATCAAGAGCTCAGATGGAAACCCAGTTCTAAGCAACGAGGGGAAAGCAGAAAGGTGGAAGGAGTATATAGAGGGTCTATACAATGGCGATATACTTGAGGACAATATTATGGAAATGAAGAGGATGTAGATGAAGATGACATGGGAGATACGATACTGCGTGAAGAGCTTGACAGAGCACTGAAAGACCTGAGTCGAAACAAGGCCCCGGGAGTAGACAACATTCCATTAGAACTACTGACGGCCTTGGGAGAGCCAGTCCTGACAAAACCCTACCATCTGGTGAGCAAGATGTACGAGACAGGCGGAATACCCTCAGACTTCAAGAAGAATATAATAATTCCAATCCCAAAGAAAGCAGGTGTTGACAGATGTGAAAATTACCGAACTATCAGTTTAATAAGTCACAGCTGCAAAATACTAACGCGAGTTATTTACAGACGAATGGAAAAGCTGGTAGAAGCCGACCTCGGGGAAGATCAGTTTGGATTCCGTAGAAATGTTGGAGCACGTGAGGCAATACTGACCCTACGACTTATCTTAGAAGAAAGATTAAGGAAACGCAAACCTACGTTTCTAGCATTTGTAGACTTAGAGAAAGCTTTTGACAATGTTGACTGGAATACTCTCTTTCAAATTCTAAAGGTGCCAGGGGTAAAATACAAGGAGCGAAAGGCTATTTACAATTTGTACAGAAACCAGATGGCAGCTATAAGAGTCGAGGGGCATGGAGGGGAAGCAGTGGTTGGGAAGGGAGTGAGACAGGGCTGTAGCCTCTCCCCGATGTTATTCAATCCGTATATTGAGCAAGCAGTAAAGGAAACAAACGAAAAATTTGGAGTAGGTATTAAAATCCAGGGAGAAGAAAGAAAAACTTTGAGGTTCGCCGATGACATTGTAGTTCTGTCAGAGACAGCAAAGGACTTGGAAGAGCAGTTGAACGGAATGGATAGTGTCTTGAAAGGAGGATATAAGATGAACATCAACAAAAGCAAAGCGAGGATAATGGAACGTAGTCGAATTAAGTCGGGTGACGCTGAGGGAATTAGATTAGGAAATGAGACACTTAAAGTAGTAAAGAAGTTTTGCTATTTGGGGAGCAAAATAACTGATGATGGTCGAAGTAGAGAGGGTATAAAATGTAGACTGGCAATGGCAAGGAAAGCGTTTCTGAAGAAGAGAAATTTGTTAACATTGAGTATAGATTTAAGTGTCAGGAAGTCGTTTCTGAAAGTATTTGTATGGAGTGTAGCCATGTATGGAAGTGAAACATGGACAATAAATAATTTGGACAAGAAGAGAATAGAAGCTTTGGAAATGAGGTGCTACAGAAGAATGTTGAAGATTAGGTGGGTAGATCACGTAACTAATGAGGAGGTATTGAATAGGATTGGGGAGAAGGGAAGTTTGTGGCACAACTTGACTAGAAGAAGGGATCGGTTGGTAGGACATGTCCTGAGGCATCAAGGGATCGCAAATTTAGCATTGGAGGCTACCGTGGAGGGTAAAAATCGTAGAGGGAGACAAAGAGATGAATACACTAACAAGGGGAGGCCGCCAATTGTGAAATTCAGATTCGATTCATACTGCGCATAATAAAAGCTCATGGCCAGAGGTGTAATGTGGCAAAGCACCAAGATGCACTTCTCAGCCGTTGTCGAGAAAATCGACAGTTAAAAGAAACCGTGGCGGTGAAATACTCCCTACGATTAATGATTTTCTACAGCGTCATATGCCGGCACGGTAGCTCAGCGTGTTCGGTCAGAGGGTTTAGCTACTATCTGTAATAAAAAAACTGAGTGAACTGATCAACGAACAACCTGAACGGGTGTCATCGGGCGTCCGCCACGAACAAATACAATGAACAACATAGGACAAAATGAGACCAATAAAAAAAAAAAAAAAAAAAAAAAAAAAAAAAAAAAAAAAAAGAATAGCGCAGCGGTAAGCGCTGGGGTTCGTAATCCGAAGGTCGCAGGATCAAATCTCGCGCCATGCAATAATTTTTTATTATTAGTTTTTTGCAATTCATATATATATATATATATATATATAACTATTAATGAATTGCTTATGCATGTTGGTGCAGGCGGATCGCTCTCCAATTGTACCGCCTCCATTTTTCCGTTTGTTTAACAGGGTGTACCAAAGCTGTCCCGTCCGCACTGATTTTCGACGAAGTTATAAGTTGCGCTAGGGACCGCATCTACCTTCTGTCGAAGTTAGGAGGCAACTACGCTGTTATGGGGCGGCTCGTTTCGGCCCATTCAACATCTGTCCTTCAAGTGTAACGAGCGAGTAACGGAGTTTATATTTCATACCTGCCACAGCAAGTTTGTGTTCGTGGGGTCTCTATTCTAAGTCGAACGTTTGACTTACGCTATACGTATTCGTTTCTACGTCTTCCGTTAACTATACGTGGTTAACATTATGAAGACAATTAATAACATTTGTGAAATACAACTTTGTTTGCGGAAAACATAATGATGTTCGAAGTCGCCAGTTTTTCCACGACAAACGACTTTCAACAACTTATTATATGCGTAATTGTTGCAACTGATTGCCGGGAATTATATATATATGATTACAAAAAACAAATACTAAAAAAAAAGTTGCATGGAGCGAGATTCGATCCGGCGACCTTCGGATTATGAACCCCAGCGCTTGCCGCTGCACCACTACGCTGTAGAAAATTACTAATCGTAGAGAGTATTTCACCGCAACGGTTTCTTTTAACTGTCGATTTTCTCGACAAAGGCTGAGAAGTGCATCTTGGTGCTTTGCCACATTACACCTCTGGCCATGAGCTTTTATTATGCTCAGTGTGAATCGAATCTAAATTTCACAATTGGCGGCCTCCCCTTGTAAGCAGATTCAGAAGGATGTGGGTTGCAGTAGGTACTGGGAGGTGAAGGAGCTTGCACAGGATAGATTAGCACGGAGAGCTGCATCAAACCAGTCTCAGGACTGAAGACCACAACAACAACAACAAGTCTAGGGGACTGACGACCTCAGATGTTAAGTCCCATAGTGCTTAGAGCCATTTGAACAATTTTTCGAGCAGTCAAGCCTGTTTACGTCTTCAAAATATTTACCATTTGTTCTATTGCTGCAGGTTAAAACCCTACAATAAATATCGGTGCAAGATTGAGTATTATGAACTCTGTAGAGAAACAGTAGATATGTTAAAGTTGACCTTGTTTTGTCAGATTTTTGTGTCTTTACGTTTCGGCGTTGAATAGTGTTTCGGCTGATGGGAGTATTTCCTTTCATTAATTAATAATAACCATTCAAACGTCATGACTAGCCAATCATATTAGAGGGCCAATTAAAAGTTTTACAACAGTGACGTCAGACATTGACAGTCTGTAATAAATAGAAGCACCTATCCCCATGCAAAACCAGTCGTGCCCTGAGGAAGGCCGTTGCAATTCGGCCGAAACGTCGGTTTTAGTTTATTATTGTTGTTAGTTTTTAGCAGTGACGCGGCATAATAGCCAGAAGAGTTTTACGATTATCTTCAGAAAAAAAAAAACGTGACTGTAAATTCGTATACTTTGTGCCATGGCGTTCTCTCATCAGTACTTCATGCCTTTTTTGTGACTATTAAGTACATGTTACACTTATATATCAGTCGATCCGGAATTCACACTCGATCGGTTATAAATGTAATTCCCCTATTTATCCTCGTGCTGTCTCTGTTTGGCAGTTTGCTTACGTTTGGAAGAGAACTGTAAATTATCCACGCGCTCCTTTTGCTGTGGAGTGGAAAGGTAGTCCCAGGTCGGCACTCTCGATAGAACTGCGCTCGCAGGCGCTTCCCACCTCCTATCGACAAGTGGGGCCACCCGCGACCACGACGCGACAACGGCCGCGTTTGGCCGGCGTCCCGCTTTTCCGCGATCAGATAGCGGCCCTCTGCCTTCCGATATATCGATTACGGCCCACGTTGGCGGCAAACACTTCAGACAGGGCTCTTACCCTCACGCATCAGAAATAGGCCGCAGCTTACGCCCAGCATTCTGCGCAGAAGCGAATTTTCCAGCGACTGCAGAAAACATCTGCTGAATTTCTCTCCCAGGTGGGCGAAGTTCAGAGTACTGCAGCAGTGGGCTTAAAGAAACGAGAAAAGTGTTATAACATTTTCAGTAGTCGTGTTAAATATTGAAATGTGTAACTAATTGTCGAAGGCATCTTTTGTGGTAAACGGCCAAACGAGAATTTAAAGAAACGAACTTCCATGTGTAAAACCCTCAGACGTCTGATTATTTTACTAATGGGTTGCTGTGTTAAATACTTGACTCTAAACACTAAATGAGAGAAATTTTATGAACGGTTTGAAAATATAATTGAAGTTCATTAGAAGTCGCTAAGAGCTCTCATTATGAAACACTGGATTAATGTGGTCCGGGTAATTTGCGCACCATTTTACGCAAAAGCTATATTTCCAAGCATCTCCACGTCCATGAAGTCATATGTCCTGAACTACGTGCTGTACAATGAAATAGTTGGCCAGATACATAGACCGAGCGAGGTGGCGCAGTGGTTAGACACTGGACTCGCATTCGGGAGGACGACGGTTCAATCCCGCGTCCGGCCATCCTGATTTAGGTTTTCCGTGATTTCCCTAACTCGCTCCAGGCAAATGCCGGGATGGTTCCTTTCAAAGGGCACGGCTGACTTCCTTCCCCATCCTTCCCTAATCTGATGAGACCAATGACCTCGCTGTCTGGTCTCCTTCCCCCAACAAACCAACCAACCAGATACATAGAGTGGTATACACAACGTGCAGGAAACCGGAGTTATCTTGAGATCCGTCGGAAACAGAAGGAGCGCGGAACACTGTAAACCAGGAATCCGTCTGCGATGTGTTAACTGTGTCAGGAAGATGCGATTGACAAAGATTCCCCATCCCATGATATAATTATCCGTTGTGGCTGGGTAATTGTATGCTAAAGAAAGGAAGCGTGTATTAAACACACACGAGAGACAATAATCGCGCCATTAAAAAAAAAAAATTCAAATGTGTGTGAAATCTTATGGGACTTAACTGCTAAGGTCATCAGTCCCTAAACTTACACACTACTTAACCTACATTATACGAAGGACAAACACACAACCCATGCCCGAGGGGGGACTCGAACCTCCACCGGGACCAGCCGCACAGTCCATGACCGCAGCGCCGGAGACCGCACGGCTATTCCCGCGTGGCTCCACATTCAATTATCTGTCAGTTACTATTTGGATTTTAGAACTTTGAAACGTATTTAAATAGTAACGTGAAGTGAGTATTCATTTTTATTTTCAGATATCAAAAATTTTTATAAATTTAGTTTCTTGGATAAGCAGCCATTAAAAGTATAGTGCTGAGACTTCTCGTCTTTAGTACAAGCAGTATGAATCGAAGCAGAGCACATAGGATAGTTCATTGTCTATACATACTTCTCAACAGATGCAAGGAAACTCATTAGGTTCCCTGTTACGTATTGGTATGACTCCAGTCCGCCAGTAAACTGTAATCAACATTACCAGTTTAAATATGCAACATTAGCCCAGTCTGCCAAGATATACTACCGCGATCAGATTCTGTATGCTGAACTGTTAGAAAACAAATCTACGCAATTATACAATGAGTCTGAGATTTTAATAACAGAATTCACATGAAAACAAATCATTAATAACTGTAAGCTTACCTCGTTATGTTCTTTCCGCTGAAAGAAAGTGCCGCCTGCTTTCTTCGTCGTATTTGTTACTTACAGAAATCATAGCACTGTAGCGGTAGTTGGAAGTTACCATCTTTACCGCGAGCTCCAAATACGCATAACAGAGGACAAATCTGAAAAAGAGATTTTAAAATAAAATTCCTAGTTCCAACTTCATTATGTCTCAAGACAGAACTTGTTTATTACAGCTGAGTACACGTTATCAATGAAGGTGTTAACAGAAAAGTTGCTTAAAACATTCTCGGTCTTCTTGCCGCATCAATTCAGGCTTTCGACGATTACCCCTCCCATCGTTTTCGTCACGAGCGACTCACTTACAAAACTGCTGCTGTGGTGGCCACATACACCCCATAGCCGCCTTCTGATCGGTCGGTAATTACGAAATTCTGTCGCAGATGGTGTCAACGTCTGCTCTAGTGGCGCCACCACTTCCACCACAATGCGACAAATGTCCCTGGCTATTATCTGCAGCCCGCCGGAGTGGCCGTGCGGTTCCGGGCGCTACAGTCTGGAACCGAGAGACCGCTACGGTCGCAGGTTCGAATCCTGCCTCGGGCATGGATGTGTGAGATGTCCTTAGGTTAGTTAGGTTTAAGTAGTTCTAGGCGACTGATGACCTCAGAAGTTAAGTCGCATAGTGCTCAGAGCCATTTGAACCATTATTATCTGCACCGAGAGTTCGCTTCCATGCATCTGTAAGATTATATCAGCTGTCACGGTTGAAGATTTTTCTCTTACATTCCTATTTATACAATCCCTTTAACTACAGAATCCCAGTATGCAGGAGCCTGGGGCAAAACTTTTGTCTCCTCAAATAGTATTTTATGTTTATTTGTGAGGCTGTGCACATTTCTCCAGTTTTCTACTTTTAATATATCGTTCACGTTGTGAACAGCGGTGCGGTGGACTGATCGATGTAACAGCTTCCGCACCCATAAGGGTGTTGTAAATTCCAGGAATTCTGAGGATCGACATCTGGACAAATCTGCAGTTGCTGATCACAGCCTCACAAACAAAGAAGTCAGATAATATTTTATAAAACAGTGGTATCGCGAAATACTTCGTTGTCATAGAAAGGTTGGTATTACCGAGTTAAGCGATTTTGGAGAAACCACCAACGTATAGTCAGAGTGGAATTTGCCAACCGATTGTGGTTCATTTACACGCTCACAAGCCGTTTACGGTCTTGACAGGCTCCTCTCCAGCCGGATTAACAGTGTGGCGTGTCTACTTGTCAGGCTGTGAACGTAGACCGGTGCGCTTGCACACTAGATTGCAGTCCGCTGCAGGCTCTCGGAACGCCGACGCTAGTGTAGTTTACGCACTCAAGGTTCCTCTGTCACGCGACTCGCCCGCCGTCGGTCAGGAGCACTTCCTCTGACGGCTACAATTTGCAGATCTCTCTCTCTCTCTCTCTCTCTCTCTCTCTCTCTCTCTCTCTCTCTCTCGTTCTCTGTCCAATCACAGCCCGCAGTAGCACTGCTCTCCAAGATCCCCCTCCAATCCGCCGCCAATGTCCACCGCACACACGGAGATCAGAGAGAAGCGCTCCCCGATGCGGCATATCGATCACGCAGTCGATACGGTCGCAAACACTCGAGAGCACATGTCGGAGACAGGCGTACAATGCGACGGCAATTACGCGGGCCGCCGGACACACAGGGACGATCGGAACGTACGCACACACGCGAACACACACACACACACACACACACACACACACACACACACACACACACACAGAGGCGGACCCCGTGGTCCGCCCAGTCCACAACTTGGTGTACGGACGGACGACCAATGGGGACAACCGGAATACGATCGTAGGCCCCATTAACACACATGCAGCGAATGAAGAGAGCGTAGCTGTGTGATTTAAGAAAACGACCCCTCCACAAAACGATCTATATCTAAAGAAGTCACTCGTAGAGAACCTCTACTCAGTCTACGCAATATATTTCGAGCAAACAGCACCTCAGCATATCTAGCTTTCATGATCTGAAGTTCACAGGTTTCCGAATTGGATACTTTGTTGTTTGTAACACAAGTTTATGATCTTCCGCTTGCACTGTAGCGAGATGAAGCTTTTCTCCTTCTTACGGATGTAACAGTGTGGAAATAAAAAATAGCGGTTGTCATCTTACAGAATGGGCATTTAATACAGTGTTTGGCAATAACAGTAACTAATATAAAAATATATTCATGCGGCTCATACTGGTCGCGCTTCGAATGTCTACTCGCTGTGACAGATAGTACAATGATGTTTGCATAGGGGCTTGAACAGTATAAACAACGGACGTTCAATGGACTTCATTTTTTCTCCTTCGTATTGCGAAACATTAAACATTCTTGAAACACATTTGCGAACAAGAGAACAGTTGCTATCACTTTTTTGTGGTGAAATTTCCCATAGATTTCAGAAACACTTTTTACGAAACTGGAACATCGTCTAATATACCAATTACAGCGAGAGTTAATAATTGCTTATCTTACGAATATACCCCCATCTACTGGAAATACACTTCTGTTACAGTTGTAACAACTGAAATATTTTGGTATTAAGAATTACATTAAATTAAACAAATAAACTCTGCTCTTATTGATGTTTCCGCTAATTCTCGCCGAAAACATTGCCAATAGTGTCACTTTGCATCAAGGAAAGAATTTAAGACTCTATCTTCTCAGTATGGCTCAAATGGCTCTGAGCACTATGGGACTCAACTGCTGAGGTCATTAGTCCCCTAGAACTTAGAACTAGTTAAACCTAACTAACCTAAGGACATCACAAACATCCATGCCCGAGGCAGGATTCGAACCTGCGACCGTAGCGGTCTTGCGGTTCCAGACTGCAGCGCCTTTAACCGCACGGCCACTTCGGCCGGCTTCTCAGTATGATGACACTTTTGACGAACGTTCTATCATCTGTTTCCTGTGTCACATATCAACTGGAAAAGTGTAGCTCGTTCTTCGTGAAATAATTACAGGGTCAAATTATATCACTATAAACAAGTTACATATGTCTGTATGATGGTATTTAACGAAGATTGCTGCTCCACTAACAGGCTATATTTTATGGTCTATGTTTCTGTATTAATACTTCTATAGGATTTTAGTGATGATCGTTTTGTTCTGCAGTTATATCGCTATTCTGCTAAGAGTAAACTTTCCAAAACGAAAACAGATATCTCTCTCAGTAGCCTGAGATACGAGAAATCCTGTCGTCTTCTTCTCCTCTGGTCGGATCATCCTCTAAAGAAAAGAAACAAGAGGGATTCTTTTTCCCCTAAGTCTGGCGGTGACATTGATCCGTTGGCGCCCTCCGCGGGAAGAACACAAGGCTTTCCTGTTAATGTTTGCCGTTCGGAAGACTACTGAGTTCTTAGAGGCTGTCGATTTTAAAACGAAACTTCTTGGAAGCGGTCTTGCTTTATAATCCAGTTACGCGACAACATCTTCCCCAACCAAAGTACACGCTGCCGTTAACTGGATTATTTCAAGTAATAAACATGCGAGCAGCTATTACACGCATTTAAGAAGATCTATTGGTAAAGTATATAAAATATGTGTATTTGTGACTTCATCTGAAATTTATTAGGGCGTATTATTGCTGCATCATTACCACGACGAACAAATTCTTGAAAACTTTGGTCGGAGGCGTCACATTTAGATATATGTATTATATGTAGTTTCTAAGTAGCGTCACGATGGCAAAAATTGAAGCCTCACTCACAAATTTGTTTTATAACGTTACAGTACTTACTATACATCAGAGATGATAGCATTCTGCTGCGAGTTTAAAGCCGACCATCAACTGATCCAAGAGAGGACAGTTTTAGTGTCTCTGTACTTCAGCGTTTCGAGAAGCAGTCGTCGGCATTTTAACCGAAGAATGCTGCTTATGCAGGCAGTTCTTTTTCTAATGTAATGAAAATTACTGATTGTGTTGAAAAACGTTTTATATTAGTCAAGGGCTGATATGATGTCTCAAAACTGGTTGACATTGTATTTTTCAGATTTGTGAAAGTGTTACAGAATTTGTGAACTAGTTAATGCCTTGTTTCGATTACTTACACACTAAAACCTGCAAGAAATCGCCATGAAAAAAATTTCGAGATGTGCCTTCATTGAAACACATTTCCGCCCGGAAGTCAGGTGAGCGTAGATTACGTAGAGTCGATTCGTGGCTTAGGATGCGATATAATACACGAAAACAAAGCTGCGCGTGAACAGTTAATTCTTACAAGTATTATTTTCATTCAACGGAATCTCCATACGGAGAATGATATACGAATTCATTGTTACATCTGAAAACTTTCGGAAATTTTGTTAGACATGTTTGTTTACTGAAATATTTAAAGCCTTCCTTACTAAAACCGTAAACTTAATTAGTTGGTAGCCTACTTATGAGCGCGTATCTTAGTATTTTGGTTTTACATTTCTAGAATGTAGCGTGAAATCCCAAGCCGTATATGTGTTGTGCTATAGCACTCACAACCTCGCAATTACTCTTAAGGAAATGAATCATAGAAACTATAATATTTGCTTCTCTCTTGTTGCAGGTAAGCCGGACAGACAGTAACTGAACGAATCTTTATGTACACGCTCCTTCTTGGTGAGTAACATTAACTACCAGAATTTCGTTGTAAATGTAAAATATGGCACGTTTTTCAGTGGAAACAGTACTGTTCGAGCAGTCCTGAGATGAAACTCACAGGTGATAGCCAAAACTGCGATTATCGTCGTTATGGCGCGCTGTTGATTACAGTCATATGTGTCACGAGTCTTTAAACTCCTCTGCAACAGTGTTGTACATTTGGATAATTCTTGCTCCATCACTGCTGTACTTTTTAGGAGCAATTCGCAGTGAATTATTTTTTTACTCTGTATTTTTCCCTCTCTGTAAGCTGCTCTGGGTTTCGTATTCAAGTAAGATAAAAGAAAACTTATTTGCGTCGAATATAATCACAGGAATTTAAATCACAAGGCCAAGAAGGTACTCTATATACCTTTCATTCATCGTTTTATGGAAACCGACCAACTTCACGACAGTTTTCCTTATGTTATTAAACAATAATCATTCAAAAACTATGCAACACTCCCACTTCTGGTTCTACATGGAGCATTTTAGACACGGGAGTCGTTAATACTGGATGGTGGCCAAAAATATTCATGGGAGAGTATCAGTTTTCCTTTATCTGGTTGACTGATAAGCACGACAGTCTTTTCACTGTAGATATTTCATCTTCAGAGAGATTTTTCTGTCCGTTGATCTTAGACTGATATGAGCTAGTCCAAAATCCGATAGGAATCAGCCTATTCAGAGGCATTTGATGCGTTTCTCTGTTGGTTTAAGTTATACCTGAAGCGAGAAAATATTGTCACAATAGACTGTTATGAGATCAAATCTGTTCCCGCTGAATTTCTCAAGGATGGATACAAGTTTGCCTTCGTTGGCGGTTGCCAGTCTCGTTCTCCATTCTCTGCACGTTCTACAGACACACAGCTACGTCAGGTATTAGAATATCAACCGCAACGCTTACTTAAATTATGTTTGCTTAAGTTGAAGCTGGGTAGACGTTTCTATAATTCACAACAGAGTTTCATTTACGGTAGCATGCAAAAGAAACAAATTCAGTTTTATCAGTCAGTAGCAACGGACGCATAGTCAAAGATCAGTCCTAGTACTTGTTTCCCACTATACACTTTTCCGTGACTTTAGGCACCATGTTGTATGAGTAATTGAGGATCAATGCAAGTGAGGAGGACAAATTAAAATATTATCCATTTTTCTCAGTACTGAACAGCTGCGGAGCTACCATCCCGTGGCAGCATGCCTCAGATAAGCAAAAGAAATAGTTTATAGTTAGTAGCTCTACATAAATACTGGGCTATTGAGAAATAGGCCGTTTTACCAGACCCTTACAACAAAATATGTGTCACAGGAATGATGATATTAAACAAGTGATGGCCGCAGAAATCTAAGACGTCCACACATGTTGGTAATTCATACATTGAAAGATTTATGCCGTTACGCGATACCAACAGATCCCATTGTATTATATTTCTGTGTATATCTGATAAGAATCATTGGTGATATGATTGTTTTAGAGCAGCACTACAGAAGAAGTAAGCAAGCACTGTGTTGTGTGAGCGTATAATAAGTTTTCCAGGAACATATGAGAATGTGAAAGGAAACCATAAAATATTTCTGCTGTTTTGTGCATCACAGCCTTTCAATTCTGATAAATGGTCTTGTTGCTCCCCAATTATTTAACTTTTATAATTAACTGAAATTTAGTTTGTTATAAATGAAATACTGACACTAAAACATAAAATTAGTTCTCCTGTAGATTGTTTACGACACTGTTACTTACGAAAATACAAGTAACAAAGTTCAGACAACCACGATCGCTTTGTAGAGCATTTATTTAGATTACCAATTTCAGCAAACTGTGTTGCCAGCTTCTGATCTGTAAAGCACAAATCTAGTTGTAAGTAGTGTGTGGTTATAGACATCAGGTGTGACATACCGACATAATTTCTTTTTACAAAATATGGATATATACCGTACCTTATGCACTACACTTCAAAGAATCTCGTCCATGTGCACGATACTGTATATCGTGTCACATCGTAAAAAGACATTTCAAGAACATGCAGGATATAATACAGCGGCATGTCGTAAGTAAATCGTCATTATATTCAGTGTCGTGCATAGTGGTAGAGTATACAGGCTCACATTATTAACAGATAAATGAAGGCTGAAAGCCGGCCGCGGTGGCCGAGCGGTTCTAGGCGCTTCAGTCCGGAACCGCGCGACTGCTACGGTCGCAGGTTCGAATCCTGCCTCGGGCATGGGTGTGTGTGATGTCCTTAGGTTAGTTAGGTTTAAGTAGTTCTAAGTTCTAGGGGAATGATGACCTCCGATGTTAAGTCCCATAGTGCTGAGAGCCATTTTTTGAAGGCTGAAATTCGGGAGTAAACAGACACTGATCAACATCAGATGGCACCGCAGCAGTAACGAACAGGAGTACGTCTTATCATACGAAGCATAGCTACAAATATTGACCCATAAAATTGTTTAGAATGCAATTGTACAGTTTTCCTATACATAAGTCATCAAAATCAGTACAGAAGAAACAAATATCACATTTTTTTAATTTTTAAAATTTTCGAAAAGATTACTTGTAAAACTTAAAGTCCTGTATGTACATAATTATCATTGATTCCATTTGTAATAAACCGAAACATGTGGCACATTCCAATGAAATAAGTCGACAAGCAAGTCGCAAATGCCAATCCAAGGTTTAAGACAAGGAATAAATACAGAATAATATCTCACTTAAAATGTAATTTTTTTTTTCAAAGGCAACATGAAAATAATTAGCTGTTGTATTCCTAACAACAGTATGCCAGTAATTTATACTACGTGCTACCGAAGTGCAGTATGAAATCGAGGTACGCCGGCCGAAGTGGCCGTGCGGTTAAAGGCGCTGCAGTCTGGAACCGCAAGACCGCTACGGTCACAGGTTCGAATCCTGCCTCGGGCATGGATGTTTGTGATGTCCTTAGGTTAGTTAGGTTTAAGTAGTTCTAAGTTCTAGGGGACTAATGACCTCAGCAGTTGAGTCTCATAGTGCTCAGAGCCATTTGAACCATTTTTTTTGAAATCGAGGTACAACGTAATTTATTTCTCGGAATCTAGGTGCAGGTAATAAGAATGTAGATACCGAAAGGAAAACGATGTCAAGTACTGTATATACTCTTATTTATTTCCACATCAGTTCTCCGCACACTACTTTGTTGTGTATGGTGAAGATTACTTCAAATGGTTCAAATGGCTCTGAGCACTATGGGACTTAACATCTGTGGTCATCAGTCCCCTAGAACTTAGAACTACTTAAACCTAACTAACCTAAGGACATCACACACATCCATGCCCGAGGCAGGGTTCGAACCTGCGACCGTAGCAGTCGCGCGGCTCCGGACTGAGCGCCTAGAACCGCGAGACCATGAAGATTACTCTTTGTACTACTAGTCTATATTTGGTACTACTATCATTTCCTGTTTTATTCGCGGACCGTTCACGATATCTCAACATTTTTCAATCTTTTTAATTCAAGAAGGAATGTAACATTTTAATAACATTTCAGTTAGTCAGTGCGTCAAATAAAGTAATCGGTATCACAAAAGCTATTTTTCCGCGATACGGTGCTTATTTTCTAGGCGTTCTACCGTGACTCTGTCAATTCTCTTCTGAGTCTAAACTATTTCTTCTCTTTTATTGCCGCTCTTTGTCCACGATGGCAAGCCTGTGTTCTCAGACGGAGGAAGGCGGAACGCCAATGCCTCAGGAGACGAGCTTCTCCAGAGCGTGGGAATAGCGTTGCGGAGTGGTTGGCGGAAAGAGGATCGGAGCAAATTAGATGGTCCTCATCCCAGGCTTCCGGCCGTGCTGCGGATGCAGCCGTCCCAGGGGACGAGTCGCGCCTCTAACTCTCCCTGCAAGAAGGTCTCGCGTTAGGCTGGCAGCCCAAGAACCCGAGAACCGCCTTATCGCTTACAGCAGTAGTAACAATTTACAGATAATCCCGTGCCTCTAGACGCTGGGGGACTTCTACCATTCTCCAAAAAAAAAAAAAAAAAAAAAGGCTACACATTGTCCAGGACGTAGTGCATTTTAACTTAATAAGATATCAAACACAGGGCTACTATGAATGATTCATTCATTTTCAGAGATCTACATTTTCTAAAGTATTACATCTACAAAATATGACTGATGCGTGAATAGAACCGTAAACTCACCAAGTCGGTGAGTGCACTTTGTACTTTACAAATGTTCTGTGAGTGCCCCTTTGGTCACAAGACACAATTTCGGTCCATACCTTACGTAGCAACATCCTGTCAACGGACATCACAGCGACATTGATGCTTTCTTTGAGGTGTTGCAGTGTTCTTGAAGGTGGGCGAATGTAAATGTGGTTCTTGATTTACCTGCAAAGGAAAATGTGACAGGGTGTTGGGTCATGTGCTCTGGGAGCCAAGAGAACAGAGCCACGTCATTTTCGCCATTACGCTCAATGCAGCGATTCGGAAGTTCGTCGTTTAAGTACCGACGGCCATCGATGCTCCAATGATGGGTTGCCCCGTCTTGTTGGAAGATGGAATTCTCAGAAATGGAATTCTCAGAATCAGCAGTCACTTGTGGAAACGACCACAACTTTGATATATCGAAGTAAAAGATACCCGCCATAGTCTTCTCACACAAGAGAAAAGACCCACACAGCTCCATCTTTGTCACTGCATAAACTTTCAGCTAATCTCGTTGATGTTCCACAATTTCATGAGCATTTTCAGTGCCCCACACTCTCACATTAACTTTTCCAGATAAAATTATGGTTTCTTTGTCTCTGGATATCAGCTTGTAGGTGAAATGTTCATCCTCAGGTGTTTCCAGCACTGTGATGTAAAACTGAAAGCGCCGACCATTATTTTCCGGTTTTAATCGTTGCAACACACAAAGGTTCTTTTCTTGCTTTGACGCCATTTTATCAAGGCTCTACACTAGTAACGCACCGGTAACTTAGAATGGAAACTCTGTGAGATTACGGTTTTATTCATGCATCAGTTATATTTTTATACGTAATACCTTCGAAAATACAGAACTCTGAAAACGATTTAATCATGTACAGTAGCCCTGTATTTACCACTTAATACGTGGAATTTTATTGCCATTTGTGTTGACCACGTATAACAAAAGTAATGATGATGCAATTTTTAATGAATATTTCGTTTAGAAGAACTGCAGTATTTTACTACGTGAACCTACATTGTAAATGAAGGGAACTTACTGCAGTTCCTATTCTACTAACTTACGTCCTCCGTAGATAAGTAGCTTTTCCACGGTCTCTTCGTTGGTCTACATACTACTTCCAAAAGCCTCCAGCTCAAGGCTGTTTACTGAATGACAATGTGCCTTCTCCTTGTGTTTCCATTTGTTTACTATCAGCTCTCTCACGTGGACGAGTTATGTTATGCTGAGTATCTCCTCCGTGTGCTAGTACAGGCGAGTAAGTCATTTTCATGTTACGTTGGTAATATCATTTTTGCATGAATTATGCACTGTGATACGATTTTGAATTGGTCTTGAGGAGAGGAAGTGGATTATAAAATAAAAAATGTGGGGCCCTATTTGAAAAAGACCTAATGCTGTTCGTATCTTCGGAACGAACAAAGATTCAAGAAAGGCGATCACGCTGGCTAATGTCTCCCTGGCAGCTAAACATCATTTTTGGTACAGTTTTAATTTGCTTCTGAACTAAAAGTCGTATAGGGTGGTCAAGATAAATGAGACATTCTTATACTAACAGAACTCAATTTGTCATACGATCAGGATGGAATTATATTGCCAGTATAGTGATCGGAAGAAAAACTGCACGACACAGAAATGTGGAAGGAGGGACGTAAGGATGGAAGGTAGCAGCATGGTTCGAACCTCACATCTTTTCGACGTTAAAATCATTACAGACTAAGAAACAGCTCAGCTGGACAAGGAAGTGATAGTAATCGGTCGTCAGCTGGCGGAAATGACGTTGCCTGCTGGAGCCTCAGTTAGCATAAGGACATAATGACATCTTCTTTACACTTTTGGCAAAGTTAGCTGTAAATGGTCTATTTCTTGTTGAGCATGTAATTCACGACAAGCCTGTTACGGCATATGTGCCAATATGAAGCATTTGTCTGGATGGAGCGACGTACATAAACGATCTTGGAACGTAAGTTCTTTTAGGTGCTGTGTTGTTAAAACAGGTCACTTATTTACTTTCTATAGAGAAATAATAGTGAAATTTCGTGTTCTTTTACGGCTGTTAAAAAAAGGCAGGAAATTTCGCTATTAATCTACTACATAAAGCAAATACGTGATCAATGTTAACAACATACTATGTAAAAGAGCTTACGTTCCAAGACGATTTATGGACGTCACTTCATCTAGAGAAACGCATTATAATGACATACAAGTCGTAACAATCTTGTAGTGAATTTACGTAATAAAGAAAAAATAAACAACTTGCAGCTAATTTTGTCAAAAGTATAAGGAAGTAAATTCCTATAAAATGTTCCGTAACAGCCACTTTCAAACAATACTTAATAAATACTAGTTTTACAACAGTTTCATTTTCAGATGGACACAGACCAATAGCGATTGCTGATATTAGTTCCATTGCATTGTGGAAGATCATACACAGATCTTATTTAAGCAGATATATGGCATCAGTGGTCCTAAATACTCATTGTACTAAATTTTCCGCCTCCGTAGTGCAACGGTAGCATTACCACATACCGCGCTTGGGGGCCCGGGTTCGATTCCCGGCAGAGGGCCGGCCGGAGTGGCCGAGCGGTTCCAGGCGCTACAGTCTGGAGCCGCGCGACCGCTACGGTTTCAGGTTCGACTCCTGCCTCGGGCATGGATGTGTGTGATGTCCTTAGGTTAGTTAGGTTTAAGTAGTTCTAAGTTCTAGGGGACTGATGACCTCAGAAGTTAAGTCCCATACTACTCAGAGCCATTTGAACCATTTGAGCCCGGCAGAGGACAGAGTGTTGTGTGTCCTCCAACATCATTTTACTTATCATTGACACGCAAGTCGCCGAAGTGGCGTTAACGAAAAAGACTTGCAATACGGCGGCTGAACGCCGAAGGGGATATCCCAGCCAGTAAATGCCTTAAGATCATTTCATTTTATTGTACGCATATTATTGGTTTTGGCTTGTGACAGTTAGACATGAAAGTCAACGTTTTGATAGATTAGAGATCGAAGGGCAGCTGCAGCCTCTCGGCGCACGTTTCGGGAACAATGTATAAGACAGGTACAACCAAATGCAAAATCGACAAGTGGGACAATTCCTTTAGCACGTACGAGCATACAGTGAATAACCGTTACATGTAATATGCATAACTGTGACAGTAATTCATGTTTAAGTATGCTATGTTTGACATTTGAGCTCAGTTAGGTGGAGAATTAATCGTAATGTTTACATTTCAAATAAATTTTTACTGACAAGGATAGTATTTCATACGGGAGTGAGTGGCGACTCATAAGTATATATTGACAACTATCTCGCAAAAAACCTCGTTTGCAGATCCTTGTTTTCAGAATAAGTTTTACTTCGAGTATTGTATATTTTCACCGCTGTTAGTTTTCGCTGTTAATTATACTGTCCAGTCACATTAATGTGACCGCATTTCAAAAGCTGAATAAGCGTCTTTGGCAGCGCGGGCTGCTGAGAGACGTGCGAGAAAGAGAGTGACTGAGGTTGTGGAAGGTACCGACAGGGGTGTGGAGCCATTCCGATTCCAGTGCCGTGGTCAGCTGCGCTGTCTTTTACGGTTGAGGATCCATGACGCGAACTACCAGATGGAGGTGCTCTCATAGATTCTCGACTGGGTTTAATTCCGAAGAGTTTGGTGGCCGGGCGCGTACGGTAAAATCCTGGCGCTCTTCGAACCACGCACGTACATTGCGAGCTGTGTCATGTTGCACTGATCTGCTGGTAGATGCCATCATGCTGAGGTAAAAAACAAACTACATGTAGGTGTGCACGTGGGCCCCGAGGACACATGCATACTAGAGTTAATCCAGTGTGCGTTCCAGAATGACGAGACCACCCAGGGAATGCCAGGAAAACATTCCCCATACCACAACGCTCCCTCCTCTGGCCTGGACCCTTCCGACGGAACACAAAACATGATTCATCTGAAAAGGCCACCTTTCGGCGGTGGACGTCCAGTTGTGGTAGTGGTGTGCAACTTCCAGCCTTCGTTGACGACGAACAGCTGTCAGCGTGGGCGCATGAACGAGGAACCTGCTACGGAGTCCCATACGCAGCAACGTCCGCTGAGCGGTCCCTGAGGAGACACTGTTCGTAGCCCCTTGGTTCACTTCGGCGATCAGTTAAGTGTTCGAAAAGTAAGACAAGTATTGCAAGGAGGAACTGTGTGTGTTACTCGAGGTAGCGTAACTCAAGGCGTGCAAATACCCAGACAACATCATTCAGTATTTGAGAATGAGAGCACTTAGTGACTTTCAGCAAATTTTACTCATTATTTCAAACTTTTTCTTGCTGACATCCCGAACAAAATGAAAAAAGGTAAAAAATCAAGTTTATCGCTTTGCACGTTTTCGGTGTTCATTCACTAAAACTGCCTCATCAGGCAAAGCGTTTTATTGTATTACAGTTTCCTTTCCCACTCTATTCACATTTTGTAGATTGTTTCGACATATAATACGGAATGTGCCTGCAAAACTACATCACTGTCAGGAGATAATACGTCAGAAACTTTGAGGTGCCTGAAAAACTAGGTTTTACTTAAAACGGAGCGCACGTTTACTTGTCCGTCTGTCTGCCCGATTGTTAAAAACCATATTTCTCAGGAACGGGTCGACCCATCAACTTGAAATTTATGTCACACGTTAAGGTCTACGGTCCCTTAACGGTGTTAAATATTGAAGCTTCTAGGTCAATTCAAGCAAAAGATACAGCCATTTCTGTCACATATTGTGATACTCGAAAACTCGCTCATCAAAACCTATAGGGTATTTCCCATTGACCTTGAATCATGAAATTTGGCAAGAAGCAAGATTCCACAGCAAATGAAAACTGTTAACTTTTGATTATATGACACGAACAAAAATTTGTTGGCCATTTATTATCTGACTGTCTGTCCGTTCGTCTGTTAACACCGATTTTTCTCAGAAACGATTGTACGTATCAAGTTGAAATTTATGTCGCACTCTAAGGCCTATAGTCCCTTGGCGTTGTAATAAACGAAAGCTTCCAAGTCAATGCAATCAAAAGATGCGGCCATTTATGTCACATATTCTGTTACTCTCACTCTCAATCTCACCCATCAAAACCTATAGGGTTTGACCTACAGTCACGAAATTGGCAAGAAGCAAGGTTTCACAGTAAAAGTAACGTAAAAATTCGAAAATTGTAAATTTGTAATTATAACGTACATAAAGAGATTTTTTGTCATTTGTTATCAGACTGCCGCCGGCCTTAGTGGCCGAGCGGTTCTAGGCGCTTCAGTCTGGAACCGCGCGACCGCTGCGGTCGCAGGTTCGAATCCTGCCTCGGGCATGGATGTGTGTGATGTCCTTAGGTTAGTTAGGTTTAAGTAGTTCTAAGTTCTAGGGGACTGATGACCTCAGCTGTCAAGTCCCATAGTGCTCAGAGCCATTTGTACCATTTGTTATCCGACTGCCTTTTTGTCCCTCTATTAACACTTCTCTTTCTCAGGACGTATATCTTGCCAGTAACAGGCAAAAATCGTCTAGATTCTCGATTCCTGGGATGGATGAACTACGTGTCTATATACATATTGAAGTCTATACGGAACCTTTGGTTCGCGAGTCCTGCTCGCGCAACCCAGATTTTTTTTTTGACCTCACTTCTCGGACTGCCTGACAGGTTTCTACGGCCGGACCACGTGTGAGGCCGCAGCCCTCTCCCTGTGTGTTCCAGTCTGTCTGCGTGGTTGTTTTAGGAGACCGTGGGACCGGCGCGTATGCCTCTCTGGGCGGTTACCATTTCTATTTCTGTAGTTCCCACACCCACACCCAGGCGCTGGCGGTGCGTACCCTTTGCCCGTATCCCAGTCCCCACCCCTGGCTTCCCATCGCCTGTGCTCCATTACTCCTTTCTCCCGCGTTCCGTGTAGCGCACGGGCCTCGGGAATTGAATAATTAATTAGTTGTCGACACCCACGCCCCGTTTCGGTCGGTCTCGGGGTCGTGATTTTGTTTGGGCGCTTTCGGCGGAACCCAATTCCCGGTTGGGGTATCCAAATGGATCTGTCGTTCCGCGGAGCGGTTCCCGCCATTGTGTGGCAGATGAATGGCCCTCTGTCTCGGAATAATGCTGGTACGGGCCTCCAAACTTGCTGCAGCACCAGTACTAAACTCATGTAATGTTAGCATCCTGCGTATTTTGTATTGCAATGAGACTTGAAAATAACTGATACGACGAAGGCCTGTAAATACTATTGGTATCTTTGGGAGTCTGGCAGGTGTCGCAGTTGATATAATTTTGAAAGGGAGTAAGTGTGTTTTCAAGGCACACTCAGCGAAGCTTTCACTTATGCAATAGAAATCAAACAAATCAGTTAATCTGTCGGTGATTGATGTATTGCAGTTCGTAAGGATTCTCATACTCTATGTGATGTGGGTAGGTGCGAAAAGAGGGAGGGAGGGAGAGAGAGGGAGTCGGTTTTAATAATTTTATCTTTTTACCACGTCAGTGACCTGCGCCATTCCAGTGCTAGATGGAGGTAACAGACAGGCTCCTGTGCAAATGTTTTACGGTTCCTATTAATTAAAACAGGTAATTAATTTTGCAGAATTCTGGTGACGGACTGATTCAAGGTGCGTTCGGAGGGTAATTTAAATTAGGAAAAAATCCAACAGTCTACGAAGGAAGAGCAGCAGTAAGGTCAGCTTTTAACGTTGCATCAATATAACGCTTAGTAAAAGACGAAACACTACAGGATGGAGAAAGTACTGCAGCCGAGTTTACACTTGTCGAAGAAACCCTTTAAGGCATAAGTGTTAAGTAATTTGAGGAAAACATTGAAAAATTCAATACGATGAACTGTATCTAATGAACTTGGGAACGAATACTAGGGCCTTCTCACAAATTATAGGAGGAGCAATGTAGCCGAGCTATGAAAAAAGGTAGAATCTCGTAGGGGCCATTCCTGGGTCCATTTGGCTTACTTGAATCTTTAAACAGCTCTGAATACTAAAAAAATCGATAATATGAAAGAACTGCGGAGTTCCTTAACTGTTTGACGTCAAGCAAAAGAGCATACTACCAGAATCGCTTTACGTGTTGCACAGCTTTTAACATCCCTAAAATATAGTATTCTCGTTCGCCCTCCCCTTTCCCAACCTCCTTCTCTAACACCAACACAGATACTAGATGGAGCGTAATGAAAATAAACCAGTACCGTTTATAACCGAATCAAGACGAGGTCTTTCCCCGAAATTTCGTACCCAGAAGTAAGGCATCATGTAGCATTCGCGGCATATGATGTGGAGTTCTTCTTTTCTTTACCGAATGGGACCTCGAGCATCCATTAAGCTGCAGTTCTACACACTGCCTACCGCTTTAACCCTGCACGTACGCATGCGCTTTCAACATTATTGTACGATATCAGGAAGTGTCAGTTGCGACAATTTTTTTCGCATCAGTTGTTGTTTGACTTCGGGTATCCCACTTCTAAGCTGTGTAGTACAGAATGTAGTGGACCGTGGTGCGGAACAATCTGGTTAACCGTTGAATTTTTCAACAGGATGCGGGCGTTACTGTGACGCAGATTTCAAAATCAAGGTTGTTCTGCGTGCAGAAGCAACAATCAGTTGTTCGGCTACGGGAAAGTATGGAATCACAGAATCCAATGTTCAAAGGTGGCGAAAGGACAAAGGATGCATGAAAACTGCGAAGTCGACTAGGAATACTTTTCATGGCTCAGCGTCTTCCAGCATCGTGTGTGGAGAAGTTGGCCGAATATTAGCGAACGTTATAAGACTGAGAAAGAACTTGCTTACCTCTTAGGTCAAATCGGAAACGCTGGCGAGACTTCACTTCGACATGCCGTCCAGTACAACAGCTGAAGAGAAAGGCATCAGAAGTGTATTGGTTCGCACTATCGGCAGTGAGGAATCTTGAATCGCCGTGAAGTTTCGTGTTCTTGGCGATGGAACCATTATGCGACCCGACGTCACCCTCAGTCGTAGAATTGTGCCAAAGCTGCCACTTGGTGTCATATTTCTTTTCTACGTAAAAGGGCGGATTATCAACGAATTGCTTATAGATTGTTTCCTTACAGTCTGCAGCATGAGGCCAGGCGCTCTTCTGAATAATCGTGGGATGCTGATCCTTCATGCTTTCAAGGGGCATTTGACACACACCAGCATGAACAGATAAATCTTGAAATGAAATACAGATCTCTTCATCATTCCAGGAAGCTTAGCTCCACAAGTACAAGCGTTAGATGTGGTGGTGAATAAGCCATTTAAAGACCATCTCTAGCAGTTGTACAACAATTGGTTACTTCAAGGCGGTAAAGCCCTGACCACTACCGGGAAACTCATGAAGCCTTCGTATCTCCAATAGCGGAATGAATCCAGAGTGGTTGGACAAGCATCAGCTGTGAACGGTTTTAAGAAGGGACTCTAACTTCAGATTTATATTGTGGTTATAATTAAACTTTCGCTATTTAACACGCTATAATGCAGAAACTAAATATGTTTCCCGTACCAGACTTGGTAGCATTAATATCAAGGACGTGGGGAAGAAAAATAATACATAATCAATTAAATTGAAACATTTTTACTGTGTTGCTACAGTACGTCATACAATTACATACCGGTACCATTACTGCTACGAAAGTGTCTCAATATGGCGCCCAACAGTGTCCGGACGAATCTGAAAGTGCAGAATTGCATTTTGCATAGCACAACGAAGCATGTCCTTAGGTGTGCTGGCTACCTCTCTTGATATGCTGCGCTACAGATCACCACATGTGTGACTGTCCCTGGACAACCCTGTCCTTCAGGTAGCCCCACTATCAGAAATTACGGGGAGTGAGACCAGGTGATCGTGCCGGCCAAGCATTTGGAAACGATTGGCTGATAATTCGGTCGTATCCAAATGTGTTTCGTAGAAGTAGGAGAACTTCACGAGCGATGTGCGATGGGGTCCCATATTGCACGAAAACCGATGAGTTCAATGCGTCTGTCTCCTGTAAGGCGGGTATGGCATGCTGGCGAAGCGTATAGCAGTAATGCTGGCCAGTCACACTGCACGTCTTTGGACGTTGAGCGCCAATCTGTTTCAAAAAATAATGGGCCAAAAATGGTTCAAATGGCTCTGAACACTATGGGACTTAACATCTGGGGTCTTCAGTCCCCTAGAACTTAGAACTACTTAAACCTAACTAACCTAAGGACATCACACACATCAATGCCCGAGGCAGGATTCGAACCAGCGACCGTAGCGGTCGCGCGGTTCCAGACTGAAGCGCCTAGAACCGCTCGACCACAACGGCCGGCAATAATGGGCCAATGATGGACGTAGATGCGAAGCCACACCCTACGGTGACACGTTCACCATACAGAGGAACTTCATGCACAATGACTGGAGGCGAAGATCCTCGCACTCGACAATTCTGTGTGCTCGTCTCACCCGTTAGGAAAATCTGAGCTTCGTCTGTCCATAGGACGGTCCAGGGCCAGCCCTCGTCAACTTCAATGCTTGCGAGAAAGTGGAGATCGAAGTCAACACGTCGTTGTGCGCCCTGTGGTGCAAGCTGCTGTACGATATGGATCTTGTACGGGTACCATTTGAGAATGGTTCCAAGCACCTTCCGTAGAGTGGACCACGGGATGTTCAACTGTCGTGACACAGCACGCGCACTGCCTGACGATCGGGAATTGCGCGCAGCGTTGTCTGCCATAGCAACAGCGATTTCATCAACCACCTGTGGTGCAACCGGTTATTAACCTCTTCCCGGAGCGACGCCCAGTTCTCCAGTTGATTCGAATAACTTCTATATGCTTCGCACAGCAGGTGGAGAAAGAAGACCCTTCCGTAATCCTTTCAGCAGGTGAGATTCTCAAAGTGCAGCTGCAGCTTCACAAAAAATGCCCTGCTCCTTTTGTCGAAGTTCATGTTGACACGTCAACAAGTGCACTGCGACTAGTCAAGGGGTGAGGCTGTGAATCACTACGACTGATCACGGCATCAAGTGGTTATAATTGGAATTGGACGGCGGCGCTGTGGTGCACCCGTCCGCAGCTCGTGGTCGTGCGGTAGCGTTCTCGCTTCCCACGCACGGGTTCCCGGGTTCCATTCCCGGCGGAGTCAGGGGTTTTCTCTGCCTCGTGATGACTGGGTGTTGTGTGCTGTCCTTAGGTTAGTTAGGTTTAAGTAGTTCTAAGTTCTAGGGGACTGATGACCATAGATGTTAAGTCCCATAGTGCTCAGAGCCATTTGAACCATTTTCTTGTGGTGCACCCCATACTCTGGACACTAATGCTAGCAAGTCTGGTCCTCATATGGTAATTAGTTTTCGTGTAATATCGTGTTAAATAGAGAAAGTTTACTTATACCCATCCGGTAGTATTCCAGACCGGTGCCTTATCGTCCATACAGCAGCCCAAACCCTCGACTGCGACGGGGAGCCCTAAGCGGCGCAGAGCAGAGACTGGCCTTCGCATTGGGCCGGTATATTTTCCCAGCGGTCTGTTGCGCGAGGGCCGACGACTGACCGAGCGGAATGCGTTTGCCGAGGGCGTAAACGTTTTAGTTGCCGGCCGTAGCGGCCGCGTCGCCGACTGACGTTTGCCCCCGGCGCCTGTCTGTGGCGGGGCTGGCCGGCTCCGATAAATACGAGTGCTCGCCCGGGACTGTGGGACCGCGTAAACTGTCGGCAGACTAAACATCTCTCCGTGCCGTGCCGCGCCGCGGAAACGAGCCGAATGACGAGGTGTGTCTTTCAGCCGCGGCTGTTACTCCAGCCGGCGCCCGCCTTGTAGCCTCTGACGGCGGCGCATTAGCTGGCAATAAGGATTAGCGTCTCGCCAGCTTTGTCTCATAACAAGCCGGCTGAGTAACGACGCGGAGGCGCTCCTCTGCAGACGACAAGTAGCGTCACAGAGCGACACAGTGGCTGCACTTTATCTGCGAGCTGAGTATACTCGCAGCTTCTCTCTGAGCAAACAACACGAAAGTACGACGGGTCAGAATGTATAAACAGGGTAGGAGAAGATTTATTTTCTGTATATCTACTGCGACTAAATCGATCGGATTATGTGGAAGATTATGGAAATGTCGGTAATTACAGAGGAACGTTTCCTTCAGTACTACAGAAGAAACCATGTGATACGGGCGTTTTTCTATTTGCTTAAGACTTTCGTAGCATTTTTCCCATCTAACATTTCAGTTTCTGATAGCTTCATGTTACCATAAAAATCCACTATCAGTACCATAAAATACGCTACTGGCCATTAAAATTGCTACACCAAGAAGAAATGCAGATGATAAACGGGTATTCATTGGACAAATATATTATACTAGAACTGACATGTGATTTCGTTTTCACGCAATATGGGTGCATAGATCCTGAGAAATCAGTACCCAGAACAATCGCCTCTAGCCGTAATAACGGCCTTGATACGCCTTGTCATTGAGTGAAACAGAGCTGGGATGGCATGTAAAGGTAGTGTCCATGCGGCTTCAACACGATACCACAGTTCATCAAGAGTAGTGACTGGCGTATTGTGACGAGCCAGTTGCTCGGCCACCATTGACTAGACGTTTTCAATTGGTGAGAGATCTGGAGAATGTGCTGGCCAGGGCAGCAGTCGAACATTTTCTGTATCCAGAAAGGCCCGTACAGGACCTGCAACATGCGGTCGTGCACTATCCTGCTGAAATGTAGGGTTTCGCAGGGATCGAATGAAGAGTAGAGGCACGGGTCGTAACACATCTGAAATGTAACGTCCACTGTTCAAAGTGCCGTCAGTGCGAACAAGAGGTGACCGAGACGGGTAACCAACGGCACCCCATACCATCACGCCGGGTGATACGCCAGTATGGCGATGACGAATACACGCTTCCAATGTGCGATCACCGCGATGTCGCCAAACACGGATGCGGCCATCATGATGCTGTAAACAGAACCTGGATTCATCCGAAAAAATGACGTTTTGCCATTCGTGCACCCAGGTTCGTCGTTGAGTACACCATCGCAGGCGCTCCTGTCTGTGATGCAGCTTCAAGGGTAAACGCAGCCATGGTCTCCGAGCTGATAGTCCATGCCGCTGCAAACGTCGTCGAACTGTTCGTGCAGATGGTTGTTGTCTTGCAAACGTCCCCATCTGTTGACTCAGGGATCGAGACGTGGCTGCACGATTCGTTACATCCATACGGATAAGATGCCTGTCATCTCGACTGCGATACGTGGCCATTGGGATCCAGCACGGCGTTCCGTACTACCCTCCTGAACCCACCGATTCCATATTCTACTAACAGTCATTGGATCTCGACCGATGCGAGCAGCAATGTCGCGATACGATAAACCGCAATCGCGATAAGCTACAATCCGACCTTATGAAAGTCGGAAACGTGATGGTATGCATTTCTCCTCCTTACACGAGACATCACAATAACGTTTCACCAGGCAACGCCGGTCAACTTCTGTATGTGTATGAGAAATCGGTTGGAAACTTTCCTCATGTCAGCACGTTGTAGGTGTCGCCACCGGCGCCAACCTTGTGTGAATGCTCTGAGAAGCTAATCATTTGCATATCACAGCATCTTCTTCCTGTCGGTTAAATTTCGCGTCTGTAACACGTCATCTTCGTGGTGTAGCAGTTTTAATGGCCAGTAGTGTAAAACATATTCTTTCAGCTGTCTCCAAAAAATACTTTGTCTACCAAAGGAAAGTGAACCATTCAAAAGAGATGGTAGTATTCAGTGTAACTTTGTACATGTAAACACTATTGGCAGGTATGTAAATGATTAGAGCTGCAGTACTCTGACTGGTAGAACGGTTCCCACAGTGGATTAGTGTTCTCGTGTACACAGAACGGGTAGTCTTTACTGACAGGCGTAGTCTGCTTACAATTAGTGATGCAGTTACAGACCATGCAAGAAACATCAGATCGTTGACGTGTTTTCTGTTTAAAGCAATGAAGCAGTAACAATTTATGGTATCTTCTTCCTACAAATATAAATCGATCTTTCAGAACAAAAAAACGTTGATGGTTGCTTCCTAAGTAATCATCACGTAACAACTTCATCTTTCCACGAAGCAGTTACGGCACTTCTCTTGGCAAATGAATAGTCGGTAGCCTTTTGGCCCAGCAAGCTGAAGACTAATTTACAGTGCAATGGAATTTATGTATTGTCATATGTCTTCTGAAGAAGTACAAAATGATCAGAAATCGATATTGAGAATTGCTGTTTACTAGATTGTGTTTTACGAGACAGGAATTGTTATACCCTCAGTACTTGTAATGAGGACTGATAAATCAGTCATACTCGTTGTTTTTAATCCACAGTCTCCTTACTGGTTCTGATCGGCTCTTTCCATACTTGTATTTATCTGATATAAAATACAAAAATACAAACGCTGTTTTTGTGTATCACAAGATTTGTGTTGTAAGTGCCTTTGAGAAAATAAAACCAATTAGTGTCTGTAATAAGCTAAAAGCAAAGGAAGAGAGTACTGCACGGAACAGGAAATCAAGTCAGTGTCTGCGCTCCCCTGTTCATAACTTCCGACAGCCAGCGAATCACTCCGAACGGGAAGTAATCATTTCCTGCTACCATTACCCCGACAACACTCATTAACTAAGTCAATTAAGGCAGAAGTATAGATGGTTCAAATGGCTCTGAGCACTATGGGACTTAATTTCTGAGGTCATCAGTCCCCTAGAACTTTGAATTACTTAAACCTAACTAACCTAAGGACATCACACACATCAGTGCCCGAGGCAGGATTCGAACCTGCGAGCGTAGCGGTCGCACGGTTCCAGACTGTAGCGCCTAGAACCGCTCGGCCACTTTGGCCGGCTCAGAAGTATAGATCGTTCTGTTCAAAAGAACATGACCGATTTTCTTCCTCTCTTTTCACAGGCTGACCTTCTATGGTACTAACTAAGCAGATATTTTTACACCTAAAGATCGGGTACGAGTTATTGACCAAGTCATTTTCTTATATCGTGACAAAACCACAAATGGTATTTTTCTCGCTTGATTAGTGCCTTCATAAAATCTTCAATTCGATACATGAATGGTCCAGAATTCTTGAAGCATTTTAACGGACACAAAGCAAGAGTCAAGTGAGTATAGAGGAAAAAATAGGTTGGGTCAAATCACGAGTTTAAAGGAGAAAAGAATGAAACAAAAAGGGGTGAGACTGCTTATCACAGGGAAGGCTCGTCTGTAGTAGTAGAACTGAACGATCGGTCCAGCGGTCTACAGTTGCTGCCTTTTTGTCCATTCCTTGCGGTGTCTTTACAGTGTGTGCCTTTCCCAGTAAATACTTAGATCTTCTCCGACTCCTACCTGTCACACTTAAGACAGGAAGCAGGAGATTTTGTATTTCACACGGGGGTAGAATTGGAATTGCTGTATTAGGGTGTGATCCCGTCTATTCAAAAAGCTCCTTCGACGAAGGACTCAATTCGGCGAAGAATGAATGCGAATTAAAATAGCGTCACACGTTCATCGCCGCTCGGGTCGTTTTACTTGAAAGGTGCCGGCCAGACTCTGGACCATTTCCCGCTCATCTCTCTCCGAGTTGTGGTTCAGCTCCTCTTCGCATAAGCTCTGCCTGAGTAGCCCCTCTCTTTCTCCCCCCCCCCATCTCTATCTCTCTCTCTCTCTCTCTCTCTCTCTCTCTCTCTCTCTCTCTCTCTCTCGGCCAGTTGCCGCTGCAGAAACCGCTCCCAGCAGACGCTACGTTTGCCGTAAAGGAGTGCCGCCTCGGCCCATTCCATTAAGAGACGCCGTATACCGGCCGCTCCGGCTGCTGGCGCTAAACTTAGCACCTCACGCGCGGACGAGCGGGCCAGAGGTCAGGTTTACTGCCAAGCCTCCAGCCTGGACACTTCCTTACTCGAGCCCGTGTGTCTGTAATCACATTTTGCGAATCTGGAGGCGTGGAAGAGTTGACGGCAATTTGTCAAAAATGGCTACCATGCATAAAGGCTTCACTATGATCTACTCGGTAAAAAAACATCGAAATGCACCTCTTGAAGGCTTGCACAACATGCTGGTTCGTTGTAAAGAGATGGGCCACTCAATAGTATCCGAACACCTATTAGCAGATATTAATATGGGGTGTGTCTACTCTTAGGCTTTATGACGGCTTAAGCTCAGCTGGAGACACTTTCAAAGATACGGTATGTCTGAGTGTCTGTGGAGGAATACCAGCCCATTGTTTCTCAAGTGGCGGAGCCAAAAAGATAGTGGTGTTGGATACTGTGGTCTGGAGTGCCGTCACTCATCCCACAGTTGTTCCATTGGTTTAACGTTAGCACGTCAGTTACTGTCCATAAGTCTTTGCCTCACAGAGGTTGCTGTGTGACAGGCTGTATTGTCATGCTGATATAAACATTCTCTCCGAACTGCCGCTAGAAACACCTCCATACCGCAACACTACTTCCTCCGTATTTCACTGTTGACATTACACATGGTGGCAGCTACCGTTCGTCACGCATTCAACAAACAAACCCTAACGTCGGATTGCCACAGGGTGTAGCGTGATGCATCACCCCAGATCACTTGTTTCCAGTCATCCACTTTACAGTAAATGTGTAGCATAGGAGAAGCTGCTCGACCATTGTACTCTATTGTTTTAACTTTAACCTCACAGTCATTGTTGTAACTGGACTATTGGTAGCACTTTGGAACTCAAGAATGATTCCTTTCTCTGATTTCATGCGATTGTTACTGCCAACCTCTACAATGCTTGACTGTCCCTCTCTGCTAGTACACGAGATTTACCTCATTTTGGCTTAGCTGTGGTTGTTCCTTCGCGTTTCTACTCCACAATCGCACCACCAACAGTCGACTTGGACAGCCTTAGAAGTCTTTAAATGTTCCTGATGGATACATTGTTCAGGTGAAGTCGTTGGAAGTCCCGTGCAAAAAAAAAAAAAAAAAAAAAAAAGAACTTGACCGTGATGTCTCTACAGCCTTCAATAATGGCGAAAGTGTTGGCAGTTTAGGATTTTGTGCACGAACTGACCTCTCGATTATATCCCACAAATATTCGTGGGATTCATTCGGCTGATCTGGGAGGCAAAAACATTGGCTCGAATTGTCCAGCTCGAATTGTTCTTTAAACCGCTGGCAAACTGTTGTGGCACGGTGCATTGTCATCCGTAAAAATTTTATCGTTGTTTGGGAACATCAATGATTGGTTCAGTTGGAGCAGAGGACTTAGTCCATTCCATCTAAAAGCAGCCCTCACCGTTTTAGAAGCACAACCAGCTCCCACAGTGCCTTGTTAACGATTTGGGTCTATTGCTTCATGGGGTCCGCGCCACACTCGAACCCTACGATCACCTCTTACCATCTGAAATCTGGACTCATCTGACAAGGCCACTGTTTTCTAGTTAAGGGTCCGATCGATATGGTCACGAGCCCAGGAGAGGCGCTGCAGGCGATGTCGTGCTGTTACCAAAGGCACTCGTGTCTGTCTGCTTCTGCCGTAGTCGTTAACGGCAAATTTCGCCGCACCGTCCTAACGGATAGGTTCGTCGTACGTCCCACACTGATTTCAGTGGTTATTTCACGCTGTTGCTTGTCTGTTAGCACTGAGAACTCTAGGAGTACGCTGCTTCTCTTAGCCGTTAAGTGAAGGCCGTCAGCAACTGTGTTGTCCATGGTGAGTGGGAGTGTTTGAAATTTGGTGCTCTCGGCACACTCTTGTTGTGACCGTAGAAAATTTTAATTTTTATTCTTGCTTTTGTGACCATAATAAGAGTCCAGGCTCCATGGGCAAACAGCCAGCCGACATTAAGAAATAGTCCTCCAGGACTTAAGGACAAGATAAGTGGCGGAGGCTGCCAAGTATGGCTTGTTGATCAAATAACTTAGTGTTTGACTTCCAGTCAGAGGAAGCAGCATGAATCAAACTTGCGCAATGGAAGACACAAACACCAGGGCGATAATACAACAAGAGAGAGTGTCAGTCACGTGTGGAACCAAATTAAGTTGTGTGCAGCTAGAAACGAAAGTGTCGTGTGAAACCTTAGGCATTCTTGTGCAATCCGATCTCTTAGAAATGAAAGGGTTGTGTGAAACAAATTAACTCGTGTGTACCCAAGTACATGAGAAACGAAATAAAAGACCACGCAGCGGAATAGCTAGAGGCAGAGATTCAGATGCAGATTCAGAGCCAGTGCCGGCAGTTTTGAGATTCCGCAGCGAGTCGCCAGTGGGGCCGAGTAGGCCCATAGCAGTCGATACAGCTGATAAAGACTTCAACTATGAGAGGACGATGGTCGACTCTGGTGGACTCTCAGAAACTGCAGGTCAAGTAGGATTTGCAGAGTTTCATTGGAATAGTGTTGAACAGAGGCTGTCGGTCTTTGTCTCAGTTACTTAGATTCAGTGGTAACGAAGAACAAGTGATCGTTTTGTAATTGTTTCTTACATGTACCGGCAATTAGCTTTGAAGTAGCAAGTCCGAATAAATAGACTGAATCTTGCTAAGAGGTTTATGGTCCAACAACTCACACAAGTATATGTGAAAATAAACTTGATAGAAACTAACCAATCTTTTCTGCCTATTGCAATTCTGTAACCTATTTTCAGGAAACTTATTTGTTTCAAACCAAGGAGATTCTCTCCCTCTCATCTCCGATATATAGGTTGATAGCAATTTATAACTAGCCCATTGTCGTTAACGTCCCGATTGCGCTACGCAGTTCGCACTTACTTCATTCTGGAATAGTGAGGCTGTGCCGGGACGCGACACTGTTGACACTGCAGATCTCGGAATATTGAATTATCTAACGATTTCTGAAATGCGTCCAGCTCCAAGTGGCATTCCACGTTCAAAGTCTGTTGATTCCCATCGCACGGCTATAATGATAGTTCCGCGCATGCACTGAGCTTCTATACCTTGTGTACACGATGCTGCCGCCGTCTGTAAATGTGCATATTGCTATCCCATGAGTTTTGTCACCTCAGTGTAAAGGGTAATCTCTGTGGTCCATCATTCGCCACAACTTTTCTCGCTCTTTGACAAATTACGACTTGCACTTTCTTCCTCCACGGTTGTATAATAGGTCGGGTTGGGGCCACGTCTGGAACGTGGACCGTATTAGCGATCAGTGGGAGTGACGCAAGGTCCCCGTTGCGCCATGGCGGATGTCCTGGACGGCTCCATTAGCGCCGGCCGTTAGGCATGGCCCGCGGCCGATGGCGCCCCGATAGCCGGCAGCAGACGGGCGGGGAAAGTGAGGCGAAGCACCCCGTCGCGTCTCGGCCAGCCAGCGACTCCCACGCTCGCCGGAGCGGCCTCTTCTTGCAGCGCCCCGTCCCTCTCCGCTGAAGGCCCGCTGCTCTCGTGTTACGCCTCCCTGTGTCCAAGGGTCTTCTTCTTCGCACGCTTTCTTGTCGCCGGTAACTCTAAGCAGTCAAGCGTTTATTACCTCGCTGGTATGCACCAGTTTTTCACATCGCTGCAAAATTCCCGTTTCCTGCTGGGAGCAAAGGCTTCAAGTCCGATTAATTGGTGTCAAGCGAGGAGGAATCTTGTAACCCAACATAGTCTGTAGCTTTCGAAAGGTAACAGAATCTCCAATTGTGACAGGTCCAGCTTGGGGGGTGGGGGGTGGGGGGGGGGGAGGTGGGCGGGGGAGAGATGCTAGCCGGCCGAAGTGGCCGTGCGGTTAAAGGCGCTGCAGTCTGGAACCGCAAGACCGCTACGGTCGCAGGTTCGAATCCTGCCTCGGGCATGGATGTTTGTGATGTCCTTAGGTTAGTTAGGTTTAATTACTTCTAAGTTCTAGGGGACTAATGACCTCAGCAGTTGAGTCCCATAGTGCTCAGAGCCATTTTTTGGAGAGATGCTAGCTATGAAAAACCCATAGCGGACTTTAGAAATACACTGATGTGAAGAAAAGTCATGGGATAAGCGACGTGCACATATACAGATGGCGGTAATAAAGTACGAGGTTAACCCCAAAAGTAAGGTCTCCTATTTTTTTATAAGTACGTAGACCTGTTTATTTCTACAATGGTTTACATCAGTTTAGAGCTTGAACATTTAGCTATTTTTCAACATAATCACCATTTCTGTCGATGCATTTTTGTAGACGCTGTGGCAGTTTTTGTATGCCCATGTCATACCAGATCGCCGCCATGCTGTTCAGAAAGTTATGAACCTCTTCTTTCACCTTGTCGTCGGAGCTGAATCGCTGGGACCACAATTAACGCTGACAGGTACTGTAAGACTCTGAAAAAACTCAAACGGGCAATTTAGAACCGGAGAAGAACAATGTTGAGCAAGAACGTACACATTCTCCATGACAACACTCGCCCATACATCGTTCGGCAAACCGTTGCTCTCCTGCAATAGTTTCAGTGGAACATTATCACCCACCCTATAGTCCTCACTTGGCGCCCAGAGACTATCACCTGTTCCGTAGGTTAAAAGAACATTTGACCGGAAAGCGATTCAGCTCCGACGACGAGGTGAAAGAAGAGGCTCATAACTTTCTGAACCGCATGGCAGCGAGCTGGTATGATATGGGCATACAAAAACTGCCATAGCGTCTACAAAAATCCATTGACAGAAATGGTCATTATGTCGAAAAATAGCTAAATGTTCAAGCTGTAAGCTGATGTAAACGATTATAGAAAGAAAAAGGTCTATGCTCTTATAAAAAAATAGGAGACCTTACTTTTGGGATTACCTTCATATAAAAGGGCAGTGCTCGCAGTGGGAACTCCCCATCGCATCTCCCTCAGATTGAATGGTAGGATGGCCCAGTGAATAGCCCATCAAAAGCTGAATACAGCTTAAGCATCGAAATAGGAAGGATATGTACCGAACTGTGAAAAAAGAAGCAAAATCGAACGGTCTAAGCATGTAGATGTGCAAGACTGAGCGCCTTCGCAGAGCCGCGGCGTCGTGGTTATGTGGTCACGATGTTGGGCTATGAAGATGGAGACCCGTATTCAAAGCTGCCCCGTTCCCCATCGCTGTGGAGATTGATGTTTGCTCGCTATTTCATATGTTGAGCTTTGACCGTTCACTGTTTCCATTTTGCTTCTTTTTTCTGAGTTCAGTACACCTTATTCCTGTTTTCATGCTTGATTTGTGTTCAATTTTTGATGGGCTATCCACAGAGCCACTTCACCACTAAATCTGACGGTGGTGCGATTGGGAGGTTCTCTTGTCAGGCGATTCATGTGAAAAGGTTTCCCACGGGGTTATTGCTGCACGACAGGAATTCTACTCTGAACGCGGAATGGTAGTTGGAGCTACACGCACGGTACATTCCACTTCGGAAATCGTCAGGAAATTCAATACCCCGAGCTCCACAGTGCCAAGATTGTGTTGAGAACACCAAATTTCAGACATGGCCTGTAATTATGGACAACGCAAGAGCCGACGGCTTACACTTAACGACCGAGAACAGCGGCGTTTGCGTAGTGTTGTCAGTGCTAACAGACCAGCAACTCTTCGCCAAATAACCAAAGAAATAGATGTGGGATGTATGACGAATCTATCCTTGAGGACAGTACTGCGAAATCTGGCGTTAATGGGCTGTGGCAGCAGACGGCAGACGCGAGTAGCTATACTAAAGTGCGCGTCATTTATGTTGGCGGCCGAGTTTAGGTTCGTTCTGCGCGTCTGACGTCACAAAACACAGTCAGCCAATGAACAGAGAACGACGTTGCTAGATCTCGACTGCAATGCAGAGCATGGACGAGTGTCTTCAGTTTTCGAAAGGTTCAGTCATAAATAAAGTAATAGAACAAAAGCAATTTCTTGATAGCAGACTTTCTTTTATAGAAAGTTTGGAAAAAGCATTCTTTATACCAACTGCTTCATATTCTATTAATTAATTAAACAAAACAAGCAATAGGACTCCTAATTCAGGCGATAGCAAGGAAAGGCGTGTTTGTATCAATCTCACGAACTGCTTTTTCGCAATAAAGAACAATAGTAATTGTTTATTTCCTATTGTGCTTCGACGAAGCGTGAATGTACCAACGGTGTTTGTCAGTATTTTGCGTGACGTGTTATACTTCTCATGGAGCAGGGCATACAAATGAGCTGCGTTGGCGTAATGGTGAAGGTGTTGGGCTTCTATGTGAAAGGTTATGAGTTCAATCCTAGTGAGATGCATAATATTTTCTTTATTTAAAAACAATATTGAAGTGCCGTGCATAACGAATTTTATTCGTTTGAATGCAATTTTTCGAAATTTCTAGTGCTTTGTCCCTTCATTAACCCTTTCGCTGCTGCAGACACGTGCTCCCCGCATTCCGCGCTGTGCGCGATTTTGTCATCACTGCACTGCTCGCCTGTGCAGACACATGGTGTTCCCACTGCTTTGACACACTTATCATTCGATTTCACAAAAACTATTTGGCCCAAAAATTTGATTTTTACACGTCTTCTTGACTGATACCTTTTCCCCATAAATGACTTAATTTTGTTTCGATGTTCAACGCAGTTATTGTGCAGCATTAAATGCAGTAAACCATTGCACGAAATTTTGAAGAGTTTGCAGAAGTAAAAGTCCATAGCGTATACTTTCCGTATGGTCGATTTTAGTTGCCACAAAGTTGAGAATGAAATGTGGACAAAATACCTAAATTTCATACAAAATTTACTGTATAACATCATCTCATTTAATTTAAGTACCACATAGGTGTCGTATGTAATATTGACAAATATTCCGTCTTTGGCGACTGTAATAAAAGTTTTATTTACATCGGGCGCGTTTGGCTTTATTTTAAAGCACTTCAATCAATGAAAGGTATGGCACATACACAATGGTACTCATGTTCTCTTTCTTGTTTTTGTTCCACAGTCGCAGTTTTACCAATGCTATTGAAATATATTCCCCTTTTGCAACTGTAATAAGCGACTTATTTAGACCAGACGCGTATCTCTCTTTTGAAGCATCTTCAGTGGACAGTATTTTGTCTCCTCCATTGCCAAGTCACCTTTCGTAGTTTTGTACTGCGGTAACACAATATTCAACGTTTGTGTTGGCTGATCAGTGTTTTAGCAAATAAATGTTTGTGTGTGCCACACACAAAAATTATATTTGACATAGCTCAGAGGACTTCACTGATAGACGGTATATTCAAGTCCTAATGTTTTTGTAAGTCTACAGTTTTGTTTAATGTATTTTGTGTACTGCCTTTTGATTGATTGAAGTGCTTTAAAATAAAGCCAAACGTGCCCGGTGTACATAAAACTTTTGTTACAGTCGCGAAAGATGGAATATTTCTCAATATTACATACGACACCTATGTGGTACTTAAATTAAATGAGATATTGTTATACAGTAAATTTTATATGAAATTTAGGTATCTTGTCCACATTTCATTCTCAACATTGTGGCAACTAAAATCGACCATACGGAAAGTATACTCTATGAACTTTTACCTCTGCAAACTCTTCAAAATTTCGTGCAATGGTTAACTGTATTTAATGCTGCATAATAACTGCGTTGAACATCGAAACAAAATTAAGTCATTTATGGGGGAAAGGTATCAGTCAAGAAGATGTGTAAAAATCTAATTTTTGGGCCAAATAGTTTTTGTGGAATCGAATGATAAGAGTGTCAAAGCAGTCGGAACACCATGTGTCTGCACAGGCGAGCAGTGCAGTGACAAAATCGCGCACAGCGCGGAATGCAGGGAGCACGTCTTTGTAGCAGCGAAAGGGTTAATGCGGCCGTGGTGGTTTTACTTCGTGTACTGCGCGCTCCCCCCTAAACGTAAGTTTGCGAACTATGCTATACTATGGCGCTGCTTCTCATGGCGCGTGCGTCGTGTGCACCTGGCAACGCAGCAGTCTCCTGCGTCTGGGCGGGCATGCGCGAGCCGCCAAGATAAAACAATTCAACTATAACACCACGACATCGTTTGCATCGCCTCTCCTGGCCCGTGACCATATAGGTTGGACTCTACACGACTGGAAAAACCGCTGCCTGGTCAGATGAGTCCCAATTTCAGTTGGTAAGAGCTGATGGTAAATTTCGACTGTGGCGCAGCTCCCATGAAGCCATGGACCCAAGTTGCCAACAAGGCACTGTGCAAATTGGTCTTGATTGCATAATGGTTTGGGCTGTGATTAATTGGAAGGTACGGGACCCTCTGGTCCAACTGAACTGATCACTGACTGAAAATGACCATTTGCAGCCAATCATGGACTTAAAGTTTCCAAACAACGATGGAGTTTTTATGATGACAATGCGCCATGTCTCCGGACCACAAGGGATCGCGGCCGCTCTTAAGAACATTCTGGACAATTCAAGCGAATGATTTGGCCACCCATATCACCCTACATGATCCCATCGAACATTTATAGGACATAATCGGGGGTCAGTGCGTGCACAGAACCCTGCGCTAGCAACACTTTCGCAATTATTGACGGCTATAGAGGCAGCATCGCTCAATATTTCTGCAGGGGACCTCCAATGACTTAATGAGTCTTCGCTGTGTCGAGTTGCTGCACTACTCCTGGCAGAAGGAGCTGCGACACAATATTAAGGGGTATCTCCTGATTTTTGTCACCTCAGTTTACTGTAGCAGTTGTTTCTACGTGTGGTCCAACTTCGATCGAGGTAGTTTATTGCACTCTTTAAGCTTTGCACAGCAGTGTAGTACGAGTTTTCTCCGTTCTACTCACGAATGGGTCACGTAAAAAGACAGCTGATATGCTCACCTTTATTTAATGGCTCTGAGCACTATGGGACTTAACATCTGAGGCCATCAGTCCCCTAGAACTGGAAACTACTTAAACGTAACTAACCTAAGGACATCACACACATCCATGCCCGAGGCATGATTCGAACCTGCGACCGTAGCGGTCGCGCGGTTCCAGACTGAAGCGCCTAGAACAGCTCGGCCACAGCGCCCGGCTCACTCTTACTCGAACGTTCTGAAACGCAAAAGCTCGCGTGCGATCTAGCCTACGGGTGGCTGAATATTTTATCCAGAAATGACGACATATTTGCCGATAACCTCAGGAACACTTAGATCCTCCTCTTTCTTGGAAGGAAATACGGGTCGTATTGATACCCTCGTGGCTGGTTACTTCATCTTAGGGAAAGGAGAAATATAGATAAGGACGTAGACGAAATTTGTAGATACTTACAAATCGCAGAGGGGACAGCCATCAAGCAGATAACCTCAACATAGAAAGACATGTAGTCATTCTTCGGTGACAGTACGTCACAGCGACGAATGATGTATTTTAATTAGGTAGTAATTTATAGCAAGGAAGTTGTTTGTCAATGGAGAATATCGAAGGGACGTGAATATTAATTAACATGAGGATGCTACACCGAAAGTAGGCGCGTCAGCCTATGTAACAAGCTGTGATCGCTTCTGACATGAATTATTGCCTTCATCGTACGTAATATTCAAAAATATCTCAAGCGAAGGTGCGCGTAGGTCGGACAGCGGCCTCGAATTATTAGCCAAAGAGCTTTCCACGGCGCATAAAGCGACCGGAATGTTTGCCCACGCATTCTGCCCGCAGCAGCTTCGGCAGATGGCCGCTACACCCCAGTCCATTTGCTTCTGCTCCTATTTCTGGAACTAATGCATCGTTCCATTGGGACTGCTCCGTGCCGGCATCAATTTACATAATTTGTTTGAATCTAATGGTTTCCGAGGCCACAGCGCGTCCTCTGCCGATACGTAATGACGTAATATGGCACCTCAGGGGGAGAGAGAGAGAGAGAGAGAGAGAGAGAGAGAGAGAGAGGATCGGAAAAAATGTGATTTTGCATTAGCGTCGCTGTGCCAGATTGCGTTTCCTGGTCGCTTTTTTAATCCTCGAGTCCTCATGGAATGAAGTGCGCTCTCCACAGAATTCAGTCTAAATCGTTCAGTCATTTTTGCTGCGCGAGAGCTTACAGTCACCTGTCATAGAGAGCTTCCGAATTTTAGTAGCTGAGCCTGACATCATTAAACGTTGTAATATGATAAAAATAAGTATCCTGAACGGTAGAACACCTATAGCAATGAAACTTGCCCGAATATGTACAAGAAAATGGTCTCTGAACACCTGACGCCTTCGGTCAATTCCAACTGGAGCCATCGTGGCAGAACAGGGCTGTAGGCAGTAAGAGCGTTGCAGGTATGAGGTACAGTAACAGTTTTAAATTTTTCAGTCTGACGTTCTCGGCCAAGTAATTCAAGAGAGGAGACGGATTTGATTGAAATTGTAAATGCTCCTTGTATATGTATTCCACTATTGTTTCGTATAGGTTCGTAAAGGAATAGGTATGTTTCTTCTCCCATTCCTGTAGATTTACTCGCAATAGAAGGCGGAAAGTTGCCGGATAATAGGGATGACAGTGTATACAAGTCTGCGCGGTGCATTGAAATGACCTCCCCATCTGCACTTCATCGGCAAGTCCGTTATCCGCGTCTACGAGTTTTTTATTCGTATCGGCAGAGATTAAAATATTGAGCCACTGTAACTCATGTATTACGCTGGAGCCCAGACGGTTTCGTGAATCAGATTTCATAATTTGTGTCCCATAGACTAAAAAAGTAAATGCTGATAATTACCACATTTTAAGACAAAACAATCTGTCATATTCTTCATATGTTCCTTAAGTTACCACTTTCTGTATACGTGCTGACTGTTCTTTTGGACATGTACAAAAGAACAGACACCATTTTTGACCCTGCAGCCACTATGAATTAAGATACAAAGGAATTAGAGGCGTTAGCTGCCAGTGAGCAATGATTTTTATTAGTGTAGTAAGTTGAAAATTTGTGCGAAACCGAGGTTCGAACCCGGGTCTCATGATTACTTGGAAGATGATGCCCTGACCACTACGCCACCCGGACACAATGGCCACCACAACCGCAAAGACTACCTTTGCACGCTTCCCATCAGACCCAAATTCTCTACTTACACCACACACTACTGACGTTGTGCCCTTTCTAATTAGCCTCATTCCCTCGCGGCATCTCGTCGATTCCCGTAAGAGTTCGAGCTTGATGTGCGTCTGGACTGAAGGGATCATTGGCCGTTTTCGCCTTAATTATGTACGCGTGGTATCTGCTCTTTCGGTTTTGTTCGAAAGAACAGGTACCACATATGATCATGCCCTTTTGAACGCCATATACATCACTCCAGTTCCTTACAAAGACAATGACTGCACTGTTTTCTGCGTGCCTCCTCCACGCTTTATATATCCTCCACTGCTAGTACAGCCATTTGCTGTCAGTGAGTGATTATTGTATGTTGACGTCGAAAAGAGGCGGTGGCTAGACCGTGTATGTACCTTTCACGCCTACATTTGAGGACCTTGCCACTCCAGCGTGGGTAATAGTATGAGTTAAAGAATAATATTCGTTGTTATCGATCGCTTGTAATGGAAATACACGATACTTGTAATACTGATACTTTGTTGTAACTTTGATCCACAAAGTTCTTATTATTGTTGATATTTTTCAGCCACTAGTCACGTTTATTTATTTTATGGTTAATTTAACATATTACAAAGTGTTCCAAGCATATTTTACGTAACTATATCGTACTTAAAGATAAAATGTCATACTCTAGGGTAACATACACACGTTAAAAAAAGTTTTGCAACACCCCGGTTCCCAGAACTCCTGAAGATTGACGTTGACTGTGGATATTGTATCACAGACCAGACCGTTTGACTGTTCAGAGACGTCACTAAACCCTCCCCAAAATGTAAACAACCATGCATGAGCAGCGCCTATTAGACGGAGAGAGTCCGACAGCCGATCAGTTCCAGTCATCCCACCAACAAGGAGGTACACGGCTCATGTTGTCTGTAGTTCAACCATGCCTAGACGGTCAATAGCGCGGTTCGATTACGCACTTTGTAGCAGGAAGAGCTCTCAACAAGGGAAGTGTCCAGACGTCTCGGAGTGAAACAAAGCGATGTTGTTCGGACATGGAAGAGATACAGAGAGACAGGCCTGCTCAGACCGCCCAAGGGCTACTACTGCAGTGGATGGCCGCTACCTACGGGTTATGGTTCGGAGAAACCCTGACAGTAACGCTACCTTGTTGAATAATGCTTTTCGTGCAACCACAGGGCGTCATGTTACGACTCAAACCGTGCGCAGTAGGCTGCGTGGTGCGCAACTTAACTCCCGACATCCATGGCGAGGTCCATCTTTGCAACCACGACACCATGCAGCGCGGTACAGATGGGCCCAACAACATGCCGAATGGACCACTCAAGATTGGCATCACGTTCTATTCACCGATGAGTGTCGCATATGCCTTCAACCAGACAATCATCGGAGACGTGTTTGGAGGCAACCCTGACAGGCTGAACGCCTTAGACACACGGTTCAGCGAGTGCAGTTAGGTGGAGGTCCCCTGCCGTTTTGGGTTGGCATTATGTGGGGACGACTACGCCGCTGGTGGTCATGGAAGGCGCCGTAACGGCTGTACGATACGTGAATGCCATTCTACGACCGATAGTGCAACCATATCGGCAGCATGTTGCCGAGGCATTCGTCTTCATGGACGACAATTCGCGCTCCCGTCGTGCACACCTTGTGAATGGCTTCCTTCAGGATAACGACATCGCTAGATTAGAATGGCCAGCATGTTCTCTAGACATGAAACCTATGGAACATGCCTGGGATAGATTGAAAAGGGCTGTTTATGGACGACGTAACCCACCAACCACTCTGAGGGATCCACGCAGAATCGCCGTTGAGGAGTGGCACAATCTCAACTAACAGCGCCTTTATGAACTTGTGGATAGTATGCCACGACGAATACAGGCATGCATCAATGCAAGATGACGTGCTACTGGGTATTAGAGGTGCCGGTGTGTACAGAAATCTTGAACACCACCTCTGAAGGTCTCGCTGTATGATGGTACAGCATGCAGTACGTGGTTTTCACGAGCAATAAAAAGGGCGGGAATGATATTTATGTTGACCTCCATTCCAGTTTTCTGTACAGGTTCCGGAACTCTCGGAACCGAGGCGATACAAAACTTTTTTTGATGCATGTGGAATAGTTTTGTTCCTTACTCTGCTTCTCGGAGGAAAGGGAAGGTGGAACAGAGGGTGACAAAAAATCGATGTGTAGAGGCGTCTTGTAGTTTTATGAGATCGACACCACAGTGATTTTGGCATCCCAAAACTCCATTCGCCTCGTCATTTAACTGGCGGAGCTATTGCGTAATTGTTACACTTTTGTATTTGTTAGTTCGTCACTGACTTGGAAGAATTTCACAGCACAAAACGTTTCTACACAGGTGTAAGCAGTCTACACTTAATACAATACAGTGACCTTACAGTACTGCAGATATTCAAAGATGTATCCCCTGTTATCCGCAGCCGCCCAGTTCCGCAGCAATGCAGCAGGTAGAAGGGAACCCATTATTGGGCTCAAAGATACAGTCAGACCTTGAGTTTTAGTATGTATCGAGGCTGGTTGCGCTATCTCGACTATCGCGCTCTCCTGTCAATGGGCGAAAACCTGTACTTCGGAACTCTGTCGTCTAGAAGAAACAACAGACCCTTCACATGCGTGCGAGTACGTGAGTTGCGAGGAATGCGACAGTGCTGTCGAAGGTGCGGTACCTCTGAAAGAAAGAATACGCTGCGCTGTTGCCGGGGCCGATAGTATCGTCTGCTATCGGGAGACCTGACAAGCTCCGCGGTTCGAAGCTATCTGGGCGCTGCGCTTGCCTTCCCCGGCGCTCGCCGAGACAAATGACATTTTACTCGGCCCGTTCGGTACTGCCCCGCGCATTGAGATGCAAATGGGCGGGTCGTGACCGCGATAGGGCCCGCCGCCGATAGGCGCGTTCTGCGACATCGCCTGCGCACGCTTTCAGCAGATAGCCTTAATAGCGGTACACGGCCGCCGGCCGGCTCCCACGCGAGGGCCCGCGCGCTCTCCTTCTCCCCGGTTCGGTTTTATTATCGGCTTGTTACGGCGAGGGAGGCCAACTCCCACGATGGTTGTCGGCCGCGGAGCGAACTCGGGACGAAATTCCTGTTAGCGCCGGTCCCGGGAGGCAACGCCTCAGCTCCAGCACCCACGTGTCATTGTTCCTCTACGTGGCATTCAAGTTGATTTCCAATGCCGCACTCGGAGACCTCGTTCACAGAGACTTAGAGGTTCAGCACTGAGTCAACATCAAATTGTCGTTGAAAACTGTCCATCAGTTACTTGCCCCACTATTGGCGTTCTCCACCATCTTAGTCTGCAGTTCGAGAAACTCGTAATTTGCTTTACACCACAGTCGTCAAGAACGAAAGAAAAGAAGCTGATGGAAATTAAATTGGTCCATCGATACCTAACGCGAAAAAAAAGGCCATTGCCAATACTACTTACACACTGGGGGTTCGGTGCAAACTTAATTTCAAATTCATTTCATGAATCGTTAATCTTGACAACTTTTGCCTTTTATTCCACCGCCAAGGGACTACAGAACTTAGTGTGTGGCATAAAGTTCAGCTTGACACATCTACCGGTTCCTGAGAAAAAGGAGGTCTGACCGACGGACAGACAGACAGACGACATACACTACTGCCCATTAAAATTGCTATACCAAGAAGAAATGCAAATGGTAAACGGGTATTCATTGGACAAAAATACTAGAACTGTCATGTGATTACACTTACACACAATTTGGGTGCATAGATCCTGAGAAATCAGTACCCATAAAAACCACCTTTGGCCGTAATAACGGCCTTGATACGCCTGGGCATGGAGTCAAACAGAGCTTGGATGGCGTGTCCAGGTACAGCTCCCCATGCAGCTTCAATACGATACCACAGTTCATCAAGAGTAGTGACTGGCGTATTGTGACAACCCAGTTTCTCGGCCACCATTGACCAGACGTTTTCAATTGGTGAGAGAACTGGATAATGTGCTGGCCAGGGTAGCAGTTGAACATTTGCTGTATCCAGAAAGGCCCGTACAGGACCTGCAACATGCGGTCGTGCATTATCCTGCTGAAATGTAGGGTTTCGAAGGGATCGACTGAAGGGTAGAGCCACGGGTCGTAACACATCTGAAATGTAACGTCCACTGTTCAAAGTGCCGTCAATGCGAACAAGAGGTATAGAGACGTGTAACCAATGGTACCCCATACCATCACGCCGGGTGATAGGCCAGTATGGCGATGACGAATACATGCTTCCATTGTGCGTGGACTGCGATGTCGCCAAAGACGGATGCGACCATCATGATGCTGCAAACAGAACCTGGATTCATCCGAAAAAATGACGTTTTGCCATTCGTGCACCCAGGTTCGTCGTTGAGTATACCATCGCAGGCGCTCCTGTCTGTGATGCAGCGTCAAGGGTAACCGCAGCCATGGTCTCCGAGCTGATAGTCCATGCTGCTGCAAACGTCGTCAAACTGTTCGTGTAGATGGTTGTTGTCTTGCAAACGTCCCCATCTGTTGACTCAGGGCTCGAGACGTGGCTGCATGATCCGTTACAGCCACGCGGATAAGATGCCTGTCATCTCGACTGCTAGTGATGCGAGGCCTTTGGGATTCAGCATGGCGTTCCGTATTACCCTCCTGAACCCACCGATTCCAAATTCTGCTAACAGTCATTGGATCTCGACCAACGCGAGCAGCATTGTCGCGATAGGATAGACCGCAATCACGATAGGCTACAATCCGACCTTTTTCAAAGTCGGAAACGTGATGGTACGCATTTCTCCTTCTTTCACGAGGCATCACAACAACGTTTCACCAGGCAACGCCGGTCAACTGCTGTTTGGTTCAAAAATGGCTCTGAGCACTATGGGACTTAACATCTGTGGTCATCAGTCCCCTAGAACTCAGAACTACTTAAACGTATCTAACCTAAGGACATGACACACATCCATGCCCGAGGCAGGATTCGAACCTGCGACCGTAGCAGTCGCGCGGTTCCGGACTGAGCGCCTAGAACCGCTAGACCACCGCGGCCGGCTCAAACTGCTATTTGTGTATGAGGCGTCAGTTGGAAACTTTCCTCATGTCAGCACATTGTAAGTGTCGCCACCGGCGCCAACCTTGTGTGAATGCTCAGAAAAGCTAATCATTTCCATATTACAGCCTCTTCCTCCTGTCGGTAAATTTTCGCTTCTGTAGCACGTCATCTTCGTGGTGTAGCAATTTTAATGGCCAGTAGTGTACTAACAACAAGTAAAAAAAATTTTTTTTTCGTGTCATAGAACTACAAATAAACAATTTTTCGGATTTTCCACTTTGGTTGTACTGTGAAACCTTGCCAAATTACGTGATTCTACGTCAACGGGAACTACGCTGTAAATTTTGATGACTGAGTTTGCGAGTATCGGAATACACTGGAGTCCAAAATTAAAGAAACAAGCCGTTGTTTGTCTAATTCACCATGGAATCATGCGAAAGTCAACAGATGTCCGTACGATCATGTTCTGCACGGAAGGTGGCGTTGCGGTCAATGGACAACCAAGCCAACGATGACTTCAGCGCACCTGTAAAACGAGATAGTGTTTACTGGGTATCCCTCATCCACAATTGCTGTTAATGCAGCCACAGACGGTCCAGTATTGCACAGGGAAGAAGCCTACCAGACTCTCTGCAGCGGAGGGCCATAGGAAATTTTCGCGATAAGTTCAAAAAATGGTTCAAATGGCTCTGAGCACTGTGGGACTTAACATCTCGGGTCATCAGTCCCCTAGAACTTAGAATTACTTAAACCTAACTAACCTACGGACATCACACACATCCATGCCCGAGGCAGGATTCGAACCTGCGACCGTAGCAATCCCGCGGTTCCGGACTGCAGCGCCTAGAAGCGCACGGCTACCGCGGCCGGCTGGTGATAAGTTCCTGTGGGACCAAACTGCTGAGGTCAACGGTCGTTAGCTTACACACTTGTTAATCTAACTTAAACTAACTTACGCTAAAGACAATACACACACACACACACACACACCCATGCCCGAGGGATGGCTCGAACCTCCGACAGGAGAAGCCGCGAGAACCGTGGCAAGGCGCCTCAAACCACGCGGATACCCCGCCCCGCTTGTCATAGGAAGAATGGACTCAGAACAGTGGCGAACTGATGTGACCTGATGGGTTAATGTGAATCGTTGTATTGTTTCTCCGATGTGGCAACAGTTTGTAGAGACCGAAACTGTTTCCTGAAGACCAGGGCACGGTCGATCGCTTGTGACATCAGAAAGAGAGGACCGTTATTTCGCTGTAAGGGCTCGGCGGTATCGCCGTAGTACTGCTAGGCAACTGACACCGCAGTATCCACTGGACGTGAGGTATCGATGCAAACGGTATACAGAAGTCTTCAGCAGAGAGGCCTTTATTGTTGGAGACCTGCTGTATACCTTTGACGCGTTTTCACACTAGAGTGGAGTCGTCGACATGTCATCTGGACAGTGCAGTCGAACAGTGAGCCAATGTTCTTTTCACAGATAAGTCCTGATTAGGCCTGGAGAGTCATACACGACGGATTCGCATCTGGAGGAAATGTGAAACTCGATTTCGGGACGTAGACTGTGGAAATAAATGATAATTAAATCGAAAACCTTAGCTGCCGACAGGGGTTGTTGATATACATCAATGGGGACAGCTGAAAATGTGTGCCCCGACCGGGACTCGAACCCGGGATCTCATGCTTACATGGCAGACGCTCTATCCATCTGAGCCACCGAGGGCACAGAGGATAGTGCGACTGCAGGGACTTATCCCTTGCACGCTTCCTGTGAGACCCACATTCCCAACTGTCCACAACCTACATTCGTAGTGTTCCTAATAGATATTTACCCATTATTAGGAACACTGACACCTCCCACAAAATAATGAAAGGAAAAATACTTATGTCGCTTAGTACATTCTCGCTGTTCATGCAGTAAAATATCAGCATCTGGCTCGACATTTTAATTTATTATCGAACTCTACTTGCAACGTATTTTGCAGTCAGTGTCCACACACACATAATCTACATATACCAGTAAATTCAACGACACACTATTCAGGAAATACGACAACATGGGAGTTCGATTCTTTAAAGAAGTTTGTTTGGGGAGGGCTACGTGTTTCCTTGGCATCGTTTTATTATCGCCTAAGATTATAAGAAAAAGGTTTTCATCTTTCAGCAAATACAAGGTATGAAATCATGTTGCTCTCTGGGTGAAGCTTACGAGCACTGCACTGCGGGAGATCTTGTCGGAAGAGTTGTGTGTAGAGGTTAGCGTGTGCCGTTGGATATAGTCTAATACGAAGGCTATTGAGGACCACTTCACCCCTTCTTTGAGACTGGTAGGACGTGCGCAGTGGTTGAATTGTCGGCTGTGTGATCGCTGCCCGTTGTTCTGCACTTCCTGCCATTGTGTTTCCGTCTCAGACATAACTCCCCTTGTTATCCATGACAGTAAAGCCTGTGCGTGGATGTCATAGTGAACTGTAATGTTTTCCTGGCAGGCTGCTTTCTCTGTCTGTCAGCTACCTCTTTTCCTTCGATACCAATGTCTCCTGATACCCAGCAGAATACCACCTCTTTTTCCTTCCTTTGTAGGAGAAGGATAATTTAGATAACCGTTTCAATTATCTTAATTGCCGGGTACATTTGCGAATAGCCGGCATACCAGTAAGAGAGTCTGAGCAGACAGAAAGCCTCTCTCCATCTAGAAACATCAACCGATCAGTGCCTTCTTTATCGTCCATAGTTCTGCATAGAATACCGAAAACTGGCGTGTACTCCTTGTTTTCCTAGTAAAGTGTAGGGCCTACAGACATCCAATCTTAACAGTCCCTGTCTGCTACACAAAGGCCCCCTAAAAATCCTTTTACTCGGAAGGAAAATGGCTTTCATGTTTGGCTGCCGTCAGACGTTCGTTCCACTGATTGTTCAGTCTCAAGCTCGAATTCGAGCTCGCTGTAACTGCATGTCGCACAATGGGGAGATCTTGCCTCTGCACAGAGGCGGGTATGAGGCTGTTTCTGCAACCGCCTAAGCCAGTCTAATGTGCATATGGTTTACTGCATCCAGTACCTTTAAACAGAACCATGACGTACACTGTGCAACCATATTTTAGTCGCATGCGAACGTAGGTTTTATGAAAGAAATTCGCCCCATGTGTCTGCAGCTGCAGTCTATTAAATGCTAGCGACCCGCCCCTGCTTCGGACGGATAGCGTTAGCTAGATATCTACGGCTGGAAGATTTGTCTGGCTTATGGGTAATTAATTACGTAGTCAAGCCTTCCTCGTAAATCAGTTCGTCTATTAGTAAAAGCCATATAAAAATCCCTACAGCAATTGGTAGCATTAGCCTTAACATACGGACAAAAAAACGCTGTGTGGGATTTGAATTTACGATACGTACAGGCTGAATCCTCTTAACGTTTAAAAACCCTCAGAATGATGTAGATGACGCTAAGAAAAGTAATTTAATATGAGCGGAGACGGAGCGACCCGTAAACAAAATAATAAATTTTACGAACTCACAGCAAGGTGCATGTAAGAAATTGGTCCGTAACTTGTCTTACAACTGAAATAAATGGTTCTAGCGTCGTCATACGTTGCACTGAGAAGTATGTTATTTTTTCTTGATGCTGTCCGAAACTAGTCACCGTCAAGAAATAAAGAAACAGGTGCTTCTCATTACCAATTGTGACAAAGCTACAACCATTTGCTTCGATAGCTTTCCCTCAGTGTAAACACACAATTTTCCAACGCAATGAGAAAAATTACTGCTTGCCAGACACAGTACTCGAACCCTGAGCTCTACGCGCTGCAGTCGCGCGCTTGGGTCCAGAGCCACACCGACGTGAGTAGCTGGGTTAGCAGTGCCAGGTGATAGCCTCACCCGCTGCGCGTGCGGCGAAGTACACTACTGGCCATTAAAAATGCTACACCAAGAAGAAATGCAGATGATAAACGGGTATTCATTGGACAAATATATCATTCTAGAACTGACATGTGATAACATTTTCACCAATTTGGGTGCATAGATCCTGAGAAATAAGTGACCAGAACAACCACCTCTGGCCGCAATAACGGCCTTGATACGCCTGGGCATTGAGTCAAACACAGCTTGGATGGCGTTTACAGGTACAGCTGCCCATGCAGCTTCAACACGATACCACAGTTCATCAAGAGTAGTGACTGGCGTATTGTGACGAGCCAGTTGCTTGGCCACCATTGACCAGACGTTTTCAGTTGGTGAGAAATCTGGAGAATGTGCTGGCCAGGGTAGCAGTTGAACATTTTCTGTGTCCAGAAAGGCCCTTACAAGACCTGCAACATGCGGTCGTGCATTATACTGCTGAAATGTAGGGTTTCGCGGGGATCGAATGAAGAGTAGAGCCACGGGTCGTAACACATCTGAAACGTAACGTCCACTGTTCAAAGTGCCGTCAGTACGAACAAGAGGTGAGCGAGACGTGTAACCAATGGCACCACATACCATCACGCCGGGTGATACGCCAGTATGGCGATGACGAATACACGCTTCCAATGTGCGTTCACCGCGAAGTCGCCAAACACGAATGTGACCATCATGATGCTGTAAACAGGAAACCTGAATTCATCAGAAAAAGACGTTTTGCCATTCGTGCACCCAGGTTCGTCGCTGAGTACATCATCGCAGGCGCTCCTGTCTGTGATGCAGCGTCAAGGGTAACTGCAGCCATGGTCTCCGAGCTGATAGTCCATGCTGCTGCAAATGTCGTCGAACTGTTCGTGCAGATGGTTGTTGTCTTGCAAACGTCCCCATCTGTTGACTCAGGGATCGAGGCGTGGCTGCACGATCCGCTACAGCCATGCGTATAAGATGCCTGTCATCTCGACTGCTAGTGATACGAGGCCGTTGGAATCCAGGACGGCGATCCGAATTACCCTCCTGAACCCACCGATTCAGTATTCTAACAGTTATTGGATCTCGACCAACGCGAGCAGCAATGTCGCGATACGATAAACCGCAATCGCGATAGGCTACAATCCGACAATTATCAACGTCGGAAACGCGATGGTACGCATTTCTCCTCCTTACACGAGGCATTACAACAACGTTTCACAAGGCAACGCTGGTCAACTGCTGTTTGTGTATGAGAAATCGGTTGGAAACTTTTCTGACGTCAGCACGTTCTAGGGGTCGCCACCGGCACCAACCTTGTGTGAATGCTCTGAAAAGCTAATCATTCGCATCTTCTTCCTGTCGGTTAAATTTCACGTCTGTAGCACGTCATCTTTGTGGTGTAGCAATGTTAATGGCCAGTAGTGTACGTCATGTGGTGACGCCACATGTTCAATTTTTGACATCCACTTTTTGGGTATTTCCAGACATTTGCAACCCCCCGCCGAAAAGTGTCTTATATTGAATTACTTGTCTCATTGCCTCTGCATGGCTTTGCAGATATCTAAACGTTAGTAAGGGTCACCCTCTAGAGACTTGTAGCAGATATGTATGGGTGTGTAGATATAGTCAGAAAGTTCAACAAAATCCGTAATGGATTATTCATTACAGTTATGTCTCCGTAATTAAAGATATCCATTATGTTTTTGTAAGCAGAGTAAAGGGACTGTACTCGATTCCCAGCAATCGGATGTTTTTATCTTCTTGTGCAAATTTGGATTAAACATCTTCTCCCGTCTTGAAGGATAAAGGATACTTGGGTACTGCTTCCTGTACACAGAGGAGCTATTAGTATTATGCCCGTAGCGACCTCAATGTTTAACCCACCTACTACCAAGTGTACTGGTATGAAATGAGCGTTTTTTTTTTTTGTGAAAATGAAACACTAATATTGAATTGAAAAGTAAAAACATTTTATTCAAAGTACTGACCATTGCTTTCTATACATTTTGACCACTTTTCTGACAATTTGTGGACACCACGCCAATAGAAATGTTCGTCTTTTGAAGCAAACCAATCAGACGCCCAATTTTCGACTTCTTCGTAGGAATCGAAGTGTTCCTCAGCCAATGTGTATCCCATTGATGAAAACAAATGGTAGTCGGAAGGGGCCAAGTCTGGTGAATACGGCAGATGGAGTAGCAGCTCCCAGCCAAGTGTTTTGATTGTATCCAGAACCAGTTTTGCTTTGTGTGCAGGTGCATTGTCGTGTAAAAAAATTACTTTGCCCTGTCTTCTGGCCCATTCTGGTCTTTTTTCGATCAATGCATAATTCAAATTGATCATTTGTTGTCTGTAGCGATTAGTATTCACAGTTTCACCGGGTTTTAGAAGTACACGGCACACCACACCTTCCTGATCCCACCAAACACAGAGCATTGTCTTCTTGCCGAATCGATCTGGTTTTGCAGTCGATGTTGATGGTTGTCCCGGATTAACCCATGATTTTTCCCGTTTAGGATTCTTAAAATAAATCCATTTTTCATCGCCAGTAGCAATTCGATGCAAAATTGATTTTCTTTCATGTCTTTGAACCAAAATTTGACAAATGGTTTCTCGGTTTTCCATCTGTCTTTCATTCAATTCATGTGGCACCCATTTTCCACACTTTTGGGTCTTTCCCATGGCTTTCAAACGGTCAGAAATTGTTTGTTGTGCAACATTTAGGATTGCTGCCATTTACTTCTGACTCAAAGTATCATCTTCATCCAATATTGCTTGCAATTCGGCGTCTTCGACCTTTTTTGGTGTGTAAGTAGGCTGTTTAGGTTTTCTTATTGGTAACGCCACGTAGTGGTCTGTATGAAAATCACTGGCTGTGCTGTGTGCAGTCTGTGGCTGGTTAGCATTGGCGTAATATTTGCTATTGTAGTGTTGTTTGAATCTTTTATTTAGCTGGCAATAGTGGCGCTCGCTGTATTGCAGTAGTTCGAGTAACGAAGATTTTTGTGAGGTAAGTGATTTGTGAAAGGTATAGGTTAATGTTAGTCAGGGCCATTCTTTTGTAGGGATTATTGAAAGTCAGATTGCGTTGCGCTAAAAATATTGTGTGTCAGTGTAAGCACAGTCATGTATAGTTTTTCTAAAGGGACGTTTCAGGTGGTCTTCCACGTTCTTCATTTCTTACATCAAAATCATTATTTCTGAACCGTTGAAACCATCTTTTGCATGTTGCGTCTGATAGTGTTTGATCACCATATGCCTCGACAAGCGACTCTGCAGCACTTTTTTTCAAATGATAACAAAAATTTCATGCTTTCCGCAAATCATCACTTTCCGGCACAAAATTCGACATTGTTAACACGATGAAACATATGATGATGTTTGTTCCACGACTTGATGTATACTAAATATCTTTGACATGTCATACCAACCAAACAAATAAAAATTAAGGCTTGGTCACAACAAATGTTCCCTATCGACACATTTGTATCTTAACGCTCATTTCGTGCCGGTAAACCTGATATTCGCACGGGCCAGTCTGGGAGTGTTCCCGCGCCAGCAGGCAGCTCGGCCTGCACGCCGGCGTCCTTGAGTAGCGGAGTGGCGCAGTGCGTATCTTGGAGGCGCTGCGCTGCGGAATCCGCCATCACTCCTGGTTGGCGGCACTCGGGGGACGGCCGGCCTTGTTCCCCTGCGCCCGCCGCTGCCGCCGTGCATCTTCGCCGCGCGCGCTCCCTGAATATTACACCAGCGCCGGCCCACGTGGCTCCCACACGTGGCCTGGAGTCTCGTCGCTGGCCGCAGCTCACGCGCCGCTAGGTGCCGCCGCTCTCGCTCCACTTCAGCGTGTTAATGCTTTGTAATTTACACTCACGCTGGTGTTCACATGTGTTGAATGTAGGATGTTTAATTAATTAAGAAGTGCACTTGAATGTGGCAGCAAACGTTAAGCACATTCATGATCACGCAAAAAACAGAACACCTTGAACGTCTAGAGCAGGCTCATCCAAGAATTGCGCCCGGTGGTGAAGTTCAGCGCCCCGTCCGCGACCGTGTGTCGCTAGTGTCGCCATAGGAGCGAGAGAGAGAGAGAGAGAGAGAGAGAGAGAGAGAGAGAGAGAGAGCTGCAGAGCGAGTGACACCGCACAGCACTGCTCTGCGTTGGACTGTCCCGCGGTCAGATCTAACGTAAGCAAAATATTCTATTTTAGAATTAATTTTATGTAAAAGATATAGAGTCTCATTCTTACTGTTAGTAGTTACAAGTAAGTATTTTTGTTATACTTCGTGCTACAATTTTTTGTATCCCTTTTCAGAGTTTAGAAATCGGATCCTTAGTTTGCTGTTTTGTACGTAATAATTTTAACTGACCAAGTTTGAGAACTTATTAAAATAGAATTAAGGTTATAGAGCTCTTTAATTCTTACAGTCAACATTGTTAAAGAAGACAATTAACATTTCTTTTTCGAGGAAACGATTTTGTCTAGGCTTGGTACAATATTCCGTGAGACTGCTAACCTCAAAGAATTGGTCAAATTTTTATCGCCAAGGAGTGAACGGTACTTAGTTTTAGCAAGCTTTAAAAGAGACAAAAAGCGCTCACAAATATACGTGGAACCAAACATTGAGAGAACTTTTTCGAGGAAAGGATTTTGTCTAGGCTTGGTACAATATTCCGTGAGACTGCTAACCTCAAAGAATTGGTCAAATTTTTATCGCCAAGGAGTGAACGGTACTTAATTTTAGCAAGCTTTAAAAGAGACAAAAAGCGCTCACAAATATACGTGGAACCAAACATTGAGAGAACTTTTTCGAGGAAAGGATTTTGTCTAGGCTTGGTACAATATTCCGTGAGACTGCTAACCTCAAAGAATTGGTCAAATTTTTATCGCCAAGGAGTGAACGGTACTTAGTTTTAGCAAGCTTTAAAAGAGACAAAAAGCGCTCACAAATATACGTGGAACCAAACATTGAGAGAACTTTTTCGAGGAAAGGATTTTGTCTAGGCTTGGTACAATATTCCGTGAGACTGCTAACCTCAAAGAATTGGTCAAATTTTTATCGCCAAGGAGTGAACGGTACTTAGTTTTAGCAAGCTTTAAAAGAGACAAAAAGCGCTCACAAATATACGTGGAACCAAACATTGAGAGAACTTTGGCCGCGTGCTTGTGCAAAAGAGGATATTTCTCTCGTGGAAGACAGCTGTAAAAGTCGTCCAAAGTTTTACACATAAGAAAGCGGTCCTTCAGGCTGATATGGCACTGTAGCACTTGTAAGACGTCCCCTGCCCGAAGGAAAAACTGGCGAACAAATATATCTATCGACTGGCGTTCGGGCGGTCCGCACGGCCAGCTAAGCGGCACGGCTCGGCCACTACAGCAACATACGAATTCGCCAGGGGCGCTGGCCGCGGGCGATCGCGGGCGCTAGCGCCCCAGGGGCACAGTTTGCACGAGCTTGCTCTAGAAATAGGACGTTCACATTCTGCAGAAATGATTAGCATCTGAACCACGTCGGCTCGCAGGTTCAAGGTCAACAGCGATATCGAGGCGCAACACCACCGACTAGTAAAATGTGTCGACGGCTCTCGTTGTTGCTATGAACCGAAGGTAATGGATCAGTGTGACTTTGAGCAGACGTACAGGATGCCTCGCAGACGTATGCTCGAACCTCTCCACCAAATCAGTGAGTTTTAAAGAGGGCACATTATTGGCATGAGAGAATGTGATGCATACATCCGAGAAATTGCTGCTCGTGTAGGACGAAGTGTTTCGGCATTGCAACGGATTTGTGTAGAATGGTTCACGGAAGGCTGTAGAACGCGACGAGATGGGTAGGTCGCACCACCCAGACCAACCCCAATGAGAAGATCGACGCCTCATCCGAATATCATTGCAGGTCAGATCTACGTCGTTCTCGGAATTGGCATAAACATCGTACACTATCAGGGGTGACTTTTCGTCGCCGTTTATTACGCCATGGGTTACGTGCTCGTCGTCCATTTCTCCGTCTGCCCTTGATGAATGTGCAGAAACATGCTAGACGGCAATGGTGTATGGAACGATATCACTGGGGACAGGAAAACCATCAGTTAGTGTTTCCGGATGAATCCGGGTTCTGTTTGCTTGAAAATGATGGCGGCATTTTCGTTCGCGGCAGACAAAAAAAAGGCTCTGGGCACTATGGGACTTAACTTCTGAGGTCATCAGTCCCCTAGGACTTAGAACTACTTAAACCTAATTAACCTAAGGACATCACACACACCCGTGCCCGAGGCAGGATTCTAACCTGCGACCGTAGCGTAGCGGTCGCACGGTCGCACGCTTCCAGACTGTAGCACCTAGAACCGCTCGGCCACCCCGACCGGCTGAATATTAGTGAACCAGAGTAGAAACCTAGCAGGTCGCTCGAAGGTCACCACTGCTACGCTGGTCTTGGATAATCAATCGTAGAACTGGCTGGTAGATTCTTATGTTTTGACTGTAGTCGAAATTCAGCTGGGTGTCGTGGAGCCGTCCAGCCTTCTAAATACCGGCAAAGCAGAAGTTAATTATCCCGCTCTATTTTCGTACATGTGACCAGTGTAAGGAATAGTTCAGCGATGCTGACGCCGCCTGTACGAGTAGCGCCTTCCGCAAGACTGACCATAAACGTGTTGTTGTTGTTATGTTTCTGATGTCTGCCAGGTTGGCAACCCGACGGATCTGGTTGTACTGCAGTATTGCCTAAACCTAGGCTACAGCACGTGGTATGATTATAAGCTTTTTCAAAGAATCAGCACATTGAGGATCTCTGCTTCTGACTTAAAATCAGTGCCTCATCTCATTGACCATGGTCCTCTCCACGAGGCAAAAATCTGACATGCCAGAAGCTTAGCAACTTAGATTCCGTAAGGAACTGTTCTGCACAGCGACCGCATACTGTAAGGAAGGAGAGGAACACAGCAATCAGTCACAATCCCATTAGATTTTTTTATTTTTGCATATCATAATTTCGGCTGTAAACGGCTGTCTTCGGTGCATTTCGGCTACAATCAAAAAAGGCTTGTGGCAGTACATGTCACCACACGATCTTACTGGTGTACAGGCTTCTATTGGCGTGGGTTTGTTGGATTGTAACCCAATGAACTTAAGATGGCGATTTATAGCCGAAATTTAGATATACGAGAGTAGTAAAAACTTACGGGATTGCGACTGAAGGCTGTGTGCCTCCTCTTTTTTATGCCGGATTCTTCACGAATTCCATACAAAACGGCGTCTCCTAATTCCTGCTTCTGACAACCGATGCCGCACCTCATTGGCCATGTTCCTCTCAGCGTGGCAAAAATCTGTGCCGTGCCGGACTCTTCATTTCACCGCTTCGCATTGTAGTGTAAAGTGGAGTCCCACGCTGTGACGTCACCAGCCCCTGGTCCACGTATGTTTTTACGTCCCGTGAGATGACGGATTAAGTGTGAACTCTGGCCGCGGCCGCGGTTAGGTCTTTGCTATACGCCGTGGAAGGAGACGGACACTGCATTCGGGAGGACGACGGTTCAATCACGCGTGCGGCCATCCTGATTCAGGTTTTCTGTGATTTCCCTAAATCGCTCCAGGCAAATACTGGGATGGTTCCTTTGAAAAGGCACGGCCGGCTTCCTTCCCCGTCCTTCCCTAATCCGATGAGACCGATGACCTCACTGTCTGGTCTCCTCCCCCCACTCAACCCAACCCAACTACTAAAATAACTACTACCCTCGACGTCATTACTTACATCAGACACGAATGGATCATTGGCAAGGCTGCAGCAGCAATTTCAACGAGTAGAATCGCTGCATCAAACGACGTTCTTCCGTCTTCTCGTCGTCCTATTACCACTAAAAGCAGCATTGCCGATATTACCGCAATAAATCCGAGGCCTATAATACAACTGATACGGCAGTGTGTCTTCCAAGAATATTAAGTCATAAATAGCGACTAATGCATGTTCGTGGCTACCATAAGTCTTACGAAGACCGCTGAAAGCAGGCATGACTGCAGCACCTAAATGACGGTAATATAAATGCAAGGGAACAAAGACGGTTCCTTTCCTTCGCTCCGGCAACTTTACAGCACGCGGCCCATTGTAGTTGCTCTGTTGTTTGAAGAACGCTCCCGCAGGGAGAGAGAGAGAGAGGTCTTCTCCGTGGCTCCAGGGGGCGGTTGTTAGCGGCTGCCACGAGAACGCAGAGCTCAGCGAAGCCGAAAGCAGCCGAGGCGCCGCAAACCGCTGACGACAAATAATTTACAAGTATAATGCGGGGCCGGCGGCGGAACTGCGACCCCGTGGGAGGAGACGCTCCGGCGCTGTTTATATTTTTACTCTGCCCTGCGGCAGCGTCTGGAGGGGACAACACGGTTGATACAACGGGCCGGCCGGGAGAGAGGTGCCTCCACACAGGAGACAAGGGGGACAGGCTGCGCGCCACGTGATAGAAACGCGCACGTTTGACTTGTAAGCGAGGTAAAGGCGGAGATCACGCGAGATAGTCGAGTTAAGGAGAGCCAGGGGGACGGCAGGAAGGAAAAGGGGGGGGGGGGCGAGTTGTCGGCGAGTGTGAACAGGGACATGGGAGGGGGGGGGGGGGGGAAGGGAGGCGGGAAATCGGGAGACCGCGAGCAAGAAATTCGGTTTGAAGCTGAGGGAGAAAATCTGAATAATTCATGGTGAGCGAGGGGGACTTAGCGTGGCTTAAAGCGTCCGTGCTGCGGGTTCGATAGCAGCTGGACCTTGGGATGCACGGCCTTCTGAGCGAGCGGCGCCTCCTCTGATGGACTCGTTCTCCGCTGCGCGTGGGCTGGGTGCCTTAGCAGGCGTCCAAGTCGCTGAAGCACGCGGATCGTGTACGCGTTCGTAGCTTATCCAGCTCTGCATCTCCCACTCGATCCACCCTCTCCTCTCTCTCTCTCTCTCTCTCTCTCTCTCTCTCTCTCTCTCTTTCTCTTTCCTCCTCTTTCTCTCTCTTTTTCTGACCTTACAGTTTCGTCGTCAATGAAGCCATTACAGATGGAATAATCTGACCATCAGTAAAGCAGAGATTATGTCGTCCATTTACTATCGCGATGTTTGAGGTTGTTGGAACATAAAGCGCCTTGTATATCTGCCAAATATCAGGAGATAGCCCTCATCAAATGAGCATTTTGCAGCATACTGTAACGGATATTTAGACACTTGACAGACGTGTACAAAACTAATGAACTTCGAGGACATGTTCATCTCAAAATGGATATTAAAATGCACATCACGGTGGTTTAGTTCAAATGGTTCAAATGGCTCTGAGCACTATGGGACTTAACTTCTGAGGTCATCAGTCCCCTAGGACGCAGAACTACTTAAACCTAACTAACCTAAGGACATCACACACACCCATGCCCGAGGCAGGATTCGAACCTGCGACCGTAGCGGTCGCGCGTTACCAGACTGTAGAGCCTAGAACCGCTCGGCTAGGTGGTTTAGTCCGCCCCCCCCCTCCCCCCCGTAGCTGAGTGGTCAGCGCGACAGAATGTCAGACCTAAGGGCCCGGGTTCGATTCCCGGTTGGGACGGAGATTTTCTCTCCTCAGAGACTGGGTGTTGTGTCATCCCCATCGACCCGCAAGTCGCCGAAATGGCGTCAAATCAGAAGACTTGCACCCGGTGAACGATCTACCCGACGGGAAGCCCCAGTCACACGACATTTATTTACGGTGGTTTATAAATTTTGCAGTTATATGCTTTAAATTGTCAATCTTTCATTCCATTCGGTACTGATTTCCACCATCATCATTATTAGCATCTGCTTTTGACCCCAATGAGCTCGAGTACACATTTAATTCGTTGTTTCGTAGAAGCAAATAGCCACCCAGTGTTATCCTGAGGATTTTCTTGCCATTACTGAAACATATACTGTATGATTTCAGTTCTGGCTGCAGAAGGCATTCAGATAGTATCGTAGCAGTCTCACTGGTGTCATCCTTATTAGAACGAAGGTTATAGTTAAACGTCCCCATGACAATGAGATAATTGCAGATGGAAAAGAAGCATGGAATGGGAGGGAGCGAGGGGGGGAATATGGGGAAACAAATCCACCAAGCGGGCCGGGGTGGCCGAGCGGTTCTAGGCGCTACAGTCCGGAACCACGCGACCGCTACGGTCGCAGGTTCGAATAATGCCTTGGGCATGGATGTGTGTGATGTCCGTAGTTTAGTTAGGTTTAAGTAGTTCTAAGTTCTAGGGGACTGATGACCTTAGAAGTTAAGTCCCATAGTGCTCAGAGCCATTTGAACAAATCCACCAAGCCTTTTTATTTTTTTTTAGAAAATGGTAATTTGTCTTAAACGATTGCGAATAGTCTCTAAAAACCTAAATCACAATTTTCAGATGTTGATGTGAAGCGTCGTCCTCACCGAGTGCGAGCACAGTTTTCTAAACACTTAGTCACCTCCCTCTGATCCTTGATCCAAGACGCTTCTCTTAGCACTTCCGTCAGTAAAAGTTCTATAATTAATCAGGTGATAACTATACTATTTGTAAGATACAAGAGCTATTTCGTTTTCAACCTCTGATCGTTGGGAAATGGAAATCACAGTGAATATAAAATTATTCGCGACCTTTAACTATACCTTTCAGTACGCCTCAATATAGTCGCCGCTCCGGCTTAGACATTCGTCGTAACGTGGGAGCTACTTCCCAGTGCCGTCGTCACAGAAGGCAGCCACCTGTGATTCCCGCACATTCCCTACGCTGGCCTGCAGCCCGTTGTCTATGCCAAAATGCTGTCCTCATAGCCAGCGGTTCAAGAGAGTGGAGAGATGTAAATCAGAGATACACAAGGCCGAGGCGTGTGGTGGGTGGTCAAACACTTCCCATCGAAAATGCTGCAACAGTGTCTTTGTTGCATCTGCAGCGTGCATCCGGGAATTGTCATGAAGAAATAAACGCATGAATGTTACGTTATGTGGGCTGCATGAAATCAGGCGAAACCCCTCAACAGGCGCCTCATGCTTTGCGGGAGACACAATTGTTTTAGGGATCTTCACATGCTCACTGTGCGCCCAGGACTGAAAAATGAGACACGACACAATATAGTAAGCAAAACTCAAGAAAAATTAATATCACCAATCCCATCGAAGCCACATCATTTATTTAGATGTTGCCTGCAATTTATCAGGCTTCAGCGCACGTAAGTGTGTGTTTCGGTTATTTTTAACATTTACTGTCTTAAAATCCAATCTGTTAGCGTACTTACACTACAGTGTCAGAGCTTACACCCTCTTACCGTTCTAAATTCTTTATTTTTTCCTTCTTGTCCGGGTAACTCCCCGGGAGACTATATACATTTTGACGCACACAGACATAGACGTGGCAGTTTATGTATGTAAGCCAGACACATGTAACGGGAAGTGCTTGTACAGGGCGCATAGCGTGGGATTAAGACCTTCATATATCTCTGATGATGTGTGTGTGTGATGCACGAAATCCTGATTAATGTGCGCGCTTCATTATTGTCCACGTATGATTTACGGCAGAGTGCAGGGAATCCTCTTACACTAGCTTGTACTTGTCACAAACGCAATAACAAATATTACGTAATTGACGAGATCGTTGTTGTCCGAGCTTGTACGCAATGGATATGAGGTGGACTATGATGAACATACACGCACTACGGACACTTCGACAAGCGAGAGCGCAGCGTAAAACAGATACAAGGTCACGTGTTGGCTATTATTGTCGTTTTTTTTTTATTTTTCTACAGCCACATTCAAATGTCTACCAGTGAAGAGCTACTATGTTTACAACATATTCTTACAATCATCTTGTTGTGTTATAAATAAATTAGAGGAGTGTGGTGCAGAAACTAAATGCCATTTGGAGAATTTTGTCTCAATGACACTTCATCTTCATTCCGAATTGTTACATTTTGTTTCGAGGAGATTATCTGACAATGTTCCACAGTCCATGAAATAGTACCCATACCAGATACGTTAAGGGACCTGCACAGGTTTAACATTTATTGACAGTACTAGTTTGTCAAACCTTCAGCATAATGATGCGACATCACACTATCAGTAACACTGAAAAAACTGTCAGTTGACAGAATGGTTTTACAACACCCAAAAGAAAGCATATGCTGCAGTTACATTGCCTATAGCTTGCATGCATGCAACAACGAAAAATAGGGAACAGTCCAAGTGAGGTTGAAAAAAAGGACCTTTTCACCTGTTAATTTACTGTCTCAGATCACAACCACGTACCGAAAAATTTCATAAATTGTTTTCCGATGAGCCCTGTTATTAATATTAATACTGATGCAAGGTAAAACACAGAAGCAAAATGCGTTATACAGAGGAGCTGTTGTAGTCGACGAGAGATTAGGAGTAACTTTGAGATTTTTGGTGACAGGCAGGTCGTGTGAACGCTAGAAGTTTAGTTCTGAGAATCAGCAAACACAATTAGTAAAATTCTGTGGATACCTGTGAAGCAATTAAATTGGTCTGACAAGGATACGTTCAGGCAATTAATGTAAAACCATTTCTATTTTTACATTTTGTTATAATTTGGGAAACTGATATGCATTTCGCAGACCTCCTACTAGTAACTGCAGATATATGACGCATTTTTCGAAGTGGATGCGTTTTCCCCAACTGCTACGAAATTTAGCAACCTGTACTATAATTTCAAATTAATACAGTCATCAGTGTCACAGAGCATCCACCATTGACCATCCTAAACGGTTGTCCTCGCATACACCTGTTAAAAGAGCTTGAACAATTCAATCTGGTGAATGATATGCGCAAAGGCGAATTTAAAATATGAAAAACACACACTAAAGCCATGTCGCTAGTTCACCAACCTGTGTTAACGTATGAACGGAGAATATGGTCCAACTATCAAAAGTTTACCTTACCCGTTCAGTAGGTATTGACAATAGTGAGAATATTTTGAAAGATATCAGCACTCTTCGTCAATATTTCTAGAAGTGAAAGTACGTCAGTATGGGGGCTCAGACGATCAGTATGTTGACGGTTTGACAGTATTGTTGGACGTGTGGGGGCCTCTTTAGACCCGATACGGTCGACTGCGAAGACAATGCGCTTTTGTACACCGCTTTTGAGGAGCGCTACTCCTACAACAGAAAATAACGGAAGCAATAGAACCAATCATTAAATCATTTTTAGCGTGATAAGCTTATAATGACTCATCATTAGTCAGCAGGCTATCGCCCAAACAATTGTAAACCGGACTACATTCAGTGTAAACTTCATTAGGACGACAAACGAAAACTGCCAAGATGAGAGTTTTGAGCTAAAAGCAACTTACTATGCATATTTTCTGGCTCGGAAATAGCTGAAGAGCATTTTTGTCTTCCCGTAAAGACACAGTTACTTGTGCTGATTTTAAAACTACCTTTCTCTCTACACTGTACATTAGTTAATAAAAGTAGGGACCTTCAACACACCGAAGAAAATCATGTTACGTGTATCTTTACTGAAGTGTCATTAAGGTCAGCAGGGTGTTACAGTTTGTGAAATGTGCATGCACAGAAACACGCGTCTCGAGGCCAAAGGTCAGACTTTGTACGTTCCTTTGAATAACATGCTAAAGAGGACCTGTTGAGAAGTTCCCGCATAACAGGTCTAAGATTACAAAGAATTACGAGAAATTGACCTCAACGGAAAAGTTGGTTGGAACGTAGACCTTTTTGAGACGGTGTATTCTTGCCTCCCACGGAGTTACCAAACCGCTTACAGACATACATAAAGTTTAATGTGGAGTCCGAAGCTCGGTGTAACTTGTTATTTTCACATATAAAAAATCATCGTCAAAGGAAAAAACAGTCCTAGGTCCAGCCGAGTGTCGAGTGCTGGGTCTTAGCAACCAAACAACCGAGTCATTAACAAAAAAAGAAACTATAACAAACAGAACGTAATATACGTGTAAATAAGACCATTTATTGTCGTTCACACCAGCAGTATTTTGAATGGAGGAAAAAAAGGAAGGTTAGGGTTTAACGTCTCGTCGACGGTAAGGTAATTAGAGATAGGCAAGGACAGGGTACGAAATAGATTGTCAGTGTGCTTATTAGAGGAAGCAATTGGTCGCGTGAAATCATTCAGAGAAACGGAGGAAAACCTGCATTGAATCAGGAGAAGGGGGATTTGTACTCTTCCTGATTGCTAGCCAGTTGTCTTACCTACGACATCATCAGCCATTTTGAGTTTGTACGTTTCTAGCATTTGTAGACTTAGAGAAAGCTTTTGACAATGTTGACTGGAATACTCTCTTTCAAATTCTGAAGGTGGCAGGGGTAAAATACAGGGAGCGAAAGGCTATTTACAATTTGTACAGAAACCAGATGGCAGTTACAAGAGTCGAGGGGCATGAAAGGGAAGCAGTGGTTGGGAAGGGAGTGAGACAGGGTTGTAGCCTCTCCCCGATGCTATTCAATCTGTATATTGAGCAAGCAATAAAGGAAACAAAAGAAAAATTCGGAGTAGGTATTAAAATCCATGGAGAAGAAATAAAAACTTTGAGGTTCGCCGATGACATTGTAATTCTGTCAGAGACAGCAAAGGACTTGGAAGAGCAGTTGAACGGAATGGACAGTGTCTTGAAAGGAAGTTATAAGATGAGCATCAACAAAAGCAAAACGAGGATAATGGAATGTAGTTAGAATTAAGTCGGGTGATGCTGAGGGAATTAGATTACGAAATGAGACAAAGTAGTAAAGGAGTTTTGCTATTTGGGGAGCAAAATAACTGATGATGGTCGAGTAGAGAGGATATAAAATGTAGACTGGCAATGGCAAGAAAAGCGTTTCTGAAGAAGAGAAATTTGTTAACATCGAGTATAGATCTAAGTGTCAGGAAGTCGTTTCTGAAAGTATTTGTATGGAGTGTAGCCATGTATGGAAGTGAAACATGGACGATAAATAGTTTAGGTAAGAAGAAAGTAGAAGCTTTCGAAATGTGGTGCTACAGAAGAATGCAGAAGATTAGATGGGTAGATCACATAACTAATGAGGAGGTATTGAATAGAATTGGGGAGAATAGCAATTTGTGGCTCAACTTGACTAGAAGAAGGGATCGGTTGGTAGGACATGTTCTGAGGCATCAAGGGATCACAAATTTAGCATTGGAGGGCAGCGTGGAGGGTAAAAATCGTAGAGGGAGACCAAGAGATGAATACACTAAGCAGATTCAGAAGGATGTAAGCTGCAGTAGGTACTGGGAGATGAAGAAGCTTGCACAGGATAGAGTAGCACGGAGAGCTGCATCAAACCAGTCTCAGGACTGAAGACCACAACAACAAACAATGGTTTTAGTTGAGCTTCATTCTCCGCCAATATCCGTGCGCCTTGGTCGTTAGTACTCGGTCGGGCCGAGAGCAGCGAGATCGGCGCTAGGTGCCACCTTGGCTGGATTGCACAGCCGAGACCCCACACGCGATGCCGACCTTAGCGCCAAGATTTATTCCTGCTGATACTGCTTTATGAAAAGCCGGTTGTAAGGTGATAAAAATGAAGCGTTATTTATCCGGGCGCCGTGATTACATAATCAATGACCGCCACGAGAAGTGTGCGTCGTTTGGTTCGCCGACACTGCTTTCCACGCCTCGGGCCGCTCCATCAACAGGTTCACGTCTCTCTTTTTCTCGCCCCTGGCCGCCTGTTTTTCTCTCGCGCCTGCGCGCTTGGATGGTGGAACTGTCAAAAAGCGAGCGAGTCATAACGAACGGTATTATTTATTCCTATTAGCCAAGCATTGCGGGTCACGCACGGTAATTTCACCGCTTTCAACAAACGAGGCTATGTCGCTCGTGCGACAGTGAGCGATTTCCGAGCGCTTTTTCTCTGGAATCCCGGCTATTCTTCACTTTCCTTTTCCGAGGCGTTGGAATGGCTGTAGCCGGGACAACTAGAGTCATCCATCGGAAGTGGCTGCTATAATTCTCACTGAGAGTCGGGCGTGCGAAATGGGTGTCGCAGTTTATCTCAATAAGCTCGCGTTTAAATTTCACTGTATGCTATGTACAGGCACGCCACACACTGTGTAGAGGAGACGGGCAATTCTTCGCCGAATACAAGATTGCAGGACATTGCTCTAGTCTATTCAGACTGCTGTGACGCTCTGTCTCAAGCGCTATACTATCTGACTTTCCTTGACAAAGACTCTAAGGTTGTGGCTGTCCAACCATGTACCTGTACATTCGCTCTAATTACATGCTTGTTTCCTCAATGTTCTCTTTGAAGTAATTATTACGTTTCTAATCAGATCTTTTAAGAAATCAATTTGTATTATAATATTTATTTTAGGAACATTTCCACCAATTTCAGAAGCAGGGAAAAAGAAGAATTAAAAGAATTCTCTCTCTCTTTCTGTAAGCGCGTGCAGGTGTGTGTGTGTGTGTGTGTGTGTGTGTGTGTGTGTGTGTGTGTCAAAATAACACAGCGTCTATAACTTTAATAACATCTGTTGTCTGCACATTAAACTGTAATCTAAGGCACGTTTTTCTGCTTGACTTTTCAAGTCCTACTGCGGGAGACATCGTCAGAGGCAGTGGAGCTGTAGGTACTCGAGTCTTCTCAATGACATGCTTAAAAATGTAATCCATGGATACTGTACGTTTTCAGTTGACGAAACTCCCACGTTAGAGCAAGGCCTAATTCACTGAAAACCAGTGTCACCCAGGAGGTAAACACAAGCCGTAAAAGCATTTGTATGGTTAGTGTTTGCAAATTCTTTGTGTAACACACTGGAATAAATAGCTTGTTGAAAATGGGAGCATGCACACCGAAACATCTGCTCACATTTTACTAAAATTTTATTAAAAAGGCACTGGTGTACGTAATGTTATGCTGATTAAATAAACGTTCTGTTTATCAGTCCACATATCTGCAGTTTCAATCGTAGAGCCTGAGACATCTAGCAACTACATGTAATTTTTTTCAGTTTCACTCTTATGTGTCAAATTTCACATTGTGATTAGAATAAACAATCAGTATTTATGAAAAAAATCTGTTGGCAAGTTGTATTAGAAAAACAGACTATGATTACAAGCATTCACCGTATACAGTTTGTCACATACCACAGAACCGAGCGAGGTGGCGCAGTGGTTAGCACACTGGACTCGCCTTCGGGAGGACGACGGTTCAATCCCGTCTCCGGCCATCCTGATTTAGGTTTTCCGTGATTTCCCTAAATCGCTTCAGGCAAATGCCGGGATGGTTCCTTTGAAAGGGCACGGCCGATTTCCTTCCCCATCCTTCCCTCATCCGAGCTTGCGCTCCGTCTCTAATGACCTCGTTGTCGACGGGACGTTAAACACTAATCTCCTCCCCCCCACATACCACAGAAAATGGTAAGGTTATTCCTAAAACAGTTAGCACAGTTCTTCGTACACAAAGTTCCATTAAAATGAGCTTACGACGTAAAATCGACGATTACGAAGGACAATTCAGTAAATCAAGAGTATGCAGGGTGTCACAGGAGGAAGGCATATGACAAGAGTGATAATTCGAAGCAAATAATGTAGTAAACACGAGCTCTGAAATGCATACGTTTTAAACTATGAGCAGTACTTTATCTTCCATACTGTGAAAAATATTTCTTCTGCTGCAAGCTCTTTGGTTTCCATATTTTGAGAGTTAGTATTTTGGACCAAAAAAGAAAAAAATTTCCAGTAAACATGGCCTCTAAAGCACATGCCTTAATATGAGCATTTGTTCATCTTCTCTTCTGTGAAAAACATCTCTTTTACTGAACAAGTGCTCTTAGCTCTTAAGGTATGCATATTAGATCCCATGTTTACTTGCTTTTTTGTTTCGAATGATCGTTCACTTCATATTGATCATTCTTCCTGGGACACCGTATATAAAATTAAATGTGCAGTGGGTGATAAGGAGAGACAGGACGCAATTTTCATACTCGATTCAAGGATCACGCAGGCACAAATAATACAGCTGTATTCGGTATACACATAAACCACACAGAACAGCAAATGGAAGTAATACATACAGGCCCTGAAGAGTCGTTTCGTTAGCATACCGGGTGAAGAAACTTTCGCGCTTCACTTGAAGGAACCAGACATACTGTTCAATGAAGAAAACAATTTTAAATACAAAGCAGTTTTTTACTTTCATAAAGACATTTTACAGGCAGACACTGTCATATACATGCAGAAACAGCTACGCTGCTGTGATTTTCACACCGGGCAAGACTAGCCCGGTGACGACGAAACCAGCGCATTACAGAAACTGAACTGCACACTCTACATGTTCCCGAACCACGAAAAACGGCTTCCTCTGGTGGCATGCTCGCAAAACAAGCACGCTAATGTGCAGGACTGAATGATGTATGTTCAAGGTGCAAACTGCGAAATTCTCTTTCATTCTAGTTTTATACACTGACCAAAGTTTTATTTTATCTTGGTGACTGCTTTCATACACCACGTTTAGATGGCGACAGCTGCTAACATTTTAGCTCACACTACTTTGTAATTTTTGATTTCGTAATGTGTGTACATTAGTGACTTAAGGATGCAGCATGTAGCACGCAGCACGCTAAACTGACGGGTTGCTATGTAGCTATAACGGGTATCGTACACATTTTTATACTTTTCGTATGTGTGTTTCAGATTAGCTATGTAAGATCATCTTGACAAGTCTTATATTTGTTTCAGCAGATCTGAAGATTAAGATATAAAGGAACTACGGACATCGACTGCGAGTGGGCTTTGATTTAAATCAATGAGGTAGGTTGAAACTTTGCACCGGACAGGGAGTCGAACCCGGGTCTTCTGTTCACTAGACAGTTGCGCTGACCATTGCACTATCCGAACACTAGTCAGGCCCAAATTCTCAGCCTTTCCACGCTCTACGAATGTAGTGCCCATTGCCCTTTATTCTCATTAATCGCGGCATTTTTCTGATTCAGGTTACAGTTTGAGCCTGGTGTGCATCCTCACTGATCACTGGTCGTCCTCGCCTTAATTATACATACGTGGTGTCTGTTCATTCGGACATGTCCGAATGGAGGGTCGGGGTTTGTTTGGGGGAGGAGACAAAAAGTGAGGTTATAGGTCTCGTCGGGTTAGGGAACGACAGGGAAGGAAGTCGTCCGTGCCCTTTCAAAGGAACCATCACGGCATTCGCCTGAATCGATTTAGGGATGTCACGGAAAACCTAAATCAAGATTACCGGACGTGGGATTGAACCGTCGTCCTCCCGAATGCGAGTCCACTGTGTTAACCACTGCGCCACCTCGCTCCGTCCCGAATGGACAGACACCACATATAGATTTGAAGATGTTCGAAATTTGTAAAGGTAAATGTGACATTACCTTGTAATATAAAATTTTAGAGTAATAACCAGTTTCCGCGAATATATCTCCACTTGACATCATATCAATCTTTCATAAAAAAAAGTCCGGCTAAAATTTCAGGCGACATGCTTGAACTTCCTTGACTTTCAGGAAAAGAATCCTTGTGAAGTGGTCGAATTGAGCTGTGACTTAACGTGACATAACGGGTCTCCGATCCGACTATTGGAGAAATGACCGCCCTGCCTCTCGTTACAGCCATGTCCAGTAATTACTTGTACCGACGCTGTCAGCGGAGCTGCCTGTCAGAGCAGGAGATGGGCGCTCCTGTGCAGGCGCCGGGGCTTTTGTCGCGCCGCGCGGCAGATATTGGCACGGAGCCGGGGCTCAGAGCGCAATCCCAGCCCAGCGCGGCTGACAACTTGTGAAGAGGGCGCCCCAGGGCCCGCGCCGCCGCTGATCGGATTTATGGAAATTCCGACACAGTTTTCTCGCCTGTCCGTCTCGATCGGTAAACGCAGCCGCCGACAGCTCCCTCGTATAAAAACAACAGAAAAACTCCGAGAAAAGTGCAAGAGGGCGAGAGGAGGAGGAGATACAGACAGACAGACTGGCGGGCGACATCGCTTGGCATTCCACACGCCGCGACACAAGTTTCCGTTATTCTGTGCTAGTAACAGAAAACACACTACGAATATGGGCTCTTTTCTGTCCTTTCAGTGGTAGCAGCCCCAGTCATTTCATACAGTTCACTGTTATGAAGACTGGAGATAATTAGAGGAGCACAAAACCCTTTAGTCCCTTAATTACCCTAGGAATCAGCGTAAATTTCCTGAAACATGAAGAGTTAGTGTTACAAATAAGGCTCTTACGCTTCTTAAATTAATCCTGGAGGAGGAGAAGGATTCCTGAATCATGGTACAAGGCGGTAGTGATATTCCTGTACAAAAAAAGAAATGTCTGTGAGAACTATAGAGGAATAAGCCTATTACATGCCTTTTACAAGCTCAACGCAACAAGTTTTAACGACAGAACGAGAACGATATCTGACGCCCTCATAATGGAGAAACGAAATGGTTTTAAAAGGGCGTATCTTGTAATGGCAGTATTACTGTTGTATAGTAATTAATTTAAAAACGATGCGAATACAACAGAGATTCACATCACATTTATATATTATGAAAAGTTTTTCTATAGAATGTACAGAAGCAAGCTTTGGAACTTGATGGGAAACGACGCTGTCCGAGACATTTGAGGCAAATAATAAAGTTTCCATCTGCATGCAAAAATTATAGTAAATAAGGCACAGAGACGGCATGTGCAATAAGTAAGAGAAATGTAGGACGATTGAGGAACAGATGGCTTGAGTGAAGACGAAACAGGCTGCCAACGTACTCAATCAAATGAAGAAGAAGAACAAGAAGGCAGGTGATGTTCTCCTTTAAACAAACCACTCTTAAAAATTTGATCGCTGACTCGAAATTTTAATTGCGTCATAAAAATAACCAATTATTTTTCTTTAAATATAAAATAGAACCGTTTGTACCACGAGAGCAATAACTGAACTGAAACAAAAAAGCTTACATTGCTCCATAGGAAACCAGCGCTTTCCACGCACAGCTCTTCAAAAAATTGCTCTAAGCACTATGACTATGGAACTTAACATCAGATCATCAGTCCCCTAGACGTAGAACTACTTAAACTTAACTAACCGAAGGACACCACACACATCCAAGCCTAAGACAGGATTCGAACTTGCGACCGTAGCAGTAGCGCGGTTCCGGACTGAAGCGCCTAGAACCGCTCGGCCACAGCGGCCGGCCATGGCCCTTCTACGCAGCAGAGATTAGTTGAAATTTTGCGAAGAGGTCAGACATTCCGTAATTGTCACGGACTCTAACGCCCCTGTTAGAAATGCAGCAATATGCACATGAGGATCACACAATACTTGGTACTCCCTCTCTGTACCTTTAGGAGAATATCACCGCATACGTCATCCCCTGTCAATCCCAGGACTTTTACCTGTCACGTATCACTTTATTCACCACTGGCAAGTTTGTTGATGTGAAGAATGCCGAGTTGCACCGTGGTTTGGAATCCACGTTCAACTGTAGGATCCCTATAACTGGCTGGGTGAGTCAGTTCCGAGGACAGAGAAAGGCAAATAAAAGCGTCCACCTCCAACAAGACCATGCCTAGTAAAGCACTGTGATGTTCAAAACAATCTTCGGATCCATGACAGCTTTACTTTTTTATGTCATGTACACTCCTGGAAATTGAAATAAGAACACCGTGAATTCATTGTCCCAGGAAGGGGAAACTTTATTGACACATTCCTGGGGTCAGATACATCACATGATCACACTGACAGAACCACAGGCACATAGACACAGGCAACAGAGCATGCACAATGTCGGCACTAGTACAGTGTATATCCACCTTTCGCAGCAATGCAGGCTGCTATTCTCCCATGGAGACGATCGTAGAGATGCTGGATGTAGTCCTGTGGAACGGCTTGCCATGCCATTTCCACCTGGCGCCTCAGTTGGACCAGCGTTCGTGCTGGACGTGCAGACCGCGTGAGACGACGCTTCATCCAGTCCCAAACATGCTCAATGGGGGACAGATCCGGAGATCTTGCTGGCCAGGGTAGTTGACTTACACCTTCTAGAGCACGTTGGGTGGCACGGGATACATGCGGACGTCCATTGTCCTGTTGGAACAGCAAGTTCCCTTGTCGGTCTAGGAATGGTAGAACGATGGGTTCGATGACGGTTTGGATGTACCGTGCACTATTCAGTGTCCCCTCGACGATCACCAGTGGTGTACGGCCAGTGTAGGAGATCGCTCCCCACACCATGATGCCGGGTGTTGGCCCTGTGTGCCTCGGTCGTATGCAGTCCTGATTGTGGCGCTCACCTGCACGGCGCCAAACACGCATACGACCATCATTGGCACCAAGGCAGAAGCGACTCTCATCGCTGAAGACGAGACGTCTCCATTCGTCCCTCCATTCACGCCTGTCGCGACACCACTGGAGGCGGGCTGCACGATGTTGGGGCGTGAGCGGAAGACGGCCTAACGGTGTGCGGGAGCGTAGCCCAGCTTCATGGAGACGGTTGCGAATGGTCCTCGCCGATACCCCAGGAGCAACAGTGTCCCTAATTTGCTGGGAAGTGGCGGTGCGGTCCCCTACGGCACTGCGTAGGATCCTACGGTCTTGGCGTGCATCCGTGCGTCGCTACGGTCCGGTCCCAGGTCGACGGACACGTGCACCTTCCGCCGACCACTGGCGACAACATCGATGTACTGTGGAGACCTCACGCCCCACGTGTTGAGCAATTCGGCGGTACGTCCACCCGGCCTCCCGCATGCCCACTATACGCCCTCGCTCAAAGTCCGTCAACTGCACATATGGTTCACGTCCACGCTGTCGCGGCATGCTACCAGTGTTAAAGACTGCGATGGAGCTCCGTATGCCACGGCAAACTGGCTGACACTGACGGCGGCGGTGCACAAATGCTGCGCAGCTAGCGCCATTCGACGGCCAACACCGCGGTTCCTGGTGTGTCCGCTGTGCCGCGCGTGTGATCATTGCTTGTACAGCCCTCTCGCAGTGTCCGGAGCAAGTTTGGTGGGTCTGACACACCGGTGTCAATGTGTTCTTTTTTCCATTTCCAGGAGTGTATTAGCGACCAATAAGTTAAGGCGAACTCACAGTCACGAACACACGACATTTTGAACAGAAACGAAAGTACTATCATAGATTAAACGTGCGGGGGTGGGGGGAATATAAGCAGCCATCCCTGACATCGATAAATTGCTAATAGATATATGATTCATAGTCTGTTTACATAACCTTCGCAAATAACGAAACATGACAGAGATTACCTCAAATTATGATAAGTTGAACAGAAGTCAAAGTGGCAGTTTAACACTTCTAATACCACTGGTTTCAGTGTGACCCCAGTCTAATCATCTTTTTGTTTCTCGAACGTAATATTTGTGAACATAGAATCATTACCGTAACATTGAACGTTCACTAAAATACTGACAATATATCCGGTGTAAATTATATGACTCCAGTGGTACTCGATGAGATAAAAAAATTCTGGTACTAGGAGGGTTAATAATAGACCACGTTACATCTCGCAACAAAACTCGACAGGTCACATAGTAGAACGGCACTAAAGGTAAACATTTAAGATGCAGATCAGATATTGCTTAATGACATGATTAATGCGCAGAACATAATCCTGAAAAGGGACGCAGACATAGGACTTTAATCGAACATAACATCTTGTCGAGTCGTATTTTTCTCAGCTGAAATATCGATGCCTCTGGAAAATATTTACACTTACTCCTGTTTGACAGACTGTTGTTCATTTGTGATGAAATCGAACCACGCCACTTCATTATGAAACTGAAAACCAAGTTTCATAGGGATTTCGTCCCGTAAGGTAATGTCTTCGCAACCGGCCGTCACTTTATGCCCTCGCCAGGCGTCATTAATCGGTAGTGCTTGGAGTGGGGAAACACAATGAACACACATTTCTCCCGGCCGATAATGTCATCCTTCCAAACTGGAACAGCAACAATTTCTTCAAGTAGCTCCTCAGTCTCGCTCACAAGGTTAAGTAAAACCAGTTCGAGAACTCTACCCGAGGAAAAGCTACGAGCCGGCCGCTGTGGCCGTGCGGTTTTAGGCGCTTCAGTCCGGAACCGCGCTGCTGCTGCGGTCGCAGATTCGAATCCTGCCTCGGGCATGGATGTGTGTGTTGTCATTAGGTTGGTTAGGTTTAAGTAGTTCTAAGTTCTAGGGGACTGATGACTTCAGATGTTAAGTCCCATAGTGCTTAGAGCCATTTGAACCATTAGAAAAACTACGCAGGTCATGTGTGTGGCATCCACCAATGTTCATCGCTCTCCCGTAGTAGCGAAAACACCTGTTTGTAACCGACTGTATTACGATCGTGCGAATACAAACGCTGTGCTGGGTGAACAAGTATTGTGAATTATTTTATCACTAATTCTGTAAAGTAAGAACAACACAGCTTTGGAGATGCAGTCTTCGAAAGCGTCAACTTACACGGAAATTCTGGGTGAACTCTTAAATGTCCATAAGCTTAGTTATTACATAAGCAACCGAGGCAGACATTTGTTCCAGCCATTAAGCGCTGACAAGTCGAGACACGTTAAAGAGACGTAAGCCAGCCGTCATCAAACACAGACGAACTACTTTGATACGTAGTCGGCTTCGTATTTCCTGCGGCCGACGCACAAACAGAGGCGCTTAGCTTATTTGTTAATCTCTATTTTGTTATTCGTTCGCCGGCGGCGTTATTTTTCGAAATGGTCGTCTGGACGCAGCGGACGCGCTGAAAGGGTTCCTTTCATTGCGAGTATCCGAGGGACGGCCAGAGTCGGGGGCTAACAGATAAACAACGAGCATTCCCCCAGGGGGCGGAGGCGAGCTGTTTGGATTATCTCCCGAGCTGTCACGTCTGCCGTGACGAGACGCCAGGAATAACACGCGTCCGCCGCTACCTCAGCAGCCGACGAGCGGCCACCTAGGGGCACCGAGGTCAAAGACTCCACGCATGCTGCCGTGCAGAGTCTTCCTACAAAAAAAAAAAGAAAGAGGGTATGACGCCTTTCTTACAAAATGTGAGAGTCACTGCGCCAGAGCCGCAACGGACGTGAAGTGTAGACTCTGCACCTACATCCATACTCTGCAACCACTGTATAGTGTATGGCCGAGTCTACTCCTCACTGCGTCACGTATTCAAATGTCTTCCTGTTCCGTTCGCACAGGGAGCGCGGGCAAGAGACTACTTAGATGCCTGTTTGCGCGTGGTAAATAGTCTAGTTTAATCTTCGCGGTCCCTACCGACCCGATGTGTTTGGGGTTGTAGTATATTCCTCACCTAATACTGTGTGAGTGAGTTATCGCGAGATATCGTTTACAGTGATAAGCCAAAATGTTATGACCTGCTCACCGCGAAATCGTGTGCCGCCTAGTGGTGATACCATGGTGATGTTACAGACTAGGATGGATGATGGAGAAGCATAAATGTATGAATTAGAGGTAAGGACCCTGGTCCAGAAACGATCAAGTCAAAAGTTACAAGCGAAAATCATTTTGGAACCTCTGGCAGTGGAATGCATGTACCATTATTGTTGTTGCTAAGGCTGTAGGGTAGGCAACTTCCAGAGGTGCTAGTATGGAGCAAAACTAAAAAAAAAAAAAAAAAAAAACACAAGCGCCCATAGCTCATAAAGTACGCATTTTACGTCTCATATTTACTAAACATTTTCCTTGTTTTGCTCCGTATTACCTCCTTCAGCAATACGGAAAGCAAAGTGCTTTCAATACAAGAGTTGTGCTTCACCGTAGTGAAGATGGACACTTGCTCAAAGCTCTTAAGGTATGCATTGTAGAGGCCAAGTTAACTCGACATTTTTTCTTGTTTTGGTCCATACTACCACCTGTAACAGCTGCCTATCTTAAAACGAGCCCAATGAACTGGAAGTATCTTTGGCTGACATGGGAAGATAAACTTATTGTGATTCTAAGTTCATCTGGAATGCAAGCATTGGTTGTTATTTCTGTCCATTGTACACGTAACATTTTCCGCCAACACCATTGTTCTTTCTGTGCATGCTTCACGTAACTTGTTCCGCCAACACCACATCTCGAAGGGATCGGTTCGGCTCTTGTCACTGGCTTTCACGGTCTAGGTCTCGTAGCCCTACAGGAACACATTAAACACCAATCATTCCTGCAGGTGCATCTTCGTTGTGTTGGATATTGCCCGGCTCTACCAGATCGTAGTGAATTTAACGTTTGCGGCTCAGCCAAGGATGATTCTTCGTTTCATTTTCTCATCACACTTCCCTGTGTCATTGATTAGATATCTTAGTTCTACACAATCATTCACTACCCCCAGATCCTTTAAGCATCCTATAAGTTGAGTGATATAAACCTTGGCGAATAATAACGTTAGTTTTTTTTATGTTTATCTCTAGACCGAAACAGAACTATTAGTTTGCAGTCTGGAGAGCAGATCCCTTCCTAAATTACTCCTCACTTCCCGCAAGGAGGTTAGTATCATCTGCAAAGCGTAGGTTATTATTTTTTGTTCGCGTCAATAGTACAAATGCAAGTATTTATCAACAGATTAGATACGTTTCCTTGATGATGTGGCGATTATACCGTTCTGAGGTGTAGATATCCACATTTACGAGAAGGAAATAACGCGAACTACTGTCGGTGACTGCGGCACTCAGGTAGACACGCGATACGAAGAGAAACTGAGACTAGTAAATCGTTTTTGTAAGCAACTTGTAAGGATACGTGGGAAATCTCTGTAGTCAGCAAATAGCAACAAGATTGTACATGCAATACAGTATTCTGATGCGCAGTTCCTGTACGGACACGACGGGATGCTTACGCAAGCATTTAAAGCCGAATATCATCAAGTTTTGATCGAAATTAGTCAATTCGAAAAATAAGTGTGCAACTGAAAGGGCAAAATGAGAAAAATAAACATTCATTTTTCCCCTTTTATAATTTGGTAACTGTGAACCAGCTTTTGCAAAATATCTGTTGTAGTTAAAAATCGATGAGATAGCGGGAGAAGCAATTGCCTGGCAAACAGGGGTTGTTGTACAGTGATTAAGGCACTAGGCTAGGAAAATGTACAAATTCCTGTGTATCCATCGTGATTTAACATTCCGCTTGTCGTCCAAAAGCACTTTGGGTGAATGCTTTCCCTTCATTACGATCCGAGACAAATGTCAGACTCACATTTATTGGACGAATCCTGAAGAAATGTAATTCACAGACAAAAGAGGTCGGTTACAAGAGCCGCTTTCAAAACTGGCTCTGAGCACTATGGGACTTAACATCTGAGGACATCAGTCCCCTAGAACTTAGAACTACTTAAACCTAACTAACCTAAGGACATCACACACATCCATGCCCGAGGCAGGATTCGAACCTGCGACCGTAGCGGTCGCGCGGTTCCAGACTGAAGCGCTTAGAACCGCTCGGCCACGCCGGCCGGCGAGCCGCTTTCGACGAGTCCCTGAGTATTGCTCGTCGTTCTGAGACCCTTGCGCAGCTGAATTAACGGAAGCTATAAAAAATTCAAAGAAGAGCTGCGTGACTCGTGACTGGTTTATATAATCAGCATAAGGTTCTAGGAAGTGCTCAGTGCAGTGGGAAGCGTTGCAAGGAAATGTATAGCGAAGAGCCTTAATCACAAATTTCCGAGAGCTCACGGTCCAAAACGAGGGAAGAACTATACTCGCATTTATTCCTCTCGCACACGTCTCGCGTAACGATCACGACTCTAAAATTAGAGAAATGCAGCCTCATACGGGCTACTGCCAGTCTTTCGTCATGCTTGCCACCCGTGATATTAATCATGGAGCGGAAACAATGAATCTAATTCACTATGTACCCCCCGCCACACAACGTACGATTACTTGCTGACGCAAATGTACAGAAGACATTTTGTCTCATATTCATATCTATTAGAACTGGTTTTTCATTTTTAATACGTACAATGTCAATCACATGCTTAAATTTGGCTTTCCTTCGTTCTTTCTTTTTCTGCCGCATAACTCGTAGTAAGTGCGATGACCGTGACAACGACGGAGAATGAAACGAAGAAAAGGGGGAAAATAAAAGTATTAGACTTGAAATACAATGCTCCGCAAAACTTAAGGACGAGATAGATAAAGTAACATAAAATACTAGCTACTCGGTGAAAATGAAAGTAAGTATGGAGCACATCGGCGGAGGCACCTAGTCGTGCGCAGAAAGCTGGATGTCACGCGGCGCGATATCAGCGTGGTTGTAGCCCCAAATGCGGCTGGCGCCTCAACACGGGCAGCTGAAGGAACGGGAAAGCCAGTGTATGCCAACCGCCGAGCAGTTATGGAGCACCTTGGTGGCGTTCTTTCTATGGTGCGGAGACAACATGTGGATGACTTCACACGGGAAAGAATCACAGGCAGAGTTCGACGCTGCGGTCGGCAACGCCTATATAAGACAAGTGTCTGGCGTAATTGTTAGATCGGTTACTGCTGCAACATAGGCAGTTATCTAGATTTAAGTGAGTTTGAACGTGGTGATATAGTCGGTGCACGAGCGATAGGACACAGCATCTCCGGTATAGCGATGCAGATTTTCCCCTGTGACCATTTTACAAGTGTACCGTGAATATCAGGAATCCGGTAAAACATCAAATCTCTGAAATTGCTGCGGCTGATAAAAGATCTTGCAAGAACGGGACCATCAACGACTGAAGAGCATCGTTCAACGTGACTAAGTGCAAGCATTCAAGCATTCCGAAAATTGCTGCAGATTTCAAAGCTGTGTCATGAACAAGTGTCTACATGCGAAACATTCAATGAACCGTCGTCAATATGAGCTTTCGGAGCCGAAAGCCCACTCTTGTACCCTTAATGACTGCATGACACACAGCTTTACGCCTCACCTGGGCTCATCAGCACCGACATTGGACACTTGATGACTGGAAACTTGCCTGGTCAGATGAGTCTCGTTTCAGATTGTATGGATATGGAGACAACCTCATGAATCCATGGACCATGCATGTCAGCAGAGGACTGTTCAAGTTGGTGGGGGTTCTGTAATGGTGTGGGGTGTGTGCAGTTTGGAGTGATACAGTACCCCTGATACGTCTAGATGCGACTCTGACAGGTGACACGTACGTAAGCATCCTGTCTGATCATCTTCATCCATTCGTGTCCATTGTGCACTCCGACGGAGTTGTACAATTCCAACAATACAGTGCGACACCCCACACGTCCAGAATTTCTACAGAGCGTCTCCAGAAACGCTCTTCTGAGTTTAAACGCTTCCGCTAACCAGACTTCCCAGACATGAACATAACTTAACATACCTGGGATGTCTTGCAACGTGCTCTTCAGGAGAGATCTCCACCTCCTCATACTCCTATGGATTTGTGGACAGTCCTGCAGGATTCATCGTGTCAGTTCCCTCCAGCACAACTTCAGACATTAGTCGAGTCCATGCCACGTCTTGTTGCGGCACTTCTGAGTGAGTGCTCGCGGAGGCCCTACACGATATTAGGAAGGTGTACCTGTTTCTTTGGCTCTTCAGTATAGGTTTTCCGTTTTTCTCTAAATCGCTTCAGGCAAATGCTGGGATGGTTCCTTTGAAAGGGTACGGCCGACTTCCTTCTCCATGCTTCCCTAATCCGATGGGACCTATGACCTCACTGTTTGGTCACCACCCCCAAATCAAACAACCACAACTCGGCGGCATCGTTTTCAATGGTGCCAACTGCATAGAGACTGGAGAAATGCGGAGTGGTGTCGCGTGGTCTCCTCAGATGAGAGAATATTCGAAAGTAAGACTAAGTTTAACGTCCCGTCGACATCGAGGCCATTAGAGACAGAGCGCAAGCTCAGATTGTGTCACGGATGGGGAAGAAAGTCGGCCTTGCACTTTCAAAGAAACTATCACGCCATCTGCCTCGACCGATTTAGGGAAATCACGGATAACCTGAATCTGGGTGAACGGACACGGGTTTGAAACCTCGTTCTTCCGAATGCAAGTCCAGTGTGTCAAGCACTGCGCCACTTCCCTCGGTGAGAGCGCGTTCAGTCTAAGTGATGATTCTGGACGCATCTTCATATGGCGAGAGGTGCGAACACGTAATACGCCCAGAAACATTGTCCAACGTGATCGTTTCGGTGGTTCAAATGTTTTGGCACGGGGAAGCATAATGTTGCAAGGATATACAGACCTCCAATTCTTTGAACACGGTACACTCAGCGGTCACTGTTGTTGTGATACTGAACTTCCTCCACGTGTACATCTTTGCAGGGATGTATTCGACCCTGACTTAATTATTTTGGATGGCAATGCGCGACCGCATCGAACAGCGCAGAAGAAGGAACTCTTGGAACGAGAAGACATTTGAATAATGACTTGGCCTGCCCGTTCCCTCGACTTAAATCTCATCGAGCACGTGTGGGATGGGTCGAGGAGACGTACCGCAGCACATCAGCGTGCACCAACGATTATTCAGTAGTTGGCAGCCGCGCAAATGGAGAAATGGAACCCCCTGCCAACCTTGTGGCCAGCATGGGTCCACCTTGAAGAACGTGCATTGTCTTCCATGGTGATCGCACATCCTACTAACAACCATGTCTAAGGGACCCTCATAAATCACTGTGTCTTCAGTGTGATTATTAACTTTGCGTAAAAGTGTCATTTCTATTCGTCTCATTCGTATTTCTTTCAGTTATCTTTTTTACTACACTGTATCATTTCTTTCTATGTGAGGTCCAATTTCCTTCGAGCTACGAGAGTCGCTGCAAAAGAAATGCACACTATTTTTGTAAAAATACAGTTTTCGTTCTGCATGTGTGAAAGTTTTACAATTTGTAGATACACCCTTCCCGCTTGTTTTCAAACTTAGTTCAACCTGTTCCCGTGAGTGGCGCCGTCACAGCATGTCTTCAAGATGGCCGCTACACTTGACGTTCGTCAGAAGCAACGTGCTGTCATAGAATTCCTGTGCTGTGAAAACGAGACAGTGGGAAACATCCACAAGAGGTTGAGAAAGGTGTGTGGACATGCTGCTGTCGATAGCAGTACAGTTAGTCTGCGGGCAAGCAGGTTACGTGATGAAAGCGGGCACGGCAATATTGAGGATTGTCCTCGCAGTGGCAGGCCTCGTACTGCACACTCCCCAGACAATGTGCAGAGAGTTAATGAATTGGTGACTGCTGACAGATGCATCACAGTGAACGAATTGTCACGCTACGTTGGGATAGGGGAAGAAAGTGTTTGCAGAACACTGAAAGTGTTGGCGTTAAAAAAGGTTTGTGCCAGGTGGATTCCCAGGATGTTGACAGTGGCTCACAAAGAAACAAGAAAAACGGTATGCAGCGATCTTTTGGAACAGTATGAGAATGGTGGAGACGAATTTCTCGGAAGAATTGTGACAGGTGATGAAGCATGGCTCCATCATTTTTCAGCAGAGACAAAGAGGCAATCAATGGAGTGGCATCTTGCAAATTCACCCAAGGAAAAAAAAAATTCAAAACCACACCTTCTTCTGGAAAAGTTATGGCTACCGTGTTTTTCGATTCCGAAGGACTCTTGCTTGTGGACATCATGCCAAGTGGAACCACCATAAATTCCGATGCATATGTGACGACACTGAAGAAACTTCAACCTCGACTGAGTCGTTTTCGACATCGGCAAAAGCAGGATGTTTTGCTGTTGCACGACAATGCACGGCCACATGTCAGTCAAAAAACCATGGAAGCGATCACAAAACTCGGATGGACTACACTGAAACACCTGCCTTACAGTCCTGACCTGGCCCCATGTGACTATCATCAGCTAAAAGACTCTCTTCGTGGAACAAGGTTTGAAGATGATGACTCCCTTGTGCACGCTGCCACACAGTGGCTCCAACAGGTTGGTCCAGAATTTTACCGTGCGGGTATACAGGCGCTGGTTCCAAGATGGCGTAAGGCAGTTGAGAGGAATGGGAATTATGTGGAGAAATGAAAATATTGTTCTTAAAGGGTGTATCTACACACTGTAAAACTTTCAAACACGTAGAATAAAGGATGGATTTTTAAAACAAATAGTGTGCATTTCTTTTGGAGTGATCCTCGTATGTTAGTTGGCTGTGAAACATCGCATGAAAGTTACTTTTGTCCTTAAGTTTTGCACACCATTGTACCATACTGTTTGATACGTTTGAAGCGTAGCGTCAGACAACTCAAAAAACGCAGTGGTATCGGAGAATTATATTCTGCTGTATCTTACGGTTCAAAGTGGTTGTGCGGTATCGCTCAGACGTAAGCGTAGGGATGGTACTGAGGAGTTTGCTTCGCAGGATACGGAGCGCCTTGGTTGTGGGCTCTTGGCGCTCCCCTTGGTATCTTCGCTGAAGACGTACGTTTCCACTGACTGGGCCAGTGACCGGCCGGCCGCCCATATTGCTCCCATGTTTCCCGCTCCATATGTCATAGGGCGCCCACCCCCCACAGCAGGGACATCCGCTGCGCTGGCTGCCAGAGGACTGCCCGTATAAAAGCGTCGGCCGAAAAGATGCCGCAGCGATATATCCTTCAGTCTTAGAGCTATACTTTTTAGCTACGTCTTATGCTCAGATGCCTTACTGTGCTCACAGGTAGCGAGAACTTACTGAAATGGGCGACTTAACAGTATGCTATCGATAAGCTACGAGAAATGGCCATATTATTTTTCGACTTTTTCGGGAATAAGGCGTCGGCGGGAATTTTATTCCCAGTCTCAAGTTTTCCATTTCAATCAAATATAACGGTCTCCGCAACATCCGACGTCACATGCAATTTTATGCCTTTAAATAAAGTTTGAACATCGAAATTACTTTCTCGACTTCGTAAATATAGTAATTTATCCATTTTTTTACTAATATTGCGTTTCCCATAATATTGAGAGGGACGGACTTTAGTGCGCTCGGGAGAATTAAATCATCACCATGGCATAATTTCTTTGATCTCTGACGAGCGCTCTCACCAACTTACACGGAGCTGTGCGTGCACATATTCCACAGAGGAGAAGATATTGGAGGGATCTCCTCTGGAAGTTATTTATAGCGTCGGACGTAGTGGATCGTGAAAAATGTCTACCTCTATCATATCCCACACCAGTGGCAGTATTACTTTAAAGCTGTGATTGTAGTAACTTTAGATAAATGGCAATATTTGCACGGTCATCTTTCTAGGGGAACGTAATTGGAGTAATTTGCTTTTTTCCGTGGGGTAAATTGACATTTTTACTAAACTTTTGTATGGGAAAGGAACATGTAAGGAGGACAAAATTACATTGTACCTATGCGATTCTTCATCTCTTTTTTGGGGCCGAATGTTGACCGAGATGCATGAATATTTAGGAAAGATTCAGCCTTGTTACTGCCAAGGAAGCTGCCTCATTTCATTTGAGGAAATAGTGTGTACCTAACCACAGATCTCTCAAAGCTTATGGAATTAACTACCATTCAAAATGGATCCACAGTGGATATGTTCCTTCATAGTTGTGCGCTACTTACGCGCTCAATATTCATGTTCAGTATTCGTTTCTAGGGAAAATGAATACGAATGTCCGAGGAGTTTATCAAAGCAGATGTAAAACTTTTGCTGGTTACCTTAGATAAAGCACAAAAATTTATACACTTATTACTTTCGAATGAGGGGTACGTGGAACAAGACGAGCTTTAGTTAAAACTCATTGAAATGGCTACATCTTGCTATGGCCATCTAAAAAAATTCCTTAGGCATGGCCGGTCAATGTGGCCGTGCGGTTCTAGGCGCCTCAGTCTGGAACCGCATGGCCGCTACGGTCGCAGGTTCGAATCCTGCCTCGGGGATGGATGTGTGTGATGTCCTTAGGCTAGTTAGGTTTAAGTAGTTCTAAGTTCTAGGGGACTGATGACCACAGATGTTAAGTCCCATAGTGCTCAGAGCCATTTTTTAACCTTAGGCATGAATAACCATTGGTTCCCGTGATGAAATACAATGTAGTTGACATAGATTGTGTAATAAATACTCCACGAGTTCAAACACAAGAGTACTTTCGAAAAACAATGGATTTTAAAAGAGTGCATTTTGAAAAAAAAAATCGTACAAGTAAATCTCTGACAACGATTTTAACGTATCATGTGTGAAGTTTCTTAGAACTAAACATAATATAAAATATAATTATAAAATTTCACTTATTGATCACATCATGATTTCTTTTCCTTCGTATTCTTCTCGATTCTTTCCTTTTGGTACTTCTACATTTGTTTTTTTCGACAGATCCGTGCAGATCACCATTTACTGCCTCAGAAGTCATGAACAGGGTTAATTTCTGCTTCTCCATTACAAAAACATGTAAATAATGTGTCTGACAATGCCCTGATTCGCTGTGTTACTCTAAACATTGTTGTTGCAGTGCTTTAAGAACTAAATAAGCTATTGAAACATCCCCTTTAGAGAAGTTAATGAATTACTATGCTGATAAACCTCTTAAGTTATTTGACTTTCAAACAGCTGAGCAGAACTGAACGTACTCAGACATTTCTCTCTTTACTTATTCTGATCAACACTAAACTGACACACAATATTTTTAGCGCAACGCAATCTGACTTTCAATAGTCCCTACAAAAGAATGGCCCAGACTAACAATGACCTATACCTTTCATGAATCACTTACCTCAAAAAAACCGTCGTTACTCGAACTACTGCAATACAGCGAGCGCCAATACTGCCCGCTAAATAAAAGATTCTAAGTACTGAAGGCACTAACTACTGATAGGCATAGTTAGCAAATGAATGATATTGATAGAGAACAAAGAATGTATTTACCTTAATAATATTCAAGTCATCATATATATTTATCAATTGATGATATACAGTATTACAAATTTAGTCTTACTGATGGACACACGTCCAGATCGTCCGCTCTCAAAATTCTGCCATCTCTCTCCCCACATCCACCACTGCTGGCAGCTCACCTCCAACTGCCCAACGCTACGCGCTGTTCACATCCAACTGCCCAACACTGCAATAGCAAAAATTCCAACAATGCAAACCAGCCACAGATTGCACACAGCACAGTCAGTGATTTTCATACAGAGCGCTACGTGACGTTACCAACATAAAAACCTGACCAGCCTACTTACACTATTATCAGTGACAACCAGTTGCACCATCACATTTCACAAATTGCCATCTGCAACAAGAAACTATTTCCTCTTTCATTAAATCCAACACTGCTGCTTTTGATATAAAAATTATCTTTCGAGATATTATTTTAATAACAACTTGTTTTCTTGCAAACACAGCATTCTGCAAAGAATTACTGACGGTGCATCAACACAGTTGAAATTTCAGCAGGCGGATGGATGATTTCCAGTCGGACAGACAGATCTCCCCAGAAACGACGTGCACGCCGCTTTTAGCGGGAGAGAAAGTCGCTTTTGCCTTACTATGCGCTCCAGGACTGCCGCACTTAGAGACTTCTGAAGTGTGCTGTTCTTTCCACAAACGGAGCTAACGCGACGCTATCTCGGAGTTTCTTGCGTGTGTGATTATCATCGTAATGGCTTCCCGCTTTCTTTTTGGTCACTGGCAAAGTGAAAGTCGTTTCATGAAATTCTGCGGATGCTGCTCGCAAGACTGTGCAGGGGGCGCACCGCCTCTACCGCCGCCAAAAATGTGAGCAACTCCGGACCGCGGCAGCGCGCGACGCACCGCAAGTGTTTCGCGGGGTCTTGTGCGCACTGTACCGCCGTTGCCGCCCCCGCGTTCCTTGCAGACGCTGCTGCGACGTCGTCGCGGCCCCTCCCCTTCCTTCGGCCCCCTGCGGAGTCATCCAATTTCTTATTTCTCCCCTCGCTAAGTCACTTTCTTCCCCTGGCACCGCGGCGGACCGCGTCTCCGCGGCAGAACCCGCTACACGCGCCGCCATGGAGCACGGGCAGAACCAGGCCGTGAGCTGCCGCGAATATTAAACGTGCAAACAGCCGCCGCCGTGGGCTCAATTTAAATGTTTGGTTTCTCGGGATTGGCACCCTCCGTCCACCCCCGAAAATGCGGCTCTCTTTCTTCAGCTCTCCTCTACCCTCCACTCACTCTCTCTCTCTCTCTCTCTCTCTCTCTCTCTCTGCCTACGTGATGCTCACTTTTCCTCCAATTTTCCTTTTAACTTGTCATCTTGTCGATATTTTCCGTAAATATTAGCCTGATCCGCGCAGCTCCGAGGCAGCTGCAAACGCAAATCTAATAAGGTCGTTAAACATGCAAATCTTCTGCCGAGGGCCTGCTGTTCGCAGTCGCCAAACGCATCTGTGGCTTAACGGGCAACTAAAATAAATCAGGGGCAGATTTCTACGTAGCTGCAACGGTACTCCTCCAATGAATGACCTGAATATGCTACATAAGTACCGCTTCGTAATAAGCACAATTTCAAGGAAACAGATTTCATAAAAAGTGTAATCCAATGATGGAAACCAAGAACATGGCATTTTCCACATGTGTTAGTCGACCCAAATATTATTGCACCTGATGTGAGGGCACTTCGATCGGCTTATCGTGACATTTTATCCTGTTATTTCACAAGGGCAGGCTAAGCAATTCATAGTATACCCACAACTGCCTTAAATACATAAACGATGCGAGGCGATTTCCTTAGTCATTACTCTACTTGTTTACTGTGGTGTGTTCCCAGTAACGGTCACGGGAGGCCAGGTGCAATAATATCATGCTCGAGTTGTAGTGTATATGATATTTGCATTGTTGCCGGCCGGTGTGGCCGTGCGGTTCTATGCGCCTCAGTCCGGAACCGCGCGACTGCTACGGTCGCAGGATCGAATCCTGCCTCGGGCATGGATGTGTGTGATGTCCTTAGGTTAGTTAGGTTTAAGTAGTTCTAAGTTCTAGGGGACTGATGACCACAGATGATAAGTCCCATCGTGCTCAGAGCCATTTGAACCATTTGCATTGTTCAAAAAATGACTCTGAGCGCAATGGGACTCAACATCTGAGGTCATCAGCCCCCTAGAACTTAGAACTACTTAAACCTAACTAACCTAAGGACATCACACACATCCATGCCCGAGGCAGGATTCGAACCTGCGACCGTAGCAGTCGCGCGGTTCCGGACTGAGGCGCATAGAACCGCTCGGCTACCACGGCCGGATATTTGTATTGTGAAGCCATGTTGTTATTCAGCTGTGACTGACTCAAGATTTATGAACAAGTCTTAAAAAATAAAATGATGTAGACAATAATGAAATAAATAATACAGGCAAGTTAGCAAAAATTTGTAATTCACAGCCGTCTCTGAAAGCGTGTTGCTTTTGTAACATTCACTCTAATTTAGCAATGTTAGCCAGTTACTACCCCAAAAAGGTAACTATTTATATTAACTGACAATCCAAACGCTATTATATCATTGAAAACGTATGGTTGTGGAATAACCTAACGCTAGTGACAAAACTACACATTTTGTATGTCAGAGGCACGTCTAAAAAGTTGCAATGTCTAAACACAAATGAGTTTTGAAGTCGTATATGAAAGTATAAAAAAATTGGAACTGTATATTAGGTGTAATTTCCTGCATAAACAAACACTTAAGTCGGGCACATGGCGAATGGTACACTGCGTCAGTGAAGCTAAAAATGTATGTACTACGTATATTAATGTAAAACAAGAAGCCACAAGCTACAGATTAAAAGTAAGTGCACCTAAATATCAACTGAATATGAGTATACAACTCGGGAAACGTGGGAGCTAAAGGCATCACATTTCCAGAAGGGAATTAACCTTTAAGGGTTGAGAGGGTATCTTGTGTTATTTCGGTGCTTACAGAAAAATTTTATGCATTCCTACGTATGACTCAAAAAATTAATCGTGTGAATTTCCATACCTGACATATAAAATGTGTGCTTCCGCCATTAGCGTTAGGTTACGAAGAACTTGGCAGTATGTGTCCAATTATCACTATGACGTTGTACCCCCCCTGGCATAGATGCACACATTGATTCAATTTGGGGCGGCCGCTGGTGGCCGAGCGGTTCTAGGCGCCTCAGTCTGAAACTGCGCGACCGCTACGTTCGCAGGTTCGAATCCTGCCTCGGGCATGGATGTGTGTGATGTCGTTGGGTTAGTTAGGTTTAAGTAGTTCTAAGTTCTAGCGGACTGATGACCTGAGATGTTGAGTCCCATAGTGCTCAGAGCCATTTGAACCATTTGATTCCGTTTGGAAGGGGGGCATAAAGCCGTTGTATCCTCCCCTAAAGCAAGTGACTTACAGCTGTAGCAAGTAGTCCTTGATATCCTGGAAGCTGGCACTGGGGCCTAGCTGGTCCCATATATGTTCTTTCAGGGACAGATCTGCTGACCTTGTTAGCCACCTCAACATCTCGCAGACAGATAACAGACATGTTCCATGTGAACGAGCACCGTCTTGCTCGAATATGCCGCCATGATACTGTCACGTGAGAGGTAACGCATGGGGACGCAGGATGTCATTGACGGAGGCCTACTGTTGTGTAGCCAGAGTTCTTTTAATCACAACCAGCCATAACATGAAGTCAAATACGATGGCTCCCAAAATCATGACGCTAGAATTAACACCGCCGTACCTCTCCAAAATATTAGAAGAATGGACACTGGGAAAATCACGAAAAACTTAAATCAGGATGGCCGGACACGGGTTTGAACTGCCGCCCTCCCGAATGCGAGACCAGTGTGCCGACCACTGCGCCACCTAGTGCGGTATTAGTTGGCGTCTGGATACTTTTGATCAGGTGTACATCTAATTTTGCCAGTGCTCTAAATTTGTTGTCTCCACTTCTAAAAAGTTTCTTCCATCCGTTATGAGCAATTCCGATGTAGTTCAAAAATGGTTCAAATGGCTCTGAGCACTATGGGACTCAACTGCTGAGGTCATTAGTCCCCTAGAACCTAGAACTAGTTAAACCTAACTAACCTAAGGACATCACAAACATCCATGCCCGAGGCAGGATTCGAACCTGCGACCGTAGCGGTCTTGCGGTTCCAGACTGCAGCGCCTTTAACCGCACGGCCACTTCGGCCGGCTCCGATGTAGTGTTACTAAAAGTGTTCAACACAAGTGCGGCTATTCACACACCTTGCATTAACGATCGCCACTTGCGTATCTCCAAGTCCCACTTTCAGCTGCACGACAACCGTTGTGGCGGTGCTCTCTTCTCTTTATAACAATGCAGTCGATACTGAGAATTATATCTTTTACAGTACACCCGCAAACTCTTAAACATTGTACCAGCTGCAACACTCCAAAGGATTAATAGAAAATATTGAAAGTTATCCTGAAGAAACATATGTATTCTTGGATATGGGCATGCCTCTTGCAACGAACCCATTGAAAATTTGGCAACTGAAGGCATCGAATTCGAAGCAGGCTGTGACAAACTGATTATTTTGTGCCATTCGTTCACATTTGCAACAGAACAGATCTAGGAGCAAAGGGAAACAGAATAAATAAACTTTCCACCGAAGAGGCAAAGCGAATTCGTTTGGGTCCGCCTGCTTAATTAACTGGAGGACTACTTTGGAAACAAAAGTGACTGAAAACCATCAAGAGCAAGCTTCCCTCGCCCGGAATTATTTCCACCCGCTTTCGGTGAGCAGAGAGTCGGTCTCAGAGCAAAGACTGTTTTCCTTTTATTTTTCTTGAGTTCTCCCTTGGCGACGGGAGAGGATTAATTAGGAAACTGGAAGAAGGAAAACAGAAGGCACAGCAACAGCGCGCCGAGACTCTTAGCGACAAGAAAACAATCGGCAGGACGGCCCGACGCCACACCGTCGCCCAAGCTGTTGACAGTCCAAACAACGCTGCCGGAGGACAGCTGGGCTGCTTTGTGGTGACAGATGCCACGGGCGTGACCCCAAGAATAGAGGCACCAGATCATTATCTAGTCATACAGCAAAGTGAATGGTGGAGATGGAAGGTAGGTTTGGTACTGAGAATCATCCAGGACTCCACTGCCACTCCCTTGTCACACTTCGTGTAGTGTGCCTTCTAGTGCATCTCACTAGTGTTGTCTTCAGTGCTGTCGTGTGTGAGCTCTGACGTGAGTAAGTCTTGTCGTGAGTGAGTGCGTCTTGTCGCGGGTGCGTCTTGTCGCACATGCGTCTTGTCGCGGGTGCGTCTTGTCGCGGGTGCGTCTTGTCGCGGGTGTGCCATCTCTTGTCATGCTTCTTTTTGTGCGTCTTGTAGGGCACTTCGTACTGCTGGTTGCAGGTGTTCATTTCGGGACACCAGTATACATTGTTTCCCTAACATAGAAGTTTCCCAGCGCCTTTGCCCCTAAGACTCTACGTGTGCAGTCCGCCTGTTCACTTCCTGATGGCTACCACTTACACTCAGCACTTACTTAGACCACGCAGCTCAATAGACAATGTTCCAGTGCTTAGATTAAGATGGGTTCACATGCTTCAGATAACCTGACACATACAGAAGATTCTCTCCAATCGATATGAAGGGGTAGCTTACATGTACTGTACTTCGGCAGGAGAACACCCTGAGAGTGAAAGATCACAAAGCTGGAAATGCTATTGAAACTAAGTTACCAATAACTATAAAAATAAACTCGCCACGAAGAAAAGGTTAGTCATTCACGACTCTATTGTCATGTATCCCCATGGCCACTAACGCAACAGTATGTGCGTTACGGAAACACTACAAACAGATACTACATATAGACATGGAAAGAAGATCAGCGATTAGGAAATGTTGATAAACGACAAACAGAACACACTGACAGTGTCAAAAATAAACTGCATATCAAGCAGTGGTGGACTGGTACGACTGGATAATCCGTCAGCAGACAGAGGTACAGAGAAACCTGCGACGACTGAACCTGCGCTGAGCAACGCTGATTACGCAGTAAACTTCATAGACACGCAAGTTCTCTTTCTGGGGAGAGACTTTATTCGGAGGAAGTGACTGAAATTCATACGTATGGCCACAGCTTCAAGAAAAATTTGGTGACAGAGGATAACCTCAAGGGAACGAGCATCCTCTCCACGCCTTTTTGTAATCTGACAAGGGGTTTTCGTTGTAGGTATAAAACAAAAGACACACACACACACACACACACCTACGTTTGGTAATGACACTGCGGGTATAAAACTCTAAAAACGCCATCTTTATTCTAATCAGCCACCATCCGTGCAGAGTAAGCGCCTCCCCACAATGGCGAAACGTCACGGGAACATCTGAACCACTAACGGCGGCCGAAAATTGTGAAGTCCAACAGGAAATTATAGCAACGTATTTCTTCATCCATAAAACTTTTCGTGTGTTGTTCTCCTCTGCGAGAAGTAACGAAACGGCTGAACGTCCAAACTATTCACTCTGGGTGAAAGACAGTGATTATCAAAGTCCGATAGACCTACAGCTTTTTTCCAACATTAGATATTGCTCACTAGATTTTTATACTTTTCTTCATTAATGGACCAGTAAGATGATAACAGATACGAGAAATACAATCGAATTTGGCTGTCGTAGACAGAGAGCGTAACATTCTCTGTAGGCCGAAACTCTGAAGTTCGAAGTGAACCCAAACGGTCCATTCACAAACACGAACGTTTCTGCGAGTAGTAATTGGTTAACGTGTGAAAAGAAGTGGAATACTTCAGTAGTAACGAGAAATTGATAAATCGTTATTTTTTCACAGTTAAAGGCCCACTGGCAAAATCCAAGCCTTGGCAAAACGCAACTGTCTTCCACCAGACGGACCAAATACTTTTACATCCTCTTTATCGATGCAATACAGTCATAAAGCAGAAGAAAATGTGTAATTATAGTCGACGTTATCTCTTACTATTTGTACAAATGTAATTAAAATTCTTCGAGTGAAATTTTCACTGTCAGTATGAGGTATAAAGTATAAGATGCTCTTCAGTTTCGTCCTCCTTGCAGCTCCAATAGCTGACAGGCGTAATACACGAGTACGTAACACATAATTGGAAGCCACTCTGATTCCTTGCCAGAAATGTGTCGAAAACCCGGGACAAACACATTAAACGGCCACTGAGAGAGATAGCACCTACGTGCCCGACGCATCCCGCCCATTACGGAACGCAAACACCCATTTCGTGCCGACAACAAGCCAATCCAAACAGTCGGGTTTCTAGCTGCCGACCGCGCCGAGCGCATTTACACGATTTAAACGTGCGCGAAGGCGTTATCGCGCGCGTTCTGCAGTGTGCCCGGCACTGGGTGGGCTGTACGGTACAGCGTGGCCGGCGCGGTCGATTGGTGGCTCTTAACGGGCAGCGCGGCTCAGTTCTAGTCTCGTGCCAATGGGCGGCAATTTTCTGTTTATTGCCAGAAGCACGAGATGCGAAAGAAAAGGCGCACGCCCGCAGACACACACACACACACACACACACACGGCTTCGTCTTTGTGTGTGTGTGTGTGTGTGTGTGTGTGTGTGTGTGTTGGAGAGCGGTGAGATCCTGAACGCTATAGCGTGCCAGGCGGTAACTCTCGTCGGTTCCGGATACAGAAGCCACAGACGGGAGGGCGTTACCCGTCAATTTCAGGTAATACGATACAATTCAGCTGTGAGTGCACCTGGTACGCCGCACGTAATGGCCACCTTTCCACCTGATGAATTAACATGTGGCGCTTAATAACGAATTCCTGCCCTCTCCCACTTCCAGTATCATTCCACCTCCTCCTCCTCCTCCTCGATGCAGCAGGCTAACGCATCCCAGATAGCTCCCAACACTATTATTATGTTTTCCTTTCCGGAGATTCATTGGTTTAGAGGTTTTTCATGCCGGGGATCATTCATCTCATTCAGGCACCGTAGCAGTAACTAAACATAGTTTTTGAGTGCCGTATAAACGTGTTAATCTGGAGACAGGGGTCCTGATACTAAAACCGGACGTTATCCACGTCTTTCCCGGAATATTCCTACTTGAGTTGGGCCATGCATTACCAGCTTGACGCAGATTCCAGACAGAACTGGTCATCAAAATGGGAAATAGTAGTTTCGTATCCTCTCGGTCATGAGTAATGAGGAAAGTGGCGCACGGTTTAAAGCACTTGACTTGTGTCGGGAGAACACAGTTTAAATCTCATCAAGATCAGATATTGTTTCTCGCAGTTTCTGTGAATCATTTTGGACTAATTTCGGGACGTTTTTGATGGAGTCCCTCCCGACTCCTCTCCCTTGATTCTACAGCTGTGCCGGTGTCTAAAACACCTACCATCGAGGAGAAGCTCCAAACTACGTGCTGTTGTTGGACCAATTAGTTTCCTTGGAGAAACAAATGTATAGAAGATGTCTCTACTAAGAATCGTCTGGCGTATTTTCTTTGCTTTCGAAGCAGATATTGGCAATTTCGTTTTTGGATTGTGTAGCCTTAGTAGGAGAAAAGCTGAGTGGAGTAAATCAACACTTACTTCGTATTCATGTATAGTTGAGACCTAAAGTGATTGATTCATTGTCATCTTTTGTGACAGAGGGGATCAAGCTGGTGGGAAGTTAGGGGCCGCTTTGGTTGTTTTCCGTTCAGAGACATTGCCATTTAATTATCGACGGAGATTGATTGCTTTCATGTAATTATGAAGTAGGTGCTTCTAAATTAACTGCAGTTTTATTATTGATTAAGAAAATAGAAAAAGTGACTTCTGAGATAAAATCAGAACGACGCGAAAGCTCCTTGCTGCAGATTTGTTTGTCGTCATCGACTTGAATGCCTGCCCGTCGTGGTTAGAATTAATTTATGAATAGTAAAATTGGCAGTGAAATATGTGATTTTGGGTCGTTTCAGAGGAACATGGACCGTGGACATAAGCGTCAGTTCCCTGCGTTCCATACTGTTCAGTGTGTGGTCGAAGTGAAAAGAACGTCTAAACGATAATTCAAAAGCTTTCCTTTTTTGTGACCGTTCCAGTTGTAGCCCCAGCGTGGTGGCAGTGTTGTTGAGACACTATACTCGCATTCTGAAGGAGTGGGAATCAAATACCCGTCCAGCCATACAGACATGGTTTTCCCATGGCATCCGAAAAGGAACGTCGCAATTTTTCCTTCGACAAAGACACGCACAATTCCCTTCTCCATCATTGACCAGTCCGAGACTGTTCACCATCTATACTAACCTCGTCGTCGACAGTGCATCTAATACTATCTCATCTTCGTTCACGTTAACTTTTCTTATGAAATGAGCGACAAAACACGTGTACCTGAGTGTCTACACAGAGACAACGTAGATAGGGTACACATCACTGGAATATTGGAAACAGTCACGGAAACATACAACGAAATCAGATTTGTGACCGTAATATCATCCTTGGTAGCTTTGAATCACGATCACGATCATTAAGTAAATGCTCCAGTATTTGTGAAAACTGATATGTACATCTACATCATCTACATATATACTCCGCAATCCACCATACGGTGCGTGGCGGAGGGCACCTCGTACCACAACTAGCATCTTCTCTCCCTGTTCCACTCCCAAACAGAACGACGGAAAAATAACTGCCTATATGCCTCTGTACGAGCCCTAATCTCTCTTATCTTATCTTTGTGGTCTTTCCGTGAAATATAAGTTAGCGACAGTAAAATTGTACTGCAGTCAGCCTCAAATGCTGGTTCTCTAAATTTCCTCAGTAGGGATTCACGAAAAGAACGCCTCCTTTCCTCTAGAGAGTCCCACCCGAGTTCCTGAAACATTTCCGTAACACTTGCGTGATGATCAAACCTACCAGTAACAAATCTAGCAGCCCGCCTCTGAATTGCTTCTATGTCCTCCCTCAATCCGACCTGTTAGCGATCCCAAATGCTCGAGCAGTGTATGTGTGGGAGGACCGAAGTTCCGAGGGTGATATTTCCGTTGTAACTTTGAGTCATATTACTCGGATGATTACACGGCAAAAGTCACTGCTCAAGACTGAGCTATGAACTTGCATAGCTCCGGCATGACAAATAGTTGGCAGGAGAAGCTGTAATATGTTGAAGGCGGATGCTCAGACGGCAAGGCTGCTTCGCGAGTTCCTCCGTGCATCATCGTAGACAGACAGTGCATTGTAAACGAGTGACGGGCTTCAACGCGATATGATTATTAGAATGCGAGAGCCGATTTATTGTACTGCCACATACCACACGTAAGGGACGAGCCGCTAGTACGTCATCCGGACGTGCACCCGGGAGCCGGCCGAAGGTCGTGTGCATGGAGAATGTGACACGTGACTTTGCATGCTTACGACTCAAAGGCAGAATAGACAACCATGCCACGAGGCGGCCACGCGTCGCCTGCCAGCAGTGGTCCGTGCTGCCCTCTGCAAATGCCCTCGTTTAGGCATCTCTACTCATTGCTACCACACCGCGGCTGCCAATGGAATTGGTGCATCATATTTACACGATCATTAATATGAACACCGCCTATCTTCCCGGACACATGTCTCCTCGGGATTGCCACAAGGATCAGTCTTAGGACCACTTGTGTTTTCTTTATATGTCAACGATATTTCTTCGGTTCTGTCCTCTTGTAAATATCATTTCTATGCCGACGACCTCCAGCTCTACCTAAGTGTCAGACCTGAAGACACAAGCACTGCAATCGATCAGATGAATGATGATCTGTCTTCAGTAGTGACGTGGGCGAAAAACCTGGGGCTTAAACTAAATGCAAAAAAGACACAAGTAATCTTAATAGCCCATCAGAAATTAATAAGTTCAGATTTCCGCGAACGGCTGCCTCCTATTCTGCTCGACGGTATTCCAATACCATATCAGAAAACAGTTAAGAACCTGGCTGTAACTTTGGATGAGCATCTCAACTGGGCGGAGAATACAGTCGGAGTGTGCCGGAAGACGTCCGCTTGTCTCTATGCTCTCAAAAAGTTTCGGAACGTATTTCCACAGGATTTGAAACGCCAGCTCGTTCAATCACTCGTTCTACTGAACCTCCACTATTGTGATGTAATTCAACATGGCATGAGTAGTGAAAACAAAAGACGACTAAAACTAACCATGAAAGCCTGTGTGCGTTACACCTCTAACATTTGCCTATATGATCATGTTAGTGCTTCATACTCCCAACTAGGGCGGCTGCGGCCGGACAAATTGCGTGACTACCACACTCTATGTCTACTTCACCGACTCCTCGTCGCGCAAACACCCCAGTACCTTGCTTCAGAGATTAAACACCTTTCATGTCATCATAATCGTAGCACGAGGTCACTCTTAGTTGGTATCCTAACTGTGCCCACTCACAAAACAAAAACCTTTGCAAACTCCTTCTCAGTTGCCGCTGTCCGACTCTTGAACAAACTGCCCCTTACCTTGCGCAAAATGCAATCTCCTGCTGCTTTTAAGAAGAAGTTGGAGCATTTCCTACTATCATCCTCATTATGTTTTCCACTAAATTAATGTACATGGCCAATCCTCTCCTCTGTCAAATAGCAAAGCTAGTGTCTCCTATCTTTCACCTTTCTCTTCTTCCTCTTCGTCTATCTCTATTAGCCATGCAATCTTCTTTTTCTTTATATTTCCTTAATTATGTTTCGTCATGTCTCTATTCTTCTTCTCCCTTCACCATCAGTCTCCCTTCTACTCCCTGCTGCTAGCACTCCTATCCAAAATCTGTCTCCTTCATAATCTCTAATTATAACAGTACTTATCATCTACGAATATAAACTCTATATGTATTTATTTTATCCAAGTGCGCTTTTGTAATGTTTTTTTTTTTCACTTTTACTTGTACTGGATGTAGATTAACATGCCTACTAAAACATATGAATGTAAAATAAGTAGAATGCCTCGTTAGATGTAAGAGAGGGCCTGTTGCCCCTAATCTTACCAGGTTAAATAAATAAATATATTCGACGTCAGCATGTAATAACCACTCAAGGATGGCAGGTGGCAGCACTAGCACTGGAGTTTATATAAAGTGAGACGAGGGTGGGGGGAAGCGGAAAACAATGCAGTCGTTATAATGCAGAAGCGGAACGAGTATTTGCGAAACGGCTGAGATCGTAAACTGTTCGCGTGCTGCCGTGGTTGCAATGTACCGTGCATGGCAAAATGCCGCTATCCAAAATCGCCACCAAAGCAACTATGGTGCACCACAGGCCATAGATGACAGGGGTGAACGGCGGTTGCAGGTTGCGGAAACGTGTACGAGAGAATAGAGGTGCAATTGTTGGGCAACTGACCGCCCAGATGAAGCTAAGGGACTACCAACAGTGTGTACTCAACGACTGTTCAGCAAAAGAAGCTGCGTATGGGCCTCTGCAGTAGGCGCCTGGTTCATACACCCATGCTGATTGCTGTTCATCGGCGAGGAAGGCTGGAACTTTCACCCCAGTACTGCAACTGGACGTCAACCGAGTGGTGACAGCTAGCCTTTCCAGATGAATCACGTTTTGTACTCCATGTGACAGATAGTCGTTAGCGTGTACGGTGCTCAACGTTTGAAAGCAAACACCCTCTAACAATGGTCGGAAGTTTGTAGGCCGGAGGAGGGAGCGTTATGGTTTGGGGAATGTTTTCATGGTGTTCACCGAGTGATCGCGTTATTCTGGATGGCATAAGTAATAAACAGAAGTATACATCTACCCTTGGGGACCATGTCCTCCCCCCTACATGCTGTTTGTTTTACTTCGGCACGATAACACCTGTTAGTAATACAAAGCAAAGTGTCACCCAGCTCCCCCTGTACGTGCGTGGTTCGAAGAGCACCAGCCTTTTACCGTATGCCCTTGGCTACCAATATCCTCGGAATTAAACCCAATCGAGAACCTGTGAGACCAGCTCGATGTGACTGTATGCTCCATGGATCCTCAGTCGAGGTACCTAGCGCAGCTGGCCACGGCTCTAGTCTCAGCATGGCTCCTTATTCATGTTGGTGCCTTCCGGAACTTTCTCCTTCTAGACTCTCAAAGATCCGCGCTTCAAAAGGTGATTATTCTGGATTTAGTCAGGTGGTCTCATTAATGTGACTGGACAGTGTAGATGCTTTGCCTGTTGACGATCGGTTACGGATCCTCGACTGAAAGTTGTTTGTTATTTTTTTAGTAACTGGCATCTGCAAAAGGTTTCTACGTCATTAGTGGTGGTGGACTTGCGTCTAACCCAGGAGCTGACTTGTATAATACATGTGTGTAGCAGTAATATCCTACTACGGCGCCAATTCCACTCGTCCTGTTAAAATATCAGGGAAAAATTAAACATCTGTGGACAGAAGATTCTGAAACTAGCATCGTACACGAGGCGACAGGAAATCAAAAAAGAGAGATTAGACGACATGATCAAGCTCGAATTGGAGAAGATGGAAAAGGAAATTAACGGTGTCATTTTCTGGAATTTGCGATAAGAAATTTTGGAAAATCATGGAAAATCTTAAATTGTGTGGCCAACGGGCATTTGAACAGCCGCTGTCACGAAAGGTAATGCAGTTTCTTACAACTACACCCTTTAGCTCGGTACAAGGACCATTCCACAGACAGCAGCGTCCGAAATCCATGTGCTTCAGATTCTCAAGTTGAAAGTGTCAAGTTTGTATCTGAGTAATGTGTAAAATGAATTGTGAAGTCGAAATATGTAAATCTATGTGCCGGGCATAACTTAATGTTGGAGGAAATATGTGGAGATCACGCTTCGTGAAGTGAAATCCAGAGTAGCCGGTACATCAAACAATTCGTCTGCGAGAAAGCAATTCGTTTTCAATTAAACACGTGCATATGTCATGTGACTGCAAAACAAAGTGACTCTGATTAAAATGTTGGCCCTGAATGTTGCAAACACTCAATCTATCAGAACTGTTACTGTAATTACACAGCAAATGAACCGAATAATCAACGCATCCGACTTCCTGATAAAAATGCTTGGAAGTTCACAAGACAGCACTTAACTGAAACCTTTTACTGGTTAAAACTCTGATTTGACATTATTTTCACAAATATTCTCTGACAATTACTGTGTCTTACAGTGGACATGAACGTTGATCATAATTATGTTAGTTGGTCTACCTGTGCGCGCGGAACGCTCATCTCCTCTGCAACTTGTTGCTATTAGGAATAATGACGTGACTGTTAAAATTAAAGTTTTATTTCCCGTACTTCCGCTATGCAGTGCACGACGGTATCTTACCAATTTTCATAAAATGCTTCTCATTATACAACACGCGGTGTGGAATGCGAGTATGCAAACAGAGTCATGAAGGTAAAAACGAAGAATTAGGAACTAATATTAACGAGTGATAAATGAGAGCAAAGACTCAAAGTTTAACTGTGCTTCATTATCCCATGACAACAATATACATTTTCATAATATTCTTACGCCTAGGCAAGTTGGCAAAGATATTTCTTAATGTCTCTGCTGTGTAGAACGATTTGTGTCAACTATAAGACAAGGCCACGTGCTTCATGAAAAAAATTGTACAGCAAACGTCAACCATACACAACGTTCTAACACTAAGAAGCCACACAATTAGAAATATAAAAAAATTGGATTACCTTAAAAGTTGGCTTTTATCGTTCTCCCATTAACATAATCTCATTTACTCGATATCTTTCCTCAAAAACATGTTGTTACAAAATCCTTTTTAAATAATGCTACCTCCACTATGCGGCAGGCCAGCTCCCATCCTTTTTAAACCAAGTACATGTCTAGACTGTTCAGCACACGCTGCTACTTCCGTTCTCTGACATACTCTGACCAATATCTCTGGACTTAAACAGTCTTACAAGGAATAAATATCCATACTACACTGGTTGAGCACGTTTTTCATATTCGCAACTTCACCCACATTAATAGCTGAAAATCGTCATGCAGATAGGATTGCCCCCTTTCAAAGTCGCTATGGTCATCTAAGTCCTAGCAGGAACAGCGAGAACGCAGACCGCCGCTCACAGCAATTGACGATGTCAATTAGATAGTTACTGAAGTACTGTGCATGAAAATCGTGGTGTTAGCACGGCTGCACACTCGAAAAGATACCATTTATCAGCCACACCACGAAACCTTCAGAGGTCTAAACCACCTATACCGTATTACTCTGCATGACAGTGAAGATACGTCTGTCTTCACGTATTCACATACGTAATGAAACTAGGTATATCCTTGCCTCTCATCTTGGACAGAAATAGATAACACTGAATGTATTGTTCAGAAAATTCTGGGAGTTTTGTCATAGATGACTCGTTAATGATTAAAATGATGACGAACGTGAAATACATGTTTAGTGAAAACGGATAGAGTAATGATCCATCAACCACCCATTGTTTTGAAGACTAATAATGCAGAATAATACCAAAATTATCTGGCGTGACTGAAGAGACTCATATGATCCGAAATAAGCGTAATTTCTTGATATGTAGTTCACTGGTTGCAGTCAAATATTGTTGCTTTCACAGAATTAATAGCTAATGTAGTCAGTGGATCATACTTCCTAGAAACGTTGTGTTCGTAATATATTAGGTACAAATTATTCGTACGATCCCTCTTACACCGTAAAAGCGTCTACCACAAGAAGTTGGTTGATCATCTGTCCTTCACAACTGCGCATCAGAGAAAATAGTGAGAGAATGGAGGCAATCGATCAATATCATGGGTGTTCAACTACGGGGAAATCCAAATAAAATCGGTATAGATCGTCTAGCTTTTGCAGACGTGACGGTGGTAAATACTGTCATGCTAAAGGGTGCAAAGAACAAATCATAGAACTACGGAAACAAGCAGCCAAAGCGGGACTAAAATATCACTTCACAAGACGTATTTCATGAAATATGTCAGTGATTTCCCTAAGAAATATCTACGGTAAATTCTTTTGGATATCTAGGAAATGGTTAACGAGCAATAAAATAGAAAATATAATAGCACAAAATGGAGTACACACAATGGAAACACGTTACATAAAACAAAAACCCGTGTCAGAAAAAAGTATTTTTTATGGAACACAGAACTAAGACACTATCAAACAGTGATGAGACCTGAAATACTATATACAGCAGAAAAACTTTAAAACAACAAGATTTAGGGATATTGAAAAACTGGAAGACGTTCAAAAAATAAACTTCCTATACACACTGGAATCTAGAAATGTACCCAATAATTACGCTAAATACAAATAAAGATAAAACAGAGCTCCATATGAAAACTGAAAAACGAGCTAATGTCATGAGAAAAAGAAGACTCAGATTTTATGAGAGATACGTCGAATCGATCGTAACAGACTAACCAAGGAGATCTTCAGCTTACAAATCAGTTACAAATCCAGATACACATGGTTCCTTGAAACTGACAAAGGTGTTTGATAAACACTGCAATTAGAATGAACATAATAGATAACAGAACAATTTCTAGAGAAGCAGCAGAAATGTAGTATATCAAGATTGAAAGAGGGAAGTGGCCTAGGAAGAAAAGGAACGACACGCTCGAAGGATGAAGGAATTCTGGGAGCAAAGAAAATTAAATAGAAAGAAACAAATCCAAGGTGATTTATCATACGGCACAGGAGGATTATTCGCAGAAATAAATAAAATCCTTACCTGTATACTGGTGTGCTTTCATGACTCTTGGAGCATGCTTTTAGCTTTAATATAAGTTTCTTCTAAGATCTTTAACGTATAATACCGGAATAAGCAACTGTTATAGTCCTGTATAGTCCTGTTATAGTCCACTTCTTCTTTTTTTCCCCCATCGACTTGAGAAATTTTTAAGATAGCTCTGCTTGCCGCTGAGACTTTGAATCTGTCATCACCATCGTAATCGAAATCGCTGTATACTGCAGGTAGTGTACATACACGCCAAAGAATGCTCCGAGGAATGTAGCCACGAATATTTTGAATGCTTTGCCGTCGACAGCACTTCGCTTGTTCCATTATGACTTCATGTCAGCCTGTTACATCCCGTCGTTTACATGCGCGTGACGGAAAGAGCGTTCCGTGATGGCGCTCATATTCATGTGCACGCACGTGATGGGGGATAGCACACCAGCACAACAGAATATGTCTTTGAATATAAGATGTTAAAAGCAAACATTTTTCCGAGACCAGTGAGGACTCTTCCATCTCATTAAGTGCTGAATGTAGTAAGACTACTGTGTTAGTATTCATACTGCGTCATGAAAACTGTTTCATTGTTTAATTTTTGACGTGTGTGCCACAAATGTAGTACAGACATTAAAACAGTGCAGTTAATCTTGATGATTGTATAGCTCTTCTCAAGTGTAACTGTGGAAAATGCTTCTTCTAACAGTGGGAGTTTGAACTCATCGTCCTAACGATGTTTGAAACAAGGAATAGAGAGATAAAGCTGTCATCAATCCAGAGGTTGCACAGTGCTCTACTGTACATAAACATATTGGAGACCGAGCGAGGTGGCACAGTGGTTAGCACACTGGACTCGCATTCGGGAGGACGACGGTTCAATCCTGCGTCCGGCCATCCTGATTTAGGTTTTCCGTGATTTCCCTAAATATACTTCAGGCAAATGCTGGGATGGTTCCTTTGAGAGGGCACGGCCGACTTCCTTCCCCGTCCTTCCCTGATCCGATGAGGCCGATGACATCGCTGTTTGGTCTCTTCCCCCAAACAATCTAATCCATATTGGAGATGTTACGCCCCTGCCTGTATCCGACTTCTGAACTGACTTACCTAGGAGTTTAGGGAGGATGTACAGGGGTTAACAAAAATGTGGAAGCATTAAAAATACAACACAAAAATCCCATGCCCGGTACGGTGTAGCAAAACCATTGGCATTCAAGACATCTACCAGTCGTCTTGGAATAAATAAGTACTAGTCGTATATGGTTTCCAGTGGTATCTTACGCCATTCTTCCTGCAAAACAGAGGCAAGTTCAGGCGCGATGATGGAGCTGGATAGCGATAGTGGACCATTCTCTCCAAAGTAGACTACAAAGGCGCAGTAATATTGAGCTCTGGTTAACGTGGTGGCCAGAGGAGGTGCGATAATTCTTTCTTGTGCTCACTAAACCACTGCTGGACGGTGCAAGCTATGTGAACGAGCACCTTGTCGTCTTGGAACACAGTCACCACTTGTAGCGTGAATGGGCATTACCAGACAAAGTGGTCATATAATACTTGGCAGTAATGCGACCTTGCACAGTGACCTGGGCCAATGGAATACCACAATATGGCTGCCCAGATCATCGCCGAATCCTCGCGATGTTTCAGTCTGGGGACATAAACTCGGGCATAAGTTAGAGACAGTGTGAAACAAACTCATCCGATCAATTAACAGTCTTCCTTTGCCCCGCAGTCCATGTTTATGGCTTTGGCACCACATGGTCATTTATCGGGCATTTGCATCACTCGTGAGTGGTTTTGAAATTCCAGCTCGCCCGGCATTTCCCTGCTAATGGAGCTCGCTTTTGGTGCTGACAGGGTTTACGAGTACGACATTAAAATCTGAAGTGATTTTTCAGCTGTCGTCCTTTTATTTTTCGACAAAATTCCATTCAGTGACCACGGCCATTCAGTACACATTTTCGTCCTCTTTGTGACTTGATAATGTTTCTCCGCTTTCACTGTACGTGGAATAAATCTTCCAAACAGTGCATCTTGAAACACCGGACATATCGACTAACTTGGTCACCGAAGCACTCGCCATATGAGCACCAACAATTTGCCCGCGTTCGAGTGGGCACTCACAGCTACACTGAACGTTGTTCTGACCACCACTGATACTTGCAACGTCTTGACATTGTACAGGTGCCGTTTGTGGTCAAATACAACAGCCAACTTGCAGGCTTCTCTGTCGTCTGCATTTATGTTCGAACATGCATTTCTCTCGATGTTTGCACATTTTTGTAAAACTCTCTTAGAGTTCTACATGGACTCCGAAGCATGGTACAACTTGAGATTTTTCTCATCACAGGTGAAAGAAGAGATAAGTTGTTGTTGTTGTGGTCTTCAGTCCTGAGACTGGTTTGATGCAGCTCTCCATGCTACTCTATCCTGTGCAAGCTTCTTCATCTTCCAGTACCTACTGCAACCTACATCCTTCTGAATCTGCTTAGTGTATTCATCTCTTGGTCTCCCTCTACGATTTTTACCCTCCACGCTGCCCTCCAATGCTAAATTTGTGATACCTTGATGCCTCAGAACATGTCCTACCAACCGATCCCTTCTTCTAGTCAAGTTGTGCCACAAACTCCTCCCCAATTCTATTCAATACCTCCTCATTAGTTATGTGATCTACCCATCTAATCTTCAGCATTCTTCTGTAGCACCACATTTCGAAAGATTCTATTCTCTTCTTGTCTAAACTATTTATCGTCAATGTTTCACTTCCATACATGGCTACACTCCATACAAATACTTTCAGAAACGACTTCCTGCCACTTACACCTAAACTCGGTGTTAACAAATTTCTCTTCTTCAGAAACGCCTTCCTTGCCATTGCCAGTCTACATTTTATATCCTCTCTACTTCGACCATCATCAGTTATTTTGCTCCCCAAATAGCAAAATTCCTTTACAACTTTAAATATCTCATTTCCTAATCTAATTCCCTCAGCATCACCCGACTTAATTCGACTACATTCCATTATCCTCGTTTTGCTTTTGTTGATGTTCATATTATACCCTTCTTTCAAGACGCTGTCCATTCCGTTCAACTGCTCTTCCAAGTCCTTTGCTGTCTCTGACAGAATTACAATGTCATCGGCGAACCTCGAAGTTTTTATTTCTTCTCCATGGATTTTAATACCTACTCCGAACTTTTATTTCGTTTCCTTTACTGCTTGCTCAATATACAGATTGAATAGCATCGGGGAGAGCGTACAACCCTGTCTCACTCCCTTCCCAACCACTGCTTCCCTTTCATGTCCCTCGACTCTTAATACAGCCATCTGGTTTCTGTACAAATTGTAAATAGACTTTCGCTCCCTGTATTTGATATTGCCGCTGTACCTGTTAGTGTTTACACAGAGTCGGCAGACAGCAAATGTGAGGAAAAAACATTGTTCCGAGTCTTCCATTTCTGCCGAATCTTGATCAAGGGACCAAGAGTTGAGAAAAAGAAGCGCATCCACAACGTGACCCGAGAGGTTTCATCAGGGGCGGCAGTACGTGCTTTTTGGCGAAGCATTGTGCGGTTCCAGTTTTTAGCGGAGTGATGACGTGATGCGCGTGCAGAGCTCGCCTCCGGAAGAACAAAGGGCGCCGCCAGCATTGTGCCGGCCCAGTTCGGGGCTCGGCCACCCCGGTGCCCCAGTTATTGCCTTTGCCTTGCTGGCGCTTTCGGCTTGATGGGGCCGGTGCTCAGCCGAGCGTACAACCCGGACCTCCTGCGGCGCCGGCACAGGGCGGGAGCTTCCCCCGACCTCACACCCTAGCGTGCCCGACACCACCCCTCTCTGACACACTCAGCAACCTCTGAGCATGAGCTCAGAGGATTAGCATTGCGGCAGTCGCAAATTAAAATTTTCCTCGTGTTCTGCTGAAAGTAATGCGTGGAACGTCTTCGATCTCACAGGAGAACAACAGGTTGACCATCCACTTAAGTTTTGTCCACCAGAAGGAAATAGTCGCAGCTATATAGTTCCACCACTCGAAGTAACGATCTCCAGGACAATATTTCGAAGGTCGCGGTTGCATATATAGCCGAGTCGTCGTAAGAAGATGCCCGTAAGTTGTCAGCACTGTTAGCTACATAGCGCTAACGGCTTCAGGGGATAAAAGTAGTCTTAGCTGCAGCAACAAAGAATCGTTGCCATGCAGACGTTTACAGACCGCACTGAGCCCACATCAAGTGTTAGAGGTCTTAACGCCGACTCGATTATAATAAGTTTCCTTTTACTCCTTCTCCTCCTCCTCATCCTCCTCCCCTACCTATCCTCCTCCTCCTCCTCCCCCTCCCTGTTCTGCTGATCTTCCTCCTCCCTGTTCTGCAGCTCTTCTTCCTACATTTTGCAATCCTCTTCTTTCTCCCTCTTCTAGTTTTATTCATCATCCCTGTTCTACTCTTCTGTTCTTCCTCCCCATTTTACTGCTCTTCCTCCTCCCATCCTCTTCTATGCTTTTCTTCCTCCCTTACTCGTCTACTGCTCTTCTTCATCACTTCCTCTTCTACAGCTCCTCTTCATCCCCTTCTTTTCTATATATTTTTATTACTCTCTTTTTTAATGCTCTTCGTCTTTCTATCCTCTTCTTTTGCTCTACATCTGTTTCTTTTCTACTGCTCCTCCTCCTTTCTCTTCTGCTGCTCCTCTTCCTTCCTTTTCTACTGCTCCATGAACTTTGGTATCCTTGCCTCATCTCCTGCTCCTACTCACTATTCCACTTCTGCTTCTCAAGCTTCTTTTACTATTTGTCCTTCCTTTTCCATTGCCACTCCTCCTCCTCATACCTCTTAAACTGCTTCTCTTCATTCCTCTTCTATCCCCTCTCCTACTGCCTCTCTTCCCTTTCCTCCTTCGTCTCTCTTCTTCAGCATCCTTATATTTCCTTCAATTCCTCCCTACATCTTTTCGTCTTGTACTATACATTTTCTTCCCTACCTTCTACCATCATATTTCTTCTATATTATTGGCTTATCTTGGTATGGCAGCTCCTTGAAATGTTTTTCTTCATTCTCTTCCTCGTACCCCACACGCTTTCTGTTCATTATATTCTTTTGTCCTGTTCTACTTTTCCATGTTTATAAAGCCAGTATTCCTTATCTCTGCTAACAGCTTTCTTTACAATCCTTTTCCTGTTTGTTTTTTAGTTTCAGGTGTGATCATAATTGTCTGGCTTCTGTTTGTCTAATACTCTAGTATTGTTACATTCTCAAATTACAGTTTCAAATTTCATTTCATAAATGTGACTAAAGTCCGCAATGTACTTGTGTGTTTTCATTTCACTGTGAAAGTAAATAATGTGTGGAAGCTTGTTGTATGTACCAATAAAGTAGAATGAGATATGATACTTTATAGAATCGTGCATCCAACAGAAAAAGAGTAAGAGTTCCAAAATTAAATCATTAATTTATGGAATAAAAATATTACTTTTAAATATTTTGTCCTGTAGACCACGTACATAAGAGATTCAAAGTGGAAAAGAATGTTAGCTGAAACATTTGAGGGACTTCAAAGCTGTTTTTGTGAATCTGCCTTATCCATCATAAACCGAACGAAGAAACGGGTTCACACAACACTTTATGTAGCCTTTGAGTGTTGTATGCCATCAGCACTGATCTTCACTTTTTTACCGCTCTCTTGTTCTATCCACACCATTTAGTGTGGTTTTTTACCAGCCAGCTAAACGATTTATTTCCTGATGTTAACAAAATGCCTCCAGTGTGTCAATCTGTCTTGAGTATAACATGCAGTACATGAGACCTATATTATTTGCTGCAGGTATTCAGATTTTTATAATATTTTGCTTCTTGATCCGATTTCACGTCTTTATTGGCGTGTAGTAAAATACGATTTTAATTCTTAGTTGTCTGTAACCAATACATTTTTTAACCTAATTACGTTAGGAGCATCAAGGAACTAGCTAACTTTTGTTTTCTTTCTTGTTCACAGGTGAGTGTAAGCAACTCTTACTTGAGCTGAAAATTTGAAAGAATGTAAGTATAGATTTCTGAAGAATTCTGAAGATTTCGAGATGCAAAACGCAACAGCTTACTCCTTGTTACTGTAAAACAACTGCACATCCAAGCTGACTAGACGCTCTTGAACACATATTACCCGAAAACAATCAAACTGCCACATGCCTAATAACAGCTTACTAACTGTAAATTTCTGTTCACATTCCACAGAGAATGTTACATCGTACTTCTTGAAATATTCCCGGACATTATATCGTGGTCGGATGATATTCTTATTGAAACCACGTTTCGTCCCCATATGCGGAGGACAACTTCAGAGGAGGTTAGCGATTTTGAAGGTCCGACGCACATGAAATATTGGGTTTTAATTAAAATTTCATCTGACTTCGGCATAATAGCCTGCGATATTTTTATAAGTGTGACGTTCCCGGCCGTAAAAGTTAACATTAATTTTTACAGTTGAATGTTACATTGCATGAGACGAACCTATGTGCGGCCCAGAAACTGCATATACCTTAGAGAGTGGACGGGTTCTTGCAATTAGAAACTGCAGTCTGTTCATTTGTGTTCTGTCTCTTCAAGCAAGTGAATTGCGCACTTTCTGTTTGAGTGAACTAAAAACGCGTACAGTAATATAGTACTGAACATTGAGTCTAGAAAACAAGTATCTATTATCATATAGTTTTCTTAAGACGCAGGAATAAGGAAGGTAAATTAAAAGTAGCAAAATCTCCAGTAACGCCTTGAAGAACTAAAGTTGTAAAAAAATACTTGTGATCGATAATAAATATGTAAATGAAGTTGTTATCGTTGTTGGTCTCTCTACCTGAGTTGCTCATAATATTTTAGCTTATATCTATGTGCAACTGAGTAAAAGCAATTTTCGTTTTCTGGGCCCCACACATTATTGGTCAGTACATAATCATGTTCCATTAAGTACAGCAAGTCTTGGTGGCTTTCATATGTGTGTTTAATGTTCTTCTGGTGAAGCCCACACCACTAAGAAAGCTTGTAAACACAGTACACACTCTGTAGACATGATGTTATGTTTTTTTGTGTTGTTTTGCTAACAACAGAATTTATTTATGTGATGGCTGTGGTCCATTCTTATATTTATGTTATGTAAGGGCGGGCGGGAGAGATTGTATGTATTTCTTGTCTAGGATTAGCAGCGACCTGTTGTTCATGTGTGTAATGTCATTTATTAGTATCTTGCTCGCTGCAGCAGAAGCATATGTCAACTTAATTGCCACAACCCTAATCCCTTATGCACGAATGATTACCATGAATCTTACTCCGAGATATAAACAACATGAAAGTAAGGCAGTAACCAATCAAGATTTCCATAACATTTAGAAAAACTTAACAGCCGGCCAGTGTGGCCGAGCGGTTCTAGGCGCTACAGTCTGGAACCGCGCGACCGCTACGGTCGCAGGTTCGAATCCTGCCTCGGGCATGGGTGTGTGTGATGTCCTTAGGTTAGTTAGGATTAAGTAGTTCTAAGTTCTAGGGGACTGGTGACCTCAGATGTTAAGTCCGATTGTGCTCAGAGACATTTGAGCCCAACAACATAACATTCATCCCACAGTTATAAAACAAGACGGACAAATTACCAGAGAGCGCCATCACAATAAATATCTCATATATTGCAAGAGAACTGTCATATCCAAAAAGCCACTGCAGAGACCAAGAAGCTAACAAACCACTAAACACACTTAAATCCCTTTCTAATAAACCTGCCCAAAAATATGAAACACACACACACACACACACACACACAATGCTGTGCTGGCAAGATTTCGTAGTAGTGTAGGCAGAAGAAGTGCTAGAATCAAAAACTGTTTTGCAGCCTTCAGGTACAATATCATAATACACAAGTATGTAAATTGACAGTATGTATGTATTTGAAGGCACTGAAGATATCTCAGTAAAGGAAAACTGTACGCGACTGGCAAAACGTAAACTGTATGGCTCTGAGCGCTATGGAACTTAACTTACAATGTCATCAGTCCCCTAGAACTTAGAACTACTTAAACCTAACTAACCTAAGGACATCACACACATCCATGCCCGAGCAGGATTCGAACCTGCGACCGTAGCGGTCGCGCGGTTCCAGACTGTAGCGCCTAGAACCGCTCTGCCACTCCGGCCGGCTAAAACGTGAACTGTATTTATTCAGCTACACATAAACAGATGTCACCTAAGATTACATAATGATTGTGCTTTCACGAGACGTGAATCAACTCTATGAAGGGCATACTGATGATGTCACTGGCAAAGGCACGTTGGATATCTGTGTGAGTAGCGGTGGCGCAATGTGTCATTATCAACGAGTTAGCCATTTTTTGTGAAACAGGCTTCTCCCGAAAATTGTTAGCGCGCGCCGCCGGTTGGTGTGTGTTGTGGGCAGAGGGGTGGGAGAATTCAGAAAGCCGACAATACACGTACAAGTAAGTGAAAGAAGTCATATACATTTACACGATTTTTGTTCCACACCATTCGCACATTTCGATAGAGTAATGAAGATTCTGCCAGACACACACCAAGGAAGTGCATAATATGTGTGCAACAACAAACAGGGAAAACTTTGTACATCCAGACACGTACAAGAGCAAACAGACCGGCCGTGATAACACCTCCTACGGAGCTTGGTCTGGAAATTTTTTCTTAACGCATTAGATTGTGACCGAGGCTCTAAGAAAAGTGATTCACGTAAAAAAATTTAAATATTTCAGACTTCAGTTACACCGCTATAAAAATGGAAAGACTGTGGCATAGCTGCAAGTCCGAACCGGGGAACTGATACATTCATTTCGCTGCCGTCTTATGCGGTACTTATACATCACGCAGGTGTATGAAGTGGAGAAGAAAGTCTCCAAAATTTAGATTTCTTTCGGTCTATTCCCCGCATGATCAACTTTCATATTCCACCCCTATTTAGGGACTGGGCAGCCTCATAACTTCTTCCGCCTGCAAGTCTACATTTTGCTATATCACCCCGCCGATAGGTCTTCACCAGAGGCCACGACCGGGCCCTCGCCCATAGATTACCAGCTCCAGCTGGAATCCTGCATTCGCCCGTTGACAGAGCATTAAGGTGCACAAACACGCCACCCACAGGCGCGTGTTTCCCTCGGCCGTGTCGGTGTCGGCGCCGGCAGGAAGCGGAGATTAATATGTTTTGACTGGCTGCACCGGCGATCGGACAGAGGTTGCAGCAAGCGTTGCCCATCGCATTAGTCATCGACAGAGCGCGGAACCCACGACCAGGTTAGCGAAGTGTGCGCGCCACAGCGGGCGGTCCGCGTGAATCACCGCCGCCTCAGTTTGCACAGTGACTCGTGCTCACCCCCCCCCCCCCGCCCCCCTTACACACACACACACACACACACACACACACACACACACACACACACACACACCAAGATCGCTGGTTCACGGTACACTTGCACGGGCAGTGTGTACTCCATTCAGGTAATGGGGTCACTACAGTGAACAATCAACTAACACACCAGACGCAAGTTTGTTGTGCTCTTGATCTAGTTCGCATAAAAATCTTGGTAACATTATCCCACCCCCTGGTCTCGGAAGGAAGGTAGATCAAGGTTTAACGTCCCATCCCCATCGTGATTATTAGAGACGGCCCATTGTCTCAGGATAATGTCATTGTCTCGTAAAGCAAAATCCGTTGATTAGTTTTGCCTTTGGAGTGGATACCATACAATTCTCGCCAATTGCTGAAATTGGGACAGAAATTCAAATGGCTCTGAGCACTATGGGACTTAACAACATCTGAGATCATCAGTCCCCTAGAACTTAGAACTACTTAAACCTCACTAACCTAAGGATATCACACACATCCATGCCCGAGGCAAGATTCGAACCTGCGGCCGAAGCGGTCGCGCTGTTCCAGACTGAAGCGCCTAGAACCGCTCGGCCACACCGGCCGGCGTAACAGAAGTGGTCACATCTTTCTATATGCTACACTTGGTCTCCATAGGCTCATATACTGGGAGGTTATTTCTTTCCCTATTTAACACGTTACAACACGGAAACTAATCACTGTACGAGTACCAAACTTGGAAGCATGAGTGTCCAGATTTATGGAGTGCATGATTTCCATGCGTCACAGGGGCACCATCCAGTTCCAACTATGGCCACCAGGTGCCGTGATCATTTACCGTCTTTCAGTCTTACACACCTGACCAGTCGCAGCGCACTTGTTGACTCGTCAACACGAGCTTGGAAAAAAGCAGCAGGGCATTATTGGTGAAGCTCTACTATCAAAACAACAGTAATGCTGCAGCTGCGCTTCGAGAATATCGCCGGCTGAAAGGATTACGGAAGGGTCCTTTTTCTTTATCTGCTGTGCGGAGCATAATGAAGAAGTTAAAGTCAGTTGCAGAACTGGGCGTCGGTCCGAGAAGAGGCCGACAACCGGTTGCACCACCACAGGTGGTTGATGAAATCGCTGTTGCTATGGCAGACAACGCTGCGCGCAACTCCTGATCGTCAGGCAGTGCGCGTGCTGTGTCACGACAGTTGAACATCCCGTCGTCTACTGTACGGAAGGTACTTCGAACCACTCTTAAATGCCTTGGCCTTAACGTACAGAAGCTTGCACCACAGGACCACACAACGACGTGTTGGTTTCGCTCTCCACTTTCTCGCAAGGATTGAAGTTGACGAGGGCTGGCCCTAGACCATCCTATGGACAGAGGAAGCTCATTTTTCTCTGACGGGTGAGGGGAACACTCAGAATTGCCGAGTGTGGGGACCTTCACCTGCAGTCACTAAGTTCCTCTGTATGGTGAACTTGTCACAGTATGGTGTGGCTTCACGGCCACGTTCATCGTTGGCCCATTCTTTTTTGAACAGGTTGGCGCTCAAGGACCAAAGACATGCTTTGTGACTGCCCAGCTTTACTGCTATACACTTCACCAGCATGTCATACCCGCCCTACAGGAGAGAGACACATTGAACTCAACAGTCTCCATGCAAGATGGGACCCCCCCGCACATAGCTCGTGAATTTCACCTGCTTCTCACAAACACATATGGAAGCGATCGGTTGATATTTCGGCTTGGGCGGCACTATCACCTGATCTCACCGCCTGTGATTTCTCGTTGCGGGCTACCTGAAGAAAAGGGTTTACTAGGGTAACATTCACACATATGTTGATGTGAAGCGCAGCATATCAAAAGAGATAGCCAGCATATCGACGGACATGCTTAGTTCTGCTGTGCAGAATGGAATCCTGCACTTTCAGACTCTTCTGGACACTGATGGGCGCCATATTGAGCCCCTTTTGTAGCAGTAATGGTACCGGTATGTAATGGTATGACGTACTGCAGCGACACATTAAAAGTATTTCAACTGAACTGATTCTGTATTACTTCTCTTTCCCATGTCTTTTACATCGATACTACCAAGTTCGTTCTCCTAGGGTAATTAGTTTCCCTGTTACAAAGTGTTAAATAGGGAAAGTTTAATGATAACCAGCCGGTACTAAAAGTACTAGCCTGGGAATGGGTTTTAGTTCATACTGGTTTGTTAGTCGTCACAGAGTAAATTATAATTGTATATGTATTAACCAGCTAGAAAATTATATACAGGGTGTTACAAAAAGGTACGGCCAAACTTTAAGGAAACATTCCTCACACACAAATAAAGAAAAGATGTTATGTGGACACGTGTCCGGAAACGCTTAATTTCCATGTTGGAGCTCATTTTAGTTTCGTCCACCTACGCTCAATGGAGCACGTTATCATGATTTCATACGGAATACTCTACCTGTGCTGCTAGAACATGTGCCTTTACAAGTGCGACACAACATGTGGTTCATGCACGATGGAGCTCCTGCACATTTCAGTCGAAGTGTTCGTACGCTTCTCAACAACAGATTCGGTGACCGATGGATTGGTACAGGCGGACCAATTCCATGGCCTCCACGCTCTCCTGACCTCAACCCTCTTGACTTTCATTTATGGGGGCATTTGAAAGCTCTTGTCTACGCAACCCCGGTACCAAATGTAGAGACTCTTCGTGCTCGTATCGTGGACGGCTGTGATACAATACGCCATTCTCCAGGGTTGCATCAGCGCATCAGGGATTCCATGCGACGGAGGATGGATGCATGTATCCTCACTAACAAAGGACATTTTCAACCTTTCCTGTAACAAAGTGTTTGAAGTCACGCTGGTACGTTCTGTTGCTGTGTGTTTCCATTCCATGATTAATGTGATTTGAAGAGAAGTAATAAAATGAGCTCTAACATGGAAAGTAAGCGTTTCCGGACACATGTCCACATAACATATTTTCTTTCTTTGTGTGTGAGGAATGTTTCCTGAACGTTTGGCAGTACCTTTTTGTAACACCCTGTATATATTATCTCCCAATAGCTAATATTGTACAATTTGTTTTAGACACTAGCTGTTACCCGTGGATGTTCTAGCAAATCAGTAGTTTTATTATGAGTGACGGTGAGTGAGTAAGCTATTATATGTGCAATAACATAAGCTGCCCTCACACGTCTGCTTCTTTGAGTAGGCATAGCTCTCCCCTCGAAGCAGTCCCCAGTGCACGACGGAGCGGTATGCGCAGTTCGCCGATCGGTCTGAGGCGCTGCAGTCATGGAGTGTGCGGCCGGTCCTGGCGGAGGTTCGAGTCCTCCCTCGGGCATGGGTGTGTGTGTTTGTCCTTAGGATAATTTAGGGTAAGTAGTGTGTAAGCTTAGGGACTGATGACCTTAGCAGTTAAGTCCCATAAGATTTCACACACATCTGAACATTTGATTTTTTTTTTTTTTTTTTTTTTTTTTTTTTGCTGTTCATGAATGGCAGGAGAACAGGTCTAATCACCAGATTGACACATAAATTTGCAGTCAGGATACGTAGAATAACCACACGAGTGCTACTGCTATCATACGAAATCGCATCCCAGACTATAACTCCAGGTGTAGGCCCAGTGTATCTAGCACACAGATTGGTCCATGTCGTCCTTTCTAACCGAGACACGGCCATCACTGGCATCGAAGCAGAACTAGCTTTAATGAGACCTTCACCGTGTCCTCCAGTGGGGTCTAGATTGACAACACTGAAGTGACAAATGGCGGTGGTTTGGTGCCAGTCGAATGCTCACTAAAGGGTATCTGGCTCGGAGCTGCCCTTGAAGCAACTGATCTGTAATTGTGTCACTGCGTTGTCAACTGCTGCTCAGATTGCTGCTGCAGATGCAGTACGATGCGCCAGAGCCATACACCTAACACGATGGTCATCCCTTTCGCTACTGTTACGTGGTCCTCCGGAGACCAGTCTTCTTGCTACCGTAAGTTTTCGTGACCAACGCTGCCAGCAGTTATGTACAGTGGATACACTGCTGCCAAGTCTTTCTGCATTACCGCAGAAGGAACATCCAGCTTCTTTGAAGCTCAGTGAGGCTTTGGTAATGGCGTCTTTCTGGCCTTAAAGGTGTTTTTAATCATCATCAACTCACCACGTCCAAATCTCAACGATAACTACCGCTCAAGGTAGTATTTAAATCAAAACTGATTAGCATTCTCATACTCTTATACGACTGGCCTCGAAATTTTACGATATCATTTTTTCAGATGTAGAAACAGGCCTACCAACTTCCGTTTAAGTCGCATAACTCATTCTTTGCGTTGTGATTTTTTACGTCAGTGTATATACGTGATTTAAGAGAATTGCAAACCTAAGACGCAAATGGGCTTTGAATCAAATTCAATAGCGGCAAATGGAAATTTGTGCCGGACCAAGACTCAGACCCGGATTTGACGACAGAGCAGACACCACACGTATAAAAATATATATGGGCATTGATAGCGATGATAAATGAGGTGTGGATGCACCGTGTATCCGAGCTACTGCGGGTTTCACGTAAAGCTGCTAGCAGTGATAATAATGGAAGGTGGAAGCTCCAGTAGAGAATTCGGGTTGGACGGGAAGCCTGTCCGAATAGACAAAGCGGTTAAGAGTACTGCTCACTTAAAGCGAGAAATTCGGGTTCGTCCCCTGGTCGGGCGCAGATTTTCACTTGTCGCCAGTGAAATTAATTCTACGCTCAGTTGCAGCTGAGATCTATATTTGTCTTAAATCAGAGTTTACTGTTCCCTACAAAAGCTTCGATCTTCCAAACTCTTAAAGAGGGAAACCAAGCTGAACCTCTACAACACAATCATCACTGTATCAAGCGGAAGCATGGAGCATGGCCAAAAGAGAGGAGCACAAACTCTGTCTTCAAAATAAAGAGTAAAGAGAAAACCGTGGCCGAGCATTTGACCAAGCGACACAGAGATGGGTTTGGAGATTCACTGAAGAACTAAACCTAGCGGAGCGGCCATAGATAGTGAACATCGCCAAAGCGAGATGTTCGCAATGGGAAGGCCGTGTTGTCAGATTTGACCATGGCAGAATAGTCCATCAGGTATATATATGACAAGAAGGCTCAAGAGCTGCCGGACGACCAAGAAGCAGGTGGCAAGATGGAGTAACGTCAGACTGGAGAGTGGTGGGTATAGCACGATGGATGAAAACGGCACGAGATAAGAACTGGAAGCATATAGTAAGAGCGGTGCGGGGTCGTCACGTCCCAGAGGAGACAAAGGAGTGAGTGAGTGAATGATTTTTTTATGAGACGAAATCGATGATGATGACGAACAGTATGCTTATACAATAACATCTAAGTCCTTTGCCTGTCCCATGTTTTCGTAGATGAATTTCTTTTATCGTGCAGTTGGTCATATAATCCGAGCAAAACGGCGGATTGGTTGGCATACTGGACTCCCATTTAGGCAAACGGGGGATTCAAATCCCAATCCAGCCAGAAGTTTACAGATTTTTGGCTAAGTAACTTTTGATAAGGACACGTCTAATTACCTTCCTTATTCTTCAACTAATTCGAGCTTCTGCTTCCCCTGTAGCGACCTCGTCGGCGATGGGGCGTTAAACCCTAATCTTTAATCCTTCCGTGTTAGTGCGGTGGTAGTTTGATAACTTTCTCACTTGCACCTGATGGTGGCAACGACGCCGAGCACCGAATTTTAACGCAGCCGCAGTGTGTAATATGCAAATGCGGGGTCGTGCCCGGCTAATAAGTCGCTATTAGGAGCAGCAGATTGAGTTGCTGCACGCGCTACGAATGTGGCTGGTACGCATGTGGGCGGACTGGAACAGGAGCGTGGGAAGGCGAGGGGAAAGAGAAAGCACCCAACCAGTCGTGACCCATTTCGATGTTGGTCCCGCTGCTTAACATTAATGCACTGAATACGATTTATGCCCAAGCGGCGGGAACAGGCAGCGAGTGCAACGGACACCTGGAACAGCGATTAATTCCTGCAGCCGCGACAAGCAAGGCAAGTGTTGGATGTCAATATCTCATTTTCTCCTTGCGGCTTTCATGGAGGATCACAGAACGTAAACTGGCAGGTAAAAATACATGGTAAGTTCCGTGAGTACGCTTGCTCTTTATCTAAACCCATTTCAGAGAAGCAGACTTGAAGAAGACACCCATATTCGTCTATTCACAAGTAAGTTCAGTGAGTTCTGTTCGCCAAAACAGCCGTTTTTGTTTCGTTTTATCTGGATTTAACGGGTCCGACACCCTCTGCGCACTGTTTCCCCATTCAAGACATTATGTTTCTAATAATACAAAAGGCCTAGGATCTATATTCTATCATGAATGATAAACTGCCAATATTCTACCATGCCACCATACATTTTTTCGAGCATTTTTTCAGAATAAACCACAATCGTATCTCTGTATCAGTCTAAATTTGCAGTGTTCGAATGACTTGTTCTAAACTCTTTTGCTAAACATATCGGTCCACTGCCGTAATTGTGCCTAAAGGTCATACTGGGAGAGCCTTTTGCACTATTTACGTACGTTGAAAGGGAGGTTGTGCCGAGAAATAACTGTCAAGAAAAGTATTCGATACGTTGCACCGTTTCTGAGTTATCTAACATTGAAATTAATCAATCAGGTGGTCTCGTGCGCCAAGTTAAGCAGGTTGCCAAAGGCGCTGTCGCCAAACGTATTCTCCGTTTGTTTTGCTCAAACCGATCAAACGTAGTTTTTGCTCACCTAGCTTAAATTTATCACTTTCGAAACAGGCACTTTTTAATTCGTAATGAGCATTTTATCAAGTGGTAACTTAAGCAAGTACTACCCACAGATGTCCGTGCATTTTATTGCGTGCTAGTGATTGAATCTGCGCACGTAGGGACCTGACTGGGTGACTTCAATGATAAATAACTCGGAAACGGCGCAACGTATCGAAACTTTTTTCTTAACGTTTATTTCACAGCCCCTGCAATACTCTGAGACTAGATACAATAAGTCATGGTTGTCGCATGAGAGTTGCACTCTGTCCAGTAGCTGGCTGCAAGTAGTTAAGACTGTGGCCGAAAAAGTGTCAGCTTCTTACGAGCTATGAAATAATACGCAGCTAAAGCATATTTTGGAAAGAAAAATAACATATCATGACTACTACTACAACTACTATTACTACTACTACTACTACTACTACTACTACTACTTCCATTAATTGTTGTTAATTTAATTTGTTTATTAGTGTGAATAATGGTTTGAATGGGAAGTGAGACAATAAATGAATACTGTTATGTCTATTAACTAAGTATACGTTAGCGTGATAACTGTATACAGAGAGTGAATCATACTAAGAGGAAATTATAAGTGCTACTAGCCAGTTTATGGAACTGGGGAACAACAGACCTTATACGATGATTCTGTTATTTAAAGAGCTAGTTATTTTTATAATTTTGGATTTTCTAAAGTTGTTCATTTAGTAAATCTTTCATTCACCAAATGAGTAAGACATGGGATTGCGCAGTTTGTTGCTAATATCGGATTTGCTATGATGTGTATCAGCCAATCAGAGGTCTCTTTCTGACCACCCGGTATATTAAATGTCACGAAAGGCTCTTTTGTAAATCACGAATCGCTAAAAAAATTAATCATCACTATTTGTATGACGGATATGATGAGTAAATGAGCTGACAGTTAATTGTTAGAGTGAGCTCCGTCACATTACAGTGGATCTCTGTAGTAACTTTCGTTTCATGTAAATGGAGGTTTTCGTGGGGTGCTATTGCACTAAGATCTTCTCGGATTCTTGACACGTCAGTATTGGCAGTGAGTCCGTAACGTTCCGTAAGGCGTATATTCACGTTCTCCTACATCGTCAGAAGATGGAATTGCAGCAAGAAGCCCGAGAGTATTTTATCCGAACTTCCTTTCCATCAGTGTACAACAACATTTCTCTAAACCGATATAATGACTGATGTTAAGGGTATCGCACAAATAAATAGTGAGCACTTGCATTTTACTTTCATTTCGCAAATTGATTACAGTGGGAATTCCTGATTATTTATTTGTTTTTTAATGTGGTATATTCTCTCTAGGAAACTGTAAACGGCCTGTAATCTTTACAGATCAACAATCCGTCTTCGACACTCAATATTTTTAATTGACTGTCGGCTACTCATCTCAAAAAAATGGCTCTGAGCGACCGTAGCAGACACGCGGTTCCGAACTGAAGCGCCTAGAACCGCATGGCCACCGCGGCCGGCTTCTAATCTCATTTAGTCATTTTCAGATGAGAGAGATCACTGTAAATTGCAATTCATTCCAGAGCTTAGTACCGTATGATATTTGTACAAATTCAGTATTCACAACATCAACACGTATATCATACATTACAAGGCTGTGGAGTGAACGTTTTACAGTGGCGCTTTTGGACCGAAGATGAAGTTTAGGGAGCCTAAGCTGTTAATTAATAACAATATGAGTTTTTTGAAAGATTTCATGGTGCCTTCAGCTGCCATTCTCTTTATTTCATGTACGATTGTACAATTTCGGCCCTAGGCTATTTTCAAGCATTTTTTGTATGATTTTTAATAGTAAATTACGCCACGTATGACTCCATGTTATGCTCATAAAATAATAATGCCGAAATTGTACAGTCGTACATGAAATGAAGAGAATGACAGCTGAAGGCATCATGAAATCTTTCAAAAAACTCATCACAGCTGCAGACCCTATTTCACTGAAAATTACAAATATTTGAGTGGGAAAAACGGACGTAATAAACTCTGTAATGTGTTACGATATCAGAGAAATTCATTTCTTCGTCACAGTGTTTAACATTATCAAATTTTCTACCTGTCAGATTAGCCTTGCCTTGTATTTTAAATATATCCAATAGATCCGCTTTGTCAATAAGGGGAACAAATGTAACATTTAATAGAAGAAACGGGATGGAGCCATTTGAATGGAGACAAAGGTACTGTAGGAAAGTACGTGGCAAAGTGGCGTGCTTATCATTAACACCACTTGTTTCATAACGTAGCTGAGTCACATTCTCCCCCGTTATTGCTGCCAGACACCTTGAACGAATCTGTCAAATTAGTTGTCATTCAATAAACGAAGGAAATCATGTAAATTGGCATATTCTCATGCACGCGCTACAAGAATACGAGGGTGGGAGGCGTGAACCTAAAGGAACGCAGGGCGAGTCGATGACTAGCCTGATCACCGTAGCAAGGCCAGAGGCAGACAGCCCTTTGTTGTAGGTACTGGCGATGAAAGAGCGCAGCACTTGAGTCACCTTTCCTCAAAGCAGTTGAAAAGCGGGAGACAACTGTAACCATTAAGGTCACTGGAAACTGACGCCGCATATCCTAACAGCCGTTCGAAATTACGACGATCCATCATCGGCGGTACTATTGTCAGATTCTCTCGGATGTCTTTGTGACTCAGCAAGGACGATCGGAACGCCTGATTACACTTTGCCCGGAATCACGACGTGATTGTTCAGCTGGATGAGGGCGTCCTGTCTGATACCCTGTTCTGAGCTGAGCGAGGCAGTCTGTTCACTACGCTCCACTGTTCCGAACGGTTTGCAGACGAATAAGAGTTCACCCACAAATTGAAAGGTCAATTAGTTTCTTCAGATAGTGCAATGCTATAATGGTGGTGGAATAATGTTTTATAGCAGTGATGCAAATTTAAAAGAGGACCAAGAACTGCACGTTACTGTCCACTGGATCTCTGGCCGCGTTTTGTAAAATCTCAGCGGTACCGAAGAGCAGATTTAAATTTTAAGGCCCTCACTGAGATGAATTAACGTAGTTCCAGTTCATTGTCAGCAAAAGGCAGTATTAACCATTGAGCGATCTCCATTGCAGATGTGTACACAATACAAAAATACAATAAAAACCAGTCCTAGTTGCAGATATTTTATTTTGCATTCCATGACTAGTTTCGGGCCAAGATCCATTTCCAATAGGGCAGAAAACCAAATTCACACTCATGCATAATACAGCTATTACCAACTTTCAAATAACTTCCGGGAATTCAGCCAGGTAACACTTTCAGCGACCGCCGATATTTCGGCGGGAGAACACCCCGCCATTTTCAAGGCAAACTGCAACGGACAGGCGGCGTACATGCAAATTTAATACCTCGGTTCTCGGACAGAAGCAGGAAAGATAACACACACACACACACACACACACTGAACACTAGTGGCACCAAAGATGACCAAAGTGAAAGCTATCGATACTGAGACTATGAATTCGCAGGTGAGGCAGCATTGACTCTGATCCTCTGTTTTTTGACAAGGGAGAGAGCCGGATTCCAAACAGAGTTTAAACAGAAACCTCCATCCCTGTTAACGAGGTTGCTCGCTAATTTAATCTCAACTGCCTCCCTAATGACACTGTTCCAATAGCTGGACGTGCATGCCAATATCTCGGTGTTATTATATAACATGGGGTGACCAGTATCCAAGCAATGTTCGGCAATAGCAGATCTATTTGGCTGCAGTAATCGTGTGTGCCGTTTATGCTCAGTACATCTGTCCTCCACGGTCCTGATAGTTTGACCAATATATGCCATGCCGCAGCTACAAGGAATACGATATACACCCGCCTTACGCAGTCCAAGATCATCCTTAACGGAACTCAAAAGTGCTCTAATTTTAGATGGAGGTCGGAAAACACATTTCACATCGTATTTCCGTAAAATACGACCGATCTTATTGGACGTGTTCCCTACGTAAGGCAAAAAGGCAGTAAACTTAGGTGTTGACTCAGAATTATCATCAATCACCCGATGTACAGTTGGTCGATAGCGCAACGCACGTTCAATCTGTCTATCACTATAACCATTTTGACGGAATGTAACTTCAAGATGGGACAGCTCAGCTGGCAAAGTCTCAGCGTCAGAAACGACATGTGCCCTGTGTACCAAGGTACGAAGTACCCCTTCACGCTGAGCCGAATGGTGACAACTATTAGCTTGTAAGTACAAGTCGATGTGAGTACGTTTACTGTAGACTGCATGTCGCAATGATCCATCATCCTTCCTCCTAACCAACACGTCGAGAAAGGGAAGGCAACCATCCTCTTCCACCTCCATCGTAAAACGAATGTTCGGGTGGATCGAGTTCAGATGTTCTAGAAAGACATTCAAATTCTCCCTACCGTGAGGCTCAGCGTGAAGGGGTACTTCGTACCTTGGTACACAGGGTACATGTCGTTTCTGACCCTGAGACTTTGCCAGCTGAGCTGTCCCATCTTGAAGTTACATTTCGTCAAAATGGTTATAGTGATAGACAGATTGAACGTGCGTTGCGCTATCGACCCAACTGTACATCGGGTGATTGATGATAATTCTGAGTCAACACCTAAGTCTACTGCCTTTTTGCCTTACGTAGGGAACACGTCCAATAAGATCGGTCGTATTTTACGGAAATACGATGTGAAATGTGTTTTCCGACCTCCATCTAAAATTAGAGCACTTTTGAGTTCCGTTAAGGATGATCTTGGACTGCGTAAGGCGGGTGTATATCGTATTCCTTGTAGCTGCGGCATGACATATATTGGTCCAACTATCAGGCCATTACGCAACAAACATCGCTGAACAATCGTCGAGAAGTTTGCAGCCCCTTGGTTCACGGGACCGTCAGTTGCTCAACAGTTGCACGTCTGTTCGCCCGTACCCATCTGCCCAGCCCTAGTTCACCCCTGCATTCATGGCCTGCGGTGCACCACAGTCACCTCGCCGTCGGTTTTGGATAGCGCCTTCTTGCCATGCACGATATTCTTTAACCACAGCGGCACGCGAACTTCGCCATTTTGAAAATGCTTCCAGCCTAGACCAGAAAGCCAGTGACCACGCCCTTTTGGACGTCAGATACATCGCTCCGTTTCCGCATTCCGACCACGACTGCACTGTTTTTCGCATCCCTCCGCTGCTATTGCTGCCGCCTACCGTCTGTGAATCGTTGCTGCACGTTGACGTCGAACATAGGTGGTGGTCACATCATTGTGTGAACCGTGTATTTGTTGGATGTATTCCAATTTCTATATTCCCTTACAATTTCTATCCTCTACAGATCCATCTTTTACCTTGGAGGTTATTCGCTGATGTCTTAAAACATGTCGTACACTATGTGATCAAAAGAATTCGGACACAAAGCTGAAAATGACTTAAAAAGTTCGTGGCGCACTCCATCGGTAATGCTGGAATTCAATATGGTGTTAGCCCACCCTTAGCCTTACGTTCAATCATTGCTGGAAATTTTATTGGGGAATGGCAGCCCATTCATCACGGAGTGCTGTACCGAGAAGAGGTATCGATGTCAGTAGGTGAGACCTGGCACGAAGTCGGCGTTTCAAAACATCCCAAAGGTGTTCTGTAGGATTCAGATCAGGACTCTGTGCAGGCCAGTCCATTACAGCAATGTTATTGTCATGTAACCATCCCACCACAGGCCGTGCATTGTGACCAAGTGCTGAAAGATGCAATCGCCTTCCCCGAGTTGCTCTTAAACAGTGGGAAGCAAGAAGGTGCTTAAAACATCAATGTAGGCCTGTGCTGTGTTTGTGCCACGCAAAACAACAATAGATGCTAGCCCCTTCCATGAAAAACACGACCACACCATAATACAACAACCTCCGAATTTTACTGTTGGGACTACACACGCTGGCAGATGAGGTTCACCGGGCATTCGCCATACCCACACCCTGCCATCGGATCGACACATTGCGTACCGTGATTCGTCACTTCACACAATGTTTTTTCACTGTTCAATCATCCAATGTTTACTCTCCTTAGACGGCCGCGGTGGCCGAGAGGTTCTAAGCGCTTCAGTCCGGAACCACGCGGCTGCTACGGTCGCAGGTTCGAATCCTGCTTCGGGCATGGATGTGTGTGATGTCCTTAGGTTAGTTAGGTTTAAGAAGTTCTAGGTCTAGGGGATTGATGACTTCAGATGTTAAGCCATATAGTTCTTAGAGCCATTTGAACGTTTTACCCTCCTTATACCAAGCGAAGCGTCGTTTGGCATTTACCGGCGTGATGTGTGGTTTATGAGCAGCCGCTCGACCATGAAATCAAAGTTTTCTCACCTACCGCGTAACTGTCATAGTACTTGCAGTGGATCCTGATGCAGTTTGGATATCCTGTGTGATGGTCTGGGTAGATGTCTGCCTATTACACATTACGACCCTCTTCGACTGTCGGCGGTCTCTGTCAGTCAATAGGTGGTGTCGGCCTGTACGCTTTTGTTTTGCGTGTCCCTTCACGTTTCCACTGTCATATCGGAATCAGTGGACCTAGGGATGTTTACTAGTGTGAAAATCTCGCGTACAGACGTATGACACAAGTGACACCCAACCACCCGACCACGTTCGAAGTCCATGAGTTCCGCGGAGCGCCCCGTTCTGCTTTTTCAAGGTGTCTAATGACTACTGATGTCGCTGATATGGAGTACCTGGCAGTAGGTGTCAGCACAATGCACGTATGTTTTTGGGGGTGTCCGGATATTTTTGATCACACAGTGTACCATCCTGTCCTTTCTTCTTTTCAGTGTTTTCTGTACATCCTTCCCTCGCCGAATCTGCGGAGGACCTCTTCATTCTTTACCATATCAGCCCACCTAATTTTCAACAGTCTGCTGTAGCACCACATCTGAAACATTTAGAATCTGTTCTGTTCCGGTATGACTTCAACAGAGTTGCAGTTCTGGTGCACCTGTTCCAACATATCAGAAGAAAGCTGCAATGTCTGTTACAATGACACCTATCTCTTTCCGGTATTAGTTAACGATTCTTTCAGAAGATGGCGTGGGAAATCATAGTAGCGGGTGATGCTTCTTTCCCTCTTCACATTCTTGTAACCTTGACATTTCACTTAACGCGTCGGCATTCCAAGTAGGTGTTAACTGGTCGCCTCGTAAGAAAGACGGGAGCGGGTTTTAACGCCAGCGACTGCCTGGTAGATCTCTCTGAGATCTCTCTTCTTATTTAGCAGCGGACTCTCAACAATCTCACATCGTCTGAGGAAGCCATGGAGATCCGAGCAGTATACTAGCAGACTATGAATTCATTACATTTTCATAACGAAATATGCCCTACCACTACAATAACCGGAGATGGGAAGTACTGTCTCTGCAATCACACCTTTTTTTTATTTTTCTCTTCTGCTGTTCTACATTTCACGCCTTGAACGGCATCTTCAGTGATCTTTTTGTGTGATACTATTTTCTTCTGCTATAACTCTGTCAGCGACATTTGCAATGTTGGTAGCAAATCACCTGCTGTATCCAGATATCCGATAGAGTTTGGGAGAATTCTACCGCACTATCGCAACCAGATACTCCTTTTTGTGGGCTTCTTTACGAAGATATAAACGCAATATAAGTGGCACGTAGCATACTAGACTCATTGGGTGTTACATGAAGTATTGCGCTCTGAATTTACAGTAAATTAGTTTATTTTCCAGGTAAAGCTTTACAATTGACTTTCTGTACGAACGTGAAACTCTTGGATCTATACATGTTTCCATCTTTGTGCACTGTTACTGCAGTTCATATGTACACGTTTATGAAAGCTAACAAATTTATCAGCACTGCTTTGTATATTCATAACTGAGACTGAAACATATCTGCAACTGTGTCAGATAGAAAGCAAAATGAAATACAAGACAGCAGTCTCCTATGCACGCAGTGTACTGACGCACGTCCATAAACAACTTTTAAAATTGTCGCTAACAATACATTGACAGATATATTTGTAAGAATGTCGATGCAATCCGCGAGAGCGAAACAAAATTATTAATTTGCTCTAGATAGTACGATAATTTCTGTATGAATAAATATGTTTCAGAAAAAAAAATACTTTTAAAAATAGAAGGATGTACAGTAGGAATATCGATGTTTGCCTGAGAAGTTAAGCTAACCTTCACGATATTATGGACGAATCATTGAAGTGCATTTTCCAGTGAAACTCGAACACTAACTTTCGTCTCTCGCTCCCAACGAAGATATCATTCAAATATGCCTCACTGCCGGTTTTATATGTATTATTCAGTTGGCCAATCGGAGAGAGAACCCTATTCGATTCCCGCTCTACAACACAATTTTCATTTACCAGTAAGTTAAATTTTTTGACCAGGATCTTTTATTTACTACGCCAAATAGATATATACATGTACATCTACATATCGTAAGCCATCTTAGGGTCCTTGCCGGAGGGTGGTTCTTGTACCATCATGGCTACTTCGCAAAATATACATGGGAGAAAAAAGTATAAGGGGCAGTCAAATGAAAATGAGACAGATGGAAGAACGTAAGTAAACTGTTCATTATTTCGAAAGTACTTGCCGTAACTGTTAATACATTGGTCCCACTGTGAGGCAAACAGTCAGTGCCTTCTTGGGAAAATTTTACGGTCGCCTACGGAGGAGCCATAAGTGTTTCCAGACGTGCACCTCTTCGTCCGAAGGAAATCGACGGCCACGAATTTCTTCAGGACTCCAAAAGTGTCGAAATGGCATGGGGAGAGATGGGGACCGCATTTAGGATCTGCAAAGGCTTGCCAGCGTAACTTCTGCGCCCTAGTTGCAACAACGTTGGCAATATGCGGGCTCGCCGAAAACAATAATGGCTAAAAGCAACGTAACAACATTTAAAATAAATACCAGATAAATATCTCCCAGTGCGATCGAATGGGCCACGAACGAAATCTGAACATAAAAGATTTTTCTTAGTGCCCACTGCCGTATTAGGAGTCTTGATAAAAGTTGTGTATGGTTAATACATACTTAAGTAAGCTGTTTAGGTTGTTATGTTGGTAACGCCACGTAGCGATCTGTATGAAAATCACTGATTGTGCTGTGTGCAGTCTGTGGCTGGTTGGCATTGTTGGAATATTCGCTATAGTAGTGTTGGACAGCTGGATGTGAACAGTGCGTAGCGTTGTGCGGTTGGTGGTGAGTCGCCAGCAGTGGTGGATGAGGAGAGAGAGATGCCAGAGTTTTTAGAACGGACGATCTGGACGTGTGTCCACCAGAAAAAGGAAATTTGTAAAGATAGATGTCATATATATATATATATATATATATATATATATATATATATATATATATATATATATATAATGACTTTTGAACACTATTAAGGTAAATACATTGTTTGTTCTCCATCAAAATCTTTCATTTGCTAACTATGCGTATCAGTGGTTAGTGCCTTCGGTAGTTAGAATCTTTTATTTAGGTTGCAGTGTTGGCGCTCGCTGACTTGCAGTAGTTAAGAGTAACGAAGATTTTTGTGAGGTAAGTGATTTATGAAAAGTATAGGTTATTGTTAGTCAGGGCCATTCTTTTGTAGGGTTTATTGAAAGTCAGACTGCGTTGCGCTAAAAAAAATATTGTGTGTCAGTTTAGTGATGATCAGAATAAGTAAAGAGAGAGATGTTTGAGTACGTTCAGGTTTGCTCAGCTGTTTGAAAATCAAATAACGTAAGAGGTTTTCCAGCACTGTCATTCATAATTTTCCAAAGGGGACGTTAAATATGAATCTGACTTTCAATAATCCCTACAAAAGAATGGCTCTGAGTAACAATAACCTATATCTTTCATGAATTACTCACCTCACAAAAATCTTCGTTACTGTTAACTACTGCAATACAGCGAGCGCCAATACTGCCAGCTAAATAAAAGATTCTAACCACTGAAGCCACTAACTACTGATAGGCACAGTTAGCAAATGAAAGATTTTGATAGAGAACAAACAATGTATTTACCTTAATAGTGTTCAAAAGTCATTATATATATAAAGGCCATGACATCCAGTCTTACAAATTTCCTTTTTCTGGCGGACACACGTTGAGATCGTCTGCTCTCAAAACTCTCGCATATCCCTCTCTCTACATCCACCACTGCTGGCGGCTCACCTCCAACTGCAAGACGCTACACGCCGTTCACATGCAACTGCCCAACACAATAGCGAATATTCCAACAATGCCTACCAGCCACTGACTGCACACAGCACAGTCAGTGATTTTCATACACAGCGCTGCGTGGCGTCACCATCACATAAACCTAAACAGCCTACTTACAACACTTGTGTTGGTACCACTGTCTGATAGTCAAATCCTTCCAGAACCCATTGCTAGATTCAGACCTAGGCACATAATTCATTACTGGAAGAGATTTGCAAATTAAATTTATGAACTTACTTAATACAGAGGTATTCGACCTTTGACTTTGGTCGTTACATTCGTAATTTCATCAGCTGTCAGAATCTGTTATCTGAATTTTACTGTCTGGATTTATAAAATGTTGTTTCTTTGTATGGGCTGGATGTAATGGTTGATTTGGCCTCGTCGATGCGAGCGTTGCTCAGGGAAAGTCTATGACAGGAATGTGCAGGGAAAAAAAATTGCGACAACATACGATGAGGTGTGGACCTAGATCAGATCAACGGCGGATCGTATACGGCACACGACCAACGGTCTGTGGATCCCTGGTCCTTGAGCCACACACACACACACACACACACACACACACACACACACACGCACGCACGCACGCACGCGCGCGCGCGCGCGCGCGCGCGCGCGCACACACTTTCTCTCTTAAGTTTGCTCGTTCATTGGCCAGTAGATGGCAGGCATAACTGAGTCGGTGTTAGTTGACCCCTGACAGCTGTAGTGGGACGTGCGCGGCAGTATCGTACGGCTATCTCAACCAATAACGTAAAGCGCTTTCGCAGACGTCTCTATGGCAATGCCATAGTGTTGTCACAGGTCTGTAGGCGTCTACTGTTTCCGCCTGCAGACGTTAGCGCTTCGCAGTTGAAAGATGCTGCGAGCTGTCAGGTTTCTTACGGCGTCTCGACTATAGTTAGGGAGCTTTCTCTCTTGTTCTCCCCTTCCTGCGTCGTGTGAAACGGGCTAAGTAAACGTCAGGTGCCAAGTTCGCGAGGTTCTGCGCTGGCCAGTGAGCGCCGAGGTGCGGCAGTCCCGGCCCAGTGCCGGTGTGCCGGGCAGCGGGCACGTGGCTCGCGGCTGACGCCCGACGCCGGCTCATTATGCGCGGCTACCTGGCCACAATGCCGGGACCCGTTTCCCCGCCTCATTTGAATTCATATCCCCGCCGTGATCCTTGAGTCGCGCCGGCTCCCGCATTAGTCAGCCGTGTTTGTTGTTCGTCTCTCCATATCGGGTGGCACCGCTGCTGTTTTATTACTTTTCGCTTGCCTCGAGAAGAAACTGCGCGTCGCTGGGCAGTCCTTCCTCTGCCAGGGTGCCGGACGAGAAGCATCACAGAATACATTACGTGGAATTGTGGAATTATATCACACTATTTCTCTTGTTAGAACGATTCCGTCTATTTTGTAAAGGGATGTACGAGTGTTACGGTCGGTCTCATTCCAAAACAAAGTAAGTGGACAGCACACGAAGAAGAGCTCATATAGAAATGTGTAAATTCGAAACTGGTGTTCCATACAAGTTTCTATATGTCGTCCATTGTTTTTATCCGTTTACTTCAGTGACTACCCTTTCAATGTAATACAGTGTTGACGCATTTTCTCATTCATTGATAGCATAACCATAGTTCGTACGAATGAGAGTTGGCAAATAATGATATTGGGATGTACACCGAAGAGCAAAAAAACTGGTACACCTGCCTAATATCGTGTAGGGCCCCTGCGAGCACGCAACACGACGTGGCATGGACTCGAATAACGTCTGAAGAAGTGCTACAGGGAATTGACACCATGAATCCTAGGGCAGTCCACAAATCCGTAACAGTAAGAGGAGGTGGACATCTCTTCTACAGCTTGTTGCAAGGCATCTCAGATAGTAATGTTCATCTCTGGAGAGTTTGGTGGTCAGCAGAAGTGTTTAAACTCAGAAGAGTGTTCCTGGAGCCACTCTAGCAATTCATGACGTGTGGAGTGTCGCGTTGACCTGCTGTAATTGCCCAAGTTCGTCGGAATGCACAATGGACATGAATGGATGCAGATGATCAGACAGAACGTATCACCAGTCAGTCGTATCTAGACGTATCAGGAATCCCAAATCATTCCAACTGCGCACGCCCCACACCATTACACAGCCTCCAACAGCTTGAACAGTCCTCAGCTGACATGCATGGTCCATGGATTCATGAGGTTGTCTCCATACGCGTACACGTCCGCGCGATCGATGCGATTTGAAACGAGACTCGTCCGACCAGCAACATGTTTCCTGTCATCAACAGTCCAGTGTCAGTGTTGACGGGCCCAGACGAGGCGTGTGTCGAGCAGTCATCACGGGTACATGAGTGGGCCCTCGGCTCCGAAAGCCCATATCGATGATGTTTCGTTCAATGGTTCGCACTTGCTGGTGGCCCAGCATCGAAATCTGCAGCTGTTTGCGGAAGGGTTGCACGTCTGTTACGCTGAACGATGCTCTGCAGTCCTCGTTGGTCCCGTTCGTGTAGGATCTTTTTCCATTCCCAGCGATATCGGAGATTGGATGTCTTATCGGATTCCTGATATTCACGGTACAGTCGTGAAATGGTCATACGGGAAAATCCCCATTTCATTGCTCTACCTCGGAGATCCTGTGTCCAATCGCTCTTTTGCCGACTGTAACACTACCTTCAAACGCATTTAATCTCGATAACCTGCCATTGTAGCACCACTAACCGATCTAACAACTGCACCAGACACTTGCTGTCTTATATAGGCATTGCCGACCGCAGCGCCGTGTTCTGCCTGTTTACATAGCTCTGATTTGAAAACACGTGCGTATAGCAGTATCTTCGGCGCTTCAGTGTATACAGAAATGTGTAATTTCTTTAAAGTCGTTACCGCCATTAGACTGTTCTTTCCCTTTTATTATTTGCAGTGTTACATTTACAAATGGTTCAAATGGCTCTGAGCACTATGGGACTCAACTTATGAGGTCATTAGTCCCCTAGAACTTATAACTAGTTAAACCTAACTAACTTAAGGACATCACACACATCCATGACCGAGGCAGGATTCGAACCTGCAACCGTAGCGGTCTCGCGGTTCCAGACTGCAACGCCTAGAACCGTACGGCCACTTCGGCCGGCGTCACATTTACACGATCATGATTAAGGCTTAAAATGCCATTATCAAGTGTTTGAATGCTATACAGTGCCTAAGATGGCATACTGTCGTATGTGAAATACAATATTTTAAATACGACAGTATGCCACCTTAGGCACTGTATAACATTAAAACACTTGATAATGGCATTTTAAGTCGAAATCATGATCGTGTAAATGTAACACTGCAAATAATAATTTAAAAAAACAGTTAATGGCGGTACCGACTTTAAAGAACTATGTTATGACTGTGGCCCCACATTATGAAAAAATTAAGAAATGTGTAAATTCAAAACAAGTATTTCAGAAGAGTCTATACGTCGCCCATTTCTCTTATCCGTGTACTTCAGTGTCTACTCTTTAAATGTAAGCAGTACTCATGCATTTTCTCATTCACTTTAAGCGCAAGCATAATTCCTATAAATGTCAGTTGGCAAATAATTATATTGGGAAGTAAGTACTCGGATAGCCATTAAGTAACTGACTCTTAGAACGAAATGGTTTATTACTCGCACAGAATTTAGTTACACGTTTTTTCTTGGTAGGAGGACTAAAATTGGGTCCATTGAGCGTCGTGATGCCAACTGAGCAGCTATTTGTCAAAAGTAGCGGATCCATCTGTGCTAGACCTATGACGACAGAGAGAGCTGTGTACCGTTTACACGCCCATCCATACCGCATCCAAATGATGCGATTGGCGAAAGATGTCACGGTTCTCGGTCGGCCACTATTGGCCTGTCTGTGACCAAACGGCGTGCTTCTATTAACAACATGGTAAAAATCCTGTATGGCAAATTGACATAGCGGCAGCGCTAAAATTTTTCATTTTTAAGTAAGTTATTTTTAAAAATATGTAATGTTTATTTGTAAAATTTCCATCACTTTGAAATGTTCGTTTATTAGATAAAACGGAAAATGCGATCAGTCCTACTTTAACAACAATGCCAACAGCTACATCCGGGCCACGAATGTATGAAGTAAGAATTGTGACAGCATTGGTGATACTCTAATGTCCCATTTGCCGTGAGATGTGGCTATTACACGGTGGGCGTATACATGTTGTGTGCAAGACTTGCCCATACCTGGTCTATAAAGATAGCTTCTCGCTGTCGGCGGAGGACATCGATTGTATTGCAGAATGGCACCATCCCAAGCCTGGAAGCACTTTACGAAGTGCAGTAGCAACGAAGTGTACCTCTCCGTTTGCTGTAAGCGATTAATAATAGAGGAACGCACAACAAACATGCCACTTATAAGATGGAAACATCCACAATGTTCCTTGGAAGAGAAGGTAAATTTGGTTGATATACGAGGGTAAGTCAATTATTATCCGCAAAGAACTTATAAAATTTTATTGTTATCTTAATAGGCAACTTACAAGAACATCATTTTTCGACATAGTCTCCTTGCGTTTCAACTCACTTGGTCCATCATTGTACAAGCTTCCTGCTGCCCTCATGAAAGAAGCTTCTCGGTTGAGCTGCGAGCCAGGAATGCACCGCTTCTTTCACAGCTTCGACTGAGGCAATCGACGACCCCTTAATGCCTGTTTGAGTGGCCCAAACAAGTGTTAGTCAGAAGGGGCAAGATCGGGCTATATGGAGGAAGATCCAGTACTTCAAATTTGAATATCTGAAGCGTTTCAGCAATGTGGGCAGCAGTATGCGGACGGGCATTGTCGTTCAACAACATAACACCTTTTGACAGCAGTTCTCGGCTTTAGCCTGGCAGCAAGCATCTCACTGTAACGTACACTGTTGTGCCCCTTTCCCCATAATGTCCCAGTACTGGACCTTGTGCGTCCCAAACAACTGTAAGCATCAGTTTTCCTGCGGACGGTTGGATCTTGAACATCGTGCGTAACATTTCTGTGACCATTTCAGAATTTTTCAATCCATTCGTGGACACTCTGTTGTGGCAAATTTGACCCCTGATACGCCTTCCGACCACAAGAAACGAATCACTGAACGTTGCTCTTCTTTGGAGCAAATAGACAGCGGAGCAGCCATGATTAACAGCACGGCGGCGATAACGAAATTAACCTAGTAGCTTGAAAATTGCAAAGATATAACAACAAATAAACAAACCGTGCGTCATCAACGTGAAACGACATTACTACCAAAATAAACGAAAATATTTCATTATTGGGGATAATGATTGTCCTATCCTCGTACCTATAAACTTGGGATAATAACTAAACCCTTAATTTTTGGGTTATTCGGGTTGAGAAATTGATAACATCTGAAAGTGACAATGCATGGTCATCAACTTGTGACCTTTCACTTTCGCCATCACAGTGCGCCTCTCTTTCACCTTTTCGACCTTTGCGCAAACGTCAAGGCAGATTTCAGTTCATTAATACACACATTATAATAAAAGTATAATGGGAAAATAAAAACAGCTGATCTGCTGCCTACGTCTACATAGTATATGCCTTTACCTGCTTATGGCCCTCATAAACGAGCATCTAAACACGGTAAAAAAGTTTTCCAATCTCAATTTTCACCCTTTAGCACTTAATATTCGTAATGCCATTTTTTTAAAGTATTCAACTCATCCTTACTTTTCGGGATAAGTAGCGAACGATGGGGGTGTAAGTTTACTTTTATTCACCAATGTTATTTGATATTTCCATGCAATGTATAACGCTAATATTTCAATCTTTGTTCGATGTGTATGTATGTTGCTGGAAATATTAGCTAAGACAATCGGTTATTTCAGAAACCGGATATTCTGAGCGGTTTTAACAGGTGATGGTTAGTTCCTATGGGACCAAACTGCTGAAGTCATCGGTCCCTAGGCTGACACACAACTTTATCTAACGTAAACAAATTAAAAACTTAAACTAAATAAAAACCTTGGGGTTTGCCGATGGCATTGTAATTCTGTCAGGGAAAGCAACGGACCTGAAAGAGCAGCTGAACGTAATGGACAGGAGGATATGAGACGAACATCAACAAAAGCAAAACAAGGATAATTGAATGTAGTCGAATTAAATCAGGTGATGCTGAGGGAATTAGATTAGGAAATGAGACACTTAAAGTAGTAAAGGAGTTTTGCTCTTTGGGGAGTAAAATGACTGATGATGGTGAAAGTAGAAAGGATATAATATGTAGACTGGCAATGGCAAGGAAAGCGTTTCTGAAAAAGAGAAATTTGTTAACATCGAGTATAGATTTAAATGTCAGAAAGTCATTTCTGAAAGTATTTGTGTTGAGTGTAGCCATGTATGGAAGAGAAACATGGACAATAAATAGTTTGGACAAGAAGAGAATAGAAGTTTTCGAAATGTAGTGCTACAGAAGAATGCTGAAGATTAAATGGGTAGATCACGTAACTAATGAGGAAGTACTGAACAGAATTGGGGAAAAGAGGAATTTGTGGCACAAGTTGATTAGAAGAAGGGATCGGTTGGTAGGGCATGTTCTGAGGCATCAAGGGATCACCAATTTAGTACTGGAGGGCAGAGTGGAGAGTAAAAACCGTCGAGGGATACCAATAGATGAATACACTTAGTAGATTGAGAAGGATGTAGGTTGCAGCAGTTACTTGGAGATGAAGAAGCTTGCGCGGGATAGAGTAGCATGGAGGCATGCATCATACCACTCTCTGGACTGAGGACCACAACAACGAAGAACTAATTAACGGTAACGACAACACACACACACACACACACATTCCCGAGCGAGGACTCGAACCCCCGACGGGGCGAGCTGCGCGAACTGTGGCAAGGCGTCCTACACCACGCGGTTACCACGAGCGGCACGCGGTTTTGACAGTCAGATTTAACTACACTACTGGTCATTAAAATTGCTACACCACGAAGATGACGTGGTACAAACGCGAAATTTAACCGACAGGAAGAAAGTGCTGTAATATGCAAATGATTAGCTTTTCAGAGCATTCACACAAGGTTGGCGTCGGTGGCGACACCTACAACGTGCTGACATGACGAACGTTTGCAACCGATTTCTCATACACAAACAGCAGTTGACCTGTGTTGCCTGGTGAAAGGTTGTTGTGATGCCTCTTGTAACGAGGAGAAATGCGTACCATCACGTTTCCGACTTTGATAATGGTCGGATTGTAGCCTATCGCGATTGCGGTTTATCGTATCGTGACACTGCTGCTCTCGTTGGTCGAGATCCAGTGACTGTTAGCAGAATATGGAATCGGTGGGTTCAGGAGGGTAATGCGAAATGCCGTGCTGGATCCCATCCCATCACTAGCAGTCGAGATGACAGGCATTTTATCCGCATGGCTGTAACGGATCGTGCAGCCACGTCTCAATCCCTGAGTCAACAGGTGGGGACGATTGCAAGACAACCATCTGCACGAACAGTTCGACGACTTTTGCAGCAGCATGGACTGTCAGCTCGGAGACCATGGCTGCGGTTACCCTTGACGCTGCATCACAGACAGGAGCGCCTGCGATGGTGTACTCAACGACGAAGCTGGGTGCACGAATGGCAAAACGTAATTTTTTCGGATGAATCCAGGTTCTGTTTACAGCATCATGATGGTCGCATTGTTGTTTGGCGACATCGCAGTGAACGCACATTGGAAGTGTGTATTCATCATCGCCATCTAGCGTATCACCCGAAGTGATGGTATGGGGTGCCATTAGTTACACGTCTCAGATGTGTTACGACCCGTGGCTCTACCGTTCATTCGATCCCTGCGAAACCCTACATTTCAGAAGGATAAGGCACAACCGCATGTTGCAGGTCCTGTACCTGGATACAGAAAATGTTCGACTGCTGCACTGGCCAGCACATTCTCCAGATCTTTCACCAACTGAAAACGTCTGGTCAATGGTGGCCAAGCAACTGGCTCGTCACAATACGCCACTCACTACTCTTGATGAACTGAGGTATCGTGTTGAAGCTGCATGTGCAGCTGTACCTGTACACGCCATCCAAGCTCTGTTTGACTCAATGCCCAGGCGTATCAAGGCCGTTATTACGGCCAGAGGTGGTTGTTCTGGGTACTGATTTCTCATGATCTATGCACCCAAATTGCGTGAAAATTTAATCACATGTCAGTTCTAGTATAATATATTTGTTCAGTGAATACCCGTTTATCATTTGCATTGGTGTAGCAATTTTAATGGCCAGTATTGTAGTAACCGCAAAAAATACATTACTACCGAAAACCGACTGTTTTGGCGACAACCGCCATACCTACTACTACAGTGCCTTGGGAGATCTTCGAAACTACGTTTCAAAATGGTTCAAATGGCTCTGAGCACTATGGGATTTAACATCTATGGTCATCAGTCCCCTAGAACTTAGAACTACTTAAACCTAACTAACCTAAGGACATCACACAACACCCAGCCATCACGAGGCAGAGAAAATCCCTGACCCCGCCGGGAATCGAACCCGGGAACCCGGGCGTGGGAAGCGAGAACGCTCCCGCACGACCACGAGATGCGGACGAAACTACGTTTACTCCTGTCGATGTTGTCCCGTGCAGTAGGCGCCCCAGCATCCCGTTTATAGTACAACTGAGGTGAAACCGTTTACTGTGCCGGCAGTCAGTTGTCCTTCGAGAACTGCCTGGCACTAGGTAAGTATTTTCGCAGAAGTGGTGCCGTGGCACAAAGCGGGGCTCTGCCGGACAGACGCGATGCGTGTCGGGGCTCGTGGCGCCTCCGTAACAGCGCGATTTATGCGCCGGCGCTGGCTGCGTGCGTAATGGCGACGGCGCGGTAGCGGCCCGGCGGTCACCGGCGCGCGGGGTCAGCGCGACAAAGCGCCGGCGGGCGCCGACCCGCGCGCTCCCACGGCTCGCTGCCAATAAGCTGGCCCCTGCCTTTGTGCTCGCCGATATAATGGTGTGAATGGCGGGCCGCGATCCCCCACGCCACGGCAGAAAGGAAATCGCCGGCGCCGGGTACGTCTCCAAAGGCGGGGAGCGCGGGCCACAAAGCCAGACTCTGACGCCGCGCGCGCCCGACGACAGTTAATTTCCGCCCGGGCCCGCGCGGGCCCGTCGCCCTTAACTGTGGCCAATTCTATGTCGAATTGTCCGTTCCACTTAAAAGTCTTCGTGGCGGCGATCTGTCCGCGCTCCACGTGCTGAGCCGAGAAGAGTCATGATGAGTCTCTTGTGTGGATCCATCTACACTCCTGGAAATGGAAAAAAGAACACATTGACACCGGTGTGTCAGACCCACCATACTTGCTCCGGACACTGCGAAAGGGCTGTACAAGCAATGATCACACGCACGGCACAGCGGGCACACCAGGAACCGCGGTGTTGGCCGTCGAATGGCGCTAGCTGCGCAGCATTTGTGCACCGCCGCCGTCAGTGTCAGCCAGTTTGCCGTGGCATACGGAGCTCCATCGCAGTCTTTAACACTGGTAGCATGCCGCGACAGCGTGGACGTGAACCGTATGTGCAGTTGACGGACTTTGAGCGAGGGCGTATAGTGGGCATGTGGGAGGCCGGGTGGACGTACCGCCGAATTGCTCAACACGTGGGGCGTGAGGTCTCCACAGTACATCGATGTTGTCGCCAGTGGTCGGCGGAAGGTGCACGTGCCCGTCGACCTGGGACCGGACCGTAGCGACGCACGGATGCACGCCAAGACCGTAGGATCCTAAGCAGTGCCGTAGGGGACCGCACCGCCACTTCCCAGCAAATTAGGGACACTGTTGCTGCTGGAGTATCGGCGAGGACCATTCGCAACCGTCTCCATGAAGCTGGGCTACGGTCCCGCACACCGTTAGGCCGTCTTCCGCTCACGCCCCAACATCGTGCAGCCCGCCTCCAGTGGTGTCGCGACAGGCGTGAATGGAGGGACGAATGGAGACGTGTCGTCTTCAGCGATGAGAGTCGCTTCTGCCTTGGTGCCAATGATGGTCGTATGCGCGTTTGGCGCCGTGCAGGTGAGCGCCACAATCAGGACTGCATACGACCGAGGCACACAGGGCCAACACCCGGCATCATGGTGTGGGGAGCGATCTCCTACACTGGCCGTACACCACTGGTGATCGTCGAGGGGACACTGAATAGTGCACGGTACATCCAAACCGTCATCGAACCCATCGTTCTACCATTCCTAGACCGGCAAGGGAACCTGCTGTTCCAACAGGACAATGCACGTCCGCATGTATCCCGTGCCACCCAACGTGCTCTAGTAGGTGTAAGTCAACTACCCTGGTCAGCAAGATCTCCGGATCTGTCCCCCATTGAGCATGTTTGGGACTGGATGAAGCGTCGTCTCACGCGGTCTGCACGTCCAGCACGAACGCTGGTCCAACTGAGGCGCCAGGTGGAAATGGCATGGCAAGCCGTTCCACAGGACTACATCCAGCATCTCTACGATCGTGTCCATGGGAGAATAGCAGCCTGCATTGCTGCGAAAGGTGGATATACACTGTACTAGTGCCGACATTGTGCATGCTCTGTTGCCTGTGTCTATGTGCCTGTGGTTCTGTCAGTGTGATCATGTGATGTATCTGACCCGAGCAATGTGTCAATAAAGTTTCCCCTTCCTGGGACAATGAATTCACGGTGTTCTTATTTCAATTTCCAGGAGTGTATGTGGCTCCGTTCGGATACCTACCCCGACTCGACTTTCCCTTCATTCGACTTAACATCGCAGTTCCTGGCATTGCAGTGAAGAGGCGGAATTACTGAAACTATGTATTGTATTACTCCTGGAAAACCGGGATGTAACATGTATAGTCGGCCTCCGTACTTGGGTGGTCGGCGTAAGTGGCGGAGGACCCAGTGCGGCGGCGCGGTTCCTTCCATCCCTTTACGACGAACCTGCACCTACCTGTGAACATTGTCTCAGCATATCATCAGTAGGGAAGCCGAGCGAAACCTGCTATACTTCGACGTGAACCAGGCTGCAATTAAAGTCACTAATCTACGTTTCGGGAGAAAGTTTTCACACGAAATGAAAGGTTGGAAATTTTATCCTCAATTAATATATTCTGAAACTTAGGTGAACAAGTATCACTGACAAGCCCGTGCTAGTCTTAACACAGTCACTCACAATCCCTTTCACTCACGTTAGCAAGTTTATGGTGCTGCATTCCCCGAAAACGTAATAGCTACAAAAATACTGATTGTTTTTGATTGAGAATGCTCGCCAAATATTAAGTCTGGCGGTACCAAATGAAGTCGCAGTTTTTTAGCCACAGACCTGCTCAATACGTCACGCGGAATATATGTCTTTTCTCGTCACAAAATTCACTTACAAATTCCGAAATTTCTACACGTCCATCGGAATAATTATGCCGTCACTTTACCACACTTTTGATGTATGAAACACTGCTAGTTCCGGCAACTTATCGTTTCCCTCGGAAGTACTACTACACACGTCCAAACTGTTTCATCGCTAGGCTCCCACTCTTCCCTAGAATACTCTAAGTATTCTCTACCAGCAGAGAAAGGCGCGCGAAGAAATTTGCTTTACCATTGGTCAATTTACTCAACAGCCAATAGCAAAACAACATTCTCCCGCATCAATCCGCGCCTTTCATCAATAACCAATCGCAAAATTGTAAACCTAACGACTGCACTTTTTACCGACGTAATTATCTAATATGCTCAAGTTTTGCTTATGCATAAAGTTATTTCCTATTTTTATTTATACCTGAATTAACTTTTTCCCTTTACCATAAACTTACTTTACAAACCTTTTCTGCAAAAATCCCCTTTGTCCATATCCATACTTCTTCGAAATGTTCCCACACTAAATCCTACTACATAACTCGTTAAACAATTATCTTCATATTACATTAAACCACACTCACGCATCATTCATACTGCTGAAACACATTCATAACATTTTACATACACAAAAAGACATAATAACACTTTATGAAAATACTAGAACAGTTTATGAAAAACATTCTATTGCTTTAGTGCACTCTAGTGGGCACAATCGAAACTAAAATCACAGTCCCCCTATCTAACATTGTCCTCTATCGGCTGACACATAAACTACGTGCGCGTCCAGTCTCGCGTCACGATCTGTCACTATCCAGCTCCGAGACACATCTCCCACTCAACCGCCTCCAAGGCAGGATCGGTATACGTCGCTACGCCTCACCAGGTCCGTATCCCAGTACTGCCAAGGATTTTTCCTTGATGGGAGGACTAATAGCGGGTGCACTCAGCCTCCTGATGACAATTGAAGAGCTACTTGACAGAGTACTAGCGGCTCCACGGCCTAGGAAGTCTGCAAAACGGCTGGGAGAACGTTGCGTTCATCACATTCTCCTCAATACCGCATTCCGCATAACGCCGCAAGGTAGAATACGACACGGACGCCGGTAATATCCCTTGTGGCTTCATAGCTTTCCGAAGAAAATGGCTCTGAGCACTACGCGACTCAACTTCTGAGGTCATCAGTCGCCTAGAACTTAGAACTAATTAAACCTAACTAACCTAAGGACATCACACGCATCCATGCCCGAGGCAGGATTCGAACCTGCGACCGTAGCGGTCACGCGGTTCCAGACTGAAGCGCCTTTAACCGCACGGCCACACCGGCCGGCGCTTTCCGAAGAGTTCGTAACAGGTATGCAGGCATAAATGCAGGTATTTTTATACGTTAAAGACCCAAAGAAACTGGTACCCCTGCCTAATATCGCGTAGGGCCCCCATGGGCACGCGAAAGTGCTGCAGCATGCCGTGGCATAGACTCGACTAATCGTCACAAATAGTGCTGGAGGGAACTGACAACGACGGGGTGGAGATCTCTTCTGAACAGCACGTTGCAAGGCACCCCAGATATGCACAATAATGTTCATGCCCGGGAAGTTGGTGGCCAGCAGAAGTGTTCCTGGAGCCAATCTGTAGCAATTCTGGACGTGTAGGGTCCTGCTGGAATTACCCAAGTCCGTAGGAACGCACAATGGACATGAATGGATGCAAGTAATTAGAGAGGATGCTTATGTACTTGGCACATGTCAGACTCGTGTCTAGACATATCGTACGTTCCTTATCAATCCAACCGCACGCGTCCCATACCATTACAGAGTTTCCACCAGTCTGAACAGTCCCCAGCTGTCATGCAGGGTCCACCGATTCATTAGGTTGTCTGCATATCTGTACACGTCCATCCGCTCGATGCAATTTAAAACTAGACTCGTCCGACCAGGCATCATGTTCAAAAATGTTCAAATGTGTGTGAAATCTTATGAGACTTAACTGCTAAGGTCCTCAGTCCCTAAGCTTACACACTACTTATCCTAAATTATCCTAATGACAAACACACACACCCATGTCCGAGGGAGGACTCGAACCTCCGCCGGGACCAGCCGCCCAGTCCATGACTGCAGCGCCCTAGACCGCTCGGATAATCCCGTGCGGCCAGGCAACATGTTTCTAGTCATCAACAGTCCAATGTCGGTGTTGATGGGCCCAGGTGAGGTCTAAAGCTTAGAGCCGTGCAGTCATCAAGGGTAAGCGAGTGGGGCTTAGGCTCCGAAAGCCCAGATCGATCATGTTTCGTTGAATGGTTCGCACGTTGGCACTTGTTGATGATGGCCCAGCTTTGAAATCTGCAACAATTTGCGGAATGGTTGCACTTCTGTCACTTTGGAAGATTTTCTTGAGTCGTCGTTGATCCCGTTCTTACAAGATCTTTTTCCGGCAGCAGCGATGTCGGAGAATTACTGTTTTATCGGATTCACAATTTTCACGGCAGGCTCGTGAACGGTCGTATGGGAAATCCTCACTTCATCGGTACCGCAAAGATGCTGTGTCCCATCTCTCGTGCGCCGACTATAACACCCAGTTCAGACTCAGATAACCTGCCATTGTAGCAGCGAACAACTGCGCCAGACACTTTTTTTATACAGGCGTTGGCGACAGCACCGCCGTATTCTGCCTGTTAACATATCTCTGTATTTGAATAAGCGTGCCTATTCCAGTTTCTTTTCGCTTCGGTGTATGTGGTACCTTAATATGTACACCTATCAGTGTGTTGGTTGTTTTTTTTAATCTGCCTCGAATGATCTTCCCACAAACACGTCACAAACTTTAAGACCTGACATATCAGTATATACTAACCGTTATACACTCGTCCACGCTTCAACACATGAGATCTTTCCCATGGGAAAACAAGCATTAATGGGTTGCTCTTGCCGCATGTACTTGGAGGTACTAACACACCTAAAAATATACAACTTATAATGGCTATAATTATTAGTCTGCAAATGTCGTAAATACCGACGTAATATTAGTTCAGTACGCTGTCCTTAGTCACCAGCAGAAATGACCCCTGTTACATTCTGTACATACCGGGTGTCCCAGGAGCAATGGTCAGTACTGATGGTTATGAACGAACGCCTATTTGAAGCGAAAAAAACTTCGTCTGGACATTACATATCTCGAATAATTTCCGAGACAGAACACTTTAATGTCACTTTTCTACAGTTTTTTCAATAGCTCGAAAACATGTCGCAGTACAAAATTAAACTGCATTAAAATTACTGCAAAAATGTCCTATTCATTCTTCTCTTGGACTAACAGGTTGCGCGAAGAGAGTGGGAGAAAACAAAATCGCTTGTGCTGTAGCTTGTAGGCCAATTTCAGGCAGTTTCCCGATTTGATGGACCACAAGTATGCTATACCAAACTGTTCGTCTTAACTTCCACTACAGTACTCTCGTACATACGAAGCAACTAAAACAATGTTCATTAAATGTGTTCTATCTCTGAACCACTCGGAATACGGCATATGCCTATACTAAGTTTTTTGCCTCATATGATTATTTTTTTCATATCGTTGAATATTGACCAATGCTTCTGGGACGCCCTGTAATACACAGTCAATATAGTCAATATTCAGGGATATGAAAGGAATGATCATTCGAAACAAAAAATCCGTGTAAACGTGCGCTCTAAAACGCATACCTTAAGAGCTATGAGCAATTCTTTATCTTCGATACTGTGAAACAAATCTCGTCTACTGTAAGCTCTTTGTTTTCCTTAGTTTGTGAAGTGGTAGTATGGGCCACAACAAGGAAAAAAAGTCCAATAAACATGTGCTCTAAAATGCATACCTCTAAAGTTACGAGCGCTTTTTCATTACAATAGTTGTGTTTTCAAGTAGCGAAGACGAACTAGTGCTCGTAGTTCTTAAGGTATGCATTTTAGAGCATAAGTTGATGCCTATCATGATTTTAGCCTATGGCGTTCTCCCCATGCTCATGTTCAAGCGAAAACAGAGTAACAGAACCGACTACTTTAAAGCATCAAATTTCAAAGGACGACTAAAATAAATGAAGAAGCTCGTGAAGAGTGCCACGACATCGCGGAGGAATGTAACATGTTACTGACTTTGAGGATTTACCTCCAGGCGGCTGATGGAATTATATTAAAGATGTAGAAACACAAAAGCCTTTGTAACATCGAGAATGCAGCTAGAAGCGAATTAAGAGATATCTGTTGACTATACACTTCTCGAAAAGCTCCAGATTCATTTGAAGTCACTCAAATAAGGACAGTGGTACTGGAAGCCAAAGTTGGGGAAATGGAGGAAATTTCTGTTTGAAGTCCTTTGCCGACAGCACAGAAAGGAGCGAGCGAATCCCCATTTCCGAGCGAGAGTCATTTGGCTTCCAGCGACGTAAATCTCCGACCTTCCTTTCGCTGATTAAAATTATTAATTTTCATTACGAGACAACGGCGAGTCCTCTGGTTGCCGACTCCCTGAGGACCCCCTGCCCCTTCCCCCCTCCTTGAAACTTTTCATTTGAGCGGAAGAGATTGTTGGGGACGGCGGGACGAGAATGGGGGCGCAGGACTCCACCGGAGCAGACTTAATAAGATCTGCTGAAGAAGCTGGCGCAAGTGGAGAGCAATAACCTGTGGCGAGAGAGCCTGCAGTGCCAGCGTCCCCAAAAGACACTCTGGCCGGACGTTGCCTTTAATATCAGCACCCCGGTACACTTCGTGGTGGGATGCGGTGCCTGTTTGGCTTCCGTGCTATGGTAAAGAGAGTGTGGTCAGAAGTCAGTAGCGCACAAATTCGCTAACATTTTAAGTTACAACCGAATTTATAAGAACTACTCATCTAGACTTACTATAAAGCCACAAATGAAACATACAGGACACGATAAAATGCGGTCTGCATCACTTTGTTGGCTGTCAACTGAGTGAACGCCTGAGAAGAATTACGCGTTAATAAATGTTTTAGAGACAGTGTCCATAGCATTGCCCTCGAGGGAAATCAGTTCGGGTTCCGAAGAAATGTAGCAACACGAGAGGAAATACTGACCCTTCAACTTGTCTTAGAATATGGGTGAAGCCAAACATGTTCTTCTTTTGGTTTTCTAAAACCAAACAAGAGAATGATATAAAAATCGGGCATGTGGCGGTAGTAAGGATTGAACCCGACCGGCCGTTGCGACCGAGCGGTTCTAGGTGCTTGTCTGGAACCGCGCGACCGCTACGGTCGCAGGTTCGAATCCTGACTCGGGCATGGATGTGTGTTGATGTCCTTGGATTAGTTAGGTGTAAGTAGTTCTAAGTTCTAGGGGACTGATGGCCTCAGCCCATAGTGCTCAGAGCCATTTGAACCATTTGATTGAACCCGAGCCAAATGCTGAGCAGTCTCGTGTGCTATCATCGACGCTATGAGAAAAAATTCCACAACTGTATCCGGTGGGCAGCTTGAATTTGCGCGCGCAGTGACCTGATTTACCTCAGTGCTAATAAAATCGGTAACAGCGTAACGTATCGAATATTTTCCTTGACAATTATATCTCAGCACTACCTGCCCTACAACATCCATATAAGCGTTTAAGATTGTTTCTGACCATCCTGTATATTAACTGGCTCAAAAGCTTACAGAAGTCATTACGTCGTTCGGGACGGCCATTGTTCAACTGAAACAAATGTAACTAGTGTGCTTCAACGAAAACTAATCACACACTAATTTTTTTGCTCGTAAATACAAATAAGCGATTTATCACATGGGATACTGTTAACTTTTAGAGCATACTTAAAGAATCGACATCGTAAAAATTCAACAGCGACCTAGGTTCTGTATTGAATTGTAATTAATTGAAAACCTCAGCTGCAGACAGGTGTTGTTGACATACCTCGATGGAGACAGCTGAAAATGTGTGCCCCGACCGGGTTGCCCGACCTCTTACGGGAATCGTCACCTTAGTGTGCGCGAGTAGTGAGTGGATGGGCAAATATCTATTAGGTACATTACATATGTAGATTGTGGACAGTTGGGAATGTGGGTCTCACGGGAAGCGTACAAGGGATACGCCCCTGCAGTCGTGCTATTCACCTGTGTCATCGGTGGCTCCGATGGATAGAGCGTCTGCCATGTAAGCAGGAGATCCCAGTGTTCGAGTCCCGGTCGAGGCACACATTTTGCCGGCCGCTGGTGGCCGAGCGGTTCTGACGCTACCGTCTGGAACCGCGCGACCGCTACGGTCGCAGGTTCGAATCCTGCCTCGGGCATGGCTGTGTGTGTTGTCCTTAGGTTAGTTAGGTTTAAGTAGTTCTAAGTTCTAGGGGACTTATGACCTCAGCAGTTGAGTCCCATAGTGCTCAGAGCCATTTGAACCATTTTTTTGAGGCACACATTTTCAGCTGTCCCCATCGAGGTATATCAGCAAAAAAATGGTTCAAATGGCTCTGAGCACTATGGGACTCAACTGCTGAGGTTATTAGTCCCCTAGAACTTAGAACTAGTTAAACCTAACTAACCTAAGGACATCACAAACATCCATGCCCGAGGCAGGATTCGAACCTGCGACCGTAGCGGTCTTGCGGTTCCAGACTGCAGCGTCTTTAACCGCACGGCCACTTCGGCCGGCGTATATCGGCAACACCTGCCGGCAGCTGAGTTTTTCAATTACTTAACATTTATTCTAGAGAAGCTGCACGGTCATCAACGATATCTGTTCTTTCGAGAAGAGTTACTATCTTTATATATGTAGGTTCTATATTGTTTAGTTGAGGTTCGTTATAATGTTCATAAGTATATTATCGGTGTGCCTCAAGCGAGACAACTTTAGCTGAATAAGCTTAGTGTGACCAGCAAATATGGCTGACTGATGTTCCGTACAGATTTTTTTCGGTTGATGTAACAATTGTGTAATTTATTGTGACGGATTTTTTTTCGGCTGATGTAATAATTGCCTAATTTTCTGTGACGGAAACACCTGAATATCGGTAATTACACTTGTAGTACCTTTCCTGTTAATAAATTAGCTGTTTAATTCTCTGTGCGGCTGGTCCCGGCGGAGGTTCGAGTCCTCCCTCGGGCATGGGTGCCTGTGTTTGTCCTTAGGATAAGCTTATGGACTGATGACCTTAGCTGTTAAGTCCCATAAGATTTCACACACATTTTTGTTTAATTCTCGAGTTCCGAGGTTTCAGCACTACCAACGTAACACACGTTAGAAACAGTGGGTTCTCTGGCGCCTCGAGAGTTAATGAATTATGTGCCAAATATTATTCCAAAAAGTATGCATTCGTACATCTGCGTGTGTCTGCCAGTGCTGGAAGAATCCTAACGAGAAACGCAGCAGGAGCCCCAAGGGAGCGGTCATTACACTGGGCAGAGCCTGCGAAAGCCATCCGGACGATCCTGCGTTGACGCATGCGCCGCCATGTGTGTGTGTGTGTGTGTGTGTGTGTGTGGTTTTGGGGGAGGGGACTGCGTGAGTGGCTGGTGTATGTCTGCGCACGCTTGCCAGCGCTCGCATACATATGCCTGTGTGTACTGTAGCGCAATACACATAGAATATTAATGTAATTCCGGGACCGCATTTTGCCTGCCTCAAAGAGAATGCTATATGCAGGAGAAATGGACAGGCCGCCTGGCGGCCTACTTTACAGAAGACAGACATCCTCCGTGCCGGCGCTTCGTCTGCACGCACGATAACGCTCTTCCCAGCCTTGTTGCCGTACGCAGGCCTCTTCCGTCACGAACAACAGACGCGATAGCGTCGACGGCGCCTCTGTCACGTCACTGCTATCGTGACGCTCCTCGACAGAGTATTTTGACAGAACGCCACGCGTTGCAACCAGACTGGCTAGCCGTGTCTAGAAAGGCGAACGTTAGACACCCCACACTGGACTCCCATTCGGGAGGACGACGGTTCAATGCCGCGTCCGGCCATCCTGATTTAGATTTTCCGTGATTTCCCTAAATCGCTCCAGGCAAATGCCGGGATGGTTCCTATGAAAGGGCACCGTCCTTCTCTAATCCGATGAGATAGATAACTTCGCTGTCTTCTCTCCTCCCCCCAACAACCCAACCCGTCAGACACCCAACGGGTGACGAGGTCGACTTCTGCTAGGAACACTGTCAGAGTTAAAATACGGTGTAGTGAAGAAAACAAAAAATTGAAGTGTTGGGAAGTGGGTATGCGCTATGGCTATGAACAACTATCCTTTTCAGCAATTGTGGCGCTGCTCAGTTGTTACCATTCTTGGAAGGAAGTTGTACATTATGCAGCAGCAGGCACCGTTGGGAATACAGACTAGATGTTTTCGTAGATACCCCCTTTGAAAGCCGTAGGCAGCAAAAGTGGATAGTAAATATCATTACAATGAAATGAATACCCCTAACTGCGTACAGGCGTTGATATAAGTCAACGGGAACAGTTGAAGATGTGTACCCCTACCAGGACTCGAAACCGGGATCCCCCGCTTACATGGCAGACGGTCTATCCATCTGAGTCACCGAGCCGGCCGGGGTGGCCGAGCGGTTCTAGGCGCTACAAGTGAAGGCTGTTTCACAAACCTTTTCACTTTTGTGGTTGAAGAGAGTGCTGTTGCTAGTGTATGGTGGCTACGACGAGATGAAACAGTTCCCTCTAGAATTTTACAGTGCAGGAGAAAGGCCTGGGATATTACTACAGCTTTTCCCCGTACGTCACGCAAATAAAAAATACATATTATCATGTAGTTCTGAGAGAAACTTTGACAGTAAAACTGAGATAAGTTAATAGCTAAATTAAGTTAATGATTGCTATCAAAATACGTAATTATCAGATTACCGCGTATTAACATGGTGAGACACGACATTGGTCCAGCCATTAAACTAACTGCCACGTCATTGTTCGAAGGTAACTGACTGATCAACCTAACATGATTCTTACATAAAAAATGTACGTAAGAAATGAAAAGAAATGAGCTGCAACTCGATCTCAGGGTGGTTCTGCTTAGCGATATTGAATAGGTAACGAGAGAAAACTTAATGTGTTTGGTCGTTCTACACTCGAACAACTCGTCATCTTTTTCTGGTCTCTGAAAAGAAAGTTGCAAATATTCGTGCAAAGTAATGTTATTATCGAGGGATATGATCAGGTCTGATCGTGCAATTATATTCCACTTACACATTTCCAAAAAATATCCTATATTTTATCAAAAGTTACGATATATAGAAACATGTGTGCTCACTCTGCAGCAGTCAGACAAAAACAGACCTCACAGAATGGCGACAATAAATGAAATGCAGTATAATTTGTTTTACAGCAAAAAATGTATACAGTTCATTTCTGTTGGGCCTCTTTAACAAAAACCTCTGACCAAATGTTTTTATTGCGATTTTAATCACAAAACATATTTTACATAGGAAACAGAAACAGGAATTCACTCCATATCACCGTATTGTTTCTGTTGGTATATTTTCATCTCACATTTTTGACGGTTATGAATTTACATAGGGACAATGTACTTACGTATTTCGTGGCTGCTGTATATCACACTATAGAGAGCGACAGCGAAGTCCGTCCTCTGGTCGCCGAAACAACCCATTCTCCAGTTTTCGTCCGCCGTTAGCAGGCTTGCCTCGCCGACGTTTCCTCTTTCGCGAATTCTTCGTCGGTCGATGCTGGGACTCTCCAGGAAGTAGGCAGTATTGGGGAAAGAGGTGGCGCTGGAATTGCGGCGGCTCGCAGACAATGGTTGCGACAGTCCAGGAGGACGGGAATGAATGTTAAACACGCAACGCTGCCCGCCACGGGGACGACAAATTATTGAAAATCGATGTCTCGCCGCGGTCCAGTCGCCCGGCTAACCCAGGAGCGTCGAGAATACGCAGCGGGCTAGGGGCGGCACCGGGGTAAACGTCGGCGATCACGTTTCTGCGAGACGTAGCAGTGCACGATTTTGTTGCGGTACAGCTTAGTAACAGTGAAAGCGGTGGCCCCCCCCCTTTTTTTTTAATCCTCACACGCCTTTTCAGTAGAATAGCAGGATATCTATGACCAAGACGGCAAGTGATGTCGTCCAAGTAACCAAGAACATCAGAATCACGATGAGACGTCCTCAACCATTTTTGCTCCAGAGCCATTTCTGACACTGTAGACAACACTTCGCGCCACTTATGTACCAATCTTATTTTTAATTGGTAACCTACATAAATGACGTCATGAGTCAAAAAAATAGTTCAAATGACTCTAAGCACTATAGGACTTAATATCTGAGGTCATCAGTCCCCTAGACTTGGAACTACTTGAACCTAACTAACCTAAGGACATGACACACATCCATGCCCGAGGCAAGATTCGAACCTGCGACCGTAGCAGCAGCGCGGCTCCGGACTGAAGAGCCTAGAACTGCTAGGCCTCAGCGGCCGGAGTCATGAGTCCTCAATAAAATAGCTATAATAAGGCGCGATAAGTTGGTGTACCCCCCCCCCCCCCCCCCCCCAGTACTGATCGTTAAAAGGCAGCACTATTCAGAATACTTGGTTGCGACAGTTCTGTTTCATATTTCTGCCAGCCTCAGCGACCCCAAAGTTGTCACTGTAACTGCTTGACGAATTGTCGATTATGTTCGTGTGAGCAGACGAGCAATAGAATAATAAGAGCAATTTTTTTAAATGCATTATGCAATGTGAGACACAACCACATAGGTTTATTAAATTTTTGGATGTTATTTTGTTTCTAATTACTGCGTTGTGTTACAACAGCCTTGATTCAGCATCGTATTGCTTGCTACGAGACTCGCCAGGTTAGCCGAAGGCGCTAATGCGCTGCTTCCTGCACTCGGGTAGGTGCACTGGCCCGGGGTCGAATACGCCTGGCGGATTAACGACGATGGCCGGTGTGCCGGCCAGCTTGGAGGTGGTTTTTAGGCGGTTTTCCACATCGCACTAGGTGAATACTGGGCTGGTCCCCATGTCCCGTCTCAGTTACACGACCCTCAGATATTTGAAAACGTTTGCACTATTTCATGGCTTACACTAGACGCAGACCGTACTTCCGTCCCGGGGAGTGTGGGATCGCGACAGGAAGGGCATCCAGCCACCTTCCGGCACTAACATCGCCAAATCCATAGCAACAAGGCCGACCCTGCGTTGAAGTGGGGCAAAGGCCCACGAAAATGATGATGATTGCTTGCTACGAAATAACGACTACTGACAGATTGTGCTGAAATTAGAAATAATGTCACATGGTTTTCCTAACAATGCTGTCATGGCCACCTGGTAAGTGCATCCACTAATCCGTAATTCTCCTGTGTCAAAATATATACTATAACAGCTCATAGGTACCACGCCTGTGAGTTGTCAGTACTGGAAGACAGACAATGAAACGTTCCCCCTCTCATATCCTCTAACCTCGCACTGGACACCCTGCTAACCCTTCTGCCCATGAGCTGCCAGAATTTCTTGGCTCGCGATTGAATTCGGCGTCAATTAAAATAAAGCACATCTTAAAATTTTCTCTCTCTCTACAAGAATTTGTGTCTTACAGCGCAGGAAAACTACATTCTTAAGTGGCTCTTAAAGTTAGCTGACGATTCGAAAACACGACCGAGAACCGCGAGTGCTCGATTCGGGAGGCAGTTTGACGACCACTGTATTAGACGGTCATAGTGAGGAAGATGTCAGATGGAAATTGTCCCGAACGATGTAAGCTTTCTAACATCACAGCACTACCTTGATGTCAAATAATGATATGGATTTATGTGATACGCATTTATGACAACGTGATTATGAAAACCGTGTGACATTATTTCTAATTTCTGCAAAGTTTGGCGGCATCCCGATGGGTCGCTACTGTCAATACAGAGATCAGTCTTTTAGCTCTGATGTCAACGAATTTCTCTTTAAACACAGCTAAATATGAAACTATATCATCCTAAAGTCATAGAAATTATAAAACGTAAACTGCATAATTTCCCAGTGTATTAATGTGGTAGAAAAAATACCCTTTAGTTCCGGAACGAATTGGTGGCAAATACCACATAGTTGCACTAAGTTTCAGACACAACTGTGTTTTCCTCAAAATAGATATGGCGTAACTCGACTAGGGTCGCAGCATACTTTCTCAGAAGCTCACACTAAGATCTGAGGGGACGCGGCATTTGTGGTCATCCGTTTCTTGGCACACGAGCGGCCGTATACAGGAGTGAACGGCGACTGGGTCAAGCTGACATTTTTCAGGTCTCTGTGGTTGGAGACAGTACAGAAGCCGGCCGGGGTGGCCGAGCGGTTCTAGGCGCTACAGTCTGGAACCGCGCGACAGCTACGGTCGCAGGTTCGAATCCTGCCTCGGGCATGGATATGTGTGATGTCCTTAGGTTAGTTAGGTTTAAGTAGTTCTAAGTTCTTGGGGACTGATGACCTCATAAGTTAAGTCCCATAATGCTCAGACCTATTTGAACCATTTGAACAGTCCAGAAAGTCTTCGATGTTCTGCTGAGGAGGTGGTTATGATGGTGAAAGGGAAATTAGACTCTAGCCTGCTTACTGGTCTGCTATTTATTGCTTCTTCACAAGTTTGCAATGAACATACAGAAGAGCACGGACACTAGTTTATAAACACATAGATGACGCTTACTAGATTCTCCAGCCACTTACCAAAACAAACGGCCACCGCGGCCTATAAATTCTAGGATTCGAGTACCATAACGTCTAGTACTACAGGCCATGAACCATGGAAGCGCCAGGTTCCATTGCTCAAGTCAAATCCCTAGGTTGAAATACTCGTCACAGTGAACGTGACATATACAGATACATGTAGACAAATGTACGACGGAAACCAATAACCCTGGTGCAGAGGTACGTACAGGAAAGCTTTGCAAGTCCTTCTTAATGTACAAATTTAACCGAAGATGCTCACTTACATAGCATTTGCTCTAGAAGGTTGGTCACCCGATTGTGCTCGATTTGAAACCCTTCTCGGTCTGCCAATCAGCTGGTCGCTGAAACTCTCGAACTCTGCTTTGCTTGGCGTTCGGGGGTCTCAGAGTATGGCATTTAGGGCTATTTGCTTACAGATGTGTTGTGACTGCGGCGCTTCGCACCTCCTATTTGCAATCGGTGAACGTGGAATTCTCAATGCGTATGACCTCTTAATGGATTGGCGAAAGCAGTTTGCACTGTATATCTCTACGTAAGTAGCAAAGCTTACAGCTAATATTCATATTTAGATGATTTTTCTTTTTTTTTCTGGCAGCTCTTCGTGATTCGATCGTTATACATGTAATCTTTCTGCAAAAATATTGCCTGTATGTGAGAAAACTGAAAATATTGATACCCAAACTTTCTCCTCATGTAATGTGTACTTTACATGTCGTATTCAGTTGATGAGCAAAGCTGACTGTTGTCTCGCGCTGTGTTGCGCATGTGAGCAGTGTCGTGAAATAAAACTTTTTAAACCTCATGAAATGCAAAATTTGAAGCAAAGAAAATGAATCTAATTAAATGCCAAAAGACGTGCAACGTTTGACTTGGGATATCCACACAAATAAATTATTGCTCTTCTCGAAGAAAATAACTGTTTGAAATTGCCAACGCTGTTCATTGAAATGAACCTGCTTTCTAGCACGGCACCTGACAATCCCGACTACACGTTGTTTGCTCAAGACTGCAAAATGAGATCTGCTCTGAAATAAAAGCGACTTTAGTCCTTCTCAGCATACTATTTTTTGTGACTGGAGTATTGACGTTCTGAAAGAAAATACAAATCAGCAGATGCAGCAGCCAAAGGAAAATAACTACTCGTTACTAATTTCTTTAGTTTTGCTTGTCAGAAACAACCTGTGACTTCGTGTGACGTAAGGCGCAATGCACACACGACAAAAAGTTCAAAACTTTACTATAAATCATAGAGTCGTCTTGAAAAATTATAGATTATTGACAAAATGTACTGCACCGCATAAAAAACCCTAACAATCTCGAAATTTTCTCATTACATAAATTACAGACGTCTCAATAAGTTGCTTCATATGTGACATAATGAAAACAGAGGTCAAACTATCAGCAATCATAAAAGTTATAAGTTACCTGATGGACAAAGATTTCCTTCAATTAAGAGTACTGACAAACAAACATTTCATTCTTGCTCATGCCTTCGTTACCTTTAAAATTCCTCCAAAGTCTTCTTCACCAATATAAAGAACGAGAAAGTATTATAAATGAGTTTTCATCTCCATAATAAAGTATCCAAATAGTTTCTCCAAGATTCATAAATAACAGATATCGTTTTCCGAAAATCTCAACTGCTCGCTGCTATGACTCAAATCAGAATACCCCAGGGCTGCACAACTGACTGACTAGCAAGTCAACCTCAGATAAAAACTAAATACAGAGTCAAGGATCTTATTCACTACTCATACAGTATGCTTTGTCCCAGTACATTAAGGGAAATTATTTACAATAGCAGAAAACATATGAGAACCTTACAAACATACCACTAACATCTATAGAAGACTAGTGTTCTTTGCTCTCTTTTTTATGTTCTCACTTTCTTCTCATCTGGGAACACCAATTTGTCGAGAAATTGGTCAACAAAAGTTTGAATTTCATCTACTTTTCAATAATTTATCCTTTCCTTCGGTGGAGTAATTTTCATTGTTGTCGTAGCCATTCTTTGTTGTTTGGACGTTCTGGGTACCTTCAGCTTTGAATATTTTTGCTTGATTATTGCTGAATTTGTACTGAAGACTGAGTACATCCTGTAGTCCTGATGGAATACCCGGTGAAAGATATTTTGCAACGAAATCTAGTCGTACTTCAGTAGCTTCAAGAGGGAAGTCTTTGCATGCCTGGCTTGACTGGTACGCAGCGGTAGACGGTGAGCAGTGACGCTTTGGTCGGGCGCCACTTCTTCGGGTCTATCATGTTCCCCTCTGGGGGCAAATAGCCCGAGATAATCCGCCGTTATTTACAACTTCTGAGTAGTTATAGTTGTATTTTACAGCGCAGTAAAAGGCGGGGAGAAGGGTGCATCCGCACATCACGACGGAACAGTTTCTTCAAGGGGAACAGTGAGACTCATTCGTTTAAGGCAGTCGTCGCAGAAAACCAATTGCGGCGGGAAAAAGTTTTACAACTCATAACGCACGACGGACTGAGAGGTGGGAATCGTCACTCTTATGCTCAGGGGATAAGAGCAGTAAATCTCCAGCGGGAGACAGTTACACCCTGCCATCCACAAAGTTTCCGCAATAATTTATTAGCAACTGATTTATAATACTTGGATTTTAGTCCAAACCATCATCATCAAAGTTTTCGCGCACATGCAGATGGCCAAACTACTGCCTCTTCTGAAGTGAATTTCTTTTCTTCTTTGTTCCGTCTTTAAAACTACGGAAGTTAATATTTCACAGTGAATAAACATTTTCCAGAGACCCTCTGAATGAAAACTTTTAATCACTTCATGTGATTTCAACAAACTTTATCTTCGATGATAGTATTGCACGATAGCTGTCATGTTTGAAAACTATGTATCTGTATCTATTTTATTTCTCGATTTATTACGGTTTTATATCTTATTTTATTACGCAAATGTTTTCGTCATAACATCATATTCGCCATATTTACATCCCAAATGAACACAGCATTAGCACCTCATATTTTGTCGTACTTGTATTTTTATTCAAGGAACAGTTGACTACTTTGCCAGCAACTTTATTTAAATGTTGATTCCAAGTGCTATTAAAAAACTGATCTAATGAAAAAATATTCAGTCGCTTGTACTAGCGAACACCACAATTCAAAAGAGAATCAAAAGACGCTTCTGACAAAAAGGCATAAATGATTCTTTAAATAATATTGAACGATAATTCGTCATTTAACGTGAGAGCACTTGCGAAAGGATATTAGCATACTTACTGATAGATATTGTCTGAGTGTTGCAGAATGTTTATAATATGTTTGTATGTTTGTAATATTAGTTTAGTGCGAGGAAGTAGTCAAGACGAGTCACATCATGTCTAGAGCGATGTATTTTTGGTGCGGATGGGCTTCAGCTAGTGGAAAAGCTGATGGTAGCGGAACACTACGGGAGTCAAGTAGTGCCTAGCACCTCTCGTGGGAAGAACTCAGGGCAGCTTGTTGTAGCTGGGATTCACAGTCATAAAAAACTTTTTGAAGGACATCGTCTTAACGCTAGTGACTGTTATAAGTTTTTATTACACACTATTGCAATTTCGGCATTAGGCCACTATGAACTAATGCATTGTGACTAGTGATGGGTTAACGAACATGCGCATTTACAGATTATGTTGTTTTACGGCGTTTGAATGCGTGTGCTTGCACTATGTAACCACGACACGAATGTATTTAACAGGATTGACGACGACATACAGTGTGTCAGCTTACATTATGTTGACATGGCTTAAAGCCGTAATATCACTTGATAATGGCCTAAGGCCGAAATTGCAATAGTGTGTAATAAAAACTGATAACAGTCACTGGCGTAAAGATGATGTCCTTCAAAAACTCAGGGGAGCGATTCTGGACTCTTGTGGCGAGTTCTGGAAGAAGGCAGGCCTACGTAGAGCAACGTGCACGATTCAGTCGTATAGGTGGTTGTTTCTGGCGGTAAATGAAAGCTGTAATAGTCTAACTTTTGAAGGGACTTCATATTTAGAGAGGTCTGAATGTGCTCCAGAGTATGACAAAACTCTTTACCGCTTGATGTACGGAATAGAGAACAGAGCGTAGGTTACTAGTCTTCGTATAGCGTGTGTTAATTTGTGAATCATCATGCTGAACTGTGAACTATTTTGAAATGGAGAATCTCTCGTATATTGTGATCACAAAATGGACTTAGTTTTAGCGTATCATCGCTGACTATTTAGCTTGGGGATTTTGCTATCATTCTCGTAATACTCTCAACGTAACTTTACGACATTTGATAAGGGTATCTTTTGTTTGTATTTTAAAGAAATATCGTAGGACCACTTCCCGTTTGTTTGAAATGTAGTTTCTTGAATAAACATTATCCAGTATAATTCTCTGTCGTCTACCTCAATTACAGACACTAGAATGTAATCCCTTTTCTTAAATTATTCGTTTACCTTTTATTTTACGTTTCAGTGCACTTTATTAACACGCAGTTCTAGCCAATGCATAGACTATTTGAGTGCAAGATCGCAGCTACAGGTTTTTATCAGCAGTGAACTAACTGCGGGACATCAAAGCAGACGTGCGTGGCTCAACCCTACGAGTGCATCGAGCTATTCTTTTAAACAGAGCCGTGCGTAGCCCAAGTACCTAAAGTATGAGTAGCCACAGGTACTGAAGTCCCGTTTTCGCTTCTTTTTTGTATATCAGGGCTAGACTGAGTAACTGCTGTGGAGATTTTGATACGATCTTGGTATTCCCAGCACCAATATCTTACCAGCACCTATAACGAAAACAAGCAAGAATCTTTGAGATTCTCGATTTCCAGGATACACACAGTCAAGTTTGCACGGAACCCTCAGGCGCGTCTTTTTTTTAAACGGTCAACCTTGTTCGAACATCTAGATCAGTACCTACAAGCAGGTCATAATGGATTTAAGATTTACAATAATTTGTAGAGTTGTTTGAAGAAAGCAAGGCATTTCAATGTCAGTGACTGCTCCATACTTTTAACGTCATCATCAGAGAACGAGTTCCCGTTATTAGAGACTACCCAGAGGCAAAGCCGGTGCGGCAGTTCGCAGCAGATTTCTGCGAGTCTTCCAGCGATTGTGGCATGCACTCCACGTTCAGTTCTGCTGGAATACGCGTAATTTAGTCCCAAGGTGTTTCGGAGAAGTCAGTTGCTTGTCTATAACCTCACAAGAACAGGTCCCTCACTAACGGCATATGTTGAAAACTATGACTTCGAAACGCTTAAACCAATGATAATTTTTTTGTCTGTTCCCTAAATGTTACGGCGCAGTGTACAGATTTCCCATAATGTTTCATTTTAGACAGTCTTTCGCAAGCAACGAAGATTCTAAGAGAAAGATAATTGTAATGCCTGCTTGGCACTTAAAAATATTGCCTACTGCATTCACCATGGCATTTGTTATTCCATCACGTGCGAAAAATACATTTCTCACTTTCTGATTAAATTAAAATGGTACTGTTGCTGCGTATTGTCAGAGCTATATATAAAACAAACGTATTGAAACTGTGATTTCATCGCGGGGAACGTTTAATTACTAAGACAAGACCGGAATTATTCTCATGTGGCTGTCAGATTAAGTTGCACGAGTTATTTTATTATTGACGTTAATAAAATGCAGACCAACCTTAAAGGGAATATAGCGCTTTAAACATATTTTGGAAGTTTCGACTCTCACGTTAAAATTTTTAGAACAACATTCCTCTAATAATAGCTGTTCTACAGTATAAGCGTTCATACAATGAATTCTTGCGTTGGTGTGGATAATCAGTAAATAATTTTATGTAAGTAAAACGGATAACTTTGAATCAGTGATGTAGATGTAGTTACTTGACAAATAGATCTTGTTACAGATTAGGTAATTTGTTTCTTGATTCTTACTTTGTTAGAAAGTCCAAATGATTTATTGATATTTTCTCAATAGACAAACTATTGAAGGCACACGTGACAGTATTCAAGATAATTAAACGGCTAGTTTTTAGACATGTTGTTTATTTTGCTTGCTATAGACCACAACAACAACAACAACAAAGGCATTCGAAAAGAAATCAATCTGTGACAGCAGATAATGCACCCAGACCGTAGTTAAAATTTGTGATTTGTTAGGGTCTCCAGTCCGACGTCTGGTTTGCTGCAGCTCTCCATGCTACTCAATCCTGTGCAAGCCTTTTCATCTCCGAAAAACTACTGCAATTTACATCCTCCTGAATCGACTTAAGATGTTCATATCTTGGCCTCCCTCTACGATCACATCCCTTCTCTTAGTCAAGTTGTGACACAACTTTCTTTTCTTCCCAATTTCAATCAGTTCCTGCTGATTAGTTACACGATCTACCCACCTAATCTTCAGCATTCTTCCGTAGTACCACATTTCAAAATTCTCTATTCTCCTCTGGTCTAAACTGTTTACCGTCCGCGTTTCACTTGCATACATGGCTACAATCTAGACAAATGCCATCAGAAAAGACTTCCTAACACATATATGTGTTTCATGTTAAGAAATTTCCCTTCTTCAGAAACGTTCTTATTGCCATTGTCCGTCTACATTTTATATCCCCTCTACTTCTGCATCATTAGTTATTTTGCTGCCCAAATAGCTAACATCCACTACTTTTAGTGTTTAGTCCCCTAATCTAATTCCCTCAGCATCACGTAGCTTACTGTTTGGCTTATACCATAACACAATTACTCTGGCGACCATTGTGGACATAAATAGTTTAGTATCCTATCTGGACCGTAGAGCTGATGTTATAGTTTGGTCAAAGAAGATATGTCTTAACTATGAAGTGATGGCTGCCTCGGCGCACAGCTAAGTTTTTCTGTATTTGTGTAAACGTGATATGGGAACCTGACACTCATATAATTTTTTGGTCAAATTAATACACTAGCACTTATCCCATACTCTGGGAATAACAAACATAAGGATGACTGGGTGTTGTGTGTTGTCCTTAGGTTAATTAGGTTTAAGTAGTTCTAAGTTCTAGGGGATTGATGACCATAGATGTTAAGTCCCATAGTGCTCAGAGCCATTTAACAAACATAAGTAGTATCAAATTCCAGCATTTCACCATGAATAACGTACATATTTTTTGTTGTTTCGTTCGAAACAAAGTCACGAGCTCTGAAGCATCTGAAGTTACAGCATATACCGGACATTGTTTTCTCTTCGTCACTGGTTGTCGTATTTCACTACATGTTTCTTCTCGCTATGCATGAAAACTCATCCTGCACTCATCTGTGCGCAAAGGAGACAGAACCATTCCCTTCGCTTTTCGAAAGAAATGAAGTGCTGCCGCAGCGCCCTTATCTTGTAAATGATCTTTGCCATAAATTATTTTTACCCCACGTCGCCCTTTTTCCACCCTCCATCCAAATGGGTTTCACCTCTGCGTCATTACTCGTACTGGAGAACTCATATGCGACTATCCCCACACCGCCTTTAAGGCGATTCGAAATTTTGCCCCCTCAGGGCGCGTGGCCTCGTAATCACACAGCTCCGACAAACGCGCAGATATTAAAGACGGGCTTACTTGTTTAATAGCGTCGAGTCGCGATGTCAGGAACAAGGGATCATGCTTAATTAAAGGCCAGGCCGTAAGGGAGAAAATGTGCTTCCTCTCTCGCTCAGTCGGGATGGCATCGAAGGAGAAAAGCAGATAGTGGGGGCGGAGGGAGCGACGGTTTTCACGCTTCGCGGAATAAATAACGTGGTCTTCGGCCACCGCCTTCGTGAATGTATTGTAGGGGAGGGCTGGGGGAGGCATTAATCCACGTCTCTTTTGATGGGCTGTTGAAAGGTCTTTTCATACAGCTGTCGCAGGTAGTCGATAGAGAAGTTCAAGCCTGTTCATAGCTGTGCGTTCGTTTTCTCTTCGCTCTCATCTCTGTATCTAATTACCCGAGAACGTTTCCATTGACGAGCGTGCTGAACAATGAACGTCATTCAGTTCGGCTATAGGGAAGAAATGTGGTTACTTCGAAGCTACAGACAGCAGCTTTCTAATATCGTAGGTGCGCCGACGTTTTAATTTCGATAGAATGTTGTTACATTAAGAATGGTGCTATAACAGTAGTTTCAGCTGTGATGAACCACCATTTACGGTCACCTCTGTTACGTGCCTAACGTACAGGGTGATCGCTGTTCGAGCATTCGGTATAGTGAACGAACCAAGAAGATGTATTGTTAAGACAAGCAATTAGTCATATTTTTAGATTCTTCCGTCTTTTCTTGGTAGAGCAAATACATATTAACCGTTGAAGTACAAACAAAATTTTTTTTCTTCTAATATTTGTTGATTTGGAACATGTTTCCGGCTTATTGAGCCAGCCACAGGAAACAGCTGACTAGCGTCCACACGAGATATTAGTGCTTAGGAAAGCAGACAAAAGGAACAACAATATTTCAACCACACACACACACACACACACACACACACACACACACACACACATACATACATACATAATCTTTGGTGGTGACGTTAGGAGTGGTGCGTTAAATCGACAACTAATCGGTCATGTTAAGCACCAACCATATCAAACGATAGTTTTAAATTACAGTTTACAAAATGCCAAGCACAGCACATAACGAAACCACACAATATTGAAGTATGTAAGTCGTATAAATACAATCATTAATAAAAACAAAGTACGTGGGAATTTTGTTGCGGTACAAATTTGTGAATATAAATGTGATCATTGGTATTGAGGTCTGAGTGTGTGTGGGTGACTGAATGAGAAAGACTTACAAATATGGGAACAAATATTCCATTCACCCTAAAATGCAACAAACATGTGTAAACGATACTCTATATTACCATCGCAAGTATCACGGAAGAAGATAGTTTTGTACTCTTTGTAATCCCTCAGACGTTCCTCGTTACAGTATCATCTCTTTCAAAATAAAATAGAAGTACTTCTTCGTCGAGCGTTCTAGTAAGCATTGGACCTTTAGTAGAGTTGAATGTCTGACCGCTGTTAGCCGAACTTCATTGCAGAACAATACAGATCAGTGCTCGATAGGTTCGTGTTCTTAACCAAGAAACATTTGCTGTGTTGACCGGTGCTTGCTTTCAGCGCGGCCCGCTATAGCACTTGAACAGGATCTGATTTTAATCTAAGTGTTAATTAAGGCAGCGTTCACACGTTTACTGGAAGACTGAACTACAGAATTGCGGTATAGTGCAATAGGAATGATCTTAAAAACCAGAGCATGACCTATTACTAGACCTAGGCGAAAAAAACGAAGGTGATCTTTCAGCTGACACTGAAAAAAGAAAAGAAAAAAGCAGAGGGGGGGCGGGGGGAGAGAAAAAAATAGCTCCGTATAAAGATTTTACGAGGTGGGAAGTGGAAGCCTCTGGAAACACCATCACGCTGGCATACAATTAAAGAACCAGAAATCCTATCAGAAGCAGAAAAGATATCGCCAGCATTGGTAGTTCTTTTTATCCACCGGGCTGCATCATCCCCATTTTCACTTGCAGTATGCTAAGGCAGTTTTATATGAGGACTCTGTCTGCCAGAGTCTGCCCCAGTTTTTCTGGCTATCAGCTGTTTCGCTACACGATGCTGTGGTTTTCCCTCAAAATTGTCTCCGAAGATTCTGGCACAAAGCAGCATCATTAATAGTTTATGACCAAATGGACCTCGTCATGAGGCACAATGCTCCCGGCTTCGCTGACAAGTTAGAACACAACTCGAACCCGAGAGACTCTAACCACTTTTTGACAGATTGCCATTCGCTTTTGAGGACAGTTGAGGATACCTCACTTCAGACGATCGCGTAACTGGATGAGGCGTTGTTTATAACAGTTAGTTCATTTTCCCAATTCTTAGTCGTTGCCAAGGCTTTGACGTCCAAGTGAATGTGTTCAGTTGTGTGATTTATGCAATGATTTCAGAGCATGGTCCTACGCTTGGCTGAAATCACAACAGCTACCCCAGGTTGTGAAGCTCTTGGTCATCCTTATAGATGCTAATTAACGGCTGGTAAAAATTCAAGATATGCTCCCTGACCATCAGTTAGTGAATTAATTACCACATCTGAAGGTGGAAATAAGTTAATAAAGCAGTTAGTGTGTGTGTGTGTGTGTGTGTGTGTGTGTGAAATCTTATGGGACTTATCTGCTAAGGTCATCAGTCCCTAAGGTTACACACTATTTAACCTAAATTATCCTAAGGACAAACACACACACCCATGCCCGAGGGAGGACTCGGACCTCCGCCGGGATCAGCCGCATTGTCCACGACTGCAAGGGCCTTAGACCGCTCGGCTAATCCCGCGCGGCAGCAGTTAATGCACATGTTATAATAATTAGACGGCACTGATGTCATAACTTACAATATAAACATTTATAAGATCATGTGCCCGCGTTTGAAAAATGGTTAAAATGGCTCTGAGCACTATGGGACTTAACATCTGAGGTCATCAGTCCCCTAGAACTTAGAAGTACTTAAAACTAACTAACCTAAGGACATCACACACATCCATGCCCGAAGCAGGATTCGAACCTGCGACCGTAGCGATCGCGCGGTTCCAGACTGAAGCGCCTAGAACCGCTCGGCCACTCCGGCCGGCTCAGAAAAATGATTTCCAAGTACTTCTGAGAAACGGGCTAGCTTCAGATTAAAAATATATTCTCCTGAATTTCGCAGAAGTGCATCAATCTTTCATTGGTCAGAAAAAATTGATGGTTAGGTCGTCCAGTGACATCCAACGGTGGTATGGAACACTTTGACAGCTTTTTACGTTCAGAAAGAGTGAACTTTAAAATATATCTTACCACAATGAATTTTTCTCAGTGTACAGCTGTGCTCCGCGAAGGGAGACACGTAAACACGAGGTCAAGTAGATGTGTCTGCGTGTACGCAGTTCTTTTCTCTCAACAGTTGTTTCGAAAGGAGTATAATTTTTGCCGCTTGTGGTTCGTCTCGCGATAAAATCTAAATTTTGTTTGTTGGATGTATTCCAATCTCAGTTCCCCTCTAAAGCTCCCTCAAGTACCCTGGAAGCCATTCCAGAAAGCTATCACCCGGCTTCCACTTCTAGTCAGTGATTACCACATCCTCCTTTCCTGCTGATTCTACGAAGTATCTCTTCATAGCACTTTTTTTTTCTTTCAAAGCGGTCCCGTATTCAGGGAAAAGGCTTAGCGCAGCAGATTTGGGGAATCGTGCATCGCCGTTCTAGGCGAGATTCCAGTGGGTGTAGTTTTCCGTTGCCTTCCTCCGACATGTTACGACGTGTGAACTGTGCCTCTGTTTTCTTTGGATGACTGAGACGAGTGCTTCTGCGGTATAGTTTTGAAACTGTTCGATGAAGCAAAATGAGAGAATGAAAGCTGTTGCTTGCCCGTAGCCTACTCCTCTCGAATACTACCAAGGGGCAAGCCGAACTTAACGTCGCCCCATCTGATGGACGGAACACCCTCAACAGTCTTACACGCCCTCACTTCACGAGACACTACAGAGAGATTTGAAATTTAATGCAGGACATGGGTGGCGAGGAACGTTACGCTACCAGCTGTCCTCTCCTTGCCGGCCAAATTCCGGCAATGAAAACACCCCACTACTAGATCCGAGTCGAGCGCAATCTCTCAGGCACCCGATACCGACACGGATCTTATCAGTCAGTCCAATTTTGAAGACCCTACTGCAAAAATTTGTATTCCGTAGAAATATTGGAACACGTGAGGCAATACTGACCTTACGACTTATCTTAGAAGAAAGATTAACGAAACGCAAACCTACGTTTCTAGCATTTGTAGACTTAGAGAAAGCTTCTGACAATGTTGACTGGAATACTCTCTTTCAAATTCTAAAGGTGGCAGGGGTAAAATACAAGGAGCGAAAGGCTATTTACAATTTGTACAGAAACCAGATGGCAGTTATAAGAGTCGAGGGACATGAAAGGGAAGCAGCGGTTGGGAAGGGAGTGAGACAGGGTTGCAGCCTCTCCCCGATGTTATTCAATCTGTATATTGAGCAAGCAGTAAAGGAAACAAAAGAAAAATTCGGAGTAGGTATTAAAATCCATGGAGAAGAAATAAAAACTTTGAGGTTCGCCGATGACATTGTCATTCTGTCAGAGACAGAAAAGAACTTGGAAGAGCAGTTGAATGGAATGGACAGTGTCTTGAAAGGAGGATATAAGATGAACATCAACAAAAGCAAAGCGAGGATAATGGAATGTAGTCGAATTAAGTCGGGTGATGCTGAGGGAATTAGATTAGGAAATGAGACACTTAAAGTAGTAAAGGAGTTTAGCTATTTGGGGAGCAAAATAACTGATGATGGTCGAAGTAGAGAGGATATAAAATGTAGACTGGCAATGGCAAGAAAAGCATTTCTGAAGAAGAGAAATTTGTTAACATCGAGTATAGATTTAAGTGTCAGGAAGTCGTTTCTGAAAGTATTTGTATGGAGTGTAACCATGAATGGAAGTGAAACATGGACGATAAATAGTTTGGACAAGAATAGAATAGAAGCTTTCGAAATGTGGTGCTACAGAAGAATGTTGAATATTAGATGGGTAGATCACATAACTAATGAGGAGGTATTGAATAGGATTGGGGAGAAGAGGAATTTGTGGCACAACTTGACAAGAAGAAGGGACCGGTTGGTAGGAGATTCAGAAGGACGTAGGTTGCAGTAAGTACTGGGAGATGAAGGAGCTTGCATAGGATAGAGTAGCATGGAGATCTGCATCAAACCAGTCTCAGGACTGAAGACCACAACAACAACTGCAAAAATACAGCCGGCCGTAGTGGCCGATCGGTTCTAGGCGCTACAGTCTGGAACCGCGAGACCGCTGCAGTCGCAGATTCGAATCCTGCCTCGGGCATGGATGTGTGTGATGTCCTTAGGTTAGTTAGATTTAAGTAGTCGTAAGTTCTAGGGGACTGATGACCTCAGAATTTAAGTCTCATAGTGCTCAGAGCTATTTTTTTGCAAAATTACATCACTAACACATTGATTCTCCTGTGCTCCGAAAGTCAATGACTCGTTTCCATAGAAATCCATCATGTTTGGTACGTCCGTCGGACTTTATTTTGCTTCCAAGCTAGCACAATTCCTTTACTTCGTCTAGTATGCTGTACCTAGTTTTGATGTAAATTTCATCGCAAATCTCATTTCTGCTACGCCTCAGTACTCCCTTCTTCCTTAGGTTTACTCTCAGTCCATACTGTATTTTCATTAGACTGTTCATTCTATGCAACACGTATTTTAATTGTTTCTCAATTTCATGGAGGATAGCAATGTCATCAGCGAATCTCGTCCTTGATATCCCTTCACTCAGAATTTAAATCGCACTACTGAACTTTTCTGTAAATTGCCATTATTTCTTCTCCGATGCACACGTTTAACAGGGGGAAAATGACTGAAACCCTGTCCGATGCCCTTTTTAATCTGAAGATTTCTTTCTTTGGTATTCGATCCTATTTCCCTTTTCTGTACATAGACATTTACAAATAAGTAACATGTTCACACTTCAACTACATAAGAGATACCTCCATACCGCTACTGTAGGTTCCGTCTCTCTCTCTCTCACTCACACACACACACACACACACACAGTCTACGGCGAGCTTCCCATCTCCGCGCAGGCATCGGCGTTCCGCTGTGCGATCAGCGCCCTCACCTTCTTTTTTCCTTTCCATCGCCTTTTTGTGCTGCTGTTGCTCCTCTGCTCGTACCAGTTGCAACCCCATTAAAGTAATTGATGGCCCTTCTATAGCCTGTGAAATTACAGGTTCGTGAAGACGTGTCGTTCTGGAGTAGGAGCACGCTCCGTGCTCCGGTAGCTGCTCGCCCAATCTATTTAACTCCTAACGTACTAAACGAATGGGCGCTGCGGGTATAGCAGACTAGGATTTCTTGCTCAATTATCAGCAAGACAGTTATTTTTTTAGAGTTACTGGTTTCCTCAGTTAACTATTTGCCTCAGCAACTCTAATAAAAGCTGCTGAACTCTTATTTAATGAGGTTATCTTGCGCCATTAATTTTTGACCAGACAGCCTACTGAAAACATCGTACAGAAAAATTTGAGACTTCGGGGATGAACCGAGGCCGCAGCTACAAGTATTATTCTAAATTACTTAGCCCTCTCAATGGTGTGAGTACATTATGAGAAAGTATAAGGAAACTATATGTTTAGTAGCAAATCCAGTGTTGCCAGAAATGTGTTTATTTGGTGCAGATTCCAGCCTCTTAGCCCGGTAATATTACTGTGAAGTGGTGTGTATTCGCTGTTCTTGGTACCTGTTTTGGGAACTCGTTAGCTGAGTATGTTTGATTTGCTAATAAACAAAATACTTAGCAGTATGCGCTTTCAATGTTGATACGGTGGTAATAACAAGTACAGATTAATCAGAATTTCAGAAACACCCTTTGTAACAAATGCATATGTTACTGCGGTAAGGGGTTGCTGATACTTGATCATGCAACTAGAAGACCTTAACTATTGGAATGTAATAATGACTGAAGATGAGAAATTGTCATTTTATAAATTTCTTGATGCAGTCGCAGATGTCAACGATTTCCAAGCAAAATGGACAAATTTAAATTATATCTGTCTTTGAATTGTTAAAGGTGACAGTGAACTTTATATGCTATGGCTTGGAAGTAATATTTACTGGGATGCGAAAAGTAATCAAGACAGAAATATCAGCGCTAGATCCGCAATCAAAATTCCTGAGAAGACTTCAGGATGAAGCATATTTCATTACTGGGCTGTTTGCCGTTGCACGAACAGGAATTCTTGCTGAAGAAGAAGCACAGTCGTTTGCATCTCAGAGACAATAAAGGGATGGCAGCATGTGATTCTGCAGACGATGCTGTGTAGACTACAATGGGCAGTGTCGGGGAGAAATCCTTGGAGGCAGAAAACTGTCTGACGCCACGCATGGGCGTTAATAACAGGTTTTCTCTCTCATAAGCCGGCACCTGTGTTTATTCAGTCATTTGTGAGAGGGGCGTAAATAAATACGGGGAAAAAGAGCTGAGGGCTGTTCTCGGAGACAGAACAAATACACCCGGGCCGTTTTGGGCATAACTGCAATGTGTAACTTAGCTGTTGTCTCGACAGCTGTAAGGGGAACGCCGAGACCTCGTGACCCTGGCGGAGATTCTAATGACAGACGGGCGCTAGGTTCCGCTTCACCGACTGCCTTCTGCATCCAGCCCATCCACCGACTAACGCCTCCTTTCTTTGTTCCTCTCACACGCGCGTGCGCGATGTGTGTATCGCGTCTGCGTTGGTGGATGGGTTACTGTACAGTTGTGTCGAAATATCTCTGATAAGCAGCTGATTGATGATATTCGTTAATTTACTGTGCACATTAACAAATATGAACGATGAAATGTTGGAGGTATTGTACAAACTCGGATACGATACAGAACGTAGCTTGCCGGGTTAATAACTGATTATCAGCTAGTAATAAAACGAATCCACGTAGAATAGCAGTGATGCAAGGTAAATAGAAACGCAAGGCACTGATAAGGCAAAGGAACAGTATATGAGGAGTAACTGAGATGATGGAAGAACTGGAAAGAAATGAACCTACATCATTGATTACAGCTGTACGCAGGACATTAATCGAAACGTGAAAACCTGCTGCTTCAAGAAGTCATCTGTTACCTGAAGTATCTTCTTATGACAGAAGCACCAATGCGGAAAATTGTTCCATCGCAACCTCTAAACGTTCATTGTAACATTCTCCGTGCGTCTTTTAATAATACTTGTGATTCAATATGTGGATTTTATAAATATAAATGAGTCTTTGGAGTGACCTGTTTCAAGAAAATCTTGGCTTGCAGTCCGCGTAACTTCGAATAAAACACTCGAGTTTTTCGATAGCTGTCTCCGCCATTGCCATCAGGGATTAGTCACTGATTTTAAGTGGCGAGAGTACGCCGCGGTGGTCGCGCGGTTCTAGGCGCTCAGTCCGGAACCGTGCGACTGCTACGGTCGCAGGTTCGAATCCTGCCTCGGGCATGGATGTGTGTGATGTCCTTAGGTTAGTTACCCGTGAGCTTGTCTTCGCCTCGCTGTAAATGTGTCAAGGAACTGTTCACCTGGCAGATGACGGATTCGCCCCCTCCCATCGGCGTGATGAAGAAAGTTCAAATGGCTCTGAGCACTATGGGACTCAACTGCTGAGGTCGTTAGTCCCCTAGAACTTAGAACTAGTTAAACCTAACTAACCTAAGGACATCACAAACATCCATGCCCGAGGCAGGATTCGAACCTGCGACCGTAGCGGTCTTGCGGTTCCAGACTGCAGCGCCTTTGACCGCACGGCCACTTCGGCCGGCCATGAAGAAAGTATCGGGATTCATCAGACCATGCAGCGCTCTGTCATTGCGCCAAGGTCCAGTGCAGATGGTCACGTGCCTATTTCTGTCGTAGTGGCCGATGTCGTAGCGTTAAGTTGGCACATCCATGGGTCGTCGGCTGCGGAGGGTCTTCGTTAGCAGTGTTCGGTGCACTGTGTGATGTTGGTTCCACCACAGTTCGCCGCCTGTTTTGTTTTACCAGTCTGCCCAACCTACGAAGTCCGACGTCTGTAATAAGGGTTGGCCGCCCAACCCTACGACTTCTGGACGTGGTTTCACCTTGGTTTCTCTAAGCATTGAAGACACTCATCACAGCACTCCTCGAACACCCGACAAGACGTCCAGTTTCCAAAATGCTCGTGCCGAGCCTCCGGGCTATCACAATCTGCCCTCGGTGAAACTCAGATAGGTCGCGCGCCTTCCTCATTATACACACGGACAGCACGCACACTGATACAACATGCACCTTGCGTGTGTCTGACTAGCAGTCATTCTTCCCCAGGTGGCGCTGCTTTCGCCTGGACGCGTTTTTATCAATAGGTTGTCGGTGGTCATAATGTTATGGCCGATCAGTGTATCTAAATGTACAAATGGCAGCGGATTTCCAGATGACGTTTGTGTGACTACTTCTCATCAACAACATAACTTTGGTAGCTCCTAATAAGTGTATCACAATTTATTGGATGTGTGTTTCATCTTGAATTTGCTTATGATTTTTTCTTCTTGGCTACTGTCTTAGACTGACGCGTTTTTATTCCAACCATCATTGCTGCTCGCAGTGCTTTCTAGACTACGGATATACATTTGTTAGAACTGAATAAAATAGAGAACTGTAAGCCTACAATTGTCCGCAGCTCGTGGTCTTGAGGTAGCGTTCTGGATTCCCAAGCACGGGGTTCCGGGTTCAATTCCCGGCGGTGTCAGGGATTTTTCCTGCCTCGGGATGACTGAGTGTTGTTGTGTCATCTTCATCATCATCATCATTCATCCTCATTACGGTCGGAGGAAGGCAATGGCGAACCACCTCCGCTAGGACGTTGCCAGGTACGGCGGTGAGGGTCTCGCGCATCGTCCACTACGCTCCTCGGAGTATGGGACCTCATCATCATCATCAAGTCTAAGATTATACATCGAATTTAAGTCATGGGACATGATATTATAGGGGACGGGGAATGTGAGCGTGCATGGTTTGGTTAAACTATGATCGTCCTAGGTTAATCCAGTAGACATTTGGGCACACGTGTGGCATTCATACAGGTCTTGACATTAGAAACAAATATCTATAAATACAAGAACGCTATAAGTTCTCTCTTTCAACTTGCACCCTGAGCCAGTCCATACAGTAATCTTTCTCTTTGAAATCATAAAATAATCTTCCTAATGTATGGCAGAGATATTGCAGATAAAAACTTCGTGACGTTCGATTCAGCAGCCTGCGAGACGGTTTAACACACTGATCCATATTTTGGCAGAAGTGAAACTCAAATACCCTCTGGCCACTATACTTATCTCTAAATCCCTTTGGCGAAGAACGAACGTGTTTCTCAAACAGCCCTTTGGTACTTCCTTACCTCATCACTGCCCAGTTAGGGTGATGTGTCCATTTCTGACCTTTCTTCTACCTTCTAGACTTTTTAAACGAAATGTCTTTCAGCTACAGCAAACAACATCAGCCCTCAACACGTTGGTTGCATCAATACCAGTGCGGATCCTGATGGGATACAGTTTTAGGTAAAATGCTCTGTTTCATTGATTATGCTAACGGCTCACGTCAGTTAATCATTCTCTTACAGTGGAATAACAGTGCGGCGATGAGTCTGTCGCAGTGCGGCAGCCCGAAGTGTTGTTTAGAGGAGGAGGAGGGGGAGGGGGAGGAGGAGGATTAGATTAGTATTTAACGTCCGGTCGACAACGAGGTCATTAGAGACGGGGCCCAAGATCGGATTATGGAAGGATGGAGGAGGAAATCGGCCGTGCCCTTTCAAAGGAACCATTCCGTCATTTGCCTGAAGCGGTTTAGGGAAATCACGGGAAACTCAAATCAGGATGGCCGGACGCGGGTTTGATCCCTCGCCCTTCCTAATGCGAGCCCAGTGTATAGCCACTGCGCCACCTCGCTCGATAACTGTTGTGTACAGATCCATCCATTATCTTCCGTCTTCTTCACGAGGCAAATTCAGGTTAATGAGTGAAGAAGCCGGTCGTTGTAACCGAGCGGTTCTAGGTGTTTCAGTCCGGAACCACGCTGCTGCTAGGGTCGCAGGTTCGAATCCTGCCCGGGGCATGGATGTGTGTGATGTCCTTAGGTTAGTTAGGTTTAGGGGACTGATGACATCAGATGTTAAGTCCCATAGTGCTCAGGAGCCATTTGAACCATTTTTTGAGTGCCGAAACTATTCTTCCGTCACTGCAAAAGATAGTTGTTAAAGATATTTTATCTTTCTTTAAATCTTATTCCTGCTTCTCTTCTCTGTCCTCAGCCCATTACTATTATAGCCCTAATGTTGAAACTACGTAAGGGGTCCTGGCTTGCTAGCTCAGCCAGTTTATGTTGAACGAGACTTTTTCGTATCACTTTCTACCGTCGTAGGTTAATATTCTCCTTTTTTATACTCCAGAACTATCTTTCCCTCCCCATTTTCGCGTGTCGTCTATAGTTCTCGTTTCGACTGCCCTTACCCTATGGAGAAAGCAAAGATGTTGCCAACAACGCAGATGCCAGTCATTTCTCATAGTAGCTGTTGTTTTCACGCTTCTCTCCACGTGACCAACCGTGGAAACTCCCGCTGCTGTTGTAATTAATATCAGAATAGCAGTCAACACAGACAATTTCCTTAACGTTCACTTCGCCGGGAGCAGTCACCGCATTAATCACGCTTGGCTGTGTACCATAATCGCTGCCATTCCCAAGTAATTAGGACTAATTAATATAGTAATTACTTGTAATTATTGGTGTGGCGTGTGGAGCCGTCATCAGTCACGATGTAATTAACGTAATCGTGCCTCGGGGCAGGGTGAGGCGAGGGACGATGTAGTTAGCCACCCTTATTGCCGCATTCGTCAGCTGTGATGTCTGCCAGGTAATGGTGTTCCAGAAGAAAAACGTGGTGCCGCCGCATCATCAGCGGCTATGTGCCACTGGGAAGTAATTTGCAGAATCATGCTGAAATCTTTTAATCTCCGTGAATCACCCGAAGAAGGAATGGCTCTGAGCACTATGGGACTCAACTGCTGTGGTCATAAGTCCCCTAGAACTTAGAACTACTTAAACCTAACTAACCTAAGGACAGCACGCAACACCCAGCCATCACGAGGCAGAGAAAATCCCTGACCCCCCGAAGAAGGAGATGGGAGCTGTGTCACAAAGATGAGGACGTTTCGCCTATACCCTAGAAACTTGCAGGTACTATTTCTCCGGAAACACGAAATTCCTATCCAGTCAATCGACACTTATTACTGCTTGTCAAAGGTAAACCGCTCCTTCAAAGTTTGCTCTTGTTCCACCTCTGCAACATGACGAAACGTAACAGATGTTTAGAACGGAATTCGTTAACAGTAACTCGGTCGAGATTTTTTACATCTAAAATCCGCGTTTTGTACCATGTATGTGGTACACAGTGATTGTTCATGTATTTTTTCTTAACAGTTGGGAGTTTTATGGCATCCAGATGCAAGCTTTGTCATTCTCTTTACTTGATTAATGCGTCTGTTACGAGGGCATGCAGGAAAGTAATGCCTCAGAGATTTTTATTCTGTTCTCATTATCGGTTGAGGCATTTTATACCATGCATATTACTCGGTCGACTTTCCTCTTCACTGAAACAAGTTGCAACCGTCGTTTGCCGCTATAGGACCCCGAATTGTAGCGGGTAACATGGCGGTGTGTAAAGTAACTACGTCGGCGCGTTAGAAACAGCGTGCTGCAGTCGAGTTTCTAACCATAGAGAACGTACCTCTAGTTGAAATCCTTAGAAGAACGAAAGATGTGTACGGTGATGATTGTATCGACACTAGTAATGTGCGACGTTGGGTTCTTCCCGCTCGTAATGAAGGTAGCGTCAACGCGTGAGACAGTACTCGGAGTGGACGTTGCATACTACAACCGACGAGACTTATTGGAATCAAGTTGGTGAACACATCAGACAATCATTGGATAACACAGACGCAGGACTCAGGTGCCGGCCGCTGTGGCCGAGCAGTTCTAGGCGCTTCAGTTCGGAACCGCGCTGCTGCTACGGTCGCAGTTTCGAATCCTGCCTCGGGGGGCCTGGATGTGTGTTATGTCCTTAGGTTCGTTAGGTTTAAGTAGTTCTAAGTCTAGGTGACTGATGACCTCAGATGTCAAGTCCCATAGTGCTTAGAGCAGAAGTTCCCAAACATTTGTTTGTCACGCCCCCCTTCTACCGAAAAGAAAACTTCCGTGCCCCCCCCCCCCCTAAAAAAATATAGAGATTTTTATTAATTATCAAGAAACTATTGAAAAATTTGTGATGGTGACGTCATGTAACATGGTGGGCTGTTAATGTATCGAGTCGCAGTTATTACGTCATCAGTCTAGTATAGTGATTATAAGCCACTTCTAAAGAAAGTCCTTGGTAAACAAGGAAAAATATTTGCGACCCTTGCAGATTAGTGGATGCGGGCCATTATTTTAAGTTGAGTGTAGCTTATTACTTTCACTCATTATCAAAAATAGTCGCTCGGTCACGGTGTTAACGAACATCACTGATCTGTACGCCTATAGCGCTCCCCATTGTCATTGCGCATAGGTTGGCATTTATGTCAACGACGACAGTTACCGAACGGGGACAAAGGCCCAGTTCCCAGAACCAGACAAAAAATAAAAAATAAGTTTTACGAAATAATTTTGCAGACTACACAGAACTTTAAAAAATATGAATAAAACAACTTCCTTACCTTGATTACATTCTCTTGATGCACACCATTTCTTCACCAGTATACGATTTTAGGACTACTATTCGCTCGCCATATCTAGGATAAACTTTCGCTGTGTCTTCATCCAGAAGAAATACTATTATTAGTTGAAATAACATACCACACGTAACATCAGAATCCATAAGGATCACACGCAGTATCTATATTTAAATCAGATCCACTATGTTTATTTTATATTGTTTCTTCGAAGTAGTTTTTTATAATTTTGCAGTATTACCTACATGTAAGGAAAATAACAAGTTCTCTTATAATGTGACGTATTTATTATAAAAATATTATTTCCACACACATATGGGTAGAAAAAAAAAATCAATGTGAAGAATGACCTTGCATATTTTTTATAAGTTTTTGAATTCTTGGCTGAATAGTGGAAACTGCGCAACGTAAATCATTGGCAATACTGAGTTTGCTTCTAAGCTTATTTTTTATCGCCACTACCGCTGAAAATGCTCTTTCGCACAAATAAGTGCTTTAAAATGGTAAATACAGTTTCAGTGCTTGTTCTGCTGTGCTGGGATACACCGTGAGATATTTCACCGAAAATACAGGCTTATCCATCTTCTCAAAGTTATACTTCGCTGCAGAATCATTTTTAATTTCTAAGACTTCGTCTTGTAGTCTGTCTGGCAACACATCCACGTCAACGTGAAATGGATCCGTCGCTAACCTATAATAAATTTTATCATCACAACTGTTAGGGAAGTATCGTTCGAATTCATCAATGAGGTGCTCCAAATGGTTCGATATTTTACTCTTAGTATCAGTATCCTTAAAATCGTTTTGAAATCGGGCTTCTTCCAGGATTCCAAACAATCTGGGAATGCAGGAATAATTGCAGGCTAAAATTTTACGTTTCCATAGTTGCAACTTATCAGTAAACGCTTTGATGGCATCCCGATGAAAAATTATGTTTGACTCTCCACCTTGTAATTTCAAATTCAATGTGTTTAAGACTCGAAAATATCTGACAGATAAGCCAATGCAACATGAACACTGGGCTTTCTAAATTCCACAGACAATTTAGTTTGTATGTTATTTTCCAAAAACTGCATCACTTCGTCTCGAAGTTCAAATAATCTTCCTAGCATATTTCCTTTTGAGAGCCAGCGTACTTCTGTATGAAATAAAAGTGTTTTATACTCTGGTCCCAAGTCTTCACAAAGAGTCGTAAATAACCTGGAATTTAACGCACTCTTTTTTAATATGATTCACGATTTTGATGCACAATTTCTTATATGATTCACGATTTTGATGCACAATTTCAAGACATCATTGAGTTCCTTTGGAAGTGTCTTAGCTGCCAATGCTTGACGGTGTATTACACAGTGGATAACAGTAACACTAGGGTTTTTTTCTCTGACCATCTGCACGAATCCTGATCGACATCCAAGCATTGATGGGGCGCTGTCTGTGCATACGCCTATCACTTTCTGCCGTGATAACTCATTTTTATAAAGGAATTCAGAGACGGCTGCCATTATGTGAATTGCTTTTGAAGTTGTCTTTAACTCTGTAGAAAACAGCAACTCTTCTTTAATTGCTTCATTTTCTATATAGCGAACGAAAGCTAGCAGTTGGCAACAATTCGCAACATCGGTACTCTCGTCTAAGTGTATTGCGAAAAACTGCGATTGTTTGACGGCCGTAACTAATTGATTTTGTATGTCTTCGGCCATATCATCAATCCGACGTTTCACAGTATTGTCAGAAAACGGTATTTGTGAAACTTTTTGTTTGCTTTCTGACCCACGAACAATATCAGCAGCTTTCAACAAACAGGGTTTGACTAGTGTCTCTCCGATAATATGACTTTTCTTGGTCCTTGAAATAAGTAGCGATAACTCATACGAGGCTTCCAGTACCCTTTCTGATGTCTGAGCGAAGGATCCAGCAGTGTCCAACTTCATTCGTTTCAAATTATCAAATTTTGCAGCAAAAAATTGCTTCGGCTTCTCTTTCAATGCACCATGCTTTTCTCACAAATGGCGTTCCAGACGAGAAGGTCTCATGGAATCATTGCTCAATACCTCATAGCAAATAACACACTGCGGCTGGTCAACACCATTTTTTTGTATAGAAGCAAAACCGTATTTGATATAATCATAATTATATTTACGTTTTTTCACGACGCTCATGGTGAAGTAAAAAGAAAACAAGAAGTTAACAGTATAATTTCGCACTAACACTGATTTTACTGAGGCACAATTGTGAAAGATTCAACGCGATTTCAGCAAAATCCAATACATCAGATGTGTCAACAACTGCAAGCAACCAACTGAAATAAAGGAAAGCTACTGTCATCTGTCGGCACCTCAGATGACTGCCTGTGAGGAGTGGGGCGAAGAACGGGGAAGCCCAGCCGCAGCACAGGTAGTCAGTGCACTGTCTGCGACCTAGTGGCCGAGCAGGGATCTTGCTGGGAGAAATTTCATGGATACACCTCACACATCGCTGGAAACTGCACAGTGCCAAGCAGTTATCTCTGTACTCATACCACAAGAAGCCATTGTCGCAGCAAAGAACGTACACTAATTTCAAACGAAATTATGCCGTATTTCAAAAAGGCAGAAGAAAAGTAACTGATTTGTCAGATAAGTAATCCGAATGAAAGAGCTGTAGTACTGACCGTTCGAAAAAACAGAAAATAGCCTCACTAATGGACTTCATTCTGTACCTAGCTGGGTTATGTTTCATTGTTAGCAGTCACGACAATGTTTTCAGAACGGCGTGAAGTACTCTGCTCAGAACGAACACTTGTATTAATTTCGGATTCACGTCGTGCACATTTTTCTGGTGACAAAGGGCATGACCCTGGCGTCGAAATTACGAACCCGCCAGTTCATTTGAAGCGTATACAGTATATTAAAGTCACTGTAATCGCATCACATCCGCGGGTTGACAGGGTAATAAAACGGCATTTTTACAGTTACGCAGTATAAGTGATTATTACTCTGATGAACATAGCCTACTACCGCTAAAAGTTATAACATGATTACGTTCAGTTCATGTGTACAAATGTACGGAATAGTTAATACCAGACTTTTCAGTTTTCCTGTTATCAGAGGTAAGTTGTTTACAAATCTGATATATTAGAATTAACGCATATCGGCTTCGTAATTTTGAGAATATCTGTGTGTGACATTCTAAACGTGGCATTCTAAACGTGATCTTCAAAAGCTGTATGTTCTAGGATAGGTTATTGAGATAGGATAGCGGGAAGTGGGACGCCAAACGATTGCATTCAGCACCATAATCTATCATTAATACTGCACATTCATTTTTATTAAAATATCGATATTAAAAAGAAATATTAGGTTTATACCGCTAACTCCACCCGCGCCCCCCTTGCAACATCATCACGCCCCCCCCCCCCCAGGGTGGCGCCCCCCCCTCCCCCCCCCTCCCCAGTTTGGGAACCCCTGGCTTAAAGCCATTTGATTTGAACCAGCTTTTTCATCGTGGACAGCACCGAGACGTGCGGGAAGAGAGTCAATGAGGTTCTGGGAGATACTGACAAGGATGTGGAGCCATGACGACTGCAGTGCCATAGCCAGCTGCACTAGCTTTTTCGGTTGAGGATCTATAAGAGGAACAGTCTGATACAGGTGGTCCCACAGACTCTCGATTGGGTTTAAATCAGGGGAGTTTGGTGGTCGGGGGCTACCATGAACTCGTCATGGTATTCTTCAAAACACACACGTACTGAGAGCTGTGTGACACTTTGCATTGTCCTGCTGATAGATGCCATCGTCCCCAGGAAAAACACATAGCATAAAGGGGTGGACATGGTCCCCCAGGATAGATGCATATTTGTGTTGGTGTTTGCTTTCAGACATTTCACGCCGCACACGCCAAAGACCATCTGTTCGATGGAGCATAAAAACGTTGTTCATCTTTAAAGGCCACTTGTCGCCACTCAGTCCTGCTGCGATGCTGGCGTGCAAATTCCAGCCTTCGTCGCCGATGAACAGCAGTTAGCATGGGTGTATGAACAAGGGACCTGATACGGACGTCGTTCGCTGAACGGTCGTGATCGTTGGGGAGAGACTGTTGATAGCCCCTTGGTTCATATGAGAGGTCAATTGCTCAACGGTTGTACGTGTATACGCCCTTACAAATCTCTGCAGGCGTCGTTCACCTCTGCGATCCATGACCCGTGGTGCATTACAATTATCTCGGCGCTGTTTATGGATAGTGCCATTTTTCCATGCTCGGTATACTTCAATCATGGCGGCAGGTGAACAGTTTACAAACTTACCGATTTCCGAAATGCTTCCATCCTTGACTCGAAAGCCAATAATCATGCCCATTCTGATGTCAGATAAATCTCACCGTTTCCGGATTACGACAAAGACACACTTTATATGAACTTCACTGCTAGTGTTGCCACCTACCTTTTGTGAGTGGTTATTGCACGTTGATGTCCAACATACGCAGTGCGTACATTAATGAGACTGGACCGTATACTTAATAGAGTTCTCACTATTCACAGACGAGGTACAAGATACGTTTCCCCTGATAGCCGGTGAATGGGCTCCCGGCTACATACACAAGCGCAAGAAACACGATCGCGAAACATTCGAATGATGTGTCCGCCTGTAAGCTGTTCATTTGCTTAACTGTTGTTTGTTAACTTATTGGTTCTACGGCGGAGTATTTGTAGACAGCACTTTCCGACAACCGAGGTAAATATATCTCTGTAATAGTTACCACAATGTGTTCTCTGGCTCGAGGTTCAAATGGCTCTGAGCACTATGGGACTCAACTGCTGTGGTCATCAGTCCCCTAGAACTTGGAACTACTTAAACCTAACTAACCTAAGGACATCACACACATCCATGCCCGAGGCAGGATTCGAACCTGCGACCGTAGCAGTCGCACGGTTCCGGACTGCGTGCCTAGAACCGCGAGACCACCGCGGCCGCCATGTGTTCTCTGTCTGCGACTGCCACTCTTCAGTATGACCGACTCAACGCAGAGTATTATAATTAAAAGGGACCTTGGAATTGCCGGCCGCGGTGGTTTAGCGGTTCTAGGCGCTCAGTCCGGAGCCGCGCGACTGCTACGGTCGCAGGTTCGAATCCTGCGTCGGGCATGGATGTGTGTGATGTCCTTAGGTTAGTTAGGTTTACGTAATTCTAAGTTCTAGGGAACTGATGACCTCAGATGTTAAGTCCCATAGTGCTCAGAGCCATTTGAACCATTTTTTGGACCTTGGAATTGAACAGGTCAGCCTTGGGTTTACTGTAGCCTGAGCTCATGAAAATGACCCTAAGTCGATCTAAAGCTCTCTTAGATTACATGAACATACACTCTGTTCACAGCCTCATTTGAATTAAACTTGCACTTTGATATTCTGTTCGACCGCCGTAAAAACGAACTACTATCCCCTGTTGCACAATAATCGTCATCAAATAAGTATACCACCTCTGTCCACTCCTACAGGAGTCGCGCTCTGACTAATTTGTTTACTGTATGAATTTACGTGCCTTTTATGCAGGAGCCAGGAGCCAAAATCTCACCCCACTCCCTACTCGAAAGGGCATCCCCGTTCCGTTGGCCCTGCAGAGATTCGATACATCGTAGCGGTTTCGATATCTACAGGCTACAGACTTTGATATGGGATAACGCTTTTTCCATTCGTCGTTCAGCAGCGATATCACTCTATCTATACTATTTAAGCGACTATCCCGGGGCACGGAGTCCAAACCGTTGTAACTTGCTTATCTGACGGATTTCAGAGGAGAGAAGCGATTTTGAACATCTGTTATAAATTGTGACCGAATTTAAAACTTTAGAATTTCAGCATAATGTACTCATTAAGAGGTGTAATCTTACGTGAAAGGGCCAACACAGTTAGACAAATACAGTATTACAGTTACAAACTTTGTGTATGTCTGAGGCAGCGCAACTAACTGGCCACAAATACGCGACTCTGTTCATCCTATATTTGAGAATTAGAGCGCTTAGCGACTTTCAACAAGCGTTATACGTAATTTCAAGCCTTTTGTAAACTTTTTCTCGCTTACATGCTTAACATCAAACACTTAACACATTAACTCATTTGTAAGGTGATAAGTCTGAAGTTGTTACATACATGGGGTTCGAGTTTTCAAAGACTCGGAATTTTACTGGTTACTACTAAACGTCTTCCTCTTGGTGACAATTTTGTTGATTGCTATGTGCTATAAATAAGAAAGTGGCATAAACTTAAACTCTGTCCTCTTTTTCCAGGTGAGTCGTGCTGTCCTGATACAAGTTGTATTCAAACTTCGCTTATCTGACTACAGCAGCGGTAAGTACTGCAGTGCAACAGAATCTTCGAATAATTACCATTCTTGATAGTGTCCGGTGTGATACTACGGAAAACAGAAACTGCTATACCAATCGTGTTATACGGACATTTGCTATAGTGTCTGTTCCAGTCTGCATTTGTGGTTTACATCACAGAAAATAACGTTATTCTCTTCAATTGTCGAGCTCACATTAACGGTATATCCCTAACGCTTCACTTACTTGGTTGACCTCTCAGCAATTTCTGCCCTATGTTAGTCTAGAAAGTTCGGGAAATGGACCATTACTTAAATGTCAGCATATGTTAAAGAGGCGTATATTTTTTCTCGTCAAAGAAAGCGAAAGAGTGCCTTTTGGCTCCGTCTACGTAATTAACAAGAAAACAAGTCTCTCCGTTAAAATTTTAAAATGAGAGCAGTGAGTGACTTGCAATAAACTTTACATATAATTTCAGTTTCGTTTGTTCAGGCAGTAAAACTGCAGCGTTAGGTATAACGGTTACATTTATTACTTCTTCGCTACTAACACATTTAACAGAAAGTATTTGCGTATACCCATGAATGTACCTGCTACATAATGTCGTTGTAGGAGACATAGTTTAGAAGATATGACTTCAAAAAGATTGATATGAGTGAAACATCAGTCTTTACGTGCAGAAACTTCGTATATCCATTGACGTAAATAACGAGGCTGTATTCAGTGACTGAGAATGAGAACAGATAGCGACTTCGAAACATTTATGGACTTTTTTCTGGCTGACGCCGCCCACAAAGTGATGGAGGGGACAAGGTTTATCGCTTATTACATTTTCGTTGTTAATTGAGTAAAACTGGCGCATCAAGCATGACTTTTAAATTTATTTCTTCTTTGGAAGTTAACTGTCTTCGCTATACGTTTTGCAGACGGTGTCCACATACAGCACTGAATGTTCCTGGAAAATTAAATAACTGGACGCCACACGGTTCAGGAGATATGACGTCACAAACACTGAGATGCGCGATAAACTAGCTTTTGCTTAAAACGCAGCGCAAACTACGCAGAATATACTGATCCAGTGTTTGACAATGAGAGCACTTAGAGACTTCCAAGAAACTTTGAACTTAATTTTAAACCTTTTTACTGAACATTTTCTTGCTCACGTGATTAACGTCCAATATTTGACCGATTAACTTATTGTTGTTGTTGTGGTCTTCAGTCCAGAGTTTTGTTTGATGCAGCTCTCCATGCTACTCTACCCTGTGCAAGCTTCTTCATCTTCCAGTACCTACTGCAACCTACATCCTTCTGAACCTGTTTAGTGTATTCATCTCTTGGTCTTCCTCTACGATTTTTACCCTCCACACTGACTCCAATACTAAATTGGTGATCCCTTGATGCCTCAGAATATGTCCTACCAACTGATTCCTTCTTGTATTCAAATTGTACCACAAATTTCTCTTCTCTCCAATTCTATTCAATACCTCCTCATTAGTTATGTGATCTACCCATTTAATCTTCAGCATGCTTTTGTAGCACCAAATTTCGAAAGCTTCTACTCTCTTTATGTCTAAACTATTTGTCGTCCACGTTTCACTTCCATACATGGCTACACTCCATACAAATACTTTCAGAAACGACTTCCTGACACTTAAATCTATACTCGATGTTAACAAATTTCTCTTCTCGAGAAACGCTTTCTTTGCCATCGCCAGTCTACATTTTATATCCTCTCTACTTCGACCATCATCAGTTGTTTTGCTCCCCCAATAGCAAAACTCCTTTACTACTTTAAGTGTCTCATTTCCTAATCTAATACCCCCAGCATCACCCGATTTAATCCGACCACATTCCATTATCCTCGTTTTGCTTTTGTTGATGTTCATCTTATATCTTCCTTTCAAGACACTGTCCATTCCGTTCAGCTGCTCTTCCATGTCCTTTGCTGTCTCTGACAGAATTACAGTGTCATCGGCGAACCTCAAAGTTTTAATTTCTTCTCCATGGATTTTAATTCCTACTCCAAATTTTTCTTTTGTTTCCTTTACTGCTTGCTCAATATACAGATTGAATAGCATCGGGGATAGGCTATAGCCCTGTCTCACTCCCTTCCCAACCACTGCTTCCCTTTCGTGCCCCTGGACTATTATAACTGCCATCTGGTTTCTGTACAAATTGTAAATAGCCTATCGCTCCCTGTATTTTACCCCTGCCACATTGAGAATTTGAAAGAGAGTATTTGAAAGATAAGTAAAGTAATTAGAAGTTAGAATCTGTTTTATACATTGGAGTTTGACTTTTTAAGGAATTGGGGAGGACTGGTATAATGCAAACCTAGACCCTTTCGTTTCTTATCTCCATATACACTTCTTATAATATCTGTGTCAACGAGACGTTAAATTCTAAACTTGTCTCCCTCACTGGCGATACTTTCGTAGTGAGCAGAAGTCAAGTAGATAACAAGCTCCCGTTACGAGTGGGAAAATGAGTGGGGGGGGGGGGGGCGTGGGCGTTGTGTGAGATGAGGCAGGTAGTAGCCAGGGCAATGCCCGTCTTCACAACTTGTGACGTTCGTCCTCCCTTGAGCAGTTGGTCGACTCTACACCCTCCTCTTTCCCCCCAGACCCCTCATTAGACAATGTCGGCGTAAACGACCACCCCCGCCCCTCGCCTCCTGTGTTCCCTGTCCGTCCACAGGCAGTCGTTTCTTTCTTTTCCCCTGAGCCGGCGCCGCCGCAGCGACCTCCATCTGCATACGGCGCCGCGTCTGTGGCGAAGGAGTAGGGGCCGCCGGATCCGTCACTCAGCCGGAGCGCCCGGGCAGGAAGTACGGAGCGGGCAGCACGTGCGGCAGAGGCCCGCAGCTGCGAACTTGGCGGCTGCCTTCAGGGCCGCAGCTCCACCGCTCGGTACAAAGGGACAGGCATTTCAGTTTCCATGACACGTGATCGTGGTATGCTATCTGTGACCGTCTCTTGGTGCGCCATTTCTGCTGTGATGTACACTACTGGCCATTAAAATTGCCACACCAAGAAGAAATGCAGATGATTAACGGGTATTCATTGGACAAATATATTATACTAGAACTGACATGTGATTACATTTCCACGCAATTTGGGTGCATAGATCCTGAGAAATCAGTACCCAGAACAACCACCTCTGGTCGTAATAACGGCCTTGATACGCCTGGGCACTGAGTCAAACAGACCTTGGATGGCGTGTACAGGTACAGCTGCCCATGCAGCTTCAACACGATGCCACAGTTCATCTAAAGTAGTGACTGGCGTATTGTGACGAGCCAGTTGCTCGGCCACCATTGACCAGATGTTTTCAATTGATGAGAGATCTGGAGAATGTGCTTGCCAGGGCAACTGTCGAATATTTTCTGTATCCAGAAAGGCCCGTACAGGACCTGCAACATGCGGTCGTGCATTATTCCGTAGGGTTTCGCAGGGATCGAATGAAGGGTAGAGCCACGGGTCGTAACACATCTGAAATGTAACGTCCACTGTTCTAAGTGCCGTCAATGCGAACGAGAGGTGACCGAGACGTAGAACCAATGGCATCCCATACCATCACGCCGGGTGATACGCCCGTATGACGATGACGAATACACGCTTCCAATGTACGTTCACCGCGAAGTCGCCAAACACGGATGCGACCATCATGATGCTTTAAACAGAACCTGGATTCATCAGAAAAAATTACGTTTTGCCATTCGTGCACCCAAGTCCGTCGTTGAGTACACCATCGCAGGCGCCCCAGTCTGTGATGCAGCGTCAAGGGTAACCGCAGCCATATTCTCCGAGCTGATAGTCCATGCTGCTGCAAACTTCGTCGAACTGTTCGTGCAGATGGTTATTGTGTTGCAAACGTCCCCATGTGTTGACTCAGAGATCGAGACGTGGCTGCACGATCCGTTACAGCCATGCGGAGAAGATGCCTATCACTTCGACTGCTAGTGATACGAGGCCGTTGGGATCCAGCACGGAATTCCGTTATCAACGTCGGGAACGTGATGGTACGCATCACAACAACGTTTCACCAGGAAACGCCGGGCTACTGCTGGTTGTGTATGAGAAATCGGTTGGAAACGTTCCTCATATCAGCACGTTGTAGGTGTCGCCACCGGCGCCAACCTTGTGTGAATGCTCTGAAAAGCTAATCATTTGCATATCACAGCATCTTCTTCCTTTCGGTTAAACTTCGCGTCTGTAGTACGTCATCTTCGTGGTGTAGCAATTTTAATTTCCAGTAGTGTATTTTTATGTTACGAAGTTTGATGAACGGTTTTTTATGTATTAAATTAATTCCTCCATATTACAAAAATTGCATTGTAATTCGGAATAACACAGGTACTGCGATATCGTATTTATTCGCCAACACCGGGCAAGCGTCTTTCATGTAAAATGTCTCCACCGTACGGGAATATACGTAATGGATGTGTGCGTACAGGTCGTACACACATGATTCACGAGGTATAGGAGTTTGTATCTGACCGTGAGTCGTGCTCGGACAGCCTAATGGTAAGGCGACCACTCGAGGTAAGCGGGAAATCCGGGTTCGAGTCTCGGTCTAGCACAAGTATTTAGAAAATATAGTTTAAGAACGTTTAGTCTTTGTATTGGAATTTCCGAGTAAATTATTATGTTGGAGAGGAAAAGCTCAAAACAATAAAATGAGGAAAAGCTCAAAACAATAAAAATTTATTTAATGATGTCATTACCCGAACGATTTCCGAAATAAATCCCGCCCGGTCTAGCCTTCTGCCCTGTACCTAAAGACTTCGACATCGAAGCCTAACTTCAACTTCTTACGTTCTTCTTTCCTTTCTTGTAACGTTCCAATGTTGTGACAGCTACTAACGTTTGTCTGGTTTTTCGGAGCACTAATTCTTACACTTTCTTTTTTAAGAGTTAATTTAAATCAAATGTTTCATCATTTACAAACAAAACATTCTCTTTGTACCTCTGTTCTTTCTTGGGAGCCCTTGTTCATTAAACAGTTTTCGGTGTAGGTACCTATTAGCATTATCGCGCCGTCTTACATATTCATGTTTTCCAAACTGTTGGCATCCAAGACTATGCGGTCCATTGTTTCAAGGCGAAGGTGCTTGTGGTATCAAAGCATGTATTTCAGAAGGCTTTTTCTTCAGGGCCTTGCCTCACCCGTAAGGAATTAAGTTCGGCATACTTGCATTTGATATTATATGAGATCTATTATATTCTTTGTGATATTCGCTATCTCCACTTTTTTCATTTGACACTGACTAGCCATTTTACTTCACCATCGACATTTTGTTCATTTTCACGCTGATGCGCCTGTTTCCGAGTTTTTTTGGGTATTTTTCACTCTTTCTTTTCTTAATGTGTGTATCATCCTCAAAATGTTTTCAATTTCACACATATCCTCTTTTATAAGCCATGGTGTTTGCTCCATACAACCTTTAATCAGGCTCGGTAAACTTTTTTTTTTCTCTTTCTCTCTCTCTGAGTAGCACTTGTAACATACGTCCTCAGTTATTTGCTGATGTATTCCAATGTCTGTCTTCCTCTACAGTTTTTGCCATATACAGCTTCCTCTAGTATTATGGAAGTCATTCCTTGATGTCTTAACAGATGTCCTATCATCCTGCCCCTTCTCCTTGTCAGCGTTTTCCACATATTCCCATCATCGCCGATTCGTCTCAGAGCCTCCTTGACATATGTCCTACCGTCCTGTCCATTCTTCATGTCAGTGCTCTACATATATTCCTTTCATCACCGATTTTCCAGAGCACCTCCTATTCCTTACTTTATCAGTTCAACTAATTGTCAACATTCGTCTGTGCACCACGTCTCAAATACTTCGATTCTCTTTTGTTCCGGTTTTTCCACGGTCCTTGTTTCACTACCATACAATGCTGTGCTCCAAACGTACATTTATAAAAAATTTCTTCCTCAAATTAATACTAGTGGACTTCTCTTCGACAGGAATGCCCTTTTTGCCAATGCTAGCCTGCTTTTGATGTCCTCCTTGCTCCTTCCGTCATTGGTTATTTTGCTGCCTAAGTAGTAGAATTGCTTAAATTCATCTACTTCGTGACCGTCAAGCTTCATGTTAAGTTTCTCGCTGTTCTCATTCCTGCTGCTCCTCATTACTTTTATATTTCTTCGACTTACTCACAGTCCATATTCTGTACTCATTAGACTGTCCATTCGATTCAGCAGATCCTGTAATTCTTCTTCACTCTCACTCAGGATAACAGTGTCACAGCGAATCGTATAATTGATACCCTTTCATCTTGAATTTTAACTTCACTCCAGAACTTTTCTTTTATTTCCATCATTGATTCTGCGATGTACAGATTGAACAGTAGGGGCGAGAGACTATATCCCTATCTACATCCTTTTCAATCTGAGCACTTCATTCTTGGTCGTCCACTCTTAGTAATCCCTCTTGGCTCTTGTACACGTTGTATATTACCCGTCCCTCCCTATAGCTTACCCACATTTTTCTAAGAATTTCGAACATTTTGCACCATTTTACTTTGCCGACGGCTTTTTCAGGTGGACAGACCCTATGAACGTGTATTGATTTTTCCTTTAGTCTTGCTTCCATTATCAACCGCAACGTCAGAATTGCCTCTCTGATGGCTTTAGCTTTCCTGAAGCCAAACTGATCATCATCTTAATACATCCTCAATTTTCTTTTCCATTCTTCTGTATATTACGCTTGTCAGCGACTCGGATGCATGAGCTGCTAAGCTCTTTGTGCGATAATTCTTACACTTGTCAGCTCATGCAGTCTTCGGAATTATGTGAATGATATTTACCCGAAAGTCAGATGGTATTTCGCCAGACCAATACATTCTACACACCAACGTGAATGGCCGTTTTATTGCCCCTTCCCCAAATGATTTTAGAAATTCTGATGGAATGTTATCTATCCCTTCTGCCTTATTTGATCTTAAGTCCTCCAAAGCTCTTTTAAATTCTGATTCTAATAGTGGATCCCCTACCGCTTCTATCGACTCCTGTTTCTTCTTCTCTCACATCACTCGCAGGCTCCAATCCTGCCTCAGGCATGGATGTGTATGATGTCCTTAGGTTGGTTAGGTTTAAGTAGTTCTAAGTTCTAGGCGACTGATGACCTCAGAAGTTAAGTCCCATAGTGCTCAGAGCCATTTGAACCATTTTTTTTTTTTTTTACTCACATCAGATAAATCTTCCCCCTCATAGAAGCCTTCAATGTACTCTCTCTACGTATCCACTCTCTCCTCTGCATTTAACAGTGGAATTCCCGTTGTGCTCTTAATATTACCACCCTTGCTTTTAATTTCACTGAAGGTTGTTTTGACTTTCCTGTATGCTGAGTCAGTCCTACCGACAATCATTTCTTTTTCGATTTCTTCACATTTTTCATGCAGCCATTTCGTCTTAACTTCCGTGCTCTTCCTGATTATGTCATTCCTCATTGTCGTTTATTTCTGTATTTTCCTGAACATTTTTGTACTTCATTCTTTCGTTGATCAGCTGAAGTATTCCTTCTGTTATCCGTGGTTTCTTCGAAGTTACCTTCTTTGTACCTACGTTTTTCTCTCCAATTTCTGTGATTGCCCGTTGCATAATTTCCATTCCTCTTCAACTGTACTGCCCACTGAGCTATTCCTATTCCTTGTTACTGCATCTGTAGCCTTAGAGAACTTCAAGCATATCTCGTCTTTCCTTTGTACTTCCGTACCCCCTTTCTTTCGTATTGATTCTTCTTGACTAATGTCTTCAGCCTACTCTTCATCACTACTAGATTATGATCTGAGTCTGTATCTGCTCCTGGGTACGCCTTAAAATCCAGTATCTGATTTCGAAATCTCTGTCTGACCATGATGTAATCTAACTGAAATCGTCTCGTCACCAGAAGTTTTCAAATTATACCTCCTCGTCTTGTGGTTCTTGAATAGAGTATTCGCTATTACTAGCTGAATTTTGTTACAGTACTCAATTAATCTTTCTCCTCTCTCATTCCTTGTCAGGAGCCCATATTTCCCTGCAACTGTATTCCTGTCCCCATGACTATTAGATTTTCGCCTCCCTTAATGTACTGTTTTATTATTATTTTATTAACATTATCCAGCTTGGTAAGATGACTTAGTGCCAGCTCATCCACATACTACGTGCTTAGTCTTTTTCGTTCTTTCATATAACCTATTTAATCAAATAGATGGAAATTGTAGCAAGCATAAAATGGAAGTCAGGTCAGAAGGACTCAATTTGACCACCGAATGGCCCTGAAATGTTCCAGATGAACGTTCACCTTATACATTCTGACAAGACAGTTCTGTGCTACTGGAGGGATTTTACATATCCAACGATGCATAGCGAATGTTAACGTGACATTCCCAGCCGCTTCATGAATGCGAATCAAGGTTCAGCTTGTGCAACGAAGAATGCGTGCGCATCCCGTCGACTAACACTCTAAAACCACGTATTCGCGACTTCCTGTCGGCTGGTACAGCGAACAACACAATCAGAAAAAAATTTATGATTTAGTCAATAGTCGTTATTTTTTATTTTGCCTGTTGGTGACCGTTTTCGATACACAGTAGCATCCCCCGGCCATCTTCTGATCAAGAAGTCTCAGTTCATAGATAGAATAATAATGTAAGAGAAATCTATAAAATATTCTTTCTCTGTGATGACAAACCTACGGTATATAATGCAGCCTTAAACTGTGTAGGTAGCGCCTTACCCCTGGCACGCTGCGTCGCAAGTGGTTGTATCAAACTGTGTAACTGTCAGTTTACATATCTAGTGGCTACAGCATGCGCGTACTGTCATGTGTGCATGAGGATGTAATGACATTCTTTCATTCACATGCAATATTGGATGTGAACTATGTACACTACTGGCCATTAAAATTGCTACACCACCAAGATGACGTGCTACAGACGCGAAATTTAACCCACAGGAAGAAGATGCTGTGATATCCAACTGATTAGCTTTTCAGAGCATTCACACAAGGTTGGCACCAGTGGCGACACCTACAACGTGCTGACGTGAGGAAAGTTTCCAACCGATTTCTCATACACATACAGAAGTTGAGCGGCGTTGCCTGGTGAAACGCTGTTGTGATGCCTCGTGAAAGGAGGAGAAATGCGTACCATTACGTTTCCGACTTTGATAAAGGTCGGATTGTAGCCTATCGCGATTGCGGTTTATCGTATGGCGACATCGCTGCTCGCGTTGGTCGAGATCCAGTGACTGTTAACAGAATGTGGAATCTGTGGGTTCAGGAGGATAGTACAGAACGCCGTGCTGGATCCCAATGGCCTCGTATCACTAGCAGTCGAGATGACAGGCATCTTATCCGCATCGCTTTAACGGATAGTGCAGCCACGTCTCGATCCCTGAGTCAACAGATGGGGATGTTTGCAAGTCAACAACCATCTGCACGAACAGTTCGACGACGTTTGCAGCAGCATTGACCATCAGCTCTGAGACCATGGCTGCGGTTACCCTTGACGCTGCATCACAAACTGGAGCGCCTGCGATGGTGTACTCAACGACGAACTTGGGTGCACGAATGGCAAAACGTCATTTTTTCTGATGAATTCAGGTTTTGTTTACAGCATCATGATGGTCGCATCCGTGTTTGGCGACTTCGCGGTGAACGTACATTGGAAGCGTGTATTCGTCATCGTCATACGGGCTTATCACCCGGCGTGATGGTATGGGATGCCATTGGTTCCACGTCTCGGTCACCTCTTGTTCGCATTGACGGCACTTTGAACAGTGGACGTTACATTTCAGATGTGTTACGACCCGTGGCTCTACCCTTCATTCGATCCCTGCGAAACCCTACATTTCAGCAGGATAATGCACCACCGCATATTGCATGTCCTGTACGGGCCTTTCTGGATACAGAAAATGTTCTACTGCTGCCCTTGCCAGCACATTCTCCAGATCTCTCATCAATTGAAAACGTCTGGTCAATGGTGGCCGAGCAACTGGCTCGTCACAATACGCCAGTCACTACTTTTGATGAACTGTGGCATCGTGTTGAAGCTGCATGATCAGCTGTACCTGTACACGCCATCCAAGGTATGTTTGACTCAATGCCCAGGCGTATCAAGGCCGTTATTACGACCAGAGGTGGTTGTTCTGGGCACTGATTTCTCAGGATCTATGCACCCAAATTGCGTGAAAATGTAATCACATGTCAGTTCTAGTATAATATATTTGTCCAGTGAATACCCGTTTATCATCTGCATCTCTTCTTGGTGTATTAACGTTTGTTATATTAGTGAATTGTCTGTTTCTTTCTTATGTGTCTGTATTGCCATACGATAAATAAAATAGACATGTCACTCCACTTGCAGCCACGTTCCTGACGCTCGCTTTCTTCTCAGTCGCTGACAGTACGGGCGTCAACTTCGACGAGGGTAATGGAAGCTCAGAGGTCGCTCTTCAGCGGACAGCAGATGTTGCCCGCGATGGCCACGTTGCGGGTCGCAGACGGCGGCGCACCGCGTGTAATGACGGCCCTTGTGTGAGGCCGCCTGCCGGGCATTCCTGCCGCTGATCGGAATGTCGGCAATTCAGCTCCCTCACAGCGCGCAGCCGCGGCGGTCGCTTTAATGTCTCTGCCCGGGACGCCCCGCGCCAGTCACAGGCCTTCGCGAGTCGCCCCTCCTCCCGCCTTTCTCCCGTCTTACCCTCTTCTCTCTGGTTTTGTCACTTTCTTCGTTCCCTGTCGTCATGGATTGCCAACCTGTTCGTTCAATGAAACTGCTACAGAGAAAACAAGACGACTGGAAAATAAGTAAGCACTATGCTGACGGTGCTTCTTGGGTCGTAATCATCACTATGAGTTGCTGGTGTCACAAAATTTTTATTTATTACCAGTTTCGATTAGACATATTGAAGCCCGGTGTCATAAAATGAGAAGCCATTATATTAAACATAGAGAATACTAGTCCTAAATGATCATCTGTGGGCTTCTATTATTACTTTATATCTGATGAAGCATCATAGTTATGACAGTCACGTGCTGTCTGTTACCATTAACAGTGCAGCTAATAAACAATATTCCCATTAATAATTAGCGGGAGGGTCTCTTTCTGTTCTTCTTAATACTTTTTCATTCTTTCACATGTTGTCTACATCAACACCTACGTGATTACTCTGCTATTCACAATAAAGTACCTGGCAAGGGTTCAATGAACCACCTTCATGCTGTCTCTCCACCGTTCCACTCTCGAACGTGCGAACCCTGATTTCTCTTATTTTATCGTGATGATCTTCCCCCCCCCCCCCCCATGGAGGTGTGTGCCAACAGAATGTTCTCGCAATCGGAGGAGAAAACTGGTGATTGAAATTTCATGAGAAGACCCTGTCGCAACGAAAAACGCCTTTGTTTTAATGATTGCCACTCCAATTCACGTATCATGCCTATGACACTATCTTCTCTATTTCGCGATAATACAAAACGAGCTGCCCTTCTTTTTACTTTCTTGATGTAATCCGTCAGTCCCACCTGATGTGGATCCCGCACCGCACAACAGTACTGCAGAACACGACGGACAAGCGTAGTGTAAGCAGTCTCTTTACTAGACCTGTTGCACCTTCTAAGTGTTCTGCCAATGAATCGCAGTCTTTGGTTTTCTCTACCCACAATATTATCTATGTGATCATTCCAATTTATGTTATTTGTAATTGTAATACCATAGTATTTAGTTGAATTTACAGCCCTCAGATTTGTGTGACTTATCGCGTAATCGAAACTTAGCTGATTTCTTTTAGTACTCATGTGAATAACTTCGCACTTTTCTTTATTCAGAGTCAACTGCCACTTTCTGCACCATACAGATATCTTATCTAAATCATTTTGCAAGTCGTTTTGATCATCTGATGACTTTACAAGACAGTAAATGACAGCATCATCTGCAAACAATCTAAGACGGCTACTCAGATTGTCTGCATGTCGTTAATATAGATCAGGAACAATAGAGGGCCTATAACACTTCCTTGGGGGACGCCGGATATTACTTCTGTTTTACTCGATGACTTGCCGTCTATTACTACGAACTGTGACCTGTCTGACAGGAAATCACGAATCCAGTCGCATAACTGAGGCGATACTCCGTAGGCAAGCAATTTGATTAGAAGGCGCTTGTGAGGAACGGTGTCGAAAGCCTTCTGGAAATCTAAAAATATGGAATCAATTTGACATCCCCTGTCGATAGCACTTATTACTTCATGAGTATAAAGAGCTAGTTGTGTTTCACAGCCGGCCGCGGTGGTCTAGCGGTTCTAGGCGCGCAGTCCGGAACCGCGCGACTGCTACGGTCGCAGGTTCGAATCCTGCCTCGGGCATGGATGTGTGTAATGTCCTTAGGTTAGTTAGGTTTAAGTAGTTCTAAGTTCTAGGGGACTGATGACCACAGTAGTAAAGTCCCATAGTGCTCAGAGCCATTTTTTTGTGTTTCACAAGAACGATATTTTCTGAATCCGTGCTGACTATATGCCAATAAATCGTTTTCTTCGAGTTACTTCATAATGTTCGAATACAGTATATGTTCTAAAACCCTACTGCAAATTGACGTTAGTGATATGGGCCTGTAATTCAGTGGATTACTACTACTTCCCTTTTTGGGTGTTGGTGTGACCTGAGTAATTTTCCAGTCTTTAGGTACGGATCTTTCTGTGAGCAAGTGGTTGTATATAATTGCTAAATATGGAGCTATTTTATAAGCATACTCTGAGAGGAACCTGTTTTATACCCTCTTTTGCAGACATCCTTTTGCGTTTACTTATTTTTATTTTCTTGAAAACGCTGTTAGTGTTTCTGTTTAGGTCTTATATGTCCCCTCTTTTGTCTGTCTTCATCTGATATATTAAATCCTTCTTAACTTTCTTTTACCTATTTCTTGAAGTTGTTTACTTTTTTCGGGAACTACGTATGCGATAGTTGTTCAAAAATTGATTGGCGACTCCATGGAGTGTTCTGTGCACCACGACCAGATAATGGGTATACTTGGAAGGAGAGACAGCATTGGTCGTATTTCTTTGTTTTATTAACCGCAAAATCGATTTTCGGTCACTTAGTGACCATCTTCAGTGCTGTAATATACAATTTAAATTGGTAGGCACTGGTGTCAACAAGAATACAGTGATCACATAAACTTATGTAAGCTTGTTGACACCAGTGCCTACCAATTTAAATTGTATATTACAGTACTGAAGATGGTCACTAAGTGACCGAAAATCGATTTTGCGGTTAATAAAACAAAAAAAAAAAATACGACCAATGCTGTCTCTCCTTCCAAGTATGTTCAAAAATTGTTCATATGGCTCCAAGCACTATAGGGCTTAACGTCTGAGGTCATCAGTCCCCTATAACTTAGAACTACATAAACCTAACTAACGTAAGGACATCACACACATCCATGCCCGAGGCAGGATTCGAACCTGCGGCCGTAGCGGTAGCGCGGTTCCAGACTGAAGCGCATAGAACCGCTCGGCCACACCGGCCGGCACGATAGTCGTGATATGTATCATAAAGACTTGAAGTTTCTTTTTGTGCATCCACATTTAAACATTTTTGTCTTTATTTATTCGTTGCACTGCCCCTGCGACTGCATAGCGAACTTTTGGCATTTTAGCTGCGTTATAGTACTTCATCACTGCGTTTGTTATGAATTGTTTGCATGTAACTGTAATAGTAATTTCTAGAGTACAGTTTCACATTGTCCGTCTAGTTCACGGTAGCAAAGCCTATCCTACCAAACAAATGTCTTTTTGTTTTTAATGAGTTGCTGCAGCACGTCTGAGATCTGCGCGTAATCATTTTCGGTGACTACGTACTTTTAGTTGCATAGGGTTTGTTCCAAACGGAGACTGGCGTCATTCATCTGATTATATATCTGTATTGGCGCACGGGGCCGAAAATGTGTTGCTGTCTGCTGAAGATAATATAGTTTTCCGGCGTCTGGTCCGTACTTAATACCAGTGAGAGAAATTCCCTCTGCCTGAAAGTTCCAGTGATCATCAATGAAGGAACTTAATGTTTACTGTCTTATGATGTCAAGGTAAAGTTCTTCTTCTCACGCCCAACATTTATCGTCAACAGTTAGAGAACAGCACCGTCCTTGCCTTCCAGCGCTGTACAAGAACACGTCCGAATTAAACTGAATAACTGGTTGTAACTCCGCCATAAGTTGCACTGAGAAAGAAAACAATACTTCTCAAACCAACTTACGACGCAGCTACAACCAGTTATTGCAATTACAAGAGAAGTTGCAGATCTATTTTGTCTGCAGCATGCTGCAAATTCGTGAACTGCTTGTTCACTGCCTCCGATTTATTTCATTCTGATTAAACTTGTCACGTCGAGAGAACTGCGTTCAGGGAGGGAAAACAAACGTACACTAGCAGCCACAACAAGTACAGGGCTTTTCATAAGTACATCTGCGGTTTCAAAATGCGACTGCACGAAAACTACGGGACGTACAGACAAAAGATACATATAAATGAACAGACATCTTTTCAACTTTCGATTCGTAATAAGCGCGTGGTATAGTTGCAGAGATCACCACTAGGAGACAGGTGTATCAGAAGATGCAAACAAATAATCCTCTCTGTGTTGTCACATCGAATTAGCGTGCGCCTGCAGATAGGCAACTCAATGAACACACGTCCAAAGCCGGTTGCTATCGTTGGCCTTCTCTGGCAGTAGCAGCCTATCATCTTGTATCTTCTTCTCGCCAGTGATCTCCATACGTTCCTTGTTTTCGCCGAGGCTGCGGTGAGACGACTCGTTGATTCACCTGATATTCAATATTCTAACACCTCATGGAGAACAGTCTGCCATACTACGCTGTTGGGGGGAGGGGGGGGGGGAAGAGACGAAACAGCGAGCTCATCGGTCTAATCGGTTTAGGGAAGGACGGGGTGGAAGTCGGCCGTGCCCTTTCAAAGTAACCATCCCGGCATTTGCCTGCAGCGATTTAGGGAAGTCACGGAAAACCTGAATTAGGATGGCCGGACGCGGGATTGAACCGTCGTCCTCCCGAATGCGAATCCAGTGTACTACGCTGTACTCGAAACATACACTTTCTTTTTCCTCGAATAACGCCGAGGTTTGGTAGTAGCAGACCTTTTTTTTGACCAGGAATGTCATCTTTGAGTGTGGTGGTCTGTTTTTTATGACTTCCTCCCCTCGTCGGTCACGTATTACTGTCCTTATGAAGTAAGCCATTTCCTTTACTTCCTGTAGTTCGTCGTCACCGTATTTAATTTTCATTTTCGCGCTAATCTCATTTCTGCTACTCCTAATCACTTTCTGCTTCTGCCGTTTACTCTGTCCTTATTCTGTATTCACTAGACTTAATTCTGTTCAACACTTTGCCGAGGATATCAGCATCGCCAGCGGATATAATCATTGGTGTCCTTCACTCTTGAACCTTTCTTTTACTTCTTTAATTGCTTTTTCGAGGTATAGATTGACCAGTAGGGCCCTTTTTAATCCGATCACTTCGTTTATAGCAGTGGTTCCCAACAGGTGGTCCGCGGACCCCCAGGGGCCCGGTAGCTATGCCAGAGGGGCCCGCAAGATGCTATTAGAATAAAAAATATATTAAATATATTTCGTATGATAACAGATTTTTTTTGGCTGCTTCCTGTATGAGCAGAGCTTTAGCGACCTCTAACTTCTGCGTCTAGCGTCTTCTTAGAGCCAACTAACACTGGCACAGTAGCGCAAAACTAGAATTAGGTAGAGGCAAATAGTTAATAACAATGATGGCTAAATTGAAAAATTTTTAAGCTCAATATTTTTTCAATAATGAATATGTCAATGTTTTCTCTAAGTGCCAAAAATAGAAAACGTATAAAAAAACTCTTAATTTAGCCTTTTTAGGTACTTCATACTGTGATATGACAAGGTACCAAACATGCTCGATAAGGGGGGGGGGGGGGGAGGGGGGGTCCTCGAGAAAATTTTGTTGGGAACCCCTGGTTTATAGTCTTGCATTCGTATTGTTGCCTTTTGAGTCTTGGAGCTATTGTATATTATACGTCTTTGCCTACATCTTGCTCCAGTATTTTGAACATCTTGCTTCCGCTCCTCACATTGTAGTAACCTTAACTAACATTCAACTCAGACAGTGTAGGTGAACAAAAATATCGATGGCATAGTTTCGGAGTGAACCTCCTAAGTTGATGCATGTGCCTGTCGCGCACGGCCCTGCAGATCGCCGCCACGGAGTATCCGCCAGACGCAGCTAGGAGCCACCGCACGAGCCGCGGAAGCGGCACTTTTTTGCTGCGCGGACGGGCCGGCGCACGTTCTTTGGTGGCCCCTTGGCAGGCGCTCGTCTGCTCGCGTCGCGTCGAGCCGCGTCTGAGCGCCGGCTATTAAAGGTCTAATTAGACCGTGCGTCTGCCCCCCTCCCCACCCCCACCCCCGCCCCCGCCTCCGCCTCCTTGTACTTCATTAGCGTGGCTCGCCCCCGCGCTGTTGACACCGCCTGGCGCATTACGGCTCGTACGCTGCTCGCGCGCTGCCGCCACGCCGGGTCTCGAGTGCGGCCTACCCTAATGAAGCCGCCTCGCCGGCTGCTCCTTTGTCCTGTTGAGGCTGCGCAGGCGCGCGGGTCTAGCTGACTTGTGCGGCCGCGGTCTTCCGTGGCGTTTTGCCATTTTGTTACTTCTTACCACACACCTCTTGCTAGCGATCTGTTACCTTAGCCGCAATGGGGCGTTGAAGTAAATTCAGTGGCGACGCGTGACAATTTGTACCTGACTGGGACTCAGATCTGGATTTCCCATACTACGCGAACCCTCGCCGTAACATCTTCGACTATCCGAGCACGCTTCCCGTCCAATTCAAACTCCCACCTTGTCACACACTACAGACGTAGTGTGCTCTGTCCATTGCCCTCACTGCTCGCAGCCTCACGCTTATTCCCGCAAAAGTTCGAAGTGTGGATCTACACTGACTGATAATTAATTGCCAGCAAGGGACATATATTTATATGTGTTGTCAGTTCTTTCAGATACGTCCAAAAGAACAGACCCCACTGACATAGCCGGCCGAAGTGGCCGTGCGGTTAAAGGCGCTGCAGCCTGGAACCGCAAGACCGCTACGGTCGCAGGTTCGAATCCTGCCGCGGGCATGGATGTTTGTGATGTCCTTAGGTTAGTTAGGTTTAACTAGTTCTAAGTTCTAGGGGACTAATGACCTCAGCAGTTGAGTCCCATAGTGCTCAGAGCCATTTTTTTGAACCCACTGACATAACAAATATGTCTCGGTTTCAAAAAATGTTCAATTGTGTGTGAAATCTTATAGGACTTAACCGCTAAGGTCATCAGTCCCTAAGCTTACACACTACTTAATCTAAATTATCCTAAGGACAAATACACACACCCATGCCCGGGGGAGGTGTCGAACCTCCCCCGGGACCAGCCACACAGCCCATGACTGCAGCGCCCAAGACCGCTTGGCTAATCCCGCGCGGCTCTCGGTTTCGCACACAACACATATAACAAATATGTCTCTGTTTTCTTGCCGCGTGGATTTACCTGTCTTCGTGACTGGCTGAGTAGTACTTCCATGTGCCATAGGCCGAATTATCTCTACATCCACATACATAGTCTGCAAGCTAACGTTCGGTGCGTGGCGGACGGTACCCAGTACCAATACCAGTCATTTCCCTTCCTGTTCCATTCGCAATTAGTGAATAAAACGGGCATACTGATAAAATCCCGTCGGGCTTCCAGCCGCATCACGTGTTTTAAAATCCACGAGCTTTCGACGAGCGCTCCTTCGACATTGTCAAGTGCTGGCTGCGTTCTCGGTCGAAAGCTCGTGCCTCTTAGGCCACTTGACGCAATATATTAGCTGAGTATCTGCAGTGCTCGGATATCTCTTCCTCCCCCTCTCTCTGTCCATCTCCATTCTATTCTTTCCTTTGCTTGTCCATATTCTTCTATTCTCTCTGTCCATCTCCTCCTCTTCCCTTTCTCCGTCCATTTCCTCCTCCCCCACTCTCTATCCCTCTCCTATTTCCTTTTTCTGTTCCTCTCTTCCTCCCCCTCTCTCTGTCCATCTCCTCCTCCCTTCCTTTTCTGTACATCTCTACCTTCCCTCTCTCTCTTTATCTCGCCCCCCCCCCCCCTTTCTCTCTCCACGTTATCACTCTCGCTACAGAGGAGGTTGCTAGTACTTACTCCGATTTGTTTCCAGATAGTAAGTAATACCTGCACCAAGTTCTGTCGAAATCGATCCAGGGGTTCAGGAGGAGCATTTTACCCGTGGACGCAAGTTTGCAGGTACATATAATTGTGTATGTGGATACTGTCTGCGAAATGTGTTGCGAATACAGTTAGTAGTAAACAATTAATAAATTAAAACGTCATGAATGATGCTACGGTTTTTGTCGCGTCTCAGTATTCATGACGTCATATCTCCAAAACTATGAGTTGTACAATGATATATTTTTGCAAGTGCATTCAGTGGTATATACGAATACTGTCCGCAACGTGTAATAATAAAGAATATCGAAAATGTACTAAGAGAGAAACTTTTTCCTTTCATCGTTTTATGTGTGGTTGTGCGTTGGAGGGGGGGAGGGGGGGGGGGAGTTCAGCGAGAAACAATCTCTGTGGTTTGAAATTTTGTGTAAATTTTGTTGCAAATCGTAAAGTGCTCTCATTCTCAAACAGTGGATGAATAAACTCTGGCTATTTGCACCTCGTGAGCTACGTGATATTCACCCCGAGCCCCACTCCTTTGAGAAGTTGTTCTTATCTCAATAGAGGTTCTTTCCAGGCAGTAAGTGGTATGTGTACCAAGTTTGAACCAGTGGTTTAGGAGAAGATTCACCTACATACTAACATCAATTGTCGTAATATGTATACATACCGCTACGAAATTGTTCATAAAATGAGAAAACCTTCACATCAGTTTACTGTGTAAAATAACCTTTGATCACTATACTGAACTCACAGTATATTCTTCAAATGCAGGCGTGGAACTTCAGCAGTGGCAGCTATTTATTTGTAACTTATACAAAGTAGATATATGTTTCAGAGTTTTACTATCCTGTACAGTAGTTACTAGCATTCTGTACAACTAGCTGCTAGCGATGTGGAAGTCTTAGGAAATCCTTAGCAACGCCTGTTGTGTTGATAGTTCGAATGGAGCGGTCTGTAACTGCTCTGAATCGAATGCCACGGAGTGCTTCCTTCAGTTTAGGAATCAAGTGGAAGTCACAAGAGCTTAAAGTGTGGGGATTGCGATGGGTGGTAGGGCACTTGACAACCGCATAGATCGAACAAATCAGTAACACCAAGCGGCATATGCGCCCGAGCATTGTCCTGGAGCGTCTTTCTGTAAGCTGTTTGCAGGCTGTGTTGCGGAAATGAACACCTTAGAGAAAGAAGCGGTGACACTTTCTGCAGGACTCGTCCATCAGTTTGCAGGTCAATGTTCTTGTATATATGGTGCGGGTTGAGACTGATCTGTTCGATCTATGAGGCCGGAAGTGTTCTACCACCCGCCACACTCCCAGGATTTAAGCCCTTGTGACTTGAACTTGACTCCTAAAGTGAAGGAAGCACTTCGTGCCATTCGCATCAGAACTGTTGCAGAGATTCGTCTGGCAACAGACCGCTCCAATCGAACTATCAACACAGCTGAAGGGTATGCTACGATTTCCAAATCGCTGGCAACAGGTTGTTTGCAACGTTTGTGCCTATTTTGGAGGACAGTGTCTATTCTGAATACGTTGTAAATAAACAGTTGCCTCTATTAAGGTTCTGGCAACGGCCTTGCCGCAGTGGATACACCGTTTCCTGTCAGATCACCGAAGTTAAGCGCTGTCGGGCGTGGCCGGTGCTTGGATGGGTGACCATCCGGGCCGCCATGCACTGTTGCCATTTTTCGGGGTGCACTCAGCCTATTTATACCAATTGAGGAGCTACTCGTCCGAATAGTAGCGGCTCCGGTCAAAGAAAACCATCCTAACGACCGAGAGAGCGGTGTGCTGACCACACTTCCCTCCTATCCGCATCCTGAGGATGACACGGCGGTCGGATGGTCCCGATGCGCCACTTGTGGCCTAAAGACGGAGTGCTTTACTATTAAAGTTCTTCAAATAATATTACAGGCACCGATCCTCATAGAAATAAGAGTCTCTCAAAAAATATCAATGACAATGTCGCAATTGTATATCGGTCAGTCCATAACAAATGTAGTACAATGATTGACGATTAAAAATCCGATATTGTCTTGCTTATTGCAAACAGCCGCGGAGGGTAATTGATGCCGTGCCTCCTAGACCATTGTTCCGCAAGCTCACGGCGTTGGCTTTAGTTTCCCGGGTATCACATTCCTCGGAATGCGAAGCTGGATGGCACCTTGAGTGGTTTTAAGACTGAAACAGGTTTTGGACCACAATAAGTGACTTCTCAGAGTATCGCGAGTGCCTCATTGTCCACCCTCAATTAAAATAAACCAAGTTAAATGCGTGTAGAACTACAACACTTACTGTTCTTAAATCATTTGATTGCTGGATTTCTTACTTCTGAACTGGCGGAAATTCGAATACTTGAGACTGCCAGCGCTTTGTGTATGGTCACTGTCACGAATAATATCAACAATAATAATAATTTTTATTAGTATTACTATCATTATTGTTGTTGTTGTTATAGTGTATAGGCCTTGCAGTAATATAGTAGTCATTATATGGTTACTGCTGTGCTGTGAATTAGATAGTTTATCCGCTGCGAAGTGAGTAATCAAGCTTTATGTGGTCCACTGCGGGAACCAACAACATGGCAGAGAAGAGTTACACTGAGGTAACAAAAGTCATGGGATAGCGATATGCACATATACAGAAGGCAGTAGCACCTTATAGGCAAATGGCAGTACATTGGTGGAGCTATCTTTGTACTCAGGTGATTTACGTGTAAACGCTTTTGACGTTCTTATGGCCGCGACCGGAATTAACAGACTTTGAATCGGGGGGGGGGAGGGGGGGGGCAATGGTAGTTGGATGTTGGAGGTAGATAGATGGGACATTCGATTTCGAGATTCCTTTGCGGATCAAATATCACCAGATCCACAGTGCCAAGAATGTGCTCGTAATTCCAAATTTCAGGAATTACCTCTCAGCCGGCCGCGGTGGTCTAGCGGTTAAGGCGCTCAGTCCGGAACCGCGCGACTGCTACGGTCGCAGGTTCGAATCCTGCCTCGGGCATGGATGTGTGTGATGTCCTTAGGTTAGTTAGGTTTAAGTAGTTCTAAGTTCTAGGAGACTGATGACCACAGATGTTAAGTCCCATAGTGGTCAGAGCCGTTTGAATTACCTCTCACCACGGACAACGCAGTGGCCGACGGTCATCACTTAACGACCGAGAGCAGCTGCTTTTGCGTCGAGTTGATCAGTGCTAACAGACAAGCAATACCACGTGAAAAATCCAGATAAATCAATGTGGAAGCTACGACTAACGTATCCGTTAGGACAGTGCTGTGAAATCTGGAGTTGATGGGCTATGGCAGCAGACGACTGACGCGACTGCCTTTCATTACCGCCCGACATAACCTTCTGTATCTCTCCTGGACTCGTGATCATATTGGTTGGACCCTAGAGGCCTGGTCAGATAAGTCCCGATTTCAGTTGTTAAGGGCTGATGTTAAGGTTAGAGTGTGGTGCAGACACCATGAGCCATGGACCCAAGTTGTCGACAAGGCACTGTGCAAGCTAGTGGTGGCTGCATGATGTTGTGGACTGAGTTTACATGGAATGGACTGGATCATCGTCTGGAAATGGTTACGTTCGACTGCTTGGAGACCATTTGCAGCCATCCATGGACTTCATGTTACCAAATAAGACGGAATTTTTATGGATAAAAATGTGCCATGTCACTGGGTCAAATTTTTTTTGCGAGCGCCCAGATGGCACGACATTAATCCCCTAGAGCATTTATGGGATATACTCAAGAGATCAGCTCTTGCATAAAATCTTGCACCGGCAACATCTTCGCAATTATGGACGGTTGTAGAGCCAGCAGCTACAGGGGACTTCGAACGACTTGTTGAGTCCGACACGATATTAAGAGGCACTTTTGTCACTTCATTGTAATTATTAGTATCTTATATAATCAATATTAAAGCCTTACGAAAGCGTGATAATAGAAATTCTTCCAATCCATATGTGGCATACAGCAAGCCAGCGCTTAAAAATATTGGTTAAAAACAGTCTTGGTTGCAATTTTAGTTTTTTATTTTTCAACGACGCTTTTTGCCTTATTTAGACATCTTCAGGTTACCTACATAGAAAACGGAGAACAAATACATCTATTTAAGAATCGCGATCGCTTTGTGCAGACTTGGAAAACCTATAAGGCTATAAGCATGTATAAACAGATCAACTATTGAAAGAGCAAACACCTTAATTTGGTATATCTTGGAAGAATCCTTTAGTCAGTGTAGCGAAAGGGCATCGTCGAATATATCAGGCCAACATCGCCTTCGTTAAACTCAGTAAATACTAGAAATATAAAATAGTAAAATCATTACCTTTTCTAGATAGACGCGAGAGGCACCAAGATCTGCATAACGTGTACTCGTTCACAGGAGCGTGTAACAGAGTAAGTTGGGGCCTCAGGTAGTAAGCATAATGCACCACAGCGTCGTGAGCCAGTACTGGAGTCTAATACAGAATCACCTCAATAGGTGGCGCTGCGACGCAGCAGTGATAAAAATGAAAGATCGTAAACTATCGTGATAATAGTAATGATCTTTAAAAAATAATTTAGTTTCGTGACGGAAACACAATCGAACCCTTTTGTTTTTATCCCTTAGGGGGGTAATTACTGCCAGGTCGGGAACCACTGCTCTAGGGTTACCTTCCTGAAGGAAACTGTCTGCTTCTGGGAGGGGCGGGTCTAGCGCGGGCAGGTGTTCGCAGAGGCAGTCCGCGTGGCGCCAAGCGGCAGAGAGCTGACGGCGCGGAGGGCGGCGGTCGGACAGCCTGCCCCGTGTTCGATCCTCGCGTGGGACGCGTTATTTATTGGCCTTTTGTTCCGCTCTCGGCCGTGGCTCGGCGCTAAATGAAGTGAAACGTCGCGGGCCCGCTCCGAACAATAGACTTGTCCCTGCGTTCGAAGGCTGCACGATTTATGCGATCGCTGTTCCGGTTCCGTTAGGAGGAGGACGCTGGAACTGCCATTGTCGTCGGCGGATCACCTCCGAGTGACAAGGGCTACGCCCTGCCATTACTCGGCTTCGTAATTTTACATACATCACTGCGAATGATGTGGAGTAGCCTAGAATGGAGGCGGCGTCTGCCCTGTTGCATAATAAACCGGTTAGGTTTTGAGGGAAAGCATTTACGGATGACCATCAGAGCCAGGCCTGCATATGCAGGGGCTCAGAGGGCCCGTGCCCCCGACCCGTGGCTCCCTTCCCCCCCCCCCCCTCTTCCCCTCCCCCCCTCCCACCGAAATATTTGAGCTTGTACTAGATACAATGCAAATTTTGTAGTACCAAAACGCTTTGCTTAATATTATTCATTCCTGCTTATGACTGAAAGACAAGTAAAACAGTAGAGGAAGAATCGCTTCAGCTTATGTAACGTAGTTTACATGGTTTAAGGTTTCTTAACATTACAATCTCAGATGGAATCCCTGGAGGGAAGAAGACTTTCTTTTTGTGATTCGCTATTCACAAAACTTAGGGAAATGTCATCTGCAGCTTACCGAGGAACGATTCTACATCTACATCTACGTCCATACTCCGCAAGCCACCTGACGGTGTGTGGCGGAGGGTACCTTGAGTACCTCTATCGGTTCTCCCTTCTATTCCAGTCTTGTATTGTTCGTGGAAAGAAGGATTATCGGTATGCCTCTGTGTGGGCTCTAATCTCTCTCATTTTATCCTCATGGTCTCTTCGCGAGATATACGTAGGAGGGAGCAATATACTGCTTGACTCCTCGGTGAAGGTATGTTCTCGAAACTTCAACGAAAGCCCGTACCGAGCTACTGAGCGTCTCTCCTGCAGAGTCTTCCACTGGAGTTTATCTATCATCTCCGCAACGCTTTCGCGATTACTAAATGATCCTGTAACGAAGCGCGCTGCTCTCCGTTGGATCTTCTCTATCTCTTCTATCAACCCCATCTGGTACGGATCCCACGCTGCTGAGCAGTATTCAAGCAGTGGGCGAACAAGCGTACTGTAACCCACTTCCTTTGTTTTCGGATTGCATTTCCGTAGCATTCTTCCAATGAATCTGTCTGGTATCTGCTTTACCAACGATCAACTTTATATGATCATTCCATTTTAAATCACTCCTAATGCGTACTCCCAGATAATTTATGGAATTAACTGCTTTCAGTTGCTGACCTGTTATATTGTAGCTAAATGATAAGGGATCTTTCTTTCTATGTATTCGCAGCACGTTACACTTGTCTACATTGAGATTCAATTGCCAATCCCTGCACCATGCGTCAATTCGCTGCAGTCCTCCTGCATTTCAGCTCAATTTTCCATTTCTACTGCTGCCAACGTAAATTTCGCGCAAAGGCCACGAAAGCAAGAAAAGAGATATTAGGACTCGCATGGAGGCATATAGACAGTTGTTTTTTCCTCACTCCATTTGCGAGTGGAACAGAAAGAGAAATGGATAGGAGTGGTACTGTAACCTCCCCACAGAAAAATTGATAAAATATTAATATGAATAATGAATGTGATTCTAATTTTTGTGTAATCTCAGAACAAAACTGGTTCCTATTTATTGTACCCACAAAATTCTTTTCTCATTTAATGTAAGCTCGAAAAATAAATTCAGTAACCTGGTAAAATTTGGACGACAGCAGTGCTGCGTCATGGCCCTGTATGATCATTCTGAATAAAAAGCAAAAATTCTCACCTCGATAAAGTCGGCAACTATCTGCTCTTACAATAGCTCTTTTCCGGCACAGCTCTGTGCAATGCTGGCCTATACATTTGTTATTTATGAAAGGAAGCAAATGATTTTTCTTTTGCAACAATCGGAATAATCATGCATTGAAAAAAATATTAAATTCTTTAAATTGAAATGAATGCTTGTTATTATTAGGACATTTTTAAAAGATATACATGGGAGTTTACATAATATTACTAGATATGCGCGAGGCTGCTTTTTTACCTTATACAATAATACTCAGGCTCCGGCATCGCTGCACCGCGACCGGCCCAGCCAACATGATACACCAGACTAGGCCAGAGCAGACACACACACTGGCAACAACTTACTGCTACTGCTACACAGTTCGTACAGTCAACACTGCTCTTTGGTCAGCGATTCTCTTATACCTTGCATATCGCAGGCAGCGCATGAGCAATACATCGAAATTACATCTGCTCGGACCTCTTACAGTACAAGGTATTTCCGTCTTGCATCGTATGGTAGCTTGCGGAGTTTGTGTGCAGATATAAATGTAAATGTAAATTCCTTCTGCCATCGGTGTCCATTACGAGGAATTTCCTCTCTCTCTAATGACAATGAGATGGGGTACATTAAAACTCAGACCTTTCCTCTTTATGTTGATCGAACAAGGATTCTTAATATTTTTCTGTAACCTATGTTAACAAATTGGCAGCTGTGTGTCGGTTCTTAATACTTCACCTTTATTTTAAAAATGCTTACTCGAACTGTTACGTAATGCAGCTGCATCCACTGCTCCCACTATACTCACTCCCCGCATAACAAAGAAGCATTTCTGTCTAAAAAAGCGCTCTTTGTAGTGGTAATTGTTACTCGTTTGCTGTTATCATGAGAAAATGCTCTTATTATAATGGCTATTGCAGTGAGTTACTTAGCTTTCATGCCATAATCTACGTGTCCACTAACTAATGGAAAGTACTTGACTTATGTCAGACTTTTATCTCTTCCGTGCGTCCTCCAAGGGAATTGAGGCCTTACGTAAGCTACTCAGTCCAAAGCGAGAATTAAGGGACACCCACGAAGAGAGCGAGGACTCTTGTATCAGAAAATGCTAGCTGGCCAGTGACTCATCACGGCCACTGTATAATTCCCGCTATGCTAACTAGGCTGTTAGTTCCCAACCAGTTTTGTAAGAGTGTTCAGGTTTTTGGGAGGAAATGCGTACAGAAGGGTGAACGGAGTCGTGTTTGGCTTCACTCCAGATATTGGCAGTTTGTTTCATTTTATCGACGGCAGTTCTCTTGAAACAGGACCACCGGGAAGGCAACAGTATCAACGAACATTAGTATAGAATCGTTGTACGAAGACGTGCATTAGGCAGATAGATTCTAAATCATAGGGAAATACTGATGCGTGACAAAACGTAAAATAGCCTTCTATTGAGCAACCATTGCCCACTATGATTAAACCACATGTCCATGCAGTTTCGAGACGTCCATCTGGAACGAAACCAGTGTTTTAACTGCGTCAATCACAAAAATCTGCGATGGCAAATATTGCCAAAGTGGCACACGTACAAGAGTACGTCCAGCTGTTTCAGCGCGAAGAAGTAAAAAATATACTCACACACAAATTTTCGCATTTGTAATATACAGTAGCTACAGCCTCTAGGATGTGCGTTATGCGCTTAACTAGCCCGTCTTGGCTCACGATGCAGCGGCTCGTGTCCATATAAACACATGATCAGCATTCAGCGCAGTGGCGGTAAGTACAACGCCGGAAGGAGTGGCCGAGCGGTTCTAGGCGCTACAGTCTGGAACCGCACGACCGCGACGGTCGCAGGTTCGAATCCTGCCTCGGGCATGGATGTGTGTGATGTCCTTAGGTTAGTTAGGTTTAAGTAGTTCTAAGTTCTAGGGAACTGATGACCTCTGGAGTTAAGTCCCATAGTGCTCAGAGCCATTTTAACCATTTGGTAAGTACAACACAGTGCTGGTGTGGTCTACCCAAAAGTATTTTGACACTGTGATTTACCGGCAGAAAACAAATACCTAGGTCAGTATTACGTCGAATACCTTTGGTTTACAATAACTGGCCGGCCGGAGTGGCCGAGCGGTTAAAGGCGCTACAGTCTGGAACCGCACGACCGCTACGGTCGCAGGTTCGAATCCTGCCTCGGGCATGGATGTGTGTGATGTCCTTAGGTTAGTTAGGTTTAAGTAGTTCTAAGTTCTAGGGGACTTATGACCACAGCAGTTGAGTCCCATAGTGCTCAGAGCCATTTTTACAATAACTCTTGTTGTGTTTTTACGGAATTCGCTACATGCCGAAGGCCAACGGTATTCAGCGGACCTCAAAGATGCGGTAATCGGCGCCGTACTGCGAAGCAAGTCACAGGCAGATGTTGCTCGGGATTTTGGTTTGTTCAGACAAACTGTGCCATCAAAGGCACCCTGCGACTGAAGAATCTCACAAGGAGGATGTCAAAGGGTGGGCCAAAGACGATTGCCGTTGACATTAACATAGAACTGCGTGAATTCCAGAATGTGGAACTACTAAAACAGATACTCGGAGAGTCTAATCTTCTTGGCCGGTGCCCAAGAGAAAAGTCATTAATATCGACAGAGAGTAGGAAAGCCCGGCTTGAGTCTGCCAGAGGGCATAAGTATTAGACACCTCAACAGTGGTCCCGTATGCTCTGGAGGGATGAAAGTAAGTTTGTTTTCTTGCGATGGGAGTCTGTATGTTTGAAGACGAGTCGATGCAAGAAACGTTGTCCGATACCAAGTACTCACTGTTAAGCATATTCATAGTGTGGGATTGCTTCTTCCGCTCAGATGTCGGCCCTCTGGTGCCTATTGAAGGCATTACGGATCGTTTCAAATATTGTGAAATCTTGACAGATAAAATGGGTCGCAACTGGGAATTTCAGCACGACAATGATTCTTCTAAGCACACCTCTGCTCATTCACAGACTTTTTGAGAAGGATGTGAGTAACGATGCTTAAATGGCCTAGCGACAGCCCATATCTCAACTCGATTGAACATCTGTAGGGGGAACTCGATCGAAGGCTAAGGCGACGAAATTCTCCAGTCGCGACCACTTATTGCAATCTTTGGTTAAAGAATGGCATAAAATCTCCCTGCATCGCCTGGCTGCCACGTTGACTACGTGGCCATCACGCTGTACGGCTGTAGTTACGGCGAATGTTTGCGCAGTCAAGAACTAATGGCTATGTATACTGATTCGAATTCCACAAGCCTTTAAGCTGTAACATGACTTCTGTTAAACTAGAGTATTTTTGTAAAACTGTCTGTGATATTGCCAGTTACGAAACACAATATTCCATGTTTTGTGGTATTAGCGCTGTTAATCAAGTGACATAACAGTTGTAATGACTTCCCTTTGAATAATTTGTTTTTCTTACGAAAATGTGTGTGTAAAAATAATTGTTTTCGCTACTGTGTATAGGAATACGAGATTAACGAAGTTTACTATCGAGAAATTGAGACTATCAGTGTAGGACATACCGTCTCATCTACAAAGGACACGACCCGCAGGACCTTTTGTTGCCACTTTTCGAGTGAAAATGGCGTGCCCTCTTGGGAGTGCCATCCTTCCTCGCCAGCGCTCGGTCGGCCAGCAGGCCGTGCAGATTGACAATTAATTACACGCCGTCCGGGCCGCAACGTGGGAACATTAAACACCCGCGCGCCTAGATGGCCTCGTATTAGCGACCCGTATAACGATTAAATAATTACAGGCCCGGCTCCCTCACGCCAGCCGGCCGCCATTATTTGCGCGCTGATGACGAAGACGGCCTCTTGCGATATTAAAATTTCGCTCAGACCACCCTGCAGATTGCAGCGACAGACTGGACGCCAGGTCTGAACTGAGCGTTCGACGTAATGCGAGACACGACCCACTTGGGGTCGAGGAGCTTCAGTTGTGGCGCAGTAAACAGGCTTGTATACCGTCCGCGTAATGAGTTCGGTTTGTAGTCTTCGATCTTAATAACCTGAGGACGAGAACTGCTTGTGTAAAACACGCTTCAGTCCACCGTAAAAATATTACAGAAATTCGATACAAACGATGAATGGCCTGCAAGAGATACCTTACCTTTCTACAGCCAGCAGCAGTGGCGCGGCGACAGTTTTTGAAACTCGTTGATGGGAAATGAAATTACGACAGTTCCTCTTTGAAGGAGGAATAACGGGGAAGATAACTGTTAAGGTCGGTGAATACTGCGCTTCCATCCCTATTCTGTTGAATGTGAACTGTAGCACAACTCTGTCGCTTTGTTAGACCCTTTCCTACTCCTTGTTTTGTTTTGTTTTAGGACGCAAAAGCAACTAGGGTCAAACGACTACACGTTAATCCCAATCGACGGGAGAGAAGACGTATAAAAGCAGGGACGTGGTGACATGTCTATAAAATACACCATAGAGAAATAGAGGTACTAAACTAAAAATTAAATGTCCTTCGCCACATTGCTACAACGGATAAAAAGTAAAACGCAGTCAACAGCCCGCTCTTCGTTCGCTAAAATGGGCGATAACGCTGAGGGCAAACACAAACGAGAACGTAAGTGTTTAAAAAAGGGCATCCCGTAAGGAAGTGGCGGAGCATCAAAGGTTGAGAGCAATGAGCCCAAAGCGGTGGGGGAGCGCCTTAACAAATGGCAATGCCTAGAAGGACAGTGCCCGATATGCAACCTATCTAAAATGATCTCACGGCGAGAGGGGCGAGAGGAGGTCGTCCAAGCTGCTGGGAGAGGCTTAATAACCCGGAGCTTGTTCCCATGAAGGGAGGACCAATGATGCCAAAGTGACACCACCTGCTGGCAGACGGCAACACACAGATCATTGGAGGGAATGTAAGACCCAGCGGGCTGAGGTACGAAGGCTGCAGCCTTGGCAGCAGTGTCAGCTGCCTCGTTTCCTGTCAGACCGACGTTCCCAGCAACCCAAATAGACACAGTGGCTCCATCAAGAGCTGGACCTGTTGCAATAAGGGATGGACGGCATGCAGAGGCTTTGTATGGGCACTTAGAGAGTCTGAGCAGATGACGCAATTGAAAAACCTGTCGCCGGCTGTACTGCGTGGCATGATACAGGACGAAGTGCTCTGCTGTAAATACAGAGCTGTGTTCCGGAAGGCGATACCGAAAAACATGGGTACCAATGACGAAGGCACACACAATACGGTCAGTCCGAGAGCCATGTGTAGAACATTTTACGTCCATTGAAGATAATGTTTTCTGTCGATTTGATAGAACGTTTTCTGTCTCTTCCAAAATACACTTTCTGTCCCTTGGATTCAATGTTTTCTGAACCTTGGATAAACAATTTTCTGTCCCTTGGATATAATGTTTTCTGTCCCTTGGATAGGACGTTTTCTGTCCCTTGGATAGAATGTTGTCTGACCTTTAGTGTCAAAAATACAATCTGTGTTCGACAATGAGTTAATTGTTATTTTGATCCAAGTATAGATCAGAACAGAATACTAAGTTGATGACTAATTTCTGGAATAATGCTGGCATTTGATGGAATGTCTCTTGACCACATTAATAACGGCTGTGGGGTTCAAGACTTGTTGCACAGTCGTTATTAATGTGGTCAAGAGACATTCCATCAAATGCCAGTATTATTCCAGAATTTAGTCATCAACTTCTTATTTTGTGCTGATCTATACTTGCATCAAAACAACAAATAACTGGCTGTCGAACACAGATCGTATTTTTGATTACCGACCCTTTCCGCACAGTTTGACGAGGTTAGCAACAGCTATGCGATTCCGTACTGAATACGTTCACACCAAGTCCGTCAACGTGCAGTGTTATCATCTTTGCAGCACTTTCAGTTCTAGTTCCAATTTTTCCGTTGCGTAAAATTAACAATGGGCACACAGAAACAAAGTGCACAATGAAAACGAATTGGCACATTTCCTTTAGGACCAGTATTGATTATTCGGAGCTGGCAGTGGTAACCTCCACATAAGGTAGGTGAGCGACATTACGAAAGTGAAAAGAACAGGAGGCATAAGAAAGTGCATTCTCTGCCTGACTATTGCTGTGACCCCTATCCCGTAAACAATAAGATGTCACTTCCGGCCCAGATGTATTGCTCTAATGACCAAGATGATGACAAAACATTATACCCTAATTTTTCTTGCCGCGCGGGATTAGCCGAGTGGTCTGAGGCGATGCAGTCATGGACTGTGCGGCTGGTCCCGGCGGAGGTTCGAGTCCTCCCTCGGGCATGGGTGTGTGTGTTTGTCCTTAGGATAATTGAAGTTAAGTATTGTGTAAGCTTAGGGACTGATGACCTTAGCAGTTAAGTCCCATAAGATTTCACACACATTTGAACGGCTTTTTTAATTTTTCTTCCCTGCATCTTTCCTCATTTTTATGAAACATTAGCAGGCAGCATAGTTCAGGATACGTGTCTGAATGCTCATGACAGTGAAACAGAGTGTTTGGATGTACGAGACTAGTAACTTTATAATTGATCACCCCTCAAAATTGGAGGACACACTCACAATTTGTCGCATCTAAGACCATGCCATTCTTGTAAGCCGCCACATGTGTGTGAGCACACAGATAATTTTACTGCATAAATCTGAATACAATAAAAATCAGTATGTTTCTGAGCCTCAGAAGCTTCTAAGGGTGTTGCAGAGGAGGCTGAGCCGACAAATAATTGTTACGAAAAAATTCGATACATTGCGCCATTCCCAGGTTACTTAGCGTTGACGTCAGTGATCAGGTCACTGGCCGCGCAAATTCAAGGACTTACACACGCTAAAATGCGGTAATGTACTCACATCTGTGGGTCTGTGAGTTCCTGCTTGTTGATCTGCCTATTAGCAGTTAAAATGAGCCGTTTTCGGAAGTGATAAATTTAAGCTAGGTGTGCAAAAGCTACATCTGTTGCGTCACACGTTTGGCGACACTATCTCTGGCAGGTTGTTTAAATTTTGCGGGCGCGATTATGTGATTGGCTAACTTCAGTGCTAAATAACACGGAAGTGGTACAACGTATCGACTTTTTTAACAGTTATTTCTCAGCACAACCTCCCTGCACACCTTTCCTGCGAAAGCCGGCCGGAGTGGCCGAGCGGTTCTTGGCGCTACAGTCTGGAACCGTACGACCGCTACGGTCACAGGTTCGAATCCCGCCTCGGGCATGGATGTGTGTGATGTCCTTAGGTTGGTTAGGTTTAAGTAGTTCTAAGTTCTAGGGGACTGATGACCATAGATGTTAGGTCCCATAGTGCTCAGAGCCATTTTGAACCCGTAGTGCTCAGAGCCATTTGAACCATTTTCCTGCAAGATCCTTACAAGATTTTCAGACTATTTCTGATCACTTTGTGTAATGTTTCTGGTGAAATTAGTTGAGATACACATTCATAATATTGTGCTGAAAACAAAAGTACTGCTTTTTCAAAATGATAGTTAAGGTGCCAGTAATTTTTTTGTCCAAAGAAAAAAAATGGCTCTGAGCATTATGGGACTTAACTTCTGAGGTCATCAGTCCTCTAGAACTTAGAACTACTTAAACCTAACTAACCTAAAGACATCACACACATCCATGCCCGAGGCAGGATTCGAACCTGTGACTGTAGCGGTCGCGCAGTTCCAGACTGAAGCACCTAGAACCGCTCGGCCACTCCGGCCTGCGTTTTTAGTCCAGTGTTAGTACTGATGGTACTGTCCTCAATAAGAATAATTGATTGGCTTCACACAGATTGCTTTCTTGTATGGTAAACTTACTGCTAGCAACGTACGAAAATCCGAGGACTTGATTTTAAGGATCCTTGGTAAAAAAAAATCTTTCAATACGTAACAGGTATCGGAGAGACTGTTGTGATATGCGTATTTTGAGTCCCGCTAGATATACATTTCTAGAATCAGACATCAGTGAGAGATGCAGCTAGAACGGAAAGAAAGCAAGCTGACTACAAACGACTAGAGGTACCACGAAAGTTGATAAAAACACTGCGTGGCACTTGCTACGTAGTGCCCTGTTACACAGGTGGAGACAGTGCCACTGAGTCGTATTTCTTAGTGGTTTTGATTTTTCTGTGCCGCACCACGCAGCGCACCCTGACAAGTTAGTGGCGGAGAGGGCTTAATTAGCAACGCTTTCGCGGCTCCGCGCCCCGGTAATCACTTGGGCGCGACAACGCCTTCACATAAAACTGTCCGCCGGCCGGGGCACTTAGGCCGATTCCCGTCACCGCTCACAGCCCGCTAGCCATCCGGATGAGGGTCGTGAGTCGACCGGGAATAATTAGTGTGGCAGTTCCAGCCAACAGCCGCGGCGCTGACGTCGCCCTGCTGAAGGTGCTGTCACCAGCTGCCGGTTCACATTTGTAACAAACTCGGACGATGGCGGAAATAGAATGCGCTGCTGCCTGCTCCGTTTTCGAGAAAATGTATTGCATCTCCCTAACACGATATAGGGACACTTTGGCCAGGAGCAATGATAATTCTTTTTTTTGTTTTGTTTTGGCATCGTCTTCTGACTGGTTTGTTGTAGCCCGCACAAATTCCTCTCTTGTTCCAACTTCTTCATCTCAGAGAGCAGCAACCTGCGTACTTAATTCTTTGCTGCATATATTCCATTCTGTTTTCTTCTGCTGTTTTTACTCTGTGCAACTCCCTCTGGTACCATGGGAGTTATTCCGTTATGTCTTAACAGATCTCCCACCATCCTATCCCTTCTTGTCAGTGTTTTCCATACATTCCTTTCCTCACTGATTTTCCAGAGACCCTTCTCATTCCTTACCTCGTCAGTCCACATAATTTTCAAAGTTCTTCTGTAGCACCACATCTCACACGCCTCGATTTTGTTCTTTTCCGTTTTTTCCACAGCCCATGATTCACTACCATACAACGCTGAGCTCCAAACGTACATTCTCAGAAATTTTTTCTCAAGCCACTGTTCGATACTAGTAGATTTCTCTTGGGCAGGAATGACCTTTTTCCAGTGCTACTCTGCTTTTTATGTCGTCCTTGCTCCGTCCGCCATGGGTTATGTTGCTGTCTAGGCGGCAGAAATCCTTAACTTACGGACGATCTGCGATCTTCCTGAAAAACGTTTTTAAAGAAACTATTCGGTAATGATGAACTGCCTACCATATCGCTAATGGCCATAGTTACTGTGATATTTCGATATCAGGTAAACTACTGCATGATATTCTTAAAGTCTGCAGTGAAAAGGATCGCTAAGAATTTGCTTTTGGTGCATCATTACGTCATATGTAGCTGCGTATAAAATATACACAATATGTCGAATTATTCTTTAAACTTGGAAGGATATCGCTATCTGTCTCCTGTCTCGAGAAAATGAAATGTACCGCTATGTAAGGAGCGCTCTGTCAGGAACGCATGCGCCAGTGAAAAAGCGAGAATGAAATAGTAACCCCTCGTATCTCATAAACGGTCTGAAGTATCGAAAGAGGAGTTTGGCAAATGATGGCGCGCAAAGAGCACGGTCTTTTGCCAAGTGATTAATATATCTACTGTGAATATATCCAATGTGATCTTCAAGCAACTAGAGATTTTTCAGTGAAAAAATGTAATTGTTAATGACGCGCGATAATTGGTGAACGATAAGTCTTGTGAGTATTACAACAATATAAGTGAAGAAGATACACTTTGATTTTTGTATTAGAATGGGTTCATATTGAAGTCAGTGGTAACAATGTATAGAGTATTAAAAAAGCGTCTATTTTAAAAGGTGGTAGTAATCATCAAAACAGGAAGAAAGTACAATAAACATGGTGCCTAAATGCCTACCGTAAGAACAATGAGCACCTCTTGTATTTGATACTGTGAAACAAACTGCAAGCTCTTTGTTTTCCTTATTTTGGAAGGAGACAGTACCGGCAAAAACAAGAAAAAATTATGTTGCAAACATGTGCTATAAGCTGCATACCTTAAGAGCTACCAGAACTTGTTCAGTACAAGAGATGTGTTTCACATTAGCGAAAATGATAAGGAAGTTCCTAAGTGCTCCCATTATCAAACACTGGATGAGTATAGTCTGGGTAATTTGCACTGTTTTAAGCATCAATTAATTTTTTACGACACTCAATATTTATGACGTCATAGCTCCTGAACTACGGCTCGTAGAATCAGCATGTACATCTATAATCCGTAAGACAATTCACGGTATGTGAAGGAGGGTGCTTTGCATACTAGTGACATTTTCCCTTTTCCTGTTGCAGTCGCGAATGTTCACGGAAAGAACGATCGCTGGTAAGCCAGCGTCTGGAATTTCTCTCATCCTGTCTTCATGGACTTGTCGTAAAATATACGTACGGGGAAGCAATATATACACACTGACTCTTTCAGCAACTTAGGCTCTCGGAACTTTTAACAGTAAACCACACCGTAATGCAGAACACCACTCTTGCAGCGTCTCCCGCTATAGATGGCTGAGCAGCTCTGTGGAGTCTTCGTACATATTAAATGAACCTGTAACGAAACGTGCACCTCTTCTTTGGATCTATCAATCCTATCTGATACGGTTCCCAAACTTACAAGCAACATTCAAGCATTGGTCGAATGAGTGTTTTTAGTAATCATCAAAACAGGAAGAAAGCACAATAAACATGGTGCCTAAATGCCTACCGTAAGAACAATGAGCACCTCTTGTCTTTGATACTGTGAAACAAACTGCAAGCTCTTTGTTTTCCTTATTTTGGAAGGAGACAGTACCAGCAAAAACAAGAAAAAATTATGTTGCAAACATGTGCTATAAGCTGCATACCTTAAGAGCTACCAGAACTTGTTCAGTACAAGAGATGTGTTTCACATTAGCGAAAATGATAAGGAAGTTCCTAAGTGCTCCCATGATCAAACACTGGATGAGTATAGTCTGGGTAATTTGCACTGTTTTAAGCATCAATTAATTTTTTACGACACTCAATATTTATGACGTCATAGCTCCTGAACTACGGCTCGTAGAATCAGCATGTACATCTATAATCCGTAAGACAATTCACGGTATGTGAAGGAGGGTGCTTTGCATACAAGTGACATTTTCCCTTTTCCTGTCGCAGTCGCGAATGTTTCACGGAAAGAACGATCGCTGGTAAGCCAGCGTCTGGAATTTCTCTCATCCTGTCTTCATGGACTTGTAAAATATACGTACGGGGAAGCAATATATACACACTGACTCTTTCAGCAACTTAGGCTCTCGGAACTTTTAACAGTAAACCACACCGTAATGCAGAACACCACTCTTGCAGCGTCTCCCGCTATAGATGGCTGAGCAGCTCTGTGGAGTCTTCGTACATACTAAATGAACCTGTAACGAAACGTGCACCTCTTCTTTGGATCTATCAATCCTATCTGATACGGTTCCCAAACTTACAAGCAACATTCAAGCATTGGTGGAATGAGTGTTTTGTAGAATGATTTCATTTTGCAGGTGCATTCAGTGGTATGTGTGAATATTGTTTGCAGAATCGTGACAAGTGGAGTTAATAGTAAAGAAGTAAAGATAAATGTACAACTAAGACAAAAAAGACACGCCAAAAAGTAATTACCCAGATGCTACAGACAAACAAATGATTGCGATTTCAGTGAGAATGGGCATTTTATTCAAGAGAAAGTGCTTCACAAATTGAGCAAATCAATACCGCCGTTTACGCAAGCAGTAACTCGGCTTGGAATTGATTGATACAATTATTGTATGCTCCCCTGAGTGATATCGTGCAAAATTCTGTTCAGTTGGCACGTTAGGTCGTCAAATTCGCGGGCTAGTTGAAGGGCCCTGGCAATAATACTACACATATTCAATTGGGGAGAGATCCGGCATAGGATTTGGCAAACACGGAGACAAGCAGTACAAACTTTCACGATGTACCGGCATGCACCTTGCAGAAATTTAAGTCCGGGATGGCCTGACATTAAGCGCAATAAAACGGGTCGCAAAATACCATCGACGTACCACGGTGCTGTAAGGATGTCGCGGATGACAACCAAAGGCGCTACGTCGACGATATTCTACTCTTCGTTTTGTTACCCTATATGGTAATCCATCGTTGGCTTACTTTTCAGCAGGATAATGCCCGCTCGCACACGGCAATAGTTCCTACTGCTTGCTTCGTGCTTGCCAAACCCTATGTTGGCCATCAAGTTCGCCGGATGCCTGCCCAATTGAGATTGTTCGGAGCTTTATGGGCAGGTCACTCGAACCATCTCTGGATTTTGGTGATATAACGCCTTAGTTGGACAAAATATGTGACGATATCCCTCAGGAAGAGATTCAACAACTCTGTCACTCAATGAGAAACCGAATAACTGCTTCCATAAGGGCCAGAGGTGGATCAACGCGTTATTGACTTGCTCAATTTGTGTAGCTTTGATAGCGGGCTGTAGATAATTTCCTGGGCATCTGTCTAGTATTTGGATGTCGTGAACGTGTGAGCGCCTTTGTACTGTTTGAAATTATAGGCGCGCAGTGTCTTTAGAGACGCTGTGTCGCCTGGAGGCTTGTTTGGACCATTCCTGTTTTGAAAGATGCGCGGGAGATGATGCGCACTGTTGACCGTGAGACGAGGAGAGACAGTAGTCGGCAGTGATGTCTCATGAGTAGTAGTACGGCATAGGCCGACTTATACGGCTGCAGTTATAGTCTGAGGAATTGGAATACCTTGACTTACTGATTAATTATTTGAGATGAAAAAAGAGACTGAAGCATTTTGAGAAGAATATTTTATTATGATTGTTGTGATGAGTGACAGAATAGTATTTAAGGTAATTAAGTTTCGATTTTGTACTTTATTGCGGCAGCTTTATTACGCGTTCTTGGTTCAGACATCCAGAGACTTGAGTATAGGTAGAGATAAACAGCCATGCATAATTGAATTTGGGGGTAAGAGTATGTTGAATATTTAATGCCCTTCTTTCGAGTTTCATTTTTGTAAAGATCTCATTTGATTGTGAAGACTACTTACGTATGTCTAATCAAGAACTGTAGTTTTTTGTGTGTTAGTATTTGTAAAGCAAAGAAAGAGAGAGTTTTTTAATGTAGAACTTTTCTAATCAGAAAACTAATTATATTTCATGTTGTAATTTCTTCCAAGTCATCGTCCGCATCGAAAGAGAAAAATATGAGTTGTCATTTTTAGTTATTCAGATTTGTTATGAACCAAGTATGATTCGCATTTCTTTTTAAGGGAGTGCCTTGCACCAGGCGCATTTCATTAGTTAGTTGTAGCTCAACAAATGAGATGCGCTTTCAAGACGAGAGTAGTGTCACGGTGTTTCCACTGTGCAACAGGTCAGCCAGAATTAAATAATAAAAAAGGGGACATTGAGTTTTTCCAGAGCCAATTTATCAGTTTAAAAGTTTAATGATTCACAGTGTTGAATTCACACAGTATTCTTGCCGTTACAAACGTTTGAACGGACAGGGAACCGAATAGGCAGTTTCATGTTACTTTCGCGCAGTCAGATTTTGCATCACATTCTCGCAGTCGAATTCTTATATTCAGCATTTACGAATTCCAACGTTGGAAGTTTGTGTAAGCTGTCACATGGCTTACAATGTCAGCAAGCTAAACCTTTAAGCGACAGCACTGCTTATATTATTTTGATTAAGGTAACTTTCATCTCGCACTTCAGAATAAGTCTTTCGACTCAGCAACAACCATAGCGCTCTTATTAAGATAACTTTTAGCTCGTTCTCTTGAACAAATGATCCAATTTTTCTGAAACTGTAATCATTTTTTGTCTGTATGGTAGCAAGCAAAACTTTTAATAAACGACAACAATCATGTTTATTAAAATAATCTTCAGCTTGAGTGAATCATTCAGTTTTTCTGAAATTATGATCATTTTTTGTCTGTACATATACATCATACCTACCGATTTACGTCCCATTCGGATAATTCTGTCGTGGTGTATCTTTTCTTCCACCTTAGAACGTACCCTGGCAATTAGCTCGCAGTGAATTACACTGCCTCAAGACACATTCACGGTTTCTAACTTGTCTTACTGCGTTAAATCTTTGACATAACATTGCATCTGTTAATGAGTAATTGTGACAGAATTTTAAATTTTTGGTTCTATCGATAATTATCTAGTATAGTGAAGATAATTTTTTTTCTCTTTTTCCCCCTGCAAGCCTGTAGAAGGGCAACCTCAGATTGTATCCTGGTGACTGTGCACGAAGTTAGTTGCTTAGTAATATAAAGTCAGTTCATGATTATTTTGCGGTAGAGCAGACCTCCTCCACTTGCAAGATGCCACTCGTACGAGTTCCGCCCGCCGAAGGACTACCGTTTCCGGGACGGCTGCCCCTCACGCGCGCAGGCACTTCTCGGCCGTTTTCTCCGCACTGGCGACCCCGCCAGGACTCGGCGGCTGTCACTCGCCGCCTCCCGGAATAACATCTGAGTCGGCCGCCGCTATGAGTTGTGTTAATGCCCGCCTGTAAATTCGGGAGCCCCGGCGCCGGAGCGCTCCGCCTCACCTCGCCGCGCTTTACGGCGACATATTTCAGACGCGGCGCGCCGACGGGCCGCTCGTTACGACAAACGGCCGTTTGTAGCCAGGGGCGTTAGCCTCCAGACGTGTAGCAGGCGCGTAATATGAACCGCAGGTGACGTATTAATGAAGCGCCACCTCGGAATTCCCAGAACGCTCGCGACGGGATGCCACGGGCTCTAGGCGGGGCTCTGCGAGCACCGGCTGATACAACGATCAAAATGGAAAGCTGTAAGCCGAGGCTCATCGAGATCGAGATCTTTATTATAGCGTGTTACTTTCATTATTTTCCAACGACTAACACCTTGTTTGTTTCAATTAAGGTGGTAATCCGAGCATCAAAGCGGCTCCCATAACGGGCAACGCCTCCTGAGAGAATCGTTGACGTTCTACTCCTCCTAAGCGATATCACGTCCTCTCTACCTTGTATCATATTGTTTTCAGTCAAGCACTACCGTAATATTTGAGATTGCTACATCTTGCTATTAACTTGCTGCTCGATTGATGGCGTACTTCCGCGTGTTCAGCCATTTCTTTCTTTTTTTTTTTCATTTTGCGCACAATATTTCGATGACCGACGCAGTCATCTTCTTCACGTGCTGTTGTGTGTAATCACTGCCTGAGCTCCTACAACACCTGAATAAGACGGCCATCGAAATAGTGCATGAAACTGATACAACAATTCAGCTGAGCATCCGAAAGTACTCCATCAGTTAACCACGCCTAGAAAATCTGTGGAATCCCATCTTGGTTCTAACTTGCTTTAAGCTTATTTCACTCGTTAGACTAAAACAACATAGCTTAGTTATTTCGAAAATAAACAATTTTTTTCGAAACCGTTTGTTTACAGCTATATGTTCATATTCAAATCAAATGGTTCAAATGGCTCTGAGCACTGTGAGACTTAACATCTGAGGTCATCAGTCCCCTAGAACTTAGAACTACTTAAACCTAACTAACCTAAGGACATCACATACATCCATGCCCGAGGCAGGATTCGAACCTACGACTGTAGCGGTCGCGCGGTTCCAGACTGAAGCACTCAGAACCGCTCGGCCACACCGGCCGGCCTGCATCTTCATATTCCGCAAGCCTTATATATAAGGCTTGAGGAATATGTATGAACATGTAGCTGTAAACAAAAAGTGTGTGAGTATGTCTGTATGTATGTGTATGTCTGTGTGTGTGTGAAATAAATATTAGCGAAGAGGGGCTGGAAGCGGGAAAGTTACGGCATTGCGTTACCTGTGGATCTGACGGTGTGCGTATACGGGAGATAACTGATGGAAAGTTAATTAGGGGTTAGTTAATTTGCCTCCAAGTGCAGGTAAGTGGTATTCATTTTCTGAATGAGGAGGTTGGGTTGTTTGAGGGAAGAAACCAAACAGCGAGGTCATCGGTCTCATCGGATTAGGGAAGGACGGGGAAGGAAGTCGGCCGTTCCCTTTCAAAGGAACCATCCCGGCATTTGCGTGGAGCGATTTAGGGAAATCACGGAAAACCTAAATCAGGATGGCCGGACGCGGGATTGAACCGTCGTCCTCCCGAATGCTTTCAGAATGGGATTTTCACTCTGCAGCGGAGTGTGCGCTGATATGAAACTTCCTGGCAGATTAAAACTGATCGCGAGGTTTTCAGTCTTCTGACATAAAGAGGGTTTCAAAGCTTTTGCATCAGACGTCTAGAAGTGAAGAAGCACGTCATGGGGAACCACGTTTCTTAGAGACAAAATGCTCGCAAATACTTTTCGGCGACCGAGGCGTCCTTTTGTATTGGTTATGCTCCTGAAAAATGGCAGGGCGTAGGTAATGTGCCACGTGCGTATGTCGTGTGTGATGCCTGTGGTCCAGTCATTTGTTCCATATGAAAAGCGGTAGGCCTAGGAAAGTTAAAGGTCCTGAGACTAGGAAAGGAGGTGTCTTTATGTTGGGTACACGGGCACGTGGGTACTGCGGGGAACGAAAGGGCGGATCTGGCAGCCCAAGAGGCGAGTCGTGGCCCTCACTTATTTTAGTGTGCCATTCCCTTGCATGTTATCTCCAGAGACTTGCGTCGGTGGGAGGATGAGTGGCTGGAAGTGGGAGACAATAAGTTCCGTCTAGTAAAGCCCACAGCGCGGACATGGTGTACCTCGTTCCAGCCACGTCGATGGGACGAGGTCCTCTTTACTCGTCTTCTCACAGCCCTATGACGCATGGCTTCTTGCTCCGGTGAGAGGACCGTCCAATGTGGCATACAGGCCACATTTTATTGGACTGTGTCTTATTTTCCGAGCAGCGGGTCGCGGTGGAATTGCTGACTGATCTGCCCTCTATTCTGAGTAACATAAGTAATGAGGTACAAGTTTTAAAGTTTCTGTCCAACATTTTTCCCAAGATTTTAGGAAGATGGTTTTAATGTGTTAACAGAGTGACACGCTCACCCACGTTTTTTGTCGGTGGTTAGTCCGTGACATTTGCCTGTGACTTTCATTTAACTCCTTTGTCGCTTTACTCGCGTTTTAATTTTATTTATACGTACTTTTACTCTTTTTCCGTTGTTCTACCACATGTGAGATAGAGTGATTTTGTAGTCAATTCGATTGCATGACTGTGCAATAATTTTAGAGAATTTATCAACATTCGTTTGTTTTAATGAGTGTAAGGGCACTGATAACCTCTCCGTTGAGCGCTCCTAAGTTCCAGACACACTCACTAAAGTTATTGATTGACTTCTGAAATACCTTCCTACGGTTAGAGGCACTCATTCTGAAGGATTTTTATGGGAAGTCACTACATGAATTTACTGTGTTATGGAGGACGGAGCCCACTTGATTAGTATATCTTGCTAGTCCACTGGAATCTCGTCGTCCCAGGGCCGGTGATTACTGAATGATTTCTAGCGTCCCCGGGAAGCGTCAGCGAACAGTTTGTTGAAATGGTTCAAATGGCTCTGAGCACTTTGGGACTTAACATCTTAGGTCATCAGTCCCCTAGAACTTAGAACTACTTATACCTAACTAACCTAAGGACATCACACACACACCCATGCCGGAGGCAGGATTCGAACCTGCGACGTAGCGGTCGTGCGGTTCCAGACTGCAGCGCCTAGAACCGCTCGGCCATATTTATTTAACATATTGGTTCATTACCTTCGCAATAAGTACAAGATGCTAGTGTTTACATTATATGATACGTAAAGCCATCTTCAGTGTGCATCTAAAGAGCTCGACGTACACCATCGTAATTTAAGAGACGTAACAGTTCAGCCACTTCGGCCGGCGAACAGTTTGTCTCCAATAAAGTTGTTTCCCATGACGTGATCTGTCACACATAGATGTTCGACGCAAAGAGTTTGAAATACCCTGTATATACATCAGATTGACTAGTGGTATGTACGTTGTAGGAGATATGGAAATAAAATGTCGTACTGTCAAATAGGAAGGCTTAGCACTACTCACGAAGCGGCGCCCTCATTAGCTGGTTACAGTTGGAAATGTGTTTGGATGTTGACACAGCACCCATCAAAACCATTCTGCCATTTCTGTACCTGTGAGGAGTGTGAGTGAGAGTCAGCAAATAAGTTACCAATAAAGCTCTTGTCCATCGATGATTTTTTGTGACATTATTTTAGTGAAGGGGATGACGACGTTGTCATTGACCATTTCAGTATGAAATACGTGGTGCAGACACATTATGTGGCCACGGCTTATGTTTGACATGAACGTGCAATAATCACTCACAGTCGGCAGGTGGCATCACTAACAGTGGTGGGTATGCAGGAGCGTGAGCGTATCTACCACCAGGACAATGCAACGTGTCAAACAGCTCGCACCGTACGTGCTTGGTTCGAAGAGCACCAGGGATGGTTTACCATACTCCCCTGGCCACCAAACTTTTTGGATTTAAACCATATCGAGATGAAAGGGTACAGTACCGCCCGACATTGAAAATAGGTACAACATACTTCATTATTTTTGTCAGAACAACATTTTTTTTTTTGTAAAACTAACTCAATTTCAATTAATACAGCGAAGCCGGATACCAGTGTGGGAAAGAATGACAATTTATTTATTTAATTGATCACATGTGCACTCCCACAAAGTAAATCCCTACATCCAGTTTGGTGAGATCTGTGAAATGAATGAATTTATGGTCGTCTGCTAACCGCAGATAGTGAATGTGAATATGTGATCATCTTTGAGTCGATCCTTTGGCCACCTTTGGTGGGACCAAAGAGATGAAATTTGCCTGAGCTTTGAGCGCCTGAAATGTGGCTGACCAATGCGGTAGAAAGGTGCTCCCCCCACTTCAGCAGAGGTGGAGAGGACCTCGAGAACGGCCATGTTTCGGCACTCTGCCGCTGGATCTTGTGCTGTTAAGACCTGTTTTGGTTGTGCTCCGTAATGACGAAAGAGTGGAGACATGGTATGCATGTGGAATATTTAAGAGTAGTTTGAAATAATAATTTCTCTATTTCAGGAACTTTTGTGGGGAGAATTAAATGTCAGGCAGGTAATATTAAAGGGATTGTAGTAATCTTCGGAAGTGACCAACGGTCACAATGAAACCACGTGTAGCAATAAGTTGAAATACTTCCGTGTGCTTAAGTTAAGCTGAATTACTAGCGTGTGTACAATAAGTTGAAATATTTAAGAAATAGCGTGTGTACCATAAGTTGAAATATTTAAGAAATGGCGTGTGCAGGACTTGAAATTAGAGACAAGTACTTCCACGTGGTGAGTACTGTGTGAGTCTCAATCTGTGTATGAGACAAAGGATAAAGAGAAGTACTCGTCCATGGTATCAGTTGAGGACTCGCGTGTGTGATGAATACGTTCTTAATATCACCTTGCGTGATATAATTCCGTGTGACGCTAGATTCAAACTCTGAGAGAGAAGCAAGGTGAGTCGGCCGTCTATCCAGCAACGCCACTTGGCTTGCATTGCACAGGAAGACGTGCATATATCTCCAGAGTTCATAGTAGTAAAGTAGAATTACGAAGTGGGGCAGTGTCGTGTGAAACTGGGATAAATATTAATTGAAGTGGGAAAGCTGAAAGTGATAGTGTTGTGGCTATTTAGTGTTTTATATTTCTTATTGCAGTGTGATGTATGTCATGTAATTTGGGTATGTGTGGTTTGCATGGGAGAGTAGCGAGGTAGTTTCAAAAGATTAGTGGGTTATGCTTGTTCCTTCAGTACCGCTCGGTCTGGAGGAAAGTTTAGTGATGATTATTGTGAGAGTCGAAGTGTGAGGTATAATGAAAGATCCACCATCCTATCCAGAAAGTGCACTGTAGCGTTAAATAATTACGAGACCATAATATAGAGATACACCAATGTAAAGCCATGCCCACTGGGCGGAATTTCTCATGTGATATTGTTGTAGGTTATAGAATTTGTGTGTTTAGGTTAGAGAATTTATCGGAATAAATAGGATAGTGAAAAGAAAAAGATTGGTAGACTTTCCCTTCGAATTGTATGTTGTCATAATGTCCCAAATTTATAATGTGTGCGCTATTCATATTCAGTGCGGTGGCCACGTGTTGACAAAAGCCGTTAAATGAAAAAAGAAAGAAAATGTGGTATTGCCAGTGCGTAGTGTACAGTCAGAGTTCTGTAAATTACTGATAGTCAGATGCGTGTTTCCGTTGCGTATTAATCATACAGGAGGATAACTTGTAATTTAAGTGTGAGTACTAGAGTTCATGCTACTCGATAAATAAGAATGAATCCACTCGCTTGGCAGACCACTCATCTTGCAGGCCTGACTGCTTGATGCCACAGTATGAGTAAGGCATGTGGGTGCCTCTCAGAGAATCTATGGGACCAACTCGGATCCTCAGCCCAGGAACCTAGCGCAGCTGAGCACGGCACTGGGGTTAGCGCGGCTCCACATCACTGTCGGTGTCTTCTAGAGCCTCGCTGACTCCTTGCTCGTCTATCAGGGGTCCGAGCTCCAAAATATAGTTATTCAGGCTTTTGACAGTTGGTCGCATCAATGTGACTGAACGGTGTAATTTTCGTCGACCAGTCCCAACAGGCAGGCACCTTGCATATAAAGTCTAGTATTACCCTCAATGGAACGTGGGACTTCATAAGGAAGACGTCAGCAACATGACATGCCCTCCCGTTCTAGCAGTATGTTGTCCTCTAGCTGTGTATGGCTCGCTTTTGTCAGTTCCCACCTTATAGGCAGAGAGGTTCCAAGTTCCCAGCTGTGTGTTTTGGTATGAAATTTTGTCAAAATTTACCTGCCACTGTATGAAACTTCTACGTATTACCAAAACTATGTACCCACACACTTTTATTCAACTTAAACTTGTACGCTAAACTGTGACTACACATAATCTATTTTGTATTGAACTGTAACTGGTCTGAATACAACTTGTCTTTGTCTTAAATGCACAACTCAAGTTAAATAATGTTATGACACTACTAAAAATTTCCACTTACCACGCGTCTTGACAACATTGTTGCAGATTTCTCTAAAGCACAACAGCAAACAGCAAGAAGGTAGCGGCTAAGCTATATTTCTGTTTTCAATAAAATTTCCAAAAAATATTCAAACTGCTCCGTACCATTTGGTGCAATGCGGTAATGCGTAAAGATAAACCTTAGCCGGCCGCTGTGGCCGAGCGGTTCTAGGCATTTCAGTCCAGAACCGCGCTGCTGCTACGGTCGCAGGTTCGCATCCTGCCTCGGGCATGGGTGTGTGTGATGTCCTTAGGTTAGTTAGGTTTAAGTAGTTCTAAGTTCTAGGGGACTGATGACCTCAGATGTTAAGTCCCATAGTGCTCAGAGCCATTTTTGTTAAGTCCCATAGTGCTTAGAACCATTTGAACCACTTGATAAACCTTCTTTAAACAGTAGGATGGGGAGAGTAACTATTGCTATGGAACAATAGTCCAAGACAACGATTTTAGAATGAAGCAAGTATTCGAAAAGACAGAGTAAAGCTTCGTGTGATCTTCACACCTAAGATTGGTCTGAACAATACCATGAGTAACAAAGTGAGCAGTCATTTAAGAAAGGTACAATGCTAACAGAGAACATGAAAACCAAACATCTTAATCGGTTGATATGTTAATGCATGACTCAGGAAAGTGTGATGGTCTTTCTCTCAGCTCTGAGCATATAAATTATTCAAAATTTATATTCTTTTCGCCTTTCAGTATAAACATCGTATTCATCCTTGCTGTCTTTTGTAATAAATGTTTCTTCGTCTAAGAAATACAGTCACAACACAGCACTACTGAACACGTGCGTCACCATCCAACCACACGGCCGGTCCCAGCGGCGGTTCGAGTCCTCCCTCGGGCAAGGGTGTGTGTGTTTGTCCTTAGGATAATTTAGGTTAAGTAGTGTGTAAGCTTAGGGACTGATGACCTTAGCAGTTAAGTCCCGTAAGATTTCACACACATTTGAACATTTCACCAACCACACTACAACGAAAAATGTATCCGACTGCGCAGAGGCAAAGACTTTGCCACAAGAAGACCAATGAGTGTTTAACAGTGCACATCAGTAACTCACAAATATCAAAATGGCATGCGCACCGTACACGTTTTCTTTAAAGCCAGCAGCAGCAGCAACAGAAATGCGGTTGGTCTTCGCCAACACTTCTAACTAGCGGACTTGATGCGGTCGAAGTCGAATTGCGACTTGAGTGCACCGCTCTTCATATTCTCGGCCGTACCATAGTCAGCGTTACCCTGAACTTCCACCAAACTCACTCTGTTCATAGCTTCTGTTACGCAATCCAGAACAGAACTCTAAAACACTTCAATGGGATCTGTTACTTTTTTGTTGTGTTGGTAATTATTATCATCGTGTCACGTGCAATTCCAAGCAATACCAAGGCTCCCTTAATTTTTTTCAGACTCCGAATAAAACTGTGTACATTCCGGAACTGCGCCCTTCAGTCTGCGGGAGTTTGCGCCAGGAATGTTGTCATCAGCGCAGGTGGCCGGCCGCCGCTGGCCGGCGTTAGTTACTTATTGATCAAGCGGCGGGCGGCGGGGCCAAGTCGCTGTTAACCTGATGAAAAGAGCGCGGCGTGCGGAGGCCACTCTAGCAGATTGTGACGGCGACTGCGGCCCGCTTTGTGGACGCCGGATCGGCCACCCATCTGCGGCGATTCTCTGCCACTGCCCAGATGCTTTCTTTACATTACGCTCTAAACAATGAGCAGTCTTGTCGCAGATCGTCGTGCATAGTGTGCTGTCCCTTTTCCTAAACCTTAATTCGAATAATGTAAACACTGCCGTACTGGCCTGCTTGACAACTGTCGTTGATTCCAGGAAATATACAGGGTGATTGCGTGATAGTGACATTTTGCTGGCCGTTGTCTGCCGAAGAAAGTATGTAGATATGCCATATACAAGGTATGGCTTTCTTTCTTTCTTTCTTTCGCTTACGCCATAGTCCCGCATCGATCGCAGGGTCGGCGTGGTTACAACGGATTCGGCAATGCTAGTGTTAGGAATCGCCAGATGCCCTTCTTGCCGCCACCCCGTACCCCCCAGGACGGAATCAGTGTACCCCAACTGTCTGCGTCTAGTGTAAATCATGAAATAGTGCGGACGTGGTTCAAATGTCTGCGACGCGTGTAACTGAGGCGTAGCATGGGGACCAGCCCGGTATTCACCTAGCGGGATGTGGAAAACCGCCTGAAAACCACATCCGGGCTGGCCGGCACTCCGGGCCTCGTCGTTAATCCGCCGGGCGGATTCTATCCGGGGCCGGCGCGCCTACCCGAGTTCAGGAAGCAGCGCGTTAACACGCTCGGCTACCCTGGCGGGTATACAAGGTATGGCTACTGTATGCAAATTCTATTTTTTTACCAATCGACACAACGGAGAGCAACTATGTTTAATAAAATAACGGCTTCGGCAGTTCTTGCAAGGAAGAAGACTATTGAATAAACTTAGTAAACTTTTAAAGTGAAGTGCTTCGCGACAATAGTCCCACGCTTTGCTAAAAATTAAGAGCAACGCTTCCTTTTTAGTCCAGTTACCCCTCTTGTTTCCACGTAAACAACATGTATTAGCGGCAAAAATACTGTGGTAAATATCATGTATTAGGGGCAAAAATGTTGTGTGCAGCTCGCGACCACCTGACACTTTCATATTGTTGTCCTATTGCGAAACTTTACATCGCAAACACAGAGTTGTCATTGTACTCGCCTTTCTACAACACAGTGGGAATCTAGGACAATTTAAGGATTTGACCTGATACTTGGGGTCTTACCAATATGTTCAGTATAACAATGACTTACTTACTTACTTTTGCAGACAGATATTTCTGTGTTCATTACACTTTAATTGTGTTCGTCGTCAAGGAGACGTTTTCTAGAGACATAAATCTGCTTTCATTAGGGGATATAGACTCTTGGTTTTTTTTTTTTTAGGTAAAGACACATAAATATATTTCTGTTACAAGCAGTAAGATCTTATTTTATCTTCAAATCTGTATCGCCTTAATTGATCTAAAATAGATATTTTCAATCTTATTCTTTTGAATTCTCATTTATTAGCTCACGTGCAACTTTCAGGCCTTTCTGCTACTCTTATTAGTCTACTATTAGCATCACCACCGTCACACAGAACTGTTGTTTCATCCTCATATGTCTGTTTGATGGTGGTTCTATCAAAATCTTTCTTTTGATGGAGAGATGGTTGAAACCAGCGTTCGTGACAAATATTTCGTTTGATTTTATTTCGAGAGTCAGACACCTCTCGATAGGAAGCGCAGTACATCGACAATCGTGTTCATTCTAGTGACATGTCACGGTAGCTCAGATGTCTAGGGCAGTGATAGACCGTCCGACGATTGTCGACAGCTTTCGTTTCTCATTGCCCACACGCTGCATCTAAGCCACTGATCACAAGTTCCAGTGCGTTACGCCGCTTACGAGGAGAACACGGCAAGTGCCATAATTCGATTTCTCAGAAAACTCACTGAGTGGAAAAGAAGTCAAAATAAACGAACACTTCCCGCGGCTTGTCCGTACATACTCTACTGTTTCTGAGAACACAACTGTCAAAGTTTTCAACGTAATTTAGATACTCTTTAACTCGCGATACTATGAGCCGAAATGGTGGCACATTGGCTAGCTTCATGGCCGCTGACTTTTGCGCCCTGTGTTCCAAACTCGATTATTGTTTTCATTTTTTTTTTTTCATTTATTTACCTATGTCCGTAGAAGATTACTGCACGAATATCTCTTATCAAGTTAGGTGATACAAGGTGTTATATTAATAGTGAGATTACAACCGGATTTCCTAAAAATGGTTCAAATGGCTCTGAGCACTATGGGACTTAACATCTGAGGTCATCAGTCCCCTAGAGCTTAGAACTACTTAAACTTAACTAACCTAAGGACATCACACACATCCATGCCCGAGGCAGGATTCGAATCTGCGACCGTAGCAGAAGCGCGGTTCCGGTCTGAAGCACCTAGAACCGCTCGGCCACCGCGGCCGGCTGCATCTCATAACGTACATGTATGTATCATATTTTCAGAGTACAATCTTTTTTTAAACAATTCTCATATTCTTTTATCAATTGTTATAGTAATTCTCATATTTAATTCTTATGTTTGTTATTCGGAAAGATTTGGTGCATCCCCTTCGATCATACCGGTCGTGGAGACATAGACATTCCGAACACACCGCTAACACCGTTGAAAGTTAGATGGATGCTTTCTTTGGAACGAACAACAATCGGAGTCCAGAGAATTTCTGCCGCACAGCGCATTTCAGCCGAGACGCCGCACCTGCTGGATATTGCTGCGCCACGCACGGCCGGCCTATGAGGGTCCGCGGGCGATGCGGCGTTTGTTGTGCCGGACACGCCCGCCGGCCGCCGTCCCCCGAGGGCGGCGCCCGCATTCCGGGGGCGGCTGAATATTTCACGTCCGCCCCCGCAGCCGGCGGTCCCCAGGGCTATCGAGTGCGCGGCCGGCGGGCGGCGGCACGCCTCCACTTCCCCGCACTGCCATCTCTCTTCTCGCCCGGATCAGCCGTGACAAAGACTCCGGACAATTCCGCTCCACCGCAATCTCATTCGCGGGGCCGGGACCCGACGTATTCCCGCACAGTCCACCGGAAAGATATGTTGCACTTTCAGAAAGCGGGATGGACTTACTTTTTATTTTTTTCCCTGCCACCCACAGAAACCTCCAAGCCCAAGGTAGCTTTCCATGCGTGCATCTAGTACGATCTTCTGTGATGGAACTTCGAAGCAAGGTATCCCCTCCCAAACCCTCCGCCAGTCACCTATGTCGTCACGATGTAATTATCAGTAGGCAACGGCCTAGTTGAATATACAGGTGCCCGTCAAATCAGCGAAACTAAGCAACATGTGGTCCGGCCGGTAAATGGACAGTTAACCTCTTGGTTACGCCAAGCGCTGTTGGCAACATTCTCTTTGCCTTACCTACAACAGAGGAGAGAGGTGGTGGCGCAGAATCCCTGATCACCAGACTTTGCACCGATGTTCTGTATTAAATTCCAGAAGTGCAGTTGGAGTAACATTAGAGCCTATGCACCACTGTAATTTTCGTCCACACAACATATTCCTCCTCCCTCTTCCGTTATCTTTAATGTAATGTGTGTGAAATCTTATGGGACTTAACTGCTAAGGTCATCAGTCCCTAAGCTTACACACTACTTAACCTAAATTATCCTAAGGACAAACACACACACCCATGCACGAGGGAGGACTCGAACCTCCGCCGGGACCAGCCGCACAGTCCACGACTGCAGCGCCATAGACCGCTCGGCTAATCCCGCGCGGCCATTATCTTTACCAGTTCGCTGTTCCTCACGTGATCTTTTCCAGAAATCCATCTCTAATACTTTCGGTTCTGATTAGTTGTCCATGTCTCTACTCCATACAAGATTGTACTATCTAATTTGTCTTTGAATACGAGTCTTTTTGTTGTGTTCATCACATTCGTGTTCCGTGATATTGAATTCAACATCCCAATGACCTTCCTTTCAGAACTAATTCGTTTATTGATTTCTAAATTAGAATTTATCTCTTTTCTCAAAATGGGCCCCAGGTAGCAAGAACAGTTCGCATTTTAAATTTTCCCCGCCTCTATGCATAGTTTACCGGATCAAAAATACATACGCTCATAATCAAATGTTCGCTTCTTCCTAGGGGATGGGGGACGGCGTCGCGACCCACAAAACAACCCCCTCCTCGATTTTTCACTGATCCGCACATGGTTATCTGTAGCAAGTTTATACCTAGACACATGTGCACCATCTGGGTATCTGCGAAAATACAATACCGGTTCTTAGCAAGTACACGCATCGGAATTTTCTCTACATACCAGCTGTGTCAGTAATGTAATGAGACAGACAACACTGCGAGCAATATGGGAATACTGTGTTGTTCTACTTGTGTACACTGGGTTGTTCATCCCTTCCACATGCGCGTTCCGAATTTCAGCTCCGTACACCCATTACCTGATTTTTGAGAGCACCATCAGTGAAGTTGTGTATTTGTTGTGTGTTACGAAAATGGAGCACAGGAATTTAGAGCAACGTTATGCCATCAACTTTGAAAAGATGAAACAGGCACATGGGGAACATTCCTTATTAAGAGCACTTTTTTTCGGCACAAATCATTTTTGGAAGGCCGAGAACACGTTGGAAGTGGACCTTACTGAGAGAGACCTTCAATTTCAAAAACCGACGAAAACATCGAACGTGTGCATCCACTTGTGAGATCATACCTAAGTATAACCGTAGGGATGATGCGTGACCTGTTAAACTTGAAAACTTTCATCGTGCATCAAATTTTGACCGAAGATGACAAGCGGAAAAAATGCCTTAAAAGGTCGTCATTTTGGGAATGTGGGGGAAATTCAAAAGAATGTGGCCGACATGTTTGAGGTCCTACCAGCGAAAGCCTTTCAGCGCTGCTACGAAGACTGAGAACGACTCCGCCGGTGATTAGCTGCGAAAGGGAACTACTATGAAGGGGGAAATATTGTTGTTTGAAAAAAATAAATAAAAACTTTGGCAGGTACGAAATCAGTCTCAGTACTTTGCTGACACTCATCGTATCGTGATTCAGAGTGAAAACAAGTTCTTCGGGCGCCACTGCAGTAACCTCGGCGCACACCAGAATTCAGTTGTACTGGATGGAATTTTTGTGGGAGATGGGGTAGGATTACGTATTTCCAGAGCCTCCTACAACATCTTCGACGGGAGATGTGGGTGGGGAGCATCATTTCAGCCAGCGGATCATCGCTCGTTGCCTCTCTTGTCCCGCACGGCTGTCTATCGCAGTGGAGCCCTCCAGTGGAGGAGGAGGAGGTATCGCAGCTCCCAGCTTTGTCTCCGCGCCGCCCCTTTCCGCTTCCGCAGGCGATTGCAGTAAATCCCGGAACTGCACCTGTCGCCCTCACAAGCTATGCTCAGCGCGGCTTTGCCGGTGGGGCGACGCTGGGCCGGCTCCCGCCCGTCCGCCGCCCTCGGAAGACCCGGCGCCGCCTGTCGCCCACGCACCGCCTCTTTTTATTTCGCTGCCTCCCACTTTCATTATGTTCACGTGTCCTCCCCCGATTCCCGCGGCGTCCCTCACCGCACGTCCCACCCCCGGCAGCTTCTTGATTGTCTTGCCCGGCTCCGTGTCGTAGCTGCTGATGTCCACGGCACCCCACCTCGAGATGTCTCCTGAGATAGCGGCGCCCCTCGGCGACGCAGCCTCCTCGCGTCGGTAGCTGGGGGCTTCCTGTCCGGCACCGCGCCTAACCTCTGTCTCTCGCCCAACACGCAGATGGTTACTGCCTACCGTCTTACATGCTGCTAGAGGGCGCTGATGACCTCGACGTTAAGCGCCCGTAAGCCCCAACACAAACATACATGCTGCTAGACGATCTCCATTGCTTGGCCTTAACTGGCAACGAAATTGTTGTGTACATAGTTCCGCGTAGTCAGCGCGTACACAACTTTCCCCCTAGAGCGCTCCCTGCTAAGCACAACAGCGCAGGCGCAGCGCTCGTCCGTCTCCACACTACGAGATGGCGCTGTCTTAGAGACGGACCAAATTCTGCTTCCGCCGATCCGCGTGTTAATATGTAACGCAGCCAATGAGATTGCTGCTAACGTAGAACCTTTTCTCCTCGCGGATCACACTCGCGCAGTGATACCTGAACGCGCGAGGTTTTATAACGAGTGTACAGACCTCCGATTAGTCAGTCTGCATTTGTCTGCACCAGTGTGTACCAGTCTGCATTAGTTTGTACCAGTCTATAGTCAAATTTCAATCTGCACCTAAGAAGATTACCATATTCCTGTACATAGCCATGAAGATAAATGTATAGACACTTTTGTCAAGTATCAGAGACATGTGAGAATAAGATTAACGTACCAAGACCAAAGGGACTTCAGATTGTCAATTGTAAATAGGATCCAGAATCAAGCTACGTAAGGTTTATGCTTGTTACTATTTTAATAAATGTGTGTCAAAATTAATCAAGTTCTGTTTAAAGTTGGTCACCGTCAATTTGCTACTCTAAGTGTGCAAGTGGCATTTCTATCGTCTGACCTAACGGGAGAAGATAAACAAGCCACGATAAGACCACGAGACATATTGCTGACACTCGCCTACTTCGTTAGAGCGACAAGTCAAATAATCTGATGGTGTGTGTACCGAAGGTCTTACAGTAGGCACACTACAGAAATATTTCACGAGTGGGGGACTAAATATATATGTGTGTGATAGTGTTTTCTCAGAGATGTACGCGAACCCTGAACCCTCAATTTAGTCTGCGCTAACACACGTTTATTCTTCGTTATTGCCTTGTCCAGTCACATTAAGATGACCAGCTGTAAAAGGCGTGGGTGACCAACTTTTGAAGTGCGGATCGCTAGGAGGCGTGCAGGATGAGAGTCAATACGATTCTGGATGGTACCGACAGGGATGCGGAGCCAAACCGACTCCGGTGCCTTGCACAGCTGCTCTCTGTTGAGACCGTATGGCGCAAAGAGCCCGATCAAGATGGTTTCACGGATTCTCGATTGCGTTTATATCCGGGGAATCTGGTGGCATGGGAAGTAAGGTAGAATCAATCCCGCTCGGTTAGCCGAGCGGTCTAACGCACGACTTTCCCGAGCGGGAAGGAGCGCCTGCTCCGCGGCACGAATCCGCCCGGCGGACTTGTGCCGAGGTCTGGTGAGCCGGCCAGTCTGGGGATGGTTTTTAGGTGGCTTTCCATCTGCCTCGGTGATTGCGGGTTGGTTCCCCTTATTCCGCCTCAGCTACACTGTGTCGGCGATTGCTGCGCAAAAAAGTTCTCCACGTACGAGTACACCACCATCACTGTACCATGCAAACATAGGGGTTAAAAAATGGTTCAAATGGCGCTAAGCTCTGTGGGACTCAACTTCTAAGGTCATCAGTCCCCTAGAACTTAGAACTACTTAAACCTAACTAACCTAAGGACATCACATACACATCAGTGCCCGAGGCAGGATTCGAACCTGCGACCGTAGCAGCAGCGCGGTTCCGGACTGAAGCGCCTAGAACCGCTCGGCCACAGCTGCTGGAAAACTTGGCGGTTACACTCGTATGGTGTGAGACGGTCCACTAGGGGCCGAATCTCACAATAACCCTGGGTTTGGTATGGGACGGCGTAGTGGTGAAGTGGACTGCGGTAGTCGTCGTGGGTTGCGGACCACTGCGGTTGCGGCAGGGACGGAGCCTCTCCGTCGTTTCTAGGTCCCCGGTTAACATACAACATACAAGATAGAATCATCTTGTTGCTCTTTGAATTACGTACATTTGCTGGAAGCTGTGTGAAACGCTGCATTGTCCTGGTGGTGGATACCATCGGACAGATGTAAAAGCAGACTGCATGTATCGTCCATTTTGCCAGCGATGGTATAATTTAACCGCTGTGGCATGGGAGCAGTTTATAAACCTACCCTTTCCGGGGAAGCTCCCACCCTTGCCCAGAAAGCCAATCATGCCATTTTGGACGTCGGATCAATAGCTCCGTTTCGACATTATGACAACGATTGCACTGTTTTGTACATCAGCCCACACTTTATCCTTCACTGATAGTGCTTCTGCCTGGCGTCTGTGGGGGTTATTGTATGTTGACATCGAACATAGGCGGTGGTCCTTGGTTCCTTGTTGGGTTCCGTAAATCACTTGCCACTGTAAGAGCCATCTAGCGGCAGTTTGAAAACTGGGCAGTCTAGAGTGTCCTGCATAATCTGCTCTCTTTCGTGAAACATTCTAACTGTGCGAGGAAGTGAACTTCCGAGGTCCTTTCTGCACGCATGTAAGGTGGTCGGCTGTTGTAAGCGGCCAGTTGGTAGCCCGAAGACTCTGCAGCGAGCAGACGTATGTCTCGTCCAGCAATGGGTCGCAGTTCGCGGGCACCTTGTGCACTCGTCACGTATTGATGGATAGCACCTGTAAAGGCCGGCCGAAGTGGCCGTGCGGTTAAAGGCGCTGCAGTCTGGAACCGCAAGACCGCTACGGTCGCAGGTTCGAATCCTGCCTCGGGCATGGACGTTTGTGATGTCCTTAGGTTAGTTAGGTTTAACTAGTTCTAAGTTCTAGGGGACTAATGACCTCAGCAGTTGAGTCCCATAGTGCTCAGAGCCATTTGAACCATTTGAAGCACCTGTAAACCATTACGGAATAAAGTGTTCATATATCAACAAGGTTCTCTGCGGTCTAATCATTGTGAGTGGAAACAAGTGGAGGGCAGTGAGTCCTCTCGCATAAAAACTTAAATGTACTAACGCAGGACCAGAGGCCTGCAGGTGAACTGCGTAGTCACATTAATGCGACTGGACCGGGTAGTGACAAGGTTGTCAACTACAAAAAATTTTTAGTGAACTGAAAGAGGAGAGCGCCTACAGTTACTGTGGCGAACGCACAAAATCACAGTTTGTACTTAGAACTATCTTGTAGTAATTTATTAAAAAAGGATGACACTTCGGTAGTACAATAAATCTAGTCTATAATGAGCTTCACTGTATCTAAGAATCACATAGATCACTTGTTAGTTAATTTAAAAAGTTCCTTAATTTCAGTTACTGTAATCACTTGAAAGTCTTTAAACGTCAATATTAATGAGTCCTGCGGTTGCCGGTGCGTGAATTTTCGAGCACAAAACGTGCATTATTGTGGCGTCAGCCAACACTCCACACAAATCTTACCTGTGGGATATCTAACCGCGACCTGACAAGTTTTGGTGACTTCCGACTAGTTACAGATGGGCGCAAGAATAAAATGTTAGTTTGAAAACAATATAATGCTTGAAGAAATTATAGGCCATATTTTTATATGAATATGAAGGTGTCTGGTCTTTCGGTCAGCTGCATCGCAACGATAACATCACAAGTAGTGAGACGCATTTGTACACATCGAGTGAGGTTCTCAGTGGTTAATTTCTTGATTATTACTGAGAACAGTCACTGTTTAAATTCTCGTCTGACCATTTTCATTTAGGTTTTCTGTGGCTCCTCGTATTACGTGACGTGAACGCTGGGAAGGTATTTCGAAAATCCCTCAATGATTTTCTTGCCCTCACGCGTGGCCAATCAGAGCATTTCTCCGAAGGGATACCTTCCTTCCCATCTACGAGAGTTCGTCCTCACGCATTAAACTGCGCTTATTGCACTTAGTAAGGCACTACTGTCTCGCAGAGACTAGTTCGGCCATCGCGCCGTATTCTACAGAAGATTTAACTAGATTGTAGAGTGGAATAAGTTCACGCAGTATTTCTCTTTGGTCGTATTTAACTACCTAATATCATGAAAAAAGTGTCGAGAGGGTGCTACATTGTGGTAAGGGTGCAGACTGTTATGGACTCATGACACTGATGTCGGGTGTTGTTTGCGGCCGAAGCTCTGGTCTGTTTGGCTGGTTCAAATGGCTCTGAGCACTATGGGACTTAACATCTGAGGTCATCAGTCCCCTAGAACTTAGAACTACTTAAACATAACCAACCTAAGGACATCACACACATCCATGCCTGAGGCAGGATTCGAACCTGCGACCGTAGCGGTCGCGCGGTTCCAGATTGACCACACAGGCCGGCTCGGGTCGTTTGTATACTGAAAATCGCAGTCAACGGGTTTGGAGCCAACTGGTAAAATAGAAAGTCTTCATCACTGTGTCTCACATCTGCAACAAGGTGGTGGATGAATGATGTTCAGGAGGGGCATTACATGGGGCCACCGTACAGCTCTCGTGGCTATTGTGGGCTTTCTCACTGCTCTACGGTGGAGTAACAAAATTCTACAACCGACAGTGGGACTGTACCACCAACATTTTGGTGAAAATTTCATTTTGGCAGATGATGCTCATCGTGTTTTTCTCTTGAACACGTCCCTTCAGCATGCTAGGATCACCGGAAAAGAGTAGCCTACCATCATGAACGCAGTCGAACATGTGTAGGATTTCTTGAAACGACTTGGTTTCAGATGTCGACAACGACCACGTGCTCAGCAGGACCAAGGCAGAATCCCCATTAAAGTCTGACAACTTGGATCAGAGCATACCTCATCGATGGTATGCCACGACGCATTCAAGCCTGCATCCGAGCAAAGGGACTTTCCAACACGTATTGACGTCGAAAAAAATCCGCTGGGCAACAGATGATTTCTTTTTCTTTTCTACGATCTGGACACACTGCAAATGAATATATACGCGTGCCTTAGAGTCAGTGTTTCTTTTCTATGCCGTGACTTTCGAAATAAAGGGTTGATCAAAACCTACACTGATGTGTGTGTATAAATGATGTGGAATTTCAGATAGCCAACAAAATATACGATCTATTATAAGACGGTGACAATGCACTGCGATGTCGTTGAGACGCTACGATATTCTGCTATGCTGCCATACAGTGTAGCGACACCTGCTACAGAAGCGCGCTTCTCTGTTGTGCTGGCAATGCTGACCGGCGCCAGGCGTCCCTTCCTGGCTGGCTTCCTTTATTACGATCCTCCACCGGCCACCTTTTCCCTCGTTAAACAGCGGTGGACGTTCCATGGCTACGGCGGCCGGAAGGGGCAGCCTACCCCTGCCGTTGCCTAGCAACCGACGCCACCCCTCGAGCGGCCGGACGGCCGGACTGCTGGACGTTACGTCTGCCTCCAAAACAAAACTGGTGGCCATTAACCGGTTATTGTGGGGCGCAATATAGCGTCGCTGCTCTGCGGGGAGGGTCACCCGAATATCCGCCTGCGCTGCGACTAAATATGCAGGGACAGGTTGGATTAAAAAAAAAAAACGGATTTACTAGACCGTACGTGGGGGGGGGGGGGGGTGTGTATAACTCAGGGAATAGGAATATAGCAATTGTTATAGGGATACGTTATGATCCCCTTTACGGTCGGCTTATCTTTAATCCTCCCCTTTATGTCGGCCAGTTATTTTGAATGCCTTAACACTCTCTTCCGAGTTAGTGTTTTGATAAGCTTATTGCCTCCGAATTTCAATGCTTTTTAGGAAGCCATCGCCCGAGATAAAACGTAAATATCCACGCTCGAAATAAAGTGGTACTCCGCGCCGGAGAAAGATCCTTCGGGCTTTGTTATAACAACAACCGAGGCAGGTCATTTCTGGTCTAAAAACGGTGTTAAAAAGTCGCTCTTCGCGTTAAAAGAAGAAATGTGGGTAGTTAAATTACTAACCGCAGCATACCTGAACAATACAAGAGCTGCTGTTCAGCTTTTTGTTTACCAGCGACTACTAGTGACTACCGTCGCTTCTCTTTATAACAGTCTTCCCAATTGCAGTTTTTGTTTTTACCGCATTTTCAATTCCCTCAAACATTTTTTGCTGAGAAATTTCAGCTACTGTTCTGCCCTCACTGCCACTTCTTTTGTGCTTACATGCAGTATGTGAAGGATCGGAACTTGACGAAACCGAAAAGGCTTTTGACTCATTGATACTGCCCATCACACTATACATATCTAGCATGTGCTGACTTGATAACCTATTTTGTAAGTTATATGGTGCTACATTTCCCTTTAAATTCTTCTTTAATTTTTAAGACCCCTCTCTAAACACAGTGTAATACGAAAAGTTCAGTATTTATGCTCACAATTCATTTTTAGAAGATACACCGAAATAGTTAATACATCAAATCTCAAATCGAAAAAAAATCTTCCGTTTCGCGCACAATGTTGGAAAAAATTCTACGTACAGTGACAGAAATCGTTATTAAGTACCAATGCGATCACGAATAATTTTTAGTATAGTAATTCGATTCAGTTGAAGACTTACACAACTAACAGCAAACGAATCTGGTGTACACTGAAATTTCGTAAGTAAAATTTGCTTGGAATATCTAAAAAAATAATTTGACCTACTTACTGCACGCACCTCCCAGCAAGAGACCGTTATTTTGTATTTGAAGCTAGTTCCTTAGGTAAACAAACGATTTTAAAACTGTGTTTAATTCTAAGACAAGTGCACATATACCATCTCAAATTCTTAATTTAAGCTACGATAGCATTATTTAAGCAAATGCTACTTTTAGTTTGTAGATTTTATTTTAGTTTTATTTACTTTGAATTATTTCGTTAACTTTCGTTGAAACATTACAGTTTTTCATTGTGACTGTTAAAGTTCCGCACCAAAAGAAAATACACATTTTCAACCTGTACTAGAATGCGAATTTAGCCGTGATTTGTTGATGACTAGAACTAAGGTTTCTCACTGAATTTTCCAGGAAGAATTATGTAATCTTCATAATATTTTAATTCATTAATTTAGCAAATTCTTCTCTTAGCTTATGGAAATGTGAGCAGGATAAGCAAATCATACGATGCATACGTATTTACCTACGTTAGTGACAATTTTCCGTTTCGCTCGGTTGTAAGAAAGATAATAGTGCAGTCTTTTGCGTTTCACGACAGTTTCAAAACAGCCTTAAAAAAAAAAGAAAAAAAAGTAGACAGGTTAAGTGGTAATACGTTCGACTCAGTGTCACTATAGTGATCTTTGGTATGTGTAGAGTTTTTTGGTTTCATTCATTGCTGTGCTCTGGTAGTTCAGTTTCAGTGATATCCGTAATATATGAATAAATATATAATGTCATACTGTAAAACGCAAATTGTTCCACTGTAATGACAATGGGCAACAGGTTCATCCAGGTAAAAAGGCAAGTAACTGGAAGAAAGTAACTACTTTTTTTACTGCTTTCATTTGACGGTTTTTAATGTCGTTTGTGCGTAGTGGAAACTATTTGTTTCCACGCGCGTGCTCCACTAGCAGACAGAGTGCATAGATTAATCTGGGGAAGCAGCTTGGTTTCGGTAGCTCTAAATTCTGGCAGGTAAGAGCACTTCGACATTGTGGACGCAGATGGTTATTGCATTAAAAATTCACGTTCGTTGATGACTGCAGTTTCCAGCGAGTGGAAAGGGAGGAGTGCTCGATAACAGCACGAGTCCCCTCGGCCTCCATTATGTACCTCTTTAAACATACCGTCATTGCCTTTAAGGTGAGCGGTATGGGCGATCAAATTTCTTGTTGTTTATCTTCTTACTACTGTTCTGCCCTCACTTAAAGCATTTAATTTATTCATGTACTAGCGAGCCAGACAATGCTTCACAGTTGCTAAATTGGATATACGTCCTTACCTCCTCCTACCCCTCTTTCTGTCCACCTCCTCCTTTCCCCCTCTTTGTCCTACCCCCTCTGTCCATCACATCCCCCCCTCTCTCAGACCATCCCCCATCCCCCCCTCCCCCTCCGTCGCTATCACCAACTCCCATTCTCTCTGTCCTTCCGCCTCTCCAATTACCCCCCCCCCCCCTCCCAGCCAATCCTTGTCCATTTCCTCTTGCTCCCTCCCTCTGACCAAGAGTCTTGTTTATTCTTATTGAAAATTCAGATTCCTTAGTAGTATTCTAATCACAAGCTGTTAAGCTGTAAATACAACGTTCTTGTTTTCTGTGAAACCCGACCGCGAGGAAGAAAACAAAACATCACACTGCTGTACATACAATTTTTGTGTGAAGTTGTATATAATGATATAATGACAAGGAATATACCACGTGGTTATAACTAAACTTTCCCTATTTAACACGTTATAACACGAAAACTAATTACCGACCCGTACCAAACTTGGTAGCGTTAATGTTAAGGACATGGGGAAGAGAAATAACGCAGAACTGGTTCAATTGAAATACTTTTAATATGCTCCTACGCTAATCATCCCATTACATACCGGTACCATTACTGCTACAAACGGTGCTCAATATGGCGCCCATCAGTGTACATAAAGACTCTGAAAGCTCTGGTTTGCAGCCTGCACAACAGATCGAAGCTTGTCCATAGGTATGATTGTAATGTCTCTTGATATGCTGCACATCAGATTAGCACATGTATGAATTTTCACCTGGTAGACCCAATTCCTCACGTACCCCACAACCAGAAATCACATAGAGAGAGGGCAGGTAATCGTGCCAACCAAGCATTTGGAAACAATCTGCTAGTAAATCGATCAGTTCCAGATATGTTTCGGAGAAGCAGGTGGACTTCACGAGCGATGTGCAGCGCGGCCTCATCTTGCATGAAAACCGTTGGGTTGGGGTTTCATGCACAGTGACCGGAGGTGGAGATCCCCACACTCGGCAATTCTGTGTGTTCACTTCACTCGTCAGAGAAAACTTAGCTTCGTGTGTCCATAGCATGGTCTAGGGCCAGCCGTCGTCAGCTTCAATCCTTGCGAGAAAATGGAGAGCGAAGTCAACGCGCTGTTGTGAGTACTTTGGCGCAAGCTGCTGTACGATACGGATCTTGTACGGATACCATTTGAGAATAGTTGAAAGCACCTTCCGTACAATGAATCACTGGATGTTGAACTGTCGTGACACAGCACGAGCACTGCCTGACGATCGGGAATTGCGTGCAGCTTTCTCTGCCATAGTAATAGCGATTTCATCAACCACCATTGTTGCAACCGGCTGTCGGCCTCTTCCCAGACCGACGCCCAGTTCTCCAATTGATTCGAACTTCCAGACAGCAGGTGGAGAAAGAGGAACCTTCAGTAATCCGTTCAGCCGGCGATATTCTCGAACTGCAGCTGCAGCATTACTGTTGTTTTGATAATAGAGCTTCACCAATAATGCCCTGCTCCTTTTGTCCAAGCTCTTGTTAACACAACAAGTGCACTGGGACTGGACAGGTGTGTGAGACTGTGAATCACAATGACTGAAACGCCACCTGCTGGCCACAGTTGGAGCTGGTCGGTGGCACTGTGACGCATGTAAATCATGCACCCCATACTCTTAGAGATGAATGATACCAAGTTTTGTACTAGTACGGTAATTAGTTTCCATATAACGTGTTAAATAGGAGAAGTTGAATTATAACCACTGTCTAATGGTTTAAATGTCCTGCTATTTAGTTAAAACTTGCTGAGAGAAACAAAACAAAACTTCACATTTTTCCAGCATTTTTCTTTCTCGTATTCTTTTTTAAAAGAAAACCTGTAGTATGCTGCTTAAAATAATATACAGCCTATGTCCGTTTGAGTGTTTATTAGATTGTCGTGTAAAAATGCGAAGTAAATCGATTAAGAAATTTTCTATATTTTTGCTAACATCATTTCGTTACTACATTTTGTATTTATATCTTGTAAAAATAAGTATTCTGTTTGCATCCGAATGTATGTTACAGTATCGTGTAAAAATTTGAAGTAAGCATGTCAAAAACTTACGAGTTTTTGGGCAACAACATTTTCTCTTTACATATATCTATATCAGTCCGCTCCAGCAGATATTTAATAAGACGCGGGTATTCGAATGCATCGTTGTGCCTAAATTTCAAGACAATCGATGAAGAACTCTCGGAGATTTAAGATTTTGAACAAACTAACATTTACATTTTTGTCTATATAACAGATTAATGGCTGACCAGAACCTCATACCGGAGTAAAATTAGAATTGGCGCTGGCGATTGGATCAGGTTCTATGTTGAAAGTTTCTGATGTCGTATGAATTATTTCCAGGGCATGAAGTAAGCAACTAACTTTCATAAATTTAGTTGTCCCTGATTTGCTACACTACTGGCCATTAAAATTGACGTGCTACAGACGCGAAATTTAACCGTCAGGAAGAAGAACTGTTCCTCCACCGCGCACAAAGCTGTAAAATGTGGTCATACCATTCCACATTTAGCATTTACTTAAGTGCAGTAAGCGGACCACATCCTAAACATGGATAAATAGACCTCCTCCATGGTTGAGTGTTGGAACTACACTTGGTGGCAGGTAACGTTCTCCAAGCATTCCTCAAAGCCAATCCTTCGCATGAGATTGCTACAGAGGACAGCGTGATTCATCACTCCAAATCGCTAGTTTCCAGTCACCGACTGCCAGTGCGTCGCTTAGGACTGACTGCAAAAATGCGTGGCCTAAAAAGGAGCTGCTTGACCGCTGCACCTAATTGTCCTCTGTTCGTACAGTCATTGTGCTAGGTGGACTGCTGGTAGCACTTTGAAGCTCACCATCGATTCCTTCTGCTGATTTCGTGCTATTTTTTACACCCGTCCTTCGCCACTACCGCGAGAGGTAGCCGCGCTGTAGGGCGTCTTGTCACGGTCCGTGCAGCTGCCCCCCTTCGGAGGTTCGAGTCCTCCCTCAGGCATGGGTGTGTGTGTTGTTCGTAGCGTAAGTTAGTTCAAGTTAGCTTAAGTATTGTGTAAGCTTAGGAACCGATGACCTAAGCAGTTTGGTTCCATAAGATCTTACCACAAAGTAGGAAATTTTACCTTCACCTTTCTCGACGGTATCAGTCTGTCGGTACATGAGGTCTGCCTGGTATCGGTTTAGTGGTGGTTGTTGTTTCACGGTTCCACTTCACAGTCTCCTTACCAACAATCGACTTGAGGAGCATTGTTAGGGCTGAAATGACCCTAACGGACTTGTTAATTGACAGTCAGTTACTACTCCCAGTTCGAAGTCTCCTGACCGATCCATTCTGCTGTGACCGCTTCTCTCCTCCTCCTCCTCTTCTTCTTCTTCTTCTTTTTCTTGTACTTATGTCCCCGATATACGCGGGATCGGCATTTTTGCTATTGGATTTGGCATGGTTGACGTAAGAGGTGGTTGGATATCCTTCCTGTGGCTCTCTCGAATATTTGTACTCCATCTGTCTGTGTGTAGTTTCTTTATGTGAACGAGTGCGAACGTTTTTGAAGTGGTTATGTGCAACCAGGAAAGCGTTTGTGAAGAAGGGAAATTTATTAACATCGAGTATAGATTTAAGAGTAAGGAAGTCCTTTCTGAAAGTATTTGTATGGAGTGTAGCCATGTATGGAAGTGAAACATGGACGATAAATAGTTTAGACAAGAAGAGAATAGAAGCTTTCGAAACGTGGTGCTACAGAAGAATGCTGAAGATTAGATGGGTAGATCACATAACTAATGAGGAGGTATTGAATAGAGTTGGGGAGAAGAGGAGTTTGTGATACGGTATTAATGACTACTGGGACAAAAGAGACAACATAAAAACCAATCTAACTTCATAAGAAATTGTTTGAGCAACAGAACGAAGGGAACCTAACAAAGATAAAGGTGGCTGTAATGGTGAGGCTAAAATTTGATAATGAAATGGTAGTAGGAAAAGAAAGGTGCAGAAGGAGAAAAGGAGGTAAGTAAATAAAGGGGCCGGCCGGGGCGGACGAGCGGTTCTCAAATCAAATCGCTCTGAGCACTATGGGACTTAACATCTGTGGTCATCAGTCCCCTAGAACTTAGAACTACTTAAACCTAACTAACCTACGGACATCACACACATCCATGCCCGAGGCAGGATTCGAACCTGTGACCGGAGCGGTCACGCGGTTCCAGGCTGAAGCGCCTAGACCGCACGGCCACACCGGCTGGCGGACGAGCGGTTCTAGGCGCTACAGTCTGGAACCGCGCGACCGCTACGGTCGCAGGTTTGAATCCTGCCTCGGGAAAGGGTGTGTGTGACGTCCTTATGTTAGTTAGGTTTAAGTAGTTCTAAGTTCTAGGGGACTGATGACCTCAGAAGTCCCATAGTGCTCAGAGCCATTTGAAACTTTTTTTTTTTTTAAATAAAGCGAGGTGAGGGAGAGGGAGCCCTGATGAGGTGAAATGGGTGGGATGGATTTAGATCTGGTGGGATGGGTAAATGACGGGGCAGAGTTCATGATTTGGGAGGGGGAGATCGTTCAAGTTCCTTTGGGAGAGTGTGGAGGGTGTGTAGGTGTAGGTTTGGTCGGATAAGCCGGTAAAAGCGAGACAGCATACGAGGATTTGAAACTAGAGGGGAAATTGTAGGATTATTGGTGTCGAGTTTGCGGACGGTGTGAGTGAGGAGAGGCGGGAATTGGATGAGTTGGTGGGGGAAGGAAAACGGATACGGGAAGCGAGGCAGAGTGCATGATGTTCCAGGATCTGGAGGGACTTACAGAACTTCTTTGAGTCAGAGATCCATCTGCATTACGTAGAGGTGTCAGGACACTTTTAATGAGGTAGCCATTTGTAGTTGTAGACACAACAAGCGGATTACCACTAAAAAAGTCTGTTAATGCTACTTCAGTGAGAGCCGTACGAGTGATTCGCGAGCTGGCGACAATGAAGTTGGTGGTTTGAGGTGTCCCATCGGTCAGCCGACGCAGCCGAGCGTGGCGGGGCTCCTGCGCTCCAAGTGGCGTGGCGCGGCCGCTTAATATTGATCGCGGCGCGGCTGGTGGCCGGCGGCCCCGAGTGGCCCTCGCCGGGTCCAGAGCCGGGGCGCGTTGCCGCTGCCAGTTTACCCCGGGAGAGGAGGCCGCCTCAAGAGATCCTTTGAGGACCGCCGTGAAGAGCGGGCCGGCGCTATAGCCGCCACGGAGACCCGCCGGGCCGCCGTCGCCGGGGCGCTGCACCGCTGTTTACACTCGCAGCCGCTGCCGCTGCCGCTGTACCCTCAACACCGCGCGGACACCGCTTTCTTTTTTGCCCTTCCCCTGAGCGTTCTATTTTCCGCCTCCATTTATCTGCCCCCTGTTCCGTCCTTCAGCGCCCGAGCAGGAGGTATCCTATCTCGCACTTGAGGTCGCGGCTATCTCACGCCCCTTCGCCTCACAACGTAAGCGCGGCGCAACGCTCTCACGGCGCGCATCTCCTCTCTATACACCCCTAGTGAAACGGAACGTCGCCCTGGAGGGGAAAAAGCTTTTTCCCTTTAGTGCGATATCTCTAAGCTTCTCAGCACTCAGCTTCGCAGGATCTGCTCTGCTAGGACTAGGCGAAACAGTGGTAGAATCTCTTACACGATTCGCGTTCTCAATCCTGCTGAACATGCAGCTAAGCAGGAGAGTTGAAAATAATATTCTCGTCACTACGCATCAGACCCCTCGCACAGGAATTTGAATCCACTTCATTTCTCGCTACGATCAAAAATTGTGTTGAACGTTGAACGTATGGAAAAGAAACTAATTGAGTCGTGACTGAATTAGAGCAGAATATGTGTGGTTACCAGTTTACATACACGTACATATGCCAAGCAGCAGCTGTATCTCAATCTACACACACACACACACACACACACACACACACACACACACACACACACACTCACTCCCTCACCTCTTCGTCCGTCCATCCCTCATCCTCTCCTCCCCCCCCCCTCCCCCTTCAACTTTCCTCCCTACCCTCTCCACCCTTTATCTGTGAGTGTGTGTTTGTGTTTGCTTTTGTTTTCGTTTTTGTGTGTATGCAGCCGTAATTTTGATGTTCTCTCATTGAAAACGTCTAAGGTTGTAGATTCGACAAGCATTGTCATGTTTATAGTGTTCTCTTCGTGTACTGTTAAACAGTAAACCTCGTAAAACCGGTGGAGCGAGGGGTGGGGGGGTGGGGGGGGGGGGAAGGGAGGTACTTTGTTCTCACCTCCTCAAAATATTCTAATTCATCATAATCTATCACTTACTGTATATTTTAAAATTTTAAAAAATTCATTCTTTTTAATGAATTCTTTTACAAGATTCCATATATGTTTTAAATTTTTCATTTAAACTTAACCCATAAATTTAAGTCACCGTAGTGGATGTCACCTTCCCCAATGAACGTCGTATTTAGTACTAAACATCCAGAAATTTTCCAGGTTCAGGTCCTTGCTTACACATCATTATCTGTTTAAAAAGTGTGTTGAGTCTAAAAGTCAACGACAACAAACTAAATTTCCATTTCTTAATTTGTCACCAAGTATTCCATGTTATTGGAAGTGCGTTGATATTACTATGAGTGTATTGCTAGGGTTAAAAGTCGTGAGGATCTGCCAGTACCACTGCAATCCGCTTCATCCGAGTCTATCAGATAGCCACACTGGAAATTTTGTGGGAGATTGCAGTGTTTAAAAAACGTTCCACAGAAGTTACGAGATATTCAGGCTCCAGAGCCTTAAAAATGGCGTCTATAACGAAGCGTTCCAAGCAGAGAGCTGAGTTTCCTTTGGCGGAAAACCAGAGCATCGTAAATATTCAAATGGCCCCAAGCACTGTGGGACTTAACATCTGAGGTCATCAGTCCCCTAGATTTAGAACTACTTAAACCTAACTAACCTAAGGACATCACACACAGCCATGCCCGAGGCAGGATTCGAACCTGCGACCGTGGCAGCAGCGCGGTTCCAGACTGAAGTGCCTACAATCACTCGTCGACAGCGGCCGGCCATCGTAAATACTCTTAGACGCTTGCAGATTGCCTCCGGAGACTGGTAGTGAACAAAAGCACGGTGAGTCGTGGGAAGAGGCGTCATTCATCATCGCACAAGGTCGCGCAATGCTGTCCGATCTTCCGCCTACCGGCCGGCCGCGCACAGCTATGACTCCTGGAACGTGCGGACACTCTCATTGTAGGAGATCGACGGGTCACGATCACACAACTCTCTGTTTAACTAGACTCTTCTGTTGGTAATGCTGACACCAACTGATGTACTCGAAGGTGTGTGCACGCCGCGCTCCTCTCCGCCTAACAGAAGACAATGAAGAGCATCGAAGGACCATCTGTGGGGAGTTGCTTGCGCGTTACGATGCTGATCATGACAATTTTTTGTCGAACATCGTCCCATGCGATGAAATATGGGTACATTACTCCGAACCGGAAACAAAATGGGAATCCATGGAGTGGCGACTCACCGCACCTCTCCCCCGCAGAAAAACATCAGAGTTGCACACTCAGCCGGTAAAGTCTGGCAACGGTCTTCTATACTACTGGCCATTAAAATTGCTACACCACAAAGATGACGTGCTATAGACGCGAAATTTAACCGACAGGAAGAAGATGCTGTGATATGCAAATGATTGGCTTTTCAGAGCATTCACACAACGTTGGCGCCGGTGGCGACACCTACAACGTGCTGACATGAGGAAAGTTTCCAATCGATTTCTCATACACAAACAGCTGTTGACCGGCATATCGTGGTGAAACGTTGTTGTGATGCCTCGTGCAAGGAGGAGAAATGCGGACCATCACGTTTCCGACTTTGATAAAGGTCGGATTGTAGCCTATCGCGATTGCGGTTAATCGTATCGCGACATTGCTGCTCGCGTTCGTCGAGATCCAATGACTGTTAGCAGAATATGGAATCGGTGGGTTCAGGAGAGTAATACGGAACGCCTTGCTGGATCCCAACGGGCTCGTAAAACTAGCAGTCCAGATAACAGGCATCTTATCCGCATGGCTGTAACGGATCGTGCAGCCACGTCTCGATCCCTGAGTCAAGAGATGGGGACATTTGTAAGACAACAACCATCTGCACGAACAGTTCGAAGACGTTTGCAGCAGCATGGACTATCAGCTCTGAGACTATGGCTGCGGTTACCCTTGACGCTGCATCACAGACAGGAGCACCTGCGATGGCGTACTCAACGACGAACCTCGGTGCACGAATGGCAAAACGTAATTTTTTCGGAAGAATCCAGTTTCTGTTTATAGCATCATGATGGTCGCATCCGTGTTTGGCGACATCGCGGTGAACGCACATTGAAGCGTGTATTCGTCATCGCCATACTGGCGTAACACCCTGAGTGATGGTATGGGGTGTCATTGGTTACACGCCTCGCTCACCTCTTGTACACATTGACGGCACTTTGAACAGTGAACGTTACATTTCAGCTGTGCTACGACCCGTGGCTCTACTCTTCATTCGATCCTTGCGAAACCCTACATTTCAGCAGGATAATGCACAACAGCATGTTGCAGGTCCTGTACGGGCCTTTCTGGACACAGAAAATGTTCGACTGCTGCCCTGGCCAGCACATTATCCAGATCTCTCTCCAACTGAAAACGTCTGGTCAATGGTAGCCGAGCAACTGCCTCGTCGTAATACGCCAGTCACTACTCTTGATGAACTGTGGCATCGTGTCGAAGCTGCATGGACAGCTGTACCTGTACACGCCATCCAAGCTCTGTTTGACTCAATGCCCAGGAGTATCAAGGCCGTTATTACGGCCAGAGGTGGTTGTTCTGGGTACTGATTTCTCAGGATCTATGCATCGAAATTGCGTGAAAATGTAATCACGTCAGTTCTAGTATAATGTATTTGTCCAATGAATACCCGTTTATGATGTGCATTTCTTATTGGTGTAGCAATTTTAATGGCCAATAGTGTAGAACTCCGGAGGGGTTATTCTTTTGACATCCTCCCTCGTGGTGCCACAATCAACTCTGAAATGGATAGTGCTACACTCAGGAGATAACGACCTCACGCGTTTTCGTCGCCACAAAAATGTAAACGAGCTCTCCTTTTCCGTGACAACGCAAGGCCTCAGACAAGTCTACGCACCCGAGAGAAGCTCACAAATCTTCAACGGACTGTTCTTCCTCACCCGCCTTACAGACCGGATCTCGCACCCTCTGGCATTCATCTGTTTGACCCAATGGAGGATGCACTCTGTGGGAAGCAGTATATGGATGGTGGGGAGGTTATTGACGCAGCAAGACGTTGGCTCCGATATGGACCAGCAGTGAGGCACCGTGCGGGCGTAAAGGTCCTCCCAGAAAGGTGGCATAAGACCGTCGCATTGAACGGAGATTATGTTAATAGGGTTTCGTAGCTAAAAGAGTGGAGAAAATTGTGATGTATATGATTTACTGGTATACTGAACACAACCAACTTGCTATCGGAAAGAAGTGTTGCATTTTACATCTACATCTACGTTTATACTCCGCAAGCCACCCAACGGTGTGTGGCAGAGGGCATTTTACATGCCACTGTCATTGCCTCCCTTTTCTGTTCCAGTCGCGTATGGTTCGCGGAAAGAACGACTGCCGGAAAGCCTCCGTGCGCACTCGAATCTCTCTAATTTTACATTCGTGAGCTCCTCGGAAGGTATAAGTAGGGGGAAGCAGTATATTCGATACCTCATCCAGAAACGCACCCTCTCGAAACCTGGCCAGCAAGCTACACCGCGATGCGGAGCGCGTCTCTTGCAGAGTCTGCCACTCGAGCCTGCTAAACATCTCCGTAACGCTATCACGATTACCAAATAACCCTGTGACGAAAATCGCTCTTCTTTGGATCTTCTCTATATCCTCCGTCAACCCGATCTGGTACGGATCCCACACTGGTGAGCAATAATCAAGTATAGGTCGAACGAGTGTTTTGTAAGCCACCTCCTTTGTTGATGGACTACATTTTCTAATGACTCTCCCAATGACTCTCAACCTGGCACCCGCCTTAGCAACAATTAATTTTATATGGTCATTTCGTTTCAAATCGTTCCGCTCGCATACTCCCAGATATTTTACAGAAGTAACTGCTACCAGTGTTTCTTCAGCTGTCATATGATCATAGTATAAAGGATCCTTCTTTTATGTATTAGAAATACATTACATTTGTCTATGTTGAGGGTCAGTTGGAACTCCCTGCACCAAGTGCAGATCTTCCTGCATTTCATTGAAATTTTCTAATGCTGCAACTTCTCTGTATACTACAGCATCATCCGCGAAAAGCCGCATGGATCTTCCGACACTATCTATTAGGTCATTTATATATATTGTGAGAAGCAATGTCCCATAACACTCCCCTGTGGCACGCCAGAGGTTACTTTAACGTCTGTAGACGTCTCTCCAATGAGAACAACATTAGTTACTGAACACCCCTTGTAAATGTTAGGAAACAACATATCAAACTGTCATGATGGTCGTTGCTGCTAGAGTGAAATGGTGACTAGACATTTGATGATGTCAACTTCGTGCCTGTTCAGCTTCAAAGAGAGGAAAATGAAGAAAAAAAAACCAAGGCAAACCACGACAATTAGAAGAACGTGTTTGAGTCAAGGAAAACGTTTCAGAAACGAGAATCACGGTTACTTTCTCGATGCGACATTCCAGATCGGCTGTTACGAGCGTGGCAGCCACTGAACGGCGACAGCGGTACCAAAGTCGTGCAGACATTCTTTTAACTTCGCTGTACGCCTTGAATCCCGGGGCCACTTAAAGTGTTGGTGAGACGTGTGACCAGGATAGAGGCTGCTCTGTGGCTCCGTGCCGGGGGCAGATAACGAGGGTGATGGATAAAACGGTCTGCCTTATCTGGACGGTTTCCTGCCGTCCTCAACCCCCCCCCCCCCGCCCCCCCCCCCTCCCCCGCCCCCCCCACCGCCCCCCCCCCCCCTGCCGGCGCTGAAACATATGGGCATTAATTTTTATGTTAGCACTCCCACTGTGAAACCTAACACACATCACTTTCGCGTCTGGCTCATACCATCTCCTATTTACGTCTATCGGGCGGTGCTGAGATGTTTATTTCACTTCTGAGCCTGTCTTTAAGCACTCCGCTAATGACACGGGGTGTATATGTGGTAACTAATCACTAGCGCTGCAGTTATAAGAAGCAACGAAGGTCGTTAAATGATGAGGGTAAGAGGCTGCGGAAAACAAACCGTTAGCTGATTTGTCTAATACTCATTCCTTTTCCAGCTCCGATTGTCGTAATCCACCGCGACTTGTGCCATCGGTATTTCTTTTAGCATCTTCAGAGTTCAGGCAAGAAACGAAATGCCTCCACTTCGGGGAAAATTTGTTTCAGTTCATTCATTGAAATTACTTCTATTCCACGGTATGGTGTGTTGTTCAAAAATGGTTCAAATGGCTCTGAGCACTATGGGACCTAGGACTTAGAACTACTTAAGCCTAACTAACCTAAGGACAATACACACAGCCATGATCGAGGCAGGATTCGAACCTGCGACCGTTTGCATTTTGTTCGTTAGTGATCGTTGTGTTTGGTCGTTGCGGACGTCGCAAGACATCTTGTTCAAGTTCGGTGGTTGATCCTTCCACTCAGTTTTTTATTACAGAGGCCAACCGGCTCTCTGACCGAACACGCTGAGCTACCGCCGGGAACGCCTAGAACCGCTTGGCCACCGCTGCCGGCGGTGTGTTGTTGTTTATCGAATGTATACAAGACAATCAACGTTCAGAATACTCTTCTTACATTATGAACATTCGTTACTCTACAGTAGAGACTTGGGAAGCAATGAGACATCAAGAAATCAACCTCTTACTACGGAAATTGCCTTCCTTTTACATACCAATAGAGATTTATCATCTTATAAATAAATTTTACCAGAGACATTTAGTCTCATCCTTATGCACGATAATGATGGAAACTGAGGAAATGAATTAAAATTTGTGAGACGGCCAGCACTCAGACCCGGGTCTTTTTGCTTACTAGGCAGAAATGCTGACCATTACATCACCCCTCACTAAGGCCATAATGACGGAAACTGAAGAAATGAATTAAAATTTTTGACACGGCCAGCACTCAGACCCGGGTGTTTTTGCTTACTAGGCAGAAATGCTGACCATTACACCACCCATCACAATGGTCAATATTGCTGCACGAACTACTTAAGTCGAATGCCCTCCCCAACACAAACTTCATATCTACAGCTTATTTTCCCTGTACATTGTCACTATTGCCAGGTGTCTCCGGCACTGGAATAGCACCCCTGCGTTGGACGTAATGGGGAAGTCCTGTACCGCAAATGATATTACAAGATCTTATAATTAAATTTTTTCAGAGACATTTAAGTCTCATCTTTATCTACAATAATGATGAAAGCTGAAGAAATGAATTAAGGTTTGTGTCACAGCTGGGACTCGAATCTGGGTCTTCTTGCTCACTAGGCAGAAATGCTGAACACTACACTACCGCAGCACTATGGTTAATATTGCTGCAGTGTTGACCATGGTGCTGTGGTGGTTTAATGGTCAGAATTTCTGCCCAAGCAAGAAGACCCGGAATTTGAAGCCAAGTGGCCACAGAAGAAAGGTGAAAAATCTGGTTGAAAACTGAGGTGACACAACAGTACAAAAAGAAAAATCATTTAATTGTGTTAGCATATAATTTACACTTAGAATTACTACTACTCACCCATCCATCTCGAGTACCTTTCTTCCAAGATTTCATAAATGAAGCTCTAAATGAAAACTACAACAGAATTAAAGCAAGACATATGAAAAAGCTAGATCAACTCAGACAATCAAACACTTACCTCAAGTACAGCACCAAAAGTCAGACATCTCACAAATTTTTCCCAAGAGTATTCAATTCCACAAACATTCGTCTTAACAAAAATGAACTTTCTCTACTAAACAAAGGCCTTAAAAATAACCTAAAACCAGAATTCAAACAGTAGAACATTAAAGACATCATTTGCTCAGTCAAAACGGCAGCAGATATAGCCAAACCAAACACAAATGAACAAACAGTAATAGGACATAAAACTAACGAATTAATAGAGAACAACCTTAAAAATAATCCATTAAAAGAAGCTAAAGAAGAGAATCAGTTACTTAAAAATATCAACAAGAAGCTTATTGAGAGCAGTTCACTAGCAGTGAAATCCGACAAAGGCAATACATTAGTTATCATGGACAAACATGAATATATAAATAAAACTCTTCAGTTCGTTCAGAATATTCATATATTATATATCTCTGATGGCCTCAAACAGAAATTCAACAGTAAACTAAAGAAACAGTTGAATAAAACATGATTCTTATTAACAAGGGAAGAAACACAGAGATTAATAATTATGAGCACAACAGCCCCATACTTAAGACCCCAGCCAAAGATCCATAAACCTAATATTCCTATCAGAGCAGTTGTTAATGCTATAAATCATTCAGGCTACAAAGTTATGAGTAAGCTGCATACAATTTTACAAAAATATTTAATCTTTACATCGAAAAAGCAATGGTGGAAATGAAAGAAAGGTTCAGATGTGGGATTAAAATTCAGAATGAAAGGATATTAGTGTTTAGATTTGCCGAAGACATTGCTCTCCCCAGTCAAAGTGAAGAAGATAATAAATAGAACCTGTTGAGTACAGAATATGGATTGAGGTTGAACAGAGGAAAGACGATAGCAATGAGGACTAGCAGAGACGAGGTTAGCGCTACACTTAATTCCAAAATTGGAGACCACAAAGTAGAACTTAATGAATTTTGCTACCTTGGAAGAAAAATAGCGTATGATAGATGAAGTAAGGACGTAAAAATCAGAATAGCACAGGTGAAAAGTCGTTCCTGACCAAACGTAGTCTACTTCTATCAAACACTGGCCTTGATTTGAGGAAGCATGGAAGTGAAAACCGGTAAAGAGGAGAATCGAAGGGTCATAACTGTAGGGGGAGACAGCGATTGTAATATAATCAACAAATAACTGAGGACTTAGAGTGCTACTGGTACTCTGAGATGAAGGGTTAGCTCAGCAGAACAACTCGCGCGGAGCCACATCAAACCAATCAGAAGTCTGATGAAGGGGAAAAAACTGATCTGGTGCGTTATTTGCTTAAATGTAACACAAAACACGTATTTGTGTGCTTTAAAATAAAATAAAACACGTATTGTAGCAGTCTGTTTGCTGCTGATGTCTCTTATTGTTTAGCAGTAGCTGGGTAAATGCAACTGATGACACAAGTCATTATGTAGCAGCGCCTGGCGTTGTATTGGCGACCAGGGTCACATCTTGGGGCGTGATATCATAGGACTGCACAGAATTATTCTTTTGTATAACGTTCTGTGTTCCCGTAATTTAAGAGAGTACACACACATTTAGTAAACACTTCTTTTTTCTGCGTGTCTTTCCTTTTCCGATGACGTCCTCTATGTTTTGGTCCAAAGATATCACACATAACAAGTACAGTTTATCTACATTTTTAGTTGTTTCCTATTTGTCCATTACTCCTTGGTTTCCTTTTTCATTTCTTCTGCCCGTGTTGTTAATGGCTCCCTAGTTCTTCTGTCTTGAGGGTCTTTTAAATTCAGTAATTTATTTTTCAAAAGGTTTCCGTTATTTTCGGTTCTCGGGTGCTCTTTCCTTGAATGCCTTAATTTCTGCAACATGCTATTTTTACCCACTTTTCCATGAGTACGGCAATAATTTTTATCCTGGTCTCATTATTTCGGTAGAGTTGCCCGAAGATGACCATCTTTTGCTTTGCCATTACTTCTGTTATTTTATGTATATTGTGGTAGCTCGTCTATTACTTCACATTTGCCTGCCATCTGTTGTTCGTATTGTATTCATTACTACTATTTTAATCTATCTTTCTAGTATTTCTATTCTGTTCACCTTACAGTTCATTGATAAGCTTTCAAATGCGCTTAAACATTCTGCTCCTACGACTGTGATATAGTGTTTTAGTTTTGTATTTATAAAGATGCATTTCTTGTTGCTGTTTTTTTTAGTCAAACCATATGCGCTTTCCATTTCACAAATTGCTGCATCTATTGCAAATTTTTCTACTCCATTCTTCTGCGTGGTTTTTCCAAAATATTTGGTCTGTTTATCTTGTAGTGTTTTTTACATTTGCCATGAATTTTAATTTTAATATTTGAACGGATACCAGTTAGCTACTGTTGTTAGATTTTCTACAAGTGCTGGACCTATCATTACTTTTTTAAATTGTAACTTGTTTACTGTGCACGTTGTAATAGCACTGAAAACAGAATCTTTTTATAATTGCCTTCCTCTATAATTGCATACGTTTCCGCGGCCAGAGTCACTTAACGTAAATTTTCTGAGTATCATACGGCGCAAAAAAAAAAAAAAAAAAAAAAAAAAAAAAAAAAAAAAAAAAAAAAAAAAAATTAACGGAGAAACCAACGTTTCGGCCACGGCTGTAATGGCCTTCTTAAAGGTCATCAGTAGACCCAGAAGAAGGCGACTGGCCAGTGTAACCGTTTTATTTATTTATTTATTGCCTTATAAGGCGGTACGATGCTCAGAAATCTTTAATGTCGAATGCCTTCTTATATTTACGAAAAGCTGTAACTTCCATCATTAAAATATGAGTCTTCAGTTGTATAAGCTCTATGTTTCGTAAGTAAAAGTGAGAATATTTTTGCAACGTATATATTGGCTGACGACTTGGATAAATTATTAACAAGATAAGGCTATCAAATAAAACGGATGGCCTGTTCACAGGTTTACACTTCGTTTCACTGTGTCAAAGCAGCAGCCAACATAAACATACGTGAAACGACCATCAAAGATAGTCAACAGACATTACAGTTGACACCAGTTAATATATGATACGTCGGGTAACCAGGTAGTGGAACTATTTATTTAACATGCTGGTTCATTATCTTTGCAATAAGTACAAGATGTTAGTGTTTACATCACATCTGCATTTATAGTCCGCAAGCCACCCAACGGTGTGTGGCGGAGGGCACTGTACGTGCCACTGTCATTACCTCCCTTTCCTGTTCCAGTCGCGTATGGTTCGCGGGACGAAAGACTGCAAGAAAGCCTCCCTGCGCGCTCGAATCTCTCTAATTTTACATTCGTGATCTCCTCGGGAGGTATAAGTAGGGGGAAGCAATATATTCGATACCTCATCCAGAAACGCACCCTCTGGGAACCTGGACAGCAAGCTACACCGCGATGCGGAGCGCGTCTCTTGCAGAGTCTGCCACTCGAGCCTGCTAAACATCTCCGTAACGCTATCACGATTACCAAATAACCCTGTGACGAAAATCGCCACACTTCTTTGGATCTTCTCTATCTCCTCTGTCAACACGAACTGATACTGATCCCACAATGATGAGCAATACTCAAGTATGGATCGAACGAGTGTTTTGTAAGCCACCTCCTTTGTTGATGGACTACATTTTCTAAGGACTCTCCCAATGAATCTCCACTGGCACCCGCCTTACCAACAATTAATTTTATATGATCATTTCATTTCAAATCGTTCCGTACACATACTCCCCGATATTTTACAGAGGTAACTGCTACCAGTGTTTCTTCCGCTATCATATAATCATACAATAAAGGATCCTTCTTTCTATGTATTCGCAATACATTACATTTTTCTATGTTGAGGGTCAGTTGCCACTCCCTGCACCAAGTGCCTATCCGCTGCAGATCTTCCTGCATTTCGCTACAATTTTCTAATGCAGCAACATCTCTGTATACTACAGCATCATCCGCGAAAAGCCGCATGGAACTTCCGACACTATCTACTAGGTCAATTATATATATTGTGAAAAGCAATTCTCCCATAACACTCCCCTGTGGCACGCCAAAGGTTACCTTAACGTCTGTAGACGTCTTTCCATTGAGAACAACATGCTGTGTTCTGTTTGCTAAAAACTCTTCAATCCAGCTACACAGCTGGTCTGATATTCCGTAAGCTCTTACTTTATCAGGCGACAGTGCGGTACGGAGAAACATCTACACAGTGTGCATCTAAAGAGCTCGACGTACACCATCGTAATTTAAGAGACGTAACAGTTCAGCCTTATGTGATCGTTAAATATTTGATATATGGTCCTTATAAAAATGAATAGCTTTGAATGTCATTAAGGATTACAACTACCTTACAGAGCAGCATTTTTGTATATGGTCCATAATATAAAGTAAATGGCTATAAACATAGTTAGTTATAACCCCTTCCCTTGTGTGTAAAAGAGGTCCTGGAGGTTTTCCTTACAGGTTACCCTAAATGATTCTACATCTACATCTACATGATTACTCTGCAATTCACATTTAAGTGCTTGGCACAGGGTTCATCGAACCACAATCATACTATTTCTCTACCATTCCACTCCCGAACAGCGCGCGGGAAAAACGAACACCTAAACCTTTCTGTTCGAGCTCTGATTTGTCTTATTTTATTTTTATGATCATTCCTACCTATGTAGGTTGGGCTCAACAAAATATTTTCGCATTCGGAAGAGAAAGTTGGTGACTGAAATTTCGTAAATAGATCTCGCTGCGACGAAAAACGTCTTTGCTTTAATGACTTCCATCCCAACTCGCTTATCGTATCTGCCACACTCTCTCCCCTATTACGTGATAATACAAAACGAGCTGCCCTTTTTTGCACCGTTTCTATGTCCTCCGTCAATCCCACCTGGTAAGGATCCCACACCGCGCAGAGGACGAACGAGTGTAGTGTAAGCTGTCTCTTTAGTGGACTTGTTGCATCTTCTAAGTGTCCTGCCAATGAAACGCAGCCTTTGGCTCGCCTTCCCCACAATATTATCCATGTGGTCTTTCCAACTGAAGTTGTTCGTAATTTTAACACCCAGGTACTTAGTTGAATTGACAGCCTTGAGTATTGTACTATATATCGAGTAACCGAATTCCAACGGATTTCTTTTGGAACTCATGTGGATCACCTCACACTTTTCGTTCGTTTTGGCCTTCGCTAAATTCGTGTAGTGTCCAAGCTACGAGAGAGATAATACGTTTACTCACAGACTCCTGCATCTTTCAAACTTGTAATTAGCCATGCTTCCTTTTTGCTCTTCCCTTGGCTGTGCGAAGGGTGAAAGCAGACGCTCTTTAAGTGGTCCCCCTGTACGGACTTAGGAACCCGAGGCGCAGTCTGCTGACGTGCTCTCAGCCTCGTGCTGTTTGTGCTCGGCAGCCGATGTTCTTCCACCTCCCCCAGACGCGCCACTATCAGCCCGCGAACCCTCCTGCGCTCTCCGGCTGTCAGCGCCCCGGACATTCGGCAGCCACAGACGCCGGAACTCCTTCCGCTGTTCCCGCCCCTCACCGCAGTGTCTGGCGCCAGTGCGCTGAACGACCGGAAGGGCGTTACGACGTGCCAGCACTTGCGCCGCCGTTTAGGAAGCTGTTGGCAGTCCTACTCCCAGCGCAGGTGGTTCCGTATCTGGCGCCAGCTGCACCATCCTCTCCTTCTGTCGCGTCGCTGCGACTTGCTGACCGAAACTGGAGCTCCGTGGTGTAGGTCACGATTGTTACTCAAATTGGATTTCGGGATCTCTGTTCGTGAATCAGGCTGAGCTATTAATAAATCACCTGAAAAAAATCACATTATCGAAATTACTGTAGAAAATTTGTAAATTATTTCTCAGTTCTCAGAATGAGATTTTCACTCTGCAGCAGAGTGTGCTCTGGTATGAAACTTCTTGGCAGATTAAAACTGTGTGCCGGACCGAGACTAGAACTCGGGACCTTTGCCTTTCGCGGGCGAGTGCTCTACCATCTGAGCTACCCAAGCACGACTCACGGCCCGACTTCACAACTTCAGTTACGCCACTGCTTCGTCTCCTACCTTCCAAACTTCACAGAAGCTCTCCTGCGAACCTTGCAGAACTAGCACTCCTGGAAGAAAGGATATTGCGGAGACACGGCTTAGCCACAACCTGGAGGATATTTCCAGAATGTGATTTTCACTCTGCAGTCACTCCCCCCCCCCCCCCCCCCCTCCCTCTCTGTTGATTTTTTTCATCACATGAATGTTGGAACTTTAATAATGGCAACAATTTATTTACAAGCTAGAGATACATATTTGAAATTTTTTTGTCCTTCAGAGTAGTCAGCAGCATTGTGTATAGACCGTGGAAGCCGTAGAACACCCCCAGCAGCACCAGTTGTGTTGATAGTTCGAGTGGAGTGTCTGTTGCTCTAAGAATGCCTGTAACAGTTCTGAAGCCAATACCATGATGTGCAACCTTAATCTTAGGAATCAGGCTGAAGTCAGAGAGGGTTTAAGTTGGAGGGGTGAATGGATGGTGCAGCATTTGCCAGCTTCATCGATCGAAAAAAATCAGTCACAGCTTGCGGCATATGCGCCCGAGTGTTGTCCTGGAAAGTGATGGGCGGTTCCTGCAGAAAGTGTCGCTAGCTCTTTCTGTAAGCTGTTCATTTTGTGACTGATTTGTTCGATCCGTGGGGCCGGGAAGTGCTGTACTACCCACCACACTCCCCAGACCCAAGCCCTTGTGTCTTCAACGCGACTTCCACATGATTGGTAACGAGTTATACACAATGTTGGTGATTGAAGGGCAGTAAAAATTTGAAACACTTAGGTATTTTGTTGTAAGTTGTAAATAAATAATTGCCACTATTTAAAATCCACTTCTCTTATCTCGGAGGCTGAGTACTAAAGTCCCGTACTACATATCCCAAGGGCAAGGGTTATTTTTATCTGTCACTTAATACTTCTTTCACACACGTCAATCTCTGTTAATGCGAAAAACATCGAGAATCACGAGTTTGCGAGTCCACTTTAATCGGTGCGTCCATTATAATAATGACAATAATAACAATAATAATAATAATAATAATAATAATTTCATGTTGCACGGTGAGAGGCTTTTAATTGGACGCCACTTCGGTGACTTGCGCGACCCTAACCTATCACAGTAATTGTCCCGGGGAATGGGTACCTACAGTTAATCGTGGAATTCGATCCATATGTCATTCTCGGTGAATATTCACATCGTTAAGAGGTGAAGTCTACCTCAAAGGCAGACTGAAGAACTCCCGTGGTACAACCTGGATTCGATCGTACGACTTATCGGTTTCCAGGCCGGCTCTTTATTGACTCCGCCCCCAGGCACGACTGTTGGTTCCGTCTACCTGGCTGGATAAGTCAGTTTCAAGGTAGCAGGAAATCAACTGCATATCATCTTCAATAGTACACTGTGTAGTAAACCTTAAGCTATCTGGGTTTTGTATCTACTGTTTTCAAATATCAATCAGTGTTGTCTAGTCAAAATTGTCAAAAGCTTTCTACAAATACTATAAACGTAGGTTTGCCTATCTTCATCCTCTAAGGTACGTCTTTGGGTAAGTATTGCACCGCATGTTCCTACATTTCTCCGGAATCCAAACTGGTCTCCCCTGTGGTAGACGCCTTCTGTAAATGATTTGTGTCAGTATTTTGCAACCATTCATTTTTAAGCACCGCCCTTCTGTGGCATGGGTCGTATTGTGTTCTTGCAGTCTGAGGGTATTTCTCCTGTCTCATAGATCCTGCACACCAGGTAGAATAGTTTTGCCATGACTGGCAGTCCCAAGAATCTCAATAATTCTGATGGAATATCGTCTACTCCTGAAGCATTGTTTCCGCTTCTGTCTTTAAGTGTTCAGTCAAATTCTCCTCGCAGTATCGTATCACCCATCTCATCGTCACCTAATTCCTCTTCTCTTTCTACAGTACTGTCCTCAACTTCGTTTCCGTTGTACAGAGCCTTTCAGCTTCTGTTCCAAGTGTCAGCTTTCCGTTATATTCTTAGCACTGACTTGCCATTTCAGCTCTTAACATCAGTGTATTTAGAGTCACGAATTGTACAAGTATTAAGCAATGTACTCCAATAATCCTCAGACAAAATGGTGGGAGGAAAGAAAGGTACTATTAGTGGCAACATGCCGTGGGCTTATTAATACTGTTGTGAAGGGAATACTGTAGGTAATTTTTTTAAGACACAGACTTAAGTGACAAAGTATCGTGTCGGACCTCCCTTTGGTCGGCGTAGCGCAGCAGCTCGACGCGGCATGGATTCAGCAAGTCGCTGGAATTCCTCTGCACAAATATTGAGCCATGCTGCCGCTATAGCTGTCCATAATTGCGAAAGGTTGCCGGTGTACGAACTGACCTCTCGATTATCTCCCATTAATGTTCGATGGGACTCATGTCGGGGGATCTGGGTAGCCAAATCGTTGGCTCGAACTGCCCAGAATGTTCTTCAAACCAACTGCGAACAATCGTGCCTGGGTACATGGTGCACTGTCGTCAGTAAAAACGAAGTCCATGAGTGGCTGCAAATGGCCTCCCAGTAGCCGAATATAACCATTTCCAGTCAATGATCGCTTCAGTTAGACCAGAGGACCCACTCCATATAAAGACTGCTCATACCATTATGGAGCCACCACGAGCTTGCACGTTGCCTTGTTGACAAGTGGGACCTTAGCTTTGTGGGGTCTGCGCCACACTCGATAGCTGACCAGGCCACCGTTTCTCAGTTGGCTAGGGTCCAATCGACACACATCAAAAAACGTTTTGCATCACCCCACTTCCCAGAACTCCTGAAGACAGACGTTGACTGCGGATACTGTATCACAGACACAGTCCCTTTGACAGTTCAGAGATGTCACTAAAACCGCCCAAAGATGTAAACAACCACGCATGAGCAGCACCTATTAGACGGAGGGGGTCCGATGGCCCATCAGTTCCAGTCATTCCATCAGGAAGGAGGTACACGACTCGTGTTGTCTGTAGTTCAACCATGCCTAGACTGTCAATACCGCGGTTCGACCGCGTCCGCATTGTTGCTTTGTGCCAGGAAGGGCTCTCAACGAGGGAAGAAAAATGGTCCAAATGGCTCTGAGCGCTATGGGACTTGACTTCTGAGGTCATCAGTCCCCTAGAACTTAGAACCACTTAAACCTAACTAACCTAAGGACATCACACACATCCATGCCCTAGGCAGGATTCGAACCTGCGACCGTAGCGGTCGCGCGGCTCCACACTGTAGCACCTAGAACCGCTCGTTCACCCCGGCCGGCCAACAAGGGAAGAGTCTAGGCGTCTCGGAGTGAACCAAAGTGATGTTGTTCGGACATAGAGGAAATACAGAGAGACAGGAACTGTCGATTACATGCCTCGCTCAGGCCGCCCAAGGGCTACTACCGCAGTGGATGACCGCTACCTACGGATTATGGCTCGCAGGAACCCCGACAGCAACTCTACAATGTTGAATAATGCTTTTCGTGCAGCCACAGGACGTTTGTTACGACCCAAACTGTGAGCAATAGGCTGCATGATGCGCAACTTCACTCCCGACGTGCATGGCGAGGTCCATCTTTGCAAACCACGACACCACGAAGCGCGGTACAGATGGGTCCAACAACATGCCGAATGGACCACTGAGGATTGGCATCACGTTCTCTTCACCGATGAGTGTCGCATATGCCTTCAACCAGACAGTGGTCGGAGACGTGTTTGGAGGCAACCCGGACAGGCTGAACGCCTTAGACACTGTCCAGCGAGTGCAGCACGGTGGAGGTTCCCTGATGTTTTGAGGTGGCATTATGCGGGGCCGACGTACGCCGGTAGTGGTCATGGAAGGCGCCGTAATGGCTGTACTATACGTGAATGCCATCCTCCGACCAATAGTGCAACCATATCGCCAGCGTATTGGCGAGGCAATCGTCTTCAATGGACGACAGTTCGCGCCCCCCTTCGTGCACATCTTGTGAATGAGTTCCTTCAGGATAACGACATCGCTCGACTAGAATGGCCAGCATGTGCTCCGCGCCTGAATTGATTGAAAAGGGCTGTTCATGGACGACGTGACCCACCAACTAGTCTGAGGGATCTGCGCCAAATCGCCGTTGAGGAGTGGGACAATCTGGACTAACAGTGCTGTGCTGAAGTTGTGGATAGTATGCCATGACGAATACAGGCATGCATCAATGCAAGAGGACGTGCTACTGGGTATTAGAGGTAACGAAGTGTACAGTAATCTGGATCACAGCATCTGAAGGTCTCGCTGTATGGTGGTATAACATGCAGTGTGTGGTTTTCATGAGCAATAAAAAGGGCGGAAATGATGTTTTTTGTTGATCTCTATTTCAGTTTTCAGTACAGGTTCCGGAGCTCTCAGAACCGAGGTGATTCTAAACTTTTTTTGGTGTGTCTGTATGGTCCGAGCGCAGGACAGACACTGCAGGCGACGTCGTGCTGTTAGCAAAGGCACTCGCGTCGGTCGTCTGCTACCGTAGCCCATTAACGTCATGTTTTGCGCCAGTGTCCTGACGGATACGTTCGTAGTACGTCCCGCATTGATTTCAGCGGTTATTACACACTGTGTTGCTTCTCTGGTAGCACTGACATCTCTACGCAATCGCCGCTGCTCTCGGTCGTTAAATGAAGGCCGTCGGCCACTGTGTAGTCCATGATGAGAGGTGATGCCTAAAATTTGGTATTATCGGCACGCTCTTAACTATGTGGATCTCAGAATATAGAATTCCCTAAAGGTTTTCGAAATGAAATGTCTCATGCGTCTATCTCCAGCTAACATTCTACATACAGATCCTCTTAATTCCCATCGTCCGACCATAATCACTTCGAAACCCTAATCACCTGAATCACCTGAGTACTTATGACGGCTCCGCCAATGCTGTCTCATGACTCTTGTCACCTCATTGTATTACTTGAAAAAAAAAAAAAAAAACCGTACGTTGCAGATGACAGTATGCTTTGGCTACACGTTTTCGCTGAGACTGGCAGACGTCACGAGACAAAAAGAAAGAGGTGGTATCCGAGGAGATCGAAAGATTGTTGGCAAAAGAAATAATGGATGGTTTGATAATGTTAGGAATGAAGTTGTATGTTTTGAAAAGGTTAATGTGCTCCGAAAGCAGTGAATATGTGAGTATGGCTGCTGCCCTCCGTTCCCCACCTCCTCCTCCTCCGCACTCCTGTATTGGTTCCACCCCCTCTCTCTCTCTCTCTCTCTCTCTCTCTCTCTCTCTCTGCGTCTCTCTCTGCCTCTCTCTGCTTCTGCCTATGTGCAAGCAGGTTGGGCGGTGGACGGGGGGGGGGGGGGGGGGGGGGAGGGGGGATGCTTATGTTAGTAGCAGAGTAGAAGTTCATAAACTTCAGTACCATTAAACTGGGACACTTGCCGAGTTTGTAGATAGCTTTACAGCTGTTGTAGTACATCACCTCTGTGTCAGCACATTCCCAGTCGCTCTTGTCATGTCTGTCCTTCCTCTCTCTTTCTATTTCTACCTTTCTCCTCCTCTCTCTCTCGCTGCCCGACAGAGAATATGAACGGCGCCGCAGCGTCCGAGACTGACAAGCAGTTACTGCTCTTAATTTAACTCGTTGTCGGACCTTAATTACGCACTTAACCGGGGCCCGGAGGGCTCTAGGGTTCGCGGGACGGCGGTCGTAACGGCGGCAGTCTCGGCTAGCCATACCGGGACCGTGGCAGCCGCGAGCGCCTCCGCGCTGTAAGCGGCGCGACGAATGCGGGCCAGAGACGCGAGGAATGAACCGCTGGCGGCGCCTCTGAACAAAGAGCTCCGGCGGCCGAGTGCTGCCCGGAGGTTACTGCGCTCGCCACCGCTCTGGAATGACACTGCCGTTGTTGCGCGCAGGCCTCACGTGAATTGCTTTCGTGTCACTCTCATCTTCTTTCCTTTTACAGTGCGCCTATTACACTCGAGATGAGGTTCTCTAGCTAGCTGCCTTCCCAACTGCCAGATTTGTTAGTGAAATCAGATTTTTATGACATAACGTCAAGAGTGCCCTTTCTGATGCTCAGAACGTGTACTACCTGATGGAAAGTATCTGGCCACCTGCCGGTAGATATTACTAGTGGGTGTCCACAGAGGCGAATCTGGCGTGGAGGCTATGGAGGTGCCCCTCCCCGCTCCCCGCCAACAACTACTTTGCAACACAGCTTTCAGACATAAGTGTTCTGAAAATTTTCCCGGTATTGTATCCGGATTTTAATAGATTAACAAGACACCTTCGTTTACTCTGGAGGAGAGGGCACGACGATGCAGTGTCTAAGAGTTCAGCCCCACCCTCCTCCCCAGAACAGAATTCTGAATCTGACTCGGGGTGTTCATCATTCACCTATATGACGGCTTGAATTCTTCCGGGGACACTTTTAATGAAGGGTCTCAATGTCTGTGAAGGAATGCCACCCCACACTTCCTCAAGACAAGGCAGTGATGTTGGACGCTGCGGTCTGGAGCAAAGCCGACGTTCTAACTCAGCCCAAAGGAGTTTCACTGGTTTCATGTCGGGACTCTGGGTAGGCCAGTCCAGGGATGTCATTGTCTAAAAACCTTTGCCTCGCTGGCGCTGCTTTATGACCGGGTGCATTGTCATGCTGGTACAAGCAGTCACCGTCTCCGAACTGATCTACTGCACGCAGCGCATAATTCTGTAAAATGTGCCCATATCCTTCAGCATTTAGGATTTTCCTAGTCGCTCACTCTAGACACGAGGATCGCCTCCATACCGTAACACCACCACGGGTGTAATTCACTGTTGGCATTACACATGATGGCAGATAACGCTCTCCAGCCAGTCGTCAAACCCAAAGCCGTCCATAGAGTATAATAGCTTGATTCATCACTCCAATCACTCGTTTCCACTATCCAATGGCGCCGCCCTTCACGCCAGCTGAAGCGTCGCTTAGCATTGACTTCAGATACGTGTGGCTTATGAGAAGCTCTTCGACCATCGTACGCCATTATTTTTAACTCTCTACGCACAGTAATTGTGCTAGGTGGACTGCTGATCGCACTATAAACTCTCGAGTGATGTCTTCCACTGATTCCAAGCAATTTTTTACAAACATCCATCGTCTGCAGTGCTCAAATGTCCGTGGCCTGCAGCAAATAACGTCTGCTGGTCTTAGTTTATCTGAGGTTGTACCTCGCGTTTCCTCTTCGTAATCACCTCGCTAACGTTGGACGAAGGCAGCTTTAGAAGTCGCTGAAGGATTTGTTATTCAGGGAACATCCTGTGACCCTTTCCACGCTAGAAGTCAGTGAACTCTCGTGACCGACCAGTTCTGCCATTACTGCCCTTCTACTGACACCACGATAATCCCCGCCTCCCTTTACATTGGTGAATTTGTCTCTCGCGATATCCGGCGGTCGATTCCACAATTCATAGGGATTTCCGGATACTTTTGATCCGACAGTGTACAACGTTTCAATGAATCAGTGAGTATAATGATAATTTTTGTAACAAGGAAAGTCGAAGTTGATGAAAGTATACAATATAGGTAAAACTTGAGCGTCTCCCGGTGTATGGAATATTCAGATAACGTATTGGTTTGAAAGGTGTAACGTGCTCGACAACGGCCAATATTTCGACCGGTGAACATCTAGTTATTTTTAAGACACAAATGAAATGAGAGCTTGCTGAGCACGGCAAGTTAAACCTCGGTGGTCGGACCTAGGCCAACCAGGAAACCAAACATTGCTTATGCAGAAAGAAAGCACAAACTACCACTCTTTAACAAACTCGTCCTGTATAAGCCCACATCATTCGTCCTGATGTAAAGATCTGTAAAACTGCAATTTATTTATTTATTTATTTACAAGCTACAAGCTACAACCACTGTGAAATGGTAGTGCACTTAGTAACGGAATTAGTAGTCATAATTTTCACGTACGGCCAAGCAAATGGAAAGTGGAAGGTGTGTACTGTGTGGGACCCAGTAGGTATCTAGAAGCCACCAGACTCCCCACCATGGTTTCAAGACTGTACCAAAGGTTAAGGCAAAGAGAGTGATAGAAGAGACTGGCTGGGCTGTTTTGAGGGGAGACACCAAACTGCTGGGTCATCGGTCTCATCGGTTTAGGGAAGGACGGGGAAGGACGTCGGCCGTGCCCTTTCAAAGGAACCATCCCGGCATTTTCCTGGAGCGATTTAGGGAAATCACGGAAAACCTAAATCAGGATGGCCAGACGCGGGATTGAACCGTCGTCCTCCCGAATGCGAGTGATAGAAGAGAAAAACGTACTGTACAGACGGCAGTCTTGGAAGTAGTTGTAGTTAATCGGACGGATTAGGAGCCTTCAATTAGCATCGTCTACTCGTGAAACGGTTGCACTGCTTAGAAAGTAATATGATAACAGCGGCTAAGCTTCTACCATTTACATTTGGTGCAAGGTGTATCTCCTGCTGACTTCACTCCTCGTTTACGAGTATGTTGAGCATCGATGTGCTGCAGCGCTGAATGGTCATTCTCAGTCTGTCTGCTTCACCGGAGACTGACTGCTCAGTAGCCGATATAGTCATATACGGAGTATTGTGGGCGGCCAGGGTAAATGACTAGTTAACACGCCAGTATCTGTAAGTGTTGGCTTCCGGAGCTGTTGTCACAGTCAATTAAATACTTCTGGTAGTGTGATCGCATTTTCAGTGGGTAAAATGCTCCTACGCTTCGACCACTGTTGCAAAAGTCTTCCTTAGGGGGGTTTTGTTAAAAAAAAAGAAAAAAGAGAAAAGGGAGAAAAACCCTCGATGAATACCGTTTGCAACAGTTGCCGAACCCTCGCGTCTTTTACTCATTGACAATGCGGCGACATACCCAGAGGAATTTGATTGACTGTGCCAGTATTTGCTTTCTGAATGCACCACAGTATATTGTTAGTGAGAAACACACTGGCCTCACGTGCACGTGGTGACAATCATGACCGAGCCACACCACACTTTGCATAGCTTCTCGCGAAGAGTTGCATCAGTCTTTCCCTGATAGACAGATTGCAAGAGGCCGTGGACATTTCTTTTATCTGACCTGTTCGAACTCGATTCTTTCATGTGGGGTCGTGTGAAAAATAGCAGCTGCCAAGAATTTTCGCTGCCTGAGATATTCTTCAAACGAATACAACAGAACTTCGTGCAGCTATAACATGCCTGATCAGAAGCTGGAGTAGATTCCTTCGACTAACAATTGTGTATGGACACCTATTGCAAGTCACGTGGTATATAAAGTCAACAAAAAATTACTATCATTAAAAACCGGATTGGAAATTTTGAAGTTTTTTATTTCCGCTGATAGCTTTCGACGTAATCGTCTCCGGTCAACGATTTCTTTTGGTCAAATGTGTGAGCGGAGCGAAAACAGAGCTCTTTATAAATTACCTAATAGATTTTGTCCGAAATTTCATAGCCAAACAAAGTGCGGAAATGCACAAATTGGGTAGCAAATTGAACAGCGCAGGCCTAGTTTTGGGAAAAAAATTAATCACTTGAAAGTAATCAGCGAGATTAAAAAATTTCATGAGCAGCTGCTGCTGTCTGTGTAAATGGAGTGTAATTACGATGTTGAAGTGCCTGTGTTGTTAAGAAGATCGACGATGTGATCCTGCGGACATGCATGCATGCGTGTGCGAAAGAACACTGTATTGTTCTTCTTAACGACACAGTCACTGCAATATCGCATTTATCCCTCGATACCAAACAGCAACTTCAATTAAAATGTTTTTTTAATTGCTGCATTTGACATCCTTAAAAGTTCTTATTACTGTTGGGCTGGTGCATAAGTTCGTAGCGTTTTTGCACAAGTTCAATAAACACAACAGACATACATAAAAAGAGACATCAATAATATAGTCTCGTTCACTATTTACAACAGTCTGCCAACGCTGGGGTAAATTTTCGATTCCGCGGTTGTAGAACTCGTCGAGTCATGTTCGGAGCGAATTTTCATCCGGAAAGGAAGTTCCTTGAAGGCTGCTTGATAGAGAGAGGAAAAAAGTGAAAATCTGAGGGCGCAGGGTCAGGCGAGTGGCTGCCCAACCCAACTCGTGTACAGTGCTTTTTGTCAGTGTAGCAGAATGCGGGCGGGCTATATCGTGGAGTAACACGATTTCACGCAGTCTTGCTGGTCACTGTTCTTAGATTGCGTCTCAGTTGTTGACAATAAATGTCAGCAGTGATGATTACACCTCAGGGATGTAGTTCGTAGTTCACCGCACCGTCTCTATTCCACCAGAGGCATAATATGGAAGCGCGGAGGTCTCTGTACTGGGAGCTGCTGCTTTGTTTGGGCTCAGCCATTACTTTCCTTTGCTTACGTTAACGTAAGGACGCAATTTCTCGTCCCCAGTAGCGATACAAGATAGGAATGGTCGATGTCGTTCACGAGCCAATTGATGACGATCGAGCACGTATGTCCACCCGCTGATGATTGTAATTTTGGCTTATAACAGACGGTACTTATATACCAGATGATTGAACCTTCCCCATAGCGTGGAATGATCACATTTGCCAGTTCTCGAGTACACTGACGTGGATCATTGTGGATTAATGCTTTTAAACGATCTTCATCAAACCCTGCTGTGCTTCTTGAACGTTGAGAGTTACTGACGTCAAAGTGATCCTCCTTAAAATGAGAAAACCATTTTCTTGCCGTGCTCTGTTCAGTGTCATTATTCCAACGAACGGTGCAAATGTTTCTGGCTGCTTCCACTGCTGTCACCCCTCTATTGAACTTAAACAGAAGAATATGTCGGAAATGTTCCGATTTCTCCAATTGTCATTCCACTTTCTACCGCCCACAGCTCCACCTATTCTCTCTAAACGACAAAGTGACGACATATAAATTTAAACAGCAACAGTGAACTGCAAATAAAAGATTACAATGGATAAATAAATCCATAGTAACCAAACTACCAACATGGTAAACAAGAACTCTACGAACGTGTGCCCCAGACTAATATTAAGGAAACATCACATAAATTGAGCTGTTTCCATGTTGAGGTGGTTGTAGTTCGCTAGAACACAGTGAGGGGGAAGACCGCATAGTGGGCCATGACACAGCAGCTGTTGGTGCTATCTGGATGGGGGCGGCGAACTGCACCGAGCCGGGGACAGCCGCCAACTGGACAGCGTCCAACACTGGCCGGCGGTTCTATCGGGGCGTCCCCTGTGGTCGTCAACCTGGACTACGCAGGGCTGGCGGACGCTTGCTTAACGCGATTTAGACCTCGCTCCTAGATACGTGCCTGCTACGTTAGTTACATGACGGACTGCTACAACGTCTGGAATGTCTAGAGAAGATCGAACCACCACATTGCTGTTCTGTTGATTCAGTGCTTGTCAGTATGAAGATTGGTTTGATGCAGCTCTCCATGCTACTCTATCCTGTACAAGCCTCTTCATCTCCGAATAATTACTGTAACCTATATCCATTTGAATTTGCTTAATGTATTAAAGCCTTGGTTCCTCTCTACACTTTTTAACACGAGTCCAACAACTCCCTCCACCATAGTACCCTCCAATACTAACCTGGTGATTCGTTCACGTCTCACAATGTGTTCCATCAACGGATCTTTTTTAGTGAGGTTGTGCCACAAATTTCTTTTTTCTCCAATACTGTTCAGTGCTTTCTCACTTTTCGAGCGCTCAACCCATCTAATTTTCAGCATTCTTGTGCAACACCACATTTCAAAAGCTTCGAGTCTGTGTTTTTCTGAACTGCTTACCGTTCACGTTCCCTATGTTTGAGATCTGATAGGTATCTACGGTCATATTTGATTAAAGGACCTGTGCCTGGGTTTCAGGCAGGTTCCCATGTTTCGTCCGATGCTGATGTGCTATACCAGTACAGTTGGAGAGCCTCTGCAATGCTGTACGAGTTTGGGTGGTGCAGGGGGGGGGGGGGGCGGAAGGGGGAAATTAAAAAGTGGGATGAGGCGTAAATGGAATTTCTGAGGAGCGAGGCATGCGAGAACAGTCCGTGCAGTTGTGAAAAGCCACTGGTGACAGGGTTTGAGTCCCGACCTTGGTACAAATTTTCATTCATCTCTCAGTCTACATTTATACTTAAATCTATATTTGATGTTAACAAATTTCTCTTCATCAGAAACTATTTTCTTGTTCTAGCCAGTTTACATTTTACATCGCTCTACTTCAGTCATCGTAAGTAATTTTCCTGGACTCGTATTCGGGAGGACGACGGTTCAGTCCCGTGTCCGGCCATCCTTTTTTCCGTGATTTCCCTAAATCGCTCCAGGCAAATGCCAGGATGGATCCTTTGAAAGGGCACGGCCGACATCCTTCCCCGTCCTTCCCTAATCCGATGAGACCGATGACCTCGCTGTTTGTTCTCCTCCCCCAAACAACTAACCAACCAACCAATCATTTTCCTGCCGAAATAGCAAAAAAGCATGTAGTATTTTAGTGCTTCATTTCCAAATCTAATTTCCTTGTCATCACTTTATTGGACTGGACTACATACTAATATCCTTGTTTTTCTGTAGTTTATAATCATCTTATATCCTGTTTTTCAAGACACTCTCCATCCCGTTCAGTTGTTCTTCCAAGTCCTTTGCTGTCCCCGACAGAATTAAAATGACACTGGTAAACCTTCCCTCTGAACTTAATCGCTTCCCAATTTTTCCTTGGGTTCCTTTACTACTCGATCAACGCACAGACTGAGTAACATCAGGCTACAAACCTGTCTCGCTCCCTTCTCAAACACCGCTTCCCTTTCTTGGCCATCGATACAACAGTAGTTCTTTTTTTTGTTTTTTTTTTTCGAGCTGCTGTAAATAGCGTTTCGTGACCTGTGTGTTACCCCAGCTACCTTCAGAACTGTAAGATAAGTCGTAGGATCAGTATTGCCTCATGTGTTCCTACCTTTCTCCGGAACCTAAACTAACCTTCGCCGGGGTCGGTTTTTACCAGTTTTTCCATTCTTCTGTTGGTCCATGGTGTGGAATACTAAACAACTTGCCTCCTTGGCTCTTCACGGAAGGGACATCCACTCCATATCAATTCACCAGCATACATTTCCCCTGCAGTGGTATGTACAATTACAAACACTACGACCAGAATGAAGAAGACTGTCCTTTAGACATGATTTGCAAAAATAGCTTAATGTCATCTCCAAAATGTTGCTGACTGAATAAGCAGCATGATTTTCAGGACGAAAATATACAGCTTCCTTTGGAACAGCTGGTAAATTTGGACAACCTTATAAAACATTCTTTTCCATGTGAGTTCATCTGTAATTGATAGAGCCGATAATGTTCCAAAACATTCGTAGTAGGATAATTGAAATTCCTTTGCGTAACTTGTTCAATATACTTGCTAAGAATTTACTGTAAAAGAATGCTTTTTCAGAGGGCACTCGATCAGAAAAGAACTTGACGTTTTCACAATGAAACGGAAACATGAGAGAGTCGTATTTCGATTGTTTCATTGCTAAGGACTCCATTTTTTCAACAAACTGATGAGTTATAGATTTAATCTTCATCATAAATAAAGGGAACTTGGTTTTCACGTTATCCGGATTCACCGATTGTCTCGCTAACATCGTTATTTTATTTATTTGACGCTAGCATTGATATAGAACCATTTGTTATCACGACTCCAATTGCAGTGTTGCAGATGATGACGATGATTCGCTGATGACACTAACATTCTCAGCGAATGTGTGGAAAAATTGAAAGACCTTTTGAACAGAATGAACATTTTATCAAAACTAGACATGATTGTCTTAATGGGATTTCCGTGATCGTTCATTAAATAAAAATATGGCATTTCAGTCTTTGATCTCTCTTTTTTATTTTCAAAGACCGGTTTCAGGCTAGCTGCCCATCTTCAGATCATATATCGCAGTTACAAAATAACTTGTCAGTACAGAGCTATCGGTTCGCTGTCATAACATGAGTTATGACAGCGCCGGCCGCGGTGGTCTAGCGGTTCTAGGCGCTCAGTCCGAAACCGCGCGATTGCTACGGTCGCAGGTTCGAATCCTGCCTCGGGCATGGATGTGTGTGATGTCCTTAGGTTAGTTAGGTTTAAGTAGTTCTAAGCCTAGGGGACTGATGACCACAGACGTTAAGTCCCATAGTGCTCAGAGCCATTTGAACCATTTTGAAGTTATGACAGCGAACCGATAGTCCTGTACTGACAAGTTACTCTAACTGCAATATATGATCTGAAGATGGGCAGCTTGCCTGAAACCGGTCATTGAAAATAAAAAATAGAGATCAAAGACTGAAATGCCATATTTTTATTATTTTTAGAATGAACAGTGTAGCGAGTGCACGCTATTGACTGAAAGGAAACTGAGAAAAGACGAAAGTAATGGGGAGTAGCAGAATTGAGGTTAGTGATAGTCTTACATCAAGAATGGAAACGACATACTAGACGAATAGTAGGACTTCCGCTGAACTGGAAACGAATGACGCATGCCTACCGAAGCAAGTAGGACATAAAAAGCCGACTAACACAAGAAGGGGAGCATTGCTAGTCGACAGACATCTGTTGGTATCAAACATCGACCTTCATTTTACGAAGAAACTTCTGACAGTGTACAGCTGGACCAGAACATTGTATGGAATTGAATCATGAACTGTGGGAAAGCCGAAAAGAAGAGAATCGAAGCATTTGGGATGTGTTTCTACAAAAAGATGTTGAAAATTGGGTGGATTGATTATATAAGGAATGAGACTATTCTTCGCAGAATGGGCGATGAAAGGAACATGTCGAAAACATCTATAGGAAGGAGGGACAGAATGATATGACGTGTGTTAAGACCTCAAGAAATAACTTCTGTGGTACTTGAGTGAGCTGTAAAGGGTAAAAACTGGGAAGACAGTGACTGGTATGCATCCATCAAATAACTGAGGACATTTGGAGCAGGAGCTACTCTGAGGTGAATATATCGACGCAGGAGAGGAATTAGTGGCGGGACGCTTCAAAGCAGTCAGAACACTGATAACCCAAAGGGAGACTAACGCCATTTGTGATCCCGTGCCACGGCTTTTCACCGTACCCTTGTGTTTCAGTGGGGAAATGGAAAGATTAAAATGGTACGTGTTACGAAACGACGCAGCTGGCCACCCTTTCTCGCCTCCTTCCTCTCGCTCCCCCCACGGTTGCTCCACGATGACCTCCACGGTCCAGTTTTTGGTCCGCCGTAATCGTCGCTACGTCCGCTGGGGCACGCCTCGCTCGCGGCACTCAAAGGGTCCGCGCTGATGGCTACACAGCCAACGGAAGGAGGCCGCAGCAGCACCGTGAACTGGTGGAGGTCGTTAACCGAGTGTACTGCGTATCTACCTGCACTCTCGCTGTGAAATGAGCGAAGTAAAGGGAGTCCGTAAGTGTCTACTTGTCACGTTGTGTCGCTGGAGTTTCTAGACATTACTTGGAGAAGCGTGCCATAAACAAAGATACTCACCATTCCCTCACAAACCGAAACATAAAAAAGAATGCCGGTATTTTGCGCAAGCGCTACACAAAGACTTTTCAAGACGATGAAACAATTTAAATGTCAAGTTGAAGAGGAAAAAAAAACTTTTTTTATGTTAATAAGTTTCGATATGAGCCCCCTTTGTTGCTCTGTAGACATTAAAACACTGTGTGTTTTGTAGTACCTCAAGTGTTACAGTCGTGATGACTGTCGAAGTTAGCTTCTGCAGATGCCCCAATTTTTTTATATTTTCTACATGTACAATCTTCTTCACGTAGCCCCAGGATAAAAGTCGAAAAGGGCTGTTGTTGTTCCTGTTGTTGTTGTTGTCTTCAGTCCTGAGACTGGTTTGATGCAGCTCTCCATGCTACTCTATCCTGTGCAAGCCTCTTCATCTCCCAGTACTTACTGCAAAATGGTTCAAATGGCTCTGAGCACTATGGGACTCAACTGCTGTGGTCATAAGTCCCCTAGAACTTAGAACTACTTAAATCTAACTAACCTAAGTACATCACCCACATCCATGCCCGAGGCAGGATTCGAACCTGCGACCGTAGCGGTCGTGCGGTTCCAGACTGTAGCGCCTTTAACCGCTCGGCCACTCCGGCCGGCAGTACTTACTGCATTCTACATCCTTCTGAATCTGCTTCTCTACGATTTTTATCCTCCACGCTGCCCTCCAATGCTAAATTTGTGATCCTTTGATGCCTCAGAACATGTCGTACCAACCGGCCCCTTTCTTCTTGTCAAGTTGTGCCACAAACTCCTCTTCTCCCCAATTCTATTCAATACCCCCTCATTAGTTATGTAATCTACAACATCGAATCTTCAGCATTCTTCTGTAGCACCACATTTCGAAAGCTTCTATTCTCTTCTTGTCCAAACTATTTATCGTCCATGTTTCACTTCCATACATGGCTACACTCCATACTAATACGTTCAGAAACGACTTCCTGACACTTAAATCTATACTCGATATTAACAAATTTCTCTTCTTCAGAAACGCTTTCCTTGCCATTGCCAGTCTACATTTTATATCTTCTCTACTTCGACAATCATCAGTTATTTTACTCCCCAAATAGCAAAACTCCTTTACTACTTTAAGTGTCTCAATTCCTAATCTAATTCCCTCAGCATCACCCGACTTAATTCGGCTGCAATCCATTATCCTCATTTTGCTTTTGTTGATGTTCATCTTATATCCTCCTTTCAAGACACTGTCCGTTCCGTTCAACTGCTCTTCCAAATCCTTTGCTGTCTCTGACAGAATTACAATGTCATCGGCGAACCTGAACGTTTTTATTTCTTCTCCATGGACTTTAATACCTACTCTGAATTTTTCTTTTGTTTCCTTTACTGCTTGCTCAATATACAGATTGAATAACATCGGGGAGAGGCTACAACCCTGTCTCACTCCCTTCCCAACCACTGCTTCCCTTTCATGCCCCTCGACTCCTATAACTGCCATCTGGTTTCATTACAAATTGTTAATAGCCTTTCGCTCCCTGTATTTTACCCCTGCCACCTTTAGAATTTGAAAGAGAGTATTCCAGTCAACATTTTCAAAAGTTTTCTCTAAGTCTACAAATGCTAGAAATGTAGGTTTGCCTTTCCTTAATCTATTTTCTAAGATAAGTGGTAGGGTCAGTATTGCCTCACGTGTTCCAATATTTCTGCGGAATCCAAACTGATTATCGCCGAGGTCGGCTACTACCAGTTTTTCCATTTGTCTGTAAAGAATTCGCGTTAGTATTTTGCAGCAGTGGCTTATTAAACTGATTGTTCGGTAATTTTCACATCTGTTAACACCTGCTTTCTTTGGGATTGGAATTATTATATTCTTCTTGAAGTCTGAGGGTTTTTCGCCTGTCTCTTACATCTTGCTCACCAAATGGTAGAGTTTTGTCAGGACTGGCTCTCCCAAGGCTGTCAGTAGTTCTAATGGAATGTTGTCTACTCCGGGGGCCTTGTTTCGACTCAGGTCTTTCAGTGCTCCGTCAAACTCTTTACGCAGTATCGTATCTCTCATTTCATCTTCAACTACATCCTCTTCCATTTCCATAATATTGCAGACATTAAAACCATACTATATTTCACACTGTGTGTTTTGTAGCACCTCAGGTGTTACAGTCGTGATGACTGTCGAAATTTGCTTCTGTAGAGGCCCCAAATCTCGTATTTTTTTCTACACATACAATATCCTTCACGTAGCCACAGAAAAAAGTCGAAAAGGGTAACATGAAGTATTCTGGGAGGTCAGGGAATTAGTGTATCCTTACCGAATTTTGGAGGCGTGCAGTCATAACCTTTTATGTATGACGCTGAAGAGATAGTGTGTTGTCGTAGGTTTCATAAACTGAAGACTTCATGGGACATGAAGATTTTTCGGACTTCTCTGAGTGATATCATCATTCTGGAAGGCACAATGGATTAACACAAGTATGCATCTATCTTTGGGTACCATATCCACCCCTACATGCAGTTTGTCTTTGATCGGCACCTTGACATCAACCAGCAGGACATTCAATGCGTCACAAAGCTCGCAGTGTACGGGCATGGTTCGAAGAGGAACAAGGTCGGTTTGCTGTACTCCTCCTGGTCTCCAAGCTCCCCGGATTTAAATCCAATCGAGAATCTGTGGGACCACCTCGCTCGGGGTGTTGGCGACATGGAATGTCATCCGGGAAACATAGTGCAGTGGCTCTGGAATAGTTATGGTTCCAAATCCCTGTCGCTGCCTTCCAGAAACTCACTGTCTCTCTTCCTACATGTCTCGCAGTGGCTTGTGCTGCAAAAGGTGGTTATTCAGGCTTAACAGTCTGTCACATTAATGTAACTGCACAGTGCAGGTGAAGGAACGTTCGAAGGAGATATTATTTGACACATTGGCTCTAATAAAAGGCTTAATTGAATTTAAACAGCCGGCCGGAGTGGCCGAGCGGTTCTAGGCGCTACAGTCTGGAACGGCGCGACCGCTGCGGTCGCAGGTTCAAATCCTGCCTTGGTCATGGATGTGCGTGATGTCCTTAGGTTAGTTAGGTTTAAGTAGTTCTAAGGTCTAGGGGACTGATGACCTCAGCGGTTAAGTATCATAGTGCTCAGAGCCATTCGCACCATTTGATTTTAAACAGCTACACTTGGTTCTACGTAGTTGTCCATAATCAGAAAGAGTAATAATACTTAGATGATCCAGACAGATGGCTGCGATCCAAGTGAAACGCTACAACCAACTATAGTACATCACTTGCCTTCCTTCGGAATTGTTCGCATATGGAAAATGTGATCGTAGGTCTTACTTAAAGCTTCTTTCGTTCCTCTTTGTTTATTGTTTCAAGAACACCGTGGACATCTGATCCCAAGAATGGAGTTGTTCTAACGGTTCTGTTTTAATATTCTATACTGGTTTTATGCTTTTTGATACTACGTAAGATACGAGCTTAGCATTAATTATTTTCTTTTAGTAGGTGAGACCGTTAGAAGCAGAGTATCTTACAAGAGGCCAAAATAAATACTTGTTTTTAATTTAAATGAGCGCTAAGTTCCCTAAAGATTATCATAACTGGTTTTCATCTAAATACCTTCAAGGCCAAAGTTCACAGATATATGACAAATGGTATCTCTGAAAGTATTTGAACTGTCGCAAAATTAACTCATGGAACTATTCAGATTTAAATTAAATAATGTTTTTAAATGATTTTTTCACTTCTGCTCTCGTGAAAAGCTGTAAGAAAAGTTAATATTAAGTCCGCCGCGTAATGTCAGCCAATTGTTGCCGGTCAGCGTTCACTGCTTTCGTCTTCTTGATAGCTGAAAAATACTAATTATTCTCTCTTTTCAATTAAAACATTGCCATTAGCGCCTGGCATGTTCTTGAAATAATACAATGAACTCACTTTTACACATATATTTCCATCAATAACCTGATATATACCTTTTTTATCGTCTAGTCGAAAGAACAAAAAGAACATCTGCTAGCGTTCAACGCTACACACACTATCTAACTAACAACAGTAACATGAGAATCAGAAACAGTAGAAGAGCGAGTAATAACATCTTTTCCATCTTCTATAGTTATACAAAGATATAAATGTGTTGCTTCACCCTATTCTTTACTGCGATATTGTTTATCATCGTTATCGTCTTTCCCTACCGTAGTATCGACGTTATATTTTTGTAAATAATTTTATATTTTTTTCCCAATTGACTTTCAGTTTGGTCTGTTTGGTCTTATTCAATATTTTTATATACGCTTCATACGCATTATTCTTAAACATCGCAAAAGCGACACTACATTGTGTAAGCAACAGAAATCAGTTCTCTAGTAAATCAGTTCTCTAGTAAAAAGTTTAAAAAATGTGAAATAGATTTTGTTGACTACAGTTCTACTAGTTGCAATATTACTGTCGTAATTCTGTACTTGTTTTATCACAACGACGTACTTCTTTGTTAATGGCACTTAAATCACAAACGTTTTTATTAGCTCTTTCAAACTAGACAGTTTCATGGTATGACACTTAGAACGTTCTTAATAAATTATTAATGTTCTCATTTGTCTCATTATTCTTTTGCTGTAAGGAGGTGGACAGCCTAATTCTGTGGTATCAGAATACCTTCTGAACTTTTTGGATACAAATAAATTATGCACAAAAAATTAATGTTTTTTCATTCTCCTGACAAACCTAAGATTCGGAACTTAGATCCTTTTCTATTTTCACTTTTCAGTTCAACTACCTGTCTTCAGACTGAGACTTTAAATTTTATATCTCCAGCTAGTAAACGGTCATAAAGAATACATAAAAGTTATTGCTGACTTATCTTCCGTTGTGTCTTTAAAGTGTATCAGTAGAACCTACCACCAAACTAAAAAAACCTAACACATATTTACAAAACAGTTGAATAAAAAGAATTGTTGAAGTTGATATTGTGCATAGAACCCATTATTCTGACCGAATGTCTCAATTTTACTCCCAGTATTTCGAAGATTTTATTTTCTTGTCCTTTCCGTAAGATGCTGCGAGTTATATGGTGCAGTCCACCATGAATTTTCAAGTTGTGAACGACTTGGAGACTCGGGAAGCATTTGAAATGGTAACTTGAAGAACATCACTTTAGACACTGTTCTTGTTATCAAAACTATCTCTGTCACATGGGAGAGAACACGGTTTAGAGCTTCTCATATCCTCAGCTTTCTGCGTTTGCTTTAATGGATAGCCAATTCGAATTGATTAAGCAACTTTTAAGAATTAGCCATTTAGGTTTAGAGTCACCGTAACGACAGACTGGTCGCAGTCATCTAGCTGTGATGTGATACATACAGAATGTCTGTGGTTGGCGGAGCTCGTCTAGGCTATTTCGTAACCGCGATATCCTCGTAGACTTGTCTGACATCCGCTTTGGCGGTTTTATGGCGCCCTTATAACCGCCATAAAGTTCACTTGTGAATAATGGATACTGTCTCAACAAAAATACACCCCGGAACAACATACACACAATGGATTCTCAGCGTTCCGCAGCACTGGTCTTTGTTTTCGTCTGTTGCTCCGCCTAACACAATAAAAATTCCGACATAGTGTTTGTTTTATGGGAGCAAAAATACAGACAGTTAGTGCACTTTCTTCTATTGGACAGCCACCCAGTGCTTACACCGGCTGTTTGATGTCTCTTCGTGGGTTTAAATTAGTAAGCTCATGGTAACCAGACCGTAGTTTAAATTTATATCGAGTTCCGTAACAATGTTATGAATTTTTTTAATGGAATGTCATAAATTGGTAGATTTGTAGTTGAGTTCATGTCATAAAACCCCCTTACTGCGTCTGCTGCGAGGTACGTTATCACATTAACTCCTAATAGTGCCAGAAGAGCTGGTCAGCTCCCTCTGTGTTAATCACACTTTGATACCTCGTCTGCATATCCACCATGAATCTTAACCGTAACACATTAACCAGACAACTGTGCACTATAACGACTTTATTTTGAAGGCCTACATTCATGTTACTTATTGTACGCCTCACCAAAAAAATCACTGTTACAGTTTATTTAGCAATACGTGTTGTGATTTCTGCAGCAGAACATTCGACTTCTTGGGGGAAGTAGATCAGAACACAAAACGCCTGTGACATATGAGGCGCTGTCGCAAATACTTGAAAGACCTCAATTGATACATAACAAACATGCGTTAAGTGACTTATTATAGTTTTATAGTGATTACTAAATAATGTGAAGCCCCTATTTATTAAAAGTTATTTTCCGAGCAGTATTCGGTATTGATGGGTATTAGTAAGTAAGAATATAAGAGTATTACTATTCCCTTAGGCGAAAATTTTCTGGGGAAACAAGATGTACGTGTAGCGGGTGTAACCTTAAGAGTCCTTCAGCTGCCACATACAGGGCGATAATTATTGAACTATATGAAATAAAAGCTTCATAACTTCTTTGCGTAAGGGCTTTCAAACTGTACAGTTGGCCGAGAGCCATGATGGGAATTAATATGCTCATGCTTGGTCTGGTTTAGCGACGAAGCCCACTTTCACTTGGATGGGTTCGTCAATAAGCAAAATTGGCGCATTTGGGGGACTGAGAATTAGCATTTCGCGACCGAGAAGTCTCTTCAACCTCAACGTGTGACTGTGTGGTGTGCAATGTACAATCACGGAATAATCCATGCGATATACCTTCATGCCAAGGTGAGTACTGAACGATACGTGAAAGTTATGGAAGATCTTTTAATCCCCATTATCCAAAGTGACCCTGATTTCGACAAGATGTGGTTCATGCAAGACGGAGCTCGACCCCATCGAAGCATAACTGATGTCCTGGAGGAGCAATTTCGGGACCGCATTCTGGTTGTGGGGTACCCAGAGGCCACTGGCATGGGTCTCGATTGGCCACCATATTCTCCGGATCTGAACAAATGCGACTCTCTTTTGTGGGGCTATAGTAAAGTCAAGCTGTATAGTGGTAACCCCAACACCATTTCTGTGCCGAAAACAGGCGTTTAGGAGGTCGTTGACAGTATCGATATTCCGACACTCCAACGGATCACGCAGAATTTCGCTATTCGGGTGCATCATCCCGAATGATGGCAGGTATGTTGCACATGTCATAACCTAAATCAGAATATCTGTAGCGACGTTTACATGTTGAATGAAGACTGCAGTTTGTAACCAATTTACGTTTTTTTCATGTAGTTCAATAATTTCACCCTGTATATCCAAGTTTTTAGTTTTCTTTTTGTGACACATGACGGAGAAGTATTTCACAAATCGTCGGCTGTCGACGAAACGTGGAATGTTGGCGCCCACAGTAAACAAAAATTTTTATGTTTCCAGCTGACAGACTTAAAATGGTGTAATAGAATATTCAGATTAAGAATATAGGATGACGGTGTCTGCAAGACGTGCATATAAATGTTGCTGCCAAACAGTGTGTAGAAATGACAACTGAAGTTTGCACACAATTAGTTTGATCTGTTGATTAGACTGAGTACAAATAAACGTAATTTGGATAACATCTTGTTTGTAATGAGAACCAAAACGACGTGGCGTAGTATTCGCTACAAGGTGCGATACTGGGCGAACTTTGCTACTGTAAGTTTTAGTTAGTGCTGCTCCTCATTTTATTGTTAATTTGTTGGAGGCTTTTAGCTGTGATAGCTATTGCGTGTGGATGATAATAGTAGCTTCACTCTTCTAGGCAGTAAGACCTCAGCAGTGATGCAACGAGAATCAGAATGACCAACTTTGATATTGGTTTTGGTGGAAAACTGTACCCATTTCAACACACAGTTTCCTTAAAGAGACATTCGTAATTAGAAATAGGGCACTTTTTGTAACTAATATTATTTTATGAATAAAAATGTTATGGGAACAGGGAGAAAGAGAGAGATGCTAAATCATTAAAGTGTAAGCTCTAATGATAATCGCATAGATCTTAAATTTCAACACAGTCATCAGTGATCGTCAACAAAGCTTTTTAAGGTACTAGATACAACAGTTAAATCTAAAGTATATATTTTTGTACAACTATTCACGCGTTACTGATCTACGCCGGCTTCTTGCAGGGAAAGTGTTATTACTTCATTAATTTCGATACTGTTTCGAGTTACTAGGGTTTTCATTTCATTGGTTTTTTATTTATGTATTTATTTTTATTTGTTTAAGAAATTGGTTGTTTTATTCTTTTAAATGCTTTTGGTCACTTTTATTATTTCGCTGTAGAGAGTTTTCTGCATCCGAATACAACATAGTTCAGACCTTCATGACCTTTTGAACATCGACTGCATTTCAGAGAGTCATTCGCTCGGATCGTTCATGCGTGCTCTAACTTCCCTCTGGTAATTGAACTCAGGTGTCTCCTCGGAAAATTCTTCTAAGTGTAGCACGATTTGTTTTGTGTAATGCGCTGTACTGAAGTGTATGTCAACTCTTTTTTCCTACTTTGGTATTTACCAGTGCTGTACCCACAGTGAAGAATATCGGAAACTTTTTAAGTAGCAGTTTCTCTTCTTTATTACTGTCTCTTGATAGGTCATCTAGTATTTTGTTGTGCCGAATACCATGTTGCCCCTTTAACAGCGATTTTATTTTCGTTTCTGCTTTCCATCCTTCACTTATGCCACACAACTACTGGTATAAAACATCCTCTTCCTCTGTTGTACTTGTTTCAAAGCACTACTAGAGTAGTTAAAGTTTAGTTCTTTGATCAGTTTCTTGGTACTAAAAATGATTCATATTCCGAAAGTAATCTTAGTAGGAAAAAAATAAACACGTTCGATATGATGAGACGGAAGATGCCACTCTCCCTCTTTCCATTTGCGTAACTAATAATATTTTAAGGAATATAATAGTAGTAGTAGTAGTAGTAGATGTAGTAGGAGTGGAGAACATAGTGAAATAACAAATACCGTATACGTCTGAAAAGATGCTTTTATGGTGTAACACGAACTAGTACTGAATACTACGAAAATACACAAGTAAAAAGTGGCCTTTGCATCCTGTCGATTGTATATTACACGAAGTAAAGGCAGCGTTTCAGAGTTTTGATGATATCTGTACAACTTGACGCCATGGAGAGGAAAAAGGAAAGACGACAGTGTTAGCCGATGAATAACAAACCATTACAAAAGGTTCGTCTGTAAAATATGGACCGTAAATTTCACTGACGACACCCTCCAGGACCGAGGTGCCATGTTTCTCATTTTATCCGACATGCGTTTCGGACGCATCTTTTGGAATCGATAGCGTTTTATGCAGGGCCGAGGCAGCGTGCGGTGACATCTGTAGCTACGCCCGGCTTTCGTGTATCGGACCCCGCCTGACTTACGACCTACGCCACACTCGCTCGCTTCCGACACCGGAGAAAAAAACCTGCCGGTTATAAAGCGCTCCGCCGCATCAGGCCGAAAGGATAGCAGCCTTAAAAGAACACTCGCTGACCGCCGCCGCCTTCATAGCGAGAGAGTTTCGCAGTAAATCGCCAAAGTTTATTTTTCAAGCGCCCCACTTCACAGTACACGAACTAATAACCCGTGGCTCGTATACCTGCTCGATACTCGTATTTTTATTACCAGAAGCGCCACGTTGTCAACGCAAATTAAACAGCCGCCGACGCAACACCTAACGATTGCGGTTTTAGTGCGGTCGGCAACCCTTAGAAGCGGTACCTGTTTCTGAGTATGGGTTACTTCATCTGATTCTGACTCCTTCTGGTATCAGATTTCGTTTTACAGTCCCCTCCTTCCGCAACTCGTTTCTATTCCGTGCGGAGTGTTAATTAAGTATTCCATGCAAGCACATCTAGTGTACACGTACGGAGAATAACTTCTGGAGACGGCCAAACGTAGAATCTGTAACCAGCTACTTAAATTTACAGCCCGGTAAATAAGTGATTGTGATTCTACGAGGTAAGCGAAGTAGGTATCTTAATAGCCTGCCATCTTCTTTCAGCACCTACTAGTCGTGTGGAAGGCGACATTGTGCACATATCTAACAACTCCCATTACAGGAACAAAGTCAATAAAGTTCGACTTGCTCTATTTTTGTCTTCACAAACGACCTTTGCCCGTCCACCTTGAACGCTGTCACACAGAGCAGACGCCGCAGCCCCAGTGGTTCACAACCCCACGATGACTACCGCAGTCCACTTCACCCCTCCGCCGCCACACAGCGAGCCCAGGGTTATTATGCGGTTCGGCCCCCAGTGGACTCCCCAGGGAACGTCTCACACCAGACGAGTGTAACCCTATGTTTGCGTGTTAGAGTTATGATGGTGTACGCGTAGTGGAGAACTTGTTTGCGCAGCAATCGCCGACATGGTGTAACTGAGGCGGAATAAGAGAAACCAGCCTGTATTCGCCGAGGCAGATGGAAAACCACCTAAAAACCATCCACAGACTGGCCGGCTCACCGGACCTCGACACAAATCTGCCGGGCGGATTCGTGCCGGGGACCAGGCGCTCCTTCCCGCCCGGAATTCACACAGCTAAATCTAGCTTAAACTAACTTACGCTAAGGACAAGACACACAAACCCATGTCCGAGGGAGGACTGGAACCTCTGACATGGAAAATCACTACATGGTAATCGACAAGATGGCAGTAATAAAATTAATTTGTTTGCAGTTCACTTTTATCTGCCCACCAAACGTAAATTACGTACATATGCCCAATGTCATCTTCATTTTCACAAAAATATGCTCAAATGTTCCTAAATCAGTGAGTCAGATTGGACCTTGATCATATATTTTCATCGTAAAGTGTCGATACAACCGCAGAATACAAACTTACGATGGAAACATTATTTTTAAAAACTCCATTTCAATACCCGTTGTTGTTCAAGTTAATTTGAATAGTAAAAGTCGTATGGAATTGATGATTGAGAACCCCCAGCCAGCCAGTGTGGCCGAGCGGTTCTTGGCGCTCCAGTCTGGAACCGCGCGACCGCTACGGTCGCAGGTTCGAATCCTGCCTCGGGCATGGATGTGTGTGATGTCCTTAGGTTAGTTAGGTTTAAGTAGTTCTAAGTTCTACGGGACTGATGACCTCAGAATTTAAGTCCCATAGTGTTCAGAGCCATTTGAGAACCCCCAAAGGGGACGTTCGTTCTGCTGCTCACCCCCAGGTTTCTTCTTCGACAACTCTGGCACCTTTTTTACGTTAAACGCGCGCGCGCGTTTGTGTGTGTGTGTGTGTGTGTGTGTGTGTGTGTGTGTGTGTGTGTGTGTGTGCGTGTGCGTGTTGAGGGCGTTGGGAGAGAAGGGAGACGATGGGAGCCGCCGAGCTTCACGTTCCCATCCAACGAATGCTTAGGACGTGTTACTATTAACAATGTCACATGCATGCTATCCATGATACACTGCAGAGAAAATTGGAACTTAATGCAGGACAAATGTGTTCGTATTGATAACTTCGAAATATACGCCACTATCTGCCCTCTCATAGCTGGCCAAATAATGACGCTACAGATTTATTCACCATCAAGATTTGAACTAGTTTTCTCGAAGTAAAGCGCTGCTGCACAAGCGTGAGTTAAGTAGCTCCGCTACTGCCAATGTGAACAGTGCAAAGAAAATAATATTGGTAAAGAACTACCCGCAGTTGTCTAAGGAAGTCAGGTTTTGCCAAATTGTTGGCATGAGAGAGAATATTTTTGTTTTCGTTTTCTTTTTTAATTTATTTACTTACTTCTTGTTATTCAGCCAGCACATCATCGCATATACTCCTCTAGCTTTGTATTTACTTGTTACTTCACCTACATAACAGATTCAGCCTGTTTGAATAAGCTCGATACGCATTAAATATTACATTTGCGCACATGTACATTGGGTCATTTTTACCATTTTTTGTTTGACCCTCTCTCTCTCTCTCTCTCTCTCTCTCTCTCTCTCTCTCTCTCTCTCTCTCTCTCACACACACACACACACACACACACACACACACACGATCCGGAACTTTAACCTCCACTTTACAAGTTAGCTACGTCAGCCTGAGCCAATGGAGGTCGGTGGAAGAAAACTAGTCGTAACCGCCTTCGTATGCAGTGGTCGTTACAGGTCGAAGACGTTCTAGGTTTCGGGCATTGATGGAAAGAAGATGCTGTAACTTGTTGTCAGAACTATTCAGGTCTCTCCTATACAACTGGGAAAAGTAAGTCGGCTAGTAAATCAAACCCCACTCCTCAGAGATACCATTCCTGTAATTTAATCACAAATGTGAAGAAAATAACAAAAAATATAGAATCGAATGGAAGATGGTAGTAACCCAGCCCAAGAATGTAAGCATCTGTAGTGGTCACGGAGAGGATTTAAGAGTTTGCTGGAATTCGAAGCTAGGATTACTGCCTCAGTAACTCAGACAGTAAAGGACTTGGAAGAGCAGTTGAAAGGAATGGATAGCATCTTGAAAGGAGGATATAAGATGAACAATAACAAAAGCAAAACGAGGATAATGGAATGTAGTCGAATTAAGTCGGGAGATGCTGAGGGTATTAGATTAGGAAATGAGACACTTAAAGTAGTAAAGGAGTTTTGCTATTTGTGGAGCAAAATAACTGATGATGGTCGAAGTAGAGAGGATATAAAATGCAGACTGGCAATGGCAAGGAAAGCGTTTCTGAAGAAAAGAAATTTGTTAACATCGAGTGTTGATTTAAGTGTCAGGAAGCCGTTTCTGAAAGTATTTGTGTGGAGTGTAGCTATGTATGGAAGTGAAACATGGACGATAAATAGTTTGGACAAGAAGAGAATAGAAGCTTTTGAAATGTGATGCTACAGAAGAATGCTGAAGGTTAGATGGGTAGATCACATAACTAATGAGGAGGTATTGAATAGGATTGGGGAGAAGAGGAGTTTGTGGCACAACTTGACTAGAAGAAGGGATCGATTGGTAGGACACTTTCTGAGGCATCAAGGGATCAGCGTGGAGGGTAAAAATCGTAGAGGGAGACCAAGAGATGAATACACCAAGCAGATTCAGAAGGATGTAGGTTGCGGTAGGTACTGGGAGATGAAGAAGCTTGCACAGGATAGAGTAGCATGGAGAGCTGCATCAAACCAGTCTCAGGACGGAAGACCACAACAACAACAACAACAACTAGAGACGCTAACAAAAGTCCATGGACTTGGTCATAACACACTCACGTAAGCTAAACGAGAAAGGAGAAGTCCCAAATTACTGTTTGAATGGTGACCTCTGACTATTCTCATTCATAAGACAGTATAGCTTAACAGCGCTGTAGGTGGGGTTACATGAGCAACAGTAACAAATGAGGTCACCGGTAGATGCTACTGGAAGATCTCCAGTCACAGAACGCACTTGCAATTCGTTTAATGTGCCTGTAGATAAGTAAGTACCAGCAACAGGTGCCCCCATAACAAGCGGAATGGACTCTTGTATCGCGTAGCATCCGCTTGTAGGCCAGCCTAAGCGATAAGTCCGGCACGTTTATCCAGCGGCAGCTGTGCGGAGAAGCTGCCGACCATATCGATACGCAGCCGCGGTACGGGAGTCCCGACCTTCGTTTTTCGTGCTCCTGCCTGCGCAGAAGCGAGATTAAAGCCTGCGTTAACAGTCGACTTAATTGGGAACGAATAAATCGTCGTAAGCGGTGAAATCTGATAGCGAACCTTATAAATCGAGACGACATATGACAAAGATTACCGCGTACAGATATCGCAACGTGACTGCTAACTTTGTACCCGCATCGAGTACAACTGTGGTCGTGTCTTAAGCTCCGCGCTCTAGGTAGCGGTTATTTCAGCTTATCTCGCTGCACTATAGTTAACTGAAATCAAATAACATTAACCTCGATGAGTCACAATGGAGATTAATTTAAATGGATCAAATACAAAACTACAAAATTTTAAGAACTTCGTATAAAACTTTTTTTAAATTTCAAAAATTTTCTGTATATTGTCTAAATCATATTTTACATTAAAATTTTTTTACGAAATGATGACCAGTTTTGGTTGCTTAACTACCATCTTCAGATCTGAAAACAGACAAACCAAAAGAAAAATTGCCTGAAGTAACAAGTTATGTGACATCGCTATTTGTTTACTTTAAAAAAAATTGCAGGGAGTAGTATTATAAATCCGACTAGCAGTGTAAGATACTAGTGTATCGTCCATAACATTATTATTTTAAATCTTCAGCACAAAATCTGTAAAATTGACCCTAAAACGAAAGCAAAGGCAAATATGTTATGTACTGACAATCGAATAAGAATCAAAACAAGAAATTATTATTCGTTTGACTGCCACTCTTCAAGTGAGAATCTATTTAAATGTTTAATTTGTCAAATTATTGCTCATCGTGACATTACTGTTACACACTCAGTAGCTATAGCTTACAAGTGACACGGGACACGTGTTTGTGGAGAGGCTTCAGCTATGAAATTCACCTTCACAAAATACAGTGCCCGTTTACAACGGAGCGTCCACCATTGCCCTTGTCCCCACCCCTACTGCAGTGTCTGCACAGGTACGGACCAAATTATTTTTGTACGTATTGTACCAACCATCTTCCATCCGCCTTCCCAGATAACCTTTCGCTATGAATCTGGCGTACCCTGTACGATAATATCAGCAGGTTTGGTCGTAAGCAATCCGCCGTTGGGATTAAAGGCACTTATTCGGCCGCCAGCTGAAATTTATCAGTGGAGTAGACTCTAGACGATACCATCCATGAACGCCCACCAGCCAGCATGTAGCGTTACACCCTGAAGCGCCAAAGAAACTGGTAAAGGCGTGCGTATTCAAATACAGAGATATGTAAACGGGCAGAATACGGCGCTGCGGTCGGCAACATCTATAAAAGACAAGTGTCCGGGGCAGTTGTTATATCGATAACTGCTGCTATAATGGCAGGTTATCAAAATTTAAATGAGTCTGAACGTGATGTTATAGGATACAGCATCTCCAAGGTAGCGATGAAGTGGGAATTTTCCTGTACGACCATTTCACGAGACTACCGTGAATGTCAGGAATCCGGTAAAACATCAAATATCCGACATCGCTGCGGCCGGAAAAAAAGATCCTGCAAGAATGAGAGCAACGAGTGTAGAGAGTCGTTCAACGTGACAGGAGAGCAACCCTTCCGCCAATTGCTGCCGATTTCAATGCTGGGCCACCAGCAAGTGTCAGCGTGCGAACCATTCAACGAAATATCATCGGTATGGGCTTTCGGAGCCGAAGGCTCACTTGTGTACCCTCGATGACTACATGACACGAAGCTTTACACCTCGCCTGGGACCGTCAACACCGGCAGTGGACTGTTGATGACTGGAAACATGTTGCCTGGTCGAACGAGTTTTTTTTTCAAATTGTATGGACGTATACTGGTATGGAGACAACCTCATGAATCCATAGATCCTACATGTCAGCAGGGGAATGTTCAAGCTGATGGAGGCTCCGTAATAGTGTGAGACGTGAGCGGTTCGAGTGATATGGGTCCCCTGATACGTCTACATACGACTCTGATGGGTGACACGTACGTAAGCATCCTTTCTGATCACCTGCATCCATTCAGGTCCACTATACATTCCGACGGACTTGGGCAATTCCAGCAGGACAATGCGACAGAACTGCTATCAAGTGGCTCCAGGAACTCTCCTCTGAGTTTAAACACTTCCGCTGGCCACCAAACTCCCCAGACATGAACATTATAATCTGGGATGCCTTGCAACGTGCTGTTCACAAGAGATATCCACCCCTCGTACTCTCAAGAATTTATGGATAGCCCTTCATGATACATGGTGTCAGTTCCTCCAGCACTACTTCAGACATTAGACGAGTCCACGCTACGTCGTGTTGCGGCACTTCTCCATGCTAGCGGGTCCCCTGCACGATATGAAGCATGGGTACTAGTTTCTTTGACTCCTCGGTGTATTATCCCTTATGTTATTTGACTCCGCTGAACCCAAAATTCCCGCATCATGGTCGTCTTTTCTGCAATTACGGCTATTTGGAACGTCACTCTCACTGGTGTACCGCACCGTGATGCGTATCCTGCGCTCACAGTGAACCGATCATTTGAAAGCAGTCTGGTCCTCTGCTACGCTTGTCCGTTGTAATTACCGCGTTTTTCATGCTACGTGATGCCCGGAACTGTCCCGTGCGCCACGCCCAGAGGCCCTGCTTAATGGCGACCCGGCCGACGCGGCCGACGGTCCTTTTTACTGCCCTCCCAGGGGAGCACCGGACACTAACTTGACCGACCGCCTCCTCGACCCCACGCCCGGTTTACTACCGCGGCTCGGGACCCCCGGTATCACTGCCGGCTACGGTTATGACTCATAAAGGAAGACTTCGACAAACAGAATAATCCGCTGGGAGGGTCCACCTCTCGCCTGCAGGCACCAGCGTGGGTTGTGGACTGCGACACGTTTCGCAGGCCCCGTCGTTAGGTTGGAGGCTTCGGCGACCGGGAGGCAGTAAAAATTCTAGTGTCGCAGGAGTCAGTTCATCTGGCTGCGTATTCTTCTTCGTTCTTTCATACGGAACAGATACAGAAATCCCGTTACATGCAATTCCCACTGCGGTGGTGTTCTGTGCCATTGAAAAATAAAAATATCGCCATATCACCATGTTCACGCACCTGCGGAAAAACTCAAGACTTCCAAAACACCATCGTGCGGGGTAAACGCGCGGTCTGGAGCGTCTCGTCACGGTTCGCGCGGCTTCTCCCATCTGAGGTTCGAGTCCTCCTCAAAAATGGTTCAAATGGCTCTGAGCACTATGGGACTCAACTGCTGAGGTCATTAGTCCCCCAGAACTTAGAACTAGTTAAACCTAACTAACCTAAGGACATCACAAACATCCATGCCCGAGGCAGGATTCGAACCCGCGACCGTAGAGGTCTCGCGGTTCCAGACTGCAGCGCCAGAACCGCGCGGCCACTTCGGCCGGCAGTCCTCCTCGGACAAGGGTGTGTGTGTGTGTGTGTGTGTGTGTGTGTGTGTGTGTTGTCCTTAGTGTGGGCAAGGGTGTGTGTGTGTGTGTGTGTGTGTGTGTGTTTTGTCCTTAGTGTAAGATTAAGTAGTGTGTATGCGTAGAGACCGATGACCTCAGCAGTTTGGTCCCATAAGAAATTCCAAAACACCCAGGTACGTCGTGTGGTCACAATATCTCCGACAACTTCAGGTGTCACATTTTCATTAACACACTTTTTTTTAATTTTTTTTTTTTAATTTAAACGTAGATATCGAGACTAGAACACATCAAAGCCGACAGCATACGAGAAAGTAGAGGAGAAAAAGACATTACTCTTGTCATCATAGGCAGCAAAATATTAACTTGGTATGTCCATCTCCAACGACTGGATGATAACCGGTGGCCAAAAAGAAGTCTGCGGCTGGACACCAGTTGAGCGAAGAAAACGCGGAAGACCACCTTGATGATCGAAGCAAAATGGTAAACATACTATTAGTTCAAGAGACCTTAGGGAAGAAGAACGGACAGATAGGAAACAGTGGAAGTTGAGCGGTGAAATACAACGACCGTCGTAAAGTAACTGGATATTTACAACCGTTTGGAACGTCACTCACACTGGTGAACATATGTAACATGGAAATTATTACCTTTTAATGTGCCACCTGGTCTCTCTAACTCTAAAGTATTTTGAAATGGGAACATTCGAAAATAGTAAAATATTTAATCGTTCAATAACATGCAGCCAATTTGAACGTCAGTGTAATGTTAATGACATTACTTCATTTCCACTGGTTCATAGTTAATCAGCCAATTGAATCATAAAAATCGTTAATCCTGAAGGGCTGTTTTCAGTTCAGCAGTGGTTTTGGGGCTATTGCTGTACACCTTGTCTTTAATATAGCCCCAAAAAAAGAAGTCGCATGTGCTCAGATCCAGAAAATATGTCCTCCAGGACACCAAACGCTCTCCTGCTTCGATTGGGTCGAGCTCCTCCGTCTTGTATGAACTTCATCTTGTCGAAACCAGGGTCACTTTGGATAATGGGTATGAAATCATCTTCCAAAACATTCACGTACCGTTCGGTACTCACTGTGCCATCAAGGAATATTGCACCGATTATTCCGTGATTGGATATTGCACACCACACAGACACCCATTGAGCATGAAGAGACTTCTCGATCGTGAAATGCGGATTCTCAGGCCCCCAGATGCGCCATTTTTTCTCACGGATGAAGCCATTAAATAAAAGTGGGCTTCGTCGCTAAACCAAACCATATTGACATCAAAGTACTTTTCGTTAATTCTGTGGACAATAGCGTTGGCGAAACACAGCCGCTGTTCCATGACCCTAGGGCTTAATGGCTGATGGGTTTGAATTTTGTATGGAAGGAGATGCAGGTCTTCAACAACAACTTGTGGCAGTGTCTCCCAGTTCATTTCCACCTGCTGTGCAGCTCGTCTGATCGATTTTCAGGGGCTGGTTTGAAACACAGACGTGTCTTCTCGACCTTTTCAGGTTTTCACCCTTTTTTGCACGATCGACATTGCCAACACTGTCACCACGAACACTACCCTTTCTCTTAAACTTGCGAATCAGCTTCTTGATTGTCGGCCGGTATGGCCGAGCGGTTCCAGGTGCTACAGTCTGGAACTGCGCGACTGCTACGGTCGCAGGTTCGAATCCTGCCTCTGGCATGGATGTGTGTGAAGTCCTTAGGTTAGTTAGGTTTAAGTAGTTCTAAGTTCTACGGGACTGATGACCTCAGATGTTAAGTCCCATAGTGCTTAGAGCCCACCAAGTTCTTGATTGTTAGCAGATTTGGACTGGTTGTCTTCAGCTTGAACTCGGTGGGAAACTTCCTTCGAGTCGCAGTTGGGCTGATTGCTCGCATAGTATGCCTTCACAAACGTACGCTCTGGCACGCTGTACCGTGGCATTTTCACGTGCAAATGGCCGACAACAATAAGGCGCGTGCGCATGCTCATACTAATTCCCATCATGCCCCGCGGCAAACCGTGCAGTTTGAACGTCCTAACGCAAGCCGTTGAGAAGTTACGACGATTTTTTTTTTCATATTTGAAGTTCAATAGTTGTCACCCTGTAGATTTGGATGTTACATCATAAATCAACTGTTCACTGATAACACTGTGCTGACCTCGAATACTGGTTTGCGGTAGTCTTCCTGGTAAAACTGGTACAGAAGAGCAGTCACCAACGCATTTCGCCCCTCTCTACCGTCGTACGCCGTGTCTCCACAGAAGCGTCGCGGCTGAGCTCCAGAACGTCGGGACGCGTGTAAGCAGCGTGAGAAACACAGCCCCTTCCCAGAAATACACACTCGGGCGACGCGTCGCGGAATGTCGGCGCGGCCGCGGCAACAAAGGGTGGCCCGGTGCGTGGCACGCACACACGCGCTCACACACGCACACACCAGCAGCCCAGCCACAAAGCGCGGGGCCGGCGCTCGTCGGCGCTGATGGATGCTGGCAGGGAATGCGGTGCGGCTGACGGGCGGCGCGCCAGCTGGGCACTCGCCAGGCCGCGTCGCGACGCCGGCGTCGGCGTCGGCGTCGGCGCCACAGGCTGCAGCCTGCCGCTGCGCTTCACTGCTACGTTCCCCAACGGCGCGCACATCATATCGTCGGAAAAAAGTTATCAAACGGAAATGGAAAGCTAGGGAAAAGGAATTACTGTTAAGCATACTGGGAAAATACACTCCTGAAAATGGAAAAAAGAACACATTGACACCGGTGTGTCAGACCCACCATACTTGCTCCGGACACTGCGAGAGGGCTGTACAAGCAATGATCACACGCACGGCACAGCGGACACACCAGGAACCGCGGTGTTGGCCGTCGAATGGCGCTAGCTGGGCAGCATTTGTGCACCGCCGCCGTCAGTGTCAGCCAGTTTGCCGTGGCATACGGAGCTCCAGCGCAGTCTTTAACACTGGTAGCATGCCGCGACAGCGTGGACGTGAACCGTATGTGCAGTTGACGGACTTTGAGCGAGGGCGTATAGTGGGCATGCGGGAGGCCGGGTGGACGTACCGCCGAATTGCTCAACAAGTGGGGCGTGAGGTCTCCACAGTACATCGATGTTGTCGCCAGTGGTCGGCGGAAGGTGCACGTGCCCGTCGACCTGGGACCGGACTGCAGCGACGCACGGATGCACGCCAAGACCGTAGGATCCTACGCAGTGCCGTAGGGGACCGCACCGCCACTTCCCAGCAAATTAGGGACACTGTTGCTCCTGGGGTATCGGCGAGGACCATTCGCAACCGTCTCCATGAAGCTGGGCTACGGTCCCGTACACCGTTAGGCCGTCTTCCGCTCACGCCCCAACATCGTGCAGCCCGCCTCCAGTGGTGTCGCGACAGGCGTGAATGGAGGGACGAATGGAGACGTGTCGTCTTCAGCGATGAGAGTCGCTTCTGCCTTGGTGCCAATGATGGTCGTATGCGTGTTTGGCGCCGTGCAGGTGAGCGGCACAATCAGGACTGCATACGACCGAGGCACACAGGGCCAACACCCGGCATCATGGTGTGGGGAGCGATCTCCTACACTGGCCGTACACCACTGGTGATCGTCGAGGGGACACTGAATAGTGCACGGTACATCCAAACCGTCATCGAACCCATCGTTCTACCATTCCTAGACCGGCAAGGGAACTTGCTGTTCCAACAGGACAATGCACGTCCGCATGTATCCCGTGCCACCCAACGTGCTCTAGAAGGTGTAAGTCAACTACCCTGGCCAGCAAGATCTCCGGATCTGTCCCCCATTGAGCATGTTTGGGACTGGATGAAGCGTCGTCTCACGCGGTCTGCACGTCCAGCACGAACGCTGGTCCAACTGAGGCGCCAGGTGGAAATGGCATGGCAAGCCGTTCCACAGGACTACATCCAGCATCTCTACGATCGTCTCCATGGGAGAATAGCAGCCTGCATTGCTGCGAAAGGTGGATATACACTGTACTAGTGCCGACATTGTGCATGCTCTGTTGCCTGTGTCTATGTGCCTGTGGTTCTGTCAGTGTGATCATGTGATGTATCTGACCCCAGGAATGTGTCAATAGTTTCCCCTTCCTGGGACAATGAATTCACGGTGTTCTTATTTCAATTTCCAGGAGTGTATTTCGTTACTTCAGGTGACATAATCAGGCAAATACTAACGACGCTTCCGATAGCGTGGAGGCAGATTTTCACAAATTTCTTAATGTATGCTAGATACATAGGGCCACCAGTTTCTCTAGAGGAGGTAAGGTGGGCGGGATAAGCCAAAGGCAGCTTGGAGATTGTTGAGATGTTTATTTATCCCTGTATAGCTTATTGCGGAAGACTCGTGCCGTCGGGTCGCATTGAATAGTCGGCGTGAAACCCACAGGTCACTGTATACGATGCTGGGACAAGACGTCCCCGGTGGCCGCTAAGCTGGCCCAGCTGTGGGCAAAGTGGCTCGGTCAAGATAGGCTGTACGAGGCTGGCCAGCAGGTGGCACTGGCGTGCGACGGAGGAATCCGGTTACAAACCTTGGACCTGTTGACAGTGCATGGCACTAAAGGACACCCAGTGGCTTGGTGGCTGTGACCCAACAGTAGTGCTGATGATCCTTCAGGTAGATGGTCCTGTCAGGATGGCGGAAGCCTATAATGCAGTGGGTGGCGTCTCGATGACTCTATGACCCCAGCGTGGCGCATTCGGGAGGATGACGGTTCAGTCCCGCGTCTGGCCATCCTGATTTAGGTTTTCCGTGATTTCCCTAAATCACTCCAGGTATATGCCGGGATGGTTCCTTTGAAAGGGCACGGCCGGCTTCCTTCCCCATCCTTCCCTAATCCGACGAGACGGATGACCTCGCTGTCTGGTCTCCTTCCACAAACAACCCAACCCCAACCCAGCGTGGCCAGGAGGATAGTATTTACATGCACCAGGATGGGCTTGTTGACCAGTGGCTGCCCCTGGTGTCACGTAAGCCACTTGTCGCCACATCGCCGAAGCATCCCCAGCTACCGTAATAGTCTAAGCTACCCCGTTTATGATAACTTCATTGGTCATTGACAGTCGTCTTGTGATACCTGGATGGGCGGGCACCACTTGGTTCAACAACGTCGAAGCGTCCCAGGTTACAGTAACATTGCTCGTCATTTACCAGACAATCGTGCTGGTCGGCAGTGTCGCGAAATGCTGCATCAGTAGGTTACGACAGCTATATGATTATGGCACTGGACATTTGTCTTTACTCGTGCCGCTACACATATATCCAGCTGGAGGAACTCATAGGTAATTAAGTCTCATAGAGCTACTAAATTGTGGCGCTGATTTCTACGTTACCTGCTGTTAATAACTTCAGATGTTTTCCACGGAATTAACACCGAGTGAGGTGCAATGGGGTACCAAATCAGGAACACGTGCGAGCAGCTCTGTGGACAAGCCTGTCGTAATCTTGGAAGATGCGAGTGTCTATTGTATAATCATCGTGGACACGTACAAGAAATAGATATTCAAGATCAAGCTCAAAGTAAAATGATTGAGTGGGTCCAGGTAAACGCCACAAGCACATCTGGCCCTAACTGTACCCTTCACGCGGAATCTTGTTGGGCAGTTGATACATGCTTTGTCTGAAAAAATACACGTTGGACCACACTTCACGCTTGTACTGTCCACTGTCTGGGTTGTTTGGCCCATTTAAGATGTGCAGCCATATGCGCTTCACTGAACAGTGACCTATTGCAAGCCATCCGACTCAAAATGTCCACTGCATACAGTTCACTTAACATTGTCCATTCGGACCCTGGTTGCAATGACCCGCAAAGAATGAAAGCAGCAGTTCCTGTGGGTGACCTCTCCGTCTTGCCTACCTCTGTGAGTTGCCTGCTCTGCCTGTGGACTGCAATACCAGCCGGCCGGAGTTGCCGTGCGGTTCTAGGCGCTACAGTCTGGAACCGCGCGAGCGCTTCGGTCGCAGGTTAGAATCCTGCCTCGGGCATGGATGTGTGTGATGTCCCTAGGTTAGTTAGGTTTATGTAGTTCTAAGTTCTAGGGGACTGATGACTACAGCAGTTAAATTCCATAGTGCTCACAGCCATTTGAACCAACTCCAATTCCGTTCTAGTTTTTCGTTGGCAGCTAACTCTGTCAGCTATGAATGGGAGTCTTTTCCTGACTATAATGGTCTCTTGGCCCGTAAGACCGAAGCCCTTGTCTGTATTTTGTAGAATGCCTTGCTGTTTGGAAAGTGATATATGTAAAAATGTAAAAGTTTTCAGTAAGATATATGAGCGGTTCGCACTTCCTTCTCTCCCTTTCGATCTGAGCCTAGTTTACATGGGTGTGAGCGTTGCACCACTCCATGTAGACACGTTGGAGAGTCCACGTTGATATGGTAACAAATGAGGCACCTTCATTCACTCTGTGGTCATGGGCACGCCCAAACACAATAGCTCCATTCAGCTGTTCCGTGACATCCGCAAGTAGATCGATCTTACTGCTTTGATTCCTTACAAGTGTCAGAAAAACCACTTCACTGCCATGACATACGTAATGGTGGTGGGGGGAGGGGGGGCGGCGAGGGGGGGAATCACATGACCACGTAATACATTCACCTCCACTTGCACCATTCCAAAGCGACGAATGTGCTGTTCTGTTGAGGCTGAGCCGTATTTTTCCCGGCTATCCTTAAAACTGTGAAAGGAAGATTAGGAATTGACGTCCCGTCGACAACGACGTTATTAGACTTGGAGCACAACCTTTAATTGGTAGAGAATAGAAGAGAAAATCATCCGTTTTTTTTCAAAGAAATTATCCCTACTTTTGTCTTCAACTATTTTGCAAAACTGTTGGGTTGGCCCAGGGTTGGAAGCTAAGGAATAGATGGGTGCTGAGTCAGAGAGCAAAAATGATGAGAAGCACGTGTAGTAAATTGGTAGCTGTGGTTCAAAATGGTTCAAAATGATTCAAATGGATCTGAGCACTATGGGACTCAACTGCTGAGGTCATTAGTCCCCTAGAACTTAGAACTAGTTAACCCTAACCAACCTAAGGACATCACAAACATCCATGCCCGAGGCAAGATTCGAACCTGCGACCGTAGCGGTCTTGCGGTTCCAGACTGCAGCGCCTTTAACCGCACGGCCACTTCGGCCGGCAGCTCTGGTTCAGTTGCCTTGAGATTCAGGAAGTCCAACGGTTCCTTTCCCGGGTTCGATTCCCGGCGGGGTCAGGGATTTTCTTCTCTGCCTCGTGATGACTGGGTGTTGTGTACTGTCCTTAGGTTAGTTAGGTTTAAGTAGTTCTAAGTTCTAGGGGACTGATGACCGTAGATGTTAAGTCCCATAGTGCTCAGAGCCAACCAACGGTTCCGTGAGACAGGCGGGCTTGTCGTCTACAGTATCAATAGAGGGGTAACTATTAAGGATTTAAATGCACCAATAGAACGCTACGAACAGACTGGGTTGGCGTCGATTTGGCGTCCTCTTAAGTGGTGGTGCGAGTCGCGTGTGCTGCAGAGTATTTCTCAGAGCCGGCAACGGACTGTCTGGGCAGTCACATGATTTACTGCCAGCTTTGCGACGTCGACTGCCTGGCGTATTAGCTGTAGCGCACGACACCACGGTAACCAAAGAGAGAATAAAATTGAATGGCTGGGAGGGAATTTGAACTGCCTTCATCCAGAGTTAAAAGAGGGCTAGATTAAAAGGAAATAACGTCATTTCTAGATTACAGTTCTGAATTAGATTGGCAGTAAGCTGTTTCAAAGAGGGAAAATGATGCAATACAAAAGGTAACGCCTGGCGTACCTAAAAATTGTTCTGTTTTCACATTAAGCGACCGTCTGTACCTCGGGAAATGACTGTTTACAGTGGAGATCTGTGCGAGCTAAGGAAATGCTTATTGGCTTGTCAAACGTGAGAAGCCGATTTATTCCATGTTTTACGTCGCACACTAGTTCATCCACCCTCTTCTGCAGCACTAAGACGTTAAGCTCCAGACTCCAATATTTCTCATAACTGACATGTTTTCTTACCACTGTATCGAACAGCGTACGTTTGTCGGTGCTCCAGAACATCCAGACGTTTGGCGATACACCTCGTTTCATCAACTACGAATCCCGAAGCGCCGCTCTGCTATATTCAGCGTGTCTTCCTCGTTCCCACCCCGTGCCTCAGCGACACGATGCGACGACAGCCAAATTGCCGCGCGGTGCCGAGCAGCTGGCGGCTTGCCGACCTGTAGTCGGGACACTGCGGGTGCACCCCGTCTGCTCTCTCGCCTCAAACAGCCCGCGCCGCAGCCGCACCGCACTCCGAGAAATGTTTGCTTACCGCGGTGTCGTTTTATTGGTCGGCACTAAGTGCCTCGCCTGTGCCTCTCCTTTGTCACTGTACACCCGCCGCCCGCTCTTCTGTGGTTGCTCGGTGTTCCGCAGGCCTCCAAGCTGCGCCACCGCCCACTTCGACGATTCGTCAGATCTAATTTAAGTCCAACGTCCACTCGCGAAGTTAGCATTTAACTGTTCTAAACCACTAGTCCTAACCGAGAAACTAACGGAATCCTTCTCTCCCTCGAATCTTCTGACCGAACGGGACCCGAGACTCGCATTCACAAGGAGTCGGTTTGGAATAGCCGCCCAGACTTTATTAAGGAGTCACGCAATAAATTAAAATACACTTGCCTTTTGTTTTTCTGTTTGTCCGTGAGACGAAAGTGAAACGGAAATTACTGACCACCATTCTCGCTGTACAGGAGTAATTTGGACACAAGCTTAATTTTAAATCAGCGCCTTTCAAACTGTAGTTCTTGGTGCTCACCAAGATGAAACTGACCTTTAGATAAAGTCCTTCGTTTTGAGAAGGATACCAGTAGTGCTGGGACGCATTCCTGGGATGTAGTTAGCGTTTAGGACCAGCCAGGTAAGCACATATTTCAGGAGATACGTCATGAACAGTGAGCTATGTGAAAATGAAACTGCGTGGTGAAATTCATTAGAGATAAAGATGAAATACACAGACGGAGAAAAGTCGCAACACCGAGAAGGAGCCGGCCGGGGTGGCCGAGCGGTTCTAGGCGCTACAGTCTGCAACCGCGCGACCGCTACGGTCGCAGGTTCGAGTCCTGCCTCGGGCATGGATATGTGTGATGTCCTTAGGTTAGTTAAGTTTAAGTAGTTTTAAGTTCTAGGGGACTGATGACCTCAGAAGCTAAGTCCCATAGTGCTCAGACCCATTTGAACCGAGAAGGAGTTGTGCGACATAAACAAAATTCTGGGCGTGTTTCTACATCTGTTCAAATTTCGCGTCAGTGGCGTAAGAGTGGAGTTAGCAGCCCCACTATGACACTATGAGGACGCAGATCAGGTTTCCTTTAAATACACACCGTAACGGTCGTGGGCGTTGGTTCGAGGCCGGACGTGATGAGCTGATGTTAGTCAAGAACACCAGTAAGATGGCAAAGGCACTATTATTAGCAACTCAGTGAGTTTGAACGAGCTCATATAATAGGGCTGGAGAAGCTGGATTTTCCTCTGCGTTATTGCAGAAAGACTTGGCGGGCGGGCATATATCCACTGCACATGATAGCTGGTAGCGACGCTCACGTGAATGTACGGTCGCATGAAGACAAGGCTGTAGACGGCCACGTGACTTTACCGAGAGCCAAGACCGTCGTGATCGACGTTTGGCTGGCGCATCATTCGGCATCTGCAGCAGGAATTTCAGCAGCAATTGGCACCACAGTGACACAACAGGCTGTTACAAATCGGTTACTTCGAGGACAACTCCGAGCCAGGCGTCCTGTAGCCTGCATTGGTTCAAATGGCTCTGAGTACTATGTGACTTAATATCTGAGGTCATCAATCCCCTAGAACTTAGAACTACTTAAACCTAACTAACCTAAGGACATCACACACATCCATGCCCGAGGCAGGATTCGAACCTGCGACCGTAGCAGTCGCACGGTTACGGACTGAAGCGCCTAGAACCACTGGGCCACACCGTAGCCTGCATTCCCCTGACCCAAAACCACCACCATTTGGTACTTCAGTAGTGTCAAGCGAGAATGGAGGTCTGTTGCGTGTCTAATGAAATCTGGTTCTGCCCCGGTGCCAGTGACGGCTGAGTGTCGGTTAGGAGGGGGCCAGTTGAGTGCCTGCAACCAACGTGTCTGCTTGCTAGAGGCACTGGCCCTACATCTAGAGTTATGGTCTGGACTGCGGTTTCGTATGGTGGCAGTAGCACTCTCGTGGTTATCCCACGAACGTTGATTACAAATCTGTACGTCAGTCTGTTGAATCGACCTGCTGTTGTACCATTCGTCAACAGCACTCCAGAAGGTGTTTTCCAACAAGATAACGCTCGCCCACATACCGCTGTTGTAATTCAACACGCTCTACAGAGTGTTGAGATGTTGCCATGGCCTGCACAATCACCAGATCTGTCTCCAGTCGAGTACATGTGGGACTCGTCGAACGACAAATCCAGCGTCATCCGAAAACGGTTAATAATGTATCAGTATTTCACTTTTGTGTCCGGGATAAGCATTTTCACCTGTCCCCGTTGATATATATCAACGCCTGTTAGCAGCTGAAGGTATTAATATAATTATAATTTAGCGTAAGTTAGTCCAAGTTAGATTAAGAAGTGCGTCAGCTTAGGGATCGATAACCTTAGCAGCTTCGTCCCGTAAGACCTTACCACAAATTTCCATTTTCCAAGAGGTCGTATAACAAGTCCCTTGGAGTACACTTGAATTTCTTTTTATGTCTGAGATCTCTCCCTGTTTAGAACGATATGCTGTGTCACGTCACTTTATGAAACCCTCAGATATCACACAACATGGTTTCCCCCTAATAAAATGTGATCCTAGTGTAAGTGCGCGTGTGCGTGAGTGTACGTGTGGCTGAGTGACGTGACAGTGACAGGGCGGTAGACGGGTCGTGTCCGAGCTATTCCGGGCGAGCAACCTCCGGCGACAAGTGATTCCGCTGCCATCCATCACGGGAGGAAACAGCCCCGATAGGCCGTGCACGCGATCCCTCGTGGTTCACGGGAGGCGTGCCATGCTCTTTTTCATCGTCTCGTACGGATTTCCTGCATTCCATCGGGAATTCGATTGCGGTAATTACGGCCCATTTACCTCGTCCGTGCTCCGGTAGACGGCTCGCGATGCCTCTCCTGCAAGTCGCGCACGCTCCTTGTACAGAGTTATTACATAACTCTCCTCATTTACCTGTCAGTGTAAGTAAGCTGCTGTATGGAACGCGATAATTCTAACGTCTTGCGGGCCTCCTCGCTAGATTACGAAGCATTTTCGTTCGAATGGCTATAATACGCTGGAAGAATTGGCTGTTAACCTCCTGATATGTTCTCCTATCTAATAATAAAAATATTGTTTTTGTATTAACGTCTTTGCAGCTGGTACGGTAGGATTCACGACAGCATAGACTGGGAAACGAAAGTGAATGGGTGTTGTGGGGTCCTGTACCTCTCTACCAAAATACATAGTTTATTCACAAAAAATAACAAGAATTGACAGGTGCTACAGTTCACTATAAATGTATATGATCTTAATCGAAATGTTTAAGGAACCAGTAAGGATAGCAAACTTCAGGTCAGTTATTCGGGAGAGTATTAAAGGCCTGCCAAAATAAAGATGGAATAAAAAGAACCAGTCCTTCAGTAATTAGAATCCAAAATAATGAACGAGATCTGAAGAATTAAAGGACGGTACCAGAGACAATTTACACTAGGTCAGGCCAAAGAACTAAAATTCACAACGAATACACGAAATTTTATAGTAAACGATCCATGCTAATCGTAACTGAACGGCAAAGTTATTTACACTAGACCTTAGCCACAAAATGGACAGAATAACTGAGCTCTACTTTGTCGTAATCACAAACGCCACAAAGGGAAACAATGAAATTAAAATGAGAATAAAATCACCGTCATTATTAGATTAATCACCCCAAAAAGTTTTATCTTCCAGATCCAAATGTGTCGTTAAATCAAATACATAAATTTGCTTCACCCAACACCTCTGCAACGATTGCACCAAACAATATTGGATAGGAGACCAACAGCAATAAATAACCAATTGCACACAAAATCATCAGTTAAAGGCAGCGTAAGAACATGGGTGGACGGTAGGAATGAGAGAGAAGGACGTTAATTGAGTTTTGCTGAAGTTTAAGATGGCCGGCCGCTGTGACCGAGAGGTTATAGGCGCTTCAGTCCGGAATCGCGCTGCTGCTACGGTCGCAGGTTCGAGTCGTGCCTCGGGCATGGATGTGTGTGGTGTCCCTACGTTAGTTAGATTTAAGTAGTTCTAAGTCTATGGGACTCAGATGTTAAGTCCCATAGTGCTCAGGGTCATATGAACCATTTGAACAGGATGAGTTTACCGTACTCCTCTGGCCACCAAACTCCACGAATTTAAACCCAAGTGAGTATGGCGGGACCATCTCGATCGGGTGCTCGTGACGTGGATCCTTAGCCGCGGAACCCATTGAGCTGCCCTGGGTTTGTCGTGGCTCCACATCACTCTCGGTACCTTCGAGAACCTCATTGACTCTTCTCCTGCACGTTTCGCAGCGGTCGGCGCTGAGAAAGGAAGTTACTCAGCCTTTCGACAGGTGTTCATATTAATGTCACTGGACAGCCATTTCGTTTCGTTTCATTGATGTCCATGACCTGGAATGAAACGTATTTACAATTTTTGTTACCCCTCTAGATCTGAAATAGTTCGTTATGAAAGATATAGACATTTTATTTTCACTTACGTCATATTTTCCTATTTTTCGCTTACATCTCAAAGTGTCGCCTGCTTGCATATTTGCCACGTATTCCTGCGTTGGGCACCGATGTTTTTGGCCTAAGTTCACGATATTTTATAGCACAACACATGTTTGATGTGTAATGCAGCGAAATATCGAATTACTAGTGATTATTTCTGTTCACTTGGCAAAACGTGTGTCTGCGTGTTTTGTGTTTGTAGCGTAGCCAACGTACGTCTGTTGTGGTTTTCAGTTTAGCTTGAAATGTTATTTTGACGTTTGATCACTAAACACTCAAAAACACATAGACATGCTTTGTCAGGTGAACGGAAACAAAGTTATCTGTAAAGTAATCACAAGCTTGAAGCTTTTTTATACACGGGAGTTCAATTATTCAAAGAATCTTGGATTTTACTGATCACTACTAAGCGTCTTCCTCAGAGGCACAGTTTTGTTGTTTGCTATATGTTATACATAAGAAAGTGACAGAACTAAAACTCTGCTCTCTTTTCCAGGTAAGTCGTGCTGTTCTGATCCACGCTTCACTGAAACTTCTCTTGTAGAGCGGCTAAAGCAGTGGTAAGTACTGCAGTGCAACTGAATCTTCGAAGAATTTCCATTGTTAATAATGTCCGAAAAAACCATGAAGAACATAAACAGTTAGGTACGGAGTTTCCGTTCCAATCTGCATTTATGTTGTATATCATTTAGATGTTTATCTCCATTGTACATAGAAAATAATATTATTCTCTACTGCAGTCAAGCTCATGTAAGTAGCTTATCCATAACACTTCACCTACTTTACTTACGTCTCAGGAATTTCTGTCGTGTGTACGTCTAAGAAGTTCGGCGAATGGGCCATTACTTAAATCTCAGCGTATGTTAAAAGAGATGACCTTTTTCCCCGTCAGAGCAAGCGGAAACGAGCCTTGTTGGTTCATTTGAGTCGACATTAGCATGTCCGCTTGGATCTTCGAAATGGGAACTCACCTCGCAGGACTATAAATCCTGCCCACTTCATCATATAAAGCTCCTCAGTTTCCCGAGTCCCGACGACAATCCAAATTCTGTTTTAACATTGACTCTTTCAGCTAACCACCATTTCAGTTGCAGGATGAGTGACTTTGCCTTAGTGATAAACGTTATGAATGGTGCTACTTTATATTCTACGCTGGTAAGTGCACCCTCCAGGCACACAGTTTCGTTACTATTATTTGAGCTGTAAAATTTTAAACATTCTCCATACATGTCACAGAAAACTAATAGATGCGTAGCATGAAGTAAAACACGTCGTAGAGGGTCTGAAATCACCCTGGAAGGTAGTTGTGCTCGAAACTGGGAAATCTACCATCAACCAATGGAGTCTGAGAAAATGTGGTCATAACTGGAAGGGTTTGAAAGTGGAAAGACCACTACGTCTAGTACAGTAGTCCAAAGAATCCAGTTAGCTCCTAATTGCGGTTGTGTGTCACGCCTAATGTGATTATAGCCCCTCGTACGAGGGTGAGACAAATGAAAACCTTAAATTTGTAATAACAAATCGAATTCGCACCGTTATCCTGTAAGTTGGTAAGCGTGCTACAAACAGCGTGCAGAATGACCTGTAGGTGGCAGCACAGTGCAGATGCACACATAACGTCGCAGTATCAGTATAAAGATGGCCGCCCCACTTGCGACTTGCACCAGGGAAGAACAGCGTTCTGTTATTCGGTTTTTGCGTAGTGAAGGTGTAAAACCTATTGAAATTCATCGACGAATGAAGTTGCAGTACGGTGATGCATGTTTGTCACAGTAGCAAGTCTACGAATGGAGTAGGAAGTTCGCAAATGGTGTGACTTCAGTGGAAGATGCTCCTCGTCCAGTCAGGCACAACGAGTTGACTCCACAGAACAGTGCAGCAGTTGAAGCCATAGTGAAGGAAAACCACCGAGCGACACTAAATGACATGGCAGCATGTTTACAGATTAGTCATGGGTCAGCACACCACATTGTGCATGATGTGCTCCAGTTTCGCAAAGTGTCTGCAAGATGGGTGCGACTGCAACTGACTCCTGAAATGAGAGAACGACGTGTTGATGTTTGTGAAGAACTTCTTCGGCGCTTTGAACGAGAAGTTGATGGCTTCTTTGCAAGAATCGTTACTGGGGACTAAACCTGGTTTCACTTCCACCAACCAGAAACGAAGAGAGCCAGCAAGGAATGGCGCCATTCCTCATCACCATAACCAAAGAAGTTTTGAACAGAACCATCGGCAGGGAAGGTTATGCGGACTCTCTTTTGGGACGAAAAAGGCGTCGTTTGAAGCATTACATGCCTAGAGGGACCACTGTCACCAGTGCATCATACACAGATCTCCTAAAAAAATCATCTGCGGCCTGCAATCAAATCAAAGCGACATGGATTGTTGTCAGCAGGTGTCCTTTTGCAACATGACAATGCAAGGCCACACGCTGCCCGTACTACAGTTGCAATAATCACAGACCTGCATTTTGAGTGTGTTACTCATCCACCATACTCACCAGCCCTTGCCCCAAGTGATTTCTATATGTTTGGACCACTCAAAGACGGAATGCATGAGTGGTTGCGCGGACTACCAAAAGAATTTTTTTCTAAAGGAATTTATGCACTTCGTAAGCGCTGGAGCACTTGCATTGAGTGTGGGGGGGATTATGCTGAAAAGCGATAGAGCTTTGTTCCACTTCTGCACAACAAAAAATATTTAAGGTTTTCATTTGACTCACCCTCGTAAAATGGTAATATGGATTGGATAATTAGGGACTAAGGAAGCCACTTTCCATCGAGATTTGGAGGATCACTGTGTGGTTATGTGTGTGTATCTGCGTGGTGTGCGCTTCGAATCAAATCCGTTGTAAAAAGTTCTCACGATAAAAGCAGTAGTAATAGAGCGCTGGTAGGAGCCGGTCAATCCATCATCCTGTAGACGAGTAGCAGGCACAGTGGCTGCGCTACGTAGCCTGCTACTAGCTAGTCGAGTCGCGCTTGATCAGCGGGCGGGCGCGGCCCCCGATGTGTAGGGATCAGGTTGGGGCCGCGACCTAGACCCTGCCAGCACGCGCCACGTTGGCTAATTTGCAGGTGCTGGTCGGCTGGCCCTGTAGGATCGCGTGCCACGGGCGGTGGGCTGCCGTCTGCCTCCAGGCGTGCATTTCTGCCGCAGCCACCCTAGAGCCCTCTCCGCTACGCTGCAGAACCATGGAAAAGCGCTCTCACAGATGATTACAGCGGATACTTCTTAAACTACCGTCGGAAAATTTCATCTCACCACCATTTTCTTTGGGCCTTTCTCCCGCTACAACGCGGGGTCGGCCTTGTTACTATGGATTTGGCGATGATAATGACAGGAGGTCACCACCCCGAACCCTCCGGGACGGAATCAGTGTACCCCAGCTGTCTGTGTCTAGTGTAAGCCATGAAATAGTGCGAACGTTTTCAGATGTCTGCGAGTCGTGTAACTGAGTCGGAACGTGGAGACCAGCCGCGTATTCACCTACCGGGATGTGGAAAACCGCATAAAAACCACATCCATCCTGGCCAGCATACCGGCCTTCGTTGTCAATCCGCCGGGCAGATTCGAAGCGGGGCCGGCCCGCCTACCCGAGTCCAGGATGCAGCGCTCTCGGATACCCTGGTGGGTCGTCAGAAAATTTCGTCTACCCTTCATATTAGCCCGCCCGGTTGGCCGTGCGGTCTAACGCACGGCTTTCCGGGCGGGAAGGAGCGCCTGGCCTGGCACGAAACCGCCCGGCGGATTTGTGTCGAGGACATGTGAACCGGCCAGTCTGTGGATGGTTTTTAGGCGGTTTTCCATCTGCCTCGGCGAATGCGTGCTGGTTCCCCCTATTCCGCCTCCTTACACTATGTCGGCGATTGCTGCGCAAAAAAGTTCTCCACGTATTTGTACACCACCATTACTCTACCACACAAACATAGGGGTTACACTCGTCTGGTGTGTGACATTCCCGGGGGGGGGGGGGGGGGGGTTACACCGGGGGCCGAACCGCACAATAACCCTGGGCTCGATGTTGGGCGGCGGAGGGGTGAAGTGGCCTGCGGTAGTCGTCGTGGGGTTGTGGACCACTGCGGCTGCGGCGGGGACGGAGCCACTCCGTCGTTTCTAGGTCCCCGGTTACCATACAATACAGTACAATACCCTTCATATTCGCCTAGTTTTTATTCAGAGGTGAACACATACTCTATTTAACTTCACACAACTAGAAATCTTTGTATATACAGAGTGTATATAAAGTCCGAGAACGCTTTCAATTATTTATTACACAAGAACCAAGCATTGTACAGATAGGTCATTTTGAAGAGAAACCCTGAAAGTTTTTTTTCTTGTATACCGCCACAGCGTAGTTTGGTAATTTGCCGATAGTCAACGCTAGTCACAAACATTTCGAATTCAGGTGCGGAGCGAACTTTCTGTGTGTTGGAGTTCGACAAAAACAAGACATTAATAAGGAGTCCAAAGAAATCGAAGCGTCGTGCATCCCACGAACTCGAAATGGCTCCAATGACAGTGTGGAAAGTCCTGCGACAGAAACAGTCAATGAAACCATTCAAACTAGAGCTAGTGCAGGAGGTCAGTGACGACGACAAAGATCAGCGTTTTGGGTTTTGTTCACAGTTGCAACAATTGAATTAGGATAGGGATGGCGTCGTTGATCGCCTAATTTTTATCGACGAAGCCACTTTTCACACTAATGGGAATCTGGGGTACAAAGTATCCACACGAATGCATTGAATTTGAGCGTTATTCTCCAAAGGTAAATGTTTTTTGTGCCTTGTCACGTCGAAAACTGTACGGGCCATTCTCCTTCGACGAGAGCACTGTCACTGGATATTCCTACTTGGATATGTTGCAGCAATGGCTGATGCCTCAAATGCAATCGGACTCTCCGTCCATCTTTCAGCAGGATGGGGCTCCATCCCATTCTCATAGTGAAGTTCGTGGGTACCTGAACACGAAGCTGCCGCATCGATGGATCGGCCGTGCTACAGAAGGGGACAACTTTTTTATGAAATGGCCACCGCGATCTCCAGATCTCACGCCGTGTGACTCTTTTCTGTGGGGACACATTAAACATCTGGTACGTGATATAGCAGGTTTTTGTCATCAGTCTACTGACTAGTTTGATGGGGCCCGCCACGAATTCCTTTCCTGTGCTAACCTCTTCATCTCAGAGTAGCACTTGCAACCTACGTCCTCAATTATTTGCTTGACGTATTCCAACCTCTGTCTTCCTCTGCAGTTTTTGCCCTCAACAGCTCAAAAAAATAGTTCAAATGGCTCTGAGCACTACGGGACTCAACTGCTGTGGTCATCAGTCCCCTAGAACTTAGAACTACTTAAACCTAACTAACCTAAGGACATCACACACATCCATGCCCGAGGCAGGATTCGAACCTGCGACCGTAGCAGTCGCACGGTTCCGGACTGCGCGCCTAGAACCGCGAGACCACCGCGGCCGGCCCTCAACAGCTCCCTCTAGTACCATGGAAGTCATTCCCTCATGTCTTAGCAGATGTCCTATCATCCTGTCCCTTCTCCTTATCAGTGTTTTCCACATATTCCTTTCCTCTCCGATTCTGCGTAGAACCTCCTCATTCCTTACCTTATCAGTCCACCTAATTTTCAACATTCGTCTATAGCACCACACTTCAAACGCTTCGATTCTCTTCTGTTCCGGTTTTCCCACAGTCCATGTTTCACTACCATACAATGCTGTACTCCAGACGTACATCCTCAGAAATTTCTTCCTCAAATTAAGGCCGGTATTTGATATTAGTAGACTTCTCTTGGCCAGAAATGCCTTTTTGCCATAGCGAGTCTGCTTTTGATGTCCTCCTTGCTCCGTTCGTCACTGGTTATTTTACTGCCTAGGTAGCAGAATTCCTTAACTTCATTGACTTCGTGACCATCAATCCTGATGTTAAGTTTCTCGCTGTTCTCATTTCTACTACTTCTCATTACCTTCGTCTTTCTCCGATTTACTCTCAAACCATACTGTGTACTCATTAGACTGTTCATTCCGTTCAGCAGATCATTTAATTCTCCTTCACTTTCACTCAGGATAGCAATGTCATCAGCGAATAGTATCATTGATATCCTTTCACCTTGTATTTTAATTCCACCCCTGAACCTTTCTTTTATTTCCATCATTGCTTCCTCGATGTACAGATTGAAGAGTAGGGGCGAAAGGCTACACCCTTGTCTTACACCCTTCTTAATACGAGCACTTCGCTCTTGATCGTCCACTCTTATTAGTCCCTCTTGGTTGTTGTACATATTGTATATGACCCTTCTCTCCCTATAGCTTACCCCTACTTTTTTCAGAATCTCGAACAGCTTGCACCATTTTATATTGTCGAACGCTTTTTCCAGGTCGACAAATCCTATGAAAGTGTCTTGATTTTTCTTTAGCCTTGCTTCCATTATTAGCCGTAACGTCAGAATTGCCTCTCGTCCCTTTACTTTTCCTAAAGCCAAACTGATCGTCACCTAGCGCATTCTCAATTTTCTTTTCCATTCTTCTGTATATTATTCTTGTAAGCAGCTTCGATGCATGAGCTGTTACGCTGATTGTGCTATAATTCTCGCACTTGTCAGCTCTTGCCGTCTTCGGAATTGTGTGGATGATACTTTTCCGAAAGTCAGATGGTATATCGCCAGACTCATATATTCTACACACCAACGTGAATAGTCGTTTTGCTGCCACTTCCCCCAATGATTTTAGAAATTCTGATGGAATGTTATCGATCCCCTCTGCCTTATTTGACCGTAAGTCCTCCAAAGCTCTTTTAAATTCCGATTCTAATACTGGATCCCCTATCTCTTCTAAATCGACTCCTGTTTCTTCTTCTATCACATCAGACAAATCTTCACCCTCATACAGGCTTTCAATGTGTTCTTTCCACCTATCTGCTCTCTCCTCTGCATTTAACAGTGGAATTCCCATTGCACTCTTAATGTTACCACCGTTGCTTTTAATGTCACCGAAGGTTGTTTTGACTTTCCTGTATGCTGAGTCTGTCCTTCCGACAATCATATCTTTTTCGATGTCTTCACATTTTTCCTGCAGCCATTTCGTCTTAGCTTCCTTGCATTGCCTATTTATTTCTTTCCTCAGCGACTTGTATTTCTGTATTCCTGATTTTCCCGGAACATGTTTGTACTTCCTCCTTTCATCAATCAACTGAAGTATTTCTTCTGTTACCCATGGTTTCTTCGCAGCTACCTTCCTTGTACCTATGTTTTCCTTCCCAATTTCTGTGATGGTCCTTTTTAGAGATGTCCATTCCTCTTCAACTGTACTGCCTACTGCGCTATTCCTTATTGCTGTATCTATAGCGTTAGAGAACTTCAAACGTATCTCGCCATTCCTTAATACTTCCGTATCCCACTTCTTTGCGTATTGATTCTTCCTGACTAATGTCTTGAACTTCAGCCTACTCTTCATCACTACTATATTGTGATCTGAGTCTATATCTGCTCCTGGGTACGCCTTACAATCCAGTATCTGATTTCGGAATCTCTGTCTGACCATGATGTAATCTAATTGAAATCTTCCCGTATCTCCCGGCCTTTTCCAAGTATACCTCCTCCTCTTGTGATTCTTGAACAGGGTATTCGCTATTACTAGCTGAAACTTGTTATAGAACTCAATTAGTCTTTCTCCTCTTTCATTCTTTGTCCCAAGCCCATATTCTCCTGTAACCTTTTCTTCTACTCCTTCCCCTACAACCGCATTCCAGTCGCCCATGACTATTAGATTTTCGTCCCCCTTTACATACTGCATTACCCTTTCAATATCCTCATACACTTTCTCTATCTGTTCATCTTCAGCCTGCGACGTCGGCACGTATAACTGAACTATTGTTGTCGGTGTTGGTCTGCTGTCGATTCTGATTAGAACAACCCGGTCACTGAACTGTTCACAGTAACACACCCTCTGCCCTACCTTCCTATTCATAACGAATCTTACACCTTTTATACCATTTTCTGGTGCTGTTGATATTACCCGATACTCATCTGACCAGAAATCCTTGTCTTCCTTCCACTTCACTTCACTGACCCCTACAATATCTAGATTGAGCCTTTGCATTTCCCTTTTCAGATTTTCTAGTTTCCCTACCACGTTCAAGCTTCTGACATTCCACGCCCCGACTCGTAGAACGTTATCCTTTCGTTGATTATTCAATCTTTATCTCATGGTAACCTCCCCCTTGGCAGTCCCCTCCCGGAGATCCGAATGGGGGACTATTCCGGAATCTTTTGCCAATGGAGAGATCATCATGACACTTCTTCAAATACAGGCCACATGTCCTGTGGATACACGTTACACGTCTTTAATGCAGTGGTTTCCATTGGCTTCTGCATCCTCATGCCGTTGATCACTGCTGATTCTTCCGCCTTTAGGGGCAATTTCCCACCCCTAGGACAAGAGAGTGCCCTGAACCTCTATCCGCTCCTCCGCCCTCTTTGGCAAGGCCGTTGGCAGAATGAGGCTGACTTCGTATGCCGGAAGTCTTCGGCCGCCAATGCTGATTATTTATCAAAATTTAGGCCGTGGCCGGGATCGAACCCGGGACTGAAGGCGTTTTGATTATGTATCAAAGACGCTACCCCTAGACCACGGGAGGGCTACGGGAGAGAATGTGGAAAGCGACTGCCACAGTCGAAGATGCCATGCTGGGACAGGGGGCGGCAAGAATTCGATTACCGTATTGACGTCTGCCGGGTCACTCATGGTTCGCATATCGAAAGTTCGTAAAAAAAGACTTTCAGAGTTTCTCTTCAAAATGCAATATTATGTCATCTGTACAATGTTTAGTTCTTGTGCAAGAAAGTGTCCCCGAACTTTATGTACACCCTGTATATAGCAGTGTTCCAACTGACTGGCTCACTGATCACCGCCCAGCTCAAACCAGTAAGTGTAGAAACTAGAAACTTGCAGACGGTGTTGATCTTATACTGTAGGCGTTGTTTTTCGTAATTCCTCTCCTAAAGATGTAAATTAGTGGCTGAAAGATTTCTGAAAAACGTCGCTATTAAGGTAATTTTGAAGATATACGTACGAAAATTGGTATTTGATTTCTCGGTCAGAAATAAATACGTGTTTCAGCATTTTTGGAAATTAAACCATTAAGAGGGAAAATAGGGGATGAGTATGACGCGTACCAACATCCACATGGTTAGGAAAGCCAACCTCGAGCAATTGGAAAAAGATGAGAACGAAGGAGGACACATGAAGGTAATTTTTTGCATTAGTGCTGAATGAGGTAAGTGGTTATCATCATTTCCGCCAAATGGATAAAAGAGGTGCGCGTAAAAAGATAATTTCCAGAGTAAGCTGTTACTTTGATGATTAATCAATCTAATTAGCTGTTCTTTCTTGCGTAACGACGGTGGAGTGTTATTGCCATTTACAACCCACGTTCTCAGCTCCCTAACATCCAACGTAAAAGAGAGAGCTCGTGTACGAGCAAAACTAAAGCTCTCGGTAATAAATTTATATTTGAGGGGTAATCGCAGATGCAGGATTACCTGAACTAACGATGTGCTTCATTACGAGAGATTACGCGGATATTTCAGCCCCCGCCTGTTCCAGAAGATTAACTGACAGACGCCGGGGGCAGGTACGCGGGGCTTATGGAATGCGTGTTGGGGCTGGCAGTCATTAGACCTTCTTCCTGTTACACTTCCCCTCCCCCTCCCCCCCCCCCCCCCCCTAAGCCTAGCTACTACTTCCACCGGCCACGTTTTGCGGACACAGGCCTGCTCCATAAGCGCATCCGTGGTTTCACTAGCCAATGAGAGCATTTTGAACAGTTTAACACAGTAGCACAGTGCATGTAGTATCCAGAATGTGTTCAGGAAGATAACTGCGAAAATTGCGCCTACCTTATCCGGGATTTCTCGCTTCCGTGAATGTGGTCTATGTATCACAATGACACGGTCGAACTAGACTCTGAAATAGCCAGTTCAGAATCCAAATAAGAATAGTTTAAACAGCTGCAAATTCACTTCGTGATTTCCAGTTTGGGTCCTTGTGTCTCGGACGTCTAACAGTAATCTTATGGTCTGGTGCTTAAGGCACTAATGTTATCGATTCTTTACGCGATATGACTCAGTTTCAGTTCATACTGATTTATCGGTGAATTCTTGCACCATTATTATACATTTTTTTCGAGATGATACTTCTGCCATTCGTCAGCTCTAAAAGTTCTCGCTACAAAATGAACCACATTTTTTTTTCTCTTGAGTAAATTAATTTCTCAGTTATATGTTCTAGCACTATAGTTCCCGACCTTTCTGAGACAATTACCTCGTAGTGTAGTCAGTCTAGCTAGTACCCACAGCCCTTCCCCAACTATCATCAACGTTAGCACCAAACTAAACTTCAGGATGAAAAGGCATTTTATTTGAATTGTTTTATTCCTAAAATGACGAAAGATAAATGATATTTAGGTTTTGTTGAGGTTTTGTTAAGGCACGAACTAATAAGTTAACGAGACATTTGGTACTGTTCATTTCTAATGACGTTTTTTTTCTTTCCTAAAATGATTGAAGCCATTTTTAGTGTGTTACGAGTGCAACCTGGAGCTCCTTCTCAGAAGAGAAAGCTAACTATCCACATTGAGGGTTTCACACTTGTTACAATCCATGCTTCTCCTGTACCACTCCTCTACGTATCGACACTTGCTACAGGACAGGTTTGCGCGACCTTGTTGCGATGGTGACAGACGCTTCGCCCAACGACTAACGGTTCTTTTGTTCACTCTCAAGTATTCGGAGACATACTGCGAGCGCCTATGAATATCTGCGCTGCTTTGGTTATCCGACAAAAGAAACTCGATGACATTTCTCTGCTTGGAACACACCTCGTTACAACCAGCATTTTGTAGGTTACGTATAGCGCAGCCACCTATCGGAATGCGCACAAACTACAGCGGCAATATTGCGCGATGTTCCACGACGAAATCCGCATTTTTTCAACAGAAATTGGCTGAATCAAATGTTCAAATGTGTGTGAATTCCTAAGGGACCAAACTGCTGAGGTCATCGGTCCCTAGACTTACACACTATTTAGACTAACTTATGCCAAGAACAACAAACGCACCCATGCCCGAGAGAGGACTCGACCTCCGGCGGGAGACTCCGCGCAATTCGTGACACGGCGCCTCAAACCACGCGGCCACTCCGCGCGGCGAAATTGGCTGAAAAAAAAAAAAAGAGAAAAACGTTGTAGTACCTATTGACCGTCCTTCGTACTACAGGGTGAAAAGTATTTAAACCGACAAACTCTGGGAGGTTGTAGGGGACATCAAAACAAATTTTTTTCCCTAATGTCATTTTTTCCTATGAGGAGTATTTAAACGGTAGAGGAAGACTTATAAACTCATTGTACCTTAATCAAAAAGTTTCAGTTAAAGTGAGAGGAGAAAGTACAAACTGGATCAGACTAGGGAAAGGAGTAAGACAAGGATGCTGTTTATCAACTACTCTTTTCAACCTGTACTTGGAAAATATGATTGACCAATGCTCATTAGATGACAAAGGAGTAGAAATTGGAGGAAGAAGAGTAGGGTGCTTGAGATTTGCTGATGACATGGTCCTTCTAGCCACGGGGGAAAAAGAATTACAGGATTTGGTGGACACCATTGCAACTAACGGAAAAAAATATGGAATGAAAATTAACACAAATAAAACAAAAGTATTGGCAATAGGAGGAAATAAGGAAATAAAAATTGTGCTGAATGGAGAAACACTAGAACAGGTGCAAAATTTTAAGTGTCTTGGAAGCAGGATAGACACCGACTGGAAGTGCACCACAGAAATTAAGTGCACCACAGAAATTAAAACAAGGATAGCAATGGCAATAGAGGCATTTTATAAGAAAAGGAGAATCTTCTGCAGCGGTATGGACAGAGAACTCAGAAAGAGACTCATAAAATGTCTTGTATGGAGTGTTCTTCTATATGGCGCTGAAACATGGACTATGAGGAAAAAAGACAGAGAAAGGCTGGAGGCTTTTGAGATCTGGACATGGCGGAAGATGGAAAGAATAAGTTGGAAGGACAGAGTAAAAAATGAAGAGGTACTGAGACGAATGGGAGAGAAAAGGCAGTTACTAGATGTAATAAAGAGAAGAAAAAGAAATTGGATTGGGCATATATTAAGAAAGAATCACGGACTGATAAAAACAGTTTTAGAAGGTTATGTAGAAGGGAAAAGGAAGCAAGGAAGGAAGAGATTCCAGATACTGGATGACATGATGGACGGTACAACATACAGCAGCCTTAAGAAGGAAGCAATGGATCGCAGAAAATGGAGAGGCAAAGGACCTGCTAATATAGCAGATAACTGATGATGATGATGAGAGGAAGATGTCTCTGGCGGCAAATTAATTAAACCAACAAACACTTTTCCATTTTTTTATGACCAACAGACAACAACTAGGTAGCAGATACGGTCCAATTGAACGGCCTCCAACAACACCGACCCACACGTTAACGAAGAACCGCACTTGGTGAGCGCTAGTAACTGTGGCATGTGGGTTATCCTCACTCCAAACATGCGAATTGTGCATGTTGAAGACTCCATCACGCCCGAACGTTGCTTCATCGGTAAACAACACAGAGGATGGAAATGTAAGATGCATTTCACATTGTTCCAGGTACCACTGCGAAAACTGTGCTCTGGGTGGATAATCAACTGGTTCCAGGTTGTGGACACGCTGTAAGTGAAATGTACGTAACAATTGCTCTCGAAGGACTGTTCTTACATTCGTCTGATTAGTCCCCGTGTGACGTGCAATTGCACGAGTGCTGATTGAAGAATCCCGCTCCACATGCTACAAGACAGCTTCCTCAAATTGCAGCGTTCTTACCGTGCGACGCCATCCCTGTCCAGGTAATCTGCTAAATGATCTAGTCTCACGCAGACGTTGGTACACAGCATCAAAGGTCGTATGATGCGGGATACGGCGATTAGGTTATTGTTGTTGATAAACCCGCTGTGCAGCTCGTCCGTTGTGGTGCTCTACGCAGTACGCAGCAAGCATGTCAGCGTACTCACTCCAGGTGTATCGCTCCATTAGTTAACAGAGACAATGCACTACTACACTGGTGACAGCAGTTGCCTACAACTGAAGAGCGTAATACGCCCTCTAACTACTGAAGATCGTAATACGGCCCCTATCAACTCAAGAGCGTAATACGGCCTCCAATGGTTTAAGTAATCCTCGTAGGAAAAAATGACATTAGGGAAAAATATTTGTTTTGATATCCCCTACAACCTCCCAGAGCTTATCGGTTTAAATACTTTTCACCCTGTATAATGTTACGGAAAGTGGAATTAGGCGCCGGTTTTATCGGCCTCCTCGTTTTCACCTTACCAGTATGGGTAAGTGTATTGTGTTCCGTATGTTTCCCTTAAAGCGACGTTACTTCGGTTTGCTCTTCCGCGCAAAAGTGATTGGAGCAATAATGTCAGAGGGCGGAAAGTGAGATAAAGTAGCGGAGCCGACACGCGTTAATGGACTCAAGTTAAGCCGATTGCTGTTCTCGCGACCTTTTCTACTTTGAAACATAATAAACTTCGCCATTATTCCTAAACGCTTGACAACAAATATCGTTAAGGCAGTATAGATAGAGGATAAGTAACAGTGCTGGGAGAGGGAGAGAGAGAGAGAGAGAGAGAGAGAGAGAGAGAGAGAAAAGAGGGAAGCAGTCAGTTGAAAAATGTTTTATGTGGCGGGCATTATCAGCTTACAGGAGTAAAGGCGCCGGGCTATCGCACGCAACAGCCGCCCGCAGATAGGCAGCCGGCGGCGCAGCGCAGAACTACGCGGTCTGCGTGCATCGCATGCGTGCGTGCGAGCGAACGAGCGTTCTGCCCGCGCTGGCTCTGAATAATTAATACACGTCAGCCGCACATAATCTGTTGCTAATTAAGCGACCGATTACTAAACCAGCAAAGCCACCGCCCACGCCAAAAGGGGAACGCGATTCGGCTGTGTTCTGCGGTGCAACTGCGAACGCGGATGGATGTCTGGGGGGCGTGTTGTGCCAGACGCTGAACGTGCTGTAGACTCTCCTATTCTACGATATCAGACGGTTTCAAATCAATACGGTTATCACTGTAGCTACAGGAAAACGGATCAAATAAATCATACCAATTTATGTACCAACAGGGATGCAACATACGCGTGCTTGGAATAACGCGATGCGATGCAGACCTTGCCATGAGTGGGATTGTCGTAAGTGAACATCTGTACACAATGGAGAGGCAATTTCTGTTCTCCTTTGTGGCCGTGACGAGACAGATGGAGATGCCACGTAGTCAAGTAGTAGTGATACTGGGTGTGTAATCAGGAGATACTTACAATTACATAGTAAATGTGATTAAACACCAGCCGGGGTGGCCGAGCGGTTCTAGGCGCTACAGTCTGGAACCGAGTGACCGCTACGGTCGCAGGTTCGAATCCTGCCTCGGCCATGGGTGTTTATAATGTCCTTAGGTTAGTTAGGTTTGAGTAGTTCTAAGTCTAGGGGACTGATGACCTAAGATGTTAAGTCCCAAGGTGCTTAGAGCCATTTGAACCATTTTGTGATTAAACCTCAAAATTAATTAAGGAATTCATGTGATCAATGTGGAAGGGAAGTTAAACGCTAATTTTTCCTTCATTTCAACTGATTTTTTTTTAGATTCTTACTTTAAAAAATTAGGAAAATTTAAATTTCGAAGTGTGGCTGCCCAAGTAAGAATGAGTTTTTCGCACCCTTCTGTCAATGAATTTTCAGTTGAGATTTTCGTGGATGGTAATACACAATTCACTCTCATTTTGTCAGATACGTCGTAAGTCAGTGTATGTGTTTGGCTACCATTATCACGCCATACCAGGTGTTTAACTGTCGCCAAGTGGCGATTTTCTTGTTTGCTTTGGTTTCTGGACTTGTCGGTCCTCTCCGTTGACATTAAATGACCTTCAGTAAGGATACCATCGTCAAAGTACATATATTTTTGGTATCCACTACGGCAAATCCCCATATAATTCATTGTGTACCAACTGTAAACTAATTACAGGCGACCACATGGTTCACCGTAACGTAAATGGCAGGATGTTATTAACGTGAATGTGAAAGTCGTAGGCTTTCGACAAGAACATTTGTAGATCAGTTAAAGTAACATTTCGAGATCCGAAGGGCGAAGAAGATTATACTTCTCAAGTCACAGACTTCTACTCGGTAGACTTATATTAAACTACGACTAAAGACTGTAGAACCTAAAACATAAAGTATGATTTACTCCTCGTAAGCATATATGAAGTCTTACTGATTACTAGTCATACAACAAAATTTAACGTCAATTTTTGACATAAATGGTATAACGGTTTATTTATAGCATTTAGTTTCTTTTGCTTAGGAGTCCTCATTTCATACGTGATTTGGTGCCTCATGCAAATGATAATCATTTTGGCATGATTTTAATTTTATCGTGCCGCAGTACAGCCGTAAAACAGTATTAGTAGGCCTATAGACTTCCTATCATTGTAGGATCAATAACAGTAAGCCTCCATATTAGTGGATTTCAGCAGAAGATGAAATTCTACTTTGTGCATACGCACGCAGTTACGAGTTAAAAGGTAGAAACGCAGTAGTCTGCTGCTTTGAGCGTGCGAGCTCGCCTACTTTCGAGACGTACGCCCCGAGGCCTATCTTTCTCGTAGGCCTCGCTGCTACGTCATTTCGGCTGGCAACCATTGAACCATCTTCATACAAGTGTTTTACGCTTGCAAAATCAGAGCTCTACACCGTCAACCTCTATAGAGTCTCCACCCTTCCCCATTTTCGGGCAGTTCCATTGGCACAACGTGAACGTTGCATCTTCTACTTGCACGGCTCACTGAGAACTGGCAGATACAACGCCTTGCGAGGCGGAAGTGGCAACGTAGTGGGAACCGACAGTGCAAGAATCTCATTAGCGTACTGCTGAATAGAGCGGTCCGGCCCGCTAGCTACCAAATGCCAACTAATGTAAGAAAGCAGGGTCTCACGGCGTTAACGTTGAATAAGGTGCGTTCGGGCTTGAAGCCACTTCAAGTGCTTAAAATGCAACGAGCTTTCGACCAAGTACGCGTCGGCCGTTGTCAAGTGGAACGACTACTGTCAGGGTGTTTGTTTGCCTCTGTGCATGAGTGCTTTAGCTACTAGCTATGTCGTCGCTAGTGCTCACGGCATTGCCTTATATGGGCGTGCGCTGACTCCACGTTCGCTATACCGAAAAATCCGCTGCAGGTAAGCCTGCTCTAGGAAACTGGCAACGGATCAAATTTGACGAAACCTCTGTCGTGGCCCACTTGTTCTCTGTGACTGTGAAGTTAATGAAGCCATCGAAATATAAGTGGGAGTCAAATAATGACGGACAGATGGAAAAAGCAAGTAAACTGTTCATTGTTTCAAAAGTAACAGCAGTAAATACATTTAGCCCACTGTGAGGCTCTTGGCCAGTGCCTTCATGGGAAAAAGTTTGCGGTTGCGTACGGAACCACGATTGTACTCAGGTGTGCACATCTTCGTCCGAAGCAAACAGACGGCGACAAATATCTTTGCTCAGGGCTCCAAAAATATGGATATCACACGGGGAGAGATCGCGTTTGTGTGGAAGATGTCGAAGGGGTTTCTGGCAGAAGTTTTGCAGCGTGCTCGATAAGCTTGGTACCATATGGACGGGCAATTTGTTGGCAGGTTGTTTCGGCTATGCAGTACCAGTTTCGCTGGAGAGCCCTTTCACATCCTCCATACATTCCCGGTCTCCCCCTCGTGATAATCATATTTGTGGAGCCCTGAAGAAAGACGTTCGTCATCATCGATTTGCTAATTACGAAGAGGCTTACGCCTGGGTACAATCGTGGTTTCGTATGCAACCGCAAACATTCTCCCATGAAGGTCTTGTCTTACAGTAGGTAAATGTTCTAAAATCTGTGGCTATTTGGATATAATAGCCGGTTCACATACATTTTTTCTATCTGTCTCGTTTTCATTTGGCTGCCTGTTATAAAAATCGTCGATGACATCCTGAATAGAGACGGCGACGTGCAGCTCAGCGCTGCAATTTCGAATTTGAAGCAGCCTTACTGAATGCGGAGTCAATGTATGCCCGTATATGGCGATGCCATGAGCACCAGTGATGTCACAGCTAACAGTTCGAGCATATAAAGACGTACCATAAGCCCATCGGCAGCCATTTCCCCTGGCTACGAAGTGCTTCGTCGAAAGCTCGTGGAATTTTAACCACTAAACGCTGCTGAAAGCCCGTGAAAATTTTATTCAAATACCAACTAGATGTAATCGGACTGTAAATGATCTAGAAATAGTGGATTTATAGCGCCATAAAACACGCAGTATTTGGTTTTGCGGATGCAGCTGGCAGTTCTGGGAAAACACTTTGGAGCTGAACGCCTTTGGAGCGCATCACAGCCCTAGTTGAGTCATTACTCGACAGCGCGCTGAAATTCCCCGCTGCTGTGCTCTCTGAAAGCGGCGTACGGCCTCAATCTGTGTGTGGAAACGGCGGTAAATCAGCTTCCTGGCCAGTGTTGACATGCTGGGAACAGCGGCTGTTTGCCAGTGCGGGCGGCTCAGGGCCGAAAATCGACGCTGAGCCTGGCCCCGCCGACAGCCGAGGCCAGCGCGGCGCCCGCAAATCCGCCGGCGTTTAGCTAAGCAGATTAAAAAGCCGACGGCGGCAGCGGCGGCGGCCGCAGCGGGCGCGGAATTCCGCTGCTGGAGCGGCCTCATTCAGCGGCCTGTGTGCGCAGCTTATCTGGACCGCCCGCCCACAAACGCGGCGCAGCCAGCGCACGCAGGCGGCCACTCTGGAGGCTGGACGTAGTGGTACAGCCGTAATCCCCAACCCGTCACACGCAAGAGCGCCGTGTTGGATATCATCCTGATGCATACCTGTCACCACGGTCATTCAAATTAGGTCCACTTCCTAATAGCTCGTCTGTTCTGATCCACAATAGCGTGGATGCTGGTCAATGAGGAAGCAGTGTCTGTAACTCAACCTAGCCAAGTCGAATGACAGCCTGAAACATTCCACTCGTCGGTGCGTCGGATCTTTCGTGGCGCTGCGTGAAATCACGTTTTCAGCCACGTACAGAATTCAAGCACTCGGGGATGTACAGAGCATGAGAGAAACTACGGATCAATTCTCTGCACGGCTATGCACCTCACATCAGTGTAATTAAGGGTTGGTAGCCTTGCATTGACTAGCGATACAGCATTAAACTTGCCACCACTCCAAAATTAACAATTGAAAACCCTTAATCCTTTGGATACCTGGGTTCACAGCCACTGTGAATTTCTTGAGAGAAGTCATTTTCCTGCATATGCTATTTTTATATTGAAACTAGCCTTTTCCTCAAGGCTTCATCTGCATATGTGTTCGACACATATATTGCACACTCTCTGTCCATCTCCTCTGCCTCTCTCTCCCTGTCCATCTCATCCGTCTCCACACTTCTCATCCATCCCCTCCCCCCTCTCCTCTCTGTCCATCACTGCTTCCCCCTTATGTGTCCATCTACTCCTCCCCCCTTTATCAGCCCTCCTCATTCTCCCACTTCTATCACAGTCCATCCTGATCCACATATGTACCCGCTGTATAGCATGCTTATACTACCCCCAGAACAGAACTGTCACCTCTCTCTCCGCCCATCTCTTCCTCACTGCTCTGTCCACCTCATCCTTCCTCTGATTTTCTGCCCATCCCCTCCACCCTCTATTCACCCTTTCCTGTCCCCTCTCTCTGCCCATCACAATCTTCTCTCAGATGTGCCCTTCTGCACCTGTAGCCCCTGCAAAACAGGTCATGTAACAGGGCAGCCTATTTGTCAGGGGTTTGAAAACCGCTTTTTTTCCTTTTTTCCTGACAAGTAAGTAGCTCTACGAAGTAAGTCGATAAGGGAGGCCAAATCTACTGCAACACAACACGACTGTTGTACAGAGAATCCTTCACGGCGGAGCAGAAAAAACACAGTCGATCTAACACGAAGACCCCTGATTTCCGGTCAGCAGAACTTATCGAAAAGGCCCAAAGTTTCAAAATTCTGGCCAAAAAATGATGAAAGTGATAGTTATCGAAACGTTGTTCCTTTTAGACGGCTCATTTGGCAGGAAGCGTTTGTGTGCTACAAGTGTTCTCCAAGTTCGGAGTCATTCAGGACGTCCTTGGCCGATGAGTTCATTGAAATAGTCTCCAGCGAAGAACAAAGAGAACTGCTGTGGGTGAGAGGCGAAAATGAGAAGCGAGTGAGAAGCTGGAGTTTAACGCCGAGGCGAGAATAAGTGTTGCATCTCATTATCTGATTATGGGCAGAAGTCTTTACCCTCCAGTCTCGTTTGCTTCACAGATTGCCAGAGTTCACAGAGGCTGAGAGATACAGTGAGAAGGCAGTTCTCACATCAGGATTTTAGGGGCTGAGGAGGGCAGCGGCACCACGCTGCTGCTACAGTCACAGGTTTGAATCCTGCCTCGGGCAGGAATGTGTGTGTGATGTCCTTAGGTTGGTTATGTTTAAGTAGTTCTGAGTCTAGGAGACTGATGACCTCAGATGTTAAGTCCCATAGTGCTTAGAGCCATTTGAACCATTTTTGAAGAGCAGCTGCGTGATGATGGCCGTATTTCACTGTTCCCAGCTGTCTGTTATATGGAGGATGAGTAGAACTGTTGTCAGAGGTGTGAGATAATAGGGGAAGTAAGATCTGTATCTGCCATCACCTTACTTCTATCCGAATCCGCAGATATTAAAATGTTGTAAACCATTGTAAGCCGTTCAAAACACCACAGCTCTGACGGTAAAGTTGCCTGTGGTCTAAATTTTCGTCTGCTGTTGCAGGACCTCATTCACAATCCATTGACTTGTAAGGTAGAGATAGATCATGGCCACATTTTAACACAACACAGTCTGCCACATTACTGGTATGTTCCGTAAGTTACAACTTCCTGTTATGCTTAATGAATTGAATTTTTTTGGAATTTTCAATGATACAATTCCGGCATCACTAACAAGTTCAGTCATGTCGTTTTAGAAGTTATCACGTAACGCATACTGTTTGAAGTGAGCTATAAAGATAATTTGTCAACTGTATGTTAATCCAAAGTAACGTCAAATCATGCTATTTTGCTAACTTCTCAATGTAAAAAAAAAAAAAAAAAAAAAAAGACTCTCAGTACTATGGGACTTAACATCGGAGGTCATCAGTCCCCTAGAATTTAGAACTACTTAAACCTAACTAACCTAAGGTCATCACACACTTCCATGCCCGAGGCAGGATTCGAACCTGCGACCGTAGCGGTCTCGCGTTTCCAGACTGTAGCGCCTAAAACCGCTCGGCCATCCCGACCGGCTTCTCATTGTAATAAGCGTTGTATTGTGTACACTATATTTAAGACGTGTATTGATACGTTAAATGATTTTATACGAAACATTAATTGTGGCGTACATGATACACGAACAGGAGTCATACCTTGAGGCGAAGATTGTAATGGTTGCAGCAGCCTGGAACAGCCTACTTGAGTGACACTGTTAGGCAAATGAACAGCAGTGACCAGTAGTAAGGCAGCCGTTGGTAAGACACAAACAGGATGTGCGTGAGATTGTGCAGAAAAGCAGGAAGAAGAGCTTCTCACTTGGGTTTTACATATGTCAGCAAAACATCTATACTCATCAAGACACTGCGCATTGAACCCAGTATACTTGGCGGCTTCTAAAGTAAGTCACATTACTATGACACCAAAAGTAACTTTTATTGAACCGTCCATTACATATCATAGTGATCCAGATACATGACACTACTTTTCCACATAGTGACCAATCGTTCGGTTCCTCGACGGCAGCAATCCACTCCTTGGTCATGGATCCTTTTGAGAACGGCTGTGTGAAAGTCCCCAGTGCTGGAAAATCTGCGTCCGCTTCGAGTCAGTTCTTCGAATGCTGACCATTGTAGTCTGTAGTCAGTGTGTGGGGCCTTTTTTCCTGACCATAATTACGCACATGTGTGCGACGTTGCTCAAAATTTTTGGCCGATTCTCACTACGACTGGACGCAACATTACATTCGACCCAGAGTTTGAAGGGGAATCTCTGTGCAATCTAGACGTTTTGTCCACGAGAGTCGTACTGTCCCGTGTGCCTTAACTTCGGGGTGCATTTCTAGTTCCTGCGCCATTTCACTCGCACATTGTAATGCTCCTTCGTTCCGCAGTGGCCTTAGCGAGGGACGACATGTGGAGCTTACTTTCGGAAGTCCAACTTACTTTTCGAAGTACCCTTTCATAGGAAAGTGTGGTAAAATGGCCTGACGTGTGACCATTAGGGTCAGCTTTTCCAAAATTGTGGCAACGGTGATTGCACTGTGGAGTTACTCCTTTTTATTCTTTTTTGTATTCGAAAATAAAATTCACAAATGTTGCGAGTAGTTAAAGAGTTGCGTATAGTACGAAGTACGTGACAGAGCAGAGACAAATAATATGCTTTTGAACATTGGAAGCTAAAATTCACAGTTGCAGAACAGCCAAGAGTTTTGTATTTAATTTACGAAACAGAAAATCTGTGTGTTATCTTGAACTGCGAGCTCAAATAGAAACCAACATTTGGATCAGTGGAAGTGTGAAGCATAATACCGAAAAAAAGACTGTACATACTTATACAAAACTTTAGTTTACAAATTAAATTATTCAGTGGGTAAGCTACAGACCAATATCGAGAGTATGGTGACAGTTTTATGCGGAATTGTTGTAGCCATTAAGATTCAAATGACTCTGAGCACCATGGGACTTAACATCTGAGATCGTCAGTCCCCAAGAACTTAGAACTACTTAAACCTAACTAACCTAAGGACATCACACACATCCATGCCCGAGGCGGGATTCGAACCTGCGACCGTAGCAGCAGCGCGGTTCCGGACTGAAGCACCTAGAGCTGCTCGGCCACAGCGGCTGGCTAGCCATGAAGTCCAACAACAGTTTTTTAAGAGTTGGATTTCAATGAGCCATATTCTCGGACTGGTGGAATTGGTACTGGTTTTATTGTATACAAGCCAAGTGCATGAGTTTTGTGTGTCTGAAGTTTGTGTGCAGTGGGGGATGTTGCTATTCGGCTGCGAGAGATTTATTGTGTAAGGATTCTGTTTGCCTTTTTTATTATACGTCAATGAGCCAGTAGCTGTCATTGGCTCTGACACCATAGAAGGTGCAGATGCTACACAGTAATATACGTTAGGTAGTAAATAACTGATCAAATGGTTCAAATGGCTCTGAGCACTATGGGACTTATCATCTGAGTCATCAGTCCCCTAGAACTACTTAAACCTAACTAACCTAAAGACATCAAACACATCCATACCCGAGGCACGATTCGAACCTGCGACCGCAGCGGTCGCGCAAAATAACTGATCAAACAAAGCTCTTCAACTGCTATCTGGTTCGTTCAGAACAGGAGCTAGGAAGAATGGATGTCTCAGCTTATGAGGTTGTTGAGTGGTCCACGGAGCGTGGCCGTAGGGGGCGGGCAGGGTAAGGCGGGGATCCGACTTCGATGTTTGGCGGGCAGGTTGGGGCTTTGGTGTTTGACGGCGATTTCCAGCCAAACACAAACTTTATTTCATCTCTTTCTTTCTTTTCTTCCTTCCTACTTCAAAAGTCGATATTTTCACAGTTCCCTATACTTTTGATAGTTCTGTTCTTAAAAATGGGTGCAGAGGCTACGAAAGACCTGCCGCTACGGTCGCAGGTTCGAATCCTGCCTCGGGAATGGATGTGTGTGATGTCCTTAGGTTCGTTCTAAGGTTAGTTCTAAGTTCTAGGTGACTGATGACCTCAGAAGTTAAGTCGCATAGTGCTCAGAGCCATTTTGAAAGACCTGCAATAGACATCTACGTACAATTTGAATACTAAGCAGTTACGTCTTCAGTATTTTGCTATCTGTGGCAGTAGCCTGATTTCGCCGAACCCTGACAACCACTACAATCAGCTTATCACATATTGAGACTACAAATGAAATCCACTTAGTAACTGCACATTAGCTATTGAAAAACATCACAGACAAAACGCTCCTACGCGACAGTCTAATTTAGCGCAGTGACAATTTTAATTCTCCGTATTTCAAGCTAATAGCAAACACTCTAATTGATTTTACAAATTTTGAAAGAAGGAAAAATTATGATCTAGCGTCCCGTCGACAATTTGGTCATTACGGTCGGAGCTCAAGCTCGGAGAAGGAAAGAGTGCAGAAGGAATTCGGTCGTACACTTTCAGAGGAATCATCCGGGCATTTGCTTCAGTCGATTTACGGAGATCACGGAAAAGCTAAATTAGGATGACCGGACGCAGATTTGAACCGTCGTCCTCCCGAAATTGGGTTCAGCGTGCTAACTATTGCGCCACCTTGCCCGGTCCACAACTTTTGTATCACTTGATGCAGAAGTTAGTGAGCTAACGAAAGATGTTATTGAACTAAAAATTAATGTATAAATACTGTAAAATGTTATGTAGAAATTCTAATGATTGGTAAAAGTATTGAGAAACGTACATTCAATTAGTAACGGAGTACTATAAAGTAATACCTGTTTTAGATATTAGGTGAAAAAGGCGAAATCTCCCACCTTTGTATTTTGGCAACATGTCCGCTGTTCGCTTTCATTAAGGCGTTAAGCACTGACGCATGCGGGAGAAAAGAGTGAAAAAAATTCTCTCTCGTCGTGTGTGTCCGTAATCCTGCGCGACAAGATCCACCCAGCCAACTTTTCATTTCCAGAGTCCGTAATAGAAGCTCTGCATCCTAAAACCTCTCTGTGGACGCTGTCAGATATACGGACGTTCGCTAACAAGCAGGATTAAAACATCAAGTTGTTCGCCTCGTCTGCGCACGAGAGGAGACCGCGCTGAATGGATTATAGCCGCAAACGTACATTTGTCCTGACGCAATTCTTCCTGAGCGCGCGAAGAGAGAGAGAGAGAGAGAGAGAGAGAGAGAGAGAGAGAGAGATGTCAACAGCGTTCATGGATTCGAGCAGCAGGGGTTTTGGCCGAAATGTCAGCTATCGCAGTTCTTTCCGGCGAATAAATATATGAGAAACATCAAGATCCCCTTTTGCATATGTGAAGGGAAACGGAGTAAGTTCGTCGACTAGTCCGAACTGATTTACTCTACACAGCTCGGTCTTATCATTACTTTCGTTTGAATGTGCGAATACGTGCGAGTTCACCAGTTGGCTAAAAGCTGGAAGGGCGATATTTATTTTCCTATATTTGCAGAGGACACTGCACTAAGTGATCGTGGAAGGCTAGTCTACCGCCATTTGAAAGGATTATCTGGCAGAATTATAAATAAATCGGAAAAGGTGATTCGGCTTTTTCGGTTTCGTTGCTTCTTGGACTTGATCTTGAATTTTGTAGTATAATAGTAGATGATGTGAGTCTGAGTCTGTAGGCAACAAATTTATCTCTGATTTTATGTCACTCTCTCGCCTATTGACCCTAGCTTAGACTACATTTTGTGTTTCCTGTACCTCCCTACCCTTTTAAACCGGGCAAGAACGTGAATCATAACTATAGTAGGAATATCATTCAATAATTAAACACAGTAACATAGGCAGTGAAGATAACAGCTAATGCAGGGAATCGAAACTTTTGTAAATGTTAGGTGACAACTACACGAAGAGTGTTAATCACTTGGCAATAGTTGAATTGGTGAGTTCGGGAGTTGGTACTATGGTACTTCTAATTACTCCCTCATCTAGAGAAATCGCCTTAAGCTCAACAATGAGATTGTTACAGCGCTATAAGCGTATTCTGCCTGCTTTCCAAAGTGGAAGTTCAACGTTGTGTTTACTTCTCGCGCAATGGGACTACGTCAGAAAGTAAGTGCTTCTCTTAAGAAACAGTGTCGGTCGAAAAAATTTTCTTTTTCTTTCGTGTAACGTACGTGTCATGTTAAGGATTAAGACGTACCTACAAACAGTGCTTTTTTTATGTTACTGGCTGATAATCCTCGGGAGCCTCACCTTCAGGTGGACGATGTAATCCAGTTGACGCCGCGACACTCTGTCTTACGTTTAGGCCGGCCCAGCGTGTACGGAACATACTGAGGATGCGTCGAGGAAGACTGCTTATAAGAAACCAGTTTTCTCGAGGCGTTACTGCCTGTTTTAATTGATTTTGTATGATGCTGTGTTATGACAGCTGAAGGGGAAGGCGTTGTTAGGTAGTTGCACCGTTTCATAACAGTTTTCGTGAATATTCTTCTTAGCCTCACCGCTTAACGAACACACATTTTCTGAAGCATGCTGAAAGACAAGACGCGCTGTCACGAATATCAGAACAATGGTTCCAAGATGTCAGAATAGATGAGCATATCGTAAACATTGAAACAGTCCATATTTTGGAAACAGCTGACAGAGCTGTGTTAACGTCCTTTCGACTGTCACCAACTGCAAAGTTTTAACTTCCTGGCAGATTAAAACTGTGTGCCGGACCGAGTTTCAAACTCGGGACCTTTGCCATTCGCGAGCAAGTGCTCTACCATCTGAGCACGACTCACGACCCGTCCTCACAGCTTCAATTCTGCCAGTACCTCGTCTCCTACCTTCCAAACTTCACAGAAGCTCTTCTGCGAGCCTTGCAGAACTAGCACTCCTGGAAGAAAGGAGATTTTCACTCTGCAGCGGAGTTGTAGACGACAAACTGGGTTAAAATGTTAACTGTATCACACAAGGAAGGCAGCAATTTGAGCTCCAGAACATAAATGGGCGAATATTAAGAGACTGTTAACTATGTAACAGAGGGCACCATGGTCGCCAGGTAGCGTCTAATTAAAACAGCCTTGATCCCACAACATAGCCACTACTTTGAACTTTTAGTATAAATTATTAGCAATGCCAGCGGAAGAGTTCCGGTATAAGGAGTCACTCTCGCTCTTCCAACGGTTTCGTCTAAGAGAAGGTACTGAATAGTATTGGGGAGCCGGCCGCGTTGGTCTAGTGGTTCTAGGCGGGCAGTCGGGAACCGCGGGACTGTTACGGTCGCAGGTTCGAATCCTGCCTCGGGCATGGATGTGTGTGATGTCCTTAGGTTAGTTAGGTTTAAGTGATTCTAAGTTCTAGGGGACTGATGACCACAGAAGTTAAGTCCCATAGTGCTCAGAGTATTGGGGAAAAGAGAAATTTGTGGCACAACCTGACTAGAGGAAGGGATCGGTTTGTAGGGCATATTCTGAGACATCAAGGGATCATCAATTTAGTATTGGAGGGCAGCGTGGAGGGTAAAAATCGTAGAGGGAGACCAAGAGATGAATACAGTAAACAGATTCAGAAGGATGTATGTTGCAGTAGGTACTGGGAGAGGAAGAAGCTTGTACAGGATAGAGTAGCATGGAGAGCTGCATCAAACCAGTCTCTGGACTGAAGACCACAACAACAAACAAGGAATGAATCTCCCTAAATGGGGCAACCATAGAATTTGAGCAGTGCAAGGAAGCTAATTGTGAAGGAATCTTGAGAAACAGAAGAAATATGGCAATTGCTCGATGAAGGAAGAAAGTACAAAAACGTTTAGGAAAATACAAATATATAGCAATATAAGGGAAGCCAAGGCGAGATAGCTGTAGGGGGAAACTGTCATGCACAGAAAGAGAAAGAGAAAGAGAGAGAGAGAGAGAGAGAGAGAGAGAGAGAGCTTAAAAATGGCTTTAAAAAAGAAAACGAGAGAAGGTATTATTATGAGTGTCCACGGGCTAAATTTCCCAACTAGTACGAACTGCCGAAACCGTGAAGAGCTGCTCCGATATCGAGTCGTCGCCCCTGCAACATTTCTAAATAAAGTGCTTCCAGATTCCTTATTTAGTGCGTGCCGGAGACTGCGAGATCCGCCGGCGGAACGAGCGCCGCGGTCACACACAGTCTGCTCGCGGCGAAACGCACAGCCTTGCCGAGTTGTTTGCGGGCCTCTCTCTGCCCAAAGTTCCAGCCGTTTTGATTGGCATGCAGCTCCGCTATAAGATAATAGGCACAAATGTGCCTCGAAAATTACTTTCTTTGTTGCTCGAAACTCATGAATAATTCATATTAACCGTAATCTGGCTTGTAACACGAAGCATCGCTGCCGCAGGAAACTGCGTGTCAGAAACAACTGGCTAGGAGCAGCTGCGTTCCCTCTGTAGGTTTACTGGTCCGGGACATTTTAGTGTATGGAAATAACAGTTAATACCCAAAATAATTTCCTGAGATTTTATTTTTTTCAAGATCCGGGACTAGTGTCTGTTGCCCGTGACGAAACGCTCTCAGCAGGAAGAACAGTGAGTTTTTCTCCCTTTTTTTCGTTTGGCGATAGAACAACTTTTTGAAAAACGACATCCGGTATCCAGCTTCCTTCAGTACTTTTGAGATGAATAGTTCTTTTTTGTAATTTTCTTACCTACTGCTATCAAAAGTAAAAAATGCATGTACGAATTTACTGCATATTACAAATTGAACATCAGCCTTGTTTATTTTTTATCGTCACGTATAAAAATGTTATTTCCTCTAAGTATGATAATATTTCCCTGACATGATTTCAGACGGGAATAATATCAAGCTTCAAGAATTTTAAGAAGCTACTTTGTTCCTGCCTTGGCATATTAGTGCTTTTTCTTTGGACTCTTTTAGTGGACATGAAAATACTGGAAATACTCTGAACTCATCATTAAGTCTACTAACAATGAATTTTCTGTCGAAAATCTCAAATTATAGATCATACGAGTTCCACATTTAAAAGGCATTCCTTGTAGTTCTAGAGTGTCCTTATCATCACCTCTTTTCATTCACTATTTTGTGTTTCCAGTTCAAAGATATCCAGTAGCTGATTTCTAGACTATGCTTAAAAATTTCATCTCTGTTGGGACCATTCGTTGGGAGTCGTGCCCTTTTCAATCTCCCTGAACAATTTGTCTGATATATATCTTTTAATGAACTGCTTTCGCAGTCCGCCTCGGTGGGAGCAAGGTCAACGCCGCAAATTTTTAACTGAAGAGGCGCGGGAACTGGGACTGGGCATTGGGTCGTCCATATCTTTATATCGTCATAACTGATCAAAAATGCCTGCATGGCGCCACAGGACACGTCTAAGCCCATGTACATTGTACCCGTGAAGGGCTTGACCCTAATGAATATTCTGAATTGTCGCAGAACTCTGTCGTATCGTCTTGCCACGGCTGAGATGGTTGCATAGGCGCTTCCCGAAAGCCAGTTTTTTTTTTAAATAAAAGTAACAATAAACTGTTTTCAAATATATGTTGCGTTGACACTAGTTCAGAATATATTAGACAGTGTTCGGAAATACTTATGTTTATTTTCCACATGAACTATAGTACACTATCTTTCGTAGTACAATCTCTGTTTCGCCGCGGCGTGACTGGAACGAAACACCTTTTCCTTTCCGATCATTCAGAAGATTTAATTTCGAATGTCACATTCGTGCTTAACGCAAATTTGTGGTAACTGGATTTAAGTAACCTTTAATCCGCAGATGCATTATTTAAAACGTAGTTTTTCCCTGGTCATCGGAAGTTATTGCTTTTCCTCTCAATTTCAGTTTCAGTGTAACATCAGCTTATGCGAAGCTGTATTGTCGTAAACCGTCTTTGAGCAGCAGAGTTTTTCCTATCATCATGTACTTTGTACTTCACTTAAAATCTCAAACGACAGTGGGCAGTGGTTTTCCGAGGACTTTGAGAATGCTTAATGTTGTATTTGTAATAATACGTTTTACTTTTTATATTTTGGAGATATCGACGTACTTATACAAGAATTCCTAGACAATCAACGAAAGATGTTGACTTCCTAGACAATCGACGAAATATGTTGAAATCTTCTTAAACCAGTTACTGCATGTCTGTCTACTTTTTTCAGATACTTCTGCACTAAACTTCAAGTGAAGTTACTTTCAAAACCGTGAAAGGTTACAGTGGTTTCAATTTTGTCCTCTTCGCGTTGTCAGCCTACTCACAAATTATCTCTGACTGAAGCTACGCGCATATCGATTCACAACGGACTACCGCAAAATTGCTCAAAACATTATCTGTCATTGTCTGCATTGAGTCAGAGCATTTTTTCTGACTGGCCGAATATGCCGGCCGAAGTATCTTCATTTCTGGAAATTTATGTCTGTTTACAGAGCTTCCGCAAATGTAAAATTTTGGCCATCTCTTGTGCAGTTAATTACGTAGTAAAGTTTGGAAGCAATGGGCCGCTCGTTTCTAGAATACGTCGTATATGCAAACCGATATACGATGAATAGAAACTTGAATTGCGCTTACCGCAGGCCATTGAGGAACAGTTTATGAAATACAGTTTATAACTGTGCACTATACTTGCTTCTTAGTAGAGGATTGTGTTAATCTACCTAACTGTCTGCAAATCTGTAAGATGTAGTGTGGAATCTATGGTCTCAATCCTCTCCACATCAACAACTTCTGTGTAATAAGTACCATTTTCGCTTAACGACGAATTACCTCAAATATTGTAACGTCAGGCAGTCGTGAAGAAAAATAACTATGTTACTAAAAATGGTTCAGATGGCTCTGAGCACTATGGGACTTAACAGCTGTGGTCATCAGTCCCCGAGAACTTAGAACTACTTAAACCTAACTAACCTAAGGACATCACACACATCCATGCCCGAGGCAGGATTCGAACCCGCGACCGTAGCAGTCGCGCGGTTCCGGACTGCGCGCCTAGAACCGCGAGACCACAGCGGCCGGCTAACTATGTTACGGTTTATATTTTCCGTAGTGGTCAAACATTCTCACGACATACATGATGATGTATACGGTTTAGAATGTCCAAAATGCATGAAGATGGTTTCAATATGTATCAGCAAAAACATGATGATGCTGTTGGTGATCATGATGGCGATGATAATAGTATTGTTGGGAGCACGATGTCGAGGACTGTATAAACGGTAATAAAGTGCGATGAAACAAGAGTGATCAGTCTAAAATGGGTTGAAGTTAAAAAACTATACTGAAATAAACAATAAAATGGTTTCTCTACCATCCTTTTGGCAAATTTAACCCCTCCGCCCCCCCTCCCCCTCCACAGACACCCACTCGCCACTCACACACTTTCTGTGTCAGTTTCTTAAAAGGTTAGCTGAAAATTCAGATTCAATAACAAAGTCATTAAAAGGTTATGGAAGATGTATATGGTTGGCCAACCAAGTTGGTTCCATGGAAGGGGCACGGCCGATTTCCCTCCTTACCCGTAAGAGAGTTAGAACTTCTGCCTTGTGTGTAATGACCTGGTAGTTGACGGAATGTCAAACCCTAATCTTCCTTCAATTTTGGGGTTCCACGTCAGTCAGTAAAAACGAAATCCTTATATGATCACTTGATCGTCCGTCTGTGTGTCTGACTGTTAGGAATCGTTTTTCTCACGAAAGATTACACGTAGCAATTTGAAATTTATGTCACACACTAAAATCTATGGTCTCTTGGCGATGTAAAAAAAAAAAAAAAAAAGCGTCTGCGTCAGTGTGATCGAAAGAAACAACCATTTATGTCACGTATTTGGGTACTGCAATCTTACACATTAAAACCTATAGGATACTTCCCGTTGACTTATAATCATGAAATTTGGCGGGAAGCAAGGTCCCACACTACAGTGAAGGAAAAAAAATACGAGAATTGCGTAACTACACACATCAAAAAAGGTTTTGCATCACCTCGGTTCCGAAAGTTCCGGGACCTGTACAGAAAATTGGAACAGAGATCAACATAAACATCATTTCCGCCCTTTTTATTCCTCATGAAAACTACACATTCCATGTTGTACCGCCATACTGCGAGACCGTCACAGATGGTGGTCCAGATTGCTGTACACACCGGTACCTCTAGTACCCAGTAGTTCGTCCTCTTGCATTGATGCATCCCTGTATTCGTGGTGCAATACAATCCACAACTTCAGCAAGGCACTGTTGGTCCACATTGTCCTACTCCTCGACGGCGATTCGGTGTAGATCCCTCAGAGTGGTTGGTGGGTCACGTCGTCCATGAGCAGCCCTTTTCAATATATTCCAGGCATTTTCGATATGGTTCATGTCTGGAGAACATGCAAGCCACTGTGGTCGAGCGATGTCGTTACACTGAAGGAATTCATTCACAAGATGTGCACGATGGGGGCGCGAATTGCCGTCCATAATAATTAATGTCTTGCCTGTATGCTGCCGATATGGTTGCACTATCGGTCAGAGTATCGCATTCACCTATTGTACAGCCGTTACGGCGCCTTCCATAACCACCAGCGGCATACGTCGGCCCCACATAACGTTACCATAAAACAGAAGGGAATCTCCACCATGCTGCACTCGCTGGACAGTGCGTCTAAGGCGTTCAGCCTGACCGGGCTGCCTCCAAACACGTCTCCGACGCTTGTCTGGTTGAAGGCATATGCGACACTCATCAGTGAAGAGAACGTGACGCCAATCCTCAGCGGTCCATTCGGCATGCTATTGGGCACATATGCACCGCGCTGCATGGAGTCGTGGTTGCAAAAATGGACCTCGCCATGGACGTCGGGAGTGAAGCTGCGCATCATGCAGCCTATTGCGCACAGTTTGAGTCGTAACACGACGTCCTGTGGCTGCAAGAAACGCATTATTCAGTATGGTGGCGTTGCTGTCAGGGTTGCTCCGAGCCATAATCCATAGGTAGTGGTCATCCACTGCAGTAGTAGCCCTTGGGCGGCGTGAGCGAGGCTTGTCATCGACAGTTCCTGTCTCTCTCTGTATCTCCTCCATGTCCGAACAACATCGCTTTTGTTCACTCCGAGACGCCTGGACACTTCCCTTGTTGAGAGCTCGCCCTGGCACAAAGTAACTATGCGGACGAGATCGAACCGCGGTATTGACCATCTAGGCATGATTGAAGTACAAACAACACGAGCCGTGTACCTCCTTCCAGATGGAATGACTGGAGCTGATCGGCTGTCGGACCCCCTCCGTCTAATACGCGCAGCTCATGCATGGTTGTTTACATCTTTGGGCGAGTTTAGTGACATCTCTGAACAGTCAAAGGGACTGCGTCTGTGATACAATATCCACAGTCAACGTCTATCTTCAGGACTTCTGAGAAGTGGAGTGATGCAAAACTTATTTTGATGTGTGTATTACACGAAAAAAAAAAAAAAGATTTTGTGTGATTTGTTATCCATCTGTCTGCAGATCCGCCTGTTAACACCTCTGGTTATCAGGAACGGTTGGACATCATATTGCATTTAATGTCACACACAAAAGTCTAGACCGCTACGGTCGCAGGTTAGAATCCTGCCTCGGGCATGGATGTGTGTGATGTCCTTAGGTTAGTTAGGATTAAGTAGTTCTAAGTTACAGGGGACTGATGACCTCAGATGTTAAGTCCCATAGTGCTCAGAGCCATTTTAACCATTTTTGAACAAAAGACTACGGTCGCTTGGGCGTGGAAGAAATTCAAGCTTCTACACTCCTGGAAATGGAAAAAAGAACACATTGACACCGGTGTGTCAGACCCACCATACTTGCTCCGGACACTGCGAGAGGGCTGTACAAGCAATGATCACACGCACGGCACAGCGGACGCACCAGGAACCGCGGTGTTGGCCGTCGAATGGCGCTAGCTGCGCAGCATTTGTGCACCGCCGCCGTCAGTGTCAGCCAGTTTGCCGTGGCATACGGAGCTCCATCGCAGTCTTTAACACTGGTAGCATGCCGCGACAGCGTGGACGTGAACCGTATGTGCAGTTGACGGACTTTGAGCGAGGGCGTATAGTGGGCATGCGGGAGACTGGGTGGACGTACCGCCGAATTCCTCAACACGTGGGGCGTGAGGTCTCCACAGTACATCGATGTTGTCGCCAGTGGTCGGCGGAAGGTGCACGTGCCCGTCGACCTGGGACCGGACCGCAGCGACGCACGGATGCACGCCAAGACCGTAGGATCCTACGCAGTGCCGTAGGGGACCGCACCGCCACTTCCCAGCAAATTAGGGACACTGTTGCTCCTGGGGTATCGGCGAGGACCATTCGCAACCGTCTCCATGAAGCTGGACTACGGTCCCGCACACCGTTAGGCCGTCTTCCGCTCACGCCCCAACATCGTGCAGCCCGCCTCCAGTGGTGTCGCGACAGGCGTGAATGGAGGGACGAATGGAGACGTGTCGTCTTCAGCGATGAGAGTCGCTTCTGCCTTGGTGCCAATGATGGTCGTATGCGTGTTTGGCGCCGTGCAGGTGAGCGCCACAATCAGGACTGCATACGACCGAGGCACACAGGGCCAACACCCGGCATCATGGTGTGGGGAGCGATCTCCTACACTGGCCGTACACCACTGGTGATCGTCGAGGGGACACTGAATAGTGCACGGTACATCCAAACCGTCATCGAACCCATCGTTCTACCATTCCTAGACCGACAAGGGAACTTGCTGTTCCAACAGGACAATGCATGTCCGCATGTATCCCGTGCCACCCAACGTGCTCTAGAAGGTGTAAGTCAACTACCCTGGCCAGCAAGATCTCCGGATCTGTCCCCCATTGAGCATGTTTGGGACTGGATGAAGCGTCGTCTCACGCGATCTGCACGTCCAGCACGAACGCTGGTCCAACTGAGGCGCCAGGTGGAAATGGCATGGCAATCCGTTCCACAGGACTACATCCAGCATCTCTACGATCGTCTCCATGGGAGAATAGCAGCCTGCATTGCTGCGAAAGGTGGATATACACTGTACTAGTGCCGACATTGTGCATGCTCTGTTGCCTGTGTCTATGTGCCTGTGGTTCTGTCAGTGTGATCATGTGATGTATCTGACCCCAGGAATGTCTCAATAAAGTTTCCCCTTCCTGGGACAATGAATTCACAGTGTTCTTATTTCAATTTCCAGGAGTGTATGTCATTGCAGTCACATATTTTGATATCTTGCCGGTATCGATGTTTTTAAAGTGGAAAATAGTCGAAATTCTTGATTCCCGGGATACATGAACTATCTACGTACATAATTAATTTTAACAATTTCCTTGTGCTGGCCATTTTTGCAGCAGCTGTATAGAATTTACAATACTTCAAAAGAAAACCTCTTTTCCACGCCGCATATTTTTTTATTCATCTTGCGCTCCCAGACGCGTTTCGCCATAGTTACAAGCATCTCCACCGAATGCCCTAGGTGAAACGGGTCTGGGTGCACAAGATAATTAAAACTATTAATATGTAATTCATGATTGAGTTTGTACGGAACCATCGGCGCTTGAGTCTTACTCGTACTTATAAACCACAGTCGTTGATATAATTCTGACAGTAACAAAAAAATTGCTCTGAGCACTATGGGACTTAACTTCTGTGGTCATCAGTCCCCTAGAACTTAGAACTACTTAAACCTAACCAACCTAAGGACATCACACACATCCATGCCCGAGGCAGGATTCGAACCTGCGACCGTAGCGGTCGCTCGGTTCCAGACTGAAGGGCCTAGAACCGCTCGGCCACTCCGGCCGGCCTCAAATTTATAACAAAAGCCAATAAAATGGTCACTCATTGTGATAATAGACCAATGAAACAACAATGATACCCTTATTACGAATATGGCACTACTTTAGTATCATTTCTTCTCTCTATAGTTGTTCTCCACGAAGAGATAATTGCATACGTAATTCAAATTTTCAAACATTCTGTCGGGCTCTCAAATTTTGTAGCAAATATCAGCCGAGTGGTTTACAAATCATTCAAACCAACGCCCGACAGCGTAATGCGCAAAGTATATTTTCGCGAAAATTAATAGCTACCCTGTTGGCTCTGTTTATTACAGCAGTGTGACGTTTAGCAATATTATAGTACGATTCGGGATTCATTGCAAACAGATCGCACGGAACGGCGGCGGACGTGGCGCGGGACTCGGGACATTTGGCCTAACGCTAACTGCCGCTGCGCGCTGAACCGAAGCCAAACATTCCATAAAGATGAGCGCCCGCCTGTTTGACGTGTAAACAGCCGTTAATTGGCTCGCCAACAGTCACTGGCCCAGATGTGGGGCTCGCAAACCGTGCCGGCGAGAGCGCCGCGCCGCCCGAATACAAACTACGCAAAATTCATGAGTGTTTCAGCTCCTGACAGTCATCCCAGTAAAGCGAGGAGCTGTTCGTTATTCGCTGAAATTCGCGAACCGCTGCTTTGCCCGTTTGTTTTCGTAAACACTGGAATGGAAACACTGAAATATACGAGACAACCCTTTTAATAAAGTTTTAGAACGCACGACTATTATGATGCAAATTTCATATAAATTTCTGTTATGTTCCAAATTTCATACAAATTTCGAGCGTTAAAGACAGAATACGTACGTAACACTAAATGAAAACAAGTAAGATGTAGTCAGAAGTCGCGTTGTTTTGGTTCAAATTAGCTCTGAGCACTATGGGACTTAGCATCTGAGGTCATCAGTACCCTGGAACTTAAATGGCTCTGAGCACTATGCGACTTAACTTCTGAGGTCATTAGTCGCCTAGAACTAATTAAACCTAACTAACCTAAGGACATCACACACATCCATGCCCGAGGCAGGATTCGAACCTGCGACCGTAGTGTCTCTCGGTTCCAGACCCTAGAACTTAGAACTACTTAAATCTAACTAACCTAAGTACATCACACATATCCATTCCCGAGACAGGATTCGAACCTGCGACCGTAGCGGTAGCGCGGTTCCAGACTGAAGCGCCTAGAACCGCTCGCCGCACCAGCCGGAGCGCGTTGTTTTACTGCTGCTATAGTGACTACCTTAGAATTATCTGAAATTCAATTATATGACTTGTACTGAAACTCTAGACATTTGTTAGGGAAAAATAAGAAAACGAAGACGAAGAACAAAGTACCCAGATCGAGAAAGGTGTAAGACAGCAATGAAGTCTTTCGCCCCTACATTTCAATCTGTGTATCAGGTGTGTCCACCCTTTTACCTAGCGATGGTCGGATGTAAATATTTAACACTTTTGAGTAATTTAGAATTTTTAATTTATGATTCTTTACTCAAACAAAAGCAAAATAGAATTAATCTGAAGTTTTATAAGCCTGATTTCATTAATAATTTTATTCATAAATAATTAAGAGACCACAGAATTAATGTGAAATTTGACTTTGAATTCGGGAAACAAATATAACAGTATCACGTTGGACCGAAGTGATTGCAATTCTCAAGGTGTTCATTTGAGATTTTGGATCTGTTTATTCTCTTTCTGTGCTTTACTCTTGAAAATACGTGTTTCCAAGCAAAGAAGGGATATTTGTCTCTGGGCAGGTACGATTTGTAAACGTCTAATAATGATACATGATCAGATCTTTCTTTTAGCTGAAAATCAGACTAGAACTCCATGCATGCCATCTGAAAATCTTCTGCCAACGTATATATATCGTTCGTACAAGGTGCCACGTAATTTTGATTGTTTTTTCGAAAATCCTCAAATCGACTTCCAAATTCTTATCAAATCGAGAAGTATTGCTGGTATTTCCTACAGTCTTTAGCATTATGTAGTTTCGCAGTTTGAGCTGAAATAGCTGTAAGATTACAGACCAGCCCATCTGACGGATTGGCCGGGTAGAAGAACGAGACTCTGGGGATTCAGGTATACTACAGGCGGCAGTGTTGAGAAAGGGATGGACCAGTCAGAGAGTAGCATCGTGTCACGGGAGTTTCACATTGAAAATATTCAGTTTATCATAACTTCACACAAACAGAGTTTTATAGATTTTTTTTCCGATCGTGTGATCGATGCTCACGTCTTGGGCCGTACTGATACTTGCTTTGGTCCGTAGGTCGGGTACCCCGGCTGTTCATCGAAGAAGCAACGACCGAAGTAAAGGAAAGTTTCAGGATTGGGATCAAAATTTACGGTGAGAGGATATCAGTGATAATATTACCTGATCATATTGTGAAATTAAGGAAGAAATTCACGACTGAAGATGTTAGCCGCGCGGGATTAGCCGAGCGGTCTTAGGCGCTGCAGTCATATGGACTGTGCGGCTGGCCCCGGCGGAGGTTCGAGTCCTCCCTTGGGCATGGGTGTGTGTGTTAAGTAGCGTGTAAGCTTAGGGACTGATGACCTTAGCAGTTAAGTCCCATAAGATTTCACACACATTTGAAAATTTTTTTGACAGATCTTGTTAAATTGAATGAATGGTCGAACGAGCACACTTTGTGCGTTGATAGTAAATGGAAGAAACATACAAGTAATGAGGAGTAGCAGAAATGAGAAGAGCGATAAACTTCACGCCGAGTGGACTTAGTGAAGGAATTCTGATGCCTTGAAAGCAAAAATCACGTGACGGAAGAAAAGAGGAGGAAATGAAAAGCAGACTACCACAGGCAAGGAGCGTATTTCTGGCCTAAAGAAGTCCAGAATTGGAGGAAGAAATCTTTCAGAATGTGCGTTCGGAGGAATGCACTGTACTGGTGTGAGTAGTGGGCTGTGGGAAAACCGGGAACTAAGAGAATCGTTTGAGTTTTGGGGGGAGGGGGAGGGGAATGGAAGGATGCTGGAAGTTAGGTGGACATTGATTGGTAAATAAGCGGTTTCCATACAGAGTTGGTGACGAGAGGAATACATGGAAAAATTTTTTATTGTCTTGAGAAGATCTCATGTTACTGCATTGCAATAAGCCGTAACCATGTAACAATAATCTAAGTCAAAACATGACTATGACTTGTTGCAGCAAAGTGAGAGACTCTGAGGATGGCGATTATATAGCCGGAGCCGATAATTCTGCCCAAAAAACTTTGCAATCAACGTGACACGCGTAAAGCTGAAATACTAAACACCTTTTTCCAAAGCTGTTTCACAGAGGAAGACCGCACTGCAGTTCCTTCTCTAAATCCTCGCACAAACGAAAAAATGGCTGACACCGCAATAAGTGTCCAAGGAATAGAAAACAACTGAAATCACTCAACAGAGGAAAGTCCACTGGACCTGACGGGATACCAATTCGATTCTACACAGAGTACGCGAAAGAACTTGCCCCCCTTCTAACAGCCGTGTACCTCAAATCTCTAGAGGAACGTAAGGTTCCCAATGATTGGAAAAGAGCACAGGTAGTCCCAGTCTTCAAGAAGGGTCGTCGAGCAGATGAGCAAAACTATAGACCTATATCTCTGACGTCGATCTGTTGTAGAATATCAGAACATGTTTTTTGCTCGCGTATCATGTCGTTTTTGGAAACCCAGAATCTACTCTGTAAGAATCAACATGGATTCTGGAAACAGCGATCGTGTGAGACCCAACTCACTTTATTTGTTCATGAGACCCAGAAAATATTAGATACAGGCTCCCAGGTAGATGCTATTTTCCTTGACTTCCGGAAGGCGTTAGATACAGTTCCGCACTGTCGCCTGATAAACAAAGTAAGAGCCTACGGAATATCAGACCAGCTGTGTGGCTGGATTTAAGAGTTTTTAGCAAACAGAACACAGCATGTTGTTATGAATGGAGAGACGTCTACAGACGTTAAGGTAACCTCTGGCGTGCCACAGGGGAGTGTTAAGGGAGCATTGCCTTTCACAATATATATAAATGACCTAGTAGATAGTGTCGGAAGTTCCATGCGGCTTTTCGCGGATGATGCTGTAGTATACAGAGAAGTTGCAGCATTAGAAAATTGTAGCGAAATGCAGGAAGATCTGCAGCGGATAGGAACTTGGTGCAGGGAGTGGCAACTGACCCTTAACATAGACAAATGTAATGAATTGCGAATACATAGAAAGAAGGATCCTTTATTGTATGATTATATGATAGCGGAACAAACACTGGTAGCAGTTACTTCTGTAAAATATCTGGGAATATGCGTGCGGAACGATTTGAAGTGGAATGATCATATAAAATTAATTGTTGGTAAGGCGGGTACCAGGTTGAGATTCATTGGGAGAGTCCTTAGAAAATGTAGTCCATCAACAAAGGAGGTGGCTTACGAAACACTCGTTCGACCTATACTTGAGTATTGCTCATCAGTGTGGGATCCGTACCAGATCGGGTTGACGGAGGATATAGAGAAGATCCAAAGAAGAGCGGCGCGTTTCGTCACAGAGTTATTTGGTAACCGTGATAGCGTTACGGAGATGTTTTTACCAAACTCAAGTGGCTGACTCTGCAAGAGAGGCGCTCTGCATCGCGGTGTAGCTTGCTCGCCAGGTTTCGAGAGGGTGCGTTTCTGGATGAGGTATCGAATATATTGCTTCCCCCTACTTATACCTCCCGAGGAGATCACGAATGTAAAATTAGAGAGATTCGAGCGCGCACGGAGGCTTTCAGACAGTCGTTCTTCCCGCGAACCATACGCGACTGGAACAGAAAAGGTAGGTAATGACAGTGGCACGTAAAGTGCCCTCCACCACACACCGTTGGGTGGCTTGCGGAGTATAAATGTAGATGCAGATTTAGAATTATGTTCATCATATGATTGCTCTCCAAATTGAAATTTATGTCAAATTCTATTCAACGTAAGGAATACACTGGCAAAAAGAAGGGCGTGTATGGTTTGACGTATGATAAGACGGCAAGGAATAACATTCTTGATACTGGGAGGAACAACAGAGGATAAAAATTGCACGGGAAGACAAACGCTGGGACATACCCAGGAAAATTTCCAACACATAATTGAGGAAGTTGGGATGCAAGTGTTACTCTCAGATAAAGAGGCTGGCACAGGGGGCTAATTCATGACAGGCCAGGCTGCATCAAACCAAATGAGAAGACCGATAGCAAAGACAAGCACTACGAAAGAAATAATTTCTGCAAGAAATATATTTTAGCGCTTCACATTTCTGAAATATAGTACCTAAATTTCTTAAAGGATTTGAAGAAAGTTTTGTATGAGTTGGAATAGAGATTTGGTTCTGCAAGTGTCATCTGTCTTCTGTATGATTCGATGCAGCCCGCAACGAATTTCTCTCCTGTGTCAATCTCAGAGTAGCACTTGCAACCTACGTCCTCAGTTATCTGCTGGATGTATTCCAATCTCTGTCTTTCTCTAGAGTTTTTGCCCTCTATAGCTCCCTCTAGTACCATGGAAGTCAGACTCTGACGTCTTAACAAGTGCCCTATCATTCTGTCCCTTCTCCTTGTCAGTGTTTCCCATATATTCCTTTTCTCTCCGATTCTGCGGAGAACCTCCTCATTATTTACCTTATCAGTCCACCGAATTTTCAACATTCGTCTGTAGCACCACATTTCAATGCTTCGATTCTCTTCTCTGTTACTGTTTTCACACAGTCCATTTTTCACTACCAAACGATTCGCAACACTTTTTTCCTCAAATTAAGGCTTATGTTTGATACCAGCAACCTTCTCTTGGCCAGTGTGCTTTTGATGTGCTCCTCGCTCCATCTGTCATTGGTTACTTTGCTGCCTAGATAGCTGAATTCCTTAACTTCATCTACTTCGTGATCATCAATCCTGATGTTACGTTTCTCGCCTCATTTCTGCTACATCTCATTACGTTCGTCTTTCATCGATTTACTCTCATTTCATATTCTTTGCTCACTAGACTGTCCATTGCATTCAGCCGGCCGAAGTGGCCGTGCGGTTAAAGGCGCTGCAGTCTGGAACCGCAAGACCGCTACGGTCGCAGGTTCGAATCCTGCCTTGGGCATGGATGTTTGTGATGTCCTTAGGTTAGTTAGGTCTAACTAGTTCTAAGTTCTAGGGGACTAATGACCTCAGCAGTTGAGTCCCATAGTGCTCAGAGCCATTTTTGTCCATTGCATTCAGTAAATCATATAATTCTTCCTCACTTTCACTCAGGATAGCAATGTCATCAGTGAATCGAATCATTGATAACCTTTCATCTTTAATTTTAATTCCACTCCAGAACCTTTCTTTTATTTCCATCATTGCTTTTTGGATGTGCAGATTGAACAGTAGGGGCGGAAGACTGCAGCTCTGTCTTACATCTTTTTTAATCCGAGCATTTCGTTCTTGGTCGTCCACTATTACTATTCCCTCTTGGTTGTTGTACATACTGTATATCACTCGTCTCTCCCTATATAGCTTTCCCCCATTTTTCTCAGAATTTCGAATATCTTGCACCATTTTACATCTTCGAATAGATGTGTCGACAAATCCTATGAATGTGTCTTGATTTTTCTTTAGTCTTGCTTCCAGTATCAACCGCAACGCCAGAATTGCCTCTCTGGTACATTTATCTTTCCTAAAGCCAAACTGATCGTCATCTAACACATCCTTAATTTTCTTTTTCATTCTTCTGTATATTATCCTAGTCAGAAACTTGGACGCATTAGTTGTTAAGCAGATTGTGTGACAATTCTCGCACATGTCAGCTCTTGCAGTCTTCAGAAATGTCTGGTTGATATTTTTCAGTCGGTGTATTGCCAGACTCATACATTCTACACAGCAACACGAACAGTCGTTTTGTTGCCATTTTCCCTAATAATGATTTTAATTTACGCATTGATAATTCACTAAGATCCACTCCCAAGAACCGTTGCTGCAGTTTTCAAGAGACAGAGGTAAGCCAGATTCGGATCGAATCCTCACGGTGAATTATCGATACTAAGTCGGGACCACTGGCCACCCTGAGTGTGGTTTTCCAATCACTTTTAGGCAAAAGTCCATAAACTCCGCCTCAGAAAATGCGTCAACAAATAGTTAAAATACAATAACGCAAAAAATAAAGTTTAGCCTATTCACAGACAGCTGGAGATCACGACTTCATCTCTTAGATTTACTTACGACCGAGGTGTGTAACTCAAAGATCAAATACAACAAATTTGTCAAATCATAAAAACAGTGGTCCCCGCTAGACGGAATATACGCTAGAAAAGAGTTATATTTACCAAGATTTATATGTAGTGACAATAAAGCCACTGTCTAGATTGATCGGGCCATCGCCCATTTCTATCGCAATAGCCTCCGTTAAAAAACAGTCCCAAAACGACGAGGTGTGTATTGCCACCTCCATCTGTTCATTTTACATTGAGTCCTATTCAGTGTTCCAAAACCTTAGATTAAGGGAGGATGTTAAGAGTGAGAGTAGAGGGAGTGGTTACAGTTCAGTAAAGCGTTTGACCTAGGGCCCAACATCGGCCCACGACGAATTCCGCGTCCGGCGAAGGCGGCAGAAGCACTGAGGCACCGAAGTTCGCGCCTGGCATTTGGTGATCGCGTCGCCCCTGCCACCCCCCCCCCTGCCCCTCCCCCCTAAATCATTACTCTCGATGCGGCGTGCGGCCGTACAGCGGGGGAAGGACAGGTGATATAGGAAAGACCCTCCTTCTACAGGTGTTACCTGAGGATGACAGCAATTTACGCAGTCGAAATATCGTGTTTCGAAAACTACTGTACCCAGCTGAGCACTTGAAAGCAATACAAACAATTGATTCGCCAGGAAAAATCTAAGATTACACATATATGTATACATTTTAATATCACTGAAACAGTTTGGCTGTTTGCGTTTCTCGATTTGTTTTACCCTGAGACGCACTTATTAAGCTGTATTCTAAATTCTCTTCTGATCAATAGTTCACAACATCAACTACATTATTACAAGCCACACCCAACGACGTATTTCTTCCAGCGGTACCCGCGTTACCTAAGAGGGATCACTGATTACTGGAGTTCTGCGCACCTCCTACTTCTGTCAACATGATCGTGAAGAGTGTCATACGAAGGTAATTACAATGTATTATTGACGCTCCGTCACATAAAATACAACAGAGATGATAAAATGAAAATATCCGTGAGTGATCCATCTCATCCACAGGTGTATGGGTTTAGTCCAAAGTAGTGTTATCCGGTTATTATAAATCTTGATTGACCATTGGCTTGTATAATGAGCTGTTGGCTTTATTCAAGCGTTACGCTGTCTTTCTGTCAGCACCATGTGACCATCGTGAACAGGAAAAACACTGAATTCTTAGTTACTTTTATTAGTATCGTAATAGATTTCACCACACCCAACATATTCATCTTCATCCCATTCATCAAAATTATTTTTTCGTAATCCTCTACAACGTCGGCATCTGATGAACACGATGAGCAGAATTTTTGTTTTTTAGCTTCTTCACACTATTTTTCTCTCCCAGGAGAGTTTAGCCCCTTGGATACAGTTTCTGTCTTTCTCTTAAGATTCACAGTTTTATCAACAGGAGAAACAGGTGATATTTCTTCCAAAGTTTTTGTCTGTGTTGGATTAGGAGCACTCAGTTTTGAGGTGGTAGTCTTGGAAGTATTAGGTTTAGTAGCACTGGAGTCCGAAGTTGTCAGTGATGTAATTTGACTTGTACAGCTAGCTTTCATCTTTTGAAATGCTTGGGAACAGCAAGTCTTTCGATTGATTGGCCTGTGAGTGAGATTATGCTCCTCCGTTTGTTGGCTTACCAGATTAACATGGTGTTAGTCATCTCCAGTGCGATTACTCCACATGCCTTGAAGCGAAATTTAATTGTGCTCCATCACTCTCACAATAAAACATGTGGTCCATCTCCCAGATTTACTGGGAGAGATCGACCACCTCTACTTCTACCTGTAAGTGCCGAAATTGGTGGCTGTTTTAGGCTACTTTCATGCCTACACATTTGTCAAGCTCGCTTTAGAACTGCATCAATACTGCGCGACCAAAATTATGTAACTACACGATAAAAGTTTGGCTTACCATAACAGATAATGTGATTTTTCTACAGAACTAACATGAAAATGACAGCAACACCTTTGCACCAAGTTTGTTGTGCGCAGCTCGTGGTCGTGCGGTAGCGTTCTCGCTTTCCACGCCCGGGTTCCCGGGTTCGATTCCCGGCGGGGTCAGGGATTTTCTCTGCCTCGTGATGACTGGGTGTTGTGTGATGTCCTTAGGTTAGTTAGGTTTAAGTAGTTCTAAGTTCTAGGGGACTGATGACCATAGATGTTAAGTCCCATAGTGCTCAGAGCTATTTGAACCATTTGAACCAAGTTTGTTCACAAAAGAGGTTCCCCGCAAGTAGCTAGGACTGCTGTTGAAATACGCTACTGGTCCGTCCGACCTAGTGGTCCAACTCTCCCGGACTTCCTCTGAGTGGTGTAACTCGTACCGGCTATCTGAAGACCGTGAACTGAGCCTTCCGATACCGGATGCCAGCCTCGTCCCGTGACATAATGGTGTGGTGTGTGATGTCATACATGCGCAAACACGAACAGAACAGGACACTGACAATATATATGACGGTAGTATCTGTTCCCGAAAGAACAATTACCGTTGAAGAGCATGCAGCTTTGCTGGAATTAAATGATAATTAAAAGGACATCCTAGCTGCAAACAGGCGTTGATATACATCATTGGGGGCATGTTTAAAATGTGTGCCCCGACCGGAATTCGAACCCGGGATCTCCTGCTTACAAGGCAGAAGCTGCATCCATCTGAGCCACCGAGGGCACAGAGGATAGTGCGCCTGCAGGAACTTATCCCTTGCACGCTCCCCACGAGACCGCGGACATTCTCAACATGTCCACACCACTACATTCGTGGTGCGCCTAATAGATGTTTGCCATCATACTCATTACTCGTGGCAGATTACTCTACCAAGTCCCGTACGAGTTCGGGCATAGCGTGTGCGTTCCCACAAGAAGGTCAATGGCCGGGAAGCGATATTTTAACTATATATGACGGTAGTATCTCTTCCCGAAAGAACAGTTACCGTTGATGACCTTGCAGCTTTGCTAGAATGAAACGATAATTAAATGGACACTCTAGCTGCAAACAGGCGTTGATATACGTCATACCTGCCATGTAAGCAGGAGATCCCGGGTTCGAGTCCCGGTCGGGGCACACATTTTCAACATGTCCCCAATGAAGTATATCAACGCCCGTTTGTAGCTAGGGTGTCCATTTAATTATCATTTCACTGACAATATTTCTTTTGCGTGTCTATCAGTTGATGGAATGAAGATTTTGGTGACAGACTGGTATGTAGCGTAGCCTGAGGTATACTCTAGGTTGGGACGTGACAGTGCGGCTAGAGAGTTGAGCGAACTCAACGAAATGAAAACAGAATTTTAGTTGTGCTAAGGAACTCATCTGTAGATTAACCCGAGGCTTAGGTTAACCCTAGGACGCCTAAGCGGGGGGGGGGGGGGGGGGTTTCGTTGAACCCACAATTTTTTTGCGTCCCCTGCTTTTGCCCAAGTAACTTTCATACTACATATTCCCTTTGAGTTATTGTTTGTTGGCTATTTTATGAAATGTTAGTGTCAATATATTTTATAGAAAATTCCTGCTTTGAAAGAAAAAATAAACTTATTATGGGTCCAACAAACAACACCCCCCCCCCTTCCCCTTTAGTCTTCCATGCTATAGAAAATTTCCCTTAGTAGGATTTCGTATTTCTCATCTCTAAAACAATGCAAGTTAGTTTCTTGTTCGTTGGTATTCTTGATATTCACAACAATCGGTTTACTTTCAGAGGAAGTAATTGTTGATGTCAGTCAGTTGTTATTTATCTTGTAAACTTGCAGTGAGTTAGTGCAGTTACCAACACGTAGGCGTCCAGTAACTTTGGTGTTCTACACAGCAAAAACGAAACCAAGTAAAAACTTACTGATATTGTTAACAATGCACCACAATAAAGGCACTGTTGGAGGAGAGAAGAATAAAACCGAGATAAATGCATATTATAATTCCACTAAAAGTGGAATTGATGCCATTGATCAAATGGCGCGTATGTACACTTGCAAGAGGGGAACAAAGAGATGGCCTCTATCTGTATTTTACTCTCTCATCGACATTTGTGCTATCAATGCAACCACCATACTCATCCAGTAATATCCAAGATGGAATGAAAAGAAACACAACAAACGGAAACTTTGTCTTCTGCAAGCTGGTATGGAACTAGTGAAATTGCAGGTAGAAGAAAGAAGTGCCAATGCAAGGGGTTATCTAACCAAATTGTTCAATCAATGGAGACTATTCTACGAAAGAAAGTCAAAGAAGTGACAACAGAAGCACGTCAGTCTCCTGCAGGGAAACGTCGGTGCCATATTTGTGTAAGAAAAGCTAAAACAAAGAAGCAGAAGTTCTAAGTAAACCAAAACAGTATTCAAATTATCCACGGGTGTACTGCCGGTCTACAGTGTCCAACGTGCACAATATTTCGGCGATCAAACATGTCGCCATCATCAGGTGAACTGACGGACTGAGCTCCAGTGAACGTGCCGGCACGGAGATCCGTACGCTATGGCTGCCCAGGAGGAGTTGGGTTCGGTCGCGGCGGCGGCCGATTTAAATACCCTCCGCCCGCGGCGCTCTCCCCCCGCCGTCCACGCCCCGCGCCGCGGTCGCGCAGTGGAACAGATTGCGACGGCGTCTGAGATGACGTCGGTGTGATGGCTCTGTCCGCCGTGGTCGCCACAACTATACGTTTGCTCGATTTACTCTTGATTAACCCAGTTACTGGTTCCCAAGCCTTGCTAAGATTATAGCCACAGTCACGGTTTATGAGGTCGTCATTGGTGCGAATTTGGATGGCCTCTCTAACAACGCTGTCCCAGTATCTCGACGTCTGTACCAGAACCTCGTGCGTTCATACTCCAAAGCGTGATTTTCCGACAAACAGACGTCGAGATACTGGGACAGCGTTGTTAAGAGAGGCCATCCAAATTCGCACCAATGATGACCTCATAAACCGTGACTGTGGCTATAATCTTAGCAAGGCTTGGGAACCAGCGATTGGGTTAATCAAGAGTAAATCGAGCAAACGTATAGTTGTGGCGACCACGGCGGACAGAGCCATCACACCGACGTCATCTCAGACGCCGTCGCAATCTGTTCCACCACGTGACCGTGGCGTGGGGCGCGGACGGCGGGGGGAGCGCGCCGCGGGCGGAGGGTATTTAAATCGGCCGCCGCCGCGACCGAATCCAGCTCCCCCTGGGCAGCCATAGCGTACGGATCTCCGTGCCGGAACGTTCACAGGAGCTCAGTCCGTCAGTTCACCTGATGATGGCGACATATTTGATCGCCGAAATATTGTGCCCGTTGGACACTGTAGACCGGCAGTACATCCGTGGATATTTTAATTATCAAATACGCCGGGCGAAACTCAAGAATCACATCAAAACAGTATTGTGGACAGGGTCATAAACATGTGTGTAACACATACGGAAAAAATTGTGAAGTGTGTCTCTTGCCTGGAAGTTGAGGCCTCAGACTAGTCTATTGCATAGGAACACATCTGTATTTTATATTGTAATACGTCAATTTTTTATTCACTCAATCCAATATTTATAACAATTAACAACATTTATAAACCGATGCCTTAGTTAAAATACATAAACCATTTGGAAAGTTGTAATTTTTCGTTAGTAAACTTATTTAATACCTGTGGGCTCGCGGAACACCCCCCCCCCCCCCTTTAGGCATCCAAGTTAGAAAAAAAGACTTGGGCGTCCTAGGGCTAAGATGAAAAGTGGCGGTTTGTCGGTGGGTTGTCGAAGCGGTATCGGAAGTTTTGATCTGGCAGCTTTTAAGTTTAGTTTGCAAGGGAACGCAGTGAGCGGCGCAGGACGTTCGGAGTGAGGGCTACGATGAGATCGCGCGTGTTCGCGGCTGACAGAACACGGCTGCCTGTCCGGTTCACGGAAAGCCGCGCGACGTGCGGACACGCGCCGCCCGGCGTTCGCACCTCCGGCGTGAGCGAGCTCATTGCGTATGAGCCGCGCCTCGGCCGCGCCGGCCGCCGGCATGGCAATGAGCCGGCCAGCCTCCAGACGCTATCTGGGACAGCGGCCAGCGAACACAGCCCGATGTGGGCGGACGCCGCAACCGTTCGGAGAAACACCCGCTCCCCGCACCGTCCACGGCCGCCGACCGCTCTCCAGCCAGCGACGGTTTACACTCCGCTCCGTGTGGGGTCCCCCCGCCGAGACTAATGGTAGCATAACGTCGAACACAAAAGCGGCATTGTCCTGCTCTTCTTGTCTTATGACACGGCGGGCGCTAGTTACGTCGTGAAAGTAAGCGCCTCCATTTAGAGCCTCACAGCGAGTAACTTGATAGAGCTGCCCGTATAATGAAGGTAAAAAAAAAGAACACATAAGCAGATGGGAAGAGCACGTTAGCAGGATCGAAGATGACAGTCTACCAAAGCTACTATACAAATAAAAATCAACAAGGAGACCTAAACCAGATGGGAGACTTGGATTAATCTCTGCATGTAGGCGTAACAGTCAAAGCCTAATACACGCAGAAGGTATGTAAAACATTCTCGGTATTCTTGCCGCGTCAGTTTTGGATAAAATCTCGAACCTTCGACGATTACCTCCATCGTCATTGTCAGGAGCAACTAACTGTCTTTACTGCTTTTTTTTCCTTTATTGAATTTCGATTCCCCCCTAAGGGGGCGTGCTGGCAGCAGCTTAGTACGCTACTCTGCAGCATACAGACTTTTTAAAACGTAAGAAGAAGATCAGAAACAATAAAAGCAGGCGATAAAACTGACTTAAATTGTAAAACGGCGGAAAATTGTGGAAAGTTAAAAATAAAACAATTGCAGAGCACAGCCTCACGAACAAACATAAAATATTGTTCGATGAAACAAAAACTCTGTCCCATGCCTCCACGTACTGGGATTCTGTTATTAAGGAGGCTGTTGAAATAAGAATGAGCCAAAAGAACTTTAACCGCGATAGCGGATATCATCTGAGGTGTGCATGGAAACGAGCGCTTGATGCAGAGAAGCAGCAGAGACGTTTCTTCCAAGGTTTACGTTCCAACGGAAGTGGTGGCGCCACCGGCCCACCACAGTGACACCGCCTGCGACAGCAATACGTAATCGCCGACCAATCAGAAGGCGTCCACGGGCTATAAAAAGGCTACCACAGCAGCAGTAAAGACAGTCAGTTGCTGCTGCCGATGAAGATGGAGGTAATCGTCGAAACCTCGAGATTTTATCGAGAACTGGCGCGTCAAGAATACCGAGAATGTTTTACATGTAAGTGCCGTCGCGGAAAACTTCGTTCCCACACGCAGAAGGTAGTGGTGATGATTATTTGATTCTTAGTTCGTCTAATTGTTACGTGTAACAGTACTGTGAAATATCGCAAAAGTTGGCCACTTACAAACCCCCTCGCACAGCCTAAGAGAAGGACACAAGAAATACAGTGCGCGAAATGAAAGCAAGGATCATGTATCTGTAGGTACAGTTGCCCTTCCGTTCGGCCACAGGCAGGCCGATAGGTCATTTCACCCGTCAGCCAAAGACGTCACTTGGATGAGGTAAGGATGGGTTTGCGACTAGCAGACCGCTCTCCCAAGCATTGTCGAATCAGCAGACCGCGATCTGTTATTACTCGGACAAGTAGCTCCTCAGCTGCGATGACGAGGCCGAGTGCACCCCGTCGCCGGCCACAAAAAAAAAAATGGTTCAAATGGCTCTGAGCACTATGGGACTTAAAAGCTGAGATCATCAGTCCCCTAGAACTTAGAACTACTTAAACCTAACTAACCTAAGGACATCACACACATCCATGTCCGAGGCAGGATTCGAACCTGCGACCGTAGCGGTCGCGTGGTTCCAGACTGAAGCGCCTAGAACCGCTCGGCCACCCGGGCCGGCTCGCCGGCCCCCCACGAAGGACAAATCCCTCACAGTACCGGAAATCGAACCTCAGCAAGGCAGGCAGTTGCAATGATCTCTCAGCTACGAAGGTGGCCCTATTTGTAGATAGTTGTGCTGTTTATTTATAAGACTTTTAAAGCAGGTAAATTTACAACAGAAAAGTTTCCTGCAGAAAGTCATTTTAAAAAAAAAAAAAAACACACTCAGAAAATGAGATGTTTAGTGAAATATGCTTGCATAGACAGACACTCAGGACAAAAATGTGCAGTTCCAGGAAGACACACAGGCGATAACGCGATACCAAAAAAATTGTATGTACTTCGACGCGTGAAAACACGAAATTGAACTAAAACCGGAGAATGTAGTCAGTAATTTTTGAGAGAGAGAAATGCCGCTACTCTTCTTAAGTTTACGGGCTACTCAAAAAAAAAGCCTTCGATAATTTAGTCCGGGATTTCTTATCTGCACGAAATTTCCTGATACCAAAAAGGTTTTGGTGGACATGAATCGGTGCAGTCCATCGGACGCGAAGTTCTGACTCATCCGTGGTACAGTCCACTTGTAATACCGAGAAACTTACCCATATTTCCAAACCATAGTTTGCTGCCATATTATTTGATTAGTAGTCAAGGTGACAGCTGCACAATCTGAGAGGAATGTGTCATTGGCGTAAATATACACTCAGGTGACTCAACTAATGGGACACCTCCTGATATCATCACGAACCTCCTTTTGTCCTGCACGGGCTCAAGTCGTAGAAAGTCCCATGTAGAACTATTGAACCACGCTACCTCTATAGCCCTCCATAATTATGGAAGTGTTGCTGGCGCAAGATTTTGTACACGAACTAACCTCTCCATTATCTCCCATAAATGGTCGATGGGTGGCCAAATCATTCGCTCGAATTGTCCAGAATGTTCTTCAAACCAATTGCTAATAATTTCGGCCTGGTGATATCGCGCATTGTCGTCCATAAAAAATCCTTCGTTGTTTGCGAACATGAAGTCCATGAATGGCCGCAAATGGTGTCCAAGTAGACGAACACAAGCGTTTCCAGTCGATGATGGGTTCAGTTGGACAAGAGGATCCAGTCCATTCGACGTCAACACAGCCCACACCGTTATAGAGCCACCACAATTTTGCACAGTGACTTGTTGATAACCTGAGTCCATGACTTCGTGGAGTTGCGCCACGCTCGTATTTTACCATCAGCTCTTACCAACTGATATCTAGACTCATTAAGACCACGCCACAGTTTTCCAGTTGTCTAGCGTCCTACCGATATGGCGACGAGCCCAAGAAACATGCTGCAGGCTATCTCGTGCTGTCAGCAAAGGCCCTTGAGGCGGTCGTCTGCTGCCGTAGCCCATTAACGCCAAGTTTCTCCGCACTGTCGAAACGCATATGTTCGTCGTACGTCCCACATTGATTTCTGCGGTTACTTTACGCAGTGTTGCTTGTCTGTTAGCACTGACATCTATACGCAGACGCCGCTATTCTCGGTCGTTATGTAAAGACTGTCGGCCGCTGCGTAGTCCGTGGTGAGAGGTAATGCTTGAAATCTTATTTTCTCAGAATGTTGAATTACCTGACGATTTACGAAATGGAATGTCCCACACGTCTAATTACAACTACTATTCCGCGTAAAGTCTAGTAGCTCCCGTCGTGCTAACATAACCACTTAGAAAACCTTTTCCTCGTGAATTACCTGAGTACAAATGACAGCTCCGTCAATGCACTGCCGTTTTATACCTTGTGTACGCGATAAAATGGTTCAAATGGCTCTAAGTACTATGGGACTTAACATCTGAGGTCATCAGTCCCCTAGAACTTAGAACTAGTTAAACCTAACTAACCTAAGGACATCACACACATCCATGCCCGAGGCAGGATTCGAACCTGCGACCGTAGCAGCCACGTGGTTCCGGTCTGAAGCGCCTAGAACCGCTCGGCCACCACGGCCGGCGTGTGTACGCGATAGTACCGCCATCTGTGTACGTGCATATCGGTATCCCATGATTTTTGTCACGTCAGAGTACACATTAAATTTCAGGAGCACGACAGATAGACCTAAACAAATCACATTTAGAACATGTTTTAATAAATAAAGTCAGCTCACATTTTCAGTATGACTTCCTCTGCACTGTTGTACATTTTCTTGATTAACTTTAGTGTCGCAACTAACTTTGAAATTTCTGAAACAAGGCTGTACTATAACAGGGGAGAATATTTTCTGTGTGAAATCTAGCTGCATAAATGAAATCGTAGACAGCGCAGCGCACGCGTTCTGGGAGCGAAGACTGTCTCGTGTGGACGGCTGAAACAACTGGCTCGAAATTTATAATGGTCCGCCCACAACGAGGACAACTAGCATTTAATCTCCAAGGCGAACAACAAGTGTCATTAAGCGGCATTCTCGTGGACTAACCGAGTTGTAGAGAGCGGCGGCGTTATTACGAATGAAAATAACAGTGGCAGAAGGCTGCCCCGCACGCAATGCGGCAGTTAGCTGCGCAAATGAACTCGGCAAACTGCTGCCGGCGCAGGAACAATCGAGCAATTAAGCGGTGAGCAACGGCGGGCGTTTAGGCGAGATGCCGCGGCCGATTTAGCGGTCGTCTCCGCGACGCACGGGCAGCGAGCCCGCAGTGTAACTGGATCAGTGGCGAGACACGCCAGCCACCGGCTCCGCCAACCGCCGTATTTGCACAAGCGGAGCTTGAGATTCCGTTTTCAGCAGCGCCGTACGCAGAGTGGAACGTATACGTAATTTTCTGAAGGAAGACGGTTGACGAGGGTGACGACGGTGGGAGTGAAGGAACAGTAGAGCAATAGGAATGAGGGGAAAGAAAAGGTTTTGGAAGACAGAATGGTAGCCATGGAGACGGCAAGAGCTGACGTGTGAAACAGGAAGAAAAGCAGAAGAGATGAACGGGAGGAGAAGAGAGAGGGGTAGGAAGATGAGGCGAAGAAGGGAAGATGCCGGATAGAAAGTTTTGACTAGCAGCAGAATGAAGTGAAAGTCGAAGCTGCACAGTGTGAGTTTGAGGAAATGGCGTAGGATAGGCGGGTCGGACGGAGTTGATGAAAAAATAATGGTATAATACCAGGAAAAGGAGGAGAGGGATGAGGAAACTGGCCATGGAGGGGAGGCCATAGATGAATAGTAGAAGTGTGACAAGAACAAGGAGAAATTTTTGGAATAGAAAGAGGAATATAGGAGGACAGAAGGAGCGGAAAGAGGACAGCATATCGAGGGTTGGGTTCTGGGGGTGGGCAGGTTATAGTTTCTTACTTCGTTCTCTCCCTCCCACCGATCCCATCCCCACCCCCCTCCTAATTTAATTTGCTACCACCGTTGCTAGCAGCGTAAAAAGCCTGGAATTTCAACAATGATAACAATAAAATATAGAAATCGTTTGATTACAATAATAACTGTGTCAAGGAGAAAATCTAAGAATTTGAAACGAAAGACTGAAAACACCCAAAATATCGACGCTCGTGCTAGATAGAAAGAAAATAGGTGTTATAACAAACTGCTTAGCATTTGCGGATGATTTTGTCATTATCTCTGACAGAAGCAGCAGTGCAAGTCAGTATTTTGGAAAAGACTTCCAGCGTCTCGGCAGGGAAAACGAAATGTATGACAAATGCAAGAAATGATGAAATATATTTAATAGGAGGTATTGGCAGATAGATAAGGTAAAAATTCAAGCACTTGGGGGAGACTCGTCAAGAAAATGGTTCCGAAAAATCTGCTTTAGAGAAAAGGATAATCAAGATGGAAAAATCGTTTGGCTTAGCTCAGAATAATTGGGACAAATGGTACTTAAAGGTTAGGTAAACAAAGGATGGACAGTATGGAGAGAAGAAGGGAGTAGATGGAAGGTAAAGTTGACATGGAGGACAGGAAAATTAATGTTGGGGTACCCTACCAATTTCAAGGAGTTGTAATGCAGTAATAGATGTCTAGCTAGCAGAAACGCGCTGTGCTCTATACAGTTTGTGGTGTCTGATATTTCTGTCATAGAATCACAGTCATACAGCAAGAGATAAAAGGAGCAGGAGAGTGGGTACTGATAAAGGAGGAGGTGGTTGGAAAACTACTAAAGGAAAAATACATTTTAACGCTCGTTACTCTACTAAATTAATATTGTAGCAATGCCTGGTACCATAAACTCCGTTGTAAAATTTAAGAAAATTCGAAATGGCTATTACGAAGAAAGCTGCAATGAGAGATTACCCCAGTATTGATGTAAGGCTTGATTATCCCACATTTCAAGTACTCAGTGCCACCAGCAGTGTGCAGGCAATGACGAATAATGCTACCCTGTAAGCACAAAGCGTTTTCCGCGTAAATATCTTTGCTAGCGACAAGCAAATGTAATTTAAAGGAAACTGATAAATGTGTTTCATTCCCAACCTTGAAACACGCCGTATCATTCGAACAGCAGTCTGTCTGCTCATCACGGAATAAAATGGTGCAGATCAAGCATCCCCGAATCCGCCAATTTTTGCCTCAAGTGCCTCCTTCTCCTCCTCCCTTTTGTTTCCGGTTTTATGGCAAATTATTTTGGACTTCCTGTTCTCAACTTCCTTTCCCTGGTTCCATTCGTATATATTCTTTTTTTTTACAATGACATCTTGAGATTTTTGGTAGCAGTTTTGTCGTTTTTCTAGTGCACGTCCAGTTAAAGTTTTAAACCGCGACAACGCCGGTATTTCACATTCTTTATTGGAAGCAATACTTATAGCAATGAAAAGTGGTTCCCATTATTGTGTTAATATAGTTACATAGTACTTTTGACTACGAGAATGGGTTGCCATTATGCTGTGAATTTGGTTCCAGTCACTTCATATATAGGTGTATTTGCCTTGAACACAAAAACGTGATAACTGCGCAATCTGTAGTCCACATCGCCCGTTTGTTTGAAACTGTGAAGACAAAGGTCTGTTACTATGAGTCCGTCGTGCACTAGACACCCACTGACACTAACGATTCCATAGGTTTACAATTTATTAGATTGCAATAAGCATTGTCTTCTCCCATACACGCGGTTTCATATTGACACATATCGTCTTTGCTAGGTCCAGTGAACGCTGTTGCTATCAGGTTGAAGCGAGCTGACCTCCGTAGATCGTGTGATGCGGTTGAACAGCGAAACGGTCGAATTACATCGTCTCAGATTACGTCGCTCTCCATTACTGCTCGAGGAAGTCAAGCACCTAGGTTAACGTACCAAGGGTTTACATCTACGTCCGGTATTCACTGGCAGAATTACGTTACTCAGAATGTTCAAACATTTTGTTTTCTTATTAAGTATTAGGGAAATTGAGCAATCATTAGTCCAGAATATAACCTTTACGTAAGGAGAGAATTTACGTGTCATTATAGCAAAATTTATACGGATGAGCAACTTATAATCTATAGAAACTACAAACCATTAAAGAGCATGTTTCAGACGGAGAGAAGTAAAGGAGAAGGGAACCGTAGAAAGAATTAGAAAAATGCTTACAGTAATGTCGTGAACCATGCAGTGGGATTGAAGACTTATACATTCTTCCAATGGAGATTAACAAGATGTCCAAAACGACGAAGATCTAAACCGCAACGTAACACAAAATCTGAAATCTTTCATCAGTGAAAAAATTTATTAGCATAAATTCAAATCAGTTTCCAAAAACAGTACCCTTGAAATACAGCACGGATAGAGATGGTGAGGTTAATAAACATTAAAACCGTAGGGCCATCCAAGTTTAAGTTTTCCACGTTTACCTTAAATTCACTTCTTGCGAGTCTCAGGAGAGTGCCTTTAAAAAGCTATGGCTGTTCTAAGCGTGAGTTCGCCTCCAGTACCCACAAAATCGACGAGGCGTTAAACTCTTAGTGTTCTTCCTTACTGCAAGAAAACTTTTGGCATACAGGACGTCTATGTTTGCAGTTCTCTCGCCGTTCTTGTGCCTTTAGATATAACATAACCATGCGATTTGCCACCACCTTCCCCACTGGAACTACATTAGATATTAGGTTGGCGCATGAGTTACAATCATTTTTGTTTTGGATATATGCATTCCGGTTGCTGTGAGTTTATGTATCGACTTTACTTCTTTTTTTTAGTTCATTGTTGCTATTTGAGTTTACATATTGTCATTTTGTCATCTGGGGATAGTAAGTGGAGCTGTGAACGGTATAAAATGGAGTGCCAATTGGAGAAATCGTAACACCTCTTCAAATGGTTCAAATGGCTCTGAGCATTATGGGACTTAACATCTATGGTCATCAGTCCCCTAGAACTTAGAACTACTTAAACCTAACTAACCTAAGGACATCACACAACACCCAGCCATCACGAGGCAGAGAAAATCCCTGAACCCGCCGGGAATCGAACCCGGGAACCCGGGCGTGGGAAGCGAGAACGCTACCGCACGACCACGAGATGCGGGCAACACCTCTTCTGTTTGAGTTCAATAGAGGGGTGACAGCAGCGAAGGCAGCCAGAAACATTTGCGCCGTGTATGGGGATAATGTCATGGGGCAGAGAATGGCAAGAAAAATGATTTTCTCGTTTTAAGGAGGATCCACATCGATCCAGGTCAGTATACTCGAGATCTCACAAGTGTGTTCATTCCACCATCATGGGACTTTAGCGTCCAATGGAGAAGGTTCAAAAATCGGGTTTATGGGTACCGCATGGTGTAAGCGAAAATCACAAAAATCAGCGAGTGGCTATTATGTGCTTTTCTGATTGCTTGTAAATGTAAACGACGCCAACTATTCCTATCTTGTATCGGTACTGGTGATGGTGACGAGAAATTGTGTTCTTACGTTCGCATAAGGAAAAGAAAGGAATGTTTGAGCCCAAAACAAAGCAGCAACTCCCGTTACAAACAACTGCGCGCATCCACGAAGATAATATTATCCATCTGGTGGAACAGTGATGTTTGTGGTGTACTACCAATTGCTTCCCCGAGGTGTAACCACCTCTGCAGACATTTGTCAATAACTGAGACGTCTTACAGAAGCAATCCAAGAACAACGACGCGGAAGACTGCGTGAAGTGATGCTACTCCACGATAAAGCCTGCCCGCATTCTGCTACACTGACAAAAACCAGTCGGAAGTCATTCCGCGTCCATCTTATTCATCTGATGTTCCGCTCTCAGATTTGCAACTTTTCCGCTCTTTATCAAACAACATTCAAGTAACTTCCTTTCCGGATGAAAATGCGCTCCGCACGTGATTTCTATAGTCGCGGAATCGAAAAGTTACCCCATACCCCTCCGTTGGTAGATTGTTGTAAATGATAAAGATGAATATGTTATTGATAACTCATGTCTCTGTTATGTGTATCTGTTGTGTGTATTAAACTTATGGAAAAACGATACAAACTTATGCAAAATGGCTCTGAGCACTATGGGACTTAACATCTATGGTCATCAGTCCCCTAGAACTTAGAACTACTTAAACCTAACTAACCTAAGGACATCACACAACACCCAGTCATCACGAGGCAGAGAAAAACTTATGCACCAACCCAATATCTTTTACGTGCTCTGTACTTGAGATGGGCAAAGTCGTTCATTCTTGGGAACTAGTTCACTGATGATCGTTCTTTTTTGGGAACCGTTCATTTTTACTCGTTCACCGTTCATTATGCTTGGTATATGGTTCTTATGAAAAATTGAAAACTAATAGCGTAGTTGACTGCTGGAGATGGAATGCGCCAAGAAGGGGCACTTGCCTCCCCCCTGGAATACAGAGTTTTTATTCGTAACAGAATTCTCACACACTTGTAATTTTCTTGATTCTACAAAACATCTCGTTTAGCCAACTGTAGCGTTATATGGCTGATCGCAGTGAAAGGCGGGGTAAGAAAAACCGGCCCCGAGTACAGACTGCTCGCCATTTACGCACGAGTTGTTGACCGCTACGAGCAGAACAGGTAAACATGGAGTAATTAGGCAGTGAAGAAATAACAAATAAGCTAATGCAAACAACTGCAAAATAACAGATGACGATTGGTAAGCGACAATGAGCAGTCTAGTACTCGAGGCCGATTTTTCATGCGCCACCCTGTACCACTGAAATAATATTGCAGGAGTTGTCATATTCTCTTTACAAAATGTGACACCATATACTCAATTACGAAGCGCGGGCTTCATTCGGTTTTAAGTCGGTCTGCCTTCCATGACAATGAACATGAACATGCTCTTTTACCTTGGATCAAAAACAGATGGAAAATGGCCACTCGTGTGTGCCGTGCCGATGTCCTTTGTATGTGTGATAACAAAAAAATCTTTCCTTTTTACAAGTATTTCTTCTGCTGTTTATCGAAATAGAGAAGTAAGCTGATACGCCGTTTTGTTACCTGAAAAGATGAAACATATCACGTAATTTTATGTAATTTACATAATTATAAAATATATGCGAGTGCAGGCTTTCTCGGCGAATTTCATATATGAAGTCTTCACGGGTTGTCAGCCGAGTAGCATCGTCGTCTCGTAGCTACGTTTCGATGGAATGCGTCTCCATCATCTTCTGCGCAGGTATGATACCCGAAAATATTCATTTCTACGCTGTTTCACTAGCACACACGGTCCTTCCTTATGTGCTACAATAAGCTGAAATACTACGAGATGCCGTTTATTGTCATGGGACTATTTGTTCGAACTACGAACAAATGCTACGAAACAGTGCGGGAGAGGAGTACGAAGCACATTTTTGGCTTAAGCTATCTCGAGTGAAACGTTCTACATCGGTCACATTTGTTAATTGGAGAAAACATGTACCGTATGCTCCTCCGGAGCCGTAACACAAGACAGGAGGCGACTTCCGTCATGGAGCTGTGTAACGACTGCCAGTGAATAATTACTTGGAGCGGCTGTCCTCTGTGGAATCCGGTTCACTTCCGAACGAGGTTAATAATATTCAGACGTTAGAAATGTGAAAGGATGTCATTTCACATCAGACTAACCGTCCTGTTAGACGCGACACAGTCGTGGCTTGTACAGTACATTCCTATATCTCTCTCTCTCTCTCTCTCTCTCTCTCTCTCTCTCTCTCTCTCTCACCCACTCTTTCTTTCTCCCTGTAAAAACTTCAAGGCTTTCAGCGACAAATGAAAGTACGAGGCTGTTCATCGCTCTTTTACATTTAGAGGTATTCTGTCCAGTCATCAAAATTCCTTTTTCGTAACATAGCTAGTAGCAGTGAATTTTTATATCCGCAGATTTAAAAATGAAAGAACTTACATGCTTTCATCATAACTCTGGAAAGCCTGGAGAAATACGTGCACTTTTTACTTGGTGTCCATACAAGGTGTCCCAGAAATGTTGCGACAAACTTCGAGGGGTTGTAGAGGGTGTCTTGAGGGACCGAAAGGAAACAGCGGCCTGAAACGTCATCGAACGACGCTACGGAGAGACGGTTACAGGCGCCCGCGGCTGGCAATGGGCCACCCCTTCCGCAGCAAACGTGACTTTGCTGACGAACCCTAGGCGGAATGTCTAGCAGTGTTGTTTGTTATTCAGGATTGAGGCTGACTCACGATCGCCTGTGGTGTAGAAATGCCTTGTCTCCTATGAATGCGATGCTCTGTTGCTTTGGCAGATGACAGTTTCGAACACAGGTTTCCATCTGGAGTGTAATTTTCCCCTGTGTACCAAAAAAAATTAGAGCTTTTAGACAAATAGAAAAATAAACCGCAGATGGAAACCCGTGTCCGATAGTGTCATCCTTCGAGGCACCAGAGCATCACATTCATAGGAGATAAAGCATTACTACGCAGCAGCTAGCTGCATTATCTCCACTGGCGATCGTGGCAATCAGTCACGATCCTAAATAACAACAATGCGAGAAATTTCGCCTACGGTCCTTCAGCTAACAAAGCTTACTGGGAGGCGCTTGTAGCTGTAACTTCGACGCTCCTTTGCATCGTTGGATAACATTTCCCAACATGGATTCTTATCCTCGATCTGTTCATCAAGAGACTCTCTACAACCCGTCGAAGTCTGTCACAACATTTCTGGTTCAAAAAATGGCTCTGAGCACTATGGGACTTAACATCTGTGGTCATCAGTCCCCTAGAACTTAGAACTACTTAAACCTAACAAACCTAAGGACATCACACACATCCATGCCCGAGGCAGGATTCGAACCTGCGACCGTAGCAGTCCCCCGGTTCCGGACTGAGCGCCTAGAACCGCTCGGCCACCCCGGCCGGCAACATTTCTGGGACACGCTGCATAAAAAATACTGTGGGTCCAAGATACCCCAGCAACCTCATAGGTAGGTACGGCAGCTGGAAGCGTATGCGGAAAAGTAATAGAAGACGACTGGTAGTACAGTCTTGTCCGTAGTTTTGGGTCAATGAAATATTTCCGGGCTTTCATCCGGGTGGCTGCGTTGAAATTCCGCGACGTTTCGATGAGTGTCACTCTCGTCATCTTCTGTCAAAAATGATGAGGGTATCACTCATCGAAACGTCACGGAATTTCAACGCAGCCACCCGGATGAAAGTTCGATAAGATACATTAAGCACAAATTGAAAAGAACGAAGAGACCTAAATTCGGATACCACTCGAGAATAATCGTCTTCTAAGCAGTTGTCTACTGTTCTTCCTTGAAGGGATACTTAGATGTTATTTGTAATAAACTTCTCTTTTAAATTAAAATGACAGTGATATTATAATCTATGTTGCTTTGTAATATGTGAACTATAAGTGTAGATTTAATAACATGGGAATGATTTCTCTCTGATTGTACCCGGTAGATGGGTTTCATTCCTTTTATTATCTAACTGATCAATATTGTACGAATCGTCTCTATAGAACCAAATAAAGTGAATTCGGAATCATGTATGTCGCTTTCGAGAAGAAACAGTTGTAACCATGACTAGGGTTTCTGGTATCGAAATGCTATTTCTTTTACCGCATATGAGCGCATGGAGCTACAGTTTCCTGGACAAAAGTTCAGTAATCCCTCCACACCGAGGAAATTCGCTTTTCCTAAGAACCCATATTACGTGGCAGGTTTGGCACACTATAATTTTTTATGGAGCACAAGAGTTGATTGAGGTGCTTACAGATGGAAATCGGCCATATCTTTCTTAAAGGAATTATTCCTAGCATTTTTTTGTGATCTGTGGAAAATACTACAGTCTGGAACCGTGCGACCGCTACGGTCGCAGGTTCGAATCCTGCCTCGGGCAAGTATGTGTGTGCCGTACTTAGGTTAGTTAGGCTCTAGTAGGTCTAAGATCTAGGGGACTGATCTGATGACCTAAGAAGTTAAGTCCCATAGTGCCCAGAGCCATTTGAACCGTTTTTTTTTTTTTTGTGGAAAACACACACTACCATAATCTAGACAGCCGACGCGTAACTGAACCAGCGTCCTCAGAGATGCGAGTCCAGTGCCCTATCAGTGCGCCACCTCGTTCGATGAGAAAGAAATAATGATGCCCGGAAGGCTTAATGAGGTGACATATCTATTTTGAAGCACATATCATTTTCAGACGCAACGTATAACGAGGTAAACAAATAATATTACTTTTATGCCAGCCGACTCAAATTTTGTGTCAGCAATGTGTTTTTGTCTCCATGTTTACTTTGTAACACATGTTCATAGTATTTTTCAAGGGAGGACCAGTATTAGACTTTTTATTTTCTTAATACAAAATTATTTCTTAGAATCCCTCTGTTTGATAATAACCAGTTCCTGTGAGTGACGTTAGTTGGTACGTTGAATAGTCGGGCGGAAAGGCGATGCCATTCGTTGTGCGCAGTCCCTCTCCTCCACGAAATTTACTTGTCATCCAGGGAGAGCATGTTAAAAGAAGAAGCCACAAAGTCATTGAAATAGATAGGAAGTCTGGTCGTACAGTGTGTGCGTCACTGGAGCTGGGAGTAGTGACAGCAGCTGCGTTACTCGCCGTTGCATTACAAATAAGGGTTTCTCCAACCTTTTCTTTCCACGATTATGTACTGACTATACGCTGTACTTCGGCCGTCTTTCCTGCTCATAGGACACTCCTATTTCATCTTACTTCCATATTGTTTTGTTTTATCTGTTTCTTTCAGTCCTATTTGTATCACTTAACGCCTACCCTCTAGGTTTCGCAATTATGCACTGAAAAGGACAAGGCCTCTTTCCATTGCTATTCTTGTTCCATCTGAATTGGCGCTCCTTTTCGTCTGGCACAGTAGCTCGTGCGAAACTCAGCTTACCTTTTTCTCGCACGGTATCTGCCAACTATGGATGAAGGGTGACATTGCATATTCCTAGATTTCCGGAAACCATTTCACACAGAGCCACATAACAGATCGTAAAAAATGTCCGAGCATACGGAATAGATTCTCAGGCATGTGAGTGTCTCGAAAACTTTTTAATCAGAAAAACCCAATACGCTGTCCTGGACGGCGAGTGTTTCTCGGAAAAAAGTATAGTCAGGGATGCCCCATGGAAATTTGACATGACCGTTCTTGTTTTCTGTTTACGTAAACGATCAGACGGACAGGATAAGCAGCAATCTGCTTCTGTTTGTTGACGATGTTGTGGTGTACAGAAAGGTATCATCGTTGAGCGACTGTAGGAGTCTACAAGATGACTCAGCCAGAATTTATGGTTGGTATGATGAGTGACAGTTCGTTCTAAATGTAGAAAAATGAAAGCTAATGCAGATGAGTAGGAAAAACAATCACGTAATGATCGAATACAGGCTTGACACAGTCGCTTCGATTAAATATCTAGACGTAACGATGCAAAGCGATATGATATGGAACGAGCTATTAAGGTTAAGTAGGGAAGGGGAACGGTCGACTTCAGTATATGAGGAGAGTTTTAGGAAAGTGTGGCTCTTCTACAAAGGTGACCACTTCTAGAACACTAGTGCTGCGCAGTCTTCAGTACTGCTCGAGTGTTTGAGATCCTCACCAGACTGGATTAAAGGAATATTATGTAGAAATTCAGAGTGGTGCTGCTAAATTTGTTACCGGTAGATTCAGTCGACACGTCGGCAAACTCAATATTAAGGGTTGGAAGGAAGAAGTTCATTCCGCGAAACACTATTGAGAAAGTTTGGAGAACAAGCATTTGTGATAGACGGCAAAACAGTTCCACTGCCAGTAACATCCTTCTCGCGTAAGGACCGGAGGAAGACTGCTGACGACACATTAGGTTACATAATCGAAAAGCGTAGCATAGCTGGAAATTTTGAGATTGCTCTGGGGCCCACATCTCTTGCATGTTACAACAGCATTTTATATGAGTGGGTCCACAGCCGCAGTCAACTTCTTGAGCGAAATCTTTTCATGCGTAGGCTGTTATCTTTTGAAATAATGTCTTTACTTCATATTTACCGATTAGCTAATTTCGCGCAGTTGGGCAAGATGTTATCTCAGACACGAGAAATCCATATTTAAAAAAGAAAAAATGCTACCCTTATGTGGCTTTTGTCACTATGACATCGTAATACATATCCAAATACCACAGTGTAGCGGTTTGCAATGAAAGTACACATGCTGTGGTCAGGGTCATAAACTTAATCTCTCCCATGCATTCCATCTGCCACACGTCTACTCATGTCATAGCTTGAAGTCTACTGCAGCGATTTTCTTTTTGTACGTAAAGGTCGATCTCAGGAACTAGTGTAGGGATTTTGAAACGGTTTTGAGTAATAGACAGATTCACGAGAAAGGTTTTTTATATAGTGTATAAGTAATGATGAGTGTTTAATATAAATTATGTCATATTTAATTGGCATTTGGAGTGACATCTCGTGGCAATGATGGGAGCTTCGTGATGGTCACCTACAGAGGAGGCGGTATCTGGCGGGAAAAGCAGTAAACAGCTGCCACAGCTCTACAAAGCAGTGAAGCTCGACCAGAATCAATACATATACAGGGTTTCGTTTGGGCATGTCCAGTGGACGAAAAACAGCAACTTCTACAACAAATTCTACTTAGCGAAGTGAACACAGGTAGAAGGCCCGGTGGTGCTCCTCTGAAGCGCTATAACGAACAATTCAAGAGGAACGTAAAGTCTGAACATTGACCCAAGTAATTGGTGTGCCGCAGCACAAAACTGCAAACACTGGCGCCCAACTACTTTGTGGAGGAATATCGGAGGCAGGAAAGTGAAAAACCTAAGACATGCTAACTTCTCCAGGCCCAGCCACTCCCTCCACCTTCTAGTATGTGTAATGTATGTGCCAGCATGTGCAATGCGAGGATTGGTCTGCTAAGCCATCATAGGCATCTCCATGGCTGAACTGCGCTGCAACAATGGAAACACAGGAAAAAAATGAAAACTCGGACTCGAGTATCAGAAGGAGTGCTCAATATTCAGCGATATAACAAGAATGATCATTCGAAGCAAAAAAGTCAAGCAAAGATGGATTCTAAAATGCGCACCTTAAGAGCTATGAGCAGTTTTTCATCTTTGATACTGTGAAAATAAATCTCTTCTACTGTAAACTCTCTGCTTTCCGTATTTTGAGAGGTGGTAGTAATGACCAAAAGAAGAGAAACTGTCCCGTAAAAATGGGCTCTAAAGTGCATACTTTATGATTTGGACCACATCTCTTCTATTGAACGAGGTTCTGGAAGCTTTTAAGGTATGCATTTTAGAGCCCAACCCTACTAGATAACTTTCTTTTACTTTGGTCCATACTCTCTCTTCCCAAAATACAGAAAGCAAAGAGCTTACAGTGGAAGAGATTTGTTTCACAGCATCGTTGATGCAATAGTGCACACAGCTCTTAAGGTAAGCATTTTACGGCCCATGTTTACATGAAATTTTTTGTCTCAATAATCGTTACTGTCTTATACTGAATATTGACCATACTACCTGGGACGTCCTGTATAAGTATGCATTTATGTCAAGTTTGTTTGCATGGTCATCCTACGCAGCAAGCATAAAATACTTATTTTGTAAATAAAACTGCCCTTTCCTACTGCTAGTTACTTTATTTATCCCATACGGGTTTCGCCTTCTCCTGTTGTAAGGCATCATCAGTGGGATCTATAACGATATAGTTTTGTTAGTTATTAGATTATCAAACAGTTCACTTCACAATTTTTTGTAAAAAAAGTAATTACTTTCTTTATAAAAAATCGCGAAATGAGCTGTTTGATAATCTAATAACTATCAAAACTGTATCATTATAGATCCCACTGATGATGCCTTAGAACAGGAGAAGGCGAAACCCGTATGGGATAAATAAAGTAACTAGCAGTAGGAAAGGGCAGTTTTATTTACAAAACAAGTATGCACATATGTGTACACAGTATACACTGAAGTCGCCGCCGTGTTTCTATTTATGACTGTGATGGCTAATCCCACAGACTGCCTCGGGGTTTTTGATACAGTTGTCACTAATAGCTACACTGGGTCATGAGCTGGATCGTGAGGAAGGTTTGTGTACTTCATTTATAAATGTATCGTGCAAGTTGGGTGACCTGCGATGAATTAAAGTCCCCGGGGCGTTCTTCTGTCTGTACGTGAAGGTTAATCCCAGGAAATACTGTAGAGGTTTTGAAACGTTGTTTTACTAACAGACTGATTCACGGGGAAGGTTTGTGTACATAATTTATTACCGCTACTCGAGACAAGTCGTCCGTCCGTAGATATTGTTACCCGCGCGAAGTTGCGGCGGAACGCTAGTCATAATTATGTCCTGATGGACACATCTGCCAGACAAACATTCCTCGACGACAGACGGCTTTCGTGTTTCTCGCAGGTAGCGCATTGACTCGGGAGACCTGTCAGGGGCCAGCTACAGGCTCGTCCCAGAAGGCGCAGCGTCACTGGGAGGCGCCCAGCTTCCGCGAAAGCAGAGGCCGCTGTGAGTGGCAGTAGACGGCTGCACAAAGAGCGGACCTCGTTGAGTGGGGAGCTAATGGCTGGGTGTGCGCTTCTGCCTCCGCGGACAGGTAGCGGGAACGGCCGATAGCCGCGGTAAGTCACGAGCCGGCGTGGGAGGCGCCCGTCACGAAGGCCCGGTAGCCGCCGGCCCGGCCCGCGGACCTCCGGGGCGGGGCGCCCAGTCAAAGAACTACTACTGGGCGTCTGCTGTGTCACTGCCCACTCGCCACCTGGCCCTCCTTCGGAGATCGTACTGCTGCAACGCCGTGCATTTCGCCGTGGCGGCGCGACTGTGTGAGGTCGCTGCGATGCGGGCACCCGTCCTGGCGCGGTCGCCAAATACCGAGCTGCTGAGATGCGGGCATCTGCCCTCTGTTGAAGCCTCTGCCCTGCATCTTAAAACTCCTGCTTTTGTTCCTTACCGAATGACGTTCTTCTCCCGCCTTTCCAAGGCGTTCGATACAGATCCCCACAGTCGATTAATGAACAAAGTAAGAGCATATGGACTATAAGACCAATTGTGTGATTGGATTGAAGAGTTCCTAGATAATAGAACGCAGCATGTCATTCTCAATGGAGAGAAGTCTTCCGATGTAAGAGTGATTTCAGGTGTGCCGCAGGGGAGTGTCACAGGACCGTTGCTATTCACAATATACGTAAATGACCTTGTGGATGACATCGGAAGTTCACTGAGGCTTTTTGCGGATGATCCTGTGGTATATGGAGAGGTTGTAACAATGGAAAATTGTACTGAAATGAAGGAGGATCTGCAGCGAATCGACGCATGGCGCAGGGAATGGCAATTGAATCTCAATGTAGACAAGTGTAATGTGCTGCGAATACACAGAAAGATAGATCCCATATCATTTAGCTACAAAATAGCAGGTCAGCAACTGGAAGCAGTTAACTCCATAAATTATCTGGGAGTAGGCATTAGGAGTGATTTAAAATGGAATGATCATATAAAGTTGATCGTTGGTAAAGCAGATGCCAGACTGACATTCATTGGAAGAATCCTAAGGAAATGCAATCCGAAAACAAATGAAGTAAGTTACAAATGGTTCAAATGGCTCTGAGCACTATGGGACGTAACATCTGAGGTCATCAGTCCGCTAGAACTTAGAACTACTTAAACCTAACTAACCTAAGGACATCACACACATCCATGCCCGAGGCAGGATTCGAACCTGCGACCGTAGCAGTCGCGCGGTTCCGGACTGCAGCGCCTAGAACCGCGTGGCCAGAAGTAGGTTACAGTTCGCTTGTTCGCCAACTGCTTGAATACTGCTCAGCAGTGTGGGATCCGTACCAGATAGGGTTGATAGAAGAGATAGAGAAGATCCAACGGAGAGCAGCGCGCTTCGTTACAGGACCATTTAGTAATCGCGAAAGCGTTACGGAGATGATAGATAAACTCCAGTGGAAGACTCTGCAGGAGAGACGCTCAGTAGCTCAGTACGGGCTTTTGTTGAAGTTTCGAGAACATACCTTCACCGAAGAGTCAAGCAGTATATTGCTCCCTCCTACGTATATCTCGCGAAGAGACCATGAGGATAAAATCTGAGAGATTAGAGCCCACACAGAAGCATACCGACAATCCTTCTTTACACGAACAATACGAGACTGGAATAGAAGAGAGAACCGATACGGGTACTCAAGGTACCCTCCGCCACACACCGTCAGGTGGCTTGCGGAGTTGGATGTAGATGTAGATATTGTTAATAGATTCTTGTTCCTACCCTACACCGGCCATACCCTCACATTTATTAATTTTTTGGTATTTTTTGTGGAATTACTATGAAATGAATACTTCTAGCTGCATACAGGCGTTGATATAAGTCAACGGGGACAGTTGAAAATGTGTGCCCCGACTGGGCCTCGAGCCCGGGATCTCCTGCTTACATGGCAGACGCTCTATCCATCTGAACCACCGAGGACACAGAGGATAGTGCGACTGCGACGACTTATCTCTGGCATGCCTCCCGTGAGACCCACATTTTCAACTTACTGTCCGGCATTATATTCATAGTGCCCTTGCCCATTATACTCATTACTAGCGGCTTGTTGCCGATTCACGTAAGAGTTCGGGCACTGTTTGTGCATCCGCGCAGAAGAAGATGGTCAAATATATATTTTATTATGGAACATGTCTTCTGGTCATGTATTACGACGTTTTTGGAGAACGAAAATCACCTCTATAGAAATCAACAAAGATTATGTAGAGATCTTACGAAAGTTATCTCGCTCTGTTCCTCTATTAGAGCCACAGCGCTGCAGGCATCGGCACTCAGATTGGTGCCGTGTTTGATACCTTCAGGAAGGCATGTGACACAATCGCACTGCCGTTTAGTGAAAAATACATTAGCTTACCGTTAATGGGACTAGATTTGCGACTGTGTTCAAGACTTCCTTGCAGATAGATCTCAACAAGGCGCTCTTAACAGAACAAAATCGACAGATGTAAAGTTAATTTCGGGAGTTCCGCAAGGAAGCGTAAAAGGACCATTGCTGTTTGCAGTGTATACAGGCTGTCCCACTGCCTCACTGTTGTTTGGTGGATGACAGTTTTGGACCTAGGTCTTCATACACAGTTTATTTTTCTCCTGTTTACCGAAGATGAAGCGGTTATCTATAAGAAGGTAGCAACGCCAGAAGACAATAACGATTTCAGAAGGATCTGAGGAGCATGGATGAATGGCGCAGGGGAGACATTTAACCCTGAAAGTAAATAAATGTGACTACTGCGCTTGCATGCTAAAAGAAAAGAAATCTACTACTATACAACATCACTATCGATCACAAATTGCTGAAAACAGTGAAAAGAAAAAGAAGGTTCAGATAGCTCTGAGCACTATGAGACTTAACTTCTGAGGTCATCAGTCCCCTAGAACTTAGAACTGCTTAAACCTAACTAACCTAAGGACATCACTCACATCCATGCCCGAGGCAGATTCGAACCTGCGACTGTAGCGGTCGCGCGGTTCCAAACTGAAGCGCCTAGAAGCGCTCGGCCACCCCGGCCGGCTCGACTACTACAGTCTTTGTCAAACCTGAATTAGTCCGTACGGAGAAAGAATGTACTTCACTGTTAAAGTGTATCTGACGCAGCTGCTTCGGGCATTTACCGCAACCAGTCGCATACACTCTTCGTCATACGTGCGTGTGGCAATGCCTCAACGTAGCTCTGTAGGCAAGTCTTTCGTCACACAACCAGCGGCCTTTAGCGCTTCGATGTTGAAAGGTAGCGGCAGCAGTGCTGTCGGCTGTCACGAGGCTTCTTTCGCTACGAGAAGTACAGACGCTTAGTTTTACGCTTCTGCAACTTCTAATAACACCGTTCTAAATGGCGAGCGGGTTTTACCATGCGCCGATGACTGCCAAGATTGCTGAAGTGCGACACACACAATTTGAATCCTGCGCTTGTTGAGTCTTTTACAGATCTTACAGGAGCCACACTCTCGTTAGTTCCGATTCTGTGAGTGGCCCTCGTGGACGAAATCCGCCGGTCATCCCATCCCATCTCCTCGCGGACTGCAGAAGAGGCTGCCAAGCACCGGCGACCGGCCACTAAATTCACGCCTCGAGCAGCGCCGGCGCGACACCTCCTCTGCACAGTGACGCAGCAGGCCGTAAAGGTGAGAGCGGTTTCACGCCGTGACAAGTTTATCGTGGGCTCGGCCGGCCGCCTTCGAGAGGTAGCGAGGGCTTTACGACGCCGCAATTAGACCGACGGCAGGGCAGCCGCTGGCTGTGGAGAGCGGAAACAGCCACCTGAGGTCTACTGGTCAACCGTGCGCCGCTAACGAAGTCTGCCTGCAGAGCCGACAGCCACTCCAGCGATTTCCAAGTGACGTACGTGGCTCCGCGCACTCTTCTGCCTATTCAAATGGTCGGAGGGTAAAATAAAACAGAAAAAGCTACGCTCTCTACATGTATTTTTGCAGCTATCTGCCGGTGACCGTAGTTTTGCAGACACGTGGCGCGCGTTCGAGGCGACGTGATCACTATTGGGCACAGATGTGCACTGAGGTGACAAAAGCCATCGGGTAGCGATATGCACAGATATAGATGGCGATGATATCGCGTAGACAATATACAGTGAAGCGCCAAAGAAACTGGTATAGGGATGCGTATTCAAATACAGAGATGTGTAAACAGGAAGAATACGGCGCTACGGCCGGTAACGCATATATAAGACAACAAGTGCCTGGCGTAGTTGTTAGATCGGTTACTACTGCTACAATGCCACGTTATCTAGATTTACATGAGTCTGAAAGTGGTGTTGTAGTCGGCTCACGAGCGATGGGACACAGCAACGAAGTGGGGATCTTCCCATACGACCATTTCACGAGTGTACCTTGAATATCAGGAATGCGGTAAAACAACAAATCTACGCTGTGACCGAGCAGTTCTAGGCGCTTCAGTCCGGAACAGCGGTGCTGCTACAGTCGCAAGTTCGAGTCCTGCCTCGGGCATGGATGTGTGTGCGGTCCTTAGGTTAGTTAGTTTTAAGTAGTTGTAAGTCTAGGGGACTGATGACCTCAGATGTTAAGTCCCATAGTCCTCAGAACCATTTGAACCAACAAATCGCCGACATCGCTGCGACCGGAAAAAGATCCTGCAAGAACAGGACCTACGACTGAAAAATGGCTCTGAGCACTATGGGACTTCACATCTGTGGTCATCAGTCCCCTAGAACTACTTAAACCTAACTAACCTAAGGACATCACACACATCCATGCCCGAGGCAGGATTCGAACTTGCGACCATAGCGGTCACGCGGTTCCAGACTGCAGCGCCTAGAACCGCACGGTCACACCGGCCGGCTACGACGACTGAAGAGAATCGTTCAACCTGACAGAAATTGCTGCAGATTTCAATGCTGGATCATCAACAAATGTAGCGTGCGAACCATTCACCCAAACGTCATCGATATGGGCTTTCGGAACCGAAGGCCCACTAGTGGAGCCTTGATGGCTGCACGACACAAAGCTTTACGCCTCGCTTGGACCGATCAACACCGGCACTGGACTGTTGACGACGGTCTCGTTTCAGATTGTCTCGAGCGAATAGACATGTACGGGTATGGAGGCAGCCTCATGAGCCCATGGTCCCAACATGTCATCGCGGGACTGTAGAAGCTGCTAAAGATCTGTAATTGTGTGGGGTGTGTTCAGTTGGAGTGATATGGGACCCCTGATACGTCTAGATACGACTCTGACGCGTGACACGTACTTAACCATCCTGCCTGATCACCTGCATCCATTCGTGTCCATTGTGCATTCCGTCGGACTTGGGCGATTCCAGGAGGACAATGCGACACCCCACATGTTCAGAATTGCTACAGAGTGGCTCCAGGAAAACTCTTCTGTGTTTAGGTACTTCCGTTGGCCACCGAACTCCCCAGACATGAACATTATTGAGCATATCTGGGATGCCTCTCAGCGTGCTGTTCAGACGAGATCCCCACCCCTTCTTACTCTTACGGATTTATGGACAGCCTTGGAGGATTCGTGGTGTCAGTTCCCTCCAGCACTATTTCAGACGTTAGTCGAGTCCATGCGATGTCGGATTGCTGCACTTCTGCGTGCTCGCGGGGGTCCTACACGACATTCGGCAGGTATACCCAGTTTCTTTGGTTCTTCAGTGTATAAAATAGTAGAGCAATCATTTGTACCTGGGTGATTCACAAGAAAAACGTTTCTGACGTGATTATGGGTGCACGACGGGAATTGAATCGAATAGTAGTCGGAGGTAGACACATGGAATATTCCATTTCAGATATCATTAGGATATTCATTATTCGGAAATCCACAGTGCCGAGAATAACAAATTTCCGTCATTAAATCTCACTATGGACGGCAATGGCCGACGGCTTTCGCTTAACGACCCAGACCATCGACGTTTCCATAGAGTTGTCATTGCTAATAGACAAACAACACTACATGAAATAATCGCAGTAATCAAAGTGCAACATACAAAGAACATATCCGTTAGAACAGTACGGCGAAATTTGGCGTTAATGGGCTGTAGTAGCAGACAACAGACACGAGTGCTTTTGCTAATAGCACGACATCGCCTGCAGCCACTCTCCATGTCCGTTGCACCCTTGACGACTGGAAAACCGTCGTCTGGTCAGATCAGTCCCGATTCCAGCTGGTAAGAGCTGATGGTAGAGTTCGAGTATGGCGTAGACCCCTCGAAGCCCTGAACCCAGGTTGTCAACAAGGCACTGTGCAAGCTGTTGTTGGCTCCATAATGGTGTGAGCTGTGTTTACTTGTTCATGGACTTTGTTTCAAAACAACGATGGAATTTTTATGGTTGACAGTTCGCTCTGTCACTGGTTTGAAAAACATTCTGGACAGTTCGAGCGAATGACCTGGGCAGCCAGATAGCCCGACATGAGTCCCATAGGAAATTTATGAGACTTAATCGAGAGGTCAGTTCGTGCACAAAGTCCTACACCGGCAACAATTTAGCAATTGTGGACGGCTATAGAGGCAGCATGGGTCAGTCTGTCTGCAGGGGACTTGTTGAGTCCATGCCACGTGTTGTTTTCTACCATAAGTAATTGTGTGGTGTCACCGCCAGACACCACACTTGCTAGGTGGTAGCCTTTAAATCGGGCGCGGTCCGTTAGTATACGTCGGACCCGCGTGTCGAGACTATCAGTGATTGCAGACCGAGCGCCGCCACACGGCAGGTCTAGAGAGACTTCCTAGCACTCGCCCGAGTTGTACAGCCGACTTTGCTAGCGATGGTTCACTGACAAATTACGCTCTCATTTGCCGAGACGATAGTTAGCATAGCCTTCAGCTACGTCATTTGCTACGACTTAGCAAGGCGCCATTATCAATTGCTATTTATCTTGTGATGCATGTACCGTCAGACCGATGTTCACCAATTGTGGATTAGAGTTAAGTATTCCAGCAGCTACGTACTTTTCTTGCTAGTGTAACTCCTTTAACTGTTCCAGACCTCACGCCAGCCTGCGTGAGCTTAAACGCGTGCCTTTCGGCTACCCGTCACTGTGGATTGGCTGTCTTGCCAGTCCACAACAAATTGTGCAATAACTCATTTCGGTAAAAATCCAAGGAAAGGACCTCGAGTTGCTGCACTATGCCGGGCAAAACGAGGTTCGACGTGATATTAGGTGGTATCTTAGGACTTTTGTCATGTCATTGTAGTTGAAAGATGAATGTGTGACAGATGGACGACGTGCGTACTGACAAGGAAACATCACCTCTTATTTTAAGAGCATCAAAGCACACTTGGGAGATTTCAGCCCCAGCAATTGAACTTGCGAGCAGTTTTTTTGCGCATAATTCAAATAGTGCGCAGTTATGACCTGCAGAATGCGTAGCTCTTAAATTTTCGCTCGTTCCGGCTGTTTGTCACTCTCTCTCTCTCTCTCTCTCTCCCACTACAAACACTTAAAGCCCGTGCGAGAAATGCTGTGCAGCGGAGTGGCAACCACAGTCCTCCTATTGCAGATATTGAAAGCGAGGAAAGAGGAGGGGGGAGGTGGACACATGTGTCCAACATGTTTTGAAATCTTGTTAGAGAACACCTGCTATCTTACCTGAAAAGTAATCAGTAATATGAATCCGTAATGTGTAAAACTCACGCACAATATACGTTCCTTTGCAATATTATCGTATAGATACTCTGCTGCTGCGGTAAATCTGGTTACAAATTTCCAGTACTCGTAGAGAGAGTGAGTGCAGAATGTGTTGAATAGTATTCCATGTCCGGAAACGTACTGATACTGTGCTACAGACGTTTGAAAACTTACTTGCTATGTAGGTATGTAACAGGGTATTCGTGTTGTGGGGGTGGGGGGAGGGGGTGGTTAGGTCGTATCGGCTGATGTCATTTGACGTCTATACTTGCCTCGCTGACCTGATTCGAGTCTCATTCATGTGTCTGTGAGTGTTAGAGCAACGTGATTGAGTACACGACTGCAGATTACACCGGCATGATCCTTCTGAGTGGCGAAGCTCACGGTAATAGAAGAGCTGCTCGTCGCCTTTATCAAGATCGTTCTCAACAAAGTCCGACTCCATCGCTACAATTACGCATCGGCTTCTAGAAAGGGGTCCTTCACCGTCAGCAGGCGTGACAGTGGCGCTCCAACGAGACGGCGCACACAGGAATTCGAGTAGGCCTTACTGCTTCATGGTGAAGAGAACCCGTCAACGAGTACACGAGCAATTTCTATGGCTAATAATGAGTGTAACTGTAAAACAAGTAATATACTAGGCCAATTACTTGTAAAAGAGGTCGCGTTACTGAGACGTTTTCAAATGGCTGTAGCACGGGAACTCCGTTTCCGAACATGGGTTCCAATTCAAAATGCCGTCTGCTCAATCCCCTCTGCAAGTGCTAGAAGTTTGTAACGGGAATTACCGATCACCCAGTATACGCTCAAAATGAAAAAAGATTAAACCTGAGAAACAGAAGAATTAATATGAAATAAATTTAATTATTTTCGAATTGCAATTTAATCATGCACTTCCCAATGAAGAATAGCACATCCTGTGTAAAAGTAATTCATGTTAACAATGGCAACCTGAAAATCCAAATAAAGTAACGCACAAAAGTGATGATAATAATTAACTAGTGCTACGCTCCTTGTTAAATGACACTCTCATACGTTTCATTCATTTACAGTGCTTTTGTAAATCGCAACATAAACATGTTGAAAGCAAAGACATCTTTGACATCAGCTCATGTTAGAACCCGCGCACGCTGACACAGTGAACAAAGCACGTTACCAGAGTCAAAACAGTATTTCACAAACGTCTTACTCTAGTGTACAATACTAGGTGGCTTCGTAAAATAGTTGGATATAGTGTGGCGGGACAAGTGACAAACAACCTGTGCGCGCCGAAGTTTGAAAGCTGTACTTTTAGAAGGTCATAGCTGCATACTTTCAAAATTATAGCCGAAATTTTCACGTGACATCGATTGCTGGGGCTGACATCCTGTAATTGCGCTTCTTTTTCCTTAAGATATGACGTTAGGCTGGTGATCATCCCTTGTGAGAGTGAGATGATCGCCGGCCGGACTGACCGTGCGGTTCTAGGCGCTGCAGTCTGGAGCCGAGCGACCGCTACGTCGCAGGTTCGAATCCTGCCTCGGGTATGGATGTGTGTGATGTCCTTAGGTTAGTTAGGTTTAATTAGTTCTAGGCGACTAATGCCCTCAGAAGTTAAGTCGTATAGTGCTCAGAGCTATTTAAGTAAGATGATCAAGCCTACAGCAGTACTTGAGCCCCTCTTTCGAGGTGATAACAGTTTTGTTGTGCGAGAAGAGAGGAAGGTTGGTTGGTTGGTTGTTTTGGGGAAGGTGACCAGACAGCGAGGTCATCGGTCTCATCGGATTAGGGAGGGACGGGGAAGGAAGTCGGCTGTGCCCTTTGAAAGGAACCATCCCGGCATTTGCCTGGAGCGATTTAGGGAAATCACAGAAGAGAGGAAGACCACACGTCCGGCGGTTTACCTTATTAGCTTCTAAGCTAAGCAGATGCAATTGCTTTCTACATTACACATCCCAATTTCTTGAAATTTATAAAGCTTTCCTTCATGGTCTGTCCGCAGCTCGTGGTCGTGCGGTAGCGTTCGCGCTTCCCGCGCCCCGGGTCCCGGGTTCGATTCCCGGCGGGGTCAGGGATTTTCTCTGCCTCGTGATGACTGGGTGTTGTGTGATGTCCTTAGGTTAGTTAGGTTTAAGTAGTTCTAAGTTCTAGGGGACTGATGACCATAGATGTTAAGTCCCATAGTGCTCAGAGCCATTTGAACCATTTTTTAACCTTCATGGTCTAGCGGTAACATTCTATCGTAGCTGCGCTACCCGTACCGAAAAACATATGAGGATATACATTTGCCCTACCCCAGTGCCATGTCTGGAGATATAAAGTATTCAAAATTTTCTTCCAAATAGCGACTTTAGACCGGCCAGCCGGTAAACTAACCATTAAAGATGCACAGGCAAGAACATCCAGAATTCCTTAGAATTGCCAAAAGGGAATTACGAAAGCGCTCTCCTCGCTCTTGGCGCCTGCAGACACACTGAATATTTGCTTGGGTAGAGGTAAACACACAAAACCCTACTGCATTTAACGCAGAATAAAACCGGCGCTTTCAGCGTTGATTTCAGCAACAAACTACTAATACAGACTCTATTTTCATAAATGATTTTAAACGGTGTGATACTATATTTACTTACTCAAACTCCACCAAGCATTCTCGCTTACAACTTCGCACGAGCGCTCGCCATTAACTCGTGTTTTAGTTTCCTTCCATGTGTGTCTGCTTTTTTTTTCCGCCTATGTGAGCCACTCCCTCATTCCGCACGCGATGCGCGATATCACCATGTGATTGGTTGCGTGTTGTCACGGTAGTACTACACCACTATTTGTCCTCGAATCGTTTAACAGTGATAATGTGTTGTATGCAGTAACGTATGCACATTGAAAGCCCTTTCATATTATTAGCCATCCAACTTCAAGAGGAATGCGGTTCAGTCATTTTCAGTCACTTATAATGACACATTTGTGCGTACGTTACCGAAAAGATACCGTACCGTTGGACTAGAACGTCGGCGATCAGTCATTGGGATCAGACTCAACTCTCAGTTTTCTCATTAAGCAAGGAGTAAGTCAAGGATGTTACATCTCACTGTTTCTATCCACAAACACTAGTGAATAGAAACGAAATCCCCGCTGCAGAATCAAGATATACAGACAAATTGATGTAGACACACTACTGTTTGCAGATGACCAGGAACTTTCCGCAGAATGATCTACAGAGGTCAGCGTAGAGCCTATACACAACAGCAAAAATATATATCGTAGAGATCTCCCTCAATAAAACCAAAGACAGTAGAGCAAGACCACAAATAAAAGCTCAGTTGGCCGGCCGATGTGGCCGTGCGGTTCTAGGCGCTTCAGTCTGGAACCGCGTGACCGCTGCGGTCGCAGGTTCGAATCCTGCCTCGGGCATGGATGTCTATGATGTCTGTGATGTCCTTAGGTTGGTTAGGTTTAAGTAGTTCTAAGTTCTAGGGGACTGATGACCACAGATGTTAAGCCCCATAGTGCTCAGAGCCATTTGAACCAAAAGCTCAGTTAGACAATATCTGCATTCAAATACACTCCTGGAAATGGAAAAAAGAACACATTGACACCGGTGTGTCAGACTCACCATACTTGCTCCGGACACTGCGAGAGGGCTGTACAAGCAATGATCACACGCACGGCACAGGCGAACACACCAGGAACCGCGGTGTTGGCCGTCGAATGGCGCTAGCTGCGCAGCATTTGTGCACCGCCACCGTCAGTGTCAGCCAGTTGGCCGTGGCATACGGAGCTCCATCGCAGTCTTTAACACTGATAGCATGCCGCGACAGCGTGGACGTGAACCGTATGTGCAGTTGACGGACTTTGAGCGAGGGCGTATAGTGGGCATGCGGGAGGCCGGGTGGACGTACCGCCGAATTGCTCAACACGTGGGGCGTGAGGTCTCCACAGTACATCGATGTTGTCGCCAGTGGTCGGCGGAAGGTGCACGTGCCCGTCGACCTGGGACCGGACCGCAGCGACGCACGGGTGCACGCCAAGACCGTAGGATCCTACGCAGTGCCGTAGGGGACCACACCGCCACTTCCCAGCAAATTAGGGACACTGTTGCTCCTGGGGTATCGGCGAGGACCATTCGCAACCGTCTCCATGAAGCTGGGCTACGGTCCCGCACACCGTTAGGCCGTCTTCCGCTCACGCCCCAACATCGTGCAGCCCGCCTCCAGTGGTGTCGCGACAGGCGTGAATGGAGGGACGAATGGAGACGTGTCGTCTTCAGCGATGAGAGTCGCTTCTGCCTTGGTGCCAATGATGGTCGTATGCGTGTTTGGCGCCGTGCAGGTGAGCGCCACAATCAGGACTGCATACGACCAGGCACACAGGGCCAACACCCGGCATCATGGTGTGGGGAGCGATCTCCTACACTGGCCGTACACCACTGGTGATCGTCGAGGGAACACTGAATAGTGCACGATACATCCAAACCGTCATCGAACCCATCGTTCTACCATTCCTAGACCGGCAAGGGAACTTGCTGTTCCAACAGGACAATGCACGTCCGCATGTATCCCGTGCCACCCAACGTGCTCTAGAAGGTGTAAGTCAACTACCCTGGCCAGCAAGATCTCCGGATCTGTCCCCCATTGAGCATGTTTGGGACTGGATGAAGCGTCGTCTCACGCGGTCTGCACGTCCAGCACGAACGCTGGTCCAACTGAGGCGCCAGGTGGAAATGGCATGGCAAGCCGTTCCACGGGACTACATCCAGCATATCTACGATCGTCTCCATGGGAGAATAGCAGCCTGCATTGCTGCGAAAGGTGGATATACACTGTACTAGTGCCGACATTGTGCATGCTCTGTTGCCTGTGTCTATGTGCCTGTGGTTCTGTCAGTGTGATCATGTGATGTATCTGACCCCAGGAATGTGTCAATAAAGTTTCCCCTTCCTGGGACAATGAATTCACGGTGTTCTTATTTCAATTTCCAGGAGTGTATCTACATTCGAACCACACTTACATTCAAGAAAACGAAAAGCAAAACAAAATGACAAACTTTGCAAAAGACACAGTACTAATAAATAACATCTTCAGGCTACCTCTTGTTAACGTTACACCAGTTTCAATCTACACAACATCTTGACCAAACCTCCCATCTTGCATAACAACTAAGACGCTCCGTAAAAATGACGAACGGAGACTAGGGATTGCTGAGATGAGATTCTGGAGAAGAACGGCTGGCTACACTCTGGGGGACGGGAAAATATCTGGTGACATCTTTAAGGATCGCAAAGTAAAACCAATTTTCAGCATGGTACAGAGCAACAGATCATCTTAGAAAGACAATTTACTGCTGATGAAGACTGGCCAGATTTCCTAAAAAAGAAAAAAAACCTGTAATACTACCCTAGAGGTAGAAGAGGTGTAAGAAAGGATGTGGTTGGAGTCAAGTCGCCGGGCCTAATATGGATAAAAAGGAGAAGCTGATTTTGCTCCTAATTATGGCCCTTCCGGCCGGCTCAAAGACAAACCAAAGACGAAAGTGACGAAGAGTTATATAACTTCAAAATAACAACGCCACCTAGTGACAGAATCCTCCTGATAGGTTGAGCTATCCTTAAATTACCTCAAGACAGAACACTCATTTCGGTAGTGGAAGATACCAAACGCACTTACTCAGAAATAAACATATCTTTCATAATTTTAATATACCAAGTAACTCCAAGAGAAACGGCCAGCTTAGAAATTTGAGTTAGAACAATAAAAACTAGCAAAGATGAGCAACAGCATTTCCTTACAGACACGTACGGTTTAAAGTAAGGCAACAATACCTTAGTGGGTGCAACATTTTCCAATAGATTTTACATAGTAATAGCTGTATCTGGCGTTCCAAACATGTTCCCTTCTCAAACTGATATCGGTTATTATACATGGGAGGCTCATACTCTTCATTGATCTAAAACACACATAAAAGGCAATTATAATAAATGTCTTAAAATAGAATAAGCACTTAAAACATTTAACGCTCTAAAGTAAAAGAACAATTTACAAAGAGAGCCCCTTTGTAAAAGACAGTGAAACATTTTGGGTAACGTAAATTGTAAACCAACTAACGGTGCTAGGACAGATCCTAAATCAGAGAGCCGCCTTTAGATGGAAATTAAACCCTTGACTATGGCTTGAATAATCCAGGTTTTACCAATGCTTGGTCAAAATACTAGGGATAAAAAAATGTAAACGCTTTCTCAATGTATGATTTCAAAAGCACCTAGAGTGAAATGGATCACTGGCTAGCCCAAATCTCTCTTCCATTACCATGAGCTTCGCCACTCAGAATGATCATGCCGGTGTGTTCTGCAGACGTATGCTCAATCACGTTGCTCTAACACTCACAGACACATGAATGAGACTCGAATCAGGTCAGAGAGATAAGTATACACGTCAAATATCATCAGTCGATCCGATGTAACCACCACCCCCCTTCCCCCCCCACCCCCCACAACATGAATACCCTATTACATACCAAGCTAGAAAGCAAGCGCAAAGCTATAACTTTTTTTAAACAATTTAAGATATTCAAAACATTTAGCAAGATTGAAAGTGCCTGATCGTATGTAATTTTAAAAAGACTGTAGCGCCTAGAACCGCTCGGCCACTTCGGCCGGCCAAGGTTAATCAGTGGCGTACATTAATAGCAGAAGCTGACAAGTGTTTGAGTACTAAACTGTAAATCTCAACGTTATTGGTTCGCGTTCTTCCTTCTTTTCATATCCAGAAGAAATAGGGTGCAATCCAGCAAAATTATCAAATAGCACATGCTGTGTTGCGCCTGTTGACCTTAAGATAGTACAGACAACACACTCGACAACGGAGAAAACACTCGCAGTCTCGACGTAAAACTAGCTGGTCCATCAAGCACAGCACTTGTACACCAATTCTCGGTTCGACTCAAGACAGAACTTGGAACTCCGCTTTACTTTAAGGTGACACTGCGAACTTATATCGAGCTTCCGTTCTAGGGATACTGTGCCGACCACGCAGCATCGTCTCCACATACGCACAACTCCCCCGCTGACTCACACAACTCGCCAACACTTTCATTCCCTGGAGGTGACAAAACCAGGAGCCGGTCCGCGTGGGGCATTTTATAGGCTCATAGATCGCTGCTGTCTACCGAGACGCCGACGTGAGCGTTGCCTAGAGAGGCTGTTCACTATCTCCAGATATCGGTAGCAGACCGGGTCACAGATAGCAAATCATGCCAAGACCAGAAAGTAAATGAGCGCAGGGGATGTAAGCTTTCTTTTACATTGCCTGACGATAAAAGTAAAGCACCCAGAACACAAGGGTCGTCACTTCATAGACGTACACACAAGCGGCGGTTGTGTAAATGATTAGGGTTGGAATGCTCTGTGACAGGTAGAACAGCCACCAGGATGCATTAATGTTGTTGATGTTTAATGCTGTTACTAGCCTTGTAGGGAATATAAGGAGCGTGAGCAGCGTCAGATATTGAGTGATCACTGTGAAGGACACGGAAATGCTACATACTGATGTGAGATAGCGTTATCAGCACCAGACAGAAATTAAAAAGGGGCCTCGTTATTGGTCTTGGTTGGGCCATGTGGTCGAATCATGCAATATCCAGAAATTAGGGCATTCGGATGTGACAGTGGCCTGAGGTCGGGCTGCTTGGGAACGTGAAAGCAGGCTTACACGCCATAACGGTTCTGGTCAAACACATCTGACGACCACAAAGGAGAATCGTCATTTTGTATATGTACCAAGAAAATTGTAACCCATTCATATCCTCGCCTGCCATCCTGAGAACAAATAATGGACTCCTTGCAACATTCTGTCTCATCCACCACTGCTTACCGTCCCGTGTGTAGACTACCATTAATACCACAAAGACAACTACTGCGTTTGGAGTAATGCTATAACTAGCAAGCATGGAATGCTCACGAATGGTGTCGAATTGTCTTCAGCGCAGTATCGCAGTTCTGCGTTACCCAGGATGACCATAATCGACGAGTGTGGTGCCATTCTTCCTTTGATTTGGAGAGACAGTGCTGTCATGATGTGGGCAGTCGTCGAATATGTCCTCAGGGCACAGTTGGTAGTTACTGAGGAAACTCTGACGGCAGAACGGTACGTCACGGACATCCTGGATCCTCAGTGTTCTCTCTCATGAGACAGCACTGTGCTATTATTTTTCAACAGAACGATGCCATCTACACATGGTATGTCTATGAACTGTCTGGCTGATGAGGTAATCCCGTGGCCAGCAATTCCGTTGCGCTACCCCCAATAGAACTTGTGTGGTACCAGCTCGGACGTCACCGCCTTGCCATGCTTGTGTCCAGGATATCCAAGATCAGTTTCACCCTAAAATCCGTAGGAGAAGGAACTGGAAGGATTCTAAATGGCGAAAAAGGTTACTACATAAGTGGGCTGACAAAGTACGAAGTGGAGAAGTACGAAACAAAATTTAAAAAATGTTCAAATGTGTGTGAAATATTATGGGACTTAACTGCTAAGGTCATCAGTCCCTAAGCTTACACACTACTTAACCTAAATTATCTTAAGGACAAACACACACACCCATGCCCGAGCCGGCCAGAGTGGCCGTGCGGTTCTAGTCGCTACAGTCTGGAGCCGAGCGACCGCTACGGTCGCTGGTTCGAATCCTGCCTCGGGCATGGATGTGTGTGATGTCCTTAGGTTGGTTAGGTTTAATTAGTTCTAAGTTCTAGGCGACTGATGACCTCAGAAGTTAAATCACATAGTGCTCAGAGCCATTTGAACCATTTTTGAACCCATTCCCGAGGGTGGACTCGAATCTCCGCCGGGACGAGCCGCACAGTCCATAACTGCAGCGCCTTAGACCGCTCGGCTAATCCCGCGCGGCGAAACAGAACAAGTAAGGAAGGAACTGGTTAGTGAGGCATCTACTGTGCCATCCAAGCTTGTTCCATTTGGCGTTAGAAGTAACAGTAAAGGAGCAGAATAGTATGGCAGACAGAAACTAGAATATGCAAAACTGATAATAGAGGATACTGGAAGTAGTAGTTAAACTGATTGTGGATTGAACATTACAGTTCTTTCGCAGACATGCCTGTGGAAGTTGATAATGATCTTTCTTTGAACTACCTTTCCCAAATGTCTAGCCGGCCGGGGTGACCGAGCGGTTCTAGGCGCTTCAGTCTGGAACCGCGCGACCGATAGGGTCGCAGGTTCGAATCCTGCCTCGGGCATGGGTGTTTGTGATGTCCTTAGGTTAGTTAGGTTTAAGTAGTTCTAAGTTATAGGGGACTGATGACCTCAGCAGTTAAGTCCCATAGTGCTCAGAGCCATTTTTTTTTTTTTAGCCAAATTTCTATATAACGGGAGTGGGAGGAGAAGATGAGTGTTTAACGTCCCGTCGACAACAATGAAGTCATTAGAGACAGAGCACAATCTCGGGTTAGGGAAGGATGGGGAAGGAAATCGGCGGTGCTCTTTCAAAGGAACAATCTCGACATTTGTCTAAAACGATTTAGGGAAATCACAGAAAATCTGAATCAGGATGACCGGTCGCGGGTTTTCACCGTCGTCCTTCCGAATGCGAGTCCAGTATCCTAACCACTGCGCCACCTCGCTCGGCCCCTTACAGGTGGACTGCAGCTTTATGGACATGGCGTCATAGTGCGAAATCACCGCCAGGGGTTGAAGAAGCAAAAGTTACAGGTAAAGTCACACTGAGGATTAAACCTCGGTCGAGAGAGACGTCAGCTGCTTGAGTGAGCGGTTGGCAGGTGCAGCGACGGAGCCCTGCGTGTCGTCACGTGTGTCGCAAGGTTCGCCGAACCCGGTCCCACGTGTGCTGCCTGCCGCCACATGCCGCCAGCGGCTCCTTTCCTTTCTTTTCTCCCGCGCGGCCGCCGCCCACGCGTGGCGCTGCCGGAATACAGTAAAGCTGCAAATACAGATACAAACACTGCACGCACCTGCCGCTCACCTGCTGTCTTCGGCAGCCGGACCCAGCGGCGGGAGCACGCTGCTGGCTTATAATCACACCAGCAAACACCCGGCTATTCAAAGAATCGGACTCCTATGTATAAAGCAGCTTCAAACGTCTGAGTATCGGGTATTACAATTAAAGTGCAGCTACTCACAGAGGTCCAGAGTGGGCTGTAATTATCGCATGGCGGCGAAATTTGGTAGATTTGCTAATGCGTTAATGCGGAACCGATTTACGCTGAAAAAAATTAGTTCTAATGTTGGCTACCAGGCGCAAATCTGGCGCTGTGAGTGCAAGAAAGACGTGCAGAAATGTTTCCAAATGTAATGGATTAAGGAACCGGATGTCGGCAGAAAAGGTAAACTGAGAAAGTCATGATGTTGATTTTATTATAAGCTGCCGCTTACACGATTTCCTCAATATTAGCACCGCAGGGGTCGGCAAGGTGCTGCATCAGTAAAACGACGTGATCAAAGTTGCTCGCAGCAGTCCCGGTAGAATCTAAGCAACGTGCCCCTGTATATTGACCTTCAGATCAGATAGAGACAACGTGTCCCTGGTAAATGCGTTTTTTTAGGTATCTCCAGAGCTAAAAGTCACATGGATTCAGATCAGGTAGTCGTGCAGGCCATGCATCTGGAGAAACACCTTCGTGGAAGCGACGTTAAATAAATTTTTCAGTGGGCGAGCGACATGGGCTGTTGCCCCCATCTTACATGAAAACAGTGGTTTCTGTACCATTGTGCTCTTCCAATGCGGGAGTCAAATGGTTCAAATTGCTCTGAGCACTATGGGACTTAACTTCTGAGGTCATCAGTCCCCTAGAACTTAGAACTACTTAAACATAACTAGCCTAAGGACATCACACACATCCATGCCCGAGGCAGGATTCGAACCTCCGACCGTAGCAGTCGCTCGGCTCCAGACTGTAGCGCCTAGAACCGCACGCTCACTCCGGCCGGCCAAAGCGGGAGTCACATGCTGTATAAGGAGGTATCGATAATGCACAGACGTCATGATACATCACGACGTGAACGCGTTACCACACGAACTCTTTACCAATCCTGTAGCTAGCATGGGACCATGTTGCAGCGCATGCATTGTCGTCCGTGGTGATTATGTTCCACGGGGACCATCAAAACTCGCGGTGACTTTAGTGTAATTATTGCATTTGTATAGAAATGTCATTTCTGTTAGTCTCGTTTTTTCTTCAGTTACCTTCTGTGGTACACTGAAGAGCCAAAGAAACTAGTACACCTGCCTAATATCGTGTAGGGCCCCCGCGAGCACGCAGAAGTGCCGCAGCCCGACGTGGCGTGGACTCGACTAATGTCTGAAGCAGTGCTGGAGGGAATTCACGCCATGAGTCTTGCAGGACTGTCCATAAATCATTAAGAGCACCAGGAAGTGGAGCTCTGTCCTAACCAGCATGTTGCAAGGCATCCCAGATACACTCAATGATGTTCATGTCTGGGGAGTTTGGTGGGCAGCGAAAGTGTCTAAACTCAGAAGACTATTCCTGGAGCCACTCTGTTTGCCAATCAGGACGTGTAGGGTGTCACATTGTATTGCTGGAACTGCACAAGTCCGTCGGAATGCACAATATACATGAATGGATGTAGGTGATCAGGCAGGATGCTTACGTACGTGTCACGCGACAGAGTCGTATCTAGATATATCTGGGGTCTCATATCATTCCAACTGCACACGCTCCACACCATTATAGGGCCTCCACCAGCTTGAACAGTCCCATGCTGACATGCAGGGTTCCATGGATTCATGATGTGGTCTCCATACCCGTACACGACCATCCGCTCGATACAATTTGAAGCGAGACTCGTCCCATTAGGCAACACGTTTCGTCATCAACAGTCCAATGTCGGCGATGACGGGCCCAAGCGACGCGTAAAGCTTTGTATCGTGCAGTCATCAAGGGTATAAGAATGGGCCTTCGGTTCCGAAAGCCCGTATCGATGATGTTTTGTTGAATGGTTCGCACGCTGACACTTCTTTATGTCCCAGCATTGAAAACGGCAGCAATTTGCGGCAGTGGTGCTCTTCTGTCACGTTGAACGATTCTCTTCAGTCGTTGTCGGTCCCGTTCGTGCGGCCGCAGCGATGTTGGAGATTTGATGTTTTAGCGGATTCCTGATATTCACGTTACACTCGCGAAATGGTCGTACGGAAAAATCCCCACTTCATCACTACCTCGGAGGCGCTGTGTCCCATCGCTCGTGCGCCGACTATAACACCACATTCAGAATCACTTCAATCTTCATAACCCGCCATTGTAGCAGCAGTAACAGATTTAATAACTGCGGCAGACACTAGTTGTCTTATATATGCTTTGCCGACCGCAGCGTCGTATTCTGCTTTATTATCTCTGTATTTGAATACGCATACCTATACCAGATTCTTTGGCGCTTCAGTGTATATTATAGGAGTTCCTTCTATGTGTGGTTCAAGTTTCACCGAGCTACGAGTATGTTACTTGACGCTGAGACATCATTTAAAATTTACTTTCGGCCGTAAGTTTTGCAAATCGGTGTAGTGTGTGTGATGTTATATACATTGTATTTAGATAAATAAAACTGGACATTGATCTTGCCAAAATCCGAGAAGCACAATGCTCCATCCTCTGGAGCTCCACTGGTTTCGCAGTTGTTCTCATAACGTAATCGCTCTGTATATAAAGATGTAGGTTGTTTTTTTTTTTCCTGAGGACTCGCTGAGAATGAACGAGAATCGATGCAGACCAAGATGGCTTCATCGTCTGGATCCCGGTCCCATCTCCCTGCGCTCCTTCCCCCGCCATTCCGCTAAGCACGCCCCGTCCCAGACACCGCCGTTGTCCGCGAGATTGCGTGCGCCGCCTCTCCCTTAATAGCTGGAAAATGCTCTTTTGTCGAGGCCTCGCCCTCTGCCGGCCCCACGCAGAGCTAAAGCTATTTTTAATCACGTCGGAATATCCTCAGATTTTCTTTCAGCGTTCGTCTTTTCGAGGGCAACTTCCTGCACCGCCCTCCCGCCGAACTTTCTCCGGAGATTTAGGCATTTGCCAGGGAACGGGTAGCGGAAAGAGGAGGGGATGGGAGGGGAGGCTCTTTTCTTCGTATGTTCTTCTTGCGACGTCTTTTGTTCAACTGTGAGCGGCAGGGGCGGTCGCGGAACGGCCGTAGGTAGGCCGGCGGAGGAGGAAGTGAGGGAGAGGAAAAGCAATAACCAGCAGATGTGGGGCTCGTGTATCTGTCGGGGATGGTTTAGCTGTTAAAGGCGATTTACGATGCGAATCTCCCGCCCCAGGAAGACTGACGAGCAGCTAATGGAAAATATTGGAACCATATATTTCTGAGGATTATTGAATGTAAATCACGTAAAATAGCTTCGAGCAAAGAACCTTAACGCTCCAAATGGAATGATTAGACTTCTGGGACTACGTTTCAAAAAATAAATTTTACAGTTCTGAAGTCAAATGTAACTAAACCCGGTAATATGGCACAGCAACTTTGTGAATCACCCCCCCCCCCCCTTTTCTTTTATCAGGCTTTCGAAATGTTTGCAGGAAGACATAAATTATCTTGTCCCAGAAAGAAAGTAATGTATCTCCTGCCTCTTTTCCTTGATTTTTCCTAACGTGCTGAATACAAGTAGCATGTATCGTCGTAAAACGCGGACTAACTTTGGCCCTGTGATTTACTGGAACTCGCCTTTTCTACATAAATCCCACTCTGTGTGACTTTACCCACTCCCGCTCCTATGATATGGGGGTACGTATCTCTCCTTCAAATAGGTTTTGCGTCCTAGTTTAACCCGTGGGTTAAATGCAGATGTCTTTTATTTTTACTTACTTTCGTTAAGATCTCTCACATCCTAGTAGTGATGCTGTATCCTCAAATATCATAAAATTGAGAACTGAACTTAGAATTTTGATGCTGATTCCTTACTATTGACTACTGTCCCTCTTTCATTCCTTCTCGTCAACCTTTGTGTTATGTGAAGGAGGTGCCTGCTATGTAACGATATCCATACTTTGTCGCTTTAGTATTTGTTCCTAGCGAAAATGAAATGAGCGTATGGCATTGTTTTTAGCTGACGACACTTCGACGACTTACCGATCAATGATGATGGACACAAAACACCCAGTCCCCTGCCGGGAATCGAACCCGGCCCCCTGCGTGATGGCGGAAACGCTACCGCTACGCTACTGAGGCGGACTTCCCTAGCGAAGAATCTGTTCCAGTGATTAAGGTACTCGTCTTTAATTCGGGAAGAAGGAGGTTTAAGCCCCGTAAGTCCCAAATAATTATGTTTCCATAGTTTCCCTTGAACGACTAAGGTGAATTTCTTGTTGGTCCCTGTGAAAAGGATACGATAACTTCCTCCTCCCGACTTTTTCGTACTTAACATGTTTTTAGTCCTTTTGTCATTGACGAGACGTTGAAGCTATTTCTTGGTCCTGCAGCTGAATGCTCTTCCTGCTATTCAAAGATCCTCCGAGCAAATTTAGGGAGGACGCAGCCTGTCTGTGAACTTTATTCTTCCTTCTTGTTCCTTAAAAATCTGCAATAAGAATTATAAATGATCCTGGCACCACCTAAAAGACTGAGGAATATCGTCTAAAAACCACACACAACTTGTTGAATAAGCTATACTGTCAATTGTTGAGTTTCTGTGTTAGTTTTTTTACTCACAGATGTGCAAGTTAAATAAGGTATTTCTGCTAGCGATGATCTATATGACACACCAATGATCTCTGTCTATATTTTGGGTGACAGGGCTACATCCCAAAGACAATTGCTTTTCACGAACAAAAATTTGCTTTGTGAATGAAGTTCCCTAACAGATCAACCATTGTCCTGACTCACTGCGTATCCAATAGGTATTTGGATATTTACCATCGAGGTCAGCCTATGGGACCATGTTGGTATTTGTAGTTATCATACAGTTTGATTAAGAATCTAAAGATGGTTATAGAGTGCGTAACAGGTTATCTTTTAACTGACATGCATCCGTGTCGGCAACTAAATTCTTATTAAATACGAAAAGTTGCTATTGATTTGCTATTGATTTGCTATTGATTTGGGTCTTCTCATGCTTGAGTGCTTGTAATGAACACATTGTTTTCCTACTCTTTTTTCGTAACAAATTTAAGCATGTAGTAGTTTGCTTGCATTCCAGTCGACTGTTAAAAACCTGTCTGTGGGGCTTACAGGCCGAATTCCTTCAAGACCCCGCCAGGACCGCGCTGGTAAACTGCTCGCTCTCACGGCAGGTTCCGGCTCTCAAATTGTGCGAATTCCAAGCCCCGTTTCCTCTTCCTCTCTCTCCGCTCTGGCCATTCCGCGGTTATGGACGCTGACAAATCCGGCGGAAACGGCGGCCGTGGAGCCCGAACACGCACTCTGCAGAGAGCCACTAATCACACTGAACGTCGTCAGGGTCTTACCGGAACGGCTTCCAGCACGGAAACAGTAGACGCTGTCTTCGCGATAAAAGCCGTAACAGAATATCCGGTATGGCGTGTTCAAAGGTAAACAATTTATTGCAGTGTAATTAAACTTATTCTTAAAAGAGCAAAAAAACACAAAGTGCTTCGAAACAGTTTTTGGTATTATATTAATTCCAAGGGTTACGTCCGCCAGTCTTGACACTTGAATCTCATAAAGTTCAAAGCCTACCATAAGAGACTATCACCCTGTTTTAATGTGCTAAAACGTTGACCCTTTCAGTATGGTCAGAAAAGTATGAAAAGTTTATATGAGTGTTGCAGGTTAGCTTGCGCTGAGAAATAATTGTTCAGAAAAAATTCGATACGTTGCCCTGTTTCCTATTTCATTAGCACTGAAGTTAGACAGTCAAGCCGTTGCGCGCGCAAATGTAAGCAGCCTGACAGTGGTGATGTTACCAAATGTATCTTCGTTTGGTTTCCTCACACCCAAAGGGGAAAAAAAGAACGGAAAACCATTGGACGCTAGCGATTTTATCCTTGCTACCGTCCAATGTTTGATTTCTGTATCGCTCTCTTATTCGGTTTGAAGAAACCAAACGAAGAACTCGTCTGACAACGCCGTCTCTGGCGGGATGCAGGAACTTCACTCGCAACCTAAATTCTAATGAAATCGGAAACAGCGCAACGTATCGATATTTTTTTTTCAGTTTCTGACCACCGTATATAAAACCTGATCCATATGTGAATAAATGCAATGTGACTAATTTTAAGTCTCGTTGTGGCAAGAACATCCTCAATGGGTAAAGGGGTAATAGAAGGGGATTTGACAAGAGATAACCAAAACAAAACTGAAACTATAATCCTTGAACTATAATCCTTACAAGAGGTTCCGCGCAGCGAGTAACTGTACCTGTGTAAATTTAAATCTTCCATGTGCAAGTTCTTGATATGGAAATGTTTTCGCTCTATGTGTCTTACAACACCTAATAATCTGAAAATCCCTGTACCAGTGTGGTAGCAGGAGTCACCTCCATGTCGCCACCTTCAAAAATGTTCAAACGTGTGTGAAATTTTATGGGACTTAACTGCTAAGGTCATCAGTCCCTCAGCTTACACACTACTTAACGTAAATTATCCTAAGGTCAAACACACACACCCATGCCCAAGGGAGGACTCGAACCTCCGCCAGTACCAGCCGCACAGTCCATGACTGAAGCGCCTAAGACCGCTCGGCTAATCCCGCGCGGATCGCCACCTTCGCTGGCTCGTGTCTCGAAGTTCAACAGCATCGTAAACTTACCCGTATAGCCGAAAACTCTGAAAAAAGTATAATGTCCGCTCAAGTCAAGTTATTGCCTCGCAACTTTAAATTAAAATGAAAGTAGTGCTTTTGAAGATCGTGGTGCTTGAGTGAACACAAGTGAAGGGTATGGAACATGTGAAAAGTTAATTTGAACATGGACGGCGGGGGGGGGGGGGGGGGGAGAGAGAAAAATAAGCTCGGAAAAGTCCCAATCCCAAATTACGCTTACGCGTAATATAATCTTCAGTACCTGAGTGAAAAATGTCATGTTTCACATACAAATTGTATGTGCACCAACTTGCCTCCCGTTACTGCCGCATAAATAATAACCTACAAGATACTTGATATATAAACAAAATTTATTATATCAAATGACAATGTACTTGCGTGCCTCTCATTGCAGGACTTGCGTAGCTGTGACGCCTCCGGTCGCCGTAGCGACTCCAGTCTTCAAGTTACCTAGAGCCCTTAACAATGGAAGGCATGCTACAGATAGTCGCATCCAGTACATTTACGAGCATATTACGATGGATAGTTTGACCTCTTCATTCGCGAAATGTAGCAGTGCTACTAGGCGTGTTAAAAATGTATGGAAGAACTCAACAGTAACATATCACCTGTTATCTGAGTGAATGTCCGTGGCCCTTTAAATTGTGGAGCATCTAATACGCTCCACATTTCACCTTTTATTGCTTAAAATTCTCCTCCAATAAGATCAGGGCAATACTGCAAGAATGAGTGGGTCAAGCTGTAGTGGTGTGGAACTAGTTGTCACTGAGCATTCGAACCTGCTACTTACGTTACTGCAGTTCACGCTGACGTGCTGTTGGTAGCCAATTATTTACTTCTACGTCCTATGTCAATAAAAATGCTATAGGATCAGGACACAGTGGCTTTTTATGTTATTAACAATAATGCGTTTGCGACATCCCAGTGACGTCATAATTTCAAGCAGTTGTTCGAGTCAGACCTAGGGAGATGTCGTGCAGCTGGACAAGTAGAGACAAAAACTTTGTAACCACAGAGACTATGTCACCGTTACAAACTTTGTTGTCTGTGGGGTAGAAAAGTCGAAAGGGTCCTACGAAATTTAGAGGCCAGGAAGAAGGTGGTCATTTGTGTTATGTACTACTTCGTAGACATGATGGGCTACGTAGTAGTACAACAGTCGACATAGGGAAGCTGAACAGAAGCTGTATGATTAGCGAGCACATAAATACAGTAAACAGAAGTTTTATTTAGCTTATAGTTTGCTTCTAGCATTGCGACGAAAGTTTAGGAAAGAACAAACAGCAATAAAATCCAGCTATTACAAGAGCTTCATACAGTGTGAGGCTCCCGCTACTGTAGTACGAGTGAACTGCCGAAGGCTGACAAAGACTGGAAACTGCGAGCGAGACTGAGCTGTGTAGTTGCCGTCGGCCGCCCTATATCGTTGCGGCAAAGGCCGCTCGTACTCAGACCAGCTGAAGGTGTGGTTCTGCGGGAGCGCATCATTGGATCCGCCATATCCCCCACACGAGTGCTATCGACGTCTGTCGGAACCGTGTGTTTCCAACTGTGAGACGCCGGTGAGAATGGTGTCGATCTATAATACTACTGTCAAATCATGCCATCTGACAACGCTAAAATTAGATTTTCTCTTGAAAACCTCTTTCGTCTCTCGCTGTAATTGAGTGGCCCACGAGCTTAGCGGCTATGTCGAGGACCTAAGTTCGATTACTGCAGCTGCCACGGGTATTTTACTTGGTAAAAAGACTGAAATTGGGTGCATTTTCTATCGTCAGAAAACAAAGGAGCCGGCCGTGCGACCGAGCGGTTCTAGGCACTTCAGTCTGGAACCGCGTGACTGCTACGGTCGCAGGTTCGGATCCTGCCTCGGGCATGGATGTGTGTGATGTCCTTAGGTTAGTTAGGTTTAAGTAGTTCTAAGTCTAGGGGACTGATGACCTCCGATGTTAAGTCCCATAGTGCTCAGAGCCATTTGAACCATTTTAAAACAAAGGAGCTGCATTAAATAGGTGTTCGCTCATCTTTGTGAGTACAAGAAGTTCGTATATGGCTGTGTGTTAACAGTTCTCCCTTCTATACTAGCACACTCTTAACGCCATAGTCAGCTGAGTGGCACGGCGTGCGGTGACCTGAGATCACTGTGGATTTTCACTTCTGGTAGTCTTAGACTCAGACATCAGAATTACACTACAAGAACGAGCGACCACCATCGATGAAGAAATATGTTTCTATCAGGTTCTAACGCTGTGGAACAGGTTGTCCGCCAAAAACTGGTCTGATCTTTCAGTCTTTTTTTTTTGTGCAGCCGTTTGCTTTTGAAAGCGGAAGTGCTGGACATTACAGGCGGTGGGTAGGAAGCTGGGCCATAGCTCATCCGCCGTAACAGGGCCCACCAGCTAAGCGGGGGCGACAAGCGCCGGGCTGGCCCCGACCGTGGCTGCGGCTGCGAGCGCCGGGGTTTTATGGATGCGTGCTCGGCACGCGACGCCCGCCACCCGCGCAGGGCTGCCAACGTTGACCGCCAGCCAGAGCCGTGGCGCCCAGCAGGTTGCCTAAGCTCCACCTATTACAAGCGGGTAGCGTTTGCAGAAGTTATCTTACAAGGGGAGGCCACGACGTTTGGAACGCAGATTTAGTGCAGGCTTCGTACACTCGTAGTACTCCATGAGGACAACAAAATGTGTAAGCAGTAGCGCGTACTTCTCAAGTTTTATTGAGAAAATCGCAAGATAATTTCGGTCGTCAAATGTATACCTGCGCGTGGCCATTTTTACCATGAAGCGGCGGCAACCGAGTGGTTGCCGGCACGGTAGCTCAGCGTGCTAGGTCAGAGAGCTGGTTGGCCTCTGTAATAAAAAAAATGAGTGGAAGGATCAACAAACGAACTTGAACGGATGTCATGTGACGTCCGCAACGACCAAAAACAACGATAAAAAATAAAATAAAAATTTAAAGAAAGTGGGGAGCGTTCAAGCCCCGTAATCGATGGATCGAGTCCCGTTCGTCAGTTTCTTTTTTTATTTTCAACACAGTCATTTTCTTTACTATTCATATTACAAATGATATAATAGGAAAAATATTCTAGCTACAATGTGTAATCGAATGAACTTTTATTAAATTTACAATATTATTTGGCAGTCTACAAATTTTTACTGTGTTGTTGTTGTGGTCGTCAGTCCTGAGACTGGTTTGACGCAGCTCTCCATGCTACTCTGTCCTGTGCAAGCTTCTTCATCTCCCAGTACCTACTGCAACCTACATCCTTTTGAATCTACTTAGTGTATTCATCTCTTGGTCTCCCTCTACGATTTTTACCCTCCACGCTGCCCTCCAATACTAATTTGGTGATCCTTTGATGCCTCAGGACATGTCCTATCAACCGATCCCTTCTTCTAGTCAAGTTGTGCCACAAACTTCTCTTCTCCCCAATCCTATTCAATACCTCCTCATTAGTTATGTGATCTACCCATCTAATCTTCAGCATTCTTCTGTAGCACCACATTTCGAAAGCTTCTATTCTCTTCTTGTTCAAACTAGTTATCGTCCATGTTTCACTTCCATACATGGCTACACTCCATACAAATACTTTCAGAAAGGACTTCCTGACACTTAAATCTATATTCGATGTTAACAAATTTCTCTTCTTCAGAAACGCTTTCCCTCCCATTGCCAGTCTACATTTTATATCCTCTCTACTTCGACCATTGTCAGTTATTTTGCTCCCCAAATAGCAAAACTCCTTTACTACTTTAAGTGTCTCATTTCCTAATCTAATTCCCTCAGCATCACCCGAGTTAACTCGACTACATTCCATTATCCTCGTTTTGCATTTGTTGATGTTCATCTTATATCCTCCTTTCAAGACGCTATCCATTCCGTTCAACTTCTCTTCGAAGTCCTTTGCTGTCTCTGACAGAATTACAATGTCATCGGCAAACCTCAAAGTTTTTATTACTTCTCCACGGATTTTAATACCTACACCGAATTTTTCTTTAGTTTCTTTCACTGCTTGCTCAATATAAAGATTAAATAACATTGGGAATAGGCTACAACCCTGTCTCACTCCCTTCCCAACCGCTGCTTCCCTTTCACGCCCCTCGACTCTTATAACTGTCATCTGGTTTCTGTACAAATTGTAAATAGCCTTTCGCTCCCTGTATTTTACCCCTGCCACCTTCAGAATTTGAAAGAGAGTATTCCAGTCAACATTGTCAAACGCTTTCTCTAAGTCTACAAATGCTAGAAACGCAGGTTTGCCTTTCCTTAATCTAGCTTCTAAGATAAGTCGTAGGGTCAGTATTGCCTCACGTGTTCCAATAATTCTACGGAATCCAAACTGATCTTCCCCGAGGTCGGCTTCTACTAGTTTTTCCATTCGTCTGTAAAGAATTCGCGTTAGTATTTTGCAGCTGTGGCTTATTAAACTGATTGTTCGGTAATTTTCACATCTGTCAACACCTGCTTTCTTTGGGATTGGAATTATTATATTCTTCTTGAAGTCTGAAGGTATTTCGCTTGTCTCATACATCTTGCTCACCAGATGGTAGAGTTTCGTCAGGACTGGCTCCCCCAAGGCCGTCAGTAGTTCTAATGGAATGTTGTCTGCTCCTGGAGCCTTGTTTCGACTCAGATCTTTCAGTGCTCTGTCAAACTCTTCACGCAGTATCATATCTCCCATTTCATCTTCATCTACATCTTCTTCCATTTCCATAATATTGTCCTCAAGTACATCGCACTTGTATAGACCCTCTATATACTCCTTCCACCTTTCTGCTTTCCTTTCTTTGCGTAGAACAGGGTTTCCATCTGAGCTTTTGATATTCATACAAGTGGTTCCCTTTTCTCCAAAGGTCTCTCTAATTTTCCTGTAGGCAGTATCTATCTTACCCCTAGTGAGATAAGCCTCTACATCCTTACATGTGTCCTCTAGCCATCCCTGCTTAGCCATTTTGCACTTCCTGTCAATCTCGTTTTTGAGACGTTTGTATTCCTTTTTGTCTGCTTCATTTACTGCATTTTTATATTTCCTCCTTTCATCAATTACATTCAGTATTTCTTCTGTTACCCAAGGATTTCTACTAGCCCTCGTCTTTTTACCTACTTGATCCTCTGCTGCCTTCACTACTTCATCCCTCAAAGCTACCCATTCTTCTTCTACTGTATTTTTTTCCCCCATTTGTGACAATTGTTCCCTTATGCTCTCCCTGAAACTCTGTGCAACCTCTGGTTCTTTCAGTTTATCCAGGTCCCACCTCCTTAAAATCCCACCTTTTTGTAGTTTCTTCAGTTTTAATCTACAGTTCATAACCAATAGATTGTGGTCAGAGTCCACATCTGCCCCTGGAAATGTCTTACAATTTAAAACCTGGTTCCTAAATCTATGTCTTACCATTATATAATCTATCTGAAACCTGTCTTTACTATCACAAATAATATAATATTCATAACTGTGCCACTAGTAAACGACCAAACGCATAAAGTGATACTGAAAATGTATGCTTGTCCGTGATTTGAGAAATCCCTTATACCTGGAAGGAGCCCGAAACTACTTGTTACCTGCAAGTTTCGACCGGCACACAAGGCTTTCGAAAGATGTACAATTAATCCTCGCTTTCGACATTACAAGTTGCAGGGTGGTATTTTTCGTCAAAACATGGAAAACATAAAGTTATTAATATTATATTATTTGTCATAATAAAACTTTGTAGACTGCCAACTAACATTGTAATTTTAATAAAAGTTCATCCGATTACACATAGTTTTCCCATTATATCAATTGTAAAGAAAATGACTGTGTTTAAAATAAAAAAAACTGACGATCGAGACTCGATCCAGCAATACAGCGATTACCGTGATTGAATGCTAACCACTCGACTGCTGCAGCTTCATGGTAAAAATGGCCACACGCATGTATACATTTGACGACCGAAATTATCTTGCGATTTTCTCAATAACGCTTGAGAAGTGCGCGCTACTGCTTACACATTTTGTTGTCCTCATGAAGTACTACGAGTGTACGAAGTTTGCAGTAAATCCGCGTTCCAAACGTCGTGGCCTGCCCTTGTTAGTACATTCCGTGTGCGTGGACGCTAAAAAATTACTTCGACTATCGGTTCTAAATTAGAGGGAACATTTCGGAAATTATACATGCCTTCTGTTTCTGGAACTAAAAGTATATTATAACTGCGTGGTGGAACTATAACCATTGACACGCTCTTTCAATATAGATTATATTTCCAGTGACATATCAACTTCACACGGTAAAAAATAAAAATGTAAATGTCGTGTGACTAGGGCTTCCCGTCGGGTAGACCGGACGCCATTTCGGCGACTTGGGCGTGGGGATGAAATGATGATGATTAGGACAATACAACACCCAGTCCCTGAATGGAGTAAATCTCCGATCCAGCCGGGAATCGAACCCGGGTCCTTAGGATTGACATTCTGTCGCGCTAACCACTTCTGTTTTTAATCTTATTGTGTTTAGAATTGTTCGTTGTGTTTGTTCGGGGTGCATGTCCCAGGGCACCCCTTGAAGTTCATCGTTCATCCATTTACTCAGTTTTTTATTACAGAGGGCAGCTAACCCTCTGACCGAACACGCTGAGCCACCGTGTCGGCTATCACTCAGCTACCGCGGGCGGAAAACTTTACACGGTAGTTTCTGCTCGTAAACAATAGGAGTCCCCGTTAAATTTTTGTCTTCTGTATTTTTCATAGTAAACAAACAAACTGTTTCACAGTGATAAACAAACTTTCACATAAATACAACTCACTACGAGTGCATAAAGACACCTGCTTCATATAACAGCCCAAACATGTCTATTACAACCGACTTTGTTTGAGTCCCGTAACACGTCCCACCTTCCCGCCAAGAGCGAGGTACAAGAACGAAGGTACTATAATTAAAAACAAAGACCCAAAACATCTACATATCTGATGGCGAAAGTATTTAAATTTATTTTACACAAATTTTCAGGTAAATATAACAAAATTTAGCGAAAGCTTTATGAAATTAGCATATTTATGTGTTTTGTTAATTGACTACAAAATTGTTCAATTCGTATCAGATGAAAGCGGTAGTTCAGAAAGTACGTCGCTTGCATGGAAGTCGATTTACTCAGCCTTATTTTTTGTAAATGAAGTGATCGATGCCCTGTCGTGTCCCGAGAGGCAGAAGGGAGGACACATAAGAATTGGCTAGGGTTCACCTCGATCGATGAAATCGATGTGGGGCTGTTGCGTGGGCAGCACATAGGAAGCTGTCCGCAAAGCACCAAAAAGCTACTAAAGTGTTCAGAAGCACAGAACTCATAGTAATTCTCAAGGAAGCTCAGGTACAATTAAACTCAGAATAACTTAGTTTCAATGGAACTATACTCTTGGCACTGCTGAATGGAGTTCTCTTAACTCGATGAACATAGTCACTGCCTTTGGCTTAGACAGCACTAGTAGTCAATAGCCTTCGATCTCGTGAACCCGAGTCTATCTTCATAGTAATGATGTCCTCCCGACGTTCTCCCACTATCACAAGTCCGCAACCTGGCGACGACCGAGGCAGGGATAGCGCCTCAGACGACTACCGAATTCTTTTCTCGGGGCGGGTCCTCTCTTAACACGTTCTAAAAGTTGCCTTCTGCCGTACGTAGGGGTCACTTGCGTGAACCTTACCATATTTGTGGCAGATCACGAGGCGCATCTTCTGCTATCACTTGGGTCATTGCGGGACCGGAGTCACGCGCTCATCGGACGCTGCTCCCTCATGCGTGTGTAGTCTGTAGCCCGGGCTGACGCGATTTGAGTGAACGATTATGGAAATGCATCCGCTGTCTTCCTAAGACATCTCCTAGCTACAACGTGAACTTAATGGGGCTTTCATCTTTCAACGTCGGATCTCGCGACAACCCATCGGTATCGAAGGGTTCCCAATAATCATTAGGGTTGATTACATTACAAAAGCCGGCCGCTGTGGCCGAGCTGTTCTAGGCGCTTCAGTCCGGAACCACACGGCTGCTACGGTCGCAGATTCGAATCCTGCCTCGGGCATGGATGTGTGTGATGTCCTCAGGTTAGTTAGGCTTAAGTAGTTCTAAGTCTAGAGAACTGATGACCTCAGATGTTTAAGTCCCATAGTGCTCAGAGCCATTTGATCCATTTTGAACATCGGAAAGCTTAATGGTAGTCTGAAGAAATAGATTGAAGACCTTGAGTCGGATACTGGGGTGACGTTCCGGAGCTTCCTCAGTGAGAACAGCTCCCTCAGAATACAGTCAGGTACACACGATTAATCTATCAAAAATTTTCAGTATAGCACAAACCATACTGCAGTCAAATATTCACTCTGCTACTATATAGCCATCAGAAAGCAAATCAACAAGGGACGAAATCACTCATTTCGCAAACACTGACAGAAGCACGAGACGATATCGTTTTGGTATCTTGAACGAAATCGAAACTATTACATCTTGAATACATATACATATGTCAAAGTAGTTAAAAAGTGTTCAAAATGGTTGAAATGGCTCTGAGCACTATGGGACTTAACTTCTGAGGTTATCAGTCCCCTAGAACTTAGAACTAATCAAACCTAACTAACCTAAGGACATCACACACATCCATGCCCGAGGCAGGATTCGAACCTGCAGCCGTAGCGGTCGCTCGGTTCCAGACAGTAGCGCCTGGAACCTTAAAAAGTGTGTTTAACATTTTATTCACTAGCGAAGTCAAAACGTATAGATACATGATTCGCCAATACTAAATAATTACAGCTTGACATCTACATCTAAGGCTTATTTCAAAAAGAAATTATATTTAAGAACCCTAAGAGCTGCTGATACATAATTATTTATTTACTGCCTGTATATGACTTACATTTCCCTAAATTATTCCACTGAGTACCAGCCTGGCATCTGCTTTTTCTGCAGTTTGTTTTGCGTGGCCATTCCACTTCATGTCGCTACAGGCGGCTATTCCTAGGTGTTTTACGGTAGCTGTCGTTTCCAATTTTTGGTCGCCAACATTGTAGTCGTACTGTAGTGGACTTGTGCGCCTACTTATGCGTAGAACGTTACATTTATTTACATTCTGGCTCAACTGCCAGTCCCAGTAACTTTAATCGATCCTCTGCAGGTCTTCTTGCAGTGTACCACAGTCTTTGGTAGTATTTACCTCCTTGTGGACAACCGCATTATCTGTGAACAAACTCGTGGGTATTCCATGGGCCTCAAGTTTACTCTTCAATACTGCCAAGGATTACGTGACCATTTTGGCAGATCAGATCCATCCCTTGGAACAGTGTTTGTTTCCCAAAGGTGATGCTGTGTTCCAAGATGACAGACCCCTCTTCACACACCTCGCGTCATCCAGGAATGGTGTTGGGAGCTCAGCTGCGCGGTCATCAGCGCTCGTCCAAAGTCCTAATTTTTACACAGACCATTTTTTTTCCACAGTCCAGTCTAGACACTTGCCCCAAATGATGATGATGATGATGATGATGATGAAATGATGAGGACAACACAAAGACCCAGTCCCCAGGCAGAGAAAATCCCCAACCCGGCCGGAAATCGAACCCGGTACCCCGTGATTCAGAGGCAGCAACGCTAACCACTAGACCACGAGCTGCAGACATACAGGACAGGTATTAATCCATTCCGAGACAATTCGAAGCTACTTTCAATCCTAACGTATTCCTACACCGTATTAGGCATGGGATGGGGTTGTGTTGTGGTGTGGTATTTCCATATTTTTCACCCCCCCCCCCAATCCAAAAAATGGTTGAAATGGCTCTGAGCACTATGGGACTTAACTTCTGAGGTCATCAGTCCCCTAGAACTTAGAACTACTAAAACCTAACTAACCTAAGGACATCACACACATCCATGCCCGAGGCAGGATTCGAACCTGCGACCGTAGCGGTCGCGCGGTTCCAGACTGTAGCCCCTAGAACCGGTCGGTCACTCTGGCCGCCGCCCCCCCCCCCATTCCTCCCCCACACTCCCCCACTACATGTTCTAGTAGTACAGTAATGCGAGAACTGTTGTTTCTAGGAGGATAGAGCACATTTTTACTAACGCTTTTTTTTGAAAAATGGGAGAAATAAATAGTGTCGTTTCCGGCTGCAGCTCTGTACAAAGATGTCGTTGCAACCCTCTTGCAACCTATTGGAAAGTAGTGTCGTGTAGCCACATAGCGACGAGTGAGGGGCCTGCGAATTATGTGTGGCACTAATGGAGCTATTTCCGTCCCTAATTCAGGTAAAAGTGCCCTCCTCCTCTGGGCGACCTGTCGTCCGCTTTAATCAACCTTTGCTCCCTAATTGCAGCCATTTTCCACGCCGCTCGTTTCACCTGATGAAGCGACCTTCAGAGTGCTGGCACGTTGGCAGTACTGGCTCTGTACTCTTCTGGCTGCTCGGCGCTATGTAAATCCCGCAGGATGGCGCCAGAGGGCGGAGGAACATGCCTGGGGGTGGCGGTAAAAGGGGGGTGGGCGTGGGCGGTTACTCACCGGGGAAACCGCACTAAAATGCAAATTGTCTGTTTACCTGCAGACGGCAAGTGCGTGGTCTGACTCCGAACAATGAGACACGGAAGGCAGGTGGGAGAGTGGCAAGGGGGTTATGGGGTTGGGAGGGGGGCGGGGAAGAGATGCTCTGCGCCTGCGCTCGAAAATTAACTAGCCCGCCTCATCCAGCGCCGGTGCTCAGAGGCCTTTGGTGGGAGGGAAGGAGGGATAACTACTGCCTAGTCGGCTGGCCGCGGCAACGCAATTTCGGCACGCGAGCCGTAAGGCAAATTCATTGCAAATGTAATTTAGTGGGAGCGCGCGTGTCTGTCGGATGCGGAGGAAGATGCCCCGGGCGGAAAAGCATAGCGTGCTGTCGCCGTTGCCGCCGCCCAAATCAGATATGTCCTTAATTACACTCCGTCTGCATCGCGGTGGCAAATACGTGGTCTGCCGACACAGTGGAACGAAATTTCGAAGAGGATATGTACCCGCCGGACTCACCACACAGTCTCGTTCCAAATGTGAAACTGGATTTGGCTGACTGTTAGTGAAGTGCGCGTTAGCGTGGCCAGTGGTCTCGAAATTTAATTTCAGCTGCTAAAGGGTTTTTCGCGCACAACGATGATAGGTACAGCTGGGAGATGACCCTGCCGCCATATACAAATAAAATAATTTACGTACCACTGATGAGCGATTTCTGATCAGTGGCAGACTCTTCCTTATTATTATCTTTTTTTTCTCCTCAACCCGAGAGGTTGGTTACATTACTTTCATTACTGATGCTGGTGTCTCTGTACTCACGTGTCTTCTGCCAGCTTTAATTTCATCTTCCTCTCTATCATCTTCCCTGCGTTATTCCTGTATCAGAGTAGTGAACTGGATAAATAGGTAGTTCAGAATACTCCTCCTCCTAGGCTATTCTAACTTTAACATCCGTTGAACGTCTACTGTCTTCTGCTATACAACTATCGAGAGACCTGAAGGTAGTAGTACAAGACTCTATTTTGTTTTCCTTCTGTTCTGCGCTTAATAAGTTTTCTTTCTCTTTCTGTTGACTTTCGCGTCACACTTTTCTGTTACAGTTCGATTCATCTGGTGAAGCTCCTTCTGTAGCTGCTCGTCATTTCCACCCAACAAGAAAATACCATCGTTCTGGAGCAATGTCCATTAACTGGTACCCCGCTAATGCTGGTTTTTGGGAATCCTTTCATTACATTTTCTACATACAATTTAAACAACAGTGGAGACAAATCACATCTCTGCCTGGTTCAGTATCTTAGTCTGCGGTCCATCCTTCTCTATTACAGCATTCTGATTAATTTGGCTCTGTAGTCTATACCAAAACTTTGTATCAGTTTGAACAATATGTTCCATTTAATGTTACCGAACGCTTTGTTTATGTCTACGAAAGCGAGTAATATTACACACTTCTATGCCTCGTTAAACCTCGGAAACAAGTCGCGCAGAAGATAATTCTCGTAGTTGTAGCTTGGGAATGCTCAAGTTGTTCTACCTGAACGTCATTTTTCTTTCATTTGTGTCAGTTTTGTGACTGTTTTGTTGCAGCCTGCCATGAATTTCTCTCCTGCTCCCAACCTCATAAACTCAGAATAGAACTTGAAACTTACATCTTCAATTATTTGTTTGATGTACTACAATATTTGTCTTCCTTTATAGTTTTTGCCCTCTACAGCTCCCTCTAGTACCATGAAAGTTACTCCCTGGTTGGGTTTGGGTTGGGTTGTTTGGGGAAGGAGACCAGACAGCGAGGTCATCGGTCTCATCGGATTAGGGAAGGATGGGGAAGGAAGTCGGCCGTGCCCTTTCAGAGGAACCATCCCGGTATTTGTCTGGAGTGATTGAGGGAAATCACGGAAAACCTAAATCAGGATGGCCGGACGCGGGACTGAACCGTCGTCCTCCCGAATGCGAGTCCAGTGTCTAACCACTGCGCCACCTCCCTCGTTTTACTCCCGGGTGTCTTAACAGATCTCCTATCAACCTGTCCCTTCTTCTTGTTAGTGTTTTCCAGATGTTTCTTTCCTCTCCGATTCTGGCCATAACTTTCCCATTCCTTACCTTATCAGTCCACCTAATTTTCGACATTCTTATTTAGCATCACTTCTCAAAGGCTTCGATTCTCTTCTTTTCCAGTTTTCCCACAGTCCGTGTTTCACTTCCATACAATGCTGTGTTCCAAACGTACATTCTCAGAAATTCCTTCCTCTAATTCAGGCCTATGTTTGATACTGGTAAAATATTCTTGGCCAGGAACGCCCTTTTTGCCAGTGCTACTCTGCTTTGATTGTCCCACCTGCTCCGTCCGTCATGGGTTATTTGCTGCCTAGGTGACAGAATTCCTTAACTTCATTTACTTTGTCACCATCAGTCCTGATCCTAAGTTTCTCACTGTTCTCAATTCTGCTACTTCTCATTACTTTAGTTTTTCTTCGACTTACTATCAATCAATTTTCTACACTCATTACACTGTTTATTCCATTCAACAGATCTTATAATTCTTTTTCACGTTCCTGAGGATAGCAATATCACCAGCGAATCTTATCATTTATATTCTTTCAGCCTGAACTTTAATTCCGCTCTTGAACCTTTCTCTTATTTCCATCATTGCTTCTTCGATGTACAGATTGAACAGTAAGGGTGAAGACTACATCCCTGTGGTACACATTTTTTAATTCGTGCTCTTCCTTCTTGGTCTTCCACTCTTGTTATTCCCTTGGCTCTTGTGCGTGTTGTATACTGCCCGTCTCTCACATTTCTCGTGCAGCCATTTCGTTTTAGCTCCCCTGCATCTTCTGTTTATTTCATGCCTAAGTGACTTGTGTTTCTTTATTCCTGAACGTCTATGAACATTTTTTTACTTATTCTTTTGTCGATCAGCTGAAGCATTTCCTCTGTAATCCATGGTTTCTTCGCTGTTATCTTCTTTGTACCTATGTTTTTCCAACCAACTTCTGTGGTTGTTCTTTTTATAGTTGTTCATTCCTTTTCAACTGAAATACCTATCGTGCGTTTCCTTATCGCAGTATTTATAGCCTTACGGAACTTCAAACGTATCTCTTCGTTCCTTAGTACTTCCGTAACCACTTCTTTGCCTATTGATTCTTCCTGATTAGTTTCTTTAACTTCAGTTTACTCTTCATAATTACTATATTGTGTTCTTAGTCTATATCTGCTCCTGAGTACGCCTTACAATCCAGTATCTAATTTCGGAATCTCTGACCATGATGTAATCCAACTGGAATCTTCCCGTATCTCCCGGTCTTTTGCAAGTATACCTCCACCTCTTGTGGTTCCTGAACAAAATATTCGCTGTTAGTAACTGAAACTTATTGCAGAACTCAAATAGTCTTTCTCCTCTCTCATTTCTGCTACCAACCCCATGTTGTCCCTTAATCCTTTCTTCTACTCCTTCTCCTACAGCTACATTCCAGTCTACCATGATTATTAGATTTTCATCTCGCTTTACGTACTGAATTACCCGGTCGATATGCTCATATTCTTCCTCTATCTCTTCATTTTCAGCTTGCGACGTCGGCAGGTATACCTGAACTAACATTATGGCTGTTGGTTTGTTGTCGATTCTTATGAGAGAAGCCGTATCACTGAATCGTTGACAGTAACTCACTCTCTGCTCTATCTTCCTATTCATAATGAATTCTACTCCCGCTATACCATTTTCTGCTGTTAATATCACCCTGTACTCATCCCACCAGAAATCTTTGTCGTCTTTTCACTTCACGTCACTGAGCCCCATTACATCTGGATTGAGACTTAGCGTTCCTCTTTTAAGGTTTTCTAGCTTCCCTACCACGTTCAAACTTCTGACATTCCACGCTCCAACTCGTATTTCTTTTTCCTTTCCTTGATTATTCAATCTTTTTCTCGTGCTCAACTCTCCTTCGGCAGTCCCCTCGCGGAGATCCGAATGGGGAACTACTCCGGAATCGTTTGACAATGGAGAGATCATCATGATACTTTTACAATTACAGACCACACATGGCCTGTGGATACACATTATGTACCTTAAATGCAACGATTTCGCCGGCCGGAGTGGCCGTGTGGTTCTAGGCGCTACAGTCTGGAGCCGAGTGACCGCTCCGGTCGCTGGTTCGAATCCTGCCTCGGGCATGGACGTGTGTGATGTCCTTAGGTTAGTTAGGTTTGTTAGGTTTAATTAGTTCTAAGTTCTAGGCGACTGATGACCTCAGAAGTTAAGTCGCATAGTGCTCAGAGCCATTTGAACCATTTTTTGCAATGATTTCCATTGCCTTCTGCATTCTCATGCCGTTGATCATTGCTGGTTCTTCCGCCTTTACGGGTAGTTTCCTATCCTAAAGGCAAGAGAATGCCCTGAATGTCTGTCCCATCATCCGCCCTTCTTGTCTAGGCCGTTGGCAGAATGACAGTGAATTCTTATACCGGAAGTTTTCGGCCGCCGTGGCTGATGATTTTTATTCAAAATTTAAGAGGTGCCGGGCTTCGAACCCGGACCCGACGACGTTTAGGTTACTAATCGAAGGCACTACACCCTTTTTCTTTTTTTGTTTTTTTTTGTACCTTATTTTGTTTGTTGCATTTGCTCGGGGCGGACCTCCCATGACACTCGTTCAACTTCATCGTTGATGAGACGGACAATATGTGCAGAACATGAAACATTCTGACGGACTAAAACTTTGTGCCTTCCATCTGCATCCTTCCTCTGTCAGTATTCTTTACCAATCGAGCAATCTATGCATTCGCACATTGTTTTCTTATAGTAATAAAAATCCAGAAAAACATTTTCTTGCTAACCTACGACGGCATTGCTTTATTTCTTCGAGAATATTAGGCCCAGTACGCATTTTACTTCCATTCATTGAACGAGAGAGAGAGATAATAAGCAATTTTTTCTTGTTTTTGGCATATTACTTGGATTTATGTCCACACACCAAAGATACGACCCCCCCCCCCCCCCCCACTGTCTCTCTCTATGATGAAGCACCGGTAATTACGTGTGCGCAGGGACAAGTAAAGAAACAATGTTTCATTAATTTTGCCGCCGAGACGTATTCTTTTATATACACCTTCTTTTCTTCTCGGAAAATCACTGCGGTTCCTTCTATCAAACATAGCTCCGTGGTAGAACTTCTCCGGGCATTCTGTAACTCTGTGCCAACATATTTCACGGCCTCCACTCCCTTCACACCTTTCCATTTCCTTCTGTGACAAGCGGAGTACAGTCGATTTTTTCAGTTTTAGAACCATAAGCCACATGCTACCTCCAAATGGCTTCTCTGGTGTAAATAAGTGTTTCAACACTGTACAGCAGTTCTGTGTGCGTGCAATAGCTTCGTTTCTTCCAAAACCTGCTAATACATAAAGCTATGGTGAGCGCCTCCATATTAAACCACAGCCCATCTATCATGTCTACAGAAATTAGGTGCACAGCTAATGAATTTTTTAGAATGATTTGTGCCTAGGAGAATCGTAGCTTCCGTGCTGCCGGATGTTTTTCCCGACCACGATATTATTGCACTTCGCCTACTACGGCCCTTACCGGAAACACGTGGAGACATTACAGTAAACAAGAACAACACATCGCCAGTGGTTAAAAAACTGGACTCGCATTCGGGAGGACTACGATTCAAACCCACGTCCGGCCATCCTGATTTAGGTTTTCCTTAAATTGTCTAAATCGCTTCAGGCAATTGCCGGGATGGTTGCTTTGAAAGGGCATGGCCGACTTCCTTCCCCATCCTTCCCTAATCCGATGGGACCGATGACCTCGCTGTCTGGTCTCCTTCCCCCGAATCAACCAACCAACCAAGACGCATCGAACTGTGAATGATTTCAAGACAACTGTGCATATACTATCAAGTCGTTCAGCGTGTGCTCGTAAAATAAGACGATAAAAATTCACGATAATCCGACTGAAGCCCCCCCTCACTCCCATGAGTAATAATAATATGGTCGACTAATACAATATGTAATAAGCAATCGCTTAGAATAACAGACAATGTTAGTCGCTACAAGCTTGTCAGTCGGCATGTAGCTCCTAACATGGTTTGTTATTCTAACTGATTGTTTTTACTGATGTTACAAGCCCTTGATTCCAGGGGCCTTAATTTTTACATATGTGGAATGGTTTACAAACTTTGTACATATAAATTCTAATTAGCGGATTTCTATCGGCTCTCAGAGTCACTTGCCTGAATGATAAATGTGTGCCATTCTAATGGACGTTTCGATCTGAACATGAATTGCAAAATATGTTAACTCCCGAACAAAGACAGTCACCGTAAACCTGCTGATTCATCAAGATACTCAAACATTCAATACATCAGTGGTGTAGAGTTGAAACAGGCGATCGTATAGATGTCTGCAAGTGCAGACCAAGGAACGCCCTATCACGCTGGCGAACAGCCATGGTGGCCGCTTTTGACCTGCGAATCGTTCTGAGGTAGAGAAGCTTAGGGTGCGTTGCAGCTGCCGTAACTCCAGACTCTGTTCGTCTCCTAGTATGTGCATTGATCTCCATCTCCTACGTATGTGTCTGCTATGGACAAGAAGTGCACATTTCCGTATCTCTTCTGATCTGCTCTCCTGTAAGCGTAACCACCGACTCCACTAATTTTCACTGGTTCCAGTCATTTCACGCCAAACTCCGCATGCCCGCCAATAGCGAAAAATGTATACAAAGTCCCAATAGTGTGGATCCTTGCCGCACAGCAAATCCCACCAAGATAGTATGTCGCAGTACCATGCCGATCACACGATGAAACGCCTTCCCACTTCTACAAAACGCCCGCCGCAGTCCCGTCTCCGTGACGTCACTCACTGATTAACCAATGGCGCGTTTCTGTGCGCAACACTAGCCTCGCATCGGACGTCCTCTGAATCTGGAAAGCAGCTCACGAGGCTAGGTCATTACTTTCTGCGAGCCATGTTTCTTTCAGAAAGCGAGTGATGATTATCTACAAAAAGCTCTCCGTAAAACACGAGGGAGCAGCGCTCTCCTGTTGCTAACGTGGTGTCCTGGCCGCTGGGCAGGGCCCACGCTGTAAATACGCAATAGCTAGCCCCCGAGCGTCCCGACTTCCGCGAAGACAAGACACCTGAGGCTGCGCTGACGGCAAATAACCTTTCTTTCGTTGCATTCTCTGCCCAAGCTGCATCAAATGCAATGCACTGTGCTTTCCCACAAGAAATAAAAAGCTAAAAGAAGAATTAAAAAATCATTCGGAGCAAGCGGTCCCAGCACCATGTTAAATGAAAGGCTATGAACATATAAAGAGTGCAGTATGTCATCTTATTGTGATACGATATACTTTAAAGAAGGAATCAGCACCGTTATTTCCCTCTGATTACCGAATCAACGTCGAACTGAATGGAGAAGACATCCGAAATTCCTTGCCGCATTTCGTAGTTGCTGCGTTCAAGCAAGATACACTCCTGGAAATGGAAAAAAGAACACATTGACACCGGTGTGTCAGACCCACCATACTTGCTCCGGACACTGCGAGAGGGCTGTACAAGCAATGATCACACGCACGGCACAGCGGACACACCAGGAACCGCGGTGTTGGCCGTCGAATGGCGCTAGCTGCGCAGCATTTGTGTACCGCCGCTGTCAGTGTCAGCCAGTTTGCCGTGGCATACGGAGCTCCATCGCAGTCTTTAACACTGGTAGCATGCCGCGACAGCGTGGACGTGAACCGTATGTGCAGTTGACGGACTTTGAGCGAGGGCGTATAGTGGGCATGCGGGAGGCCGGGTGGACGTACCGCCGAATTGCTCAACACGTGGGGCGTGAGGTCTCCACAGTACATCGATGTTGTCGCCAGTGGTCGGCGGAAGGTGCACGTGCCCGTCGACCTGGGACCGGACCGCAGCGACGCACGGATGCACGCCAAGACCGTAGGATCCTACGCAGTGCCGTAGGGGACCGCACCGCCACTTCCCAGCAAATTAGGGACACTGTTGCTCCTGGGGTATCGGCGAGGACCATTCGTAACCGTCTCCATGAAGCTGGGCTACGGTCCCGCACACCGTTAGGCCGTCTTCCGCTCACGCCCCAACATCGTGCAGCCCGCCTCCAGTGGTGTCGCGACAGGCGTGAATGGAGGGACGAATGGAGACGTGTCGTCTTCAGCGATGAGAGTCGCTTCTGCCTTGGTGCCAATGATGGTCGTATGCGTGTTTGGCGCCGTGCAGGTGAGCGCCACAATCAGGACTGCATACGACCGAGGCACACAGGGCCAACACCCGGCATCATGGTGTGGGGAGCGATCTCCTACACTGGCCGTACACCACTGGTGATCGTCGAGGGGACACTGAATAGTGCACGGTACATCCAAACCGTCATCGAACCCATCGTTCTACCATTCCTAGACCGGCAAGGGAACTTGCTGTTCCAACAGGACAATGCACGTCCGCATGTATCCCGTGCCACCCAACGTGCTCTAGAAGGTGTAAGTCAACTACCCTGGCCAGCAAGATCTCCGGATCTGTCCCCCATTGAGCATGTTTGGGACTGGATGAAGCGTCGTCTCACGCGGTCTGCACGTCCAGCAAGAGCGCTGGTCCAACTGAGGCGCCAGGTGGAAATGGCATGGCAAGCCGTTTCACAGGACTACATCCAGTATCTCTACGATCGTCTCCATGGGAGAATAGCAGCCTGCATTGCTGCGAAAGGTGGATATACACTGTACTAGTGCCGACATTGTGCATGCTCTGTTGCCTGTGTCTATGTGCCTGTGGTTCTGTCAGTGTGATCATGTGATGTATCTGACCCCAGGAATGTGTCAATAAAGTTTCCCCTTCCTGGGACAATGAATTCACGGTGTTCTTATTTCCAGGAGTGTATATCAGTAACAGCAATTACAGTACTGGCTATTAAAATTGCTACACCAAAAAGAAATGCAGATGATAAACGGCTATTCATTGGACAAATATACAAGAACTGACATGTAATTACATTTTCACGCAATTTGGGTGTATAGATCCTGAGAAATCAGTACCCAGAACAACCACCTCTGGCCGAAATAACGGCCTTGATACGCCTGGGCATTGAGTCAAACAGACCTTGGATGGCGTGTACAGGTACAGCTGCCCATGCACTTCAACACGATACCACAGTTCATTAAGAGCAGTGACTGGCGTATTGTGACGAGCCAGTTGCTCGGCCACCATTGACCAAACGTTTTCAATTGGTGAGAGATCTGGAGAATGTGGTGGCCAGGGCAGCAGTCGAACATTTTCTGTATCCAGAAAGGCCTGTACAGGACCAGCAACATGTGGTCTTGCATTATCCTGCTGAAATGTAGGGTTTCACAGGGTTCGAATGAAGGGTAGAGCCACGGGTCGTAACATATCTGAAATGCAGCGTCCTCTGTTCAAAGCGCCGTCAATGCGAACAAGAGGTGACCGAGACGTGTAACCAATGGCACCCCATACCATCAAAAAAATCAAATGACTTAACATCTGTGGTCATCAGTCCCTTAGAACTTAGAACTACATAAACCTAACTAACCTAAGGACACCACACACATCCATGCCCGAGGCAGGATTCGAACCTGCGACCGTAGCAGTCGCGCGATTCCGGACTGAGCGCCTAGAACCGCTAGACCACCGCGGCCGGCACCACATACCATCACTCTGGGTGATACGCCAGTATCGCGATGACGAATACACGCTTGCAATGTGCGTTCATCGCGATGTCGCCGAAGACGGATGCGACCATCATGATGCTGTAAACAGAACCTGGATTCCTCCGAAAAAATGACGTTCTGCCATTCGTGCACCCAGGTTCGTCGTTGAGTACACCATCGCAGGCGCTCATGTCTGTGATGCAGCGTCAAGGGTAACCGCAGCCATGGTGTCAGAGCTGATAGTCCATGCTGCTGCAAACGTCGTCGAACTGTTCGTGCATATGGTTGTCTTGCAAACGTCCCCATGTGTTGACTTAGGGATCGATACGTGGCTGCACGATCCGTTACAGCCATGCGGATAAGATACCTGTCATGTCGACTGCGAGTGATACGAGGCCGTTGGGATCCAGCACGGCGTGCCGTATTACCCCCCTGAACCCACTTATTCCATATTCTGCTAACAGTCATTGGATCTCGACGAACGCGTGCAGCAATGTCGCGGTACGATAAACCGCAATCGTGATAGTCTACAATCCGACCTTTGTCAAAGTCGGAAACGTGTTGGTACGCATTTCTCCTCCTTACACGAGGCATCACAACAACGTTTCACCAGGCAACGCCGGTCAACTGCTGTCTGTGTATCAGAAATCGGGTGGAAACTTTCCTCAAGTTGTAGGTGTCGCCACCGGCGCCAGCCTTGTATGAATGATCTGAAAAGCTAATCGTTTGCATATCACAGCATCTTCTTCTTGTCGATTAAATTCCGCGTCTGTAACACGTCTTCTTCGTGGTGTAGCACTTTTGATGGGCAGTAGTGTACTTGCGGTGGTAGGGGATTCTCTCCTGCTACATTTGTATTGAACGACATGTGCATTTGGAGAATACAACAGTTACCACTGAATAAGCTTAATTTTCCCCCAGTGACTACATTATTAGTAGCATCACATGTTATCGAAGACTGCCAACAGCCATGCTAAATGAAAAAAATCGAAGGGGCGCCACTAGATGATACCCAGAAGCGCTTTCCCGCTGCGTTCGCACGTCGCCGGCCTACGTTCCCGGTATTTCCATTACCATAGCGCCAGCTGTAGAGGACGGGTATCGGCCACCTCTCTATTAGCAGGGGGGACGTCGTCGCTTCGCGTCCCCCTCCCACTCCTGTCTCCCGGCCCCCCTCTCCCGAATCTTTATTGGCAGCCAGGCGGCCGCACTTTGCGCGGGGCGGCGGGGCGGCGGCGCTCAGCGAATATCGGGCCAGAGCCGGGCGGCGGCGATCCCTGAATGAATCAATAGGTCGGCCGGCCCCCGGCCTTCTCGCCTTCCTCGCCGGAAGCTTCTCCGCTATCCCGCAGGAAATGAAGAGGTCCGCTCCGCCGGCGAACGAGTCGCGCAGTTTTCTTTCTCCCTTTGCACAGCGGGCGCCGGCTTCTTTCCTCCCGCTTTTTACGCGGCCGACGTGTCGGTTGCGTGATCGGCCGAGGAGGAATGAGCCCCGGCGGCGAGCTGGCCCGGAAACGCACCGTTAAATTCGCCAGTGGGCACGCGAACCGACTGCAGAGCTAGCTCTGCCTTGCCTCGTCTGCAGTGGTCCGGCCAGGCGCCCCGTCCCTTGTGGACGAGAGCTCTGCAACCTGAGGACGCGTTTCTGATAATCTTCCTCCGAAGGCAAGCACACGCCCAACGGCTCTTCGGTTTACCTCATATTTCGCACTGTTGTAGTACATTCATACGTGTAACATACGTTGCTCTAGGGCGACTCCTTCCGCAAGCGTTTTCAAGTTCTAAGTTTCACGACCTTGTTGAACACCGGTCGAGAGCACAAACCATCGAACAGCGGTATTATAAGAGCCGGCTAAATCGGAAGACTGAAAGTCTGGCTGTACTGTTTAGAATCTTGTCTCCCTCCTCGTCCCCCTTAATCACCCATCAAATACTTGTATCTCTACAATCTATCTTGTTCTTTTGGATAGAAACAACATTATTATTACTATAGTAATTCTGATACATTCGTGGCGAGATATTATCGATGTGCAATAAGGAATCGCAAAGAATATTTTATTTTTAGAACATTGAAATGCGTATATCATCAAAAAGTAGACTCATACTCAGGGGATGAGGATGCAGGAATCATCGCTGTTCTGGGCAAGTTCCTAGTGGAAATAGTTTGTCGTTGACTTGGTTCAAATGGCTCTGAGTACTATGGGACTTAACATCTGAGGTCATCAGTCCCCTAGAACTTAAAACTACTTAAACCTAACTAACGTAAGGACATCACACACATCCATGCCCGAGGCAGGATTCGAACCTGCGACCATAGCTGTCGCGCGGTTCCAGACTGAAGGGCCTAGAACCGCTCGGCCTCTTCAGCCGGCATCGTTCACTTTCTTCGACCTTTCATGAAGTGACGAGCACGTGTCCGTATCGTGTGGTTGAGTATCGTGAGTGCTTACACAGTTCAGTGTTGGGTTTGTGTTGTTGATGAAGGGGAGGGTGAGGAAAAACTCCTGTGCCGCGGACCCCATCAGAAGGACGGATCCACATCAGTAGTGCCACATGTCCTCACGCCGTCAGATACTGCGGAGACGTCAGGAGTTTAATCCGGACATTGGCGAAAAGACAGGTGATCAAATGCTTTAAGGCATCATCTCTCCTACCCTCACCGGCCAAATACTACCAAAGAAAGTTTTCCACCATCAGGATCAGAAACGGTTACCTCCGTGTGAAGAGCCACCTAACAGGCGTGCGTTAGCGACCTTCTCTTTCCGGGCAAGTGCTCTATCAACTTTTTTAGTGCTCCATCTTTTTTTCTAATTATCGTCTTTTTTAATGATAAAGCAAATAAAAAAATTCTGTTGTTTGAAAATCTGACAATGTTCTTAATAAAATAAAATATATCTAGCAAACATAAATAAGTTACTTTTTCGACACCAATTTTTTTACATAAATGTTATAACAAATAATAAACATAAACTGCTTCTTTCAGTACAAAACAATAACGTACCACGTCCCTGACTCCCCTGGAGTCCTCTCGGAAAAGGTAAAGCACAATCAAACCCCGAATCGCTCCCCCCGTCGGAGGTTCGAGTCCTCCCTCGGGCATCGGTGATCTAATGGCTCAAATGGCTCTGAGCACTATGGGACTTAACATCTGAGATCATCAGTCCCCTAGAACTTAGAACTACTTAAACCTAACTAACCTAAACCTTCGCCGCTGTACCTCCGAGGATGTCTCCTGCAGTCGGAGACGAAACGTGAGGGGACAGTTTTATACTTCGACCACGGCCTATCAGCCCGGAAGTTTTAAGTGAAGACTATACCAGCCGTGAAAGCTTACATTGTATGAAGTAATCTAAGGACATCACACACATCCTGCCCGAGGCAGGATTCGAACTTGCGACCGTAGCGGTCGCGCGGTTCCAGACTTGAGCGCCTAGAACCGCTCGGCCACTGCGGTTGGCGGCATCGGCGTGTGTGTTGTCCATAGCGTTAAGTTAGTTTAAGTAGTGTGTGAGCTTAGAAACCGATGACCTAAGCAATTTGGTCTCATAAGATCTTACCACAAATTTACAAATTTTTTCAGACCCCGAATCGAAGTCACTGAGTTGGTCTTTGTTCGGGGAAAAATATCATATGCGGCAGAAGTTGTATCCGTCATGGGAATTGTATGCAACCTGGAACGTGTCACACATTTCCCATTTACAACCTGATACCATAGTGCGCGCGTCCCCATATCAAGGTGTACTGTTGGTTGTTGCCTCTCTACGGCATTAATCGGCCGCCCTCGAATCAACGTGCGATATATACCACGTGCAGTTCCCGTCCTGGTAGTCGGTGTTCCCTTATTTACTTAACTGTGATCCGCAAAAAAGATTCGTATGCGGTCAAGCGATGATGAGCTGTGAGCCACCGCTACCGCTGCCAGACGAGAAGATTGCACCAGTTCTTCTATCAAGGTGCCCGTCAGACTTGTCCATTGTCGTGTCCACATCTTGATCATCGTGGTTACATAAATCGCCACTGCTCTGTCGTGAACGTGGACTACCCCAAGGCCTCTACGACTACTAGGGAGGGTAAGGGTTTCATATCCGACTTTAAAAAGAAGCCCTGTACTCACGAAATGTCCTAATGCCTCCAAGATTTGGCGCCCCAACACAACCGGCGTTGGAAGGACACCTCGGCTACGGAGATGGGTGTATTGCAAACACAGTGTACATTACTCAAAGCAGATACAGCTCAGTATGACTTCACTGCGATATATCATGTAACGTGTGCATTATAACAATAACGAATCGTGAAATCAAAATTGATTTTGACTTTCTAAGACGCATGTGTGGATTGTGTCAGTCATTCTGCAAACATTTTATAAATCATGTGCAGCCACTTTGATGTTCATTACTAAGATCAGGCACTGTCAGTGGAGCTTCAGTAGGCCAGGCCTAAAAATGAATATGTAAGGTTTGAAACTGATCGTCTAACATAAGTACTGCAACTGTCGACAGAATCGTTAATAAGCACTTTAAGAAATTTAATAAAGTTGCTGGTTCTCTGTCAACGAAATGCTGAAACTGAAAAAAATTATCATTACTATTGTTTCTCTGTGGTGATATACAAACATACATTCAGTTTTTTAGCTATTTTTAGCTATTGGGCAAATAGTGATATACTTTTAAAATCATTAAAAAAATTAAAAGCATAATTTGGGCCAGCTGAAGTGGGCCTAACATTAGAAATTAATCTCTGTTTTACATTCTTGTGATCTTTTTGTGTCAGAGGTTGTGCGAAGGCCAAAATAATATGGAACAATTGCCAGTACAGAAGTATTATATGCATCAGAGCTTAAGCCAGGTCCTGTTCTCACGCAATGAAAATCTGATCCAGTGATACTTTTCATTTCTACCGAATAGTGTGAGCTACAGAAAACTGATTCCAGGTAACTCTTCCACAGAAGCTCCAATACTGTAGGACATACAAAGGAAATAATCTGATATCCACCGATAAAAGAAATTTCAGTCCTCTAGAACACATGTCACCATTTATAATGTTAAAATCGTAAAAAAAAAAAAAAAAAAAAAAAAAAAAATAAAGTTGCCGTAAAATTTACACGTGCTCAACGTTTTCAGAGAAGCTAAAAGCTATAGGGACAATTAAAAACACAAATAACAAGAGTAACTTGGAACTGCAACAGTCAGTAACGGAATATTTACCAAACGGAAAGTTAAAATTAATATTTTAATGTGCACGTAGCAATTCGCATTGACGGATATGACGTGTGACAATACAAACGAAGAATTGAGACGAGATGAAGGCTTCTAACGGCCGAAACCGATTTTGATGATCTCGCAGTACATTGTCTGAGTAGTGACCACGTACGCTTCAGAAAGCATAATCCGGACAAACGTAGTGAATGATGATCTTCTTGGATGAATTTAACGATGGGATCTATGTAACTTGGAGTTGGTAATGCACAAGCGAGTTCTCGCTTCTGTGGGGAACATGGAATATCGTAATGGCTTTCAAATAAGGATCGATCGCGCCAGTTATTTCTGGCAGTAATCATTAAATCATTCATACTACGAATGGCGTCGTCGGTTAGTGGATCGATTTGAGAGGTGTTCTCGTGGTCGATCGAGAGAGGCAACATTTAATTTTTAATAATCTCGTGTCGCCACAAATACCTGCAGTCTGTAGTTTATGGATGTCCTTTCTAAAGAAACAATATTGGTTTGAGTGGGTGTCGGAAGTGGGTCAGGCTAGTCTGCCGGCTGTCTTTGAGTCGTTTTACAGCTACTGCCTCTGTCGTTACTTTTCCCGTGCCCATCGAAAGGTTTTTATATCTTCCACTCTTTTGGCTGAAATCATAAACAAAAGTCAATTTAGCTGTTTTCTTTAGGCTTTTGAAATATTTTTTACACATTCTATGCACAATCTTTAAGTCTGTCTGTGGATTCCGACAGTTTTATGAAAACGCCAGTAAATATTCTGTTGAATGCAGGTTACATCCTAATCTAGTACGTTATTGGACCTGACGCCGAAGCAAAGGAAATCAAACATGTTCGCAGTAGGTATCGTAGAGCCACGCTACCGTTCCTTGCTAATTTCTTTAAATTAACGTTATTGTTACTGGTTTAGCGGGTATTTGAATACAGGAAATAAACATAGGCAAGATTTAATCTGGAAAGTAAATGAAGTTTGCACAATTTTTATAAACCAGGGTACGGTAAGTGGATTTGTTTTTCATGCGTCACTGATCATTGTCCCACGCCACAAAGAAAAGCTCTGGTACTGCAACGTTCACAATCTGCTTACAGCTGCAGTGCAGGCTTTTCATGACGCGCACTAGAAGTAAGAATTGTGGTATCAAGCGGTCAGAATGGCGAACATGCAGATTTTGCAAACTGCTCTGAAGTGCCAGTCTGATAAGTTCAATTAGAGCGATGCGTTGTTCTGACTGAATCTGTATACGGATTATGTTTAATCACGACCTTCTCATAACATTCATCATCTTCATCGCCTGATTAACATCCTCTTTTGGATAAAGTCACTTCCAAACGTATTCATGCATTAGTCTATAATAATTTATGCAAACCTTGTTATATTAAATGAAACTAAAAGCGTCCCAAGAATTTCAAATTTCGGAACTTTATTATTTCATTGTTTTTTGAATTATTAATGAAAAATCGTTTCCGTGTTGTGGTCAATCGTTTACGTCAGTACCATATGTGAGGTGTACTATCTTCTACTGAAAGACTACGGATTGTATACGCAGTTACTGTTGATCTTAGGAAATAGTCACACCTGTATAAAATTTACATGCCTTTCACAGCGGCACTTAGCCTTGTGCAATACAGTCTGGAATCAATAGAAGTTTATTTCACTTTAAAGTTACTGATCATCTTATGACATTGACACTCCATTCTACACAGGTGCCTTTTTGTAGATGTATAGCTTTCTTATGTCGAAAATTCATTGGGTAACATTTGTACGTACCTCATCTGCTCTCCTCTTTCCCCCTTCCCATATGCTTAGTAAAGAAACAGACAACATGATCAGTACAATTACCTGGACAATTACTTGCAACAGTACGTCAAAGACTGTGATGAAAATACGAACAGTTATATCGTGGAAGTTCCTTTCATTTCGTTTATCACGTGAACTACAACGCAGTAGCAGATAATACTTACTAAATACTACAAAATAAGCAATAGAAATTATCTGTGTGAACAGAAGATACCAGTTTCACACATGTGATAATTAGTAGTTCTGATTAGCTAGCAACAGATTTTCAAGTGTATTACGTCCTGGTAGAAAAAAGCCTTCAAAGGAGTCAGGTATTGTCAAGGTGAAAGGTTTTAGTGAGTTAAGTAACATACTACACTGAAGAGCCATAAAAACTGGTACAACTGCCTAATATCGTGTAGGGCGCCAGCGAGCACGCAGAAGTGCCGCGACCCGACGTGGTTCAAATGCCTCCGAGCACTATGGGACTTTACATCTATGGTCATCAGTCCCCTAGAACTTAGAACTACTTAAACCTAACGACAGCACACAACACCCAGTCATCACGAGGCAGAGAAAATCCCTGACCCCGCCGGGAATCGCACCCGGGAACCCGGGTGCGGGAAGCGAGAACGCTACCGCACGACCACGGGCTGCGGACGACCCGACGTGGCATAGACTCGAGTAATATCTGAAGTAGTGCTGGAGGGAACTGACGCCATGAATCCTGTAGGACTGTCCATAAATCCGTAAGAGTACAAGGGGGTGGAGATGTCTTCTGAATAGCACATTGCAACGCTCCCCAGATGTGCTCACTAATGTTCGTGTCTGGGGAGTTTGGTGACCAGCTGACCAGCGGAAGTGTTTAAACTCAGAAGAGTGTTCCTGGAGCCACTCTGTAGCAATTATGGACATGTGGGGTGTCGCATTGTCCTGATGGAATTGCCTACATCCGTCGGAATGAACAAAGTACATGAATGAATGCAGGTGATCAGGCAGGATGCTTAGGCACGTGTCACCTATCAGAGTAGTATCTAGACGTATCAGAGGTCCCGTATCACTCCAGCTGCTCATGCTTCACACCTATACAGAGCCTGCACCAGCTTGAACAGCTCCCTGCTGACATGCAGGGTCCATGTATTCATGAGGTTATCTGCATACCCTACACGTCCATCCGCTCGATACAACTTGAAACGAGACTCGTTCGACCAGGCAACATGTTTCATCAACAGTCCAACGTCTGTGTTGACTGGCCCAGGCGAGGTGTAAAGCTTTGTGCGCGCAATCATCAAGGGTACAAGAGTGGGCCTTCGGCTCCGAAAGCTCATATCGATGATGTTTCTTTCAATGGTTCGCACACTGGCACTTGTTGATGGCTCAGCACTGAATTCTGCAGAAATTTGCGGAAGGGTTGCACATCTGTCACAGTGAACGATTCTCTTCAGTCTCAGTCGTCGTTGGTCCCGTTCTTGCAGGATCTCTTTCCTTCCAATGTGATATCAGAGATTTGATGTTTCACCGGATTCCTGATATCCGCAGTACACTGTTGAAATGATGATACGGGACACGCCCCACATCATCGCTACCTAGGAGATGCTGGGTCCCAGCGCTCGTGCACCTACTATAACACCACGTTCAAACACACTTAAATCTTGATAACCTGCCATTGTAGCAGCAGTAACGGTTCTAACAACTTATGTAGTCGCTGCCGACGGCAGCGTCGTATTCTACCTGTTTGCATGTCTCTTTCTTTGAATACGCATGCTTAAACTATTTTCTTTGGCACTTCAGTTTATAATATCAGGCCAAGTAAAGAAAGTCAAGCCTCAAGTTCGCGTGTGTTACTGTGGCCTGAGATGATACGAATATTTCAATAGGATGGTAAAAGATATTAGAGTAATCATCGCCTTGTAAACACACAAAAACGAATGTGTAACACAAGTCTCGAGGAAAATTACTTTGATATGAAATACACGGAACTACTGGAATTACCAAAAATTATTTGTAGTGTTCTATTAGTACACGACTGTTCTTAGGTCTTTTACTATTATTGTGATCTATCGAAATCGTGTACGAAGTATGTAATAAAACAATAAATATGACGGAAGAGAAATGGCAGTGATTCTACAAAAATGGCTCAAATGGCTCTGAGCACTATGGGACTTAACATAGGAGGCCATCAGTCCCCTAGAATTTAGAACTACTTAAACCTAACTAACCTAAGGACATCACACACGTCCATGCCCGAGGCAGGATTCGAACCTGCAACCGTAGCAGTCGCGCAGCTCCGGACTGAAGCGTCTAGACCCGCTCGGCCACCGCGGCCGGCAGTGATTCTACAAATTTATATACTTAGCAGATATGTTTAGGTGGAGTCATAGGCGCAGTTTATGATAATCATGAATATGTCTTAAATGATAGGTAAATTGAAGGTGGAGGGTTGAGGGTGCTGAGAAAGGAAGGGAAAGAGAATACTAATGCCAGCTGCGTCAGGACATTACATGGAAACAGAGGCGAGGAGTAAAAATGTTTATTGGACCGGGATTCGGACCCAGGATTTCCTGCTTACTGGGCAGGTGCACTAACGACCGCGCCATCCGGTACACAGTGTTATCGCACCTGCTCAGAGTTCCTGGGCATGCGTCACGGCCGACCCACACGCCCATCGAGCACCACATATCCCCAGTCTCTCTCCATTTCCTCCATGCTCGCTGCTCTGAGAATCCCGCAGGCGGTCTGACGTACTTGTGCATCCACACTGAAGCAGGTGGATCCATTGCCCATCTAGGCGAATCAGTTATACAGGGTGTATCAAAAAGGATGGCACAAACTTACACGGCTGAAAGTACATGATAATACAAGCACAAATGTGAAGTAAACATGGGTTCTAAAACGCATACCGTAAGAGCTATTTCTTGATTTTCAATATTGTGAAACAAATCTCTTTTAATGCAAGCTCTTTGCTTTCCATATTTTGTGAAGTGGTATGGACCAAAACAAGAAAAAAATGACCAGTAAACAAGTGCTCTATAGTGTCCCATAGCTCTTGAGGTATGCGTTTTAGAACCCATGTTTACTTGACATTAGTACTTCTATTATCATGTACTTTCAGCCGTGTAAGTTTGCGCCATCCATTTGGATACACCCTGTATTAATGCGTGGTCCGTCCGAAAGAACAGCGAGTGAGCGGTCATAAGCCGTGCCAAGATACTCCGAGCAGTTGCGATAACTTTATGCCCCAGAAGGCGCACATGGTTAAGGCACCTGGCTAGTGAACAGGAGATCCCGATTACGAATCCCGGTCCAGTACATATTTTCACTCGCCGCCGCTGATTCCATGTAATGTTCCGATGCAGATCCCATCAGTAATACCTCTCCTTTACTTCCCCCCCCCCCCCCCACCTTCTATTTACAAATAATGTATCACAGCTGCAGATTCCGGGTCGTGCATGTTCTTTAGAACGTGTACGAAAGCGCAGACACCACTATTCATATACAATATTAACTAATTCCCGACTTTACCGGAGGTTGTTGATTTCTCATGTAATCAAAACTTTTAATATCTGCTTACAAATATACTTACACTGACGCAAGAAGGGTCCATACATAAACTTATGTTCCTGATAGTAGATTGTTTACTGTCGTATAATTTAATTTGGTATTTGTTCCGCGTGTAGTAAAATATTTGTACACTACGGGCCATTCAAATTGCTACACCAAGACGAAATGCAGATGATAAACGGGTATTCATTGGACAAATATATTATACTAGAACTGGCATATGATTACATTTTCACGCAATTTGGGTGCATAGATCCTGAGAAATCAATACCCAGAACAACCACCTCTGGCCGTAATAGCGCGGCCTTGATACACCTGGGCATTGAGTCAAACAGAGCTTGGACGGCGTGTACAGGTGCAGCTGCCCATGCAGCTTCAACACGATGCCACAGTTCATCAAAAGTAGTGACTGGTACTCGGCCACCATTGACCAGACGTTTTCAATTGGTGAGAGGTCTGGAGAATTTATTGGCCAGGGCAGCATTCGAACATTTTCTGTATCCAGAAAGGCCCGTACAGGACCTGCAACATATGGTCGTGCATTATCCTGCTGAACTGTAGGGTTTCGCAGGGATAGAATGAAGAGTGGAGCCACCGGTCGTAACACATCTGAAATGTAACGTCAATGCGAACAAGAGGTGATCGAGGCGTGTAACCAATGGCACCCCATATCATCACGCCGGGTGCTACGCCAGTATGGCGATGACGAATACACGCTTCCAATGTGCGTTCACCACGATGTCGCCAAACACGGATGCGACCACCATGATGCTGTAAACAGAACCTGGATTCATCCGAAAGAATGACGTTTTGCCATTCGTGAACCCAGGTTCGCCGCTGAGTACACCATCGCAGGCGCTCATGTGTGTTCAAACTGTTAAAATGGCTCTGAACACTATGGGACCTAACTTCTGTGGTCATCAGTCCCCTAGAACGTAGAACTACTTAAACGTAACTAACCTAAGGACATCACACACAACCATGACATCCATGCCCGAGGCAGGATTCGAACCTGCGACCGTAGCGGTCGCGCTGTTCCAGACTGTAGCGCCTAGAACCGCTCGGCCACTCCGGCCGGCCCCTCCTGTCTGTGATGCCGCGTCAAGGGTAACCGCAGCCATGGTCTCTGAGCTGATAGTCCATGCTGTTGCAAACGTCGTCGAACTGTTCGTGCAGATGGTTGTTGTCTTGCAAACGTCCCCATCAGTTGACTCACGGGTCGAGACGTGTCTGCACGATCCGTTACAGCCATGCGGATAAGATGCCTGCCATCTCGACTGCTAGTGATACGAGGCCGTTGGGATCCAGCACGGCGTTGCGTATTACCCTCCTGAACCCACCGATTCTATATTCTATTAACAGTCATTGGATCACGACCAACTCGAGCAGCAATGTCGCTACACGATAAACCGCAATCGCGATAGGCTACAATCCGACCTTTATCAAAGTCGGAAATGTGATTGTACGCATTTCTCCTCCTTACACAAGGCATCACAACTACGTTTCACCAGGCAACACAGGTCAACTGCTGTTTGTGCATGAGAAATCGGTTGGAAACTTTCCTTATGTCAGCACGTTGTAGGTGTCGCCACCGGCGCCAACCTTATGTGAATGCTCTGAAAAGCTAATCATTTGCATATCATAGCATCTTCTTCCCGTCGGTTAAATTTCGCGTCTGTAGCATGTCATCTTCGTGGTGTAGCAGTTTTAATGGTCAGTAGTCTACCTGTAAATCTCGTACGGCGTGTATATCATCGTACTGTTCACATGCAAAGAAGCGGGTTGAAGTAAATAGCGGCTGATCATCTTTAGAATCTTTGTTTGTCGGTTGCTGCTCGATATTCGGAGATACGAAGAGACCGCTACTAATAAAATTATAGACGCCGTTTGCCTGGACGAAGATCCGTACATGTTCGAATTGCAATGCTAAAGGCATGCTTGTTATTTATGGAAGCGCCTCCCCCCGATCCGGGAGTCCAGAGTGATTAAATTTAATTGCCCGTCTCTGCCGAAGATCAGGCTTTAGCTCCCTACGGCGCTGTTCGTCCAAGCACTCGAAGATAATGGTCACAACTTTACGACGTCATAAACTGATAATAAAATACCCGCAAGAAAAGCAGTCATAGAATATAAATGTCCGGTCTCTACAAAGTTAATCACTACGTGATTTACTAGCCGGGAACGGTCATTAGTGACTCGCTTTTCCAAAACACTGGATAAAGCTGTGTGACAGTTACACACAGACAAAATGTGGACAACGATTTCGTTTTTCTTAACTCTTTCTCCAAATTACTTTCAGCACACGCCACTCATTACTGCACCCTCCATTCCTCTCACGAAGCTGGGTCACCCATCCACGTCCTAAAACTACTTGTCGGTCACCACTAGTCCAGAATTTACTGCATAGACCGCATCACATCTCAAAATACAGGGTGTTACAAAAAGGTACGGCCAAACTTTCAGGAAACATTCCTCACACATAAAGAAAGAAAATATGTTATGTGGACACGTGTCCGGAAACGCTTACTTTCCATGTTAGAGCTCATTTTATTACTTCTCTTCAAATAACATTAATCATGGAATGGAAACACACAGCAACAGAACGTACCAGCGTGACTTCAAACACTTTGTTACAGGAAATGTTCAAAATGTCCTCCGTTAGCGAGGATACATGCATCCACCCTCCGTCGCATGGAATCTCTGATGCGTTGATGCAGCCCTGGAGAATGGCGTATTGTATCACGGCCGTCCACAATACGAGCACGAAGAGTCTCTACATTTGGTACCGGGGTTGCGTAGACAAGAGCTTTCAAATGCCCCCATAAATGAAAGTCAAGAGGGTTGAGGTCAGGAGAGCGTGGAGGCCATGGAATTGGTCCGTCTCTACCAATCAATCGGTCACCGAATCTGTTGTTGAGAAGCGTACGAACACTTCGACTGAAATGTGCAGGAGCTCCATCGTGCATGAACCACATGTTGTGTCGTACTTGTAAAGGCACATGTTCTAGCAGCACAGGTAGAGTATCCCGTATGAAATCATGATAGCGTGCTCCATTGAGCGTAGGTGGAAGAACATGGGGCCCAATCAAGACATCACCAACAATGCCTGCCCAAACGTTCACAGAAAATCTGTGTTGATGACGTGATTGCACAATTGCGTGCGGATTCTCGACAGCCCACACATGTTGATTGTGAAAATTTACAATTTGATCACGTTGGAACGAAGCCTCACCGTAAAGTCAACATTTGCACTGAAATGAGGATTGACACATTGTTGGATGAACCATTCGCAGAAGTGTACCCGTGGAGGCCAATCAGTTGCTGATAGTGCCTGCACACGCTGTACATGGTACGGAAACAACTGGTTCTCCCGTAGCACTCTCCATACAGTGACGTGGTCAACGTTACCTTGTACAGCAGCAACTTCTCTGACGCTGACATTAGGGTTATCGTCAACTGCACGAAGAATTGCCTCGTCCATTGCAGGTGTCCTCGTCGTTCTAGGTCTTCCCCAGCCGCGAGTCATAGGCTGGAATGTTCCGTGCTCCCTAAGACGCCGATCAATTGCTTCGAACGTCTTCCTGTCGGAACACCTTCGTTCAGGAAATCTGTGTCGATACAAACGTACCGCGCCACGGCTATTGCCCCGTGCTAAACCATACATCAAATGGGCATCAGTCAACTCCGCATTTGTAAACATTGCACTGACTGCAAAACCACGTTCGTGATGAACACTAACCTGTTGATGCTACGTACTGATGTGCTTGATGCTAGTACTGTAGAGCAATGAGTCGCATGTCAACACAAGCACCGAAGTCAACATTACCTTCCTTCAATTGGGCCAACTGGCGCTGAATCGAGGAAGTACAGTACATGCTGACGAAACTAAAATGAGCTCTAACATGGAAATTAAGCGTTTCCGGACACATGTCCATGTAACATATTACCTTTATTTGTGTGTGAGGAATGTTTCCTGAAAGTTTGGCTGTACCTTTTTGTAACACCCTGTATATTTTCTTTTATGTCTGGTTATTAACAATATGAGCTTATTCCCTCTTAATACTTGGCACAAATCCAGTCTTCCCTGACCGTTGCGCAGAAAGGCGTACAGTATTCTGCCACATCCTTTTTCGGTAAGCTTTCACAATAATTCATTAACGGTAATCATCGCACTTTGAAATCCAAACTGAAGAATTTGCTCATGGCTGACAGGTATTATGTCGATGAGTTCTCCAACAGCAGTGAAACAAATTCCTACGTTATGTTGTTGATTATGCTAATCAGCTGTACGTAATAACTTGTCGTCTGCAATGGATTCGTGTAAATTTTATTTCATTTATTATTTAGTTTTTGATGTTAATTTCATATACTGACTCGTTCCATGACCACAGAGATTTGCTCCTCAATTTGATCCTTCGAAATTACGTGTACCAAATAAAAAACATATAACCGTAGGATAACGAAGGAATTTTTTTTTCCATGTGTGCGATTTCGGGAAAATTGTAGTCTTCAAATTAAAAAGATGGAAATTACAGAGGAAAATATTGGGACCGATGACCTTTGTAGTCTGATCCATTCAACCCCACAAACCAACCAACCAGCAGAGAAAAATTGTAAATTATCCTTAGACGGTAGCTGTTCTAAACATAGTGCTCTCGTATCAGTTGAAAATACGTCACGAATCAGAAGAAACTACTTATCCCAAATGGCTGACTTAATTAGCACAGTGGCGAATATCTGTATTATGGAGAGGTAAATGAGTGTCTGTGGCGGCAACAGCAGAGCACTCATACAGCAAAACGCTTCAGAAATGAAGTCTCTCTGACAATTTAACATTTGTGGCATAAAGCAACACGGACACAACAGAGAACGGAAGTACTTTCAGGTCTTCAGTATACATATAAGAAAATAATAATTCTGGCAATAAATCGCATTAATATTTCGTCAGAATGGACTGTGAACTTTTACCACAAGCAATTCACGGAGTATAATAATCCTGTGGGTGCAAACACAATTGTCATTGTATTTTTCAGGAGTAAAAACGTTATCAGTGACTATTCTTAGGAGATCCAAATTCCAATGCCACCGAATGCCAGCGATTAAAATCCATGAACAACTACTGTCAGTTTTTCGAAGTGAGTGCATGGACAGTGTTAGTCTGTAATGATGCACAAAAAATTCTTCCAAATTTTTCTTAATTATTTATTGTTCTGTTTGTTTCATAATGGTGTTGTTTTCGGAGTCACACAACTCCGTTTGTAGACACCTGCTTCATACGTATGTTTTAATCAACTTCCTCAAAATATATATATTCGGTTTTTCTGGAAACTCGAGATAAAAAATAACATGTATCGGCTCCCATTCTGCAATCATGTATTAGCGTGTCCAATACAACCGTAGAAAGACGCCCGCATTGACATGCCTTGAATGAGGTTACGTTTGCATTGTTTTCGTAGACTTGCTGATAAAGGATTGCAGAGTGGAAACCGATGAATGTATATTACATGGTTCCGGAAGAGATAAATAAATTTCTTTTGGGGGAATTTACACTTCTCATGTCTCGTGGAAGCCCACGTAACAATACAGACGTAGTTTTCGGTAGATTTTACAGATCACTTACGACAACTGCCAGTGTGGTGGTTTCGCGATTTCCTTCCCCATATGTGTCCATAGCTGTAGTGGAGAATGAAGTCGGGCAGGGCTGTAGCCTAACCCAGATGTTACACTATCTTAACATTGAGCAAGCAGCGAAGGAGACCAAGGAGAAATTTGGAAATGTAATTAAAATTGAGAGAGAAGAAACAAAAACTTTGCGGTTTGCCGATGGCATTGTAATTATGGCCCGTTACCTGTTAACAGTGCTCTCACCCCAGGCGTCTAGCATGAAAGCGGCTTGCTCCGATATGTAGATGCGGTAAAATTCAACAAGCCGCCTGGATTCTGATAAGTCAGTTAATTGCTCCATACATCATCTGAACGATTCTTTTATCGAGATGATGTGGAACGAGTCATTTTGCAGATTAGTGTTAACATCAATAAACACATTATTTTTTTAGTTCCACTCATGCAACTACACTAGCCTGTTTCTTACTGACTGTCAGTTTTTAAGAAGAAATTCGCCAGTGGAATATAAAGAGTTCTCCAGGAAAAACAATTTTAAATTAGATATGAAACTTGCTTCACTACCTGTCAGACATTTAATGTTATTGGGCAAATGATCAAAAAATTTTGTTGCTGCATACTGAACTCCTTTCTGAGCTACTGACAGCATTAACAATGATTTAGTATTAAAGTATTAAAGTGTTATAGGTGTGGACATCACTGTTCTTTTCAAATCGTAGGGCATTATTTATGACGAATTTCATTGGCGAATATATGTGTTGTGTCGGCGCAGTTAAAATGCCCAGCTGCTTGAAGAGGTACCTGCATGACGTCCATGGATGAACACCACATATTATTCTCACTGCTCGTTTTTGTACAGTCAATACTTTGTAAGTGATGAGTTACCCCAGAAAATTATTCCTTAACACATTATCGAATGGTAATCCGCAAAATATGTCAGGAGGTTAATACGTTTGCTTCCAAGGTTAGCAATTATACGAAGAGCGTAAGTAGCTGAACTAGACTGTTTGAGAAGCTCCTTAATATCATCAGTATGTACACCCAAAAATTTGGAGCGTTGCGTCCTACTTACTGAATCCTGCTCATGTGCTACGTCAGTTCTTCGTATTACACTATTTGTTGTGCAGAACGTAGTATGTTTGTTCAAAATTTAGGGAGCGACCATTTTGAGAGCACCACTAAATCATTCTTTTGAAAACATCACTTACCAACTCTTCTCTTGCTTTCTCTCTAATGTAATTTATCATAACACTAGTATCGAGTGCAAAAAGTACCAATTTTGCTTGTTGAATGTTAAGTGGAAGGTCAGTAACATATAGTAGGAATAGAGTGGATCAGGTTATAGTTGTGGAAAGGGGCCAAAATCAGTTACTGTCAGTTGCACAAAACATACAAACTTCATTCTCCTAAAACACTTAATCAAACATGCCCTTAAAAGCATTCAAAAATAATATGGCTGAAGCCCGAACACAAGTTATTAAAATTGCATTAAGGAATATACACGGCTGAAGGCCTTAGTTACAAAATTTTACATAAAAATTCGGCTGAAGGCCACACACGGGAGATAGAAGAACTGAGGGCGTAAGGCCTGGATAACAATAATTTCATGTAGAGAAGAAAATTTTAAAAGGTTTTATTAATTTAAGACGGCTGGAGGCCATATCTTAACATTAAAACAAACTAAATTAATAGACGGCTGAAGGCCTCGCACAGTACTTGAGAGTAAAAGAAAATCACAATCTAAAACAACAGAACAGTGGTGCTCAGAAGTGCTCCAAGGATCGGCCTGAGGAGGTAACTTATTCTAACATAAGTTTATGTGTGACAGGCAGCCAAACGTAATACCAAATAATCGGATGGCAACCCGACCCAGGGACGACTGAAGGACCGACCAACATCCTAATCAGTTCCCTTCCGCCCGACAAACAGCATGATAACAAAAAATTAGCGTGGACGAAGATAGCAGCAGCACCACGTCTTGAAAACTGGCGTCTAAATACAGTCAAGACACAATAACCACTCAAAAATATGAGCACCACCAAAGGCTGTCGAACTAGACGCCATGCCGGACAGCATCAACACAGCGAGGAAAAACACACTACCGGAAAACCACGCTAACGACCAGCACAGGTAACTGGAACGTTAAAGGCCACAAGGCAGAAGATACCGATGGTGCACTTCACTAATAAGCATCAACCATTTCAATAGTCAAACACCATACCGGAAGACGGCTGCAAAATTTCGCCGACTCCAACACACCATACGTTGCTGCTTACGGGAACGGCCCAGAAAGCAACAACCGGCAATGAACGACGAGATGCCACAGCGGTTGAGGTTTCTTGAAAGGTTAACTGATTACTCAACTTCAGTGTCCAGGTTCGGAGGCGACGAACTTTGTAGCACTCGGAGCTAGCGCCTCACAAATCCGACCGCGCGTGCACGTCGCCACGGCCCCTTCCTCGCTGCTCTGTCCCAACCGACCGACGACCACACACACCACATACGAAAATATAGCGGTCACACCAAAGACGGTACAGAAGTACTAGTATCGATAAGCGCTGCTTCTGCCACTGACGGAGGCATGTCAGCAACTCCTTATGGCAGTAACTCAGGGGGAAATAAGACACCACTCGATTGTGACAAATGCCAAAGAACAAGGCGTCAACCGCGAGCCGGCCACAGCTCAGACCGGTTCTTTCTAAGATGCACAGTCGATCACAAACGGCAACTGCCAGTCCGTTAAAACACAACCGAGTCGCAGAGCCTAACACTAGCCGTTCCGCCTGACGTCGGCAACAAGCTTTTACTACCCCAGAGTACGCGCTCTTGGTTTAACCGCTCGTCCACAGGGCACTCGCCGACAAGAACACTGCGTAAACTCCCCCCTGAGCTCAGCCACGGGCTACATTTACCAATACTGTCGCGCGTCCTAGTGAGGCGCCAAGGTAGCACTGACCCAAACGCGGACGCAATCTTCGCTGATAGACAGCGGATCTGCACAACATTAGGAAACGAGACATCAAAAGCAGTCGAAAACTGTTGCTACACTATGTGATCAAAAATATCCGGACAGCCCCAAAAACAAACGTTTTTCCAGTTAGGTGCATTTTCTGCCACCTGCTGCCAGGTACTCCATACCAAAGACGTCAGTAGTAATTAGACGTCGTGAGAGAGCAAAATGCGGCGCTCCGTGGAACTCACCGACTACGACCGTGGTCCGGTGACTGGGTGTCGCTTGTGTCATACGTCTGTACGCGGGATTTCCACACTCCTAAACATCCCTAGGTCCTCTGTTTCCGATGTGATAGTGAAGTGGAAACGTGAAGGGTCACGTGCAGCACAAAAGCGTACAGGCCGACCTCGTCCGTTGACTGCAGAGACTGCCGACAGTTGAAGAGGGTCGTAATGTGTAATAGGCAGACATTTATCCAGACCATCACACAGGAATTCTAATTGCAGCAGGATCCACTGCAAGTACTATGACAGTTAGACGGGAGATGAGAAAACTTGGATTTCATGGTCGAGCGGCTGCTCATAAGCCACATATCACGCAGGTAAATGCAAAACGACGCCTCGTTTGGTGTAAGGAGCGTAAACATTGGACGATTGAACAGTGGAGAAACGTTGTGTGGAGTGACGAACCACGGCACACAATGTGGCCATCCGATGGCAGGGTGTGAGTATGGCGAATGCCCGGTGAACGTCATCTATCAGCGCGTGTAGTGGCAGCAGTAAAACTCAGAGGCAGTGGAGTTACGGTGTGGTCGTGCTTCTCAGTGAGGTGGCTTGCACCCCTTGTTGTTTTGCGTGGCACTATCACAGCACAGGCCGATACTGACGTTTTAAGCACCTTCTTGCTTCAAACTGTTGAAGAGCAATTCGGGTTTGGCGACTGCATCTTTCAACACCATCGAGCACCTGTTCATAATGCACGGCCTGTGGCGGAGTGATTACACGACAATAACCTCCCTGTAATGGACTGGACTGCACAGACTCCTGACCTGAATCCTATAGAACACCGTTGGGGTGTTTTGGAACGCCGACTTGGTGCCAGGCCTCGATACTTCTCCTCAGTGCAACACTCCGTGAAGAATGGGCTGCCATTCCCCAAGAACCTTGCGGCACCTGATCGAACATATGCCTGCGAGAGTTTAAGCTGTCATCAAGGCTAAGGGTGGACCAACACCGTATTGAATTTCAGCATTACCGATGGAGGGCGCCACGAACTTGTAAGTCATTTTCAGCCAGGTGTCCGGATACTTTTGATCACATGGTGTATTTGGGCACCGAAATAACTGACGGTGGCTATAGTCGCAAGGATTTAAAGGACATGAACGATAAGCAGTTCAGACAAGAAGACGAAAACAAGAGAATCTTTTGAAATACGGTACTACGGAAAGTTACTGAAAATTAGATCGAATAATTAATGAGGCGGTAGGTAATCGAACAGGGGAAAAAAGGAAATTTATGGCAGAACTTGACTAAAAGAAGAGATCGGTTGATATAGCACATATAGGAGTATGAAACCGGAATATGGCTGCAATAATTACACGTCTGTTTTTTGAAACTGATAAACAATACTGTGTTCAAAATAAGCTCCATTGATATTTATACCATTCTCCCATCTCGCCGACAGGCATTGAATTCCGTGGTGAAAAAAGGTTTTCTTTTAAAGCCAACCAGTCAGCGAGCCATTTTCGTACATTTTAATGCGAATTGAACCATTGTTCAGCGAGAGCGTGTTCCAGTGATAAGAACAGATGATAATCGGACGGAGCCAATTCTAGAGAATAAGCCGCATGCCATAATATTTCCCAACTGAACGCCTCGATAGTTTCCCTGACCCGTTTTGCTGTGTGTGACGAGACGTTATCATGGAGCAACATGACTTCCTGTTGCCTTTTTCCACATTCCGGTTGTTATCACGTAATATTCGATTTAAATCGATCATTTGCTGTTGGTAGCATTGTGAACGGCTTCATCTGGTTTTAGCAGCTCATAATAGATGACACTCTTCTGATCCCACCAAACACAGAGCATTATCAGTCGCGCGGAGTGACCGCGCGGTTTGGGGCGTCATGTCACGGACTGCGCGGCCACTCCCGCCGGAGGTTCGGAGGTTAGAGTCCTCCCTCGGGCATGGGTGTGTGTGTTGTTCTTAGCATAAGTTAGTTTAAGTAGTGTGTAAGTATAGGGACCGATGGCATAAGGAGTTTGGTCCCTTAGGAATTCAGACACATTTGAACATATTTGAGCACTATCTGCTTTCCAAATCGATTTGGTCTTACAATGGATGTCGATGGTTTGCTTGGATGCATCGGCGAATTACGACGCTTAGGATATCCATTTGTCATGACCTGCCACTATTTGATGGAGAAACGACTTTCTTTTCTATCCTGCGAGCACCATTTCACGAGTGGTCTTTCGATTTGCTTGCTGTCTTTCATTCAGTTGATGCGGAACCCGTTTTACCACTTTCTACCCCTTTCCCATAACTTTCAACCGAAGAGAACAGCTTTCTGTGTCACATTCAATTGTTCCGCGATTTACTGTTGAGTCTGAGTATCATCTTCATCCAACGAGGCCTGCAATTCGTTGTCTTCGAACTTTTTCGGTGGTTTCCCGCTCTCGTCGTTTCTCACGTCAAAATCACCACTTTTGAATTTTTTGAACCACTAGAAATGCTGTGTTTTTACTAGAGCGCGGTCCGCGGCTCGTGGTCTTGCGGTAGCGTTCTCGCTTCCCGCGCACGGGTTCGATTCCCGGCGGGGTCAGGGATTTTCTCTGCCTCGAGATGACTGGGTGTTGTGTGTCTTTCATCATCATTTCATCCTCATTCACTCGCAAGTCGCCGTAGTGGCGTTAAAGAACTTGCGGAGCGGCGGCCGAACCGCCCCGCGAGGGGTCTCCCGGACACCAATGCCATACGCTTATTATTATTATTATTATTATTATTATTAGTAGAGCGCGTTCGCCGAAAACTTCGACAAGCATTCGATGAGATTCTGCAGCAGTTTTCTTCAAATGATAACAGAAAGTCAATGCTGTCCGCAAACCGTAGTTCGTAGGCACAAAACTCGACATGTTTACGGGTTTGAAACAGATACCAATGGATGGATCTTGGGTCACTGTGTGTTGTCATTCGTCGTTAGCAGTTACAGGCAGCAGATGGCGCTACAGACGCTGTTTCACGGGCCCTACACTGACGGATGTCACCATCTACAGAGAAATTCCGGTTTCATACTTCTACACCTGTTATATACTGATGGATGAAGAAATCGTCGGTTTCGAAATGGAGGGAAGATTGGCGGGGAAGGGTGGGGCTGATGAATCCTAATTTTAATTCCTTTCTAGCGAACTGCAAATTCTTGCATGTATGCTTCATCTTTGGACCGAAGTTGCCCACTCGGTACAAATCACACACTCAAGAAGGAAGTAAAGTGGCCAGATTTCTTTCGTACTCACATAACCAAAGAACTACCGTCAGAAGGACTTTGAATATTTTCTGTCTGCCGCGTAACAAAGAAAAGCGCCGAGGACGGGTCCACGTACAAGGCGGAAGTGGCACTGAAATCGCGTCTCCCTTCCTCCTACGCAGGAAACGCAACTCATCGGCGCAGGGTGCACGCACCCACGCAATTACCGTGGCAGGCTCCGTGTGCTGATAGCAGCGGGTAGGGACGCTGTACCCCACAGGGTACTTGAGTTTTACGAGTCGCCGTCCACCGACGAAAAGGGGGTGGAGGGTGAGAGAGGGGGTGACCATCCCTCTGCAGAGGTGCTGCCGAGGTAGTCGATATCTCGCGGGAGTCGGGGCTTCGCGCCGAAAATGAGATTGGGAGGAAGTGCAGCTCCAGCCAGGGGAAGCGTCATCAAAGGCTGGATGGGCGTCGTAAATTGTGGAGGAGTGTAAAGGTTTTTAAAGGTACCCTCCGACTGCTTTCTTCCTCCGTACCGCGCGTTTCACAGAGGTCTGCTCAACGGGCAGAGGGCGGGGAGAGAGCGTTGTCTCTGTTCAAAAGAGCTTATCAGCACCCTAGCTGTGTTCTTGGGACCCACGACCTGCTCTCTGATGCCTGCTAAGAAGACTCAAATTTCCTCTCTATCTTTACGAACCTGAACATTCCATACTTTGTCCTGAGAACAGACACGTAACGTTGGGGGAGGGACCGAGAGGGGAGGGTTATCTTGATTCTGGTCACGGTGTAACGTGAAAGGGATTTTAACACAGTCATTGCATCTCGATCAGATCTTCAATTGTAAAATATTATCAGTTCTAAATTATTATAAATCCTCAAAAATGCTTGAGTGCAGCAACTTTTGCTCTATAATTGTTTATCTTGGTAATGAAGGTGCAGGGATATTGTCTTACTTTGCATAGTAGGCTACCTTCCTTTGATTGAAATGGATTAATTTTCTGGAGCAGTTCCACAGATAGAAACGTGGTGTAAGGTTACCATCTGGTGTCCACAAGCAAACTTTATGTAGGCAAAAATTAGGTATAACAACAATAGTCTCGCAGTTCACTTACACTTTTGAGAAGTTAGATCTGCAAAATCAGGCACTGTTTGAAAATTATAATACCATCCAGAACCATTGCCGCGAGCGAGGACTATGTGAAAAAATTGCTAAAGCCCTACTTTGGAAGTATCGTATTCTTCGCCGCATGTCAGATGTGACATATGAAGCCGAGGATTATGACCGTTCATGAAGAAGACAAAAGGGTAGAGACGTCGCCCATGCCCTCTGTATGAAGCTTTACTGCAATTATGAGGTGCAGATCGATGACGGGAGTTTCACGGAAACTGAGGATCCACTTGACGATAGCGAAACTTTGACGAGAGGGGCTACCTTCGATGCTTCTCATAATGAAGAAGATGTAACAGACGACCAGAACACGAGTGCCCTCCAGCGCCGAAATACGGAGGTCCGTTGATAAGGATTATATCCAGGGTGCTGTAGTCAACTTCAATGAGAACTTCTGAAACAGCGGCTCGTTGTTTTTCCAGGAGAAAGCTTTGTGGCATGCAGTGTGGCATAGGGCTTAGGATCATTGTTTTGCCTATTGCGAGTCGTGAGTTCAAACCCGACCATCAGCAATTATTTGTTATTTAGTAATCAGTTTTGGAAAGCTCATGAAATATTTTATGTTTGTAATTTTTTTATGTTCTGCAGTATTCTGTATTTCTGTAAGTATCAGCATTCTGGAACATTCGATATCTGTATAAATATGAAATGGTTTAAGGTTGTGGGAACCCTGTAGTGGTCAGGAGAAAAAAATTTCACAACTTTATTAAACACACAAATTTACATAAGGCACACACTGGTAACTTCAGTACGTTCAATTATTCAGTTAAGCACTTGTAAATTATTATTAAACTGCCTGCAATACTTCAAATACTGTTCATATGAAAAAGGCGTCAATAAAAGGATCTGACAAGTGTAACACACAAACAAATATTTAAAAGAGTCACTAATTAAAGTATCACCTTTTAACATCAAAATTTACTTAAAATCCCAATGATTAAAGCCACAACTTAATATCAAAAATATTTAAATGTGCCAGTAACTGGATCAGAAGTCGCAACTAACAATTAGTGTACAGGTGCAATTTCAAGAATAAACAGTGAATACAGACAGAATTGAAGTAAAACTGGTCGAATTACAACTCTTCATTTATACCAAAGCGGACGACCAGAAACCAACGACGGTAATCAAGGCCTTATACAGAAAACTTAATTCAAAATCTGGTATGATAATATTTACATAGGGCGCAAACTCCAACGGGACATCCCAGCATATTTAAAGGCACAAAAGGACGGTCAAGTTTTAGAGCTGTAAAACAGAAAAAACAATGTTACCACAATACTATAATATCTAAAAACAATTACATAAAATTTAATAGAAGGTGTCAGTTTCGTCCGTCTGCGACACTTTGACAACATATATATATTTCCCAAATTCACTATTGCTGTACAGAGTTGTCACTACAGCCCATTTGTCGAGAAGCAGACATGTCAATTGTCAGTTCAGGCACCTTAACAAAAAAGCGGTTTAGGGCAAGATGCTGCCTAGGCAGTGCGATAGTTACAGATAAATTTAAATCATCAAAACTCATAAGCTACTGGTGCACTCCCTTTGGATTTAAAATAACAGCGCACGTAATTGATAGGACAGTCGTGTTCTCGCGAGTACTTTCAAGATTGGTACTCACCACTACTAGGCCAACTCGCCTTGGGCCAACTAAGTAATATAACAAATTAACTATTAACTTCCGTTTATGATGATAATAATCGCCACAACGTTCCCGCAGCAGGCCCACCTCAGTGAAACACTGTCGTGTCGATATTCCGTGAGGAAATGCTCAAATCCCGAAATGAATGATGATGATGTTTGGTTTGTGGGGCGCTCAACTGCGCGAGCATCAGCACCTGTTCAAAATCCCAATTTTGACACAGTTCAATCTAGCCACTGTCATGAATGATGATGATGTTGATGGTGATGAAACGATGAGGACAACACAAACACCCAGTCCCCGGGCAGAGAAAATCCCCAACTCGGCCGGGAATCGAAGCCGGGACCCCGTGCTCGAGAGGCAGCAACGCTAGCCAGTAGACCAAGTGCTGCGGACACTAGCAATAGAAGTACCATGAAGGTACCGACGACTTTATATATGGCTACCCACCATAAGCCACCTCCATTCAGAAATACCTACCACCTTCCTTCTGTTAGCACTGCAGCTCCGAGCAACATTCACGTGCTCGCGGCTGCTATCAGCGTCTCTCTCTCTCTCTCTCTCTCTCTCTCTCTCTCTTTCTTGCTTTCTTGCTCTATCTCTCTCTCTCTCTCTCTCTCTCCCCCCCTTCTCTCTCTCTCTTTGACAAGTGGACGGTGCCTGCCGATTTTGTCCAGATTTATGGAATATGCAAGGCTTGGCCAGAAGTGAAAGTGGCAAAGTGGGAGCTCCACATGGCGAACATTAAGAAAAGTTGATCATTTTTCGCGCAGGCAGAGCGAGGCTTGAGTCAGTTATGGTAGTGTAATTTCCAGGCAGTGGTCTGGTTGAATTTATGAAATTCTGTTGTAGATTAAAATTAAAAGGGAATGCTTTCACAGGAAGAATGGGAGTTTTGACACGTTCCACACCTGGATGAGTGGTCGGGAATGTAATCCGCGGAACATTCTAGTAATAAGTCACATGCATGCACATGATATTTCAATAGAGAAATTGGAATAAAAACAGCTTTATCTACTCAAACTCAACTAGGAGACGGGCTCTGGACGAATTCATATTAAATTACCCCGTTTCGTAGCTCATATTTAACGAGAATATCTTGCACTGCGAATGGTCCTCCAGTACTGGACAATGCTGCAAATTTGGCTTCGTCTTTATAAATCTGTGTGTCACGTTCCCAGCCTAGTGGAATATATCTCAAAATAGCAAAGTTCTACGATAGCCCCCTCTGCTCTCATGGGTAGGGAATGAAGATTGATAAGGACAGTAATTGATTAAAAAATAATAAAATTAGCGGTAACTTCCCGATTCCGGCCAAGGTTTTCGTGTGGTCTTCCTTGGTCTCCCTTGTGTCTCACTGCCAGCTCACTGAAAAAAAAAACTCGAGCTCTATAATGGGCCGAATCTCTACCATTAGAGGTAGAGAACGAAACTTCTTTTCATACACAGAAACCTTCTTATGTGGGGACCTAGAGCAGAATAATGTTTCCTTTTTTTCTCTGAGGTTTAGATTATTCCGCACCGTGGCAGCTTACGAATTATATCACCAATTTAATGCTATCTACTTCTGAAATAAATCCTCCAGTGTCATTTTGGAGGTCTGAAATATCACACAAGTCAACCGCCCTTAGCAACACGACAGAGGTGAATGTTCGAAGCCGGAGGTGTTTTGTAGCCAGTCGGTGCATATTAATAGAGCAACGTTCCGAGACTCCCGACATTAGAGGGCCTCATAATGCATGCGATGACAAGACCGGTATTCAGGGGAATGACAAAAAGACGAACTTGCCACTAATTTGGCCTTCTTCCAGACAGAGTGCGCGTATACATCCATCCGGGTCTCCCTTTACACGCTGCGCCGAGTCGCTCGTTACCCCTTAAGAGTCCACAAGCTTCCATAAATTCCAGTGCACGGCCGTTTTCATCAAGCAGAGTTATAGCGTCTAATGAGTGGAGTGCTTTATGCTTCGCCAGTCCAAACAGCAATTATTGAACTATACTCGGAATCATACCTCATGGTTAAAAGCTCACTACATAAGATAATAAACGTTAACAAATTTTTTTTTGCCTTTGTCGGCGTCGCAGTAGTTTATAAGAACGCTCTTTCTCCTGTTACAGTCGTTGCGATGCCTTCATCCTCACGGACTACAATATAAGTTTATGTACGTCTATATTGGTCCTCATGTCTGATATTCGTAATGTGCAGATGTTTACTGAAGGACCAGTGCGAGATGAATCATAAAACAGCAATTCATGTTTGAAGGTAGCATTAACGCACACAGCTTCGTGACTAAAGCAGTAATGGAGTCAGATGAAGGTACATTTAACAGGAATCATTGTCTCTGCAAAACACATTCAGGTACACTTGAAAGGTTGCTTTGATTTGGAATGCCTGTTAATCGCTAAATAAAAGCCAGATATGAAATAAAGTTAGTTGTACCCAACGACCAAAACTTCCAGGCACTACATTCAGAGTCATCCTCTGCAGGTCTAATAAAGTGCAGAATATATCACGCTATATATCGCAGCAGTAGTGCTAATTTTTCGTGCTCTTTCCAGAATCGCACACTAGTAATTTTCCATATCTGCACGACATCAAAAAGGCATTAATCTTTACTTTACGATTCTTTACATTAAAAAACATTAGTTGTGTTCCGTGGAGCCCACGAACATTGGTTTCTGGAATGTGGAAAAAGAGTCACAGATGTACACTTAACGGCAATACAGTAAAATTATGGTACATTATTGTATTACAATGCAATTGTAATTGCTAAACAAATTAAATTTAAGAGTTTCTGTGAAGATGGTCTTCATTGGAGTAGACAGAATTGCCAAACAGGAAGTTCTGTAATTCATTCTTAAACTCCACCAAATTACCTTCATGACATTTAATGTGCTCTGGTAGGTTGCTGAGTACATGTGTACTCCTGACTCCTTTCCGTACTAATGTTAATCACTTGGCGTGCTTGCGGAGACAGTACACAATCTCTGAACATTGTTTTAAGTTGGATCACAGAGCATTTATTACGCTCGATGTTGTCTCTTTTGTTACCTGGAGGACCATCTGTGCCGTGTCCCTGAACCCATCTGGATCCAATTCGGGACCTATGGACGGTGCATTGCATTGATGAAGGTACAGGTCGCCAATGAAAAGACGCACCAGAGACAGGCTGTAAGTTCCTGTGACTGTGATACGTTGTCAGACGTACCAAGACCGTATTTCATCCCACCCTGCTGTATGCATGTACCCACGTTTAGGGCGACCCATCAGTGAAGGCGACTCTCTCACACTTCGAGCGTCCAGTGACATCCGTAATGGAATATGTACGGCTTCGCTGTGTGCTATAGAGAGGAGGGGATCTGTATGATATGGCTGGTCACCGACAGTTGTGGCCCAACTCTCACCTTACGTTTATTGAGAGCGAATGCTTCACGGAGATGCGCACCCAGCTCGAACGGCAGATGTTATAAGAGAGGTATCGCGCTTCTTAATGTTCTTTAATGTTGCAACTCCGATAGTCTACTATCTTAGGAGGCTCAACCAGTAGGCAATACCTGTGACTTCGTGCAATGCATATTCGGCGAACATGCTGTGAAGGCAAGGTCAGAGGTACTCAAGGTGTCAGGGGCACTTACTGTAATGGTCCTACCAGCGCATTCGCGACTGGAACAAAAGAACCAGGGGTATGGAGGGGGGGGGGGGGAGGCGGGGGGGGGGCTGTATTGACAGTGGTACACGAAGAACCCTCCACTATTTAGAGGCCTACAAGGTGGCTCGCGGAGTGTACACTATTTGGTAAAAAGTTTCTGGACACCTAAAAGTAAGGCTGAACTTAACATTAGATGTCACAACAGGCGAGCCGGCCTGAATAAAAGGAGGAGGGGGCTATTGTGTTGACAATAAAGAAAACAGTAACAGCAGAATGGATCAGTCACGAGAGCTCATTGATTTCGAACATTGGGTGTCACTTGAGTGACATTTCAATAGTTCTAAAGCTGCCAAAGAGGTTTGTCAGTGACGAAGTTGTGAAGCAGAAACACGAAGAAACAACCACACCTAAACCGAGACCAGTCACACCTCATGTGCTGACCTCGAGCATTGAAGAGATTTCTTATAAAGAATCTGTAAATCAGCGGAAGGAATCAGTCCAGAGTTCCCAAATTGCTACAAGCACTCCAGCTGAAAACAAGTAATTTGAAGTGGTGAATCACACAGTACCCTGTGGCAGTCTGATGCATGGGTTTTGCATTCGCGAATACCTTGAGAATGTTATCTGCCTTCATGTACAGTGGTTCAAATGGTTCAAATGGCTCTAACCACTATGGGACTTAACATCTGAGGTCATCAGTCCCCTAGACTTAGAACAACTTAAACCTAACCTAAGAACATCACACACATCCATGCCCCAAGCAGTATTGGAACCTGCGACCATAGCAGCCGCGTGGTTCCGGACTGAAGAGCCTAGAACCGCTCGACTACAGCGGACGTACAGTGTTAACAGTGAAGTGCGGCAAAGATAGATGGTGCTATGGTGCAGGGTTTGGTCCCCTTACAGCGCTTTACAGAATGCTAAGCGTGGAAGGATACGAACATATTTTTTAAAAAAATGGCAATTTGTGGTAAGTTCTATGGGATCAAACAGTTGAGTTCATCAGTCTCTAGGCTTACACACTACTTAATTTAACTTAAACTAACTTATCTAATGACAACACACACACACACACACACACACACACACACACACACACACACACACACACACGGGAGGACTCGAACCTCCGATGGGGGCAGCCGCGCGAACCGTGGCAATGCGCCCTAGGCCGCACGGCTACCCCGCGCGGCACCCATTTTTAACATCGTGTACTGCATGCAACAAAGGAACAATTTGGAGACGATGATTGTCTCAGCATGACAATGCACCCTGTCCTAAATCAGGATCTGCGAGGCAATGGTTTGTGGGTAATAACGTTTCTGATACCAATTGGCATACCCAGATTACCGACGCTGAACCCAACAGAGCTGCTTTCGGGTGAGCTAGGACGTCGACTTCGCTCCAGAACCGAGCGTCCAACATCACTGCCTTCACTGGCAGCTCTTGAGAAAGAATGGGCAGCCATTCATCTAGAGACGTTCAGAAACGAAACTAAACGTGTGCCCATCAGCCTTCGAGCAGCCATAAAGGACAAATGTGGACACACCCCATATTAAAGTGTGCCAGTAGGTGTCCGGATACGTTCGATCAGACAGTCTGGATGTAAATGTAAATATAAAGAGAAGCAAAGAAGAACAACACATGTGCGGATATCTTTGTGGATAGAAAGGACAAAGCGGAATAGTTAATGGCGACTCTGCACTCCAACACCTGTACAGTGTGGTGGCAAAAGCCCTGGGATACCTTTCGGTATCGTCTCGGGCCTCCTTTTATCCGGCGTAAAGGAGCAGCTTGTTGTGGCATGAACTCAACAAGTTGTTGGAAGTCCCCTGCGGAAATACTATGTCATGCTGCCTCTGAAGCCGTCCATAATTGCGAAATTGTTGCCATTGCAGGAATTTGGGCATGAACTGACCTGTCGATTATGTCTCATGTGGGGGAGGCTCTGGATTACCAAATCATTCGCTGGAACTGTACGAAATATTCTTCAAACTAATCGCATTTAATTGATGCCTGGTGAAACGGCGCATTGTCATCCATAGAAATTCCATCGTTGTTTGGCTGCAAATGATCCCCAAGGATGCCGACATAACCATTTCCAGACGATGATCTGTTCTTTTGGACGAGAGTTTTGAATCCATTCCACGTAAACACAGCCCACAAGATTACGGAGCCACCACCAGCTAGCTCAGTGCCTTTTTGACAACTTGGGTCCATAGCTTCGAAGCCTACAATCAGCTCTTACCAACTGAATTCGGGACTCGTCTGACGAGACCATGGTTTTCTAGTCGTCTAGGGTCCAAGCGATATGGTCACGAGCCCAGGAGAGGCGCTGCAGGCGACGTCGTGCTGTTAGCAAAGGCACTCGTGCCGGTCGTCTGCTGCCATAGCTCATCAACGCTAAATTTCGCCGCACTGTCTTAATGGATACTTTCGCCGTACGATCGACACTGATTTCTAAATTTATTTCACACAGTGTTGCTTATCTCTTACCACTCACAACTCTACGCAAACGCCGCTTCTCTTGGTCGTTAAGTGAAGGTCTTCGGCCACTGCGTGTTCCGTGCTAATAGGTAATAACTGAAATTTGGTAAGCTCAGCACCCACTTGACACTGTGGATCTCCGAATATTCGCTAACCATTTCCGAAATGAAATGTCCCGCGAGTCTAGCCCCAGCTACCATTCTGCGTTCAAAGCCTGTTAATTCTCGGCGTGCTGCTATGGTCACTTCGGAAACCTTTTGACGTGAATCAACTGAATACAAATGACAGCTCCGCCAATACGCTGCCGTTTTATACTTTGTGTACGTGATACCATCACCATCTGTATATGTGCATATCACTCATTATCACATGACTTTTGTCACCTCAGTGTGTGTCGTACAGAACCTCCAGTGATGGAGGCGCGAGGCGAGTCCGCACACGTCGGCGGTCGGGCAATACCTCGGTATTAGACGGGGGTGGCCCCGGGCTATTACAACAGATCTATTACACGGCGGATTGGCGCCGTCGCGGACCGTCGCCCCCCACCCACCGGTCATGCAAGTAATGTCTGCGGCGTCTGTTTGTAATTAATTGATGGATGGCGGCCGCGGGTGGCGGGTCGGCCATTAGGGGGCCACCCCCGGCAATTAACCCCGGGGGCACGGCCTCCCCGCGCTTCGCTGCCTCCACCCCCGCCGCCGCCCCCGCACGATGCTGAATCTGCTGCCCGCTGCCACCCCGCACTCCGCGGAATGCACACAGCGGCCGTCACGTTCCACGAATACACTCGAGTGTCTGCTGACGACATTGTTGTCGCGTCCAAAATGTTTCTTCCTTGCAGGTATGTAACACGAAGATACTTACTCGCACACTGGGTGTCGCAAACCTCGTTTTACACACACGAAATTAATGAAGGATACGAAGTATGTCTTAGTATAAAACGAAATCCAAAGGTAATTAGCACAGTTGCGACCTATTTGTTCCTGTTGTCGTTCATTTTATTCAAAAAGTGACGAAATAGGATGACGGACTTGAACGTAGAAATACTGTGTTTACGTATGTCAAAAAAAATCGAAACTAGAGATTGCTCTCGAATCAAAAGTATTGTGCTGCAACAGCAGTGTTCCAAATTTGAGCGATTTATCAGTAAAATGAAGCGCAAGGTGCTGAACTGAGACTGTACCGAATAGTACCAAACAAAAATGGCGTCGGTCCGTTGATATCCCCAATTTTGCCTGTTCCCTGTACCTTACAATCAGAAATAATTAAAGCAAACAGTCTATCTTGCTGAGGATGGAAACTCCCGTTGCCGTTTTTCCTTATTTGAGAGTTAAGTTTTGTTTTGAGATATCACTTTCTGCAAAACACAACGTTTTTCTATGTCTGTGTCGTCTTCAGTGGGCTTCGTTTTATATGTGTAAAATATTACATAAACTTTTGGTGACACTCTACTTTAGACGTAAAAACTATAACATTTTTGTTTTGTTATGTACTGAAACTACACTGATTTTAAAAACGTAATTGTACATATAGGCTTTCTTATACGTGTTTTATGGTATGACAGCAAGTCATCTGCAAAGCAGCTGGCAAAACCTTGTTTAATTATAGAAAGAGTAGTGGGTTTTGTATTGTTTCGCCCAGAGTAGCGGTAGTGGGTGTTCTGTTCTTACGTTTGCGTCTTGTTGTACATCTCCTAGAACAACACCGCCATGCAAATAATATTGCAAGTAATCTGAAGAGTCTCAGAGAAAGCAATACACTCACCCAAAAATTCACAATAGAGGATAACTTCAACATACAAAGTGCAATATTATAAAGAAGTTAATTTTTGATCGATCACATAACATTATGCAACAAAAACTACTTCCCACATTTGATGAAATATACAAGGATACTTCCTTGAAGAAAACATATTGCTCCAACCCCCTCTGTCCCTGTAACATACACAGTCTTACCAAACATTCAAAATTTACGTCACTGGACTAAAGTTACACGATCAACAAGTCATCAGCGACAGTATCATCTCGATGAGTGTGGCGGCACAAGTTTTCCGAAATTTAATTTTGTGTGTGGAAACTTGCGATATAAGCTAAGCATGAGGTGAAGGTAATGTGTTTCTTTGTAGGCTGTCATTGGAAATTTGTGGTAAGGTCTTATGGGAGCAAACTGCTGAGGTCATCGGTCCCTAAGCTTACACACTACTACATCTAACTTAAAGCAACTTACGCTAAGGACGACACACACACACACACACACACACACACACACACACACACACACACATGCCCGAGAGAGGACTCAAACCTGCGGCGGGAGAAGCCGCGTGGACCGTGACAAGACGCCTTAGTCAGACCGCTCGGCTACCTCGCGCGGCCTCGGCTGTAATTACATACACTGTATCTCACATGAAGGATGTACAATACGACGGAAAACATTAATATGATCATCCATTTTATTACTTTTGGTAGAAGATTACAAAAATACGTATTCTCCGAACAGAGAATATAGATAAAGAGAGGTCCACTGAAGATCACAAACGTGCCGATACATGTTAAAGCCCGGTACAAGCTCCTGTTTTGGAGAACGCTGAGATTGTTTTGGAAAAAAAAAGACAGAAGAACAATCGCTTTCTACACAAGGCCGAACTTTGTCACTACACCAAACACTTGCTCTCCCGGAGGCACTGTATGCGTCTGAGACGACATTTTTATCAACTTCGATGTCATCGTAAATGGCTAGACAAATATTGCAGAAAATATTGGTGCACAAGATGATAAATGGAAGCACCGAGCCGGCCGCGGTGGTCTCGCGGTTCTAGGCGCGCAGTCCGGAACCGTGCGACTGCTACGGTCGCAGGTTCAAATCCTGCCTCGGGCATGGGTGTGTGTGATGTCCTTAGGTTAGTTAGGTTTAAGTAGTTCTAAGTTCTAGGGGACTGATGACCACAGCTGTTAAGTCCCATAGTGCTCAGAGCCATTTGAACCATTTGGAAGCACCGAACTTCAGATGAACTATGTTGCCTCACTGTATGACTGAATTCCATTGCCTGAAATTTTACGCATATACGAGGGTTGTCCAGAAAGTAAGTTCCGATCGGTCGCGAAATGGCAACCACAGTGAAAACCAGAAACGATTTATTTGCAACAGTTAGGTACACCTTCCACCAACTTCTCTACATAGTCGCCGCTCCAACTTCGAGATTTGTCGTAGTGTTGTATCAACTTCCCAATATCCTCGTCATAGAAAGCAGCCGCCTGCGCTTTCGGCCAGTTATCTGCACTGGTCTGCAGCTTGTAGTCTGTGGAAAAATTTTTCTTCATAACCAGCGGATCTTGTGAGCAGAGATGAGACTCAGGGGGAGCCAATTACGGACTGTACTGTGGGTGATCAAACACTACTCATCGGAAACGCTGCAGGAGCGTCTTCATTGCCCCTGCAATGTGCGGCCGAGAATTGGCATGAATAAGGAACTGCTCGACAGTCGTGTTATGCGGGCTGCATGACACAGGCGAAATCTCTAACCAGGCCCTCATACTTGGCGGGAGACGCTATTCCCTACGCATCTTTACGTGCTCACTGTTCACTCAAAACTGAAAAGAGCGACACGATCGACGGACATACTAGACACACTGCCCAACACATCTGTGCACAGCTTTACTGGATTTTCCCAGTGGTTTCCATTTCGCGACCGATCGGAACTTACTTTCTGGACAACCCCCGTATAACTCGAACTGACACCTCTCAGTTAACCAAGAAAACTGACAGTGCGATGGCTAGCCAAATTGCAGAAGAGTCTCAAAGAATTTTCTGTTGACTCTGTTGACTCACAAGAGACCATCTCTCACAAGCTCATGTCCAAACATCTAACAAAAGGAAGACAGAAACTCCAGAAATCATGGACACCAGAAAGACAACAGACCAACAGAGACGGGCTGAAGAAGTTTTGAAAAGATGAGAAGAACAGGAATGGTAAAACTAACTAATGGTTTTACATGCTGTTTAAAGATACCAGTTATAATAATAATAATAATAACAGTGATTAAAATGATTTCATGTATATGGTGAAAGTGGCACTGGAATGATAGTAGAACTGTTGCAGGTAGTGAAACACGAAATCGCCGTTACGACAGTGACAACTTTGAAATTACTTTTATTACATTTATTAAGTCTATTACCTTGGTGCGTAAGACTGTTTGAATGCATTTGTACGCTTCACAACATAATAGTTTTATTTCACACAGTTTACAGCATGTGAGGTGCTGCTGCAAGAAATGACTTACGTATATCACTAAAAACACCTATGTAAAAGATACCTTTTATTTCACAGTGTTGGCTTATCCGTTGAAACACATAATGGATGAAATAAAAACTTTGTGACTAACGAGGAAATACATTTTTTTTTATTTTTCAGTTATATCAACTGTCAGACCCCGCAACGTAGTGCATGAAGGACGAAATGTATAAAATGCAATAAAAATTTAACATTAACACAACGCACATTTACATATACGTAAGTATTCCGCATACCATCATACGTTTCATGCCCATTCGCAAATGGGGCGAGAGAGAAACGAGCCCGTATTTCTGTTATCTTGTCTTCGCAGTCATTGCACGTAATGTGTGGCGGGTGTAGGGCCGTCTTACACTCTGTCGCAAACGCCACCTCTCTAAACTTTCTCAATAGTGTTTAACGAAAAGAACGTCTTCTTCCCTCCAGGGAGCATTGCCGTAACACTCGCGTGGTGTTCGATCCTACTGGTGACAAATCCAGCATCACACCTCTGAATTGCTTCGATGTCTTCCTTTAATCTGTCCTGGTCGGGATCCCAGATTCTCCCAAATTCAAATGGCGCTAAGCACTAAGGGACTTAACATCTGATGTCATCAGTCCCCTAGACTTAGAACTACTTAAACCTAACTAACCTAAGGATATCACACACATCCGTGACCGTAGCAGCCGCATGGTTCCGGACTGAAGAACCTAGAAACGCTCGAGTACAGCAGATGTACAGTGTTAACAGTGAAGTGCGGCAAAGATGGTGCAATGGTACATGGTTTGGTCCCCTTACAGCGCTTTACCTAAGGATATCACACACATCCGTGCCCAAGGCAGGATTCGAAGCTGCGACCATAGGAGGCACGCGGTTACGGATTTAAGCGCCTGGAACCGCTCGGCCACAGCGGCCTGCCTAGCTGTACTCAAGAAGGGCTCCTGCACGTGTCTCCTTTACTGATGACTTATATACTCGTAGAACTTTCCAGAGGATAATAACTGCACAGTACAACACCCAGAACCTCCCTGCTCTACAAAAATAGAGAAAATAGTCTTTCATGTGGGAGAAGGGACCCCCTCGAAAGAGCAAACTGGTTTGTTTACAGTAACAAGTGACAGTGATAGCTAGTAGGTTTTGGAGAAGACCCATTTAGTTTCTTGCTAGTACATGCGCGATGTGTAAAAAAAAACTGTCGCGTACAGACACGTGGAGTCCGTATCAAGTTCTGCGGAAGCGAACATGTTTTGCTCGGTCTCGTGGGGAAGCTCAAAGGCACGTGGAGGTACGCGCTTAGCGTACGACATCCCATTACCGGCTCAATGGGACCCATGACAAAAGCGTGCATTTGTACCTGAATAGCCATTTCGGAGATAAGCCAGCCCGCCGCCTTCAAGCCGCAAACAAAGGCGCGTCGGCCGACGACCCAAACCTCAGTGCCGGTTCCGTGTTTACCCAGAAAGGTGGCAAAACGACGAAATGCGTACCTGTCCACACGGGTCTCTCTCTCTCTCTCTCTCTCTCTCTCTCTCTCTCTCTCTCTGTGTGTGTGTGCGTGTGTGTGTGTGTGTATGTGTGTGTTCATTTTTAGCAATTACGTTAAGGAAAGCAGTTGTTTTCTCAAGTATACTGTTCGTGTAATATGAAACAAGTAAGCTTTATGTGTTTGCCCAGTAACTAAGGTAGTATCTTATTGGTATCTGGCTTACTCACAAGTGGTATATAACTTTATTTAGCATCTGATGATTGTGGATTCAAAACAAAAAAAGCTGCGAATATTCTTCTTAATGTGATGAAAATAACGTACACTTTTTTTTAATTGATATAAGCAATCAGCATCCAAAACCAGACTGCTACAGCAATATGACGCAATTTTGCCAGGACCCAAAGTAAACCATTTGGAATACCTAGAAGAAACAAATTGTATTACCGAAATTCTTAGCTGTCGCCTGATGCATCAGTGCGTGGGAGTTAAATCTCTGTGCCGTACGCGAAATCTTTAACGCTATCTAGTGTGTCGGCCAGTGAGTGGAAGCAGCGTATTCCAACCTCATGTTTGTCACCCAAATTTGGGTGGTAAAAGGCTCAAATGGTTCTGAGCACTATGAGACTTAACATCTATGGTCATCAGTCCCCTAGAACTTAGAAGTACTTAAATCTAACTAACCTAAGGACATCACACGACACACAGTCATCACGAGGCAGAGAAAATCCCTGACCCCGCCGGGAATCGAACCCGGGAACCCGGGCGTGGGAAGCGAGAACGCTACCGCACGACCACGAGCTGCGGACGGTGGTAAAAGGAATGGAGACTTTGAACAGATCTTGATCAGCAGACTGTTCGCTAATACTGAAGTGTCTGCTCTAGTGAGTTCCCGTAAAGTGTCCCTTAGGAGTTTAGCCAAGCTCGGTGCCCCTCTTTTCTATTTAACAGAAATAGCCAATGTAGCGGCACCTGAGTTCATGCTTTCTGTCTCGCACTAATCAATAATGCAAATCGCTGTACTGTGCATGTACTCATCACAGTCATAGAGAGACAACATAGATTTAGAACACAACACTCGCACGTTGCCATGGACGCACTCCTTTCCATTAGCAAGAGCTCCTAGCTTGTCTTCCTGTTGCAACTCGGCTATTTCTTTGTTACTCAGCGTTCTCATCACGCTGTTATAAAAGCCTTAGTGATTGTCTACTGGATGCAGAATTATCACGCGACGTTAATAATATTAGTTTTGTAAATTCAATGAAGTAACTTGTCAACACACTTTGTTCGGTTTAAATAAATACTTAATTCGTCGCTAGTGACCGGTTTCGTTCGTATATCATTGTCAAGCGAACATATGAGTGTAAACACATCCTCATAATAAGTAAAAATCAAGAATCACGTGCAAATCAAAAAATCATCTGCCTTAAGCGAACCCAAACTTAAAACGAATAATTGGTAATTAGTTGTTCACAGTCGAATCACTGTGCCACGCGGTCCAGGCGCCTTGTCACGGTCCGTACGGCTCTTCCCGTCGGAGGTCCGAATCCTCCCTCGGGCATGGGTGTGTGTGTTGTCCTTAGTGTAAGTTAGTTTAAGTAGTGTGTAGGCTTAGCGACCGATGACCTCAGCAGTTTGGTCCCATAAGACCTTACCTAAGACGAAACGCTGGGTAGCTGCATATGTAGAGAGTATTGACTTATGTAGGGAGACTGCACTTCAACTCTCTCGTAAAACTATAAACCTTCATATATAAGAGATTTACGGAGACAGAAAATATGTATGTGGAATACTGATCTCTCTGACCCACACTATTCGTGACTTTGGAGCTAATAGATACGCACGTATGAACATAATCACGGAAGTTGAAATGATATGTAGACAGCGTCGAACCATCAGAATTCAGAGAACTGCTACGATTCCCTGCTATCCGTTTGTGAGCGTTACATGAAAACAATTCTCCGCTTTTAAATTTTATCTGAGCTATTAAGTGAACACCAGTTTCCTAAAGTATACATGAAACTTTATGTTCACAGCTGTCTCTGATTATATCATAGTATGTTTGAATTTAAGCGGCTAGATTTTATCGGGAGCTTTTTCAGGTCGTTTTAACGTTATCATGACTTTTTACCAATTCTCTCTGTATTGACACTCCCAATTGCGAGAATAATTAAGCAGTCGTAGTCTACTAAATTAGTCTGTCAGACTTTTGGTGCAACGTTACATACTAATTCTTCATTCCATTAACTGGAAAGATTTTATATTTATGGTTGGATAGTTGATTTCGGGGGAGGGGACCAAACAGCGAGGTGATCGGTCCCATCGGATTAGGGAAGAATGGGGAAGTCCGTCGGCCGTGCCCTTTCAAAGGAACCATCCCGGCATTTGCCTGAAACGTAAATCAGGATGGCCGGACGGGTTTGAACAGTCGTCCTCTCGAATGCGAGCCCAGTGTGCTAACCACTGCGTCACCTCGTTCGGTCTTACATTTATGAGAGTAAACCTAAACACAAAGTGCATCGAAGATCTTTGCTAAATGAAAACAGAAAACAAACAAAATAGCTCCTCATTTGGCGACGTACTCTTTATGCAACGATTGTAAAAGCAACTGTGAACTGTGAGAACAGACCTTCTACAGATTCTTTGGAAGCACTGGTGCCACAGAACCGATGAAATGTGTTGCAGTTAAACAGTGTGATAGATACCTCACCCCCTTAAGTAGAGCTAGTAAGCACTAGAGCTCATCCTCTATGATGATGGTTTGCTTAAAACATGGACACCAGGTACAAGCGCCAACGATATTGCTAATCGGTAATACATCTACATTGCACATACTAATTTACTCTGGCATCAATCACAAAGACAAGGAAGCCTTTGAGTATCGCATTTGAAACTCCAAGCACCCAAACTATAAGACTGATTATGAAAATATGTATCGTATTATTTCATTGGGGACTTGACCAGGGCGGTATTTTCATATCTTCTTCCCGCCTACCAACTGCGAGTGGAACAGGAAAATGACAAATAACTCTGTTATAAAGTCTGTTCTCCATCACAAACAGTTAGTTAGTCTAAATAGTAGTTTTGGGAGCTGTTTTCTGTAAAGCTTGGCTAGATGTAGAACCATTACCGTCATATATACAAAACTCGTTACCTCCAAAGCACAACTGACGTGATTAAATGAGTATAGAATTTGTCCCCGTACTTTCGTGAAAATCGCATTGCAGGAACATTGCGAAGTTTGGTGGACACATTTTAGGGCACCATAAATATTTAAATAAATTAAATTGGAATTCCTTTCTTTATTTCCAGTTAATTATCACAAAATATTGTCCTCTGATTACCGCTATAAATCGTATTATCTAGTTTTCATTTAAACATTTGTCTGAGGATGGTACTGCTGAATTAAATCGATAGTTTTAGGACAGTATTTCGTGATCATAGATTTGAAGCTACACAGTAAACTCCTATATCACCGAGTGTATAAATGCTACCAGGTCGCAGCTCTTGAAGACTGTTTTCTCGGAAGTAATTCGGAATCTTATCGCACATTCTACGCAGGTTAACACAGGATTGGTCTCAACGATTCTATGGCATATCCTGAGTCAAAAACTGAAACAGTGCGGGAAGTATGTGTCCTGAAGGAGCCTTCCTAAATGCAGTGAATCCTTCCCGAGGGCGGCAACAGTGGCTTAAGTCTCCGCAGTCGCAGCTGGAGGGAATTTAGCCGGAGCGGCGGTGTTCGCCGACAGGCTGGAACCAGTAAAGGGTGTGGAGCGCTGGAGGCTGGAGCAGCCAGCCACTTGTGCAGCCCTTAACTCGATCGCTTACCCCGCCTGCTTAGCATATAGATGACGGGCAGGCCGGCGGCAGTGCCAGCCGCCCCCGCGTCCCACCCCCGCGCCCCGGCAGGTGCCGCCGCTTTGGAGATCCGCCGCGCTCCTAAGAGGTCATAAAGCGCAGCACGGCGAGTCTCCAAATCAAGTACCGCGCCTCGCCGCCTCATCCCAGTACCTGCAGCGAACACTTTCAGTTAACAGTTAGCCAGTGAAATAAGCTGCTGGGTCTAGACTCACGGAAACTACCCACAGTGGTCCAGATTTATTTTACATATTTTTTATTACGGTTCCGTGTCTCACTCTGTAGAAACGGAACCCATAAATGATCGCTTTGTTGTCTCTCTGGCTGACTGTCTGACTGTTTACAACCCTTTTTCTCAGGAACGAATAGACGCACCAAGTTCAAATTTATTTCACATACCAAGATCTATGGTTCCTTGCCGGTGTAAAAGCTTTAACCTTCTAATTCAATTAAATCAAAAGATAAGGCCATTTATGTCACATATTTTAAAGTGCTTCTTCATAATTTCGTGGTGCAATGATTTTTCCATAAAATTTCGGGTGTGCAGCCGCATAAATTTCACTTCTAATATTTCGTCGGTATACCACTCTGCCATATCCAGAGTGAGCCGTGTTGACTGACGCTCCAGCACTTGCTCCGACCTCTTAAGCCCGCGGACCGCGCCTCTGCGCATGCGGCCACAGGTACACAAGGAGCCAGAGACGTTGATCGGCGGCAAAGAGGTATAAGTTATGCATGAAATTAGGTCTATGGCTACGCTGTCGATCCGCAAGGTTATATCGATGTCTCACTGAGAGCTATACCGTCGCGACGTCTTTGTGAGTTTATTACAGAAAGTGCCAGATTACATGGTTTGCCCAAACTGAATCCACTATCTGTATTAATTAAATTCGTCGCCAACCTAATTTCAATCGCTTCTTTCCCAGAAATATGAAGTTGAGGCTAAAATTTCGACGTTATCGTATACGATAGTGCCCACTGTCAATACAATGCTCTACCACCGTCGATTTGATAGGCTGTAACAATCGGGCATACCTACGGTGCTCTGTGCATCGCTCACGCACAGTACGTATCGTCTGTCGGATGTATGAGGGCCAAACTCACAGAGGATTTTGTAAACCCCAGGCTTCCGATGCATCAAGTCATCTTTAACGGAACCCGGGAGTGCTGCTGTCTTTGGTGGAGAGCGGGAAATCACCTTCACTCTGTGGTTGCCACGGATTCGTCCTATTTTTGACGATAGGCCGACTTCGTGGCAGGCCTCGCTGACCGACATCGATACCTCTCCTCAGTGCAGCACTTCGTGAAGAATGGGCTCCCATTCTCCTAGAAACCTTCCAGCGAGAGAGGAAGCTGTCATCAAGGCTAAGGGTCGACCAGCACCGTGTTGAATAATAATATTACCGATGGAGGGCGTCACGAACCCATTTTCAGCCAAGTGTCTGGACACATTTGATCACTTAGTGGTTTAGTTACTTTATTACATGAATGAATAAAAAGGTCGCCTTAGCTTTATAAAATCCTTTGGCACAAGAGTACTTGAATATTTACAACTGCGATTGCCTATTAAAGCATCTCATGATGCATATAGTCACAAACGCCTCTCTTGAAGTACAGTGAGGTGTCAACAGTCATGAGATAGGGATATGCATATATACAGATGGCAGTAGAATCGCGTACGCAAGGTGTAAAAGCACAGTGCATTGGCGGAACTGTAATTTTTACTACAGTGCTTCATATGAAAAGGTTTCCGACGTGATACGGCTGCACGACGCGAGTGCCTTTGCTAACAGTACGGTATTAGGAGGTATTCCACTATTTTTTCACGTCAGCGCACAGTGTTCAACATTTACAAAAGTCCATTTCGTTACGAGACTTGAATGAGTCTGTGGTCTGACACAATGATGTTGACTGCTTCATCTGAGGTCACGAACTGCGGCTGAGGACTTCCATGCTGGGCTCTGTATTGACCTCTGTGTGAGAGCGCTGCTGTGCTTCCTCAGCCTCTCCCGTTTGCTGTTACGGGTTGCAGCGAGACCTCGCTGACGTTTGTGGTATCGATATGTGTTGTCGACTTTGGTGTGACTCCGTGACCGCTGAACGATATGACACACCTAGTGGTTATATTGTTTCCTAATAAAAAATGTTTTGTAATACGTGCAAATAATTGTATACCCCTTTTTTACACTTTTTTGTCTCGTGACATATGCGATGATGGCAGTTAGCTGGAAGACGTATGAAAATCAAAAATGATAAAGCGTGACCGAAACGAAAGAAATTGTATGCTACTCACAGAAGTTTCGAGATTGGATTAATAAAAAACAGCGAATAGTTACGATGGTGGGTTTAATGCTTCAGATGTTCTACATAGTATCCCCTACCAGATTACAACACACAGAACGTTGTACAACCATGAGAAACTGTGAAAAAAGTCTTTCTTTGGGATGTTGTTCAACTCGCGCTTCATACTGGGTCGAATCTCGGTTATGTCGACAGAGCATTAGCCCTTCATGTGAAGCTCTGCACTGTGTGGTTTTTGTAGTAGATTCGTATTGAGAACACCAAGTCTCGTCGACAGTGACGATTTTTTGGCAGAAAACAACTGTCCGCATTTTGCATTTCATTTCAGTCAAGTCGCAGCAGGCATCAACGCGTCGTTGTTTTCACCAGGAGTCAAAGTGTTTGGGCCAAACTGTGCACCTCTTCTTTTTTTTTTCCACAGCAACGTTGACACTATGGCAGCGCGTCCAATGCCTAACACTGCCTGCTCACAACTGACGGGTCGAACGCGCATCTGGTATTTAGAGCTGCCACCGTAGTTAGTCTGCTGACGTCGCTTATCCGGCAGGAATAAACCCAGTCTCGGAACGTTTTAGCAAACGGTGTATATATGTACTGTTTGGCCTCTGACCACAAATACAGGTCTGGTCCCGGGATTTTGTGTAATTCTAAATGTGTCCTTCGAAGTAATCGAGCTTCCGAAGTCCAAACCTCTTCCTTTATTTAAATACGGAATGAAGGTTAGACTTCTGCTCATTAGAGACGCAACACCTCCTCAGTTGAGAAAGAGTGGAGAAAATACATGAAAAGCGCTATTTACAGAATTGTATAATATACACAATCAATGATTTAGCCGAACCAATGGAAAAATCTAAATCTTTAAGAGGAGGACAGTGAGAGATTCGAACCGCTATCGGCCAAATGCTGAAGATTAGATGAGTCGATCACATAACTAATGAGGAGGTATTGAATAGAATAGGGGAGAAGAGGAGTTTGTGGCACAACTTGACAAGAGGAAGGGATCGGTTGGTAGGACATGTTCTGAGGCATCAAGGGATCACAAATTTAGCATTGGAGGGCAGCATGGAGGGTAAAAATCGTAGAGGGAGACCAAGAGATGAATACACTAAACAGATTCAGAAGCATGTAGGTTACAGTTGAAACACGTATGTTGTGTGGCGGCGATGGCGAGGCATTGCAGAGTCTCTGACCAGAGAGCCATTTATCGTGGCTAGTCTGCGCTTGACCGCGCGAGAGTTGAGGGGCAGTAGTCTGTCAGTAGTAGTCGTGCAGTACAGTTGCGAGCAGTAGTCAGTGGGCAGTCTGTCAGTATCAGTAGGCCAGAGCAGTATGTCGGTAGTAGCAGCCCAGTGCAGTTGTGTGTGAGGAGTCGGCGGGCGTCGACATGGCACTCTGGTCAAGATTCAGGATGAGGTATATTATTTTTAAATGCGCTCAGCTAATAATGTAAATAAACTGTAACTAATTTGTACAATAATCGCCACAATAATAATTTTGATTTCAAAGCAATATTTTTAACAAAAGAATTATTTAATTGAACGAACGATTTCCTTCCATTTCCTTTAAAGAAAAGTTTCAGTTAAGTTTAAAAAAAAAAAAAATATTACTTGCGATGCAGTTCGTCCAAGCCGTGGCCAACAATAAGAGCAGAAATTTGACACGCAGTTTCAATGAGGTAAGAAATTAATTATGATTTTTTTTTTTGCACAGGGCCAAAGACCGATATTTTGGTTTAATTGAGTTTACATTGTCACTGAAGTCTCATTAGCATTGAATTGTTTTTCATTATTTTCGTGACAGCTTACACCTTGAGTCAGATTGCGATTCTCATTTTTATTGTCATTAAATATATTTGCTGGGAGCTTACGTTAGGTTGTATTCTTGTTAACGTTCAACTATTGTGTTTCAAAATTTCTCTGGGGAGCTTACACTTAGCTCAATGAGCATTAGCATTCTTAAAATAATATCTTTAAAATTTCGGTGGGGAGGTTACACAGTAAGTACTGGGAGATGAAGAAGCTTGCACAGGATAGAGTAGCATGGAGAGCTGCATCAAACCAGTCTCAGGACTGAAGGCCACAACAACAACATCGCCCAAATACTACTATCGTAATCCATTAGTCACGTGACTTCATTAGTACGGAAGTTAACAAGAGTCAAAAGGACTGGTGCAGGAATTATGATATGCTGGAAACTGCCAAAGTATTATCTCTTACTAAGTCACTCCTAACGAAAGAGCACTGACCCAGGATTCTAGCAATGCGCACTGCGCTCCTCATCTTGAGATTAATTTCTGTTTGAATCCTCTAACGCTCTCCTAATTGTGTGATGATGTGTTGATATAATCTTTCGTTCATGAGCCATTATAGTGTAGACAAGCGACATCGGCAGGAGATATTTTCCTTTTTGTTTATTGTCAACAGTCAGGCAGTCGTCTAAATCAACTTGGTTTCAAAGAATATCGCTAACTGTGGCCTTCACAAATATTATAATTTACGAACAAGGTGCAGACTAGAACAAGTGCTTTTTTGTATTTTAATGATCGTCTTCGACGCAATGAGGCCATCTTCATACTTCAAATGCGGAGTGCATGGCAGGTACCACCGGCATCAGCTGGAGCGCATCGTAAAAAGAAGTTACCATCTTTTCCCTATTTCACGTCTGAAGATGGCCTGATGTATTACAATTAAAAAAAAACATATTTGGCAGTGGCTTTTACATACAACTGTAAAACTACATCACTGTTTTACCTTGGCGATAAAACGCAACATTTTTACATTTCTTAGATCTATACTGGGTTGGAGCTAGGGGAGCTAGTGTGCGTGATTTGGAAAGAAACTACCATTTATTGGTCAGCAAACATCTCTCTTCACAAATTATCGGTTTCTAGCAATAAAGGGTGTTTCAGAATTATACCGACAAATTTCGAAGGGGTGTAGAAGGTGTCTTCAGGAACAAAATGAGGATAAGAACCCGTGTCCGGGAACGTTATCCAACGACTCAACACAGCGTCGAAGTTATGGGCTCCGGTGCATGTAAATGTATGTAGTACAGGGTGATTCCAAGACAATGATACAAATGGACAAATGTATCAATTTGAGTTAAGGGAGCGTGGTCCGGAAACAAACCAGTCGAAAGTTATAAACGACAATCGTTTTGATAACTCTGACTGTGGAATAGATGTATTGTACAGTTGTTGCTAAGATTGTAGGCTATGGTAGACAATTTTCAGAGGTGTCAGTACGGACCAAAACAAGAAAGAGAAATGTCAGTGAGACCTAGGCACTAAAATTTATATGTTAAGAGCTATGAGCACGTGCTCAGTAGGTGGGATGTGTTTCACAGCAGCATTTTAGCGCCCATGCTTACCGGACATTTTTTCTTGTGTTAGCCGGCCGGGGTGGCCGAGCGGTTCTAGGCGCTTCAGTGTGGAACCGCGCGACCGCTACGGTCGTAGGTTCGAATCCTGCCTCGGGCATGGATGTGTGTGATGTCCTTAGGTTAGTTAGGTTTAATTAGTTCTAAGTTCTAGGGGACTGATGACCTCAGATGTTGGGTCCCATAGTGCTCAGAGCCATTTGAACCATTTTTTTTTTCTTGTGTTGATCCATACTACCACCTCTGAAAGCTGCCTGCCCTACAATCTTAGCAACAACAGTACCGGTACATGTATTCCGGTGTCAGAGGTATCTGAAGGATTTTCAACTCGTTCGTTTCCGGACCACGTTCCATTAACTTTAATTAATACACTTATCCTTACCCGTCATCCCTGAAAGTTTGTAACTTTATCATGGAACATTCCACATATATGTACATGTAAGGAGGCTGCGCCTGTAACTTCGACGCTCTGTAGCATCGTTGTGTGACGTTTCTGGACACGGGCTCGTATCCTTATTTTGTTCTCTAAGACACCTTTTACAATCCCTTCAACTTTGTCGCTATAATTATTTTGAGGCTAAAACAAGAAAAAATGTCCAGTAAACATGGGCTCTAAGATGGATGTCTTACGAGCTAAGAGCACTTCTTCATCTTCATTAAACGTCTTTTATACTGCAAGCACTTTGCAATTACGAGTGACTTACAGAATGCAGTAAAGAAATTAGCACACCTTCCTATGTTATTATCCACGGATACAGTACACCGTAAACATTTTAGTGTGATTACGTAAACCGTGTTCAGAGTTATGATAAGTGCAAAAAACGGTTCAAATGGCTCTGAGCACTATGGGAATTAACTTCTTTGGTCATCAATCCCCTAGAACTTAGAACTACTTAAACCTAACTAACCTAAGGACATCACAAACATCCATGCCCGAGGCAGGATTCGAACCTAAGACCGTAGCGGTCGCGCGGTTCCAGATTGTAGCGCCTAGAACCGCTTGGCCACTCCGGCCGGCTATGATAAGTGCAGTGCATTCGTTATTTAATAATACTGAAATGACCATAATAAAGAAAGTGCTCGTAAACTATTTTCGGCGGTGTAACATATTCCTCCCGCATTACGAATCGTTTGTGAGGAATATTTCAACCCCTTTCACACGAAAGCCTCCCCCACACTGTCCTATTACAGCCTGAAACTCCTCCCAACCGCCGTTCACCCCCCTTCCCCGCCCTTTCCTACCAGCCTCAACCTCCACACCGTTATCCAGCCTTCACCTCTCCTCCCACCCCTCCTCCAACAATACTGCTCTTCCACCTGAATCTCCCCTAACGAACTGGACCCCCTGTAGCCGGATATACAGTAAATGATGGATCGATGTTCGTCCAAATTGCCTTTATCCTATTAACAAAAGGTATTAAAGTATAGCCACGGCGCGCGCCCCCCAAACAGCTGCGTGCCACGCCCCTTCACAGTTTGCTGGCCACAAGGACACGTGTGTGCCGTCACGTGAACCGGAAACCAAGCAACTAGCCGATCATATCCGCTACCCTGCAGGCCCGCAGCCGGAGGGCAGATAGCAGCGCCTCGTAATGACGGTGTCACGAGACTCTGTTCTCGGCTAGAACAATGCGCGCGTAATATCCGCCCGGGCCGATCGTCCAAGGTGTAAATAACGGCGTGCTGAGAGTCGAAATTATGCCTAAGTGCTGGGAGGTGCAGCCGTTTAATTTTCCGCTACATTAAAAATAATGAAACGTTTGTCACACATATTTACGACGGTGTTCCGTTTTCCGCGTCGGTGACGGGCGTGTCTGACGCTAGACGCATCTCGGCCGTGTAATCGCGTCCGTTTAGACATTACGCGGAAGCTGCTTAACAAGTGAGCAAAACTTTGAAAAACTTTCGTACCTGTGGTCACTGTTCGGAACAGCAGAGTGGCTGCAATACCGCCAAAACCAGTCACGGACTCATCACTGAGTTTATTGGCGAACACGACGCTCCACTGAATGTTATTTTCATTGTGTTCTTTGGACATGATATTTCCTTCTTTCGATCTTACGATGAAATGCATTACTGCGATGACTCCTTGTGCAACAGTGCTGTGTTTATAGTAATGTACCCTCAACAGTTAAAAGTGCATATACAACTGTAATTTCAACAACGTTACGTTCGCCGGCTGGTGTGGCCGTGCGGTTCTAGGCGCTTCAATCTGGAACCGCGCTGCTGCTACCGTCGCAGGTTCGAATCCTGCCTCGGGCACGGATGTGTGTGATGTCCTTAGGTTAGTTAGGTTTAAGTAGTTCTAAGTTCTAGGGGACTGACAACCTCCGAAGTTAAGTCCCATAGTGCTCAGAGCCATTTGAACCATTTTTGCAATTATACTTCGCAACTTCGACCATGAGTGCGTCTTGACGTCATTATATTGATATCAACATCTTGTTCACTTGGTTGATGACAGCATTCATTTGCAGTCAGCCGCTGAAGCAATATTCGGTGTATGTTAATTTTACTAGTTTCAGTAAAGGTTTCTTTATATCAGTTGTTTAATCTTGTGCAGCGTTTGGTTGCTCTGAAATACACACATCAAACAAAGTTTTGCACCACACCGGTTCTCAGAACTCCTGAAGATAGACGTGGACTGTAGATATTTTATCACAGACACAGTCTCTTTGACTGTTCAGAGATGTCACTAAAACCGCCCAAAGATGTAAACAACCATGCATGAGCAGCTCCTGTTAGACAGAAGGGGATCCGACAGCCGATCGGTTCCAGTCAGGGGGTGCACGGCTCGTGTTGTCTGTAGTTCAACCATCGCTAGACGGTCAATACCACGGTCCGATCGCATCCTTGTTGTTTCTGTTTGCCTGGAAGGCCCTCAACAAGGGAAGTGCCTAGGCGTCTCGGAGTGAACCAATGCGATGTTGTTCGAACATGGAGAAGATACAGAGAGACAAGAACTCTCCTTGACAAGCCTCGCCCAGGCCGCAAAAATGCTACTACTGCAGTGGTGACCGCTACCTACAGATTATGGCTCGGAGGAACCCTGACAGCAACGCCAACATGTTGATTAATGCTTTTCGTGTAGCCACAGGACGTCGTGTTACGACTCAAACTGTGCGCAATAGGCTCTATGATACGCAGCTTCACTCTCAACGTCCATGGCGAGGTCCATCTTTGCAACCACGACACCATGCAGCGCGGTACAGAAGGGCCCAACAACATGCTGAAAGGACCGCTCAGGATTGGCATCACTTTCTCTTCACCGATGAATGTCGCATATGCCTTCAATCAGACAATCGTTGTGTCTGGAGGCAACCCGGTGAGGCTGAACGCCTAGACACAATGTCCAGCTAGTGCTGAAAGGTGGAGGTTACCTGCTGTTTTGGGGTGGCATTATGTGGGGACCGTCGTACGCCGCTGGTGGTCATGAAAGGCGCCATAATGGCTGTATGATACGTGAATGCCATCCTCCGATCATAGTGCAGCCATATCGGCAGCATATTGGCGAGGCCATCATCTTCGGACGACAATTCGCGCCCCCATCGTGCACAACTTGGGAATGAATTCCTTCAGGATAGCAACATCGCTCGACTAGAGTGGCCAGCATGTTCTCCAGACATGAACCCTTTCGAACATGCCTGGGATGGATTCGAAAGGGCTGTTTATGGACGACGTGACCCACCAACCACTCTGAGGGATCTACGTCGAATGCCCGTTGATGAGTGGGGCAGTGTGGACCAACAGTCCCTTGATGAACTTGTGGGTAGTATGCGACGACGAATAGACGCATGCATCAGTGCAAGAGGACGTGATAATAGGTATTAGAGATACCGGCGGTATAACAATCTGGACCACCACCTCTGAATTTCTCGTTGTATAGTGGTACAACATGCAATGTGTGGTTTTCATGAGCAATAAAAAGGGCGGAAATGATGTTTATGGTGCCCTCTATTTCAATTTTCTGTACAGGTTCCGAACTCTCGGAACCGAGGCGATGCAAAACTTTTTTTGGTGTAAGTGTATATGAAAGGATATAATATTCTGTCCCATAGGTGAAGTTAGTTTAAAAAAATGAAGTGCGAACCTATTCTGGAAATTAAGTTGGTGAATTTACAGGCGAAAGATCTCGTTGCAAAGCGGATGCGAATGGCCTTTGTTCGAGAATAATTATTTGTGTCTAATTATTACGATTTGAGTGATAAAGGGCATTTGAAATCTGTCTCATAGAAATCCGTGCGAAAATTCATCAAACGTTAGTGGCAAGGTCGTTCTTTCTTTCTCTCTGTCTTCTTTTCAGCTTCATAATTCGTTTTTACACAGTCTCAGAACTGTTCATAATTTCCCACTGATGAAGCAAGAATTAATTTTTGGCCGCTTATTTTGAAAAGGGAGAATTTTAAGCCAAACTACTATACAGAGCTACGCAGCAAACATATTTCTGCCGTTGTGGCCGAGCGTTTCTAGGCGCTTCAGTCTGGAACCGCACGACCGCTACGGTCGCAGGTTCGAATCCTGCCTCGGGCATGGATGTGTGTGAAGTCCTTAGGTTAGTTAGGTTTAAGTAGTTCTAAGTTCTAGGGGACTGATGACCTCAGCAGTTAAGTCCCATAGTGCTCAGAGCCATTTGAACCATTTTGATATTTCCGTAAGTTGAAAGTTAGGATGTATGCTGCTCCTCATGTCTACTCTATGATTGACGAAGATTTTTAGATGCCAGAATGTTAATATCCAACCCACTACACGAGTTTTCCCAATAACCAAAGTTCCCTAGTAAATTATCCTTTTATCTTGTTACTGTTTCGACATCTGTACTAGATTAAGTAAAAATCACAAAACGTAAACGCTTATTGTGAGTGAAAATTGGACATCATCTACAGAAATGGATCTCATTTCTTGTACAAGCATAATAAAACGTTTGAGAAGTACTTTTGAGGAATCGTCAGAAAACTAAATGTGTTCATCCAAACCGATATTTCGTCTTCCAGTCTCGTGGATGGGGTGAACTAAATTACTCACAGTGCAGCACAAACAGGAGTTCACTGGAGAACTGTAATTCTGTCGTTTATGAAAAGAAAGAGCTATCAATACATGTATCTTAATTTTTCTTAAAATTCGCCTGACCAAATGTAAAAACTAAAGGCGTCGCATTAATATTAGGGATTTCGAAGAAATAAGGTTATGGCTCCGAGCACTATGGGACTTAACATCTGAGGTCATTAGTCCCCTAGAACTTAGAACTACTGAAACCTAACTAACCCAAGGACATCACACACATCCATGCCCGAGGCAGGATTCGAACCTGCGACCGTAGCGGTCGTGCGGTTCCAGACTGATGTGCCTAGAACTGCTCGGCCACAGCGACCGGCAAATAAGGTTATCTGTACTACTACACGTTTGATACTACTACAACAAGTCGTTCAGTTGTCAAAATAAACTCTTACTTTCAACTACAGATGAGAAAAGCTGTAACTGTCGGGCCCACTTCTTGTAATGCTTAACGACGGTAGCTCGGCTTTTCACCAGCCGTCAAATGTTGTTAAAGTGCGAACATTTTGAAAATTTTATGGAAGCTGGCAGCAGCGCTGCCATCTGTCAGAGATCTTCTTCTGCTGCCACTACTACAGTGCTCTCGGAAATTCAGCAGAAAACCGCAACGCTATGCACAACGCCTCTCTTGTAGCGTCTGCCAGTGGTGTTAGACGAATATGGCGAGCCTCTCTGAGACGGTTTCTCACTTATGAAGCGAACCTGTGACAAAATGCGTTGCTTTTCTTTGCTCTATCAGTCCTACGTGATAAAACTATCGCTCGAACGAAGAGCACAAATAAAGAGGTCTCTACAGTACTTAATTCTGATTATCACAACAAACAAAATATTTTAGCCTTATTTTGTAATCGAATAATTATTATTTAAAACTAACTCATTCCATTCTTTAGGATGCAAAGATACCTGTCAATGGTGTCACAAAGGTCCTGAAACACTTTTGGGCATTAGCAAAGAATAGTTGTTTGCGTAATAGACGGACCTTGCAGGATCCCCCCGTAGTACTAAACGTCTATAAATATTTCTGTCTATTAGCCAAGAATCCGTAGAAAGTGATACAGGCGACGTACCGTGCAACTGATCATTTTCTCACACGAGACTGCAAAAGTTAAGTTAACCCTTTCGTAGATCAACTTAGTGAATCGGCGTGTAGGACGTCCTTCTACCTGTTCTGTGTAGTTTTCTCGCTAATGCACTCCTTTGATGCAATCATTGTAGCGAACTGGATTCGTTCGGAGATGCAAACAGTCTATCTGTGTCGCTGTGAATGGAAGTGCGGGTAGCCAATACATTTTAAATAAATTCTGGTGTGCCGTTATGAGTACTTTATTAATAACCACCGTTGAATAGTTTGATACAGTTTGTATCAAAAGTTACTGAAAACTGATAGCGTGGTTTGCTTAGGAATCAGATTCGTTCAACTGTTCATCTGTGTGTGAAATCTTATGGGACTTAACTGCTAAGGTCATCAGTCCCTAAGCTTACACACTACTTAACCTAAATTATCCTAAGGACAAACACACACACACGCCCATGCCCGAGGGAGGACTCGAACCTCCGCCGGGCCCCGCCGCACAGTCCATGACTGCAGCGCCTCAGACCGCTCGGCTAATCCCGCGCGGCATCAGATTCGTAATATCCTAAAATCTGACTGGAGTCTTGGCACGTAACAGAGATCTCTTGTACACTTCGTATAACTTCGTAATGATTTGAACATTCTCGACAGAATAGTAACTAGCATTTATTTCTTAAAATAAATACTTTGATGATAGCAGAATTATGGTAACAAAGCCTTAACGACACTCAGGCTCTCCCTAGCATTTAATATGCCTAAAGTTGCCTTTAATAATTAATATTTGACATTAAAAAGTTCTTAGTTTCATGCCTAAAAGTTTGTGGGACCCCGCGTTTTAAGATCGCAGAGTTGAATCTACTCTCACGGTCTAACCATATCTCCTAACCCACTAGCGTTGTTTGAGCGCCTTGTAGCGGTGTCTGCCTCTCTGCCTAGGTTCAGATCGTGGAACTTCTGTTCTACGTGCCGCGGTAGCGATCTGTACAAACGCTTCAGAGAGCGAGTTATTCTTATTAATGGCAGTGTTCCAATAAAACTTTAAAAAAAGCAAAATAAATAGTGTTCGAAATAAGAAGAACCTTACAGCCTGAAGCCCGACAATTTAGTTTGCAATCATGGCTGCCATTAGAGCTTCAAAATCAGACCATGACTATTTTATTTGTTTGTGTAAACTGGCAGACTTCTCATATAGTCAGACGATGCGAAATGCAGCTGTCAGTGAGATAGCGAAACATTAGACATGACTGAATATTCCCAGATACTTCGGAATGGGCGCTAGCTCGTGGTAACACGTTGTAGACCAGAGACACAGAATTTGCCGGTAAGTGTTTACTTGGAGTGGTGTAATACCGCAGCTAGCCAGCCAGCCAGCCAGGACGGGGCTGCGGCCGGAGGGCGGCGCGGTCACGTGACCGGCGGTCATGCAACGGTGCGGAAGTGACGTCAGCGGCAGCCTGCTTCCCCCGCGGCGCGCAGATGCAATCGTGTGCGCGGGCCTGGGGGCCCAGGGGAATACACGGGAAGCACGCAGGTATAGGTGTAGCGCAGCGTTCCACACCGCACAGTCTGTTCCCTCAAAACTACCGCACTTCACGAGCAACACGGCTCCTGGCCACAGTTCTGAGGAAGCGCCTGGCATAGGTGACATATCAGCCAGCAAAGTAGATGGTGAGAAATAGGGGTTGGCACCTATGTTTCACGAGCTGCGGACACAGTCTGGCTTTCTGCAGTAAACTATTGACCTTTTATATGTTACAGGCGTCTTCAGTGGACATTCACAAATTGACAAGCCAATAACGCGGTGGTCCACCTCTGGCCCTTATGCAAGCAGTTATTCGCTTTGGCATTGATTGATAGATTTGTTGGCTGTCGTCCTAAGCGACGTCGCGATGAATTCTGTCCAATTGGCGCGTTAGATCGTCAAAATCCCGAGCTTATTGGAGGGCCCTCCCCATAGTGCTCCAAATGCTCTCAATTCCGGAGAGATCGTTGCTGGCCAAGGTAGAGCTCGGAAAGCACCAACAATAAAAACGAAAGCCGTGTGTGAGCGTTCGTTATCTTGCTGAAATATAAGCTTAGGATGGCTTGCCAAGAAGGGCAACAAAATGGAGTGTAGAAACCGTCGACGTACTGCTGTGCTGTAAGAGTGCCACAAAGGCGTCCCGCTACGAAAAGAAGTAGCACCCTCGACCATCACTCCTGTTTGTCGCGCTTTATGGCGGGTGGCAGTCAGGTCGGTATCTCACTGATCTCCGGGGCGCCTCTGGACATACCTTCGGCCTGGAATCTCATTGATTGGAGTGTAACTGTCTTCATTGATGAGTCCCACTCCGAACAGAGCCCTGATGACCAGGGAAGATGTTTCTGGTGGTTTACCAACCTAACTGTCACCCGCCACACAGCCTGACAATCAGGAGTGACGGTTTGGCGTGCCATTTCTTTTCGTAGCAGGATCCCTTCAGTTGTCATCCGCGCCACCCTTACAGCACGGTAGCACGTCGACGAAATTCCACGCTCCGTCTTATTGCCGCTCATGAAAAGCCATCCTGGGCTTACGTTTCAACAAGATAAAGCCAGCCTACACACGGCTAGAGGTTCTACAGTTTGTCTTCATGTTCGTAAAACCCTACCTTGTCCAGCAAGGCCCACAGATGTCTCATCAGTTGACAATATTTGAAGCAATATGGCCAGAGCTCTCTAATAAGCTCGGGGTTTTGACAATCTAATGTGCTAATTGGACAGCATTTGTCACGATATCGCTCAGGAGGTCATCTAGCAAATGTATCTATCAATCACAAGCCAAATAACTGCTTGCTTAATGGCCAGAGGTGGACCAACCCTCCATTGACTTGCTCAGTTTGTGCCCTTTCTCTCGAACAAATCGTCGAGTTTTCTAGAATTGTAATCATTTGTTTGTTAGTACGTGTACATCATATTTACTGATTTCCGTACCATTCTGATAATACCTTCGTGTTGCGTTTTTTTTTCTTTTTTTGTCCTTTTTGTCTTAAAGTGTATAGTCATCCGCTTAAAGATTATTTTCCTCTTATAGTCGCTCATAGTTGCCAGATGTATAAGGGGCTTTCAAATGAAACCCAGTCACTAGTGTAAAGTAACGGTAACGATTTTATTAATTCAAAAATGTAGTTATACGCAGTACACATACAAAAAAAAAGTCGCCAAAACTGTTGGCACATTTATCCCATTGCGGCACTAATCGGTCCATGCCATCCTTGAAGAAGCTAGTAGGCTGCTGTCGGATCCAGGCCTGGACCCAGTCACACACTTTGTCGTTCGATGCGCATCGATGTCTGCGAATAGCTTGTTTTGGAGGTCCAAACACATCAAAGCCACACGGTGACAGATCGGGACTGTACGGTGGATGTTCCAGCGTTCCCACCGAAACTGCTGCGCGATGAGCCTGTCCAGGACGAGCATCGTCTTCCAGTGACTCGCGCCCCTCAGGGAGTTGTTTGCGCCATTCCACAGCACTTGAACGACCAGACTATACTCACCGCACACAGCCTTCATCCGTCGATACATCTGACGGCCTCCAGCTCCCTCCGCCGCGAAAAATCGAATCACTCCTCGTTGTTCTTGCTTTTCGCCTGTGCGTTCGGTAGTGGACGATAACTTGTGTGATCACTTTCTCTTCGGCGTGAAATCACAGTGCGCCTATGCAACATCAAACGGTGCGCACGCGTCAGTCTCTCTACCACTAGATCAAACCATGATACCCGGAGTTACGTGGTGCCACCTTACTTATAAGGCAAACGTAGACACACTGACCAGGTTTAGGGTGACCAGATGCAATTGTTTAAAAAGAAGGACAAACAGCATCAAAAACGAGGACAAAGGAAGAGGACACAACAAACGGGTCAACTGCAGATGAGGACACCACCCGTCAGCTTTGGACAAGTCACGCGACTGCCGGGAATTACCGGTAAAACTGGTAGTTAATTGTTACTGATGGTCAGGTGGTGGTTAACTGAGCACTATAAAAAAAATTAAAAACATTGATTGTGGTGACAGTGTGGCGTCATTTGTTTTGTTAAGTCAACAACACGGAATTGTTTACAAAGCGAAAATCGTAAGACCATTCACCTCCCTTCATTCGACGCACCGCTACCAACATCTACAATTGAAGCAGCAGCTGACGACATGTAAACTGCACTTTAACCTTCCGAATACAAATTAATTGAATGACTATGAAACAATGAAATAAAACCATGACAGTTAATCTGTCGAGTTATTTCTTACCTTTATTGGCTGCTGAGACGTACCATCCAGCTCCACATATCTTACATTCCGCTTCAAAACGAAAATTTTAAATACTCGATATTTGCATTCGCTTATAGGTAGATCAACGATAACGTCAACGATCCTGGTGCCACCTACTTACACCGCCTTCGAGCGTGTTTGTCACGAAGGCCGTGCCAATAGTTAAAGTATTTAAGAAAAGAGCAATAGAACGGGACGAATAGTAAATTTAACTGTATTACGCTCAACTTTGCGAAAAAGGCGGACACGGTAAAAATCCACCCGGACTCTGGACAAAGAGCTAAAAAGGAGGACATGTCCGGATTAATCCGGACGTCTGGTCACCCTAACCAGGTTTCATTTCAATGAACCTCATATATCCAATTTCATCCGTCTTTGTAAAAGGGAACTTTAGAATTTGACGATCTATTCTATATTTCGTTATGTATATCTATGGCGATCAGAAACAGTCCAAGAACTTTGTAATGGTGTCGTAAGGTAGGTTGTTGTGCTGAGAAACAATAGTTAAGAAAGAAGTTTGATACGTTGCTCCAAACATTCTCAACTGAGGAGAGCTCCGGAGACCTTGCTGGGCAAGGTAGGGTTTTACAAACTTAATGACAAACAGTAGAAATACTCTCCGTGTGCAGGCTGTCTTTATCTTGCTGAAATGTAAACCCAGGATGGCTTGCCCTGAAGCGCAGCAAAACGGGGCGTGGGATATCGTCGACGTACTGCTGTGCTGTAAGGATGGCGCGACTGGTAACCAAAGGTATCCAGCTACGAAAACAAATGGCACGCCAGACCTTCACTTCTGGTTGTCGGACCGTGACTCGGGCGACGGTCAGATTGGTAACCCACCACTGTTCGTTTGAAATTAGCCAGTCAGCCCGTTGCACCCACAATTTCAAGCAGCCCGCCACAGGCGGTATCGCCATTTGGATACCTAATGCCGAACGAGAGACCGATACTGAAATTGGACACGGGACGATAGTAAGGATCGAACCCGAGCCAAAGGCTGAGCAGTCTCGTGCTGTATCATCTACGCTATAAGAACATCTGGCCGTGCGCGTAACGGCCTAACTGAACGAATCATTATATCAAATTTTTTCCTGCAAAATACTTCTCAGCACGCCCTGCCCTGCAACATACTTACAAGTTCTTCCAGCTGTCTGTGACTGCCGTGTGTATATCTGGATTTTATGTTAAAATTTCGTTGCTTTTATGGTAATGGTGCAGCTAGGCCATGGCGCGAGTGGGGCGGGCAACCTTGAACACTGTTTCCCCCGAGACTGCAACACAAAACACAAACGTACCTTATGATACGAAAGTGTCCTGGCGGCAAGCCTTCCAGAGACGCGTGAAGTTGGCGGTAACAGCCCCCAGCATGGCGTGCGCAAGCATCGAAAAGCAGTTTATGTTTCTCTAGCGCGCAGTAGGCGGCAAACCTTTTCCTTCGAAGAGATTATCACAGAAATTTGACAACGCAGTCAGTCTAAGTATGAAAATGCGAGTAGGTCGAGTGGACAGATGGCCCGGAGTGAAATCGGCAATGAAGATTAGTGTTCACGGTAAGTAAATATCTATTATGCCTTTCTGTTCTGAAGAAAGTAATTTACAATCATGTTTCTCCCAGTTCTTTCCACTAGTGACGTTAGATGCAATTGTTTACATTGTGTAGTGCTGTTTTCGTTTAAAATAAAATTCTGAATTCACTCTCACTTATGTCGAGTAACTATCAATTTTACGTCTAGCGACACAGTTGAATGGAAGTTGCTGCAGGATACTGTCGAGAGTACACGACCTTTTTCAAAACGTAATCAAAAATGGCTCCAAGCACTATGGAACTTAACATCTGAGGTCATCAGTCCCCTAGAAGCTACTTAAACCTAACTAACCTAAGGACATCAAACACATCTATTCTCGAGGCAGGATTCGATCCGGCGACCGTAGCAGCAGCGCGGTTTCGGACTGAAGCGCCTAGAATCGCTCGGTCACAGCGGCCGGCGAAACCATAATCAAGTGTAGACACAGACATTCTCGTACATTCATGGAATTTGTCAAGGTCTGATCTTAAACTCTCATTCACCGTATTAAACTCTCCAAACAATTCTTTCTGTTTCCCTAGAATACTTGCACCTTTGTTTATACTGAATAAACTGACTTTCAGAAGAGTATTTCCTTCCAGTACCAAAACGGATAGCCATGCGTCTAATTCTACTGTTTGCGTAATCACTGCTGAACGCTTCTACACACCGCTGAACAAAGAAATGCTACTCAGGACACTACAGCGTCGGCTCACCTTATGACGTCATCGAGCGTTGTGCCCGCTCCCCGCCACGCTGCACTTAGTCCGTTGCCTTATACTAATGTAACTTGACCACTACTTATTTCATTGAATTATGTTTTACTTTCTGTAATGAAGTCAGACCACTCACTTGTTCGTACAATTATGTGAATTGTTTTTGTGAAATGGGTTCTGCCTAAAACGGAATAAAATCAAATTTTAAAAAAAAGTTCGGCTGCGCGGGATTAACCGAGCGGTCTCAGGCGCAGCAGTCGTGGACTGTGCGGCTGGTCCCGGTGGAGGTTCGAGTCCTCCTTCGGGCATGGGTGTGTGTGTTTGTCATTAGGATAATTTAGGCTAAGTAGTGTGTAAGCTTAGGGGCTGATGGTCTTAGCAGGTAAGTCCCATAAGATTTCACATACATTTGAACATTTTTTGAAAAAATGTTCCAGTAATTTTGAACGTACCCAGTGGCCATCATGTCCTCTTCTTGAAGCGGTTTTCCTTATGCAAGGCGTCAACAAAGCCAGTTTCATTCTTTCATAGCGTATCGTTCAACAGTTAATCCCACTGTAGTCCAATTCACCTCATCCTTTTCTGCCGCTTGTTCGTGGACTTGCAGTTGATCTTCTTCCATATTCTGTCCATTCCAGATCTCTTCTTCGTAGTTTTTCTTATCGCATACTTTTCACGTGGCCAAACAATTTCAGCATAATTCTCTCCGAGTTCCTTTTAGCGGACTGATCTGAAGCGTGTTTCGTATCGTTTCATTTCTTACCTTGTCCCACTTGTTTTACCTACGATCTTTGGTAGAAAGAGCATCTCTCTCGCTTGTGGGTGAGAGTGTTGCACCCTACAAGAGTTTTCAAACTGTCCTGTAATAGAAGTTTAATATATTTTCTTTTTCCATTCTGAAAGTGGAGCGTTCCCTTTGTGTGCAGCAGTCTTTTCCTGAAATTACAAAAATCGTCCCGGAAAAATCAGGTTTTTTCAAATGTGAAAAACTCTTCTAAGGTATAAAACGGTGAAGTGCCCAGGGACAGATTCAATAATCACATGTAAAAGCGAAGCATTCGAGAAGTCAGTATTGTATATAATAGTCATTCGTTTTACGTTAGTACTCTGCTACATTTCAGTAATTATCAAGAGAAATAAAATTAAGAAAAGAAATATCAAAGACCAGTTACAGGTTACAAACATTGGCTCCTAAAAAAAATTCCATTTTCAAGACATAGAAAATAATTAAAACATTAAAGAAACTTTCATTTGGAAGTCTCAAGCGTCCCATGGTAGAAGCCTTCTTCCGTGTCAAGGTCCAAGATTGTGCACGACCGACTTAACTACCCACACGTTATGTAACTAGTTTTAGAAAATATGTAGCATATTACTTGCCATGAAGATACGTAACTGGTGACTTAACAGTACATTCCAAATAGCTTTAAGGTATGTGATACAGCACTTTAAATGTGTAGAGCTCGAAATATTTACAAATGCTGCTCAAAGCACAAACTCACGTCTAAGAACAACAAAAACTTCAGGAAATGGCGAAATCTGCTAAGGCGGTCGTTAGCGCGCATTTCTTCATGTGATTGTAATATCAGTCACTAGACTCAAGTACCAACCAAGCTACAGTATTCTCTATGTATAACAGTCGGCCCTATTCTACTCAGGCCTTTCGTTGTCCATGTGGGTCATTTTCATCAATAGCTAAAAATTGGTAGCTAATATGTCCTGTATATCATGATCTTAGCATGTATTTTTCAATTCATAATTTTGCATCATACACACAATAATAAAATTCTGAACAATTTTGTATCCTCTGACATATCTATCCCTTGATGTTGACTTTCGGGTTAGCTTACTTCCTAGACATTTGAAAGCATCCGCTTCTTAATTTGTCCCTTACACCTTGTCCCCTTAATCACTTTTATTTTCTCTGCTGCTTTTCATTACTTCACCTTTTTGTTAACCCGTCTTCTACTGGAACCATTTTGTTGTGGAAGTATGCTTTTCTTCTGTCTCGAATAAAAATTGACGTGAGGATGAAATTTTAACACTCAGCGTAATATTATTCCGGCGCTTGCGGGTAATGGAAATGGGCGACAGACGTAATATTACGTCACGCAAGCTATGACGATTTTCCGCGGTGTCAAACGTATATTCACGGCCCCCGCAAACGTCTATCAGGTCTGTAGGTTTTGTAGTTTTTGCTAGATAGTAGTTTCGTAGTTTCTGCTAGAGGGTAGTAGCGGTATCACTGGAAAAATCCGTCGTTTTTGAAACCTATGTTATCGCCTCTTGTTTCGTAGGTGTTGCATGACGTTCACGTTGTCTCTGTTCCCCACGTTTTGTGTGCTTCTGTGTTGATTTTGTGTTCAGAATGTCCACTGAGCAGTAGTGACGGATTGAACAAACGATTCAAAAAATGGTTCAAATGGCTCTGAGCACTATGGGACTTAATATCTGAGGTCATCAGTCTCCTAGAACTTAGAACAACTTAAACCTAACTAACCTAAGGACATCACACACATCCATGCCCGAGGCAGGGTTCGAACCTGCGATCGTAGCAGTCGCGCGGTTCCCAAACGATTCACAAAGTTTTTGACGAGTCAGCAGCTGATCAGAACGAAATATTTGATGACGATTCAGATCACATGTATATCATATTATTTTCGCAGATTGTGTTGTTACGAAGGATTTCCCTGCAGATCAATCAGGAAATCAATCCGAGGATATGATTTCAGTGAATGCAAAGTTGGAGTGTGTAGGTTTCAATTTGTGTCACATTGTGCTCCACTACGAACGCTAAATGTTGCCTTTTTCTAGTGTTATGTGCGTTTCTTCAGATTTAAATGGGCTGTGTAAGAAATATAAACTGAAAGATATGCTTGTTAGCTTCCTGGGGTATGTATTTGAATACCAGAACTCCTTTCCAATTTTTTCTGTTGATTAGTATTGGACTTTGAGTTAATAGTAGTTACTCCAAAATACGAATATTTATAGCAGAAAGTCTAATAAACACAAAAAGTTTTTGAAAGTCTATATATACCAAATGTTTTAGCCATTGCCCAGATAATAGCAGCTACGTATAAGACAAGCACCGTAAAGCCGTCGGCACACGGACCGTGTTTTAGAACGTTAACGTTGAGCGTGTCTAGTTCAACGTGCTGCTGAACGCTCAGGAACGATGCGACTTGTGCATACGTACGTGATTCCCAACGTGGTATACGCGATTGCAACGCACTCCAGCGGCAGTTGTGGGATGTTTCCAGTTCGTAAATCACACCGTTTATTCAACAGGCGCGCGTAAAATTCCCACGTTAGCTCTATTAAAACGCACATTTCTTCCACTGTTCATATCCTAGTCACGTTGTTCCATATGTAATATACACAAATAAAAACTTCAATATCGATGTACGTATTTTAAGACAAAAAGTAAAGTACCATGGCCGCGCGGGATTCACCGAGCGGTCTATAGCGCTGCACTCATGGACTGTGCGGCTGGTCCCGGCGGAGGTTCGAGTTCTCCCTCGGGCATGAGTGTGTGTGTTTGTCCTTAGGACAATTTAGGTTAAGTAGTGTGTAAGCTTAGGGACCGATGACCTTAGCAGTTAAGTCCCATAAAATTTCACACACATTTGGACATTTTTGAAAGTACCATGACCAATCAAAAGTTCCATTACAAACAGTGCGACACAAATTTGCAATAGTTCTCCACATAAGATAAATGCTGTTTTATCCTTCCCACATTTTAGTAAAACCCTAAGGTCACTCTTAATTGATCACTGTTCCCACCCAATGTAAATTACAAAACTCAAAAGAAAAAAGGAACCAAATATCTTCATACAAGTAGCGCAAGCTGTCTGTAGATTAAGCCAATCGAACAAACTCATTCCTAAAAAAAATGTGAACTTATATTTACATATCATCAAATATTATAGTATATACTTACATTAAACTAATAATAAAGCTCCGAAACCTATTATATACACGAATGTTAGGAAAGATATTTTTGACTTGGAGGGACGCGAAACATCATCAGGTTCCGTATATGGTCATGAATCATCATCGCTACTCAATACGCTAAAGTGACAGCAATTCCTTTATTGCCAATTCTAAGTTGTTTCCACTTGCTGCCGGCAGCGGTGGTCTCGCAGTTAAGGCGCTCAGTCCGGAACCGCGCGACTGCTACGGTCGCAGGTTCGAATCCTGCCTCGGGCATGGATGTGTGTGATGTCCTTAGGTTAGTTAGGTTTAAGTAGTTCTAAGTTCTAGGCGACTGATGACCGCAGAAGTTAAGTCGCATAGTGCTCAGAGCCATTTGAACCATCTGAATGCCAATATGGCGCCTCACAGCTCAATGCTGAAGGGAGATGGCGTGCATGTTACGTAGGTGGCGTTGTGGCATCTGATTGGTCAACGTTTAGACGCACGCTCATGATATCTGAGATGCTAGATATTCCTCTGCACATTCGGAAAGACTCTCGAAGGTGCTATTCCACGCTATGACGTCAGAAACTCGGCACGCTCAACGTTCGGATGCACGGTCCGTGTGCCGACGGCTTAAGAGTTGATGAACGTGGAAACACTGGAGTACGAATTTTTGCATTCGATGAGTATATTGACAGTGCAAAGCTTCCTACTTATGTCAGAGTATTTGCGCTGCGGTTCGAACCGCTTGGTTGGGACTCGGCGAGCAGCACAGTGGCTCGGCATAGTGACTTCAGCTGTGAAAGAGTGTGGACGGAGCGGTGCTGGCGTGTGGAGGTAGAAACGAATCGTGGGGCGCGTGCCTGGGGCGTGAGGTGGGCAGATGTGGGTGTTTTATGAGGCCGGTAATTACACAGTGCGCCGTCTCTGGGCGGCCGGAAGAGGAAGCCGGCCACAGCCGAGTCAGCGCTGGCCCCCCTCCCCCCCTCCACCGCAAAGCTCCGCCCTGATTTACTGCTGCCGATACATTAGCATGGCCTGCGTGGCACGCACCATCACGCCGTCGTGTTATTAATGGGTGCCGTCCCCTCATGCGCGCCAACCCCGTGGACTGAATGGTCCGCAGCCGAAGCTATCATTGAAGTCGGCTCGCCCTCGTTCGCCGGATCATCAACACATACAGAGCTATTACATTTATTCTTATCGCCACTTTCCCTGCCAGGCTCAATTTTCTCGGTACTGGATTGGTCAGTTCCTAATTCGTCCACTTCAGCCTGAGTACTGTCGCGTGCGTTTCGTAAAGATATTCGCTGTTCTGTATTTCAGATGTCATAAGTGATATACTCGCTCTGGAATAAGCGTAATTGTATGGTGAAACGTAAACCTACATTTACGCGAAGGTCATTTTGAACACCGCCGTGCATTTCCAGCCACGGGCCAATTGCAGGTGGCTTGCCCTATCCTTCCTTCGAACTCTTGAACTGATTTTCTGAATCACTTATGGGAGAACCAAAGTTTAACGTTGTGAAGTCTACTTTTCTGTTCATTTTAATTGGCATTAACATGAGCCGCTACTAATAATTTTGTGGATGTATTAAGCTTGTTTTCGTTTGCTGTCCAGGCTGCAAATCATTGGTTTCATATGTATGTTTGATGTGGTCTTTTAGCTTCATAATTTACTAGCATTTTCCCTGTGGCTTCCCCTGCTCTCTCTGGCTGTCCACCTCATCCTCCCTCCTCTATCTCCTCCTCTGCATTGTCTCCGTCTCATCATCTTCTCCTCCCCTCTCTTTCTCCATTTTCTTCACCCCCTGCCTCTCTGGTCGTATCTTCCCCCTGTCCCTGTGACCATATCCGCCTCCCCTTCTCTCTGTCCACATCCACCTCGCCATCTCTTTCCATCTCCATGTCCACCTCCCACTCTTACTTTTCCACCTGCCCAACACCCCTCTACATCTTCCACTTGCCTTACTCATCTCACGATCTTCCTCTTTGTCCATTTTCTCTTTCCCCTCACTCTGTCCATCAGCACCTCTATCCATCTCAATGTGCCCCCAGCCATGCTCATCGGCATGTATAGCCTGTAGAATGCAGTTCAATAAAACAGATCGATACTACATACACCCATCATGCAGGGCAGGCTACGTGTCGGTGCCCAGAAAACCGTTTCTTGCCCCCTGCAAAAGAGGTTGATTTAGCAGGGCGATACTGTTCCCATACAACTGCAGGGCAGCATATACACCAGGACTGAAAAAAAAGTTGAAATCCATCCAGGGGTTTGGCAGGAGATCCCAGATATGCAGACATACGCTCCGATTTATATGTAAACCAGAAGATACACACATAGCTCGAGTACTCTAGGTTCATCAATGTTCTCTTCGCTGACAATGTGACGTTGATGCACTGAACGATTGAAGTATGTTGCTGCCCCTTTGAAATCAGTGTTGCCACCTTCACTCTAGACGCCATCTTGTAAACGTAACGCTCATCTGTCATACGCTAAAGCATATACCAAGACTCTCATCACAACTGCCCACGCAAGTGCCACTGCCAAAAAATTCTCCTCTTTGCCGATGCTGCTGCTTTACTGTGGTGGCTAATGACATTATTTCCATGGCATCAGACAAGTCCTGCGCCAGAATTACGCCGTGCATTACGACTCAAATTAACTGTTGTACAAAATTTAGAATATCTTGATGGCTAATAATACAGGTCGTTCATTGCATCCTATTGGCATTGGGCATCCCTCACAAATTTCCGCAAGTATGTTGTGCTTTTGTGTTGATTGAATAGTATTGAGGGGGGTGGAAAAGGCCAAAAACATATTAAAACAAAAATCACTTGAAAATGCCGAAATTAAACACAATATTATCATGATGTACATCAAATGATTCCGTTTGATCAGAAGATAACAAAACTGTAATTGGATTTCGTGTAGTCAAAGTATTAAGAAAGTTGTTAACATGTCTTTGTTGATGTTTTAAGTAGTAAATTGTAGTCAAAACATCGTCTTTTAAGTGAAACTAATCGTCAGAAGTTAGGCATTTTGACTTTCTGCTTCGACTGAAATTCATCAGTTGCTTCAAAAGAAGGCTTTCCTAAAAAAAAGTGTAAAAAAAAGACAAGCTGTGTTCTCATATCAGGCTTTACTCGGTAAATTGATGGAAAACAACCCCCCCCCCCCCCCTTACCGCAGAATATATCACATCAGCGAGAGTAAGAGGTGGTTATCGGATCCAATACAGGTTAGTAAAGCTATGGCTGATTTCTAAAAGAGAAGCCAAACACGAAAACTAACCATATGAAGAAACGTCATACAGTATATACATGTAAAAGGATGAATATGAAAGTGACAGAAAATATCAAGCAGTTATGCACAATGGCCGACAGTGTCTGTTGAATCAACTTTTATTACGGAGCATTTAGGTTATAACGAAAAAAGCAATTCTCACCTGACGCAATCGATTTGGAATTGATGGGCTGGTCACAACTGACATCAGTTTTAAAAAGGCAGCGAATTAAATACAATTATATAACTTCCGAACCACGCTGCAACTTGGAACTTTTCAGATTAATAAATCATTGGTTGAGTTGAAAAAAGCGATAATTGATAGAAACCATCGGAGCATATTGAGATCGAAACGTGGACATTTGGCACCTACTCCAGGGAGGACCAAGGCCCATAGCCAACGACATGAGAAAGCAAAATAAATAGGCCACGGCCATTTTCAAGGAGTAACTCCACGATGTGCCTAAAACGATTCAGTGAGAACACAGAAAATTTATAGTCTGTGTCACTAAGTAGGGATTTAGACTTTCCTACTACCAGATAAACGAAAAGACGTTGGTTTTTAGTTTTTCATAATGCTCATCAAACTAGTATTTGGACTCCTTGCCGTAATTTAACCAAAATATGTCGTAGAGATCAAAGACACAAACCAGCAATAAATAACACATCACAGATAAAAAAAGTTATATAAAGTAGCAAACCTTTTCTGGGGAAACCAGATGCTGCAGCGCCGTACTTTACGTATTAAGCAGCTTTAATGTTTAGGCACCCGGAAGCTTAAATTAAAAATATTTGCTGTGTACACCCAACTGACTTCAGCAGTACTTTCAGAAACTGTCAGAAAACTTTGATTGCAATCACAAGTTTTCGATATAAAGAAACATGTCAGTCGGGAACACTGCGGACGCTGCCCTGTTTTTGTGCATCACACAAACAAAAATTATTTGTGTCACGCTTCTAAATGCGGAAAAGAGGACCAACAACAATGAAAATAGAAAGCAGGCGCATCTAACGTGTACTGTATTGTAATATATAGAACTCTCTAACGGTAGTAGCTAAACATGTTGTTTTGCACAGAGCAACTCGAGCACCCAAATTGCAGTTCACGTTTTTAAAAATACGATAACTGAAGACTGAAATATGCATAGCGCTAATTGCAAACGGGAGAAATCCCGGAGCGTGTACTGATCTTAAGAAAAACACATAAAATAGTGGCTGGTTACTGTATTCATTAAAATAATATATCTCGTAGAGAAGTGATATCGTCTCAAAACCACTAATTTATTATAACATGCGTCCGAAGTGGGTATGAACTGTATAAATGACACCGTACCACATTCATGGCTGTAGAAGTTTTTACTCTGGTTGACAATGGCTTAACGCCGAAATCTGAATAGCAGAATAAAAATTTCTAAACTTATGACCGGAAGACGTCCTGCAAATTTGAAAGCCGCCTCGAATAAGGTTATGGACCTGAGTATGTCCTATGTCGCTATCTGCTGTACACGCACTGCGCTCCTTGTCCTGTTTTCTTCCATTCACAATTAAAACAACAGCAGCCAACACAATCAGCCATGGAACATGTATGCGTCAAGAAGCTGCCACTCATCCCCCCTACACACTGCGGTAAACACATTCGAGAGAAAGAGATTTTTGGGGGAGGGCGTGATTAACTTGTAGCTTTCCGTCGGTATGGAGTTCATTAGAGACACTAAGCAACTGATTCTGATAATAATATGATGGAGCCGCGTATAAATAAGAACGATGCCCCCTTATCGAATTACGCCGTGCAGCAACTTGGAGCAGCCCCGCGGCAGACAGAAGTTGTTCCTGAAAGGCAATTAACTGTTTCCTGACTGTGGCGCCGTATATCATCCTGGGAGAGAGGAACCCAGGCTGCAACTCTAATAAATTTCACGAGCTTGTGCGGTAGGCCGTCATTTCCGAATGGAATAGTGCCGCTATATATCGCAGTTTTCTTTCCTATCACTTCGTGACCGCTGCTCCGGGTAAGCTGTTAATTCATTCCGGTTATTATGTGTCGGTTTATACTTAGTTCAGTTGAAACTCTTCTGCTCTACTATTCTCGACTGTTAAATTTATTGAGGTTTCAACAGTAATTGCAGTTCACTTCAAAACAATGAATTTGTTGCAACGTTTTTAAAATAGTTATTTGAGGACAAGAAGCGGAGTATAATTTTACTTAGGTTTTGAATCGTTGCTCTCGACGAAAGATCATTGTAGTATGTTTGTTCGCAAGGCGGCCTTCAGCAGCAACTGTTACCATCAGTTAATTATTATTGGTTTTTCCGTTTTAAAGCTTACTGCGGTTAAAGAATATTTTTCACCATACGTGTTTCGCTTTTATTCGTAAAGCATCTTCTGTGGTCATTTTGGAAATAAGATACCGAATTCGTAATACTTGTCTACATTTTGATATTTGTAGATCAGAAACAGCATTATTTTATAAAATTAGCACACAATTTACTTACTGCTATTTTTGAATTCCGATGCATGTTCTGAAGTCCTTTGCCTTTTCCTTCGTTGTTTGCGTAGGCTGAAATCGAAGAAAGCCCGTGGTTGCACATTCATTTTTCGTAATTTTTATGATCCCGTTTTTTCATATGCTGCATTTGCGATGTTTCCATTCCAGTTTTTAAACTTCACAGGAGACAGTGTACATTTCACGTGCTCCGTACTCAATACAGATTTTATTCATTTGTTTCCTGTGCAAATTGTATTCGTATTGCTAACTTTGTGAGTACAATTGTGTAAGTGTGTGTGTGTGTGTGTGTGTGTGTGTGTGTGTGTGTGTGTGTGTGAAGTTTTTCCGCACTACTACGTTCAGTTTTTTCTCACGTACGTTGTGACAATTTTTAGTAATGTGTCCTGGTACCGGCAAAACATGCAGGATCATTTAGTGCTGCCTTGCTTCTGCTTCCACGTAATTGTGAGGCGACGGGAAGAATCACTTGTATAAAAAGTGGATTCGTGATAAGTGAACGGGCTTCCATTTGCCACAGTGCAGCCTCCGTCCGTCTGGGGAAGACATCGGTCAGGACGGGGGAAGTTGGCGGTCCTGGAGAGGGGGATGTCCCGGTGGCGGTGGGACGGACAATGGCCGGCTCATTCCGCACACATTTAGCGCTATTATCTGGCCAGGACACAACCTCTCCAACTGCCGGCAAATTTCGCCTCTCCTCTCCTCTCTTCTGCAGCGGGAAAAACGGCGCCAGAGAATGGCCCTGAGCGGACGCTCTGTCATCCACAGGCGGGGACCACGTCCACTACGGAACCACGTGGATGGACCGTCGCTCTCAAATTGCTGCCCTGTTACGCCGCTTCCAGTCTCGCCGTACGCTCCAGAAAGTTACAGCGATTAGCTGCAGCTCTCTTGCTGAAATACTGCTTCAGGAGCCGCTAGACACAGTTAACTTCCTTATTTAAAAGTTTCTTTTAAAGAACGGATACTTCCAATCTTCTCATTGTGGCTAGGTTTTCCGTAACGTATGTGTAAATAGTGCATTAACACAAGTACTATGCGTGGCCTTACCAAAAATGTGTTTCTCGTCGCCTTTCGTTATAGGTGGTGTAAATCTTTCTCTCCGGCACTCCCTCCCCCGGCCTACTTTTCTGGCGAGTGCATCTCCTTCCCCAAAACACCCACACAACTTTGTTCGAGAAATAAAATAAAAATAGTTCCAATCATCCGGTTCGGAATAAGGTTTCTCTGGAATTTCCCTTAGTTACGAGAAGAATGCCGTAACTGGAAACCCTCACCCGAATATTCCCAACTGGGGAAACCCTCTGACCCACTCCCAGCTGAAAAGAATACTGTTCAACAACAGGACTTCATGCCCTTACTGTAGGGGAAGGAAAAATGGAAAAAATGGCATATCTAAAAAAAATTCGTTACATGCTATCACATGAAGCTATTTGGTTCCAGAAATCTTTTCAAGTCTGAAACATATGTGATGTGTATATGCAGACTGAAGCAACCAATGAAGATATGTACCAATGCCAAGATTCGAACCCGACTCTGTTACTGACCAGGCAGATATGCTAACCACTACTCCAGCCTGCCACAGTGGCTGTGCTTGACAGGGAATTGAGACTGGAAATAGTCCGTGCAATTTTGCAAACACAGTGTGTCATGGTGACATAGTTATTTGCGGAGCTGACTACTGAACAGGAGACCCTTGTTCGAATCCTGGCCTTGGTACAAATTTTCATTCGTCGCTTCAGTCTGCATATATCTGTACTATTAGTTTCCCCTATTTCAGACAGTTTTGGTAATCGTTACTTTTAGTGTACTGTTCGTTGTGGTCTTCAGCTGATTCGATGCAGCTTTCCACGATGGACAGTCCCCTGCAAGCCTCTTGATTTCTACGTAACAAGTGCAATCTAAAAATGTTCAGATGTGTATGAATTCTTAAGGGACCAAACTGCTTAGGTCATCGGTTCCTCCGTGACATGGCGCCTCCAACTGCGCGCCCACTCCGTGTGGCTAACTGCAATCTGCATGCATTACAACCTACATACTGTAGTCACCCTATTGTCCATTACCGTATTACCTAGCCGTTGAGGCCTGAGGTCTGTTTCCATAGCAGTGTGATCAACATGACAGATCATCATGCAGGGGATGTGGGTTAGATTCCTGGTACAGCCAGGGATTTTTCCTTGGTGCGAGGACTGCACTGGGGTGCAACCCGCCTCGCGATACTAATTGAGGAGCTATCTGATTGAGAGATAGTGGCTCCACGATCGCAACGTTGAAAACGGCCGGGAGTGCGGTGTGCTGACTTCATGATCCTCCATACTGCATTCGATGATGAATAGCTGAGGACGACACGGTGTTCGGTCGACAATTGCGTGGTCTTCAGTGTCGTGGGGTTTTCTTTTTTCCCCTTTCTCTCGATACCTCAGGATGCGCCCGATCGACCAATCCCTTCATTTAGTCAAGTTCTACCACAAATTTCTTTTCTCCCAGTTCTTTTCATTTCCCCCTCATTCGCAATCCGATCTACCCATAGAGCATTCAGAATTCCTCTACAGCACATGCAATCTTATTGAATTGATATTTGCGACGTAACAACATTACGAAAATGAAGCGCATTACAGTAAAAAAACTCACAAAATAATGTTTACTTTACCAGTTTCGCTGTACAAAAATTATTAAAACCCACATATGAGGAGGCTCGCTTAATATTTACCCTGCAATGTGGCTAGGGACACTTCCTTTCTGCCAAGCACTTCATTGTGCTTTGCGGAGTGTAGATGTAGATTTGGCAGGTAAGACTACTGTCAGCAGAGCATAATATAATTAAAAATAGCCGCTAAGGTAGTTCGAATTTAACGTTTACGCCGCGTACACATGGCTTTCCTGTTGAGTATAGTAATTTACATCGAAAGAAAATTTTCTTGTGAATACGTAACACAGGCACTTGTATTATCTAGCACCTATTGTGTATATGTACAGTCTTGCATCAAACATTTAGGAATGATAGATTATGTCATGGCCGACACTTTTTATTAGATACAAAATGTTCGTTAACACTTCTAGGCAACGCCAGGCGTCGTTTTATTATGAATTATGCCCCTGAGAAGGGGCAGAGCGCATGCCTCTGTGGCTTGCGTAAGCGATGTGTGTTGCCTATAATCCAGCCATCTGTTTCGTGTGGAAGGGGGCAGCCTGAGCAAATGATTTTCTTCTAAAATATCTTTTTCCACTTAGAGATCTCAATCTTTATATTTTCTTGTTAAAAGTCACTATATCGATTTGCTGGCTAGGTATAATGCAGTAGCAGGACCTGTTTGGTAGACCTGCTAGTTCGAAGGCCTGCAGCTTCAATAGAAAGAATCCAAGTGGGTTGGTTGTTTTCTCTGTGTCTCGAACACTTCCCACAAACACGTCACAAATATTACGTCCTGATGTTTTCTTCACGGCCTTAACCGCGCCACTAAGTGGACTTCGCCTGTCCATATAGACTAACCGCTTTGCGTCCAAGAGTCCACACTTCAATTACCAGACTTACTACCCAATGAAAAACAAGCATTAATGACTAGCTCTTGAAAATTTTCTTGGAGTACTAACAAACCTGAAAACATACAACTCGTGATGGCTAAAATTATTCGTCGGTAAATTACGTAAAAACTGATATAATGTTGTTCAGTAAACCTTCCTGAGTCACCAATAAACATGTCGGCGCTTACACTCACTAAACCCTGTGTAATCGTTTATTTCCTGTTCACAAGAAGTGTACGAGCTGAATTATTGTGTAGGTGTTTTTGACGGCTCGTATCACGTCGACGGCTGCCTGCGGCGTTTAACCCCAGCTGCTGGCCACTGTCAGCGCGGCTGCCGGCAGGAAATCTGCCGCTCGCTTTCTCCGCAGCACGCGCCGGCAGGCATATCCATCTTCCGCCAGGCAGGGCCTGCTTTTAGGAGCGCGCCCGCGCCTGTCACGGTATACGTGCCCGCACGACAAATTGACGAGCCCGGGGCCACTCCAGTCGCGCCTCCCTGTCGCAGCTACGCGGTTCGACGGAAACCGTGTCGGCTCACAAGCGGTCGAGTGCGCTGCTAAGTTACGATCTGTCACTGCGTTTGCATTTAATTCGAATCACTTCTTCCTAAATATAAAAACTACGTGCACAAGCTATAAGAAGGTATCGGTAGATGAAGAGAAAAGTTTTAAGATACAGATTTTACACTTTATGTGACAGGAGCCGATCTGTCTATTTTGTCACTCTAATTGAAAGAAATTTCTCCTTAAGTCACTATCGCTAGATCGTATTTATTTCGCGATGACCAGTTTCGACAGTTTCGCTGGTCGTCGGGACTCAGTTCGAAATGGGACTTATCAATGTCGACAGTTCTACTCTTGTCATTGAAATTGTAGGGCGAAGGTGGGGCTGTAAACGCCCCAGACAGTTGTGGGATACCAATTTGATTGTCACCTGCCTGTGACCCGACAATCGGGAGTGATGATCTGGGGTGCCCTTTCACAGCAGGACCCCATTTGGTTCTCATTTTACAGCACAGCTGTATGCTTACGATATTCTACGCTCAATTTTGTTGTCCTTCATGGAGAAAGCCATTGGGCTTACATTTCAGCAAGACATGGCCCACGTGCACTGGCGAAAGTTCCTACAGCTTGTCTTTGTGCTAGCCAAATCCTGCCTTCCGAACTTTCGGAGCATCGTTGGCATTTTGATGATCTAACGCGACAATTGAACAGAATTTGGCACGATATCCACCAGGAGGACATCTGACAACTCTGTCAATCAACGTAAAACCGAATACCTTCTTACATAAGGGCTACAGGTGGACCAATGCGTCAATGACTTGCTCAGTTTGAAGAGCTCTTTTTCTAGAATAAATCATTCAATTTTTCTGGAATTGTAATCATTGTTTGTCCGTAGATGAACATCACATCTACCAATTCCTGTCTCATTCGGATAATTTCTTTGTGGGGCGTCCCTTTGTTTTTTAGAGTGTTTCTTTTCATCAGTTGCTAAGACACTGCCTTACCATCACTCACCTATCACTACCAGTGATAAAATCTGACACAGAGTAGGAGCAGAATGGAATGACGCACCTCAGTTCGACTGGACAGCTAGTCTCATTAGAGTTGCTTGTGGTTCCAGATGTGGTGAGTCTGTCTGTTAAATTTCGCACCATGTATACCTGTGGATAACACAAATTTAGTGAACACTTCCCACTATGAGGGACCTTCAGTATGCAAAGCAACACATTTTTCCTCTGAAAGCAGGTTGGTTTTATTCAGGACTCCACTACACCACATTCTACAAAACCCTGTTTTCCAACATGATCTCTGTTTGATGTGATGGCCTTACATCAGATTACTGGTAAGGCCTGTACAGCCACTTTTTACAATTCTACTGGATGATGATGCAGCCAACGTATTGCTGCATCAATAATCTCTCCATCATATATGTACTACTTGCTGCCGAGTGCATCCTACATTGGGCCAAATACATGGCAGTCGGAAGCCACGAGATAATTCAGTAGGGAGACAAGGCCGTTTGTGGTGCATTTTGTTAGTGCATACCTGCCCCTGATGTAAGACAACCCGCACTAACAAAATGCACGATAAACGGCCTTGTCCCCCTACTTACGTCTTCTGTTAGGTGGCGAGGAACCCAACGGGCACATACCTTTGATCAGTCGATCACATCGAACGAGACTGCCTGCACGTTACAGCATTGCAGGAGTCCTAACTATCTGCCACAAGCCGGCATGCTGGAAATCGAACAGGATTGCATGACCTAGTTGCTTTGATTACAGATCCTTCATCCAGCGACTCACCGTACTTGTGTTCACTGCCAAGCCTCCGTAAGCATTCTTTGAGTGGCTATGAATATCTACGATGGTTTGGTTTACCCCCAAAGTAAACTCAGTGACTGCTCTCGGCTTGGAATGCACCTTTACGGACGCCCTTTTCAAGTCTCCTTTTAGCGCCCCCACCGATCGGAACTTCATGAAACTGTAGGGGCTGAAGCAGCGAAATTTAACAGTCTCCCACAGCAAATTCCGCATTTATTCAACAGAAACTGGCCGAGAAAAAAAAGTGTTGCATTACTTATTGAACACCCCTTGTACATAAACACAGTGATTAAGTGGTTCAAATTGCTCTAAGCACTATGGGATTTAACATCTGAGATCATCAGTCCCCTATACTTAGAACTACTTAAACCTAACTAACATAAGGACATCACAAACATCCAAGCCCGAGGCAGGATTCGAACCTGCAACCGTAGCAGCAGCGTGGTTCTGCACTGAAGCGACAGTGATTAAAATTCTGTCTGTTAACCTTCATCTTGTTTTAATGATCAACATCATAGAAATGCGTATTCGAAAGCCCTCAGCGGCGTAGTCGCTACACTGCACGCTCTGCGTACTACAGGCCTGAAGCGCCGGGACGGACTTCCCACGCTACTGCCTGCGGACGCTGGGTCCTCCGCCTCCGGAGCGGTGCTGAATGGCCGGCCATCCGTCACGGACGTACAGTGGAGCGCCGTCGCCGCCTGTTGTGACGATGATCGATCGCTTCCCGGAAACCTCGGAGGCAACAAGCGACCGTCTCTGCCGCGGCCGAGACGAGGATGCGTGAGTCAGTGCGTGTGACATGCGTCTCGCGGCTGGCGGAGGACGCCGCCTGCGAAGACATTCGCTTTATCATGCGTGGCCCATCCCGTCAGCGCAGGACGTGGCGATCGGTAGCGCGGTACGCAGTGTCTGCAGATCGTATTCGTTTCAAATCAAATCTTTGTGAAATCTTATGGGACTTAACTGCCAAGGTCATCAGCCCCTAAGCTTACAGAATACTTAACCTAAATTATCCTAAGCACGAACACACACACCCATGCCCGAGGGAGCACTGGAAGCTCCGTCGGGACCAGCCGCACAGTCCATGACTGCAGCGCCTGAGACCGCTTGGCTAATCCCGCGCGGCCGTATTCGTTTGTTGACAACTTCTCACAATCTCAGCGGCGTAGAGCTGACGTATCATCGTATATGCCTCTGAAATGATTCATCGATAGAGCTGCACGGTGAAGAAATATGCTACTCGCGTCCGCAAGTCTTTTACCATTACCCGCAGGTATTAATTTGTTTTTTAAATTTTGGAACCGCTGTTCTGCCTTGAGCACCCAAACATGTTTCTGTGAAGCTACATATTTGCCCCTTAGTTTCTTTGTTTTTCCTTCAAATAACATGTAAAGAGATTTCGAATAATAATACATAACAACAAAAATACTGTTTAAGATAATGGTACACGATTTTATAAAATTAACAGAAAAATTATGTTAACACAAAAAATATGTACCTTAGTATTATATACCTATTTTTAATTCGCTGTTTGACGATTTCTCCAGTTTATCGACTGCAATTAATCAGCATTTTTTAATATCATGATCTGTTCGTTTATCAGAATGTTAGGCCTAAAATGGAATTGTTGAATTCGTCCGCTTTCATTATAATTTGTTTTTTATTTATTAAATATCGTTTTTGTGTTAAAATAAGAATTTATTGCATCAACATTCTTATCACGCATATTTTCAAGCTTATTGATCTCTTGTTATCTGTTCGCAGGTGAGTTTGATATGAGAACGACAGCCGCATCAGGGGAGCGAGGCTGACATAGTTCAGTAAGTACTAGCAAGATAGCTCCGCCCTTGTTATTGGACAATCCACATTCACAAGTCGGCAGTGCGTAGTTTGTTTCTGATGACGACTATGGTGACGTATAACAGCGATAAAAAAATTCTATTTGAGGGCATTCCTGCAGCGTATATGCTATCCACCGGATCTGCGATACGGTTTTTTTGTATATCAAAACTGAAAGCGTTTAGGGGAATTGCAGTGGCTGCAAAATCAGATTCGCACAAATAAACCACGGGCTCATAATTTTGGAGAATTGCGTGACCTACGTGTAATCGTCTCAGGGACTTATCGAATCCACACCATCGCGGAAACGCTGCTGTATTGTATCCCGAAGGTGCTCTATCCCGATATTAACCAGGTCGACCCTTTTTAGTTTTGGCATTGTCATTTTTTTTGTCACCAAGTCTTCTGACTGGTTTGATGCGGTCCCCCACGAATTCCTCTCCTGCGCCAATCGCTTCATCTCAGAGTACACCTAACGATCTCAATTATTTGTAGGATGTATTCCAATCTCAGTCTTCCTTTACAGTTTTTACCGTCTACAACTCCCTATGATAACATGGGAATTATTACCTGATGTATTAATACGTCATACCATCTTGTCCTTCTATTCGTCATTGTTTTCGACACATTGCTATCTCGCAGATTCTGCAGAGAACCTCCGCATTTATCTCACGTAATAGTATCTGAGATATGAGAGAGCTATACTGCAGCTGGATCAGTGAGAATAATAGCTTAAATGACGCTATTTCGCATAGCTTTCATCCGCAAACTAGTTGAATTACAATGTTTTGGACGATTGAGATTCTCTTGTAGTAGTCTTATCATAAGCCTGTAAGCCGTAAATACAACTCCCAGTTTCTGTTAAAACAGATTACGAGGAAGGAAGAAAAGTATATAGTTGTGTATACAACTTTTGTTTAGAATTACATAAGGAGAGAGAATATATGTGGGAGAAACGATTTATCTAATGTTTAAATGACTTGCTACCGTTGCGAGAAAGAAAATGAAACCGCACTCATTTTTCAGCACGGCATTTTCTCTCTCACAGTTGCTTTTAACAGAAAACGTACCTATCGTTGTTTAAAATGTGTAATGTGCCAACTAAGCCACTCGTGAATCTTTGTTTGATAATTGTCTGCCCCGCCTGTAACTGCATGCGATGGGTGGCGCCCATGAAAAAAGTTACCTGTTCAAGATGCTCAAAAATGGTTCAAATGCCTCTGAGCACTATGGGACTTAACCTCTGAGGTCATCAGTCCCCTAGAACTTAGAACTACTTACACCTAACTAACCTAAGGACATCACACACATCCATGCCCGAGGCAGGATTGGAACCTGCGACCGTAGCAGCAGCGCGGATCCGGACTGTAGCGCCTAGAACCGCTCGGCCACTTCGGCTGGCCAAGATGCTCACATAGGATCACTATTTACTGTGATTGGAACTAATAGAACCAACTTAAGATGAGTAACACGGAAAGGTTGGCTGTGAAATTTACTGTCACTGCAAATCCGGGTGTGAGTGTCAAGCACACGCTGTTAAATAAAATGAATGTCCTAAAAGCAATATTCCAGGAAAATCCTTTGGAGAGTATGTGAACAATATAACCTTAATGTTGTGAGCCACGTCTGAATATGAATCGGAGTAGATTTAAACTGCCGTAGCGTTACTGACTACCTTAGTTAATTGCACAAAGAAAAAAGATAGCCGGCCAGTGTGGCCGTGCGGTTCTAGGTGCTACAGTCTGGAACCGCGCAACCGCAACGGTCGCAGGTTCGAATCCTACTTCGGGCATAGATGTGTGTCATGTCCTTAGTAAGGGGACTGATGACCTCAGCAGTTAAGTCCAATAGTGCTCAGAGCCATTTGAACCATTTTGAAAAAAGATAAACAAGAGGTTGCAGTTTATTTCGTGCATTACAATTTTACAGCCGCTATGTTTCCACGTCCGTTTATCGGTAGGCTTCAGACGGCGTCTTTGGCACAGGATTTCTTGTCTTAGGGCAGTACGTAATTCGTTTCGCGCCTCCACCGCTGGCGTTTACTCGCTACCGCGCGCATGCCGTGCCGTGTGAGAATCAGTTGTGGCGACTGTGCCCACTGGGCCGGTGAATGACCGGCGTTTGCTCGGCGGTAACTTAAGGCCACGCTCTGTGCCTGTGCAGCTGCAGCGCTCGCCCTTGATATGTAAATGTCCGCCGGCAGAGTATCCGGCCGCCGTATAAAGGAGCGCCTGAAGTCTCCGGCCGGCCGGCTGGCTGCCTCCTACAAATGTTCGCCGCACTACGTCAGCCTTTACTGCGGACGGCAGCACACACACCCAGGAATTCGGCCCACCCACGCGTTGCTTGTCCAGCTGGTCAACCCACAGAAATTGTGTGCCCACTGAGAATAGCGTACTGCGGTCTGCCTGTCATGTAAAGAATTAGTCGAGTATACAACTTCATTTCACTTCGTGTCATGTTCTAAACAGCCACAAACCTGCGGTACATCCTATGCTAATGAAACTGTCGATGAACAACTCTGACAGTAAAAACTTCTTGTCATATTTTTGTGATGAAGTATCTTAATAGAAAGGAGAAAGTCTAACGACGGGAGACAAAGATACGACCTGTATTATTTGCTGTGTACGTAAATGATCATACAGCGATCTACGGTTGTTTGTTGATGAAGTTGTTGTTTACGGAAAGGTTCGAAGATGAGTGACTGTAGAATGACACCATGCCCGAGGCAGGATTCGAACCTGCGACCCTAGCAGTCGCGCGGTTCCGGACTGAAGCACTTAGAACCACTCGGCCACAGCGGCCGGCTGACGACTGTTATTCTGATGTCTAATCCTGACTTCATCCGGGATCTCCTTACCTTGTAGGGCCTGCTTTCACAGGCACTTTAATGCTGTCAGATATCTCCGTGCGTGGCAAGTTGTAAGGACAGGTCATATAACAACTGGGGGAATACTTTAGAACTTAACTAGTAATTCCTACCTCTCTCATCCCCCAACTCTCGCTCCCCCTGCCCTCCCCCCCCCCCCCCCCCCCCCACCTAACAATTCCCGCCCCATCACCCCCTTTCGCACAACAACAGGCTGCATGATTCAGAATGTCAACTACATGGCACAGGTCCTAGCGCATGAATCTATTTAGCAAAGCACCTTAGATTTGATAGCCACCTCGCTTTGGAAGGGACAATGTAGTCAGCTGCCCCGTACCACCGATTAACTTCTGGAGCAGTTAGTGGCTCGCACCCGCGGTTCCCTCGGACAGAACGCAAACGGGGCTGGCCCGCAGCTTCCGCCGCTTCCCTCAGCGTCCGTGCGCTCTCGGCCTTTGCGTCTGCGCCCTCGCCATTTATCATCGTTCCGGCCGGGCTCGCATGCGTTAACTTGCCGATACCGCCGCGCCGCGCTGCGCCAGGCCGGGCCAGTGAGACCTCTCTGTGCGGCCGGGCGTCGGCCCGGCGCCGGATTAGATACGGACGCGGCGTCTCGGCAATAAATCAGCCGGCAAATCCTCTGCCGCCCACCCACCAGCGGCCCATATCGGCGGCACCGCCCGGGATTACCGGGCCATCTCCAGGCTCCTTGTGCGCCAGCCGGCTGCGGCACCCGAACTGCTCCGGCTGTAACGGGACGGCGGCCGCCTCAGAGTGGCGAGATACGGCCTTCATAAAGTGCGTAATCAGTACACCACCACCCAGAGCAGTCCTTAAGAAGAGTCCAATACCCACTCCAATGGAGAGACTTAGGAAGACGTAGCAATTTGAAATGAACCGCCCACTGCGTGTAAATACGTAACATATCCACACTATATCTTAGGAGCTAGACTAAGAAAAGGTAAACCTACGTTTCTAGCATTTGTTGACTTAGAGAAAGCTTTTGACAATGTTGACTGGAATACTCTCTTTCAAATTCTAAAGGTGGCAGGGGTAAAATACAGGGAGCAAAAGGCTATTTACAATTTCTAGAGAAACCAGATGGCAGTTATAAGAGGCGAGGGACACGAAAGAGAAGCAGTGGTTGGGAAGGGAGTGAGATAGGGTTTTAGCCTCTCCCCGATGTTATTCGATCTGTATATTGAGCAAGCACTAAAGGAAACAAAAGAAAAATTTGGAGTAGGTATTAAAATCCATGGAGAAGAAATAATAACTGTAAGGTTCGCCAGTGACATTGTACTTCTGTCAGAGACAGCAAAGGACTTGGAACAGCAGTTGACCGGAATGGACAGTGTCTTGAAAGGAGGATATAAGATGAACATCAACAAAAGCAAAACGAGGGTAATGGAATGTAGTCGAGTTAACTCGGGTGATGCTGAGGGAATTAGATTAGGAAATGAGACACTTAAAGTAATAAAGGAGTTTTGCTATTTGGGGAGCAAAATAACTGATGATGGTCGAAGTAGAGAGGATATAAAACGTAGACTGGCAATGGCAAGGAAAGCGTTTCTGAAGAAGAGAAATTTGTTAACATCGAGTATAGATTTAAGTGTCAGGAAAGCGTTTCTGAAAGTATTTGTATGGGGTGTAGCCATGTATGGTAGTGAAACATAGAAGATAAATAGTTTGGACAAGAAGAGAATAGAAGCTTTCGAAATGTGGTGCTACAGAAGAATGCTGAAGATTAGGTGGGTAGATCACATAACTAATGTGGAAGTGGTGTATAGAATTGGGGAGAACAGGAGTTTGTGGCACAACTTGACTAGAAGAAGAGATCGGTTGGTAAGACATGTTCTGAGGCATCAAGGGATCACCAATTTAGTATTGGAGGGCAGCGTGGAGAGTAAAAATCGTAGAGGGAGACCAAGAGATGAATACACTAAGCAGATTCAGAAGGATGTAGGCTGCAGTACGTACTGGGAGATGAAGAAGCTTGCACAGGATAGAGTAGCATGGAGAGCTGCATCAAACCAGTCTCAGGACTGAAGACCACAACAACAACATCGACACTATCAGGACAAAAGTATCCGCACACCCCGATGTAATGCGAAGTAGAGCACTAAATGCCACGAGAGGCGGATACGACAGTATGAATGGAGGCGGGGATTATTTTCTTGATAGTAAGAGCTGCAACAGCCAACGACCTTGCCGCAGTGGACACACACCGCTTGCCTTCAGATCACCGAAGTTAAACGCTGTCGGGCCTGGGTGACCGTTCGGGTCTGCCGAGCGCTGCTGGCAAGCGTGTTGCACTCGGCCCTTAGGCCAGTTGAGGGGCTGCTTGAGCACACTGGACTCGCATTCGGGAGGGCGACGGTTCAATCCCGCGTCTGGCCATCCTGATTTAGGTTTTCCGTGATTTCCCTAAATCGCTCCAGGTAAATGCCTGGATGGTTCCTTTGAAAGGGCACGGCCGACTTCCTTCCCCAACCTTCCGTAATCCGATGAGACCGATGACCTCGGTGTCTGGTCTCCTCTCCCAAACAACCGAACCGAGGGGCTGCTTGACTGAGCAGTTACGGCTCCTGTCACGAAATCTGACAACGGCCACTCCATATCCCCAACCAGTGAAGTCTGTCGTTGAGGATGATACGGCGGTCGGTTGGTCCCGAGCTCATTTCAAGAGAAGCAACAACAGCAGAATGGGCTGGTCAAGAGAGTTCAGTGGCTTCGAACGTGGTGTGGTCGTATCACATGAACGTGGTGTGGTCGTATCACATGGATAACAATTCCAACAAGGACATTTCAAGCCTTCTAAACCTCCCCAACTCGACCACTGGTTATGTTATTGTGGAAACGCGAAGGAGCATCCACATCCAAAAAAAAAAGAATGGTTCAAATGGCTCTGAGCACTATGGGACTTAATTTCTGAGATCATCAGTCCCCTAGAACTTAGAACTACTTAAATCACCTAAGTAACCTAAGAACATCACACACATCCATGCACGAGGCAGGATTCGAACCTGCGACCGTAGCGGTGGTGCGGTTCCAGATTGAAGCGCCTAGAACCGCTCGGGCACTCCGGCCGGCCCACAGCTCAACCAAGACCATGCACATCTCATGTACTGGCAGACAGAGACCGTTGTAATGGTTGTAGAGAACCCAGAAATTAAGAAAATCAGCCTTCAGTTGCAAGGTAAAATTTTATTAGTTTACCTAGGTTTCGATGCCAATAATGGTACCTTCTTCACAACAAAAATTAAATTATTGTTCTGTAGAAGATACCATTATTGACATCGAAACCTAGGTAAACTAATGAAATTTTACCTTGCAACTGAAGGCTGATTTTCTTAATTTCTGAATAATTCACAGTTGCTGAACAGCTGCACTATGTTAATGATTTGTAAATTTGTAGAAAACCGCTTGAAATGGGCGGAATGAATCGGTCATGAATTCCAAAGCTCTAGCAGCATTCCACTGCATAGGGAGTTAAAAAGGATAGGGTACAATTGTCAAGTAGCTACACATAAGCCGCGCATGTCTGCAGTCGAAGCTAAACGACGACTGAGGCGCTGTAAATAGCAACGTCACTGGACAGAGAATGACGGGAAACGAATGATTTGCAGTGATTAATCGCTCTGTATCCCACGGCTGTCCGATGGAATGGTTTGGTTTGGCGAATGCCTGGAGAATCTTAGCTGCCTTTATGTGTTATGCCAGGAGTGAAGAACGGAGGATGCGCTGTTACGATATTTCGCTGTTAGGATGTGGTCCTCTTACTGCGCTTCAGAAAACACTAAATGCCGTAGGTTATGAACAAATTTTACAACATTGTGTTCTTCGTACAGAAGAGGATCAACTGGAGACGATTTTTGTTCGTATTACGAAGACAATGCGCCATGTCGCAAAGCAGCATCTGTGAGGCAATGGGTTGTGAACAGTAACGTTCCTGAAATGCACTGGTCTGACCAGAATTCCGGCCTGAACCCAATGGAACACCTTTGGGATGAGTCAGTATGTCGAATTCGCTCCAACCCCAACACCCTACATCACTACCTTCTCTGGTTTCATCTTTTGAGGAAGAATGGGCTGCCATTCCTGCATAGACGTTCAAACTCCTTATTGAAAGTGTCCCCAACAGAGTTCAAATGGTCATAAAGGCAAAGGGTGAACGCACCCCTCATTAATAACCACTAATAGGCGTACGGATACTTTTGATCATCTATTATACACCTAGGAAGAGTAAAATTTTCCTAATATCCTTGAAAAACTCACGCTGCGACCATGAAACGTGGCATATTTGCCCAACGACGGATGAATGACGGAGACCTTGGTAGCAAAAATATCCGTGTCCCTGCTCAGGAAACAGTGCACTTCGGAAGTAACCTAGTCGTTATGGAAATGTCTGTCATGCAATCGTTTCTTCATCAAAGGACATAGGAAGAAACTATGTGCAATGTCATGATGTCGGAAGAATATGTTGAGGGAGGGGTACAAAATTTGATAGCCCAAAGAATCAGAATTTGTGACCGTGTCCTGTGTACAGGGCGCTGGGACATCCCGGAATAAAATTACCCTCTGAACAGCTCACCGCTACGATCCGTCTTGACAGCCACCGAAGTGGTTCTCCAGTATCCGTAGGCCAGAGATAAAATGTAACTAAGACCTGTTGTATGAGGGGCAGTTACATGAAAATTGAACACCCGCCGCAACGGGACATCGAATGGTTTCGTTCAAAATTAATCACTACATGCGTTAAGACATTTATCCCACTGGATGATGAGACGATCTGTTCCTGTTCTGTAGAACGCGGTCGGCTTCTGACGGCCCCACAACCATATCCTTTCCTGCACTTCCTCGTCCAACTGAAACAGATGTCCGCATATCTTTCTTCAGGTCTCCAAAGCCGTGGAAAATCACACGGTGAAAGATCTGTGCTGTACGGAGGATGTTGCAGTGTTTCCCAACCAAATAGGTGTACTGTAGCCTTCGTCTGACTGGCAGTGTGGGGGCGGCTGCTATCGTTCAGCAGGATGATTTCGTCCGACAGTATTCCGACGACCGCCGGCCGCGGTGGTCATGCGGTTCTAGGCGCTCAGTCCGGAACCGCGCGACTGCTACGGTCGCAGGTTCGAATCCTGCCTCGGGCATGGATGTGTGTGAGGTCCTTAGGTTAGTTAGGTTTACGTAGTTCTAAGTTCTAGGGGACTGATGACCACAGATGTTAAGTCCCATAGTGCTCAGAGCCATTTGAACCATTTATTGCGACGACCCGAGGGCAAACGGCAAAGCCAACAGTGGAAGTATTTCCCACACCAAAGATATCGGAAGCTGTTCGCACAAGTTCTGGTGAGTTCATGATGACCTCCTCCTTCGACTGCAAGGGCCTCCTGCTTGTCGAGTTCATCGAGAGTTGAACTGCAGTCATTCCGCAGCGTTATCAAGACACTTAACTGCGACGCGCCCGAAAATCAGAGATCCCAGGAATGCTGTCGGATGGACTCATCCTGCCGCACGAAAACGCCCGCCCCGACAATGCCAACAGGACCGACGTTATGCATCTGCGATTCGGTGGGGACATCGGTTTCAGTCGGAAGAGGAAGTGTAACAGTGGGTGTAGTTGTGGATCCGTCAGCAGCCAACCGGGATCTACGGAATAGGAATTGATCGTCTCCTCTCCCAGTGGGTTAAATGTGTTAACGCACGCGTTAATTAGTTTTGAATGGAATCATCCCATGATTCCGCTGCGGTGAGTGTTGGGTTTTCATTTGACTGCCCCTATAGCTCTTGACTCTAGTCTCCTCGTCCTATTCTAAAGTTCCTTGTTTGACCTTAGAATTATGTCCTCCCTTACCTGTCTGGCTTAAGTGACTTCTGTGAGGCAGGAGAGCCAACATCACCATAATTATTCTCGGCGATCTTGCAGCTCAGATCGCTAAACTGAGAAGAGGAATACCTGTTATGAGACAGCTCTCATATTTACTACTTGGATGGCAACGTAAATAAACAGAAGAGTAAGAATAGACTCCACTGCGTTTGATGAACTACGTAAATAAGAATTTTCGATCTGAACTTTACAGTGTGTCTGAGTCGGAAAGTTAACTTCTCATGTTTTCTTGTTAAACTTTTATTTTTTTATTACCTCTACCGTTCGCGGTCGAGAGATCGCTGACAGTGTTACAAGTTGCCACTCATCAGCCACAAACATTAAAAGAGTCACTACTGAAATGTTATAAAACGTTTTGCACCTGCAGTTTGCACTTCGTGATGGGTCGCACCATTTCCATTTCAAGGAACAACAGCGTGCTAAAACGCTCATCGAATATCACCTGAGTGTGTGTGTGTGTGTGTGTGTGTGTGTGTGTGTGTGTGTGTGTGTGTGTGTGTGTGTTTTGTCAATGTTCTGACGGCTTCTTCCCTTTCTTTTGCTTTGTGCCAGTTTCAGAACTTCTCGCTCTGATTTATATTTTTAGAAATTTGTGTTGTGTAGTCTAACCTCCGTTTTCGCCACTGGAACATTTCCCCGGTACACCGATCACAGATCGCCTACTGTGGAAAATATTTATCACCGTTCAGGTATTAGCACACACTAACAGAATACAGAACACGTTTCCGACACGAATAAAAGCGAAGAGAGTTATCGCAGACGATAGCGCACAACCTTGATAATACGTGATGTATGTCCCGGAAACTGCGGGCTGTATGTTCTAACTGCAGGTTCCCCAGACTGTGCAGTACAACTTTTTTTTCGCTGAAGCCTAGCTAAGCCCCCCAAAAAAATGTATATATATATACACGCCCCCACACCGGAAACCACCCCTTCCCCTGTGACCGATAAGCTATGCCGTAAATTGTACGAGAGGCCTCCCACACCCTATACGTCGTGACAGGAGCTGAGGGTGCACACATCACTGGCTGGTTATCAGGTGTGTGTGTGTGTGTGTGTGTGTGTGTGTGTGTGTGTGTGTGTGTGCGCTTGATATAGAACTAAATAATGGATATGGAAAGAGTGGGAGGAGATAAAAGTCAATCCATTTATATCAGGAAGCACAAATTTCCAGCCTAAACGATTTTTAGTATTTAGACTTTAAGCTCGTGTACTACACTGAGTTCCTAAACTAAGTTGGCAGAACGGGGAGAGTGTTTTTTGCTGCCAAGGTAGTGCAAGAACACTAACGAATCTACAGATGGATCCACAATTATCGAGTCAACCCACGGAGAATAAATCATTCACAAGAAATAGAAGCGGGTCCTGCATTCGTATAACTGCGCAACGTATTTAGATCAGTATCCGAACACTTTACTAAACTCTTGAGTTGATACATAGATTGGTTCAATCTGAAACGTACGCCGCAGCTTCTCTGGATAGAGGATGGTTGAACGGTATTGCTGGGAGCTCTGTCTTTCATTTTCACGGACTGAGGTGGCGTACTGGTTAGGTTCAGTGATTAAATCGACAAGAGTGCTATTCAAGTCGCCACCCGGTCATACTGAGTAACTTTTACAACATGTGCGCCAAATCACCTCAGGCTAATGCTGGGATTCTCCTAGCAGTTCCTTGCAGAACTGTACTCTGATAATCTTACCTTCGACAGACGTTAACCTCTCAATTTCCTTCTTTCTTACTATCGTCTCTGAAGTTCTCACTCTCAGATGGTTCAAATGGCTCTTAGCACTATGTGACTTAATATCTGAGGTCATCAGTTCCCGAGAACTTAGAATTACTTAAACCTAACTAACCTAAGGACATCACACACATCCATGCCCGAGGCAGGATTCGAACATGCGACCGTAGCTGTCGCGCGGTTCCATACTGAAACGCCTAGAACAGGCTCGGTCATAGAGGCCGGCCGCTCTCTCTCTCTCTCTCTCTCTCTCTCTCTCTCTCTCTCTCTCTCGTGACGTTTCTACATTGACCTTTAAAAACATCACCGTGTTCAAAGACACATGGAACAATGACCCAAACATAAATGTATAAACCAAAATGACAACATAGTCGCACAGCGGGCAAAGATGACAACACCTACGTAAGTTTAGGCTCGCATTTGATGATCGGTGAAAGGAGCCACTGTACTTAAAATCCAATAAGAGAAGAGCTGCTCTACAGGTGACAGATTTTGCAATCATCTGAACAGCTTCAGCAAAAAATGTTCACTCAGTTTACAGCGGAAATATTCAAGGCCGGGAACAAATGTGTCTAAAGTAGAAACTCTTCCGAGAAGCGTCCAACTTACCTTTCCATACGAATTGTTGCATATTTGGCGGCCGGTGTGGTCGAGCGGTTCTAGGCGCTTCAGTCTGAAACCGCGCGACCGCTACGGTCGCAGGTTCGAATCCTGCCTCGGGCATGGATGTGTGTGATGTCCTTAGGTTAGTTAGGTTTAAGTAGTTCTAAGTTCTAGGGGACTGATGACCTCATATCTTAAGTCCCATAGTGCTCAGAGACATTTGAACCATTTTTTGTTGCATATTTACTCCTCAACCCGCATTATGTATTGTGTCGGAATGGACGTAGTATGTATGATACCTCCATCTTTCCATTCGCAGATGTTCGTTCAAAGTGCTCCCAAACAAGCCAAATTTTGTAGAATGTTCCTACAATAATCTTTAGACCTGTCATGGAATGTGAGTGTGTAGAAGTTTAAAACAAGCGTTTCACATGGGCGGTGACTGCGAATAAGTGGCTCCAGGTGGGATTGTGGGTCGTCCGAAAGGCGCGCTGAGATTGTCTGTGCCGTTGTGATAAACACGGTGTCTTAATGGCGCAGTGTTTAACACATCTGACTAGTAACGGGATAATAATATCCGCACGGCTTTATGCCGCTACAGGGATATGATCGCCGTTACCCCGGCACAACGCCTCTCTGGGGCACTTGCGTCTTTGGACTTTAGTCAAGCTTTTGATAGGGTTGACCATTCGTTCCTTTCGGCCGTTCTCCACCGTATGGGTTTCCCAGTCGCCGTTATCACGGTAGTGATGCGCCTTCTGCGGGGTGCCTCATACAGGATTATGTACAATGGCAGACTCACTCCTCCGATAACAATAGGTCGATCCGTACGCCGAGGTTGCCCTCTATCAGCGATTTTCTACGCCTTTTCCTTGGAATCCTTGCTATGTGGACTAAGACAACGTTTGGTAGGGTTGTCCATAGATCGCTACCGATTCTGTTGCACGGCCTATGCTGACGATGTAGTAATCTATTTACGTAATGCCGACAATGTTCGAGCTGTTTTGACGTGGGTAGCGACTTATGGTGAGGCGTCGGGTAGCTCTTTAAACGTACGTAAGACACAAGTTATGTTCATTGACACGGGACTTCCCGTGGAGTGCGTTACACCTCTCACCACCGTTGATATCATTCGTCGTTTGGGAATAGAATTTTCATCTGATCTCCGGCGTTTAGCCACCGTCAACTGCCGACGCCTCCTTTTAAGGATCAGAGCAGGTCTTATGGACCATCGCCTTCGATCCCTAGATATTCGCCAACGATCTCGATATGTCAATATATATATCGCATCCTGAGTTCCCCATGTAGCACAAGTTCTACCTTTCCCGCTTACTGTGGCACGTCGCATGTTGGCAGCGATGGCATCTTTCGTCAGCTCTGGGCTGTTGTTCAAAGTCAACTATGCAACCCTTACTCTTCCCCCTGAACGAGGTGGGATTGTTTCACGTGCTCGCGCCCTATTTGTCAGCTCCCAGGTGACGGTATGGACACGTTGCCCAACGAGCCTCACTGGTCTCCTCCTGTCGGCATATACGCCGGTCTCACTGTCAGCCCCAGTGATGATCTCGGATGTTCCGGACTAGTTCCATTATATAAGATACTTCTTTCTTGAACTCAGTTATCTACGCTCAAATGGTTCAAATGGCTCTGAGCACTATGGGACTCAACATCTTAGGTCATAAGTCTCCTAGAACTTAGAACTACTTAAACCTAACTGACCTAAGGACATCGCACACATCCATGCCCGAGGCAGGATTCGAACCTGCGACCGTAGCAGCAGCGCGGTTCCGGACCGCAGCGCCAGAACCGCTAGACCACCGCGGCCGGCAGTTATCTACGCCTCACCTCACCAAGACAGCTTTTACTCAAGACAAAGGCAGTCTACAATGTCCTCCAGTTAGGTCGTCCACCTAACCCGATTGAACAAAAGTTCCCCCAAGTTGACTGACGTCATGTATGGCGCGCTGTGTTGGCCTGTTACCTTGACAGGAATGGTTAGTCTGTCTGGTACCTAACTGTCAATGGTAAGCTAATTAACCAATCTCGCCTTCATCGTATCCACCTCGCCCAATCACCTCTATGTTCCACGTGTGGAGTGCCAGACAATGACGAACATCTGTTTGTTTGCGGACCGGCGGCGGAGGTTTGGCAATTGATTCGTCGTATTGTGGCTTTTCTAACGCGGGACATACCGGATCGGATTACTCCCCTTTCATTGTTATTTCCGGAACGCGACTATTATCTTCGGACAAAGACCAGTGCTGTGTAATTGAATTCGCGGACATGCCATTCACTACCTATTTGGACAAACTGTAGACTCTGTACTCGATTTTTGGACATACCTCAATGACCGTCATTATGTCGTTGTCCGTCACGCAAAATACAGACAGTTTTTCTCGAACTTCCTTGGGAGTGCTTTCCGCGACCCGCTTCGCAGCTGGAATGTGTTAGGCCAAGAGAGAAGAAGGTTTCCTGTTTGAACCAATGAACATTTCTGAAAAATTGAACGGAACACATCAATTTCGAGAAGACGTGACTCAACATATTAGCAGCAGGGCGCAGAAGGCCTCTGATCAATTAGACTACAAAAATAAACAAAAAATAAAATAAAATTAAATTAAAATTCAGAAAAACGAAGATTTTGTTTTGTTTGTAAGGATAGCCCTAACCTTGAATTCCCATATTTCCCCTGGCATATAGGCAGCTCTCTCTGGTAGGTTTAGTCAGGAGCCAACGCCTGAAGTAGATCAGATTTTTTTGCTATAGGATGTAAAGCGGCGGTGGCATTTAGTATCTTTTTTTACTTTTTTTTAGTTCCATTTTCCTAGGGGGCTTTTAAAAAAGTGCAGGAGATCCCGGGATAAATACAGGTATTGGATGGTATTCAGCGGAATCGAATACCATTCTTCCTGCCAAACAGCGGTAACGATGATGGAGGTAGATAACGAACGCACACCTTTCTCTCCATAGCAGACCACAAAGGCTGAGTAATATTGAGATCTGGTGACCATGGTGGCCAATGGTGATTTTACAATTATTCATGCTCGTGGTCACAAAATCGGTGCTGACTGGACAGAGAGGCCTTGTCGTCTTGCAATACAGCATTACCATTGGGGAACGAACGCTGTAGAATGGGATGGACGCAATCAGTCACACTGATCCTATAATCCTTAACAATAACGTAATCTTTCACAGTAAACACGGGGCCCATGAAATACCACGATATGGCTTCGCAGATCATCACCAAATCTCCGACATTTTTCACTCTTGGGACGTAAAATCCACTAGAAGTCAGAAACAGTGAGAAACAAGACACGTCATGCCAAATTATTTCCTTCCATTGGTACACAGTCCAGGTTTTATGGCTTCGGCATCACTTCTTCCTTTTAAAGGCATTTTCGTCACTGATGACTGGTTTCGAAATTCCAGCTCGCCTTGCAGAACCCTGTTAATGCAGCTGCCTTCGTGTTGTTTCGGTGCTGGCAGTGTTCAGGAGTGCGACATTCAATTCTGCAGTGACTTTTATAGCTGTCGTCCTCTTTTCTTCAAAGTCTTCTTCAATGACGGTTAGTCACTTTCGGGTACTGGAAACCTTCAGCGTTGTGACTTAGTGGATAATGTACTTCCGTTTTCCCTGTACCTGGTATAAATCTTCGACACAATGCTTCTTGAAACACAGCATACTTCGGCTGTCTTGATTACAGAAGCATTCACCATATGAGCACCAACAATTCACCCACATTCGAATTCACTTAGCTCCGACATAATTCACTCACAACAACACAGAACACCGTTCTGATCGAGACTAACACTTGCAATGTATTGAGGACGTTACACAGTTGCTGACTGTGTTCAAATATTTGTACAACAGTGCTTCCTGCAGGTTTGGCTAGCGTCCACATTTATGTTCTAGCACGCATTTCTGGCGGTGTCTTCATATTTTTGTCCCCTCCTGCCGCTGTCCTTGGGATCACACGGCGACTGCAGCAGGAATTAGAACCATGTAAGTAGAGTGTCGTCTCGAACCACCAGAAAACTCTTGTTAGACCAAATGTAGCGATACTGATTGCCAGGCGCTCTCTCGCAACTACTCGCATTAGTACGGGCGAATGCAGGTGCGTGACGCCGTCCGAGATGATGTGGTTATGAGGCGCAAGGGTGTGTGACCGTAGCGCTAATGACTGTTTCCCGGTCCGGCATACATTTTCACTCGTCGCCTCTGATCCCGCGTAAAGTACTGATGCAGCTGCCATCAATAGTTGCTTCCCCTTACTTTCTTTTCTCCCCCTCCCCTCACCCCCTCCACCTTCAATCTATGGAATAAAGGTACAAAGTGCGCTGGTGTTTGGTACTTTCGGGACAGAGAGAGATATGTAGGGCGAGATATGCAGCGTGGAGATGGCTGTCTCTCCTCGGCGGTAGACAGTGGCCGGTCTCGCTTAGGACGGCGGGTCACGTCTGGGCGCTCGCCACTTTGAGGCCGGCGTCACCACCGCCACCGCCCCTGGGTTAAATGGCCTGCGGCCCTAACGACGAGGTCACGTGATGGCACGCGTTAAAGGCCGGCTGCCTGCCCTCAGGACGGCCAAAATTGAGAGGCGGCTGCGGCGGTGATGGCCGCGCGCCCCCACTGGCCCCCCGCCCCCGCGCGCCACGTGCAGCCACGCTGCAGATGGCCGTGATGGTCACGTGACATCTGACGCAGCCAAGGCTGGCGGCACAGCGGCTCTTCATTGTCGTCGTCTCAGTCGTGACTGCATCAAAACATAGTGAAACATCTCGACGTAATATTGGATGCACGTGAGCAGTCACAGTATGCAAGAAGTCTGACTATTGCATGCGTGCAATCAAAAAATTTAGAAAACTACTTCCACGACAAATTAAACAGAACAAAATTAGTCCACTTTTTAGTCCTGACGAATCTTTACTGCCGGCCGGGGTGGCCGAGCGGTTCTAGGCGCTACAGTTTGGAACCACGCGAACGCTACAGTCGCAGGTTCGAATCCTGCCTCGGGCATGGATGTGTGTGATGTCCTTAGGTTAGTTAGGTTTAAGTAGTTCTAAGTTCTAGGGGGCTGATGACCTCAGATGTTAAGACCCATAGTGCTCAGAGCCATTTGAACCATTTTGAATCTTTACTACCGTGAAGTAGTTGAACACGGCACACATTTTGCTATCTCACTCAGCATAGGTAAAACACGGTTTATGATCACCCCACTGGCCATGACGCGAAGACCGATGGAATTAACGTGTGGTTCCTGCGGTCTGTGACAGCTGACTTCACGAACTAAACAGCTGACCGGAAGAAATGCGATTCTGCATCGTTCGACAGGTGACAAATTTTGCAAACATCTTAGCAGATTTAGGAAAAATGTTCACTCAGTTAACAGCGGGAATATTCAAAGACGGCATCAAATGTGTCTAAAGGAGAAACTCATCCGAGAAGCGACCAACTTACCTTTCCGTATGAATTGTTGATTATGTACTCCTCAGCCCACTTTATGTATTGTGTCGGAATGGACGTAGAATGTAAGTATGGTACATCCACTCTTCTATTCGCAGATGTTCGTTCAATATGCCCCCATATACGCCAAAATTTGCATAATTTTCCCACGATAATCTTTAGACCTAGGACCAGAAACTGGAACCTTGACTATCAAAACTGTATTTGGCTAGCTGAAAGCCTACACGAAGCAAATTAGGACTAACCAAGAACTTCCCCACATTTTGGACGTATGGTGTCTCTGTACCAGTGGTGGTGCTGGCTGTTCAAGAGTTGTGCCAGTGCTCAACGTTCTGGTTTTGGATAGTTTCGGTATTTTTAGAGTTGGCTGCTTTGCAGCATGAACTATTAGAGATGGACAAAAATGTAGAAACACCAAACCCACAACATATTACCGAGAATACTGTGTAGAAAAACAGGTGGCATTCAAAACAGCTTCCAATTGTCTCGGAATGTATAAATACAGGTATTGTATGGTATTCAGGGGAATCGTATACCATTCTTCCTGCCAAACAGCGGTAACGATGATGGAGGTAGATAACGAACGCACACCTTTCTCTCCATAGCAGACCACAAAGGCTGAGTAATATTGAGATCTGGTGACCATGGTGGCCAATGGAGATTTTACAATTATTCATGCTCGTGGTCACAAAATCAGTGCTGACTGGACAGAGAGGCCTTACCACTGGGGAACGAACGCTGTAGAATGGGATGGACCCAATCAGTCAGACTGATCCTATAATCCTTAACAATAACGTAATCTTTCACAGTAAACACGGGGCCCATGAAATACCACGATATGGCCTCGCAGATCATCACCAAATCTCCGACATTTTTCACTCTTGGGACGTAAAATCCACTAGAAGTCAGAAACAGTGAGAAACAAGACACATCGTGCCAAATTATTTCCTTCCATTGGTACACAGTCCAGGTTTTATGGCTTCGGCATCACTTCTTCCTTTTAAAGGCATTTTCGTCACTGATGACTGGTTTCGAAATTCCAGCTCGCCTTGCAGAACCCTGTTAATGGAGCTGCCTTCGTGTTGTTTCGGTGCTGGCAGCGTTCAGGAGGGCGACATTCAATTCTGCAGTGACTTTTGTAGCTGTCGTCCTCTTTTCTTCAAAGTCTTCTTCAATGTCGGTTTGTCACGTTCGGGTACCGGAAACGTTCTTCAGCGTTGTGACTTAGTGGATGATGTACTTCCGTTTTCCCTGTATCCGGTATAAATCTTCGACACGGTGCCTCTTGAAACACAGCATACTTCGGCTGTCTTGGTTACAGAAGCATTCACCATATGAGCACCAACAATTCACCCACGTTCGAATTCACTTAGCTCCGACATAATGCACTCACAACAACACAGAACACTGTTCTGATCGAAACTAACACTTGCAACGTATTGAGGACATTGCACAGTTGCTGACTGTGTTCAAATATTTGTACAACAATGCTTCCTGCAGGTTTGGCTAGCGTCCACATTTTTGTTCTAACACGCATTTCTGGCAGTGTCTTCATATTTTTGTCCACTCCTGCCGCTGTCCTTGGGATCACACGGCGACTGCTGCAGGAATTAGAACCATGTAAGTAGAGTGTCGTCTCGAACCACCAGAAAACTCTTGTTAGGCCAAATGTAACGATACTGATTGCCAGGCGCTCTCTCGCAACCACTCGCATTAGTACGGGCGAACGCAGGTGCGTGACGCCGTGCGAGATGACGTGGTTATGAGGCGCAAGGGTGTGTGACCGTAGCGCTAATGACTGTTTCCCGTGACGCGTTTCACTTCCACGCGTCCTGACTTTAAAAGACCATCTGACGTGCGACGTTAGATAGCCCAGCAATTAAGAGTGACTCACCGTTCGACCTTCACTTTAAAAGTTGAACATTAGCATTGAGTCCTTCAGAGGGCAGTGCGTGCTGCGGGTACCACGGAAGACAAAGATTAGAAAATGTCGGTCACTGAAGGACAACATCATTGCTAAGTGAGGAGGTCCTCCGGAAAGGGAGAGACATCACCTCGATTGCGATGAGACGTGATTTCACGTCTCTGGCGCTTTGTTGTCGCTTGGAAACTGTAGGGGCAGAACACAGAGATACATGAAAGCAGCGTTACATTCGAGTACAGGTCAAAATGAATTCTTAGCGGTGTATCCTGCATGCCACTTCTGTCCTGGAATAGCGCTAGGTAAGGACCGTAAGGCTCCAAAGTGTAATATAAAAAACAATATAACGTTCTCTTCTCGTGTCCCCATTCCTCGGTTTTGAAACGTGATAACTTTTTGGATATTTTCCGAAAGTCATGTGACATCATAACAAACTCTTCTAACAATAATTTAAAACTATGTGGTTATTTATTTGATTTAAATTAATTGGCATTACAGAGAAACCATTTATAGGAGTTATAAATGACACCAATTAATTTAATATGCTTATGGAATTATGAACGTTTAATGTTTTTCACGTCAGCCGTATATGTTTCACTTAATTGAATCAGAATGGTATACATGGTGGGCTCGTCGTAAAGCACTGAAAAATTTAGTTGACCGTGTTTGTTTGTGATAGTTGTAGAAACAAAGACCAGAGTCCACTGCTATTAAATCAAACATCTCCGATATAGTTCATTGTTGTGAAGATGTTTTCCAATGAAGAAAGAGTCTTTGCCTTAAATCTGTCTACAACGTACGGAAAGGTTCTGAGAAAACTGGATTTGCAGCGGATTGCTGCAGGCCACATAGTCCTCCAATATGCGATGAAACTAAGCTTAAAGTTTTGTTGTTAATCTAGAACCCAAAAAAGTTCATCTGTCGAACAGCGTATTTTTAGAACTTACATGCAGATAATGTTACATAAGGCTACAAGCCCTATATTATGATGCTTTCATGCCAAGGACCGCCCCCTTTCGTAAGCATGGATCACCGATCACGGTTAAAATTGCTGCAATTCGTTCTAATCGCGGCCGCCTCCTTTGTAATGGTATCGCAGTATGAAGATGAATGGGTTAATACCGTCGTCTTTCCAAATTGTGTTTTATGTCCGTTCTTCAGGCAGTGTTCAACCCCAGCCGACTTCTGTAGCTCCCTTTGCTTACATGCATTACGCTCAGCGACAGAACGAAACGTTTGGGCTATCTAGGTGCTGCCTCATTTGCGTCGGGCAACATTAGATCTGCGTTGTCTTTACCGTGTTCTGGATCTTGAAGGCGGAGCGGAACACTGGTATCTATCCATATTACTGCAACGCGCGTCCTAGTTTTGTTTGTAGTCGCCCCACATTACGGAGGGAATGTTTCGGACTTGGCCTCTTTCTCATGGTATAAAAAGGGTTCCCCTTGGGTGGCACCTAGAAGCATTTTTAATTTCTCCCTTGCTAATTAGTTAGTTAGTTACATGTTCCATAGATCGTTTGAACAATTCTTTTATCGAAATGGTTTGGATCGACTCAGTTTGCAAGATATGTATACATCATTCGTGTTACCATTAATGAACACGTTTTTTAGACCTACTCATGCAACTATACTTACAAACCAGTTTCTTCTACAAGTATCAGTTTTTAAATGGAAATTCGTCCCTGGAATAGAAGGAATTGTCCAGGAGAAATGATTTTGGAATAGAACTTGCTTTGCTACCTGTAAGACATTTTTAACTTACGAATGTTCGGAAAATGCTCAAAAAAGGTTTGTTTTTATTTATATCAGATTCCTTCCTGAGCCACTGACAGCTTTAATAATGGGTAACAGTTATTTTTTCTCAGCTATTGAGGTCATGGACATCACTAATCTTCTCAAATTGGATTGTTTGCAACTAATTTCATTAGCTACTATACGTATTGTTATGGTGCATTTCAAACGCCTAACTCCTGGAAGAGGTACTTACAGGACGATCTTGGGTGAAAACCACATATCTCTCTTGCTGCCTGTACAATCAGTACCTTTTTTTATTAGTGATGAGTTACTCAAGAAAATTATTCCACAGGCCATTATTGAGAGGAAATATGTGAGGAGGTTGATTCGTTTGCTCCCAAGACTAGCAGTTATACGAAGAGCAAATGTGACAGAACTCAATTGTTTGAGAAGGTCAGTAATATGTGCCTTGCTTTCCCAGTTTTCATCAGTATGTGTACTCAAAAATGTGGAGCATTTTACCCTATTTAGTGACTCCTTTTCATGTACTACATCAGTTGTTGCTGTAACTCACATTGTTATACAGAACTAAGTATAGTGGGTTTCCTCAAAATTTAGGGAGTGTCAATTTTCAGAGAACCACTTAATAATTCTTTTTAACAATCTCTTCTCTTGCTTTCTCTCTAATGAGATTTATTATAACACTAGTATCGTTTGCAAAAAATATCGGTTGTGCTTGTTGAATGTTCAGTAGAAGGACATTCACAATTATAAAGAATAGAAGTGGGTCCAGAATTGAACTCTTTGTGACTCCTATTGCGATTTCTCCCCAGTCACGAAAGTTTTCTACACTCCAACATTGTCTGAATCAATCAACAAATCTTTTTGCATTCTGTTTGTTAGTTACGATTTAAATCAGTTATGAGTAAAATCATCAGTTCAATAGACCTTAATTTTTTAAAAGAGTGAACATGATATACACTTTCAAACGCTTTGGAATGATCACAAAAAATACCACCTGGCAATATTTTATTATTTGAAGCTCGCTGTAGCAATTTTTTCTGAACAAATATCAAATTTATAAAATAGATTTTCGTCGTCAGAAATCACCTTTGTATACCAGCGTATTCAAGACTGGTTTTCTGGGTGCAGGGTTGTTTCGCGTTTACTGTTGTGGTGTGGACTTATTGAGCTATAAAACGCAGCACGCGAGCCTTGAAAAATGCCGGCCTGTCACCGGGCCAGCTGCAGCGAGACTTAAGGTGGAGGGGTGTCGGAAAGTTCTGTCTGACCGCTAACGACAGCTTCCCGTGCCGGAGCCCATTTCACTGCCTCCCCGTTTCAGAAGCTATCAGCGCCTGGCAGCCTGCAGAATTGAGACTTGCAGCACGCGTGTCCCACCTAATTTACTGCCGAACGAGATCGAGGGCGTCGTTAAGACTTCCTCACCCCTGTGCAGAATGTTAATAGGACCGGCAACAGCTGCCTCAGCGCACTTCTGTATTAAGTCCTCAGCCTTGCTGTATACGACCGTTCGCCAGCCTCGCTGCCGGATTACATTTGCCAAACGGCTTCGTCATCTCCGCTGCATACACAGTGTCCACACATCCGCTCCGACCGTAAGGCTCCATCTCAAGCCCTGCCTTAATTTTTGCCTTTCTTCTGCAACGCACACCTGGACTCTGCACACACTCAACTGAGTCTACATCAGTCAACGTCACCGCAGGGTCAAGTACAGCTAAAACACCACACACACACACACACACACACACACACACACACACACACACACGCACACACACACGATGTAGACAAGCCAGGAAACTCGACTTTCCCGGCAGGCCGGATGGTATCTGTTTGCGCGTGCTAGCAGTAATAAAGAGCCCCAACTGGTCCGTTTTGCTGCGCCAGTGTTTTTCCACTTGTCGGATTAGACACTCAGGACGTTCGTGTTGCGGGCTATTTGTCCCCGCGACAGCCTTCCAGAGAAAGCTGTCATCGCACGTATTAGTACCGCGTAGCGCTCGTTTTTGTGCTCAAGTTCGCGTCTCTCTCTCTCTCTCTCTCTCTCTCTCTCTCTCTCTCTCTCTTTCTTTGTCTGTCTGTCTGACGTGCACACACGTGCATGGCGCGAGGCCTGCGTGCACATGACGTGAAAAAAAACAGTCCATTATTTGCAGTGCTTCGCGTTCACTTGTTGTTCGCTTAACAACAATGGTTCAAATGGCTCTGAGCACTATGGGACATAACTTCTGAGGTCATCAGTCCCCTAGAACTTAGAACTACTTAAACCTAACTAACCTAAAGACATCACACACATCCATGCCCGAGGCAGGATTCGAACCTGCGTCCGTAGCGATTGTTCGCTTAACAGTACGCAGTAAGAACTTTAAAAAAATTGGTTGCAAAAATATTATTTTACACTTTTAGGATGTTGTTGACCTACATGGCTCGTATTCAATAAAGGATTCTTGAGGGAGGAAGCAGCCAGCCACAAATACACTGCCTGGGGAAAAAAAGTGTAGGTCCCGGAAGGAGAGAAGGAAACGAACAAAAACTTCACACGTTGAGAGGGTATCTGATGTTACTCCAGTGATTACAAAATCGAATCACATTTTCAGACACTTTGGTGATATGAGCCGGCTTAGTAGAATGGCGTTGCCCCCCATCTGACCTGGAAGTATGCACTAATTCGGCTGGGAAGGATGTCATAAAGTTGTTGTAGTCTCTCGTGAGAGTAGTTTGTATGTTCTAGCTGTTTTCAGAAAATGAGTGAAAACATCACGTTTTAACTAAATTTCACGAATAAAAATTCATCAGAATGTATAAAAAACGATTTTACCAAAAAGTCAGATTTTCATATTGAAAAAAGTGAAATCGAGACGAGCGAAAAACTATAATCGTTTTTTAGGCATTTTCATAATATTTTTCAAGCACTTTTACAATTTTTCGAACTTTTTCACTATTAATTTCGAACATTTGTTCCATTTTACCAAACATTGTCCAAAGACTAATTAAAATCGTGAAATTTCAAGCAAAAAACACCCAAAAATATTTGAAGTACAACTGTATTCATGAACCAAAGAACAAACATCAACAACAGCTATTAACATTATTAACAACGGCCATAAATAACATCAACATTATCACCAACATCATCACCATCTAACACATTAAACATGAACATTACACACGTTCAACATGAAGAGTGTAGACCTTAGATGATGATTATGTTGATGATGATGATGGTGACTTTGATGATAATGTTGATGTTGTTGATACGTTGTTAATGTTGTTGATGGCTGTTGGTGATATTTGTTTTTGGGTTCATAAATGCAATTGAACTTTAAACATTTTTGGTTGTCTTTTTGCTTCAAATTTAACGATTTTTCCTTGAAATCTTTGAACAATGTTTGTAAAAACGAAACAAAACCTTGAAAGTAATAGTGAAAATTCTCGAAAAACAGTAAATATTCTTGGAAAACCAGTGGGAACATTCGAAAAAACCGTTTAAATGGTTGAAGAAACAGTCATTGTTTTTCATTCATCTCGATTTCACTTTTTTGTTTTTAAAATTGGACTTTTTGACAGGTTTTGATGAATTTTTAGACCTTTTCCGTGATATTTAGGTGAAATATGACGATTTTTCTCATTTTCTGAAACCTGAGCTAGAACATACAAGCTATATCTACTCGTGAGTCAGTCTGGCCCTCAGCTGCTGCAACTGATTCCTCAGGTCCTGGATACTGGTACTCAGACGCAGTTGACGTCAGAACTGGTCACACGCATGTTGTTTCAGGGTGTACCAGGACAGACCTGCGGATGTTTCTGCCCAGGGGAGTACTTCATTATGCAGATTTCATAGAGACGCGTACCGTGTGCGGACGAGCACTATCCTGTTGAAAAATGTCTCATTATCGTTGCGTGAGAGGTGACACATTAGCACACAGAATGTCCTTACGTACCATTGTTCCATCGGAGTTCCATCAATCACTACGAGCCACGGCCTAAAGTCATTCGCGATGGCTCCAAAACATTGGAAGAATGGAATCTCTTCCCAGGTAGCCTCCATACTCGACGACGACGATGGTTACCCAGGACAGTGCAGAATCGTGATTCCTCGATGAACACACTACGACACCATCCACCAGCAGTCCCCGCTTCCCCGCCACCCTACAACTCTAAACGCAGCCGTTTGTGTTACGGTGTTATCAGCGGTCTACGCATGGGACTAATTTCTTAGTCCTGCGGCCGCCTGTCTCCGACCAGTAGTGCGAAATAACAAAGATAGTTGCAGAGAATCCATTGCTTGGTCTGGCATATGTGCAGGGGTTACGAAGTCCTTGGCACACAATACGGCAATCCTCCCTGCGTCAGGTGCTGATAAGATGTCTTATATGAATACGTGTCATCTCCTTATCCTTCATAGTGATCACTCAAAATATGGCGCTGTTCACCGTCTTTATATAACGTACCAGACCGTATAACAATACTAAATAATACGATGCGCTCTGATGACCTTGCTGTTGGTCACAGAGAAAGGCAGTTACAATTATTTACAAGCCCGCCGGTAGTGTGTACGTGACCGAAGTACCGTGACATCCAACTACGAGGGTTGGAACTTAAATAGCGGCAACAAATTTATTCACAACCGATACAAAAGAGTTACATGTTTGCACCTGTTACTGTCCTTCAAAGTAGTCACCAGCTTTGTGCAGAACCCGTTGCCAGCGATGTGGAAGGCGTAGTATACCGTTAGATGAGCCTGTTCTGTTGATGGTGCGAATGGAGCGGTCTACTGCCTGTCGAATCTCTGGAACAGTTCTGAAGCGAATATCACGAAGTGGTTCCTTCGTCTTCGGAATCAAATCAAAGTCGCATACTTAAGTCCGGGGAGCATGGTGGACGGTACAGTACTTCCCAGTCCCATCGACCGAACAGAGCAACCACACTTGCGCTGTATGCGCCCGCGTATTGTCGTGCAAAATGATGGGCGGGTTGCAGAAAAGACCTTGATGGCACTGTCGTGCTATATGACTTCTGGCACATTCAATCTTGATCCAACTCCCTTGATCCTGTTTCGAAAACATAGTGACACAGTTACGTTGGACCGCTCGCTCACAAGTGACTGGTCGGCCGTTGTAGCCGAGCGGTTTTAGGTGCTTCAGTCAGGAACCGCGCTGCTGCTGCGGTCGCAGGTTCGAATCCTGCCTCGGGCTTGGATTTGTGCGATGTCCTTAGGTTAGTTAGGTTTAAGTAGTTCTAAGTCTAGGGGACTGATGACCTCAGATGTTAAGTCCCATAGTCCTAAGAGCCCTTTGAACCATTTTTGAACAAAGGATTGTGTTTCCCTCGATTGTGCGCAAGCATTTGCTCGGAGGTAAGGTAGGTATGTCAACAAAGTGTGCTATCAGCGACAATAGTAGATTCCAATGCATAATATCTCCACAGTAGTGTTGCCACTATTTAAGTTCCAACCTACGTATATCTTCTGTGTGCTTAACTTTCTATTTCAGACATTGTAATTTTACTTAGATTTATTGTGAAGCTATGATCGGGTAGCATGGTGGATAATCATCACTTGTAAACCAAAATACGACATGGAACGAACTTCTGTGGAATTTCACCTATCATGAATATTGTGAAATTTCTGTACCTCAGTTGATTTTGTAACATGTACGTGTTCTGTACATTTAAACACTTTGTCCTTCCGCCCAAAAATGCATAGGGACCAAAACCACACAAAACACCGTTCGATAGAAAAAATGTGACTGAACTTTATATTATTTCAGTGCGATTATTTTTCTGTATTATAAAAATCAATCACACAGCATGCAAGATGGCGCTAACTACTTAAATATTCTTATGCAGTGTAAGAGCAGGCGGTTTGCTTCTGGCGATTCATATGTTGTACTAAAACAAATACAGCAACCTGCAGATGTGAATAACAGACCGGAACCGAACATGGGACTAAAATAAAGATTCTCAAAAGTAAATCCTTTATTGTAATTCCATCGCAATTGAGTTTAATTATTCGCCGGCCGGAGTGGCCGTGCGGTTCTAGGCGCTGCAATCTGGAACCGGGCGACCGCTACGGTCGCAGGTTCGAATCCTGCCTCGGGCATGGATGTGTGTGATGTCCTTAGGTTAGTTAGGTCTAATTAGTTCTAAGTTCTAGGCGACTGATGACCTCAGAAGTTAAGTCGCATAGTACTCAGAGCTATTTGAACCATTCAATTATTCTGGTGACTAGTTTCTAACTACCAAATTCATTTTCGAGTCAGGCTTATTAAATCTAAAATAAGAAACATTTCTAAGAAAACATAAAAAATTACAAATCATAAAATGCAGTTCTTAAAATCTAGGTAGCTGTTCACTGAATTGTAACATAACTGCATTAAAGGTTCTTGGTTAGTCGACAATCAGTTTATACATAGGTAATATGCACATAATACATAGTCATATAAAATGAGATCAATTTAATAATACAGATGTGTTCATAACGTGCAGCTGAACTAGCCTAAGGACTAACACTGGAAACAATTCCATAGGAAAACAGTTGGAGTCACTAGTGTCTCTTTTAGTATGCGTCCGTGCGCCTACAAGCAACGACGTGACACATTCCAAATCAAAACTATTCATACGGTCTTTATAAAGTGCGTCACAAATCTTACCTGACAAACAACAAATGGCAAAGTTTTGCGCCATTGCCAAAACTGCTAGTATTAACGAATTCTACGATAACACAATTCCGATTACACTGTTTACAGTGACAGTTACTTACCACTAAAAGTAAGCTACTTCGTTAAAATGACGAAACTTTATTGAAAAACATGGACTTCAGTGGTACATACTTACAACGGGATAACACAAATAAGGCAAGTCTGACGTAAGTGTCACTCAAGAAAAAGTATTTGTGGTTGGCTGCATTGTCGCTCAAAATATATTAGGAAACTTGACTGATCCTTGTAGATGCTAAACGTATGTTATAATATGTGTCGTAATTAAGCTGAATCTACATGAGTACCTATGATGCACTGATAATACCTACACTGTTTACTGAAACCTAGATCTCCAATAAAAGACAGTTGTGATATTACGACCTGTGCGGACCTTCTTTCTGTCCTGGACTACATCACGACCGTGGGGCATATTTATTGCCTTGGAATTAAACCTGATAAAATATTGTGAAACGTAGGGAAAAACTTTGTTTTCTTGTGGAGCATAAAATTTCATTTAACGCATACTTGTACCTGCTGAGACTGCTATGTCCCATTGAACAATAGCTCATAATTTGTGCGTTGATATGTTCCAAACTTTGTAAGACCATTTTTTCATATAGAGAAAGTATTTAAAGTCTTGAAATGTGATACAGTCAATAAATTTATGGTCAGAGATTTTTTTAGGGAGAACGCAACCAGCGACAAACATTTGTAAGAAGCTTTAATTTACTGTCGTGATCTGTGTAACTATTTGCAACGTTTCACCAAGAGCCCAAAAAAAATGGTTCAAATAGCTCTGAGCACTATAGGACTTAACTTCTGAGGTCATCAGTCCCTTAGAACTTAGAACTACTTAAACCTAACTAACCTACGGACATCACACACATCCATGCCCGAGGCAGGATTCGAACCTGCGACCGTAGCGGTCGCGCGGTTCCAGACTGTAGCGCCTAGAACAGCTCGGCCATCTCGGCCGGCTACCAAGAGCCCAGTCAAATAGAAGTTTTTCTCTTACATCCAGTGCTTGTTTGCTCTTGCATATGGGAATTTAACTCACGAGAAGCGTTGAGTGACGCGGTTACCTCGATTTCTGTATTAATTACAGAATCTCACGACAGTCATTTAATTCATTAGCCTTTGGTAAGTTTCAATTAGGATAGGCTTTCGGCCAACCTGAAGACTTTGAGTGATAACCCCCATATTTTTCAAATGTAAATTGAAGGGTTTTCGTGTTGCACACTCCGTTTAGTCTGTAACTGACCTACTCGCAAAATTTAGAGCAGCGTATTATTTATTTTCTGTACTACTTTTGAATCTTTCTTTAACCTAAAATGTTAAAATAAGTTTAAAGATTGGTATTCACTTATTTGACTTGCATTGTCCCCATTATGATATCAAGACATTGAATAAGTTGTTAGCCTGCACTATGTACTTCTGTCTTCTTACTGCTTTCCAAAGTGGTTAATTCTTTTTGCCAAACGTTAGTTTTAATATTATTATTAGGTCTAGAGTACTATAACTGCTCTAGAATTTGCACATTGCGTTGGCGCTATTTGCTTTTTTGTGTCCGCTTTCGTAATGAAAGCAGAGCCGTGGAGCTCTTTTTGAAATTTTCTAGTATGGAAATATAAGGGGAACTTCAGGCTCTACATGTCAAAATCTCTGAGAGGAAAGGGACAGGAGAGGTAACACATTATTAGATTAATGTTTAGCAAAGCTTCTGTTACATTCGTTTTCTTTTCAGAATGAAAAGAACGAAATTATGCGTACGCAGTTAAGTTTCAGAGTCTATAGGTCTGTGAGATTAATATGGTGGTCCTTCCAGTCGTATTTCATGATTCATTATGTTCCGGCCTGCAGTGCAAACGGATATCTGTATGAATAATTACCCCTCATTCTGTTTGCTGCACATTCAAGTTTATTACGCAGTCGATTCTGTTATATGCCATAAAGCTTGCTGCATTTACCACATAAAATATATGGCGGGGGGTTAATTAATTTTACGTGTTTATACGTTACACAGTCGCTAATGCGGAAACGAGTGAATGAGCTCGAAAGTACAGGAACACAAAGGGTGATGATTTATGGTCTTGTTGAATCAGCTGTATAATCAGACGACTATACATTCATTAGAAGAAGAATGTTTTATAATCAGTAGGAGCGGAGCTACCTGCTGTTCTTAATGCTTTAAAAGCGGAAAATAGCTGTTTTAGAAAATTTATTTAAAAATTATAACACCATACTTTGGTCAGCATCTTCGCCCGAATGAATTATTTCATAGATTAAAAGGGGATTAGAGACAGAGACAACCGGTATATAGCCTCTGCAAAATAAATATGCTATTTTTCGACTTGTACAGACAATTAAATGACTTATCGATAATGTTGAGAGGTACCGAAAATTTATATACTATTTTCCACTATATTTACGGAAGTATAGATAGTTTTCTGTAGGTCATGAACGTGTTGGAATAATATAAACCTAATTCCTATGTAAAATGATCATATTACACTTTCATGGAGCTGTTGCGTCTTAACGAAGCATATTGGTCGTAAAATTCACGAAAAATATCGGTAGTTAGCAAACCGAAAGTGAGTGAAAGCTTTGGAAACATCGTATTTCCTTTGGACTTGGATGGAAGCGCTACTCGACGAATGTTACGAAGCGAACATGCTGTTCTTTCTCCTCGAACGTATTCGCCGCCTGCTGTCAAGATGGACCCGGAAGTCTCCTGCTACATCCGTGTACCGCTCTCAGTTCTCGGCAAAGACGTTTCCAAACAACGCTCCTACAAACAAAAATAATGATCTTACTTGCTCACTAAACCGTACAACAGACAAAGAAAATAAGTCATGCGAAACTTCCCGGCAGGTTAAAACTGCGTACCGGACCGAGACTTGAACTCGGGACCTTTGCCTTTCGCGGGCAAGTGCTCTCGAGAGTTTGGGTCTCGGTCGGTACATAGTTTTAACCTGCCAGGAAGTTCCAGATCGCTTACAAACACCACCGGCAATGCTGCACGGTTCCTGTCCGTCAGTATGAGAGATCTGCCTGGTCTTGGTTGTTCTGTCGTGTTTCCACTTCACAGTCACGTGACCATCAGTCATCTTCGACATCTTTAGAAGGGTTGAAATGTGGTGTCACCTGAAGAACCAGGTCCCAAGGCAAGGTTGGCACCTCGCTTCGGAACCACAAGCAAATACAATCGCTGCCAGAAGCAATGACGAGTGACAGACGTTGGCGTAGAGACGGCCTCAAGAGTTTCCATACGCCACCGCTGGCGGATGCTTGCTTACGTGAGAGCGGAATTCCTCCCAGCCCAGTCTGCAGTCATCGCCGAAAAAGACGGCATCGTCTCGCTTCAGTAGACAGAATTGCAGCAAAGTTAATAGTCAATTGCGCTTTCAGAGACGAGACTATTGTCTCGTAGTGAATCAAGTGGTACTTTGATGTTCAGTGACAGCAACAAATACAGAGTGTTCCAGAAACAAAGAACAGATTTTAGTTGTTTATCACAGACTATGAAAGACAGAAACCTACAGCGCATGTCATTGGCTAGAGAAAGAGTCAGAGCTTTATGTTCGCACTGACACTATACCATGCAGTCAAAATGAGCGCCAAAGTTTGCTCGAGGAACGTCGAAACGGTAGTTCGTTTCATTCCACAGAACGAATCAACAGATCTCTGTCTATTGATTCGAGGGCTTCAACAATTAGGTCTCTGTCTATTGATTCGAGACTTCAACAATTAGGTCTCTGTCTATTGATTCGAGAGCTTCAACAATTGCACTTCTCAGCTCTTGAAGAGTAGCTGTCGTATGTGCGAAAAAGAAACTTTTATGTACGCCACAGAAAAAAAAATTTGCAGTGTGTGAGATCTAGACGTGGGAGCCCCAAAGCAGTGAGCAAGGTCTTGTTGTCCACCTCTTTGCAAAAATTCCAAGACTCAAAATGTTTTCTCTTGTAGTGTGATCGCCAGGTTGCTACAAACCAAAATTTGCAACTTCCTGTATCCAGTGACTTGTGCAATGTGTTTCTATCTTTTATAGTTTGTCTGTAATAAACAACTGAAATCTGTTCTTTCGTCTTGAATCACTTGCTATGCATGACACTCCTGTGGCAATGGTTTTTTTACGAATGTAAATATTTAATTTTGTTTAAGTTATAATAAAGGGATCTAAATTGTTTTATGTATTATAGTATCAACTCAGCCTCCGCCACTCTGCCGGCGAGTTTTATTTCATCCGGCACAACATGAAATGACATGACAGATTTGCTACTCAGGTGACGTCGATTGACTAGCCCACCTTCGAAGTCCCTGCTCTCTCCTGATTAATCCATTCTCTTGTTACTGCTTCTCTACTGACAACACAATACTCACTGTCTCTTTTTATACAGGCGGGTCGGTCTCTGGTTAGATCTAATTGTCTATTCGGTGAAACTTCCTGGCAGATTAAAACTGTGTGCCGGACCGAGACTCGAACTCGGAACCTTTGCCTTTCGCGGGCAAGTGCTCTACCAACTGAGCTACCCAAGCACGACTCACACCCCGTCCTCATAGCTGTACTTCTGCCAATACTTCGTCTCCTACCTTCCAAACTTTACAGAAGCTCTCCTGCGAACCTTGCAGAACTTCATATCAGCGCACACTCCGCTGCAGAGTGAAAATCTCATTCTGTCTGTTCGGTACTAAATACATGTGCCCGCGTTCTTTTCATCAGATAGTGTATTTCAGTAGACGCACTGCAGTGTCTGAATATCTGTCCATCGTAACATATTCTCCCGTAGGCCATTCAGTGTCGGCTGCTAGCGTCCCAGAACGTGCTTCGCTTCGGCGCCTGGCTTGTTTGAAAACGACTCCGTCAACCTTCGGAGGGCACAGTACGGCTGGCATGGCGCACACCGCCCCGCCAGTTGCATCGATCGTCGGCGGCGATCTCCCGGCCGTGATTACCTCCCGAGGCTGCGTCACGCACCACGAAGGCCCGCCGATCAGCAGCAGCCGAGCCACGCACGCACGCACGCACGCGCACGCAGCGAGCCGCCCGACGCCGCGGACATTCCTGCACCCCTGGCCTCACGACTTGCAGTCACGTCCGTACGAGGCGCGGGGGATCTGACGGCAGTCCATCAGATACTGCCGCATCGAAACAATACTGAGATACAGGCCGTGAAACCTGCCGCTCTCTTACTGGTTCCCATGAAGACGGAAAACACGACAGTGTTTCTAAAGGCAACAGTCAGCCAGTCTAGCTAAGTGGGGAGGAAGTTGGGCCCGCTAGCCGGTGTGGCCGTGCGGTTCTAGGCGCTTCAGATTGGAACCGCGAGACCGCTACGGTCGCAGGTTCGAATCCTGCCTCGGGCATGGATGTGTGTGATGTCCTTAGGTTAGTAAGGTTTAAGTAGTTCCAAGTTATAGGGGACTGATGACCTCAGATGTTAAGTCCCATAGTGCTCAGAGCCATTTTTCTGAAGTTGGGCCCAAAGTCGCCTCCTAGTGCCTTGATACAGTTTCGAGCTCAGTACTGGAGAAGTTTCGTGTGTGTGTGTGCGTGTGCGTGTGCGTGTTTACTGCACAACTGTCGTTTACAGTTGTTAGTTCAAGCTGCCACCTTAGTTACTCTGTTGATGTCCGTTATATACCAGGAATAAAATCAGTCTCGAAACTTTTTGGATGGACGGTGTAAAAGCTTTTATCTGAAAACACTTTCGGTGGCTTCCATGCTCGTTGGCTGTTATAAGTGTTGGCTGATTTTATCATCGCGCTCGTAATATTATTGTTGTTGAAGAAAAAGAAGAGAAAGGCAGGAACTCAGTGCAAAGCTAATCCTCTCGAATAACACCAGTGAGTCCGTCCAGTTCCTAACTAAGCGACGAATGTCTCAAGTTTTTGTATGTTCAAATGTGTGTGAAATCTTATGGGACTTAGCTGCTAACGTCATCAGTCCCTAAGCTTATACACTACATAACCTAAATTATCCTAAGGACAAACACACACACCCATGCCCGAGGGAGGACTCGAACCTCCACCGGGACCAGCCGCACAGTCCATGACTGCAGCGCCGCAGACCGCTCGGCTAATCCCGCGCGGCAAAGTTTTTGTACGTCAATCCTTCTGATTGGAGGTTTGAGCGACTTCAGGCATTCACTTACGTAAAATGGTATCCCTACAGCCATCCTAACGGTGTTATTTACTATATGGCTACCAGTTTCGGTGCTTCGGTACACCACCTTCAGGCCTTCACTGACGCTGAGGGTTTTAACGCCAGTCGTGTACACGATGCATCAGTGGTCAACATCTACGAACTAATTTTCGCAGACTACTGTAACAACGATGTTGTGTCTTCAGAGACACATGTAATAAATATCATCCTAAAGACGGCTGGTAGGTGTTTCATTGTATTACAGGAATGTCTCGAGTTATCTCTCCACGAGGCACTGCAGAGAAGCTTGGAATTTGGCCGTGGTCTTTCGTGTAGTTTGATGGTGACTGGTAGTTTTATGCTGGCATATGTAAACCTTATTTCCTCCAAGTAATGACTAGGATTTGAATCGGCCATGTCTGTATTGAGGGATAACTTACAAGCGAGCGTTGGTGACATCTATGATGTAGGTGGGTGGGGGTACAGGGTGGCGCACGAACTGTTACCACTTTATTTTTGAATATAAACTTTATTGTCAATACAATCTGAAATGAACATATACTACAGTGAAGAGCCGTCCATGAAGATTTGTTCTAGCTCAGCACATGCTCAATGTGTCCACCATTTCGTTTCCTAACTTCCTTCAAACGAACACTGAAGTTAGTGATTACCCTACAGCACATGTCTTCCGTAATTTCACTGCAAGCTTGAAGAATAAGTCTTCTGAGCTCCATTAAATCACGTGGGCGTTCCGGGAAATTTTTTTCCTTTAGGTACCCCCAAAGAAAAAAAGTCACATGGATTGAAGTCTGGACTATTGGGGGGCCAATTTTGTCCGTCATTGAAGCGACCTGGAAATCTGAGTGAAATGATTCGCATGTCAAAATGCTCGTGTAAAAGCTCCAACACAGTGTTTGCAGTATGTGGCCTTGCTCCAGCTTGCATAAACCACTGCGTGTTGAAGGGCAAGGCAGTAGCAAGAAGCTGTGAAATGAAGCTATCGCGAAGCATGCTCAAATATCGCTCGCTGTTCACAGCTTTCTTCAAAGAAAAAGGGTCCAATAAGTCCGTGACTGGAAACTGCTGCCCACGCTGTAATCCTCGGAGCATAATGTTGTCGTTCATAAAGCACTTGTGGGTGTTCAGTGGCCCAAAAGCGTACATTTTGTTTGTTAACCACACCGTCTAAATGAAAATGCGCCTCGTCTGAAAACCAAACGTTGTTGAGAGTTTCTTCCCTATCCTCCGTCTACTGAGCAAACAGTAGTCTCTGCTGTTTGTGTTCTTCAGTGAGCTTCTGTGTACAGGTCATGTTGTATGGGTACATATGGAGGTCACTTTTAAGAATGCGTTGAACGGAGCGTCTGGATATTCCCAGTTGCACTGCTGCCTTTCTACACGATTTCCCGGGACTTCTCTGTACAGCAACTCGTACCGCTTCAATATTCTCCGGCGAACAAACAGGCTTAGGCCGAGGTCGCTTCGCTTCCAATACTGTTCCTTCCTGTACAAATTTATCGTACAACCTGTGAATGGTCTTCTTGCAAAGGACCCACCGTGTGTTAAACTGTTGTCGAAAACGCCTCTTGGCTACAACAAGGCTTTTCGTTTCAAGAAAAAGTAACACAATTACTGATCGTTACTGTATCGTCAGTCTTCCACTGTCAGCCATTGCTTCTTACTAGTCTCCTAGCAGCAGTATCGTGAATTACACGTCATTTCGTAACTCATTTGTTTTTCCAAGCTCTGCTGGTACTGCTGTAGAGATCCCAGCGGGATATCTAATGTGCGTCGTAAATTGTGAAAGAAACAATTGGTAACACATTTCGTGCGCCACCCTGTATATTTTTTAGAAATTTGTAATAAAAAACAAATCTCGTTTCTTTAGACGTTTATTTTATCAGAGGTCCAATCACAGAGCAGCGCTGTGGTAAATCAACAAAGTATTCCATTCACAGCTGTTTTGCTCACTCTTCCCTGTATCAACAGCAGTAACTGCCCGCCACACATGCACACGTACATTCTACCCACTTCTGTGCCCCGTATCCCTTTTGCTGGAGCCGTGTTTTCTTTGTGAGCTACATAAGGGCTCTTCCCCATCTTTCTCCTGCCCGTATGCTTTTTTCCGCGCTTTCTTTTTGGTCCTCCTCTGGAGTCCCCCGGAGACGCGCTTCCTAATGCAGTAGCGGCGGCGTCTCGACAGAACTTCAGAAGCCAGATGCACAGTGGGTGGGTGGCGGGAGTGGGTGGAGGAGGGGGAGGAGGAGGAGGAGACGGTGGCGGTTAGGGAGGAGGAGGAGCCGCCTGAGAGCGTCCTCGGGGCTGCCAGAAGACGAGCAGACGTCAGCGCCAGACGCGACCAAACTTCCGCGGCTAATGTAAGCGAGCGCCCTGGCGGGGCGGAGGATTCGCCGCTTTGACTGCGCTGGCGCCTCACCTGTGTGCCGAGTTCCGCGTGCGAGATAACAAGCTGCGTACGGCCGCCGCGGCCATCCACGTGGCTCTCCCGTGCGCCATCTGTCAAAAGCTACGAGCATCCGCGAGCTTATTACGGCCAGGCAAACTCACCGAGCTGTGCGCTCAAACGAGGAAGGCTTATTCACGAGATGGTCTCAGTTGTCAAGGGTTGAAAGACACCGAGGGCTATATTCATACACAGAAAATTTAAACAGAACTGGAGCTGTGTCAGACTTGAAGCGGGAATGATGAAGCTACCACATTAATCAATCTCTTTAGCTCTGTAATGCAATGTTACTATAATCTGTAACAATTTTTTTTTGTATTGTTGAGCTCGCAGCGTGAAACACGCCCTAATATGACATTTTAAATCTAAATCTTTCAAGTCAGCTGCTAATAGTTTTTTTTTTTTTCGAATTTCCAACAGTACAGTAAGGCTGTTTCGGTGGAATTGCCATTATCAAGCACATCTGCGAATATTATAGTTAGTAAATTTCATTTACTATTGCGATATTTGTGTATGCAGTTAACTGTACATATTTACTTACGTCTAGCTGGGTGAAACGTACATATTGCATCACTGATGAATTCTTTTGTCTCTTGGCGCTGTTTTTGTGATGGTAAAGTCACGCAGTAATTTGACAGACCGAGTGAGCTGGCGCGCGCAGTGGTTAGCACACTGGACTCGCATTCGGGAGGCCGACAGATAAAACCCGCTTCCGGCTATCCTGATTTAGGTTTTCCGTGATCTCCCTAGATCGGTTCAGGCAAATGGCGGGATGGTTTCTATGAAAGGGCACGGCCGACTTCCTTCCCCAGCCTTCTCGAATACACCGATGACCTCGCTTTTTGGTCCCCGCCCCCCCCCTCCCCCCCAAATCAATCAACCAGCCAACTAATTTGACAGCATTTTGACAATTCTCACTGATATTGTATGTTTATAAAAGTGGTTATAGCTAGACGGCGCTATTGATTGAGTTACAGATAATCGTAGAGGTAAAAAAAAAAAAGGGAGATGGGGCTACAGACTTACGCTATGTGGGCGGGGCCTGATGCCATCGTAAATAGCCCAAAACATTAATAGACAACTGTTTGCGATTGATTGTTGTTCATTATTTTTGGCGTGTACACGCAACAGCTGGTTTAAATTGGTTTAAATACCAAAAGTTACAGTGTTTACATGAAAAACATAGTGTAAAGAAGGCAGTTTCGACCGTTTTTTCAGTTCTTGAACGTATATTTGCTCCCGTAATACAATACATTTGGACTCGGTAACATAACTTTTTTTTTTTCTTCGTGTATTTCGAATAACCGAGAAGAGAAGGATGTGACGTGTAAAGGATGCTTTGGTAGTGCATTTTATTCCTCCTTTTACTATATTTGTATCGATCGCAAATGAAGCTGGAACTCCTAAATCAGTGCTTATTTGCTTCTTCTTACTTTGAAATCTTACCTAGATGCATCATTCAGTGTGTGACCTATATAGCACTTTACCGGGTAAGAAACAAGAGAGAGAATTTTTTAAATATGCAGCAGTGTGGAACGTTATGAATGCGATTAAGGAAATGGTCTCAAAAACTTAAGACTACGTATAAGGGATATTTTGCTTTAACATGTATACAAGAACTTTTTTTTAGCAATAATAGCCCAATTTGTTTAAGATGTACGCCTACCTTTCCAATAGTAGCCTATTTGCTTCTTTTCTTGGATTATTTCTCGCCAACATCTTTGTAAGCTTATCAGGAACAACCAAACATAGCACAACTGGAATGTACGTCTACTTTTATCATCTAACTTGATTTTACTTTTGAGTTTTTTAGTTTCATTTTGAGGTTTTCAGAGTATATAAGCCTATACCACGCAATGTGATACACTAATAGTTAGTTAATTAGTTAGTTTCATGCTCCATGTATCATTTTCACGATAAATCGTAATGATGTGGTACGAGTACTTATATATTGACCTTTTCTTAAAATTTGCCTCCATGTTAATCATTTAATAGATTTCTTCGTTTTTAATTAAAGACATATGTTAGTAATTCCCACCCATCATCATTTATGCATGTCCGTCCACGGTGGTTCAGTCTGCCTTCGGCGGTGCTACGGCACGGACGTCTGTTTACGTCCCTGCCGGAAAAGTTCGCGCTCGCGCGGTTGTTTACCTCTTCGGCGTACTCGTGCGTTTAGACGACTCGATATAGAATGGCACATGCATACCGAAAGTCGACTCTCAAGATTAGTTTTTCGAATGAATATGCGAGACCGAAAGCCTACGAAATAGAAAGGTTCCTACGAGACGAAGTTAAACTTGACTACAACGAACTTATCGGAATCCACCTCTCCATAGTGAGCAGTGTCGTTTACATCAAGCTGATTAACGATGCAGTATGTGACAGAATCATCCGAGATACTAAACATGGACTCAAATTTCGTCACTCTGATGGACATCTTGGAGAAGTAACTATTGATCATGCAGGACTGGGCTTACGAAACATACGTATTTTCGAACTTCCCTTCGAGGTTCCGTCTGACTTGGTCGTTGACCCCTTACGCCCATATGGAAGAGTGCTTAGCCACGTTGAGGAAAAATGGTCCAACTTCACGACTTACCCCGTTCTCAGTGGGGTGCGCCAAATCAGAATAGAACTGACACAACATGTACCCTCGTACTTGTTCATCGGCGGTTGCAGAGCTACAGTCATCTACGATGGACGACCCAAAACATGCTCAGGCTGCGGGAAAGAGGGCCATGTCCGTTCCGAATGTATGCAGCGGAGGATAGTGCAAGTTGCAAACGGCGAACCCGTACCTCCGTCCACGTTGACGCCGCTGCCACTAACGTATGCGGACGCATTTCGAACAGATCCCATCCCGAATAATGACCAGCTACAGAATCCTGACAGTTTACGGCAACCGACTGCAGCAGAGACCGCCTCCAGTGACGAAACGAGGCACACCTCTGCCGCTCCGGGGTCGACGACGCACTTAACCGAGCGGAAAGGATCGGTAGGAGTTATGGAAATTGATCCTGCTGTTGTGCCGACAGCTGCTTTCGTCCCTGAGCAACGGAAGTCACTTCCGCACTCGGATACGGAGGCGCACACGCGCAAACAACGATCGCCGAAGCGCCACAAGAAAAGACGGCTAGCGCCGTCGGATACCTGCTTACTGCAGTCCACGTCAGATGGACTTGGGTGTAACGTCGATACAGTGCATCCGGATGCGCAACGGGAGGTTCTACCTCCCACACAGCAGTACGACGCGAATCATGCTAGACAGGGGTTGAATACAGACACACCGGACGGAAAGCCGACGGAAGGAGTCCCTCCACCCACCGCAGCAACGCCACCGCCTTCGGTCAGCCCGGCCGGAGAGACACGACGGCAGCTGGACCTCCAGCACAGGAACTGGGGCGACGAATCCGATACTGACCCACACACCGACGACGCACCCGCAATGGCGAGTGCTGCGTCCACCGGATGTTAACCGCGCAGAAGATGCAGACTGACGCACAGACAGCATGTCACTGGGCAGCAGCACACAAATTAACATAAGCGTTCATGTGCGCTTTACGCACTGAGGAACAGCGGCAGGCATATCGAACAGCCTCTATTAATATTAATACGATCAGAACGCCTGTCAAATTGCAATTATTACGAGACATGTTGCATGCGTCAGACGTCGACATCGTTCTGCTGCAGGAAGTATGTGTTGAGAGCTTCCCCGACCTCTATGAATACGATACGTACATTACACCTACTACCGACGGCGGCAGCGGAACAGCGATACTTCTACGTAGCGGCAAAGTAGCCGAGGACGTGGTATACCTGCCGTCAGCGCGAGGACTGGCGCTCACAGTGCTGGGAGTACAGGTCGTTAACATTTACGCACCGTCGGGGTCCGACAGACGGCGCGACCGATCCCGATTCTACGCAGAGGAGATTGCAACACTATTCTTAGGTCGGTATGAACATGTCTTCTTTGGAGGCGACTTCAACTGCGTGCTCGCACCAAAAGATCAACACCCACGATGTACTTCATGCCCGGAGCTGCGGCAATTCATACAGGACATGAATCTCATTGATACATGGGAGAAGATACATGGCGACAGACGTGGATACACCTACGTCACGAGTCACGCTGCAAGTCGTCTCGATCGCATTTACGTAACACGTCGTCTCGAACCTGCGATCCTCGATGCGGAATTGTGGCATGTCGCCTTTTCAGATCACATAGATGCACGGTCTCCCTGAGTCGTCAACAAGTGTGGAGGAGACGCAGTGTTTGGAAACTGAATACAGCACACCTCAGGGAACCTGAGTGCAGACGCTTAGTCGAAGACACTTGGCACGTGTGTGAACGACGCCTCCCGACATATCCGACGATGCGTTAAGCCTGCATTGCGCCGAGCGTTAATTGCATACGGAAGAGAGCAGATGATGTGGAGGCGATACACGACGGAATTTTATTTCAAGATGCTCCGCGAACTTCCTGTAAAAGCACCTTCACAGGAGCGTCGTGCCGGTATAAAACGAGCACAGGCCCAAATAATTTCCATAACGCGCCGCCGTCTGGAGGGTGTCGCAATCCGTGCAAGGGCCTTTGAACGAGTCCGTGGAGAATCACCGTCGATGTATCTCGTTATCAGAGAAAAACAACGTAGCCGCAGAACCTTAATACAGACGGTCGTACTGCCAGATGGTCGCCGCATGACAATGCAAAAAGATATTGCCAACGCTTTCGTGGAACACTACGGTCATCTCTATGAAGGAGCGGAACACGATCAGCCAGCCTTTCATGAGATCCGACGAACGCTCTCCGCGTGTCTCGACGAGTCGGCCAACCTGGAGTTAACAGGTGAAATCACAGCTGGTGACGTAATGGAAGCGATTGATAAGGGAGCGTCGCACAAATCGCCGGGGCCCGACGGGTTTCCGTTAGAATTCTATCGTACATTTAAAGATCTCATGACTCCACGATGGACTGCCATGTACTGTGAATTGATGTGTCCCAACGTGCCTCTTCCACCCTCCTTCGTGGAAGGAATGATCATCCCCATCCACAAACCATCTGGCGGCACAGGGATACAGGCCTACCGGCCACTGACCCTTCTTAATTGCGACTACAAGATCTACGCCAGGAAACTTGCAGCACGCTTTAAACGCGTAATACGCCAAGTGATTTCACTCGACCAAACCCAGCTAAGAGGAGATAGCAATATACAAACGGCACTCAGCGACTACCGCGATGTTATCGCTCTGGCATCAACATGTCATCTCCGGGGTGTATTGGTATCGATAGACTTCGATCGCGCATTTGACAGGCTGAGTCATGCTTATCTCACGGACGTGATGACGAAAATGAAGTTTCCGGAAAGTTTTGTCACCGTCGCCATGAGACTACTCCACGGAGCCGCATCCAAAGTGCTCATCAATGGACGCTTGGTGGGGCCCATCACCATCTCAAGATCGGTCAGACAAGGGTGCCCGCTGTCAACGATATTCTATGCCATCGCTGTCGAGCCGCTGCTTTGCGGGCTCCGGAATCGACTCCAAGGAATGACGATAAGGCACAACAAGTTTACATGCCGAACATACGCAGATGACCTAGTGTTTTTAGCACAGTCAGGCGACGAGGCAAGAGCGGCATTGCATTGGATTAATTTGTATTGTATGGCTACGGGAAGTCGCCTCAACATAGCAAAGTCGGGAGCGATGAACATCGAGAGAGGACTCCCGACAGGAAGTGTAGCACCTTTACAGCTGATCAACAGGATGAAATGCCTAGGAATTATCTTCACTACAGACGTTCGACGCACGGCGGCACTGAGTTACAGACATCTTCTGCAAACAATTCGTGTGCGTGTTCGAAGTCACAGGTTAAGGGCACTGGATATGATACAACGGGTCACCTTTGCCAACACTTATCTAGTCTCTCGCATCCCCCACCTGGCACAAGTTCTTCCTATGCCGGTGGTGTTGGCCCACCGAATCCTGGCGGCACTAGGATATTTTGTGAGCACAGGTCTGCTTTTTAAGGTAGGATACGAAACCCTCACCCTTCCTCGTAGTCGTGGAGGTCTTGGACTAGTCCACGTACGCGACCGAGCAGTGGCTATTTATGTAACCACAATGATAAAGATGTGGACACGACACCAGAGAAGTCTGACGGGCACCTTGATAGACGAACTCGCTCCACCTTCTCGTTCGGCTCCGGTAGCGGTGGCTCACATCTCACCATCGCTTGCCCATATGCGAACCTTCTTTGTGGAACACAGTTATGTACATATGGAACTACCGACTACCAGGACGGCAACGGCACGTGATATATATCACATCTTGACTCGAAGACGGCCGAATAATGCCGTAGCCCGCATCTCGTGGTCGTGCGGTAGCGTTCTCGCTTCCCACGCCCGGGTTCCCGGGTTCGATTCCCGGCGGGGTCAGGGATTTTCTCTGCCTCGTGATGGCTGGGTGTTGTGTGCTGTCCTTAGGTTAGTTAGGTTTAAGTAGTTCTAAGTTCTAGGGGACTGATGACCATAGATGTTAAGTCCCTTAGTGCTCAGAGCCATTTGAACCATTTTTTTTTTAATAATGCCGTAGAGCGCCGCGAACCAACAGTTACGTGGTCAGTGGTATGGCGTACAGTGCACCACCCACACCTTGATACGGGAACGCGCGCACTGTGGTATCAGGTGGTAAATGGGAAATACGTGACTCGTTCCAGGTTGCATACAATTCATATGGCGGACGAGCCACTGTGTCCGCAGTGCAATGTTATAGACACTGAGGAGCATCGCCTGATATGCGGGCCTTCGGCGGACGTCTGGTGTTTGGTCAAAAAAATGATCGCCTTCCTCCTTCGGGTGGGGCCGTAAACAATAGAACCACGCACACTACTTCTCCCAGATAGGGCATATTATCCCCGAACGAAGACAAACGCAGTGACTTGGATTCGAGGTTTGACTGTCCGTTATCTTTTCCGAGACGGCAGTAAGAATGTACTCGACTTTTGGGCCTTACTACAGGAACATCACTCACAGCTTATGAGACATCCGAGATATCGAACATATTACGCAAATTTTTTAGGGATTGCCTTGCTTGATCCCCCATCCAGTTGGGGTGTCCCGGGTAGGAGAATGTAATTATTGTCTATAAGTATCAGAACAAGAAAGGACCAGGACTGTGGAGAGGATCCACAAACACACGTGAAGACGTACCCGGCACCAATGCGAGGTATGACGGGATTAGCGAGGTACGCGCCTAAAAGAGGAACGTAGACCGTTATTGTTTCGTACTGACAGAAGCAGGATATTTTTTTTCACTATTATGTAAAAAAAAGTCCACTTATTTACGTTTCCCAGAAAAATTTTATTTTATTAAGTAATCGTCTTATATATTTAAAAAAAATGCTAGAAGCAGTATATGTTTGTTATTGTTACACCATTCTGCAAAAAAAAGGTGGTCAGCGCGACAGAATGTCAATCCTAAGGGCCTGCGTTCGATTCCCGGCTGGGTCGGAGATTTTCTCAGCTCAGGGGCTGGGTGTTGTATTGTTCTAATCACCATCATTTCATCCTTATCGACGTGCAAGTCGCCGAAGTGGCATCAAATCGAAAGACTTGCATTAGGCGAACGGTCTACCCGACGGTAGGCCCTAGTCACACATTTTTACCATTTACACGTTACAGTAATAGGTAATCATCTGCGGAATAGCAGGAGTTGTCAAAGAGAAACATTTTCAGTTTAGTTTCAAATTTTATTTCGCTGTCTGTCAGGGATTTTATATCAACGGGTAAGTGATCAAAACTTTTCGTTGTAATTTGTGCTACAGACAGTCTTAACTTTCTTCTGGTACTGTAATTATGTACACCATTGTTCCTGTTGAAGTGCAGCAGATTATTTACAACAAACTTCATGAGGGAATAACTATATTGTGAAACGGATAGATAGCTACTCAGAACTCGAGCAGCAGGCAGGCACGACGAAATGTGTTCACATTAAGTTCCACTGTCTCCAGCTGTTCGAGCCACAATCTTTTTTTAAAGGGGGAGGAAATGTGAACAATGAATAACTATGGACGAAAGGAATTTAGAACATGCGATGCTGCCCTAACAATCAGCGCAGTTACGTAGCCGTGTGTTGCGCGGCGACGAGACCGTTGACACAGTACGGCGCGGATGTAGAAACGTTTGCGCTGTGGAAGGCAATGAAAATTACAGGAAAGAAGAGAGAGAACGGATACTGATAAAGTAAGGTAAATCTAAAGTCAAATGGCAGAAATAAAAGTAAACAGTGCTTACATGATTGATGTGTACAATAGAAAGTATTGCTTAAATGGCTTCAGTTACGAATGAAATGTGATTCCTTTAAACTTTAGGTTACGGTCGGGTCGATTATTATACCTGCAACCAACGCAAGCTGCCGTTTTACAACTACGACTCCGCACAATAAAAGTACTCAACATGGTCGGAACGGTAGGGCACGTCAGGGTGACGTCACGTGGAAGTATCACTGCTGTGAGCCATGCAGGTATGAATGCGGTAAACCTAATGTTTTGGGCTGCTTAAGATGGCGGTCGTAGGCTTCAAGTTTGTGACGTAATGACAACTCTGTTCTTTTTTTTTACCTCCTTTAAGGTAATTAAGTTGTTTGTGTAATCTTTGGTTGTTTATTTTTTATCCCTTGCCATGCTCCAAAAGTCTATAAGACTTTCTAGGCAATTTTTATGTATGAAACCGGTCTCTTCGTTTAACATGTGCGGACACGTTTTTCATGTTTATATAAATTCCAGTTCTTCCAATGTGTTCATGGCGATTCTTACACATAATACCAAAAGGGCTCGTCATGGACCTACTGGAAGAACGGGAAATTTATATAAACATGAAAAACTATCCGCACGACATATTAAACGAAGAGACATACTTCAAACATAAAAATTACCAAGAAAATTTTATTGACATTTTAGGACATGACAAGGAATAAAAAATAAACAACCAAAGATTACACAAACCACTAAATTGTCTGTAACTCTCATAATGCAACTGACTAGCTATGAACACCTCGTAAACGTACGGCATCACTGAGAGCTGTGAACTAGCTGTCAGATTAATGCGTGATTTCATTTTACAGTCATAAAAATAGCGACAATTGACAAAAGGATTAAACAGTGATGCAGTATGTGCGTCTCGTCCAGTTACACATAAGTTTACATCTACAGATACCTCCACATACAAAGTCAAAAAGTAAATGTAATTTACCGCCGCGCGGAGTGGCCGTGCGGTTTGAGGCGCCATGTCACGGACTGCGCCTACCCCCCCCCCCCCCCCCCCCCCCCAGCTGGAGGTTCTAGTTAGTCCTCCCTCGGGCATGGGTGTGTCTGTTGTTCTTAGCATAAGTTAAAGTTAGTTTAAGTAGTGTGTGAAGTGTGTAAGTCTAGGGACAGATGACCTCTGCAGTTTGGTCCCTTAGGAACTCACACACATTTTTTTGTAATTTACCAACTGTAATATTCGCAGATGAGCTTGACAATGGCAGTACCTCCGAAATAGGTCTATTACACAAAATATAATAAAACTATTACAGCTTATTCAGGGGAATGCAAAGTAATTACATGTGATCATTTCCTCCCCGGGTCCTTTCCTTTGCTGGAAAATTGTGGGCCTTTTAGGGAAACGTCGAGCCAGGCGTGCTTGAATAGCGCAATTTGTAGCACACTCCCCGCCAAAAGCAAAGAGCGGGGTTCTTACCTCAACACGGCAAAGGATAAAACCACTCGATATCTCCGTAAATACCCTAATTTTTTGCGTAGTACGTGAACTCTCCCCGCACCCCCTCCCCCCTTTTCCTACTCTGTCATCTCATGTTACGTACTAAACCGGTAACTCCTTTGTCCTTGTGCTACCTTTATTCTTGGAGTTATGGAGATGGAAACCTTTCCGAAACGCGTCATACGTACTTTGTGATCAATAAATCATTCTTCACCTGCTCTATCACTTTTTATGCGACCTACCCAGCTCAACTGCAGATCTATGCATAATTTATTAGATTCCGTTAGCGCGACGTTTCCGGGATTCGGGGAGGTGAGGCGGCCCCGGGTCTACATCTACATCTACATCCATACTCCGCAAGCCACCTGGCGGTGTGTGGCGGAGGGTACCTTGAGTACCTCTATCGGTTCTCCCTTCTATTCCAGTGTCGTATTGTTCGTGGAAAGAAATATTGTCGGTATGTCTCTGTGTGGGCTCTAATCTCTCTTATTTATCCTCATGGTCTATTCGCGAGATATACGTAGGAGGAAGCAATATACTGCTTGACTCCTCGGTGAAGGTATGTTCTCGAAACTTCAACAAAAGCCCGTACCGAGCTACAGAGCGTCTCTCTTGCAGAGTCTTCCACTGGAGTTTATCTATCATCTCCGTAACGCTTTCGCGATTACTAAATGATCCTGTAACAAAGAGCGCTGCTCTCAGTTGGATCTTCTCTCTCTCTATCAACCCTATCTGGTACGGATCCCACACCGCTGAGCAGTATTCAAGCAATGGGCGAACAAGTATGCTGTAACCTACTTCCTTTGTTTCCGGACTGCATTTCCTTAGGATTATTCCAATGAATCTCAGTCTGGCATCTGCTTTACCGACGATTAAGTTTATATGGTCATTCCATTTTAGATCACTCCTAATGCCTACCCCCAGATAATTTATGGAATTAACTGCTACAGTTGCTGACCTGCTATATTGTAGCTAAATGATAAAGGATCTTTCTTTCTACGTGTTCGCAGCACATTACACTTGTCTACATTGAAATTCAATTGCCATTCTTTGCACCATGTGTCAATTCGTTGCAGATCCTCCTGCATTGCAGTACATTTTTCCATTGTTACAACCTCTCGATATGCTACAGCATCATCCGCAAAAAGTCTCAGTGAACTTCCGATGTTATCCACAAGGTCATTTATATATATTGTGAATAGCAACGGTCCTACGACACTCCCCTGCGGCACACCTGAAATCACTCTTACTTCGGAAGACTTCTCTCCATTGAGAATGACATGCTACGTTCTGTTATCTAGGACCTCTTCAATCCAATCACACAATTGATCTGATAGTCCATATGCTCTTACTTTGTTCATTAAACGACTGTGGGGAACTGTATCGAACGCCTTGCGGAAGTCAAGAAACATGGCACCTACCTGGGAACCTGTGTCTATGGCCCTCTGAGTCTCGTGAACGAATAGCGCGAGCTGGGTTTCACACGATCGTCTTTTTCGAAACCCATGCTGGGTCGAATCAGCCTCGCAGATTCACGAGGAGGGCTGGCGAGTCTGCCAGTCTGGATGTGGTTTTCAGGCGGCTTCCCACTTCAGCGTAGATATTACTGGGCTCGTGCCAGTTTCCTCCTCGGATACGCGCAACGGCAGCAAACATGTAGAAAAAACTTGGATATAGGATTTACTCTAGACGCGGACTGAAGATGTACAGTGTTTCCGTCCCTGGGGTGGAGGATGGCGTTAGGAAGAGCATCCAGCCCCCAGTTGTCACTGACAATCCCAAAACGCATATGACAGATACCGTCCCCATAGAGAAAAGTGAAGAGACAAGAAATAAGAAGAAGAAACCATGATGATGAACATCTGCACAAAGTTTAATAAATATCGGACTGGTGCTTCTTGGCGTAACACTTCCATTTCTGGCGGTGTATTTGCACGAAGTATCGCACTGGCTTGTGAGATACCTAGAGGAAGTACTCTAGATGTGAATGTAGCGGCAGTTGTAGCGACCTTTCATGCGACCATCCAAAGCCGTACACGTGTTGTTCCAGCGAGCAGCTGACGCCAGATGAGCGGCAAATCTAGACGTGAGCGTGCTGCGGCGGCCCCGCCGCTCCTGCCACCGTTACTTGTCACGGCTGGGGAGGCTAATTCATTTGCCGGCAGGACGGGCGCGGCGTAAGAAGTGGCGGAAAGTGGGGGTGGGAGGGGGGGGGGCGATAAGCGCGCGGAACGTGTTGGTGCGGGGGTGGGCGAGCTTTAAATCCTCCGCCCCCGCGAGGGTGATTAACAGCCTGCCGCCTGTGGCACCCGCCGCCCTTCCGGGCCTGGCCGGGATGCGTGTCGGCGTTGCCACGCGCTCACCTCCCAAAACAACAGCGGAAATCACCCCCGCCAAATTACACGTGCAACGTTGGCGGAACCAGGTGAGGGAAATGAGCGTTTGGCGTCATTGGCAGGGAGGCCCCTTGCGGGGCAGGTCCGGCCGCATTGGTGCAGGTCTTATTACATTTGACGCCACACTGGGCGACCTGCGCGACGGATGGGGATGAAATGATGATGAAGACAGCACAACACCCAGTCCCTGAGCGAAGAAAACCCCCGACCCAGCCGGGAGTAGAACCCGGTCCCGTAGGGCGGCAATCCGTCACGCCGACTACTCAGTTATCGGGGCGGACACCAGGTGAGGTGACATAGTGGTTATGGCCGTGGACCCTGAAGGGGTTCAAATGCAGTCCGGTCGTACTGGCAGGTGAGAAGACCCTTCACCCTCACGACGACATAACCAGACGCGACAATGTTTAGTGGTTATCGAAATTTTGGCGATTGCAGTTTTATTTTTGTTTGTTTTCCAGATCATTTCTAATCTTCCTAAATCTTCTTGCTACATTTGCCTCAACCTCTTCGCTGGTACAGACGAGCTCTCTGCATTCAGTGCTGAGGATGGCTTTTGTTATGGCTGCACTGCTCGTCAAATGCTCGTGTCTGTGCTGAGAGGTGTCGTTCCGGCCGATACGAAAAACTCACCATCTGATTTGTTTGAAAATAATTAGGGGGAATATTTTGATTTTGTATATCTTAACAATCCGATATCTCCACTCGATAAAGAATTGAATTTTGTGATACGTACTGCGCTGCATAAAAGTAAATGGAAACATAACAGGGTGTAGAAAAATATCCGCTACCAGTCACAATAAAAGGTTATTTGTTTGTCACACGACCGGTTTCGGCCTTGCGCCCACCCTCATGTGTTTATACATTCATGTACATGTTTTTTTTTAAATTTGTAATAGCTTTGAGTAATTTGATATATATAAAATCATTGTACTTCCTAGATCTAAGTTCTCCGACAAAAATGTGAATCAAAAAATTTCATAATGTGTATCAAGAAACGTCGCAGTCTATAATAGCTTTTTAAATTTCCATATATGCAACACCCTTGCACTTCCTGTGGTTAAGTTCTTTGACCATAACCTACAAGTTTCTGTATGAGCAACATCTTTACATCTGCTACATCTAAGTTCTTTGACCACAGTCCACATGTTTGTTTGTAAACACAGTGTATTTCACGAGTGCACATAATAATAGTGAAATATGAAGCTATACTTGGTAAAACTGAAATATGGATGTGAAAACGACAATATGTGTGTAACTAAGTGGCTAAACTATCACCACAGCATAACTATAATAATGGTGCTTCATCTTTATGTAAGTACAGATATATTTTCGTCAAATGCTGCTTTACCACTTACAATTGTCCCACTTGTATCTGTGTAGTCACGAGCAAATAATTTTTTTGTATTTATACAGTGATCTCCAACAGTATGAACATGTGCATGAATGTATAAACCCCCGAGGATGGGCACAAGCCCGAAACCGGTCGTGTGACAAATAAATAACCTTTTATTGTGACTGGTAGCGGATATTTTTCTACATCCTATAAAGGAACAGTCACGGAGTTCGACAGCATCCACTGTGGATAAAATTCAAATAAAACATTACACTCAATTTTAAAGAGTTTGCCGAGGGAGAAACGCATGCGTAAACTTTGCGTATCATTGAGTTTAGTTCATACATCGCAACATATGAAATGTAGATAAGATCCGGAAATTTCACTTAAAATTGAGATCAGAACGATATCTCATTTCATTCTGGAGTTAGTGGTTTTTATATCCGACACACATTCGCGCGCGACGCACCAATTCATATCCTTGCGCATCGAGAATTATGTGGTCATAACAATTATCAGTCACATAAGCGATTCAGGACATCGACTTGAGGTTTTCTTGAAAATGACAGTATGGAACGAGGCACACATATTGTACGATAAATACTCGAAACTTCTGTATTCGCCGGCCTCGGTGGCCGTGCGGTTCTAGGCGCTCCAGTCCGGAGCCGCGCTGCTGCTACGGTCGCAGGTTCGAATCCTGCCTCGGGCATGGGTGTGTGTGATGTCCTTAGGTTAGTTAGGTTTAAGTAGTTCTAAATTCTAGGGGACTAATGACCACAGCAGTTGAGTCCCATAGTGCTCAGAGCCTTCTGTATTCGCCGAGATATGGAAGAAACTCATCCGCAGCAGTGAGAGGTCGGCGGGTCAGGACACATTCAGACTCCAATAGCACTGTAGCTAAAACCGAAGCAGCGCATGTATACAGGACGACAGCATCTTGGTAAAGGCGTAGGATGACATGTATACACGTCCACAGCAGCGAAAGCGTTACGGGAAAAAGTTCCGGCACAGCTGCCTCCGGAACGCATGTCTGTAAGGCGACCCTTCAGCAGATTGTGACAGGCGCACCTCCCCCATCTCATGAAGTTTATTGCTATTAAACCGCGTTTTGCCTTTCGCTTTACCTGTTACCTAGTTCTGTGTTTCAGATGGTACCTCAGAATATCAGATTTGGTGTCCACCCTGTTCACCTTAATGAATGCTTTATAATTCTGTTATTAATGGAAGAGGAAACTGATGATCTCGTTGTTTACGCTCATTTAATTTCACTAATTAATAACTGAAGCAGTCAGTCAATATTTAACTTCTTATATTTCTTCCATTTTGTTGCCGATGATTTAATTTACATCCCCATAACGTCCCCTCTACTATATTTTCATTTTCACTATACTGTGGACTGATTCGCAGTATCAAAACAGTATATTTCACTCACGTGTTCTACGTCGTATATTGAACCCGTCAATGGCTCTAGCACTATGCGACTTAACTTCTGAGGACATCAGTCGCCTAGAACTTGGAACTAATTAAATCTAACTAACCTAAGGACATCACACACATCCATGCCCGAGGCAGGATTCGAACCTGCGACCGTAGCGGTCGCTCGGCTCCAGACTGCAGCGCCTAGAACCGCACGGTCACTCCGGCCGGCTTGAACCCGTCAGTTTCGCAGTCTAGCGAAGAATAAAAGGCACATTATCCATCTTTGACAGAGAAATTAGGACAAAATGAAACGTCCTTACAATCTATACAGTTCTATTAGAAACTTCCATCCTCTAAGTGAAGACGTTACAGACATACACTAAGAAATAAATAACACGACATTCACGAGTGATTGCAAAACGACACCGTAATATGCTTAAGCAAAATATGTTTTGTTTTGCAAATTGAGTTATCGAATACCAAATTTATGTCAATGACTGAGAGAAATCTTCAGAAGTAATAATAACTTCGGCTATACCACAAAGGGAGTGTTGTAGCGTCCTTATTTTTCCAAATATATATAAACAACCCATTTAGTGTATAAAGTTTGGGCCGGCCGCGGTGGTCTAGCGGTTCTAGGCGCGCAGTGCGGAACCGCGGGACTGCTACGGTCGCAGGTTCGAATCCTGCCTCGGGCATGGATGTGTGTGATGTCCTTAGGTTAGTTAGGTTTAAGTAGTTCTAAGTTCTAGGGGACTGATGACCACAGTAGTTAAGTCCCATAGTGCTCAGAGCCATTTTTTATAAAGTTTGGAAGTTCCATAAAGCTTTTCGTGGGTGATGCTGTTGTCAGAGAGAAGCCGCAACGCCAGAAAACTGTACCGAAATGTAGAATGACCTACAGAGGGTCAGCGCTTGGTGTAGGGATTGCAGTTGGCTCTCAGCATAAACCGATGTAACGTACTCCACATCAGTAGTCAGAAAGACATAATACTGAATGATTACACGATTTCAGAACAATCAGTGGAAGCAGTTACATCCGTAAAATAGCTGTGAATACGCACACTGAGTGATTTAAAGTGGAACAGACGCTTGAAATTAATCTCAGGCAAGGCAGATACTAGACTGAGATTCATTGGAAAGTAGTCCACACACGAAGGGGGTACCCCACGAAACCCTATATTTGAAAACTGACCTCCAGTCGTGGATCCGGCCACATAGATATGATAGAAGATATAGAGAACCAAAGACGACCAGCGCGTTTCGTTACAGATTCATTTAGTAAGCGTGAAAAGGCCATAGGGATGCTTAGCCACCTGCGTTGTGTATCACGATGTGCTCTACCTTTAAAGTTCCGAGGGCGAGGTGCCTACAAGCGCCGGTCAGTCAGTTACTTCTTCCTATGAACATCACGAGATAAGACAGTAAAGGCAGAACTAGAGAGATCGAGCTCACTCGGAGGATTACCAATAATCGTTCTTTTGTCGAACCATTCGCGATTGGGTCAGGGGAGAGGGGTAATTAATAGTCATATGAAATATACAAAGTACCCTCTGCCATACACCGTAAGATGGCTTGCGAGTGTAGGTGTAGGCGTAGATTTGGCGGGTATCAGCTGAACATGAGTCGGAAGCTTCCAAAGCGTCTTGTGATTATTGTAAACAGCTTGCAGAGTAATCGTCGAATAGCCCTCTTGAAGTTCGCAAATTCCTTGCGTATCAGTGATATGAAAATAAAATTGCAGAAAATTCACCCAGCGGCATGCAGCGCTTACCGGACGGACGCCTCGACGTATAAAAGCACCAACACAGGAAAGTGAGCAGATGGAATGGGCTTTTACTTTCCGTAAAACACCGGCCCTAAACGCGCTTAATGCTGCGTCCGAATACGATGCGCCGCGCTACTCCCTACGGAAGTTTAATGAGTTCGGAAAGCGCTGTTTCAACCCAACCGAAGCATCCGTTCTCTTTTTTTCTCATCTGCTCCATTCTCGTCGGTTTCATAATGTATAATGTTATCACCTTGCTCATGGTGGAAAGATGAAAGAAAAATGGAGTTTTCCAAGGGGGGTTAGACACATCCATAGCGCGCCAGCACACAACTTACTGGTTAGTTAATAGGTGATACGAATTTTCACGTCAGTTATCGTGAACATGATTCAAGGAACATGGAACTGATGTGTACTATGTGATATGTGCCAAATCTCTTAAACACTGAGCCATTCGGGGACAACTCACGATTCACGCTTGTGGCTTAAATTCTCCCAGTACGTTTCCTCTGGTTTTCGAAATTCAATTTTTATCTTAGTCGGTTAGAATATTACCAGCGAAAGTAAAGGGTCTAGGTTCCGGCACACAGATTCGCTGTGCCAGGATGTTTCAAAACAGCTCCTACTCTGCCGCACAAAGATACTTTGCTGCCAGCAAGTTTACAAAAGCAACACATTTCAGTGTATGTAAGGCAACGTAACCAACATTAATATAAGACCGTGCATTTATACTTACAGTAAACCTAATGCTAAGAAACGTGAACTCCATTCACGGATTAGATCTTTGGCCTCTTCAGATTGACCGACCGCCGCTAGCAAGACGGAACGAGGGGCGATATGTGATCGTGGACATCTGATCAGCTTAGCGCCAACCCCTACAGCTGTTACTGGTATAGGGGCTTCACGAATGTAGGTATATCAAGGTCGCCTCATCGGCTTACAGCATTGCCAGTTACTGGTAATTTCAAATCTTAGTAAAAATTTCGAAAAAAATTTAAATGTCTATTTTTGGCCTAGAATATGATGGATAGTATCCAAAAGAAAATTCTTGCCAGTTAAAATGAGAAAAAAATTGCAATAAATTTTCAATAACAGTAATTTTTTTTCTTCACCTTCTGGTAAAAAAGAACAAAAGACAAAACAGAAATACTGAGATGACAGGATCGGTAAAAAAGTGAGCAGCCTCAAAGTTTATAGATGCATGTCGTACGTATTTTATCGCGGAAATATATAAAAATATTCCCAGGTAAAAAGTGAAACGCCGTAAAAGGGATGAAGCGGTTTCGCCTGTGCAAAGAAAAAAATGTCGTCGCTGACGAATTTACGTTTTGTTGGACATCTTAGAAACTTCCAGCAAAGAAGTTGTAAAGCAAACTATAAAATTACTTTTCGTAACATCTAAGATACCATTGCTGTTTCGTGTTACTATGAACGTGAATTTATTTGCGAGAGACTCCGTGCGCACCAACGCACGAGCACTTGTATGCTGCTTCCAGAATTTCTGATCCGTCGGCTTGCCATATTCCCTAACCCGGAAAATTTTGCTTTTCGCAGCTGTTACAGACCCTCCATCAGGGCAGCCATCACCCAAAATGACGATATAAGCTGTACAGGAGTAGCTGTAGGTACTGGGACAAAGTACGACGTTCCACTGAAGTCGATATAAAATGCATTTTTTCGTGCCACTTTGTGGAACTGAAGTTTTATCTAGGTACACAACAGGCCTATTCTCCTCAACACCCAATAAGTGTATTGTACGTAAAAACTCCATTTCTGCTGCTACAGTGCCTCTGTATTCCGTTAAAAATTTTCCGTCATCATTACACTTCCTGAATTAACAATCAAGTAAGCAAAGAAGACGAAGAACAGAGGTCTCTGCGTCAGGATAATTGATTTAGTTTCACAGACATCATTCTGTATTTTCTAGCTGTTGGATGGTTTCCTCTGTCCTACTAACGAATTAAGTTCTGCGCACTAACTTTTTGTTAAAATCGTCAGATTCCATAGATTTGTGTTCTCGTTCTTATTTCTTTGTTGGAGAATCAAAACACGTGCTCGCATATGGAGATTCTGCCTTTGTTACAACTCTGTTAATACTGACTGCATACGGTAGATTCCGAAATACTCCAAGGTTTTGCTGTCAGTTTACGAATATGTGCAAAATTTATGTTATTCCTGATTTGTTTACTGTTGGTCAGATCAGTAAAAAAGGACTTCACCATGTTTTCTAATGTATTGTTGCCCTTTACGCTTAACGACTGGCGTAGCGCTTCACGTCTGTCCTTGTTCCTGCGTTACAGTCACTACGAAACAAAGGTCAGTGCACCTTTTCACGGGAGACTGAAACCACACATGAACACACGATGCGCGCATCAGTGTTGGGCGTTACAGCTGGCGCTAACCCCTTCGCTGCTGCTGTGTTTATATGGCAACAAAGATGTCAAGCGCACAAATGACTGTGCTTCGCGCCTCAAGACGTCGCTCAGTGGGTGTGACCTTGAGTTGCTTATTTTGGTGACGACCACTAAGTAGATGAATTTTGACGAGGCTAGGCGGATCCCATTCCCACACCTCCCTACCTCAGAAAAATCAGAGGAGATCGCATGAAAAAGATGTAATTTTATTGCACTTTTAAATCGCTGGGATCAAAAGCAATTTTTTTGTGCCTACTCATTTTCATGTTCCTTAGTTCCGCTTAAGATTAGTAGCGTAGCTCATTTCTATTCGAAGTGATGTGTTTGTAACGGTACATTTATTTTCAGATATCAGCATGCTGTTAATGATCCACTTCATCAGTGAGCAAATGAACTAAGTTAATGTTAGAAAAGTTGGTGGACTAAATAGCGTTTTGACAGAGTACGCCACATTACGATCTTCATAAAGCTCGACATCATTTGTAATAACTAATGGAGACTTAACAGCAATCAATTTCTGGTAATGTATACAATATTTATTGACAATCTAAAACCTAAATCGTGAAGATCGTTGTTTTACCAGTGGCTTCGGTTGTTAGTTACCGATTTTCATACACATTTTCTCTCTTGTTACCCCTGTAATTCTTCAGCACGTAAGTGGCAATTAGAATTGTAATATTGTCATGTTTGAATGGGTCGTGATGCCAATTATTGTGATCAAGACTATCAGTAAATTCGAATTACTTATTTGGTCTCATCGCTCATTTCCGAGTACTCCAGGTGATTACCTATTGCCCTAGGATACTATTAGATAGTAGGTTAATTAGTGAAAAACTGCAAAGTAAGATGGTATTTTCTGTGGCGTTTGTAACAGCAAAAACCATAATACATGCAGGCGATAATGTGCTGTATTTACGCTTTTCAGAAAATCTGTAATGAGTGACTTCAGATTCGATTTCTTATCAGTATGCCCGACGAAAGATTTTCAACCTACTGCTGTAATGATTTTTTACCCCTGTTTTATTGTTGTAGCTAAACAGCAGAACCGTATGTAATTTGAGCACCATTTTCTTTTAAACACGACAATGGCGTCCATCGCCATCAGAATCTTTTGAAGTTTTTACGGATGAAACAGTGAATCACTGGAGATAAATTAATATAATGGGGACAAAAGAAACAGAGCGTCTCAATGATGGTAGCAGTTGGATAGAAAAATAGTGGAAAATACGTACTTGCTTGTGTTTTCGGGGGTCCCCGTGTAAAGAACCCTTCACCTCCTCCCCTTTTTCTTCACTCCCCTCCACTTCACATCTGTTACCAACTCCTTTGGTTGATTTTCGAACAGGCCTAAATGCGCGCACACATTGCCCCAGCGAAGACCAACGTACGACAGAGACTGGATTTGGCCGAACGTTAGTCGCCAATGCATTGGCATTCTGCTTCTCAACCACACTAAACGAAGGGCTTGGAACCAAGGGATTCGGCCATGTGGAATCGCAGTTTGCTCTGATAACTTGCCGACGTTGCTCCCGTTTTGTTATTTTTATAAAGTAGGGTTTTAATTACAATTTCACCGTTCGATATCATGAGGGGAGACGGTAATTCAGCAGTTGTTGCATGTGCAGCATTTATTTTACTGCAAGAAGCTGATCATCAGAGAAAGAAGAATAAGAAGAAGCAACGACGCTGATGGACGATTTCTCTTTTAAAAAGCAGGGAGCTTTGCGGTGGAACTATCTTAATGTTTACCTTGAAGTTGAATTGGAATACGGGCTATTTCATAATTTTTTTCTAATGAAATCTAGTTTTCGAATTGTTATTGAACTGAGTAGTCACTAAAATCTCCAAAGATATAAGTCTTTTAGGAGAGCTGTTCCTACAACACAAAGTTTTCTTTCCAAGTTTTACTTGTTTCTCTTTGTCGTTCATGGCGAAAAGACGTCAGTAAAGACACAATTTTCTTTTTCATAGCTTATATCCAAACTTGTAGTCTTCTCAGTTAGTTTTTATAATCGCAATTCGCAAGGGCCCTTACACATTCCCATCAACGATAAAACTCTATCAGCTTTAATGCATTCTTCATATTCCACTCTATACTCTAGTATTTCTAAACACAATGAATATCCGCCCTTAGCAAGAGCAGGAATTGTCTGCAGGGGAAACAGCGACTGTTCATTGCACTCAGTTGGCTTTGAGTGTACGCGCCTTCAAAGTTACCATGTGTCAATCTGCCAATGACTCGTCCAGCTATGGAATGTACTATAATAACGATCAAGCAGTGAACATCAAGCAGCCTATAGAACGAGTCCAAGTGTTCCCAGTATCCCGTGAATCGGTTACACATCCAAACCTATCCATTCGCTGCAAATCGACGAGGACGAATTCCACATAAATTTTAGTAATGATGGATTACAATCATAATTTGTGCACCTTCGCACCCCCCTTTTTTTCCTTCGTGAACATACGGACAGTAACTAAATTAATTGGCATTTGTCCATCAGAATGCTGAAATAGTACAGTATGAAGCATATCGTAGAGGTAAACATTTACACTAAGGATTAACAACATTTACCGTTTTTGTGCAGAATATTCGGCTTAGTACTTTCCGTAATAAATTCCATTCTGATCCGTAACATGGAGTTTAATCCTCTTTGTCGTCGGACCGGAGTTGACCTCTCACGAGTTCACAGGTGGCAGGAACAGATTTTTGCCCGGCCTGTGTCGTGCTGTGTGTACCTTCTGCGTTAAACATTTGTTTCGCTCTTCTAATCCTTGGTGAGTTGCGTGGAGAAGGCGCACGCTCTGCGTATAATCGCTTTAAATAATTAAAGATTATCCTTTCAACAAGTGGTTATCAGTATTCCGGAGCGGCCGTAAGGGATTAGTTGTAATCCATGCATACGTTTGCTCTCACAAGCCGCGACACGCAAAGGCCTCTGCATTCTGTAATGTCTGCAAGGACGAGAGCAATATTAACACAGTTTCGTTTTGCTCAGAAAGGTAGAATGAATTGCTCTGTAAAGTTAGTACTGAAATTTAACTTTTTGAGTTACTTCTTGCATTTTTTTTTTTTGTCAGGAACGAGAAAGCTAGTGTAAATAATTAATAGTGTTGAGAACAAGCACAAGCAAACCAAAGGAGATGTTACAGTGGTACTGAACCTATAAATGATACCCATCGAAGGGAGACCGTGCGATCGGTCATAAGTATTGCTTAATTTGGAATAACAAACAGGTGAATAATCCAACGTTTTATTAGTCGATTATGGTTTGGGGCTGGAGTTGATTGTGCTTTACATCTCAGTAGCCGGCCGGTGTGGCCGAGCGGTTCTAGGCGCTTCAGTCCGGAACCGCGCGACCGCTAGGGTCGCAGGTTCGAATCCTGCCTCGGGCATGGATGTGTGTGATGTCCTTAGGTTAGTTAGGTTTAAGTAGTTCTAAGTTCTAGGGGACTGATGACCACAGATGTCCCATAGTGCTTAGAGCCATTTGAACCATTTTGAACATCTCAGCACGATATACCGGGTGATCAAAAAGTCAGTATAAATTTGAAAACTTAATAAACCACGGAATAATGTAGATAGAGAGGTAATAATTGACACACATGCTTGGAATGACATGGGGTTTTATTAGAACAAAAAAAAAAACAATGTATTGCTAGACGCGTGAAAGATCTCTTGCGCGCCTCGTTTGGTGATGATCGCGTGCTCAGCCGCCACTTTCGTCATGCTTGGCCTCTCAGGTCCCCAGACCTTAGTCCCTGCGATTATTGGCTTTGGGGTTACCTGAAGTCGCAAGTGTATCGTGATCGACCGACATTTCTAGGGATGCTGAAGGACAACATCCGACGCCAATGCCTCACCATAACTCCAGACATGCTTTAGAGTGCTGTTCACAACATTATTCCTCGACTACAGCTATTGTTGAGGAATGATGCTGGACATATTGAGCATTTCCTGTAAAGAACATCATCTTTTCTTTGTCTTACTATGTTATGCTAATTATTGCTATTCTGATCAGATAAAGCGCCATCTGTCGGACATTTTATGAACTTTGGTATTTTTTTCGGTTCTAATAAAACCCCATGTTATTTCATGCATGTGTGTCAATTTGTACCTCTCTATCTACATTATTCCGTGATTTATTCAGTTTTCAAATTTATACTGACTTTTTGATCACCCGGTATGTTGAACAATGAACGGTCACAAATTCGGACCATCCTTTAGAATACTGCGTCGCGGGTAATTTTCAGGACCTAAATAATTTGTATTCGCAAAGGTATCTGAAACTGAAATAAATTTCGAGTTAAAGTACAATTATTTTTGCAATACGTATCCGTTATCATTGAAAGTTATGTTTGTGTTGGTCTGTGTAATTAATAACACAAATTGTACTCCGTGGGTTATTGGAACGGGCAACATTTGTATGTGCTGCGAATACATATAGCAATAAATGTCAATATCGTCCATGCTAGAGGTGCGGTAATTTGATACACGGTCTACTGGCTACAATAACAGAGTTCCAAGTAAATTTCTACCTAATGTTTTTCTTCTTGTATAACTCACGATTCATACAAATAGGACATTGTAGTTTAGTGGTATTATTACGCCGTGCTCAGAAGATTGAAATTCGGACTGCCTAAAGTAATATGACGGCGACGCTTAGCAGTAAAGGATTCTGTACATCACCTTGTCCGATTTGTTTCACATGACAGTAATGACGCTATTTTCTGCTTCTCGGGCTTGGTCAAGCAAAGATTGCTGCTCACTTGCTAGAATTTCCGACATGAGTACACCGTTCCTTACTGTCATATTTTGTTGTTGTTATATTACAAGATTTAAACATTTCTACTTTTTGCAGTCTGATTATTTATAATATCAGTTTCACACCAAACTGTTTGAAACTGAACGTAAGAGATAAGAACACTCTAGCCACAAGGTAGTACTTTTAAAAATGAAGAGTTTTAAAATATGGGAGGTGGTAAAACCAATAATGTGTTCTAAAACTGTACATGTTGCCAAAACGCACCTGAAGGAAGTGCCACTGAATTGTCAATGGATAGTACCGACACAGCGCAAGAGTTTTATCGCTTTCTCCGTTTACTGCATTTTTTCTGGTTTTCGTAATAGAAACTCCTTTACAGTGAACTCATACTAGATTAAAGCTATCTAGTTCCCCATTCCAAAACCATTTCCGACGTTCCCTTTCATGAATTCGATGCGAGACGTCGACTGTCTGACTCGAGTTCGGCGAGAGCAACTTCTGCCTCACCAAGTTAGTTAAATCGTTGAGAGAGCTGATTAAGGCGGTAACTGCCGTTCGCTGCTTTAGCCCTCAATTGTCCGGATATTCCGAAGCGCCGCCGCTAGAGGCCGTAGAAACAGAAAGTTTCCAGATATCGACGGGTCGGCCGCAATTGTGGAGAGCATCTACATGAACGAACTGAGAGCAGTCAACTACGTCTTGTGAACACTTTGAACGACGCTCTACATCATCGAGAAACGAAACCAGCCAAATTTTGCTGCACCCGCTGGATTCGTTAATCTAAACACGCTGCACTTTTTTGCAGGAACAACTGAAGAGTTTTTTTTATACAGGGTGGCTCAAGGGAAGAAGCACATTTTCATTTAATTGTTACGAGTTTTATTTATTTTATTTATTTATTTGCTTATTTACCCTGACCAGATTAGGGCCTTAGGGCCCTCTTTTACATCTGACCAGGAACAACGGATTCTGATATATTACCAAAACATTCATGAAAATGGTAACAATCTTAGAGATGATAATAAGCATAATAATAATAATAATAATAATAATAATAATAGTTGACAATAATGAAAGTAAGGATAAATGGTTATAATAACAGTAATAATAAAACAAAGTGCATTAAAAATACTGTAGACTATGAAACTTCCTGGCAGATTAAAACTGTGTGCCGGACCGAGACTCGAACTGGGGACCTTTGCCTTTCGCGGGCAAGTGCTCCACCGTCTGAGCTACCCAAGCCCAGGACGGGGCGTGAGTCGTGCTTGGGTAGCTCAGATGATGGAGCAACTCAAAGAGCTCCATTTTGTTAATATTTCATGGAGAAAAACGTCTGTCTATTAATTTATCTTTCGTAATAATTGTAGAATTGTAATTCTAATTTTAAACATTTATGACTAAATATGAAAATGACTGAAATCGAAAATATAAAAATTATTATTTTTCTCATTAAATAATCTTCTATTAGCTTCATACTATGTCGCTATTTACAAAATGTATGATTATTTTAGTGGTAACAGCAAAATTATAGTAAATGCAGAATTACAATTTGTATCTCATTGGATCGTGTTGTGAACTACTGTGCATCGGATTCTCCAATACGTGACGAAAAAGAGCGTGCCCTTACTACTTCCATGACAATTACTTTAAAAATCCTTCGTTTAAACTGAAGATGACGACTTCTTAAAAGTAAATCCAACGGTCTACTGGCCTGCATTTGATGTTTATAGGACAACACTTCATAGCAGTTGTTAGTAATAACACGTCGAGGCGTCACAGCTGCTATCCATTTAGTCCACCAAATGTTGTAAACAGTGAGCAAAAGCGCGTAATTACCAGCGCAGTTCATTTCGGTGAATTTCCTTGATACTTGCCGGACAGAAATGAGAATGCAGTCGGCAGTTACGGGGCCGGGAAATAATTTACTTGCGGAAAGAGACTGGCGAAAACAATGATAAACGAAGGGTATTGCGGAAAGCGGTAGAGCGCGTCTGCGGAAACTCGTAGCGTTTGTGCGCTGTGGGTCAGGGACGGTGTTTAAAATTCTATTTGGCACAGAGAGGCTGTTCTCGCTCACTCTCCAACTCCGACACCCCTCCCCCTTCCCCCTACACACACACACACACACACACACACACACACACACAGAGAGAGAGAGAGAGAGAGAGAGAGAGAGAGAGAGAGAGAGAGTGCTCGCTCGCTAGCGTTCGCAAGCGGCGCCTCCCATTTCTCGCGTTTCGCTACTGCCGGTAGTTGGCTCCGCATACGAACGCTGGAGGCTACATCTGGCGCCCAGGAAATTTCAAGCGGAGAAATCCGACGCAATTTGCATATTTTCTCTGGGCACACAGTGGCGAAAGCAGCCGTGTTAGCACAACGACCCGCGAGGAACATCCGCCGTGTCATACGCCGATGGGAAGATCGCTTGCCTTGTTTCGGAAACTTCACAGTCTGCTTCTATGTGCATGTGTTTCTTCGTTCGTTAATATTTTTATGTATTTCCCTAGACAAGCAATCTCAAGAGGAAGTGCCTGTTTCTGGAAACAATAAAAGGAAACGATGAATATTGCGAAGCGTGTTGCAAAAATAAGGGCCGATTACTCAGAATATACGCTGCCTTATGTTTATGAACCATAGATAACATTTGATATTTGACTTACGTCGTGACAGGTGTTGAAATAATGATTTCTTATGAGAATTATAATAGGTCCATGTAGTGGTGTCATTCAAAATGACATGTCATAATGTCTCAAAAGGGCAGACTAGAGATGTTGTCTAGAAAAGTGGTACAAGCGGTCATTTGATCCTCCAGCGCTGACGTTAGGGACAGGAAAGTAGTGTGCGCGAGCCGGTCGATTGTACGGAATCAGCGCAATAGGATTTGTAGACATGACAGAATGCAGAATGGAATGATCCCGTTTTTATGTGGCGATCATCTCCCCGTGGTAGAAGCTTGCCAGCTTGTTGGTCTACTAAAGCGGATTATCTTATAGTCGTTGAGGACGATACGTTTATTAGCAGGACGGGAATTTCACTCCCATTTACATCGTCAAAGTTTATACTGTGAGGCCTTCTTCTTCTTCTTCTCCTTCTTCTTCAGTGTTTAATCCTGAGGTCAATTCGCAACAGTATTCCATTCACCTCCTGTCTGACTTCCTCTTCATTTCCGCTTACTTACCACAAGCAACATCACTCATAATATGGTGCGTGTATGACGGCGTCGGTCGTCCCCTTTGATCCATTTCCTTAATGGGCCCTTCCTCAAATGTTCCAATGATGTTATTATCTCTCTTCTTGCTTGGATGTGCAACCGGAGAAATGTGGTTTCCCGTGCTTTTCTCAGCACCTCTTCATTGGTAACTCTCTCCACATCCTTTGGCAGCACGGTTTCTAGCCTTTTCACTCGTTTCCTTATTGCCCAAGTTTCACATTCGTGTAAAGTCACAACCCAAACAAGTGCTTTATTTTTGTGCTTCCTTATTTCCAGAACTTCCTCCTAGTTAGAATTTTTTTTTCTCAAATTAAATGGAATTTAGGGCTGGCGTGTTCTGCTGACAGCTTCTTTCCGGTTTCGCCATGACTTCTATCAAGCTTCCCAAATAGGTAAATTCCTCTACTACTTCCAGATCCACTCTTCCAATTCTCGTTCTTAAAACTTCAGAATCGTCTTCAGTACTTCATACCATCACTTGTTTATTCTGAAGTATACTACTAAACTGCTATCCTGGAACCCGGTACCAGTTGCAGCGAATCTGTCTAACGGCTTCCAGGAGCAAAAAATATTTGTAATGTTTCCATAAGGTGAGGTCCAGCAGCCGACAAGTATTTTACGAAATGCATTTCAGCCATCAGCTGTTTAATTGCCCCAGTAGTCATCTACCGGTTTCGGTTATTAAACGTCATCCAGGATGTCTATCAACATCAACATTAAAATACCATAAAGTTACATTGCATACAAAAATAGCAAAACTCAACAAATATATGGGTGCAGCAGTCCTTTTGTCTACTTACAGGTTACAAAAAATTAGTTAAAAACATCTCATATTCCTTTGAAGCTGAACAATATCTAAGGTACACAAATAAAATTTTGCACCCATATATTTGCTGAGTTTTACTATTTTTGTATGGATTGTACTTTCATAATTTTTTTTAATACTGATGTTGAAACCGCCCGATGACTAGTGGGACAAATGAACATCTGATCGTTAAAATGCATTATATATATATATATATATATATATATATATATAAAGACTAATATTTGCTTTTCGATATTTCACGTAATCATTGACCAAATTCTAAAATTTAAAATTCTGCGGTAATTTACGCATTAAGAGTAGAGGAATAATCTTATGTTAAAACTTAACAGAGTACTACGAGTCTTAAAATTAGAAACAGTGTTTTTTTCTTGATGTAGCGTTAACTGACAATACGCAAATACCCGAGCTATATTCATCCAGAGTTTGAGAAAGCAACCACTTAGCACAACAAATTTTACACGTAGTTTTAAATCTTTTCGAAACTTTTCCTCTCCGACCCCTCCCATCCCCCCCGCCCCCCAACCTCCCTCACAAAATATTGAAAGGAAAAAAGTTTGTCGCTTACTACATGTCCGCTGTTAATGCGGTCAAATGTCAGCATCAGACATTACGTTTTTATTTATTACTACCTTACTAATAACTCTATTCGCAACACATTTTGCAGACAGTATCCACATATACCCTGAATATACAGCAAACTGCTTTGCTGTCTTCCTTTAAACTGAATTTGTACGGATTCCAAACACTTGAGCAGTACCCAAGAGTACGTCGCACTAGGGTCCTATATGGGGTCTCCTTTACAGATGAACCACACTTTAGTAAAATAGTTCAGAAGATATGACCTCATAAACATTTAGGTAAGTCAAAAATTAACTTTTGCTCAAATTACCCAGACTATATTCACCCAAGGTTTCAAAACGATAGCAATTAGCGACTTCCAACAAACTCTAAGCATAGTTTCAAACGTTTCCTAAACTTTTTTTCGCTTACGCGCTTAAAGCCAAATATTTAATACATTAACTTATTTTTAATCAAATGTTTGAAGCTGTCATACATATGGAAGCTCGATTCTTTAAAGACTCAAGGGTTTAGCGGTACGTTATTTATTACAGTAAATTCTTTCGTTTGGCCGGAGAACCTTGTCTGGTGTTTCCGTCTCTGTGACCACATCAATAGGAACTGCGTATCGCAGAGCAAAAATCCCACTAAAATTATGAAGTTTTGTTAAAATATTTTGGCGTTTGATGAAGGAGAGCTAGACAGAGTACTCCAGTTTTATAAGAGTATCCAGCTTTCAGACATATGGCCAACGAAGAGAGAATCAGGGCGTTGACAGCAGCAGCTTCCCGAGATACCGCTACCGCAGCCACCGCATTACTGAGATAAGGAATGACTTGACGTCCAGAAACGGCTGTATGAATTCATAGCGTCGATTCAGAGCTTCCTAGAAGAGCGGCGCCAAAAATTTCTCACACGCGCGCGACGCACGTGCCGTCCATCTTGAAAGATATTTCTGTCGCGCGTCCGCCGTACCGTATCTCGCATGCACAGCTCGGCCTGAGTGGAGAATCGTGTCTGGCAGAGATATCGAGCGAGCCTCCGGAAGACCCGATAAGGAGGCACCCGCCGCGGGGATCCCAGCCGGCAACCTGCGCTCCTCGCAGCCCCCGCTGTGCCGACAGCAGCACCGGAGTATGACCTGCTTGACAGAGCTGATGGCTCCTCCCACAGTGCTGGCACAGCCGTGTGAAATCTCCGCACTATTTCACTGTAAGGGGGACGGCGACGTTAGCTGGTAGACAGTGGCAATTGGCATTTCTAGACCATAGAGCTCAGTCAAAGTTCCTGGTGACTTCGAAGAGATGGTTATGTGTTACGATAACTCGAGTCCCCCTTGAAGCATGTCTGCACCCTGAAATGTCTTTTACTGTGATATCGCCAAGTACGTGCACGACACATATATTGCACAAATATCCTCCTCGCTCCATGCACCTCCTCCTCTCGACTCTATCTCTTCCTCGCCCTTCCTCTCTGTCCGTCTCATCCACCACCTCTCTCTGCCCATCACTTCTCCCCTACCCCTCTCTGTCCATTTCCTCCCCCTCCCTTTCTCTATCCACCTCATTCTCCCTCCTCTCTATCCATCTACTCCAATCTACTTCCATCTGCATGTGTACCCCCTGCAAGGAATGCTGATACTACCCACAATAAGTGCCTGTCATGCAGGGAAGCCTGTATGTCAGGGGTTGAAAAACTTATTTTTTTCCCCGTATCTCCACCCCTACAGGGGCTAGGAGATTCTAAACCAGATAGTGTTGATTCTTATATGGCATGCAGTGTGTACCAAATATTGTTGATGTCGATCCAGTGGTTTAGGACGATCACTTGACACAAGAAGTGTATACATTGTTAACACAATAGTGCTACACAAAACCACCACAGCAGGACTAAAGGCTCTAAAACTCACTTGTGTCATCACTAGAATGCGGGCAACTGCATGTTTGGTAGCAGGACGACACATGGTGCTGTGAGATAGGATCTGTAATTGCCAAGTTTTCGAATAGTGTTGTGCGTCATACTGGACAAAATGAAATCTACTTGATGTAGATGATAATGGTATACAGTGTACCACAGTTGTGTATGGAAAGTCGAGACGAATAAGATTTATACAAGACACTAGCAGTTTATCATCTACATCTACATACATACTCCATAAGTCACTGTATGGTCCATGACGGTAGGTACCAAGTACCTCTACTACACATATCCTTTCCTGTTCCACTCAGAAAGAAGAATGAGGGAAAAACGACTGTCTGTATACCTCCATAAATGCCCTAATTTCTCATATCTTACCTTCATGTCCTTAAGTGGAATGTTTGCTGGCGGAGGTAGAATCGTTCCTTAGTAGATTCAGTCAGCTTCAAATGCTAGTTCTCCGAATTTTCTCAATAGTTTCCTTCGAAAAGAACATCTTCCCTCCAGGGATTCCCATTTGAGTTCGTGGGGCATCAGAATAACACTTGCACGTTGCTCGAACCTGCCACTAATAAATTTAGCAGCCCACCTCAGAACTGCTTTGATGTCTTTCTTTAATTCGAACTGATTGCGATTCCAAACACTCCACGGGTACCCAAGAATAAGTCGCACCAGCGTATTATGTGCAGTCTCCTTTACATAAGAACTACACGTTCTCAAAATTCTACCTATAAACCGGGCCGACGATTCGCCATCCCTACCTCAGTCTACACACGCTCGTTCTGTTTTAAGCCGAGAAACAGTCTCTAATTGGCCTATAGAAGCCACCTAATCTACCGAGCGAGATTTCGGCTGAAATCGATCTTGAATATTAAAAATCCCTTGCTCTTGCACGTACTAAATGTAAATATGACGTTTGTGTTAATTGTACGCCATAGTATTATGGATTTAAACAATAGTTTTGTTTGGCCTTTTTACTACAAAACTACTATGCTTGTGCGGGTTGAGCCAGAGTTGTGAACGTCGTTAATCATTATATAATGTTTACAAAGGTCCTTTTTCTTTATCACCCTAGCGGAATAGTTTAAATTAATAATATTACGAAAAAGCTAACCAAGCTGCTGGCGTGAGATAGCTACAGGATATTGAAAATATCTCTCGGTGCGCATGTGCTGTAACTCAGATCTTTTGAAGGCCAATTTGAAGTTGATTCCCAGTCTCACAGACCACAGTTGACAATTAATAAAATGTTCCGGGCTGTTATGCCGTGGTCGAATGGATTTCACTTTAAAACCCGACGTTTCGTCCCCATCTGCGGAGGGCATTTTCAAGGGGGATCGTAGATTTCTTGAATGTCCGATTCACACCCTGTCCCGCTACAGTCTTCCGCAGATGGGGACGAAACGTCGGACTTTAAAGCGAAATCCATTCGACGACGGTATAATAGCCCGGAACATTTTATTGATTGTGACATTTTCGGCCGTGAAAGTTTACATTTTAATCGGACCGCAGGTATCCTCTGTCAATCTGTTCACCTTGATTTCCACCACGGTGGTACGTTGTATGCAGTTATCGATTACATCCTGTATACAGGGTGGTCAGAAACAGTCTGAAAATCTTGTAGGGTGCTATAGTGTTGGTTGTTCTGATAAATAATTGTTAAGAATAAAATTCGATACGTTGCGCCGTTTCCGAGTGAATTAACACTGAAGATAGCCATCCACGCCGTTACGCGTGCAGTTTCAAGCTGCTTGTGGAGAGATGATTTCGCCAAACGTATGCTTCGTTTGATTTTCTAAAACCGAACAAGAGAGAGATACAAGAACTGGACTTTGGACGGGCAACGGCGGAGCAGTGTCGTGCGATATCATCAACGCTATCGCCGGCCGGAGTGGCCGAGCGGTTCTACGCGCTACAGTCTGGAACCGCGCGACCGCTACGGTCGCAGGTTCGAATCTTGCCTCGGGCATGGATGTGTGTGATGTCCATAGGTTGGTTAGGTTTAAGTAGTTCTAAGTTCTAGGGGACTGATGACCTCAGAAATTAAGTCCCATAGTGCTCAGAGCCATTTGAACCATCAACGCTATGAGAACAGCTGGCACTAATTTTATGCGAGCGGCCGCTTGAATTTTTACACACAACGATGTAATTGACTCAGTTCAGTGCTAATTAACTCGGAAACGGTACAGCGTATCGAGTTCGTTTTTTCGAAACAATTACTTCTCAGCAAAATCTAACCTGCAACGCCCTTGCAATCTCTTCAGACTGTACTGTAAACGGCTAAGATCACTCGGCCGCAGTTGGAGGCTCCAGGCTTCCAGGGCAACAAAAAGATTATTTTCAGTGGTTCATGTAGTCCATCACAGCTTTTGCCTGCAGCAGTTTAAGGAAATCACTGCAGACCTAATATGGATCGCCAGACACGGATTTGAACTGTCAATCTCACGAATGCGAGTCCAGCGTGCGAACCGCTGCACCACCTCGCACTGTTAATGTGTTCATTCCATCAAACAGGTCCGCAATCATTCCTTACTCTCACTGAGGATGGTAATGTACGAGGTGCATTCAAGTTCTAAGGCCTCCGATTTTTTTTCTCCGGACTGGAAAGAGATAGAAACATGCGCATTGTTTTAAAATGAGGCCGCGTTCATTGTCAATACGTCCCATAGATGGCAGCACCGTATGGCAGATTGAATTTTACCGCCAGCGGCGAGAATAAAAACTGTTTTAAATACTTAAAATGGCGACGTTTTCCTTACTTGAACAGCGTGCAATCATTCGTTTTCTGAATTTGCGTCGTGTGAAACCGATTGAAATTCGTCGACAGTTGAAGGAGACATGTGGTGATGGAGTTATGGATGTGTCGAAAGTGCGTTCGTGGGTGCGACAGTTTAATGAAGGCAGAACATCGTGTGACAACAAACCGAAACAACCTCGGACTCGCACAAGCCGGTCTGACGACATGATTGAGAAAGTGGAGAGAATTGTTTTGGGGGATCGCCGAATGACTGTTAAACAGATCGCGTCCAGAGTTGGCATTTCTGTGGGTTCTGTGCACACAATCCTGCAAAATGGCTCTGAGCACTATGGGACTCAACTGCTGAGGTCATTAATCCCCTAGAACTTAGAGCTAGTTAAACCTAACTAACCTAAGGACATCACAAACATCCATGCCCGAGGCAGGATTCGAACCCGCGACCGTAGCGGCCTTGCGGTTCCAGACTGCAGCGCCTTTAACCGCACGGCCACTTCGGCCGGCCACAATCCTGCATGACGACCTGAAAATGCGAAAAGTGTCATCCAGGTGGGTGCCACGAATGCTGACGGACGACCACATGGCTGCCCGTGTGGCATGTTGCCAAGCAATGTTGACGCGCAACGACAGCGTGAATGGGACTTTCTTTTCGTCGTTTGTGACAATGGATGAGACGTGGATGCCATTTTTCAATCCAGAAACAAAGCACCAGTCAGCTCAGTGGAAGCACACAGATTCACCGCCACCAAAAAAATTTCGGGTAACCGCCAGTGCTGAAAAAATGATGGTGTCCATGTTCTGGGACAGCGAGGGCGTAATCCTTACCCATTGCGTTCTAAAGGGCACTACGGTAACAGGTGCATCCTACGAAAATATGTTGAAGAACAAATTCCTTCCTGCACTGCAACAAAAACGTCCGGGAAGGGCTGCGCGTGTGCTGTTTCACCAAGACAACGCACCTGCACATCGAGCTAACGTTACGCAACAGTTTCTTCGTGATAACAACTTTGAAGTGATTCCTCATGCTCCCTACTCACCTGACCTGGCTCCTAGTGACTTTTGGTTTTTTCCAACAATGAAAGACACTCTCCGTGGCCGCACATTCACCAGCCGTGCTGCTATTGCCTCAGCGATTTTCCAGTGGTCAAAACAGATTCCTAAAGAAGCCTTCGCCGCTGCCATGGAATCATGGCGTCAGCGTTGTGAAAAATGTTTACGTCTGCAGGGCGATTACGTCGATAAGTAACGCCAGTTTCATCGTTTTCGGGTGAGTAGATAATTAGAAAAAAAATTGGAGGCCTTAGAACTTGAATGCACCTCGTATATAGGAGGTCACAGATCCACACTCACTGGCGTGAATATCTATCCAGAAATTGTGCGCAATAGAGAGACAGTTTTGATTTTCTCCGGTTGCGATTGCGCATGCAAGGAAGCACAAGTCACGAGGAAGAAACGGACAAGGCTTACTCATATGACAAATTATGACGGATCACATTGCTGCTTCTAGGTGGCTGGTTATTTACCAGTCCATTAGTCATTGTTAGGGCCACCCGTTAGGATGGAGCTGACATTTCCGCTAGTCTGCAGGACGTTCTCTGTCGCGTGTGAGAGTCCACAAGTGGCGGGCTTTTTGTTCATCGGGGGAAACCCATAGCGTAGGCTGGCGACATCAAACGGCGCTGCGCCCGACTGCGATAAGGGCGGCGCGAGCCTTTGAGGCGACCCGAGTCTGCGACGCCGGCGCTGCCTCTGTCGGAGCGGGCCCTAATTAAAGAGCGTTCGCGTCGCTTGATGGATTACGGCGGCGCGACAACTCGCTGCATTAGCCGATAATGCTGATTGATGGCGCGCACAGGAGCGCACCGAGCCTGTAAACATCGCAACTTGGCTGCGAGCGACAGTTCTCCGCTGCCAGAGAGCGACGGATTTCCGAGTCTCAGGGGACTGTCGTTTCGTAACGTGGTTTCCTCGGTAGCGACCAGACAGAGGGGGAAACTACTTCAAACACTTGCGGCAGACGTTTGTTGCCGTGGTTTCTCTTCTAGCTGTGATCACGACTTATTACACAACAATATACATTTTTCTGTCTGAGATTCACAACCTGTTTATTTTATTCACTCTAGGTTTCAGGCTACAAATCCATTTTCTAATGTTAATGTTCCAAAGGTGCTTTTCTTGACCTTTGGAGTACAAAAGCTAAATTACATTACTGTACTCCCTCTTCTATAGTAAATAGGAGTCCATTATCAAAATTGTGTAGTAAACAACTTCCAATTTAACCTGTACTCTATAAGATATTACACCATCTCTTCTTCTTCTTCTTCTTCTTCTTCTTCTTCTTCACTTCAAGGTTTATACCATATTCCTGCCCCGACTTCACATTTATAGGAACATCTCTTCTTCGGTCTTCCAGCTTCTCTTCTTCTTGAGTGCTTGTATTTATTTAAAATTGTTGGAATTCTGTCTTCCTCCATACGTTTAAGATGTAGTCACCGCTTCTCTCATTATTTCTCCACTTTGTCGTTTAAATTAAATATTCCTAATTCTCGTTTCTCATAAGATTCCTCCTTAAGCTACCTTCTACAGATCCTTAAAATCTCATTTCAGCCGATTGTGTGCTGTTTTTGTCTTTCTTTTTTACAATGCAAGATCCGTCCCCATAGAGCAACACAGGCGGGCCATCGGTTCTTAAAATTTTAATTTTGTGTCTTCCCCCGTCTTGTTCTTTAAGATTTTGTTTACAGTTCCACAGATGTGTCTGTCACTATAGTTTTTGAACTTCATACCACACCGTAAATATCTAAAACTGGAACGTGTTCCAGTGCCTTGACTTCAACAACAACAAATTTTTTTATCAGATTTGGATTATTTTCCATAACTGACGAAACTTCAGTTTTAGTAGTGGATATTTTCAGATTGTAGCACTGTCTTCCTAGTTTGCATAATTTATAAACACCAAATGTTGTTAAGTTTGCTTCGTTACTCTGTGTTCAGACTAGATCATCTGCATACAGGATAGAATTCACATGACAGCTCCGTTTCCGTTGTATACCTTCGTGTACTTCAGTCTCTATTTTCTTATGGGATCTGGAATACATGTCTTAACGAGTGTCTGCGACAAGCTACATCATTGCCTGACGCCTTGCTATATTTTTACCTCCTTCGTTTTTCAACCATCTGCATTTGTGATTATTTTGAAGCCTCCATATAAGTTTTTGATCATTATATACGATGTGTGGGATATCCTATTTCTTCCTTTATTGTCCATAGTCAGTTTCTAATGAGCAAGTCAGAAGCTTTGTGGAAGTCAATAAAAGTGATAAGTGTTTCTAAATTGACTTCTCGTCTTTTCCTATAATTCTAGGTAATTATAATTCAGGCAGCTACACTTCCTAAATCGACTTTCTTCTTCTCCCGTGAATATATGTGCTGTTGCTCTCAATCAATTATTTAATATGTTTGAGGAAATTTCACAAATTTTACACCATCATGCACTTAATTTTTTATCTTTTTGTTATTTTTTGTGAAATCCTCCTGTGCTCCGAAGTAACTTCTTTAGTGGTTCTTTGTTTAGGACAACAAAAGACGAATAACATTCTTGAGTTGTAACATTTGAAAAATGGATTTTGTATCCTCAAGCTTGTTGCCGTGGTTGTTGTCTTCAGTCCGAAGACTGTTTAAGAAAACAATGAAAGACCCAATTAACGACGGGGAGTTCAGTTGATTAAGATTTCAGTCGATAGACGACTTACCTGCAGTAATTTACGGGAAAAATAGTAACTATAAAGAGGAATCATGTAAATCATTGTTTTTGCACATACCAGGCAAAGGGTATGACAATATACAGATTATTAGGATTACAGAGAAATTTCTGTCTTCAAGCATTCAGTATGCTGTGAAGCCCACTCGCGCTTTAACTATATCCACTATCTGTTGTCACTTGTAGTCCTATATTCATTTCTGGGAAATGTTAATCCATGGAGCATCAACAGTGGTTTCTGGAGGTCTGTTACGAAGAACGTACTAACTATCCTTACCACAAACATGCTCGATGACTTGGCTGCTACAAGAAAGTGCAGGCAAACAAAGAAACAGTATAACTAGTTTTTCGCAGACAGCTCACTCTGCTTGCTATTGCAGTTACGTGAAGTACCTACAGTTTTTTTAAAAAAAATCTCTGATGTAAAGGTCAATGTTCGTGCCGCCTTTGTTAAATAGCAATATCACATTTTGGACCCAACGGTACCCCAAACACTTCTCAGTTTGTGTGCTGCGCCAGACTCCAGACACCAAAAACGCGTCAGCAGCCATCACTGTACGTCACTACCTGTTTTTATTAGGCACGATGAAATCTACCAGCAGAGCAATGCAACATGTCATACAGCTCGCAACGTACGTGCATGGTTTGAAGAGCATTAGGATGAGTTTATCGTACTTTCCTAGCCACAGGCCGGCCGTTGTGGCAGAGCGGATCTAGGCGCTTCAGTCTGGAACCGCGCGACCGCTTCGGTCGCAGGTTCGAATCCCGCCTCGGGCATGGATGTGTGTGATGTCCTTAGGTTAGTTAGGTTTAATTAGTTCTAAGTTCTAGGGGACTGATGATGGTACAAATGGTTCAAATGGCTCTGAGCACTATGGGACTTAACTTCTGAGGTCATCAGTCCCCTAGAACTTAGAACTACTTAAATCCAACTAAGGACATCACACACATCCATGCCCGAGGCAGGACTCGAACCTGCAACCGTAGCGGTCGCGAGGTTCCAGACTGTAGCGCCTAGAACCTCTCGGTCACCTCTGCCGGCGGGGCTGATGACCTCAGATGTTAAGTCCCATAGTGCTCAGAGCCATTTGAACCATTTGAACCATCCTAGCCACAAAACTCCCCGGATTTAAACCCAATCGAGGATCTGTGCACCACTTCTCATTGGGCTGTTGGCGCCAGTGATCCTCAACCGAAAACTCAACGCGGCTGTTCGCGGCACTCAGTCGCCATAGCTCCACATCCTTGTTGGTAGCTTCCAGAACCTCACTTACTTTGCTCTTGCACGTCTCGCAACGATCTGTGCTTCAAAAGTTGGTTATTCAGGTTTTCGACAGTTGGTCACATTTATGTGACTGGACAGTGTATATCAGTTCGCCTACCTCACGTAAGTCTGCCAACAGATATGTGTTCGACTTCCGGGCATTGATTCGAGATGTAGTCATTCCTCCGTCAGGCGATGTACGTCGAGCGAGAGCGTGCTGGCGTGCTGGCGTACAACGGTGAGGAGAGTAAGGGTGAGTAATTACGGGCGTGCCAGCCGGCGTGGGAATACAATGACGGATCGGCGGCTATCGCAGAGCGGCGTCTCGCCTTAATGGAATTTAACTTGTCGTGCGACGCCGCCGTCGGGCTGATGGATAGCTGCTGTGGCGCCGGAGGCATTTCACAAGCGCCGAGTCGCTTCTTGCCCTGGTAGGCGTAGGCATGGGCGGAAATTCTGCACTCTGTAGTCACTGCCTGCCCAACCACCACATATACCAGTCATCAACACCAGAGCTATCACTAATACTAACCACATTTCCATCCATATTACCTGCTACATCGCACTGCACTACGTAACCACCCAATATTCGTCCACATCACATGTATCATTGCCCATCAATCACTGAATACATCACCGTTCACCAACAATGTACGAATCACCGTCTGCAATACTCACCTCACTCACACGCCCACTTTGATCCTACAAAATGATCCATCGTCGTCAGGTTCGCAGGAGAGCTTCTGTGAAGTTTGGAAGGTAGGAGACGAGGTACTGGCGGAATTAGAGCTGTGAGGACGGGGCGTGGGTCGTGCTTGGGTAATTCAGTCGGTAGAGCACTTTCCCGCGAAAGGCAAAGGTCCCGAGTTCGAGTCTCGGTCCGGCACACAGTTTTAATCTGCCAGGAAGTTTCATATCAGCGCACACTCCGCTTTAGAGTGAAAATTTCATTCTAATTGACATGGAGGTTTCGCAACTTAACTGTCAGCTGCTGTTCATTTCTAACGCAGAGAGCACATACGAACGTCTTTTTGCGGCAGGCCTCGACATATGGTTTTCCCTAAGTCGCTGATGAAATGTGTTCCTAATATATAGGGTGTGAACAATATCTAGATTATTTCATAATTTCATTCATCACAATCGATGCGTTTACTAAGCCTACTGCTGTGTCATTCATGACATAAAAAAATGAAACATTGCACCAGTTCTTTTCATGCTAACCACAACGTGTTTCGTGAACATATCATTGTCAAATGCAAATATTTACATGGGTATTATGTGTGAGGCAACGGCGTTGCCGCAGTGGATACACCGGTTCTCGTCAGATCGCCGAAGTTAAGCGCTGTCGGGCGTGGCCGGCACTTGGATGGGTGACCATCCGGTCCGTCATGCGCTGTTGCCATTTTTCGCTGTGCACTCAGCCTCGTTATGTAAATTGAGGAGCTATCCGACCGAGTAGTAGCGGCTCCGGTCAAAGAAAACCATTGTAACGACCGGGAGAGCGGTGTGCTGACCACACGTCCCTCTTATCCGCATCCTCATCTGAGGATGATACGGCGGTCGGATGGTCCCGATGGGCCACTTGTGGCCTGAATACGGAGTGCTTTTATTATGTGTGACGTTTGCACGTATGATGTTCTGCCTCTATTGAGCTATAGTCTTATTTTTGAGGTCATATTGCGATCGGAAAAGAGACAAAATAAATATTTACATGTTTTTACATGCTAATGTTAGAAATAGTATTTTTGTCTGTCTACAGGTATTGTGTCTCTTGCATTGCGCAGAATACCACGCACATGCAAATCATCACTCACACCGTTGTTTTTTTATATCGATTATGTTACAGTTAATGACCATAGTGTCATATTATCTTTATAGGCAGGCGACGGAGAAAAACACGTGTAGACATCACACATTATACGAGTGTAAATATTTGCACGTAACAACGAGAATAAATTCTGAAACCGAGTTATGTTACACATGAAATAGTAAGTAACTGGTGCAGTGTTTCATTATTTAAACCGTTGATTATTTCGATCTACTCGTTCTAGTTTTCAAAATGTATGTGATTAGCTTTACTGATTAACAAATTAAAGTTACCGTGCTAACTTCTTCATACTCTCAGATTCATAGTATTTTGTCATTCCCGACGTCCTTCTATTACCTTTTACCCTTTATTTAATCCTTATTTGGAATATGTTGTTGTAGCTTTGGTGCTATTAGATCCTCATTACCAGTTTTCATTTTCCTAAAAATTACACCTGTTCTTCCTCATTTCTAATTTCCTATACCGCTTCAGGGAGAAACGTTGCTCATATTCTTGAGAAACTATGGTTCAAATACCGGGTCACGAATCAAAATTTAGATTTTGCACAGGTGTTCATATAGTATTACAGGCAGGTGCCGCGATGTCGCTCCAAATATGGCTCGTCTGCGACCTTTTCGTTATTTCCTGATGACCTAGACGTGGGCAGGATATTTAACCCGTAACTTCGTTCCTTCACGCTTCAGTGTTCATGCATTTATGTTTGCAAATCCCATGATCTAGCTGCATACATTGTGCGTTTGCCTCTGCTCTCATGCCGACATCTGTTTCAGTTGCAGCACTGTGGAGCTAGACGTAAGTGTCTGCTGCTGTGTATCCTCTTGAACGACATTGCAACACGGCAGTGCACTAATCGAGACAATGGATGTCGGCGAAACGCATCCTTCGGACGAGCGGTAGCGCAATGAAAGCAAATGCTCCTCCGGGCGGTGAGGAGCCTCAACGTATTTGCAGGGCGCGGCTCCATTTTGGGCACAATAAAGGGCGGCCATAATGCGTCCTAAACTGGAGAGCGACGGCCCGCCTTATTCAGGCCTCAAAGGCCACTAAAAGGCTTTAGTGGCGCGTTTTATGAAGCCATATACCACTGTGTCAGCAAGCCGTGTACACACTCGCCGGCGAGCTGTCGCAGACAGCACACGAGACGCCAACAGGCGCTGTCTGCAACCCACACCCCACCCCGCGCTAAGAGCCACAACTCTGCGTAGCAGCTCTGGAATACACCGCGAGCGCGCTGTCGTGTCAGCCTCGCCTGTCACTACCAAAGAGCCCCTACCTGATTTTCTACTCCGCAGTGCCACGAGCCAACGCTATTACAAGATGATGCACAGTCCACTCGGCAAGGCATGTTATTTTTACTGGATTTCAGGCCCGCCTGTTGCCCAAACAGCTTATATATATATATATATATATATGGTTCCGTACCTCAGTCTGTAAAAACGGAATCCGTATAGGATTGCTTTGTTGTCCATCTGTCTGTCTGTTAGACTGTTAAGAAACAGAACTCTTTTTCCAAGGAAGTCACCGAGTTCCAACTGATGTCACGTATTAAGACCTGTGGTCCTTTGACAGTGCAAAAAGTTTAAGCTGGTAAGTCAATTCAGTCAAAAGATACAGCCATTTATGTAACATATTTTGATACTCGAAAACACACTCACAAAATCCTGTGCCGCGCGTAGAGCCATGAAACTGGGCAAGAAGTAAGGTTTTTACAATACAAGTAAAGAAAAAAGTCCGAAAATTGTGAATTTGTAATTACAGAAGGCGAAAAAATATTTTTTGTCATTTTGTTTGCCGGTCCGTCTGTTAGAAACCCTTTTCCTCTCGAAAAGATTGGCATATCAAGTTGAAATTTATGTCACGCATTAAGGTACGAGGGTTATTGGGAAAGTAAGGAACGACCGGTCGCGAAATGGAAACCACAGTGAAAATTCGATGAAGTTTTGCACAGGTGTGTTGGGCAGTGTCTCTATTATGCCCGTCGATCGCGTTATGTCGTTCTTTCTAGTTCTGTGCACACAGGGAGCACACAAAGATACCTAGAACAATAGTGTCTCCCGTCAAGTACGAGGGCCTGGTGAGAAATTTCGCCTGAAGCTATGCAGCCAACATTACATAATTGTCGTTCGTTTCCTTCTTCCAGACAATTCCCAGCCGCATTCTGCAGGAGCAATGAAGATGCTCCTTCATCGTTTTCAGTTGGAAATGTTTCATTACCCACAATATAGCCCGTAATTTTCTCCCTCTGAGTTTCATCCCTGCTCACATGAACCGCTGGCTATGAATACAACATTTTGGCACAGACAATGAGCTGTAGGCCAGCGTAGAGAACTGGCGTAAAGTTCTGGGGGCTGACTTCTATAACGAGGGTATTGGAAAGTTGGTACAATGCTACGACAAACGTCTAAGTCGGATCGGCGACTATGGAGATAAGTAACTGGAAGTTGCACCTAACTGTTGCAAATAAAACAGTTTTGATTTTCACTGTGGTTTCCATTTCGCGACGTATCGTACCTTACTTTCCAAATATCCCTCGTATATGGTCCCATGGCGGCGTAACAATTTTAAGCGGCTTAGTCAATGCAATCCAAAGATTCGACCATTTATGTCACATATTTTGATACTCGAAAACTCGCTCATCAAAACATATAGGTACTTCCCGTTGACCTGGAATCATGAAATTTGGTAATAAGCAATGTTTCACAGTACAAGTAAAGTAAAAAAAATCTGAAAAATGTTACATTGAAATTACATCTCGTATAACTACCTTTTTCCCTTTAGAACATACGTTGCAGTCATCATTCGACAAAAGCACAACAGACGAGCATTACTGTATGTGAACACAAAATGTAAGTTGTTGTCACGTTTTAATAAGTAAATATAAAATATATTATATTAAATTTTCCATTTCTGCATATATATGTATCTGCTCGTTTCTTTTTATCTCTGAGCTAATCTGAGCAACTACAGTAGAGATATTGATACGGTCTTGGAATTAGCAGGACGTGATAATCGCAAGGGGTGAGATCAAGACTGTTGGGGGTGGGGAGGGGGCGTATTACATAGACAAATGTATTCCCGAAATTTCATTACTTTATATTAATTTTTTGCTGTTTTAATTTTTGCGGGCATTGTGCAAACGTAATTTTCACAGCCAAAGGCAACGTACCAGATTCGAGTCCCAGTCTGTCACACAGCATTCATGTTCCAGATAACTACAAAGGCAACTGTATCTACAAATCTTTTGTAAATAGCAACTAATTGTGCAGAGATGTGTTGTGTAGGAAAGCGTGGTTCGTAGTACTGTCTCCGATCGCCACGTCCAGCTACTGATCCTACAGTTTTTCTCGAGATAGGGTGATTGATCTGGTAATCCACGTGTGTCTGCACAGGCTTCCACACCATTCCAGAGCAGGCTGTGAAAGTGTCCCACTGGGAAATACGGCGCTGGGACGCCATCAGAAGAGCTGCGTCGCTTTACTGACTACTGTCAGTTCGGGTTGAAGCTCGGCGAAAGCTTACCGCACTCTTGCGAAAAAAAAAACATGTCAGGAAAAACGGGAAAAAGAAAGCCGGGGGTGAAAAAAAAAGTGGAATGCGTGTCGCGTTGCCGGACGGGTGCGGTAATTGCATTCCGCGTCGCTCAGCCAATGACGGGCCGAAGCCAGCTGTGACGCACGTCGGCGCCGAATAAAAACACGGGGGAGGGGTGCGGAATGCAGCCGAGCTAGCAGCGGGCGCCTGCCGCCGACAGCCCCGGCACGGGTTAACACCCGCCTACCGCAAAAACCGCCTGACATATTTCTCGCCGAAGAAATTCCCAGAGACGGCGATTTGTACGTTGACACATGTCGCGAAATGAAATCGACAGGAAATCTAGCAGGCTGACAGCTGTCCTCGAATTTTCTAACCTCAAGCTGCATTTTGGGGTCTTCCGTATCCACGGTCCCGCCGCACATTCGAGAGCTGTTTCTGAAAGCATTGCTCTCAACAGGATTACATTTTGCTTGACGCATAGCTAACGGCGAAACACGTGCCAATCTCCCAGCATTCGTTTCTGACAGAAAACAAAATGTTTTCCAACCTCCTGCCTGTACAGCGTGTGCACAAAGCTATACAGGACCAGTCGGTGATGATGTCACAAACTTTCAGGTATGATGGAGATGGATAAATGTATCAGTTTGAGGTAATTGACCCTGGTCTGGAAACGACCTAGTCTTAAAAGAAAATCCTTCAGATACCTTGACTGTAGGATGCATGTTATTGCTAAGATTGTAGGGTAGGCAAGTTTCAGAGGTGGCAGAGTGGACCAAAACAAGAAAAAAATGTGCATTAAACATGTGCTCTAAAATGCATAACTTAAGAGCTAAGAGCGTTGGCTCATCTCCGTTAGTGAGAAACAAATTTCTTCTCATGAACAAGTGTCCAAAGGTAAACATTTTATAACCCATGTTTATAATGCACTTTTTTTTATTTTTTGTCAATACTACCTCTTCCAAAAATATGGGAAAGAAAGAGCGTGTACTAGATGTGTTTCACTGTATCGAAGATGAATAAGTCGTCACAGGTCTTAAGATATGCATTTTAGAGTCCATGTTTACTAGACTTTTTTTCTCGTCTATATATTAAATGAAATTATACGAGCCTGCAGCTATTTTTCACTAGACAGTGTAATTATCCATCTTGATCGCTATTATATCTTAATTTTGTTGCATGCCAATTTGTATAGGGCAGTAAAACGGATAAAATTTTCAAAGTCTGAGAGCGAAAATATCTCGCTACATTACGGCAATGTCGACACGAGACGGCCACAATGAAAACATTTCGCGGCCGGGGCTTGGTCAGGAAAAAACACGTCGGCGTTTCTGGTGAACCAAGCAGCAGATTTCAGCAGAATGTAGTGGGTCAGAGCAGCCAAAGAGGGTCACGTTTCCTTCGTTATGTGACGAAAGAAAGGCTCAGGCGAACGCAACAAACGGTACCAAGGGCTTTTACGAACCAGTTCTGTACTACAACAAACTCGTAAAGCAAGCAGGGCCCAAGAAAAACCGCTGATACCTTCCTAATAGCAAACCCTATGCGGTAATGACGAATGACGTCGGGTAAACATTAGCCGCTGCTTCGCTCCATAAATACCCCAAGAGCTTTGCTCGTAAGGCAGTCGGTCAGACGGATCGATGGCATACATGAAGTTCGCACTCGATTACCTCATTGCAGGGAAGTAACGTCTGGCACAAATCCGTTGTGCATTTCCTGCACGCTACGGACAACAATATCACTACAGGGAGAGATGATCACCAGTCGCAGAGTTCAATACCACAGTCTGTCGCAGATGGGAGAACCTGGAGGTCTTTCCGTTGGGCTGGCTCTGAGCACTATGGGACTCAACTGCTGTGGTCATAAGTCCCCTAGAACTTAGAAATACTTAAACCTAACTAACCTAAGGACATCACACTCATCCATGCCCGAGGCAGGATTCGAACCTGCGACCGTAGCGGTCGTGCGGTTCCAGACTGTAGCGCCTTTAACCGCTCGGCCACTTCGGCCGGCGGTCTTTCCGTGCCACCAGGATCAGGAAACGAGCGTCCCTTACATTCCAGCGGACTGAACAGAGCCTGCTTGGACGGCAGACCAGTATCGTCGAACTTTACGGCTACACGGCAACCGTCATCGCGGTACGACAGATGACGAAGAAGGATGGTGAGTGGGAGGCGACAGAGCACCTCCCAAGTCGGCGTGTGTAAATTCAACACACGTTCCGCTGTCACTCACTGCCGCGGCGTCGTGGTGCAGCCCGTACTGGGGCCACAGCAAGCAGCGAACCGCCAGTGCAGCAGACGGCTGGAGCGAAGCGTGCGGCGTCAGCTGCCTTGAGCGGGCTGAAGGCCGCTTACGGCGCGATTCCTAAGCCAGCATTGACAGACTACGTCAACCACGAGTCAAGACGCTACCTGTATTTTCCTGGAAATAATGAACTGAATCTTCTTCCACAGCGCCTACCGGCGACCACAGGTCACTACCATGCTTCTGAGGAAAACTGGCATGGAGCGAAAAGGGAGACAGCCTCCTGATACAGAACAAACTCTATTTACGTCCTCCGAACAGTTGCCTCTTGCAATTTTATTTAATTCATCTTAATGCGTTTCGGCCACTGCCATCATTAGAATGACATCTAAAAAGCTCGACATGCTGTATCTCGTCAGTTACACGTACCCCTGTACCATGCCCAATATACTGTATCTCGTCAGCTACACGTACACTTACACCATGAATCATGATAAAAGTGTAGATGTAACTGACGAGATACAGTGCACAGAGTATTTCAGATGTGATTCTGATGATGGCCGTGGCCGAAACGCGTTGAGGTGTATTTAAAAATTGAAAAAGGAAATAGCTGTCAAGAAGAACAATGACATAGATTTTTTTCCTTGTTTTGCTCCATATTGCCTGTTTGTTTTGTTTCGTTATGTTTTAGGGCGCAAAAACAACTTGGGTCATACGCGGCCAAGTCAAAACTATAGAACACAAAGATAGAGAGACATAATAGAAGACAGCTAAAAACAAGCACGTGGGAAAAGGGCTAAAAAAGACGCCATACAGAAACGATTGGTGGTGCGCACCGGCGATACAGGGGCCGGCCGGGCTATAGTGCCACGTGGTGACACCATCGAAGAGGACCTACGAGTTGGCGAAGGAGAAGACCGGTTGCCTTTGGTGGACTTCTTCCAGCCCTTCTGCTTAGAGGAAGACTCGGGTGGTGTTTGGCTGGAGGAACGGAGGAAGTCTTCCAAAGAGTACTCCTTCTGTCCTTTCCGGCCTACCGATTGTGTAGCTGGAGGCTTCGCCCCTTGAGGCGGGAGTTTGACGGCTTGTTGCACAGCTGGACGGGGTATGGCGATGCTACCTGGACAATGGGCGATTTCACAACCTCAGACCTGAATTGGAGGTCGCATGTCTGTGTGGCCATGTCCTTCATGGAGCGTTGTATACTGGTCGTATGACGGTATGACATCCGCGCTGACATTTGACCAGCCGTAACGTGAGTGAACAGTATGGCTATCAAGAAGAGAGACCGTGCGCTGTCGGTGAAACTATTTTGTGTGAACGGCGGCAGTTACAGTGGTTCATTGAGAGAACATCGCCGACTGAAAAGCCTGAGGAGAGGCACTATGACGTTAAATGGTTTATGGAAGATGACGATAAAACTCTAACCTACGGATGAGCTAGCTGTGGTACCTGGAAGAGGAAGGCGTCCCTTCCCTGCTTTATTGGGTAGGTTTCTATTGCTGTAACTGACCATGCAGCATATGCCCCGGGTAGTGTTAGCGCTCGTGCAGTGTCAACAGTACAGGAAGTTTTTGCTGTCTTACGCTGGTTCCATTAAAAGTCCTCGACGGTGCAGTAACTGAAGCCTCATGATACGCAGCAACGTTCTGAATTAGCTCTTCGGTTTCTGGCACGGATTGAAATTGATGACAATGGTCGGGCAATATTCTGTGGAGTGGCGAGACAAATTTTACGCTTTGGTGTGTAGTGAACTGTAGAATTTGGGGTACTGTTAACCCCTGTGTTGATTCTGCTGAACCTAGGGTACCGTTAAACCATGTGTTGATTTCTGTTTGGCAGGAGCGCAACTGTGTGGAAACCATTGTTTTCAAACAAGATGGGGCAAAACCTCATGTCGTTCGCCCAGTGAAAGATCTGCCTAGTGCAACCTTCAATGAACATGTTATCTCTACAGGTTTTCCGAGTGCATGAATCCATTTGCCTTTTCGCTCTGGGGACATCTAAAAGAACGCGTTTACCGGGGAAACTTCGGGTTTCTACCTGATCTGCAGGCCAATATACAGAAACAAGTTGCTCAGATTCCACTGGAACTGCTGCCAGAAAGTGTTGATCACAGCGTTTCGCGGATGCTCATCTCATCGACGTCCCTGGTGTTCGTATTGAACAAATTGTGTAAGCGGTCGTTAATAATAAAACAAACATTGCGTCTTTCTCACTTGTTTGACCTTTTCTACCCACGTTCCGTTCCTAATCCATTATATAGGAAAACATATCTGTAGTCTTTCTTGCATTCGCAGTGCCAGGTTTGCACCTGATAGTCAAAATTGGAACTATTTCTTTTTCCAGTGTTTCCGCGTTAACACATTAGAATGCCTGCCAAGTTTCGCTACCGTACGATTAGTGAGCAGCAGTACTTCAATTATAAACATCCCGTATGACTTACTGTTAGCAAATGCAGATTTTTTTTTAACGTACCCGACAGAGTTGTTCAAATTTGGAGTGGAAACACGTACCACTGGGGATGCTTTACGACGCCGCAAGCAGACAGAAGGCAAGCGGCCATCTGGCGCCGAGGGACGATCGTAAAGGCATCGCCGGATGTGGCACCGCGACGTGGCACCAACACCGGCGCTAACTGCCGGCCGCTGCCTACCCAGTGGCTCTTTACCGCTGCTCTTAACAGTCAAGGCAACAACCCAACAAACGACGACGTCACCTAAAGACTACCTAGTCCTGTAATCGATTAGTGCGCCGACGGAAATGGAAATTTCTACCCCAAAACATCCTGACGAACGATACCGAAATGGTACTCGAGTAGTTCCATGCCTGTGGTATCTGTTCATTAAAATATCATCGTTACTCGAGCTTATTTTCAGTGTAGGAAAAATGCCATTACTGCCGATGAAGAATGGTGTAACTACCCGATGTCGAGTGTTTCTGCCTAACGTTACTGGAAATTTTCAGGTGCAGGTCGCAAACACAGCATGCACTTGAGGCTTATCGCCGTCTTTCGGGCTTCGAGAAAGATCGAATCATTGGCATGGCTTGGAGCAGCGTAGATACAGGTCGCAGAGGCAGCTGGCTGTTGTGTAGTGACAAATGAGTATACATAGACAGAAAGACCCTTTATTGTACGATTAAACGATTGCTGATCAATCATTGGAATGAGTTACTTACATGAAATACCTAGGAGTATGCGTACGGGGTGATCTGAAGTTGAACGACCGCATAATATCAATCGCGGGTAAGGCAGATGCAAGACGTATTCATTGGAATATTCCTCAGGAATTTTAGTTCATCAGCACAGGAGGTCGCTTGCAAAACACTTTCGTCATATTGCTCGTCAGTCTTGTATCCATACCGGTTAGAATCGATAGAGGAAAATGAGAAGATCCAAAGAAGAGCAGCGCGTTTCGTAACAGGTCCATTTAGTAAGCGCTAAAGCCCTCACGGAGGTGCTGAGCCAACTCCAATGACAGACATTGCAAGAGAGGCGTTTTTATCACGGTGTGGTTTAGTGTTAAAGTTCCTAGAAGAACAAACCGATTTTTTTGTTTCTTACTGCTTATATCTTGTCAAATGACCATGAAGATAAAATCATAAACACTCGAGAAAACACGGATCCTTAGCAGCAAACGTTCTTCCTCCGGACCTTTCGCGGCTGGAACAAGAAAAGGGAAAAATGATTCTAGTATACAAAGTTCAGCCCGCCGCACACCGTGAGGTGGCTCGAGGAGTATGGATGTAGATGTAGATGTAGATGTAGATGTAGATCGTATCATGACGAGACTGTTTCGGAACAGCAGTGTGGATGAACTGTACCCATGACTCCTTTCAGAAGGACGACAACACGAAAGGGTTACAGGGTTGTTCCACTGTGTCTGACGAATAGACAGACGACAGTAGCTTAAATCCGAGCAGAGGTTACAGGCAGAACCGTCGCGAACTAGTTACTCGAAGGCTGGTTAAGATCTCGAGTTACCATTTCTCGCTTCCCGAGCTAGAGGTCCCGGGTTCGATTCCAGGCGGGGTCAGGGATTTTCACCTGACTCTAGATGACTGGGTGTTTGTGTTGTCCTCGTCATTTCATCATCATTCATGAAAGTGGCAAGATTGGACTGAGCAAAGTTTGGGAATTTGTACGGGCTCTGATAACCGCGCAGTTGAGAGCCCCACAAACCAAACATCATCATCATCGAGTTGCCATGCGTCTTCTGCTGCTGATACTGTACCACAGACAACAAACGTTTGCGTGGTTGAGAGTCAACTGCGACACTGAGTGGTATTCTGTGTTGTACAGCGATGACTTTCTCTTCTGTTTGTGGCATTGGCTGTCATACTGACGCCTATGTGTCCGTGCACGACCTAGTGAAAGGCCACAGGAAGGAGCGAAACTCTAGACCATAGTCTCACCATATTTTGGAATCAAGTTAAGGGGAGCTCTTTTTCCTGCCACTGATCGACCGGGAAACGGAAACCACAGTGAGAATCAAAAATGTTTTATTTACAACATGTAGCTTTATATTCCAGCTACTCTCTACGTAGTTGCTGCTCCATAGCGTGGTAAAAACTTCCCAGTTCTCTTCTCGTAGAAAGCAGCCACCTGTGATTTTTACCAATGCCCTAAGCTGGTCTGCAGCTCGTTGTCTGTGTCAAAGTTTGTTCTCATAGCCAATGGTTAATGTTAGCAAAGGGATGAAAATCAGAAGGAGCCAAGCCCACTCTGCATGGTGGACACTTGAAGTATACGGCCGACAGTTGTCACGAAGAAGGAAACGCATTACAGTTATGTGGGCTGCATGAAATCAGGTGAAACCCCTCAGCACTTGGTGAGAGACATTACTTTCTGGGCGTCTATATATGCTCACTGTGCACTCAGAACTAAAAAGTGCTACGCGACACGATGACGCGATAGATTAGCATGCTACAGACACTGTGCAACACACATGTGTGAGGCTTCACTGAATTTCCACAGTGCTTTTAATTTCGCGACCAATCGTTGGGTGAAAAAAAAAAGCCCTTGTATTAAAGGGAGGCTATATGTTCACCAGTATGTGACAAGAATGACAACCCCCTGTGGTTCAAATTGTTCAAATGGCTCTGAGCACTATGGGACTTAATTTCTGAGGTCATCTGTCCACTAGAACTTTGACCTACTTAAACCTAACTAACCTAAGGACATCACACACATCCATGTCCGAGGCAGGATCCGAACATGCGACCGTAGCGGTCGCGTGGTTCCAGACTGTAGCGCCTAGAACCGCACGACCACACTACCGGCCACTATAGACACTCGAATCATTTTAATACTATTTGTTTATTGTCTTAGGTAACTGAGACTTGAAAAAGGTGCTGTATGTGTGAATACCTGGTCCGTTGTATGAGAGCGCCTGATGGCACCAGTCAGACCAGGTTAAATAAATAAGTAAAGAAATAAAATTTTCAGGACAAGCGAGATTCTTGTACTGAAAAAAGTATTTTATTATATTTTTCGAATTAAAATTTTTTTTAGGTATGGCTGTTGGTAAAAATGTGTTTATTACAAGGTAATTTTTTCTTTAGTTTTAGGATATGAGGATTTTTGTGGTGTACTAAATGCGCTTAGTTGCGTTCTCTTTTTGATTTACTTTTCATTCGTCTTCTCGTTCCACGATTCATTTCCTCTCTTGAACGGAACAGACGTTTCCGTCTGGCTTCTATATTTCCAACAGTAAAAAAAAAAAAACACTGAATATCAACTTGGCACTGTCGACCAATTCAGTCCACCAGTCTGACATTGTAGCCAACATTGCTCAATAAAAAAAAATTATAGGCTTTATGCAGTTTGATTTATTCATATTAGGGGACAAATTGCTCTTTGTTGCATTTGTTACTTTTGAAAGCTCTGTTCCCAGGTTTAAAATGTTTTTCGACGGAATCTGATTGTAGGAGTGTGTGGAGCGGTTCAGAAAACACATGACTTCATACAGTTCACCAGTGGATATCATGCTTTTTATAAAGTTACTCTTCAAAATGTAAACGTCATCCTGACAAATTTGCTCGAAAGGATGCGACAGTGTTGTGTCGTGCCGGACATGTGGTGAAGAACCATAACGGGGCCTGTTAAGAGATGGCGCAGTGGGAAAGCTGACATATATTTCGTGCCGTAGGCGGTAGGACTATACAGCACAGAGTTGGGGCGGCTGGCTGGAGTTGACGCCTGACCCCCGCTCGCTCTCCACACAGAAGAGCCGACCTCCCCCCTCCCTCTCCCCCCCCCCCCCCCTTCTAGGCCGAGCCCACTTGCAGCGTCCGGCCACGCCGTTTACCGCGTCATTATCCTCTCTTGCTCCCCCAACAGCGTAATACACGACTTCTGGTCGCGCTCGGACGCCTGCGATACGGCGACGCGACGGCGGAAGCTGTATACACGGTACCGCGACGCCGTAATAACAGGTGTTTACTGCGGAAGCAGTAGAGTAGAAAACTGATAATCTCTCTTGACGGGGACACCGTACTCTTTGTGCTGTTCTGTGCTAGTCGTAGGTACCACGAGCGACCCAGCCGCTTCCCAGCGTTTCACAGGTTTCCTAGATAACCATCTGACCTACGAAGTCCCTCACTAAGTAAGTAGACTCTAAATTTCTGAATGCCGCGTTCTTAGAAAGTGCTGGGCGTAAACGTTTGCTGATAAAACATCTATCACATTAATAAACAAGTTAGTATGTAGGTTCCTTGGTGCTAACACAACAGCTTGACTTGTACATTGAAGTGTTTCTTAACTGTAAATTATCAATCTGTCAGCCAGTGTTCACAATAATCATGTACCATATGTATATTTCTGGACATACCACGGCATTAGACATCTGTGAAGAAGGTATTGACATCTGCTAAACCAGTATTAAGAATCTGAAGATGACAAATTGATTTGTTGAACCCGGAGCCGGCCGCGGTGGCCATGCGGTTCTAGGCGCTGTAGTCCGGAACCGCGCGACTGCTACGGTCGCAGGTTCGAATCCTGCCTCGGGAATGGATGTGTGTGATGTCCTTAGGTTAGTTAGGTTTAAGTAGTTCTAAGTTCTAGGGGACTGATGACCTCAGATGTTAAGTCCCATAGTGCTCAGAGCCATTTGAACCATTTTGAACCCGGTAAAACGAAATAAATACAGGGTGTTACAAAAAGGTGCGGCCAAACGTTCAGGAAACATTCCTCACACACAAAGAAAGAAAATATGTTATGTGGACATGTGTCCGGAAACGCTTACTTTCCATGTTAGAGCTCATTTTATTACTTCTCTTCAAATCACATTAATCATGGAATGGAAACACAAAGCAACAGATCGTACCAGCGTGACTTCAAACACATTGTTACAGGAAATGTTCAAAATGTCCTCCGTTAGCGGGGATACATGCATCCACCCTCCGTCGAATGGAATCCCTAATGCGCTGATGCAGCCCTGGAGAATGGCGTATTGTATCACAGCCGTCCACAATACGAGCACGAAGATTCTCTACATTTGGTATCGGGGTTGCGTAGACAAGAGCTTTCAAATGCCCCCATAAATGAAAGTCAAGAGGGTTGAGGTCAGGAGAGCATGGAGGCCATGGAATTGGTCCGTCTCTACCAATCAATCAGTCACCGAATCTGTTGTTGAGAAGCGTACGAACACTTCGACTGAAATGTGCAGGAGCTCCATCGTGCATGAACCACATGTTGTGTCGTACTTGTAAAGGCACATGTTCTAGCAGCACAGGTAGAGTACCCCGTATGAAATCATGATAAGGTGCTCCATTGAGCGTAGGTGGAAGAAACTAAAACGAGCTCTAACATGGAAATTAAGCGTTTCCGGACACATGTTCACATAATATCTTTTCTTTATTTGTGTGTGAGGAATGTTTCCTGAAAGTTTGGCCGTACCTTTTTGTAACACCCTGTATATTTCTGGACATACCATGGCATTATACATCTGTGAAGAAGGTATTGTCATCTGCTAAACCAGTACTAAGAATTTGAAGATGAGAAATTGATTTTTTGAACCTGGTAAAGCGAAATAAACATATGGTTAACTGACGACTGAATTATATTCCGAAATTATTCCCTGACGTCTAAACATACGCCCTATTATCCCTTCCTCTTGTCGGTGTTTTCCAATGCTCCTTTCTTCACCGAGTCGTCAGAGCAACAGAACTCAAACGTTTCGATTCTGTTCTGGTTTTCCCGCTCTCCATGATTCATTACCACGCAATCCTGTCCTCCAAACATTCTCAGAAATTTCTCCCTCAGATTAAGACGAATGTTTGACTTCATCTGGCCGGAAATGCCCTTTTGGCCTATGCTAGTACGCTTTTTATGTCATCCTCGCTTCGTTTGTCCATGTTGATTTGATTCTACGATAGAAATCCTTCATTTCGTCTAAATCGTGGTCCCCAATTTTGGGTAAGGTTCTCGCTAGTCTCTTTTCTGCTACTCATTAGTTCTGTTGTTCTTGAGCATACTATTGCTCCTTATTCTGTGCTCAGAAGACTGTTCATTTTGTTGGATATATAATGTAACACTTCCTCGCTTTCATTGATGATAGTAAAATCAAGATCAAATCTTATCGTTGATACCATATCATCTGAATTTAAGTCCCTATCGTGAACCTGTTTTCTATTTCTATTTCCATCATTGCTTCTTCGATGTACAGTTTGAACAGTAGAGGAGAAAGATTGCATCCTTGTCTTACATCCTTTCTAATCTGATGACTTTCTTCTTGGTCTTCCATACTTACTAATCGTTCCGGATTCTTACATATTTTGTATATTACCCGTCTTTCCCTGTAGGTTCAGTTACTTTTCTGGGAACTTCGAGCATCTTACATAAACTGCAGCGCTTTTTCGTGATCGAAAAATCCTGTGAAAGTGTCCTGATTTTTCTGAAGTCCTGCTACTATTATCAAGCGCAACGCCAGAACTGCTTCTCTGGTGCCCCTCCAACTACGGCATCCAATCTTTCGTTTACTATTCTTACCAGAAACTTGTTACGCTGATTGTGTGATAATTCTCTCGCTTATCCTCCCTCGATATCTTCGGAACTCTGTGGAAGATATTTTTCCAAATCTCATAGATTCCACGCTTCAACTTGAATAGTACTTTGTCTGCCGCTTCCTGCGATGATTTTAGAAATTCTAAAGGAAAGTTATTTATCGCTTCTGCTTTATCTGATCACAAGTCCTCCAAAAGCCAGTTACACTCTGGCTATAATACTGGACCCCTATGTCTTCCATATCGACCACAATTTCTTCTTCTTCTTCTGCCACAACATGAGACAACTCCTCCCCCTCGTATGGGCCTCCAGCGTACTGTTTCCACCTATCCGCTCTCTTCTCTGCTTTTAACAGTGCAATTCCCATTGAACTCTCATTGTCGCAACACTTGCTTATAATTCCACTGTACGTTGTCTTAACATTTCGATAGCCTCAACAAAGTTCAGACTCACATCATCATTCCTCACTGCTTCAGTGTGGCAATTCTTTCCCTGTCGATTCTTTTTCACGATTCTCTGAAGTTTGAGCCTGCTTCAGCATTAGATACGAAGGCAATAAGCGAGTAGGAGCACATATATTGCTTCCAATTATCGTCTCCCTCTCTCACCCGTCTTATTTTCTTTTTTAATCCCCTTACTGCTTTGTGTCTACCTCATTTTCCCTCCCCCTCTTCATATCATATTATTCCTCCTTCGCCTCTACTTCTCCATCTCGTCTCCCTCTCTCCCTGTCCCTCTCTCCCTGTACCTGTCTCCCTGTCCCTCTCTCCCTGTACCTGTCTCCCTGTCCCTCTCTCCCAGTCTCCCTGTCCCGGTCTCTCTCTCTCTCTCTCTCTCTCTCTCTCTCTCGCTCTCTCTCTCTCTCTCGCTCTCTCTCTCTCTCTCTCGCTCTCTCTCTCTCTCTCTGCACGTGTTTGCATATTGGATGATGACTTCATTCGTCATAGTGAGCAACTACCAACACCACCCCAAAAATTCCAAAACTCACTCATATATATATATATATATGTGTGTGTGTTTGTGTGGGTGGGTGGGTCTTGGAAGATTGTTTTATTCGTCACAGAAAATAAACACCTTCACCCCCTCCAACTGCCTCTCCTCCCTTCCCACCTCCCTACCCCAGTCCCCACCCCACCCGACCCCCTCCTCACTCTCTCTTCCCTTCCCCCCCCTCTCTCTCTCTGCCTCCCGCCCTCCCTCCCTCCCTCCCTCCCTCCCACCCTCCCCATCCCCCCTTGTGTTGGACGATCGCTTTTTTCATCACAGGAAGTAGATATCATACTACCTCCAACTTTCTCTCTTTCCCTCTCCACCTCCCTAATATCCCCCCATTCCATCTCTCCCCCTCTCTCTCTCTCTCTCGTTATCATTACCTTATACGTAACCTGAAGTTACTCTACTTCAGTACTCCTTGTGTGACCCTGTAAATCTGGACGTGTAAGCAGGCGTCGTGACAAGAATGCCCAAGAACAGCTGCCGCCTGGTACCGGGTAGCTCGCAGGGCGCCTCCACGATCGATGCCGGCGTTTTGCCCCGCGGCCGCCTTTTGTTTCTCCTCCTCCTCCTCCTCTTCCCATCCATTCTCGCCACCCCCTTTCCTCCCCCCCCCCTCCCCCCACGCTCCCCGGCACCCAGGCAGCGCTTCCTGAGCCGGCGCGTCCGTCCTCTGGGCTGTAATGCGGCCTAATGAACGGCGCGATTAGTGCATCAGCGCCACTTACACGCCGTTCCGTCCAATCTGTAGCAGCGGCGAGCTGTCTAAATACAGCGCGCCGGCGAGAACTGACCGCCGGGACGCTTCTCAAACGCCCCTAATGACACCGCTCAATTTAGCTCTCCCCCCATTAACTAAACTTCTCGTATAGCTATCTCTCGCTCTCAAAAAGTTGCACCGCGTCCTCTGTTACGTTTTGTAGTGGTCCGATGCTCGGGATCCCGTCTCTAGTCATCAGAGCTTCTAGAATAACAGTAATGAGTCCAATGAACCCATCTCTCCTTACAAATAAGCGAAAACGTACATCTGAAATTCTAATCTGATGCAGTGTATCCGATCTTATGGTATGGTTGGCACGTAAACTGTGTGGTATGCAGCAACGGAAAATAAGGAGTCTGGAATGTGATCCAGTATTCACAGTGGCATTCATGTGAATGTGTCTATCAGACAGTACACATATGTAATGTTTGAGGAGCATTCCACATTTTGTTCTGAGATACATTATGGCCTTGTACCTACGAACAGTTATTCTGTTCAGATTTAAAAGCGTTTGTCATTGAATCTTGGGGATACTGTATTTAATAATCTGTCTGTTACATTATTACTGTACTGTACACAGACGATGAGTAAGCAGCATAAAATTAAGTAGAAATATCAAAGGAAACCAATTAAAAGTTGAATATATGTTGAAACAGAAGCTATTGGAAGGGAATTTACATAAATTCGCATATTCAACACGGGAACAATTAGTAAGAGATCAAAGAACTTGGTTTATTTGCAAATATCACATGTTCTATAACTATATCTACAACTACATGATTCCTCTGTAATTCACAGTTAGTGTCTGGCGGAGGGTTCATCGAACCCCTTTATATTACTTCTCTACCTTACTTAGAGAAAGCTTTTGACAATGTTGACTGGAATACTCTCTTTCAAGCTCTGAAGGTGGCAGGGGCAAAATACAGGGAGCGGCAGACTATTTACAATTTGTACAGAAACCAGATGGCAGTTATAAGAGTCGAGGGACATGAAAGAGAAGCTGTGGTTGGGAAGGGAGTAAGACAGGGTTGTAGTCTCTCCCCGATGTTATTCAATCTGTATATTGAGCAAGCAGTAAAGGAAACAAAAGAAAAATTCGGAGTAGGTATTAAAATCCATGGAGAAGAAATGAAAACTTTGAAGTTCGCCGATGACGTTGTAATTCTGTCAGAGACAGCAAAGGACTTGGAAGAGCAGTTGAATGGAATGGACAGTGTCTTGAAAGGAGGATATAAGATGAACATCAACAAAAGCAAAACGAGGATAATGGAATATAGTCGAATTAAGTCGGGTGATGCTGAGGGAATTAGATTAGGAAATGAGACACTTAACGTAGTAAAGGAGTTTTGCTATTTGGGGAGCAAAATAACTGATGATGGTCGAAGTAGAGAGGATATAAAATGTAGACTGGCAATGGCAAGGAAAGCGTTTCTGAAGAAGAGAAATTTGTTAACATCGAGTATAGATTTAAGTGTCAGGAAGTCATTTCTGAAAGTATTTGTATGGAGTGTAGCCATGTATGGAAGTGAAACATGGACGATAAATAGTTTGGACAAGAAGAGAATAGAAGCTTTCGAAATGTGGTGCTACAGAAGAATGCTGAAGATTAGATGGGTAGACCACATAACTAATGAGGAAGTATTGAATAGAATTGGGGAGAAGAGAAGTTTGTGGCACAACTTGACCAGAAGAAGGGATCGGTTGGTAGGACATGTTCTGAGGCATCAAGGGATCACCAATTTAGTATTGGAGGGCAGCATAGAGGGTAAAAATCGTAGAGGGAGACCAAGAGATCAATACACCAAGCAGATTCAGAAGGATGTAGGCTGCAGTAGGTACTGGGAGATGAAGAAGCATGCACAGGATAGAGTAGCATGGAAAGCTGCATCAAACCAGTCTCAGGACTGAAGACCACAACAACAACAACAACAACAACCTTTCCATTTTGGAACAGTATAAGAGAAATACGAACATTTGAATTTTTTCGTTAGAGCTTTGTATTCCCTTATTTTATTATGATGGTCATATCTCCCTATGTAGGTGGGCGCCAACAAAATATTTTCACATTCTAAAAACAGAATTGGTGATTGAAATTTCATGAGAATATCTGTCGCAACAAAAAATGCCTTTGTTTTAATTATTGCCACAACAATTCGTGTATCATGTCCGTGGCACTCTCTCCCTTGTTTCGCGATAATTCAAAACGAGCTGTCCTTCTTCGACCTTTTTCGATGTCCTCCGTCAGACCAATCTGATGGTCCGCAGCTCGTGGTCGTGCGGTAGCGTTCTCGCTTCCCGCGCCCGGGTTCCCGAGTTCGATTCCCGGCGGGGTCAGGGATTTTCTCTGCCTCGTGATGACTGAGTGTTGTGTGATGTCCTTAGCTTAGTTAGGTTTAATTAGTTCTAAGTTCTAGGGGATTGATGACCATAGATGTTAAGTCTCATAGTGCTCAAAGCCATTTGAACCATTTTGAACCAATCTGATGCGGATCCCACACGGCACAGCAGTACGCCAGAAATTGTTCTTAATTGTCATCCAAAAGTGTTAGTTGAATTGACATTATTTAGACTGAGTGATCAAAATTTAATCAAAATTTAACGGATCCCGTTTAGTACTCACATGGATGACCTCAAACTTTCCGTTATTTAGAGTCAATTGCCACTTTCTCACCATAGAGAGATCTTGTCTAAATCCTTTTCTAATTGGTTTTGATCATCTGATGACGTGACTAGACGGTAGATGACAGCATCGTCTGAAAACAAAGTCGATTGCTCGAATTGTCTCCTAAATCATTTATATAGATTAAGAACAGCAGACGACCTATAACACTTCTTGCGGAACACCAGATATCGCATCTGTTTTACTCGGTGACTTTCCGTCAATTACTACAACTGTGACCTTTCTATTGCTACGAACTGTGACCATCCTGAAAGGCAATCACGAGTCCAGTAAAACAACATCGCCGGTACTCCACGGGCATCCAATTTGATTACAAGCTGCTTGTGAGGAGCAGTGCCAAAAGCCTTCTGCATATCTAAATATATGGAATCAATTTTACATCCCGTGTGGAAAGCACTCATTACTTCGTGTGAATAAAGAGGTAGTTGTATTTCTGAATCCGTGTTCGCTATTTGTCAATAAATCGTTTACTTCGTGGAAAGTCATACTATTCGAAAACAGTAAATGTTCCAAAATCCTACTGCAAATTGATTTCAGCCATGTGGGTCTGTAATAAGTGGAATAGCCTACTCTTATTTCCTGCCTTTATGATTCCTATAAATCTGGACCAGAGGCGTTGCCTCACAGCGACAGATCACATCGAACACGTGCCACGGATCGGTTCCCGGTTTGTAATGTACAAGCTGACCGTTAAAATGACATCAATTCTGTTGAACGGAAATTCTAGGAAAGTGTAGCTCATTTAAAATGGAGACCGCGTAGAGAGCACTTGGCCGACCCATTCTTGAGTACTGCCCGAATGTCTGGGACCCCCTTTAGGTCGAATTAGAGGAAGACATCGAAACAATTGAGAGGCTTGCTGCAAGATTCCTCACCGGTAGCTTCGATCAATGCGTAAGTAATACGGAAATGCTGTGTGAACTCAAATGGAAATCCAAGCAGGGATGAAATTCTTTTGGCGAAATAATGTTGAGGAAGTTTACAGAACCCGTACTTGCAACAGACACACTGACACTGACGTAACATTTTGCGTAGACAGTCGTTTTTCCTTCGCTTTGTTTGCGAGTTGAACAGTACATGAAATGCATAGCGTTGGTACAAGGCGCCCGCCGTCATTCACGGGATGGTGGCTTCCGGAGTGTGTAAATATTTCACAATTCATGTTACACACTTCTTGAGATAGCAGAGGGGACTTAGCAGAACAAGTTTTGCATGGGAGCCCATATTCGGGAACGTCGTCCAATGATGTTACAGAGCGTCAAAGTTATAGGAGCTGACGCCTGTAAAAGTGTGTATATCCAGGGTGATTCCGTGATGATGTCACGAACTTTCAAAGTTGATGTAAGAGTCCCTTTATCGGAAACAAACGAGTCGAAAGTTACAAGCCAAAATCATTCTAATACATCTGAAAGTGGAATACATGTACCTGTATTGTCGTTGCTAAGAATTTAGGGTACAAACTTCCAGAGGTGATGGTATGTACCAAGACAAGGAAAAATGTCCAGTAGACATGGCATCTAAAATGCATGCCTAAAAAGCTTTGAGCACTTGTTCATCTTCGGTACTGTGAAACACATCTCTTCTATTAAACAAGTGTTCATAGCTCTTAAGGTACGCATTTTTGAGGCCACGTTTACTAGATATTTTTTCTTATTTTTGTTCATACTGTCACCTCCGAAAGTTGCGTACCCTACATTCTTATTAACGACAGTACCGGTACATGTATTCCACTTTCAGAAGTATCAGAATGGTTTTGGCTTGTAACTTTCGACTCGTTTGTTTTCGATAAAGGGATTCTTACCTCAAACTGATACTTTTATCCTTATCCATCATCCTTGAAAGTTCGTGACATCATAAATATGGTTCAAATGGCTCTAAGCACTATGGGACTTAACATCTGAGGTCATCAGTCCCCTAGACTTAGAACTACGTAAACCTAAGGACAGCACATACATACATGCCCGAGGCAGGATTCGAACCTGCGACCGTAGCAGCAGCGCGGTACCGGACTGAAGCGCCTAGAACCACTTGTCCACAGCGGCCGGCTCGTGATATCATCGTAGAATCACTGTTCGTCTATATATGCGCCAGCGTCTGTAACTTTTGACACTCTCTAGCGTCGTTGAATGACATTTCTGAACACGCTTTCCTACAACCTCTAGAAGAGTGCAACATGAATTCTAAAACACCCCGTAGATATAGATGATAGTGTAATTATTTCCTAGCCAGCAGCTGTTGTTTTTCGCGCATACTATTTATGATGACACCTCAAAAAATATTTCTCGTCTGAAGTAAAATAGTCAGGGAGACATTGAAGTAATGATATTTCTACCGCAATTTTTCAACATTTTACCCAGTCGTGTGGTCGAATAAACGCTCGTGCTGTTCTGGTGAGATGGAACATCAGAAATTAATCTAATAGAATTATTTACTTAGAACTAAAATTGACTGGAAGTCGGATTATTTCCGCCTCGCTGCTAACAGAGCCGCTTTGAAGAGCAGAGAACGAACACCGGCGATATTCCGGATGGACCGCTTTGAGGGTGAACTAAACCGGCCGGTGGCGGCTGTACCACGCAGGGCTGCATTTGTCATATCAAGTCGGCACGCAAACGCTTTCGACCGACGGCGGGCGGACGTTAACGGCCGCCACAACACTTGTAATTATGATAATGGCCTGGACAATTCATACGCGCGCTACTGTTTAACGTAATGAGGCCGAGATTAGTTAAGACACGCTCGGCAGCCCGAATGCGTGGAACCCCGTCCGTGTGTGAGGGCCAGCTGTTCTTGATCGCGATTCTGTGTGTGTGTGTGTGTGCGTGCGTGCGTGCGTGTGGGCGCATTTTGATAAAGCGTACTTTATGGAAGTCTCCGCATCCGGAGCAAGAATCCTGAAATAGGTACAGTATTTTCTTTGAAATATTTTCTCTTGAAAAAGCTACCTGTATTTAGGCCTCAAATTTTTGCTGCTGAGGTTGAAACATCCTGGCAGATTAAAACTGTGTGCCACACCGGCACTTGAGCTCGCAACCATAACGGCGAGTCGAGATTCGTGCCCGGATAGCTCAACCCATAAGAGCATTCCGTGTTAGAAACCCGGTCCAGTAGACAGTATTAATCTGTCCGGAAGTATCAAAACACTCCGCTGCAGTGTGAAAGATTAATTCTGCTGCTGAGGTTGTTATTACGTAAGGACTTCAGAAAGTAAGTAACACGCGCCGTCTCACGCAAAGACCATAGTGCAACAAGTGTGGTGCGTTGTCGGAAGAGAATAAATGTTGAGAGTTTCCTGCAGACACACGCGCTCAGTGGTACGGAAGCCAGGTGTGCCACAGTGAGGGACTGACATGGCGCGGCAGTTGGAAACGAAGGCCGAAATTTAAGTAAGTGTGAAAGTAGGATTCCTGTCAACAGAATGTCTAAATTGCACACAAATTCACCGTGAAATTCTGGCGGTTTGTGGACCAAATAGAATTTCGCGCCCAGCGATGATGAAACGGTGCCAGTAGTCTGACCGAAGCGCGCTGACGTGTGTTTTTCTGATCGGGAGGTCGAGATTTTGCATCATATCGAATAGAGTACCATCATTTCAGCAAGCTGAAAGAACCACGGGAGGGAGGGAGGGGGGGGGGGGGAGATTGACCAAATATGAGAACGTTCACACAATATTTCTTGGATGGCTCCGTGACCAATGAGCGGATTACTATCATTCAGCCCCTGAATGATTGGTAGAACGTTTCGACCGTTGTTTACAGTGACTTGGTGATTATACTGAAAAACAGTGTCATGTACTTACGTTTCTTTCAAGCGTAGTGCAGCATTCGATAAAAGTTACTTGTCCTGTCATAATAACGTGTAAAAGCTTTGAATGGAATAAACAGGCTGTACAAAAAATGACGTCAAACAAACTATCTTACAGACTACGATCGGCCACAGATCGCGTTTCCATGTAACCAGCTAACGGAACTGAAGTTAGCAAGCCTCAGGAGTAATTATTGCGTTAGAGCCGATAGAAGTCGGCCAGCTTCCGTCACTTCCGTCTATTTCATCTTGAGACAATTAATCGTTTTATTAGTGGAGCTTCCAAGTAACTCCCACTAGTGTTTCTTTCCTGATTGACATACGGCTTCTTTCCTCCTATTCAATTCATACCGAATAACATGCTGCAGTAATACGACACTAGAATCGTTGTCACAATCACAGCGGTTCGAAGCATCATCCGGACATCCAGACTTAGGTGTTCCTTGCGTTCCCTAAAGCTCTTAAGGCAACTGCTGGGATGGGTCCGTCGAAATGGATAAGGCAGTTTCCCCCCTACCCCACCCCCCGCTCCAAATAGACTTCTGCTCTGCCTGTAACGCCGGCATCGTCGAACGGGACGTGGACCTCGAATTTTCCATCCTCTTTTATCCGGTTCACTTCACGTCCCGCAGCTCGGGAGTTGCTTCACAACAGGCTCTGTGTGAGAAACACATTAAACTGTTTATAATATTGCCGTACGATTCATAGCCACTGAAGAGCAATCCAGTTCTTTGTAGTGAAAATTAGTATACATGAAACACAAGGAATAAAGCAAACTAAGGTTCTTAGAAGACGTGTCACGATTTGTATAATCCAGCTTTCTTCAGTCATCCGTAAACAGTCTTCACGATGCACGTGACTGACCAGTAATCTCTCGAGTGTGATGCATAAACACTTTGCCGGCCGGAGTGGCCGAGCGATTCTAGGCGCTACAGTCTGGAACCGCGCGACCGCTACGGTCGCAGGTTCGAATTCTGCCTCGGGCATGGATGTGTGTGATGTCCTTAGGTTTAAGTAGTTCTAAGTTCTAGGGGACTGATGAACTCAGATGTTAAGTCCCATAGTGCTCAGAGCCATTTGAACCATTTTTGGTAATTACTACACTGCGCCAACACGCAGTGAGATGGTACAATAACAGAAGACAAACTTTTACCAAAGTACCATGTATAGACTAACCTTTTTAAAATTACTTAACGTCTGGCCACCTCTCGGACCGATCGTGCCTTTGTACTACTCGTACCACACTTCTCAGGCCTGTGACTACCAGAACGACAGGTCCTTCTCGACCAACACAGCAGGTTACAGTTCAAGCCTTAATCCCACCAAACCAATTCAAGTTATTCGTTACCGGCGCTGTCCATATTTCTCCCCCACTTACAAGATCATCTTAACAGCACACCTCTGCTAGGTTGTAGAAGAAGATCACTTCATCTGGTGAAACCGAATCCAGTCCCCTCGTTTTAAATGACCAAAAGTTTCAAAAGCGACGTACCATCATTCTACACAAGGGCGTGTCGTCATCTTCCTCCGAATCAGCAAAAGTCTGTGCATGTGCCTTACTTCGCGATTCTCTGCTCCCAGCAGCCTCACCAAAGCACGCCAACTTGCTAGGCGTTACGTTCGCAAAATCTTCCTGCGCGCGCAGAAACACTTGCCATCCTTGGCCTCGAGCGCTCTGCTCTCTAGTTGGCATCGCACGCCTCATCCATACCACCAAAGACATTCTACGAAGACAAACCAGTCAATCGATCCCAGCGGAAATCTCTAACCACCTGACATTGTTCAATGTTGTTCAACTCCCGCGCTTCCGATCTATTTTCATGTTAGTTAATTATTCCTTTATATTTAGAGAATTTCAACAGCTACAGTTTCTAGCTGATGCTCTACTTTCCTGTTGCGCAGATAACTAGAGTACATTCATCTCCTACTCAACGCTGTACGGTGCTACTCTAAATCCCTAGTGGTGAGTGTTCGTACTCACGCCACCACAGAACACAATAAAATGCCAGAAAACGTCAGGAGTAAAGCACGGTACCTGTAATAATGAAAACCTATATCGATCCCATTTTCAGCATGGATAGTCACCCTGTAATTTCGACGTTGGGACATGGTGTATAATGTGTAACCAGAGCCTAGTGTTATTTTGTATACAATGTGAGCAGACATTTCCATCACAGTAGTCAACAAAGAATCGTAACGAGAGCAGGGAGTTTGGATGCCAGCCTCGTCGTGCTCCTACCGGCGGAAAAAAAAGCAGTCCAACGCCCTCCATCGCACGAATAACATCAACATTTTTCTGGAACTTGACACTATCCGAAACGAAATGACAGGCCGCGGAATCAGCGTCCGGTCACCTCCTGTAATAAATCAATTAGAGGACTAACGCTGGCGGGGCGAGTGTCACGGGCGGAATGAGTTGTCGGGCGTCAAGAGGGATGGACGACTGTGCGGGGGAAGATGGGGGCAGAGCGGACGCTATCTGCGCCGACCCGAAATGTGAAAGCCCGGCTGACGCATGGCCGTTGTTTCCTGAAAGCCGCATATATTTCCCGGCTGTCTCTCAATCCCAGGCAAAGCGAACGAGGGCGCCGGCGGAAAATTAGAAAACGTGACTTGTTGGAAGGCACAGCTCCACCAAAGCCTTTCTACAGCTCGTGAACCAACAGTTATCCAATATCCCAATATCGTGCATCCCTGTTCTCAGGCGTAAATCTCACAACTGCTCCGCACGAAGTTCACGTCAATGGTCGGAGGATATCGGGTGGGCTGTGATAACTAGAGCAGCCGATGGAACCGTGAACCCACGTTACAAGTCTACCGCTACCACTGTGCCTACAGAATACGAGAGCACGTCAATAAATAATGCAACGTATTTCTTTCTGAAAGCTGGTTGGTTTTATTCAGAGTTCTAACAAATCATATTATTCCCCATTTTTTGGCTACAAAAACCTATTTTCCAACATAATCTTCGTTTAGTGCGACGGCCTTAGGCCACCTTACTGGGACAGTCTGTTTGTTCTTGTGGTACCACTCTACTGACTGACGTCGCAGCCAACATTGTGCTACATCAATAACCTCCCCATCATCCACGTACTGCTTCCGCACAGATGATCCTTCGTTATTCTTGACGGTCTTTTGTCAGGCTGCAAGGAACCAAGCGGGTATATACCTGCGAGTAGCGCACCTGGTGGACGAGTGTGTCAGCGCTACCAACGGAGACGTCAAGTTGAGCTGCAAAGTGTTTGATTTGTAGATCACCTCGAATGAGGGTGTCCGCACGTTCGAACACTGCAGGAGTCACATCTGTGTGCGGCCGGCTCGTACGCGGCAGATCGGACAGGTTTGCGCGACCGTTTTGGCTGATTGTGGACGCCTCGCCCAATGATTCATCGTACTTTGTTCACTACCAGGTCTCCGTAGATATTTTGAGAGCGCTTATGAATACCTGCAATGCGATGCTTTATTTTTTTTTTTTTAAAAAAAAACCTCAATGACAGCTTTCTGCTTGGAAACGCACTTTCATTACAGAAGCCATTTTGAAGGCTACCTATAGCTCCACGACCTATTGAAAATTTATGAAACTTTAGGGACTGAAGTGGGAATATTCCACGATGCCCCACACCAAATCACGCATTTTTTCAACTGAAATTGCCCAAGGAAAAAAAATGTGTTGCATTTCTTACTTTACGATCCTCGTATTTAGGATGTTGGATGCGGAATAGTCAGTAGCTGGAGATACCTAGCTCCGATGAGGACCTCGTACACTCATAATATTCGAGGTTGTCAACAAATACATGGTTATAAAGTGGCTCTCGAGCCTGAGACAGAATGTTCAGACCTTGATGGAAAACAAAATCATCGTTAGTGTTGGGCCGGCCAGGGGAAGGGGGTAACGACGATTTTCTGGTCTGCAGCTTTTTCGCAGTATTCTGAGTTCAATTCCAAGCCTGCATACAGGAAAAGGATGGGCTCCTCAGTGCTCTTTGATAACAACTTGCAGTCTGCAGGTGTCACCCTTCACCCTTTCTTGAACACAATCGTACCCAGTGCAAGCTCTTCCAGACTGATTTACATATAAAACGTATCTTACAGTTTCCAAGATGCTACGCCAGGCGAGTGTAAAAATAAATGTGCACAACAGAGAATAATAAACGCTACAGATGTTAGGATCTCTTAATGGACTTTAACATATAAATTACAACCTAAACATAAATGAATGATTAAGGCCACTAATACTACTAAATGATAAACGTTGTTCCCACTTCTGTATTTAGTGTAGATTAAAGAAGCCTGTATATTATAAAGTTTATATTTCCTAAGTAAAATTACTAATCAATTGCCTAACTCTGCCCCTTATTATAACTGCGCGATCTAATTTCAATAACGCGAAATGACTGACATCATCTACGTACCAATCACTAAAAGACACTACTTCCAAAGGTGATCTACGGTGGTGTGGAACCTCAGTAGAAATGAACTAACGTGATCACAGCTGTTTAGCTTTTATAGCCATAGTAAGCCGAAGCAGTTTGCGATAGTACCGTATGTACTGCATACGGTGCGTCGAAGTGATGGTTCTCGTACTTGTCTGAGACGATGGAAGAACTCCATCCACAAACAAACTCTTTCAAATACTAGGACGGCAGAAGGCGGTCCTGTGACTAATATACGCTAATACTGTCTTCTCCTCTCTGTGTTCTACAGACGAGAAACACGAACTCCTAACCACAAGGACGGAGTTCAGATAACGTCTCAACGTAAGTACAGGTAGAGGAAGTGCTCTCAATTACTGAACGCTGTGTACTCAACGACGACTTCCAACCCGGAGGTGAAGTGCAGAGCCGGCCGAGGTGGCCGAGCGCTTCTATGCGCTACAGTCTGGAACCGCGCGATGCGACGGTCGCAGGTTCGAATCCTGCCTCAGGCGTGGATGTGTGTGATGTCCTTAGGTTAGTTAGGTTTAAGTAGTTCTAAGTTCTAGGGGACTGGTGACCTCAGAAGTTAAGTCCCACAGTGCTCAGAGCCATTTTTTGAAGTCCTCGGTTGTCGTACTCCATTGTACTCCCTGTGTGCGATTCTCGTGCTAGCTGGAATGCTGGTAGCGCGAGTGATTCTTTTCGCTGACTTCATGCTATTTTTTTCGACCACCTCCTGCAATAGTTTATAGTCTCCTTCCGTCTGCACACGAAGTCTGTCTGGCCTTGATTTAGCTGTTGTTCCTTCGTGTTTTCTCTTCACCGTCTCATCACCTACAGCCGACCTGGGCAGCTTTAGAAAGACAGAAATGCGTGTGTTGTAATTTCTGTCCAGGCGACATCCAGTGTCCAGTCTACCTTCGAAGTTTCCTTACCGACACATTCTACTGTTACTGCTTATCTGCTGACAACACAACACTCCCTGCTTCCTTTTATACAGGCGGGTCTGCTCTCGCAACATATTTTGCTGAATTCTGCATTGCATACGGGTGTCCGGAAACTTTTGATCAAATAATGTGTGTTCTCAGCCCCACTGAGGTGTGGGGCCTTATATAGCTCCTATCTCGAGTCTGTGTACCGGGAGAATGACTCGTGCGTGCACAGTGACAGATGGTCTGAAGAAGGGTTCAGCCGAGTATGTAGTTGTAATTTTCGTCTGCAAGAGGACAGTAGTGCTCAGAGACATTCAAGAAATAGGTCAAGAGAATGTTTTTGTGAATTGTTCTGTTTATTTCTTGAAGGCTTTTTTGTTTATTTATGTTTGTACAGTTTTATACATGCTTTTACGAGCAGTGTGAATGGTGCGTGAATGTGGTCTAAAGTAATTATGTGGATCATTCTTTGACTGGTGAACGTTATACGACGGGGAATTTTGTATCTTAATATGTTAAGTAAGTTTATGGTAAAAGGAAAGCAAATTCGAGAGCAAATGAGAATAGTTAATAACGTAAAGTACAAACAAAATATCAGGACATTAAATATTTATTTCGGGAAAAATTACAGCTCGAAAGTGTGTTATTTGTTGATTCGTTAGGCATGAAAAGCGCGGACAAACGCGGGAGAGTGTGTTTTTCTATTGGCCTTAAAGAAACCTGACCAATCAGAACGGAGAGTTCTTCGTGCGTCTTTCCTCTTGGAGATATACAATGCTTACAGCATCCAAAGTAGTCGGAGCCCAGCCATTCAATGGTACGGTCGTCTGCAGTATGAGCTCCGAAGGAAGTTATAGTTTGCCGGGTCTAGTTGTGCTACATGCCTCAAATGTGCTTTAAAGTGAAGGCATATTTATTCCGGTGTGTTTGTTTTAGAAAGTACGGATTTTTTAACTAATTTTGTGTATGAGAACGGACAGTAACTCCGCGTGGCATATTGAGCAGATAGGTGACTAAAAACATGAGTGCATTAGACACCGATAAACTTAATAGTATGGCGAGCATTTTCATTGAGGAAAAATTCGTGCTTAATAGCTGTTCAGATTTCGGAAAATACGTTACCGTAAATTTGCTAACGCGAATGAAAGGATTTGTACATGACTGTGTTAGGATGTGTAATTCTCGAGTTCAGAATAGACCGTAGTTTTGCCAGTATTGCCACCTTTCATTCCAAATTAAGACCTTTTCCCGATTCTTAGTGTAATTACGTTGTATGCAGCCTGATGCGAGTTGCAGAACGGTAGGTTTCTGCTCGACTTTCCTACCGGCGATCTGCTGCAACGAGTTCACAAGTAGGTGCAAGTAAGAACGAAAAGGAACCGCGCCGCCGCACCACCTTATGCAGTGTATTGTGACGTGCAATGGAAATATTGATCCATTTAGTTCTGAGTCCAGGCGTTCCGTATCCTCACTTGTATGTCACCGGCCCTTTTTTTTGCGTTTTTGTTTCCTCTTTGTTTTCAGTAACAAAGAATACTGTAAAGCACTGTAGCTTAACTAGAGCGGAACAAGATTAGTATTCTCGTTTCTCTTGAGTGCAAAACGGGAACAAAAAGAAAGAGAAGATAACTGCAGCTGCTTGTCTTTGAAAAAAAAAAAGAAAGATGAGAAAGAAGCCTCTAAGACAATCACGGAGAATAATAAAGAATTAATAAACTTTGCCACTATCTGCGAGAGCGAGATGGCACATTTTATGCTGCCACGGCTGCGAGAGCATTCCGGAGGTAATTGGCTCTCCGCTTTCTTTAGACTCCAACACCGGAGAAGAACGGGTGCTTCCTGTTCTTTTGTCTGCCCTGTGGCAGGACTTAAATTATCTGCAGGGCGCCGCGTCCACTGTCATGGGGATGCACCTCACTGCGGACCATCGAACGCGCTCCTAAATGAAATTTTCCTGCAGCCTGAAGATCCTAGACGATTGGTTTCCTCCATTATTCAAGGGAGAACAATATGTCGATGACAGCGGATATGCAAGTCACTGTTATCTTCAGCCAAGAGTTCAGCCACCAGTCTTTATAATCAGACTGCGGTATACCTAAGACAATTCGAGCATATGGGCCAGCTAATGAACAAACACACGAATTTACTCGCTGGAGTGTGATGGTAATTCGGGTTTCAAATAATCTACGTAATTTCTCTACTTCACATCTTAGTACCTGATAGAGAATGCGTAGAACTACTTTTAGATTATTTCTCTACCGTTCCAGTTTCGAACATCACGTGGTAAAAATGAACACGTAGATCTATATGTACGAGCTCTGATCTGTATTACGACGACGGTCACTTCTCTCTGTGTAAGAGGGAGTCAAATAAATGTGTCATTTGGAGAAAAGTGATTTTAATTCTGTGAAAAATCTCGCCGCAACGAAAATTACCTTTGTTTAAATGATTTCCAATTCGCTTATCATATCCATGGCACTTTCTCTCTCCTATCTCGTGCAAGACAAAGTGAGCTGTCTGTCTGTGAACTTTTTTGATGTACTTCGTCAGCCCTGCCTGATAGAGAACCCATATCTCGCAGCAGTATTCGGAAGGATGACGTACAAGCGTAGTGTAGACGGTCTCTTTTGCAGGACGCATCCTTCCACTCACATTCGCCACATTTTCTGTGTAATGGTTCCAATTAATTTGTTGCTAACTGAAACTTCTAGTACTTAACTGAACCAACAACTTTCTCATTTTTGTGCTTTGTCTTTTAACTTAAATAAAACGGAAACTTTTTAGGAATCAGATATCTTGGATAAATCGTTGTGCAGTTTGTTTTGATCTTCTGATGACTTAGATAGACGACAAACGACGGTATCATGTGCAAACAATCTAAAAAGAGGAGGCCACGACGTTGGGATCACGGATTTACTACAAACTTTCTACACCTTTAGTAGACCACTGAAACAACGTAACGTGCAAGTAGTAATTCCGACAAAATAGGTAGAAAAGTTTTTCGCTTCTATTATGTAACTGATGTATCTGTGCGAAGGAGCCGGCCGTAATACATAAGTCAGTATGGTCAAATAGCTAGCGTTCACGCTTTGCGAGAGGGTCGAAGACGAGGCAACGGTTGGAATCGCCATGGCATTCATTATCTGCAGCAGTCGAAGAACAAGAAGTCGCCTTCATTTGTGTAGTAGAAGTACAAAACTCTGTGAGATCCTCATAGCTAAATTTAATTAAAAATAGTAAGTAGTCAAATAACATGAAATTCACTAAAACTTCATGCAAATATACGTAGTTTTTTAAAAATTATATTATCTCTCACATGTTATATAAATTTAAGAATATGACCACTGATGTAAAGCAGGGAACAAAAATTGTGTTTGAGAGGGACTCAGACAGTCGCCTCATACACGTTTGTCTTACGAAGCTGAACGCTAAAACAAGCGTTCAGTGCATAGTGCTGTGGAATGCGGAAAAAACAGCAAATTGGCGCTCATAGGAAGAAGAACAACACCAAAAATGCAACAGGAGCGTAATATGTAAGAAACTGTCTACGCAACCTGCCACTGATGTTGCCCTGCAGAAAATAAAGGCGAAACGCGTATAGCACTAAAATTGTGTTTTATTCAGTTGCTGTCAGACGGTCCATAAGTGAAAATTATCAATATACCGTAGTATTACGCGCAACTGAGGAGGACAGGACCACAAAAGTTGAAGTGGTTTAATTAACGTCTCTTCTACAATGACATCTTTATAGACGGAACACAAGCTCGGAACGAACAGGGATGGGGAAGGAAAGCAGGCGTGCATTATTTAGAGGAAAAACATCCCGATATTTGCATTAAGTATATATGAAAAGTGCGGAGAACTTAAATCTGATATTCCGAACGGGGATTTGATCATCGCTACTTATCGGGTCATGCATACTAACGCGTTTAGTAATCGCGAGTGGAGGGCTCATGGACCGTGTCCAATTTTACTCTGGAAAAAAAAATTACTAGCGTTTTTCGTATCGTGATTATTAAAGTTAATTTTCAAACAACAGAGCCACACCCACAATTTTCTCCGTTTATTTCACAGCTTCGGTGAGAAATTTGGAAGATTCCGTAGAAAGGTTGAAAAAATAATGCCTTTGCCTTATGTGAGGCGGGGATGCCCTAATTACAAACAATCTCTTCGGGATGGCTTGTTCCCCCGTAACAGCGCCATTTAATAAAACAACTACGAAAGATCATTTCCCGTCATTAGTAATCACCCAAGAATAATTTTTATAGCTTAATCTCACAATATTCCGTCACCTACCTGTCGGTAGCTCCAGTACACAGCTTTTCCCTTCCATCAAATAAACTTTGGGAGCTATTTCGGAAATAATGGATTTGTTTTCCAGTCTCACGGTATGTAAGTTCGCCTTCCTCCTCCTAGAGAATGAATTGAAATATGAAAAAAGAACTTTTTATCTCAAAGAGTCCTTGTCGAATATTTCCTCCTCGTATGTATAAGAATGCAGGAATTACACGGTATTCCGTCCATTTGAAGTGTTTTAGATGCTAAACATAGGGGACTACTCGATGTTGAACGATGACCACTTGAATCTCTGCATTAGAGCGTTACTGGACAGCAAAACGAAATCTCTAAAGACCCCTAGAGGACCTATGCTTGGTGCACAGACTGAAAGTTGATTCTAACTGTAATAAATGTAACGCATTGCTTATAAACCGGCGGAAAGATACATTACCGTTCTACTATATTATTGGCGATAAATCACTGGAAACAATATGAAACCTATCAGGTCAGTTGCCATCAAGTAGGCCATCCTGATGTAAGGTGGGGAGGACGTTAAATGAGGCACACATTCTTATGACTTGGATTTATTTATCAAAAATTAGACAATTATTAAGGGAAGGTGATAAGTGTTTCATGGATATTCTGTTATAATTAATTCTTCATAAACAATCATGGAAACCTATGACAGCTTCTTAATAAACGTTGAATAAGGGCAGCCTGTGCCAACGCAGATCTGATGAATCTGACGTGAGGGTCGGGGGTGAGGGGGGGGGGGGGGGAGGTATGTGGATGAGTTGTGCAAGTATCAGTAATCGTTGTGGAATTGGTTAGCATAGAATAGAACTACTGAAAGTAATACATAGAACTATTGATGGTAATACGTAGAATTACTGATGGAAATAAGTCACACCTCTTGTGGATTTTGGAAGCAAACTGCTCGTGACCTCAGAAGGCAAATCTTCAGAGTGAGGCTGAGATTGTAAAATTGTAACTTGACTTGAAATTCCATACACTGCATACAGTAGCGGCGTGGTCTCATTACAGTGTAGCTGTTGGAAAGTAAAGCGCTGTAATCTCAGTGACCAGTGGTCTAGGGGTAGCGTCTTTGATTCAAAATCAAAAACGTCTTCGGTCCCGGGTTCGATCCCCGCCACTGCCTAAATTTTGATAAATAATCAGCATTGGCGGCCGAATACTTCCGGCATAAGAAGTCAGCCTCATTCTGCCAATGGCCTTGTCAAAGAGGGCGGAGGAGCGGACAGAGGTTCAGGGCACTCTCTTGTCCTAGGGGTGGGAAATTGCTCCTAAAGGCGGAAGAATCAGCAATGATCAACATGAGGATGCAGAAAGCAATGGAAACCACTGCATTAAAGACATGTAACGTGTATCCACAGGACATGTGGCCTGTAATTGAAGAAGTGTCATGATGATCTCTCCATTGGCAAGAGATTCCAGAATAGTCCCCCATTCGGATCTCCGGGAGGGGACTGCCAAGGGGGAGGTTACCATGAGAAAAAGATTGAATAATCAACGAAAGGATAACGTTCTATGAGTCGGGGCGTGGAATGTCAGACGCTTGTACGTGGTAGGGAAACTAGAAAATATGAAAAGGGAAATGCAAAGGCTCAATCTAGATATAGTAGGGGTCAGTGAAGTGAAGTGGAAGGAAGACGAGGATTTCTGGTCAGATGAGTATCGGGTAATATCAACAGCAGCAGAAAATGGTATAACAGGTGTAGGATTCGTTATGAATAGGAAGGTAGGGCAGAGGGTGTGTTACTGTGAACAGTTCAGTGACCGGGTTGTTCTAATCAGAATCGACAGCAGACCAACACCGACAACGATAGTTCAGGTATAGATGCCGACGTCGCAAGCTGAAGATGAACAGATAGAGAAAGTGTATGAGGATATTGAAAGGGTAATGCAGTATGTAAAGGGGGACGAAAATCTAATAGTCATGGGCGACTGGAATGCAGTTGTAGGGGAAGGAGTAGAAGAAAAGGTTACAGGAGAATATGGGCTTGGGACGAGGAATGAAAGAGGAGAAAGGCTAATTGAGTTCTGTAACAAGTTTCAGCTAGTAATAGCGAATACCCTGTTCAAGAATCACAAGAGGAGGAGGTATACTTGGAAAAGGCCGGGAGATACGGGAAGATTTCAATTAGATTACATCATGGTCAGACAGAGATTCCGAAATCAGATACTGGATTGTAAGGCGTACCCAGGAGCAGATATAGACTCAGATCACAATATAGTAGTGAACTTTTAAGTGTTACAGGGTTTAGGTTAGCATCTCACTATTGTAGATCAGAAATGGAGAAAGGAGGAGTTGCCACATTCATCAGGAACTGTCATAAATTTAAGAACATAGACATTCATAAATTTTGCCTAGAACAGCATATGGAAGCATGTGCAACAGAATTAGATTTTCACAAAAAATCTTTCATAATATTAAGTGTATATCGAGCACCTGCAGGTAACTTTAATCTGTTTGTAAACCACCTTGAAGCTGTACTGGCCCATTTAACAACCAAAAACAAAGAAATAGTGGTTGCTGGTGATTTCAATGTAGATTTCCTTAAAGACTCTCCCAATAAGAACCTATTTGAGTTAGTAACACTATCATTCAACTTAATTCCCACAGTAAAGTTCCCCACTAGGATAACCACTTGCTCACAAACAGCCATTGATAATATCTTTATAGAAAAGTCAAATGAACAAAATTATATTACAAAACCAATAGTCAATGGCATCTCAGACCATGACATGCAGTTCCTTCTGTTAAATGTTAATACTGAACAGGATATAAAATCTGTTAAATCTGAGCTCAAGAGGGTAATCAGTAAGCCAAAAATTGATTATTTTAGGACACTCCTCAGAGACATTCACTGGACTGATGTTTACAGTGCTCATGGCATGAATGAAAAATATAACATTTTTGCTAATAAAGTGCTTACCTTATTTGAACACTGCTTTCCCCCAAAACTTACCAAGGTTAGAGCAAAGTCTACAAAGAAGCCATGGATTACTCGAGGAATAGGGGTATCTTGTAAAACAAAAAGAAAACTGTATCTGTCAATCCGAAACATTTCCAATGTTGGTGCTATAGCACATTATAAGAAATACTGCAAAATATTAAAGACTGTAATACGGATGTCAAAGCAAATATATTACAAGGAAAAGATAGTCATATCAGATAACAAAATAAAGACAATATGGGATATAGTGAAGGAGGAGACCGGTAGAACCAGACATGAAGAGGAACAAATAGCATTAAGAGTAAATGATGCATTGGTGACAGATGTGTATAGTGTTGCAGAACTATTTAACAAACATTTTATAACTGTTACTGAAAAGATGGGGTTGTCAGGTTCGGTAGATGCTGCTATGGATTACCTTAGACCAGACATTTCAAGTAACTTCCATAATATGAATTTGACCCTCACTACCCCAACAGAAATAATGTCCATCATAAAATCTTTAAAATCAAAAACATCTAGTGGGTATGATGAAATATCAACAAAGTTAATTAAAGAATGTGATTCTGAGCTAAGTAACATATTAAGCTATCTGTGTAACCAGTCGTTTATCAGTGGAATATTTCCCGAATGGCTGAAATATGCTGAAGTTAAGCCACTGTTTAAGAAGGGAGATAAAGAAATAGCATCAAATTTCCGTCCAATTTCACTGTTGCCAGCATTCTCAAAAATTTTCGAAAAAGTAATGTACAGTCGTCTTTATAACCATCTTATCTCAAATAACATACTGTCAAAGTCACAGTTTGGATTTCTAAAAGGTTCTGATATTGAGAAGGCTATCTACACTTACAGTGAAAATGTACTTAATTCATTAGACAAAAAATTGCAGGCAACTGGTATATTTTGTGATCTGTCAAAGGCATTTGACTGTGTAAATCACAATATCCTTTTAAGTAAACTAGAATATTATAGTGTAACAGGAAATGCTGCAAAATGGTTCAAATCTTATATCTCTGGCAGGAAACAAAGGGTGTTATTAGGAAAGAGACATGTATCAAGCTATCAGGCATCATCCAACTGGGAACTAATTACATGTGGGGTCCCACAAGGTTCCATTTTGGGGCCCTTACTTTTTCTTGTGTATATCAATGACCTTTCATCAGTAACATTACCAGATGCCAAGTTTGTTTTGTTTGCTGATGATACAAACATTGCAATAAATAGCAAATCAAGTGTAGTCTTAGAAAGATCAGCCAATAAAATATTTGTAGACATTAATCACTGGTTCCTAGCCAATTCTTTGTCACTAAACTTTGAAAAAACACACTACATGCAGTTCAGAACTTGTAAGGGGTGTCCCAAGAGTATATGTCTAACATATGATGACAAGAAGATAGAAGAAGTGGACGGTGTTAAATTCTTGGGATTACAGCTTGATAATAAATTCAACTGGGAGGAGCACACCACAGAACTGCTGAAGCGTCTTAACAAATCTCTGTTTGCAATGCGAATTTTGTCAGACATAGGGGATATAAAAATGAAAAAGCTGGCATACTATGCTTACTTTCATTCCATAATGTCATATGGGATTATTTTCTGGGGTAATTCATCAAGCCAAGCTAAAGTTTTCTGGGCACAAAAACGTGCAGTAAGAATTATATGTGGTGTGAACTCAAGAACATCCTGCAGAAGCCTGTTTAGGGAACTAGGGATACTAACTACAGCTTCCCAATATATTTATTCCTTAATGAAATTTGTCATTAAAAATATATCACTTTTTCAAACCAACAGCTCAATTCATGGAATCAATACTAGAAATAAGAATAATCTTCACAAGGATTTAAAGTCACTTAGTCTTGTACAAAAAGGTGTGCATTATTCAGGAACACACATTTTCAATAACTTGCCAGCAGCCATAAAAAGCTTAACAACCAATGAAATTCAGTTTAAGAGAAGCCTAAAGGATTTATTGGTGGCCAACTCCTTCTACTCCATTGATGAATTTCTGAGGAAAACCAACTGATTTGTATATAAGTACAACATAACTTCTGCACAATTTCAGTGCAGTAATGTGTTCACTGAAAATTTGTGTGTGTGTGTGTGTGTGTGTGTGTGTGTGTGTGTGTGTGTGTAAGTATAATCTAACTTCTGCACCATTTCAGTGCAGTAATGTGTTCATTGTAAATAAGTATTACAGTAGTTGTATTACATGTTTCTTACCTTATAAATAAATATAAAACTTTTTTATTTTAAATTCAGTGCAATAGTATTTGTAAAATGACTCTTAGTGTTCATTAAAAAATGACGATCATTCCACTTGGGACCTGTGGAATGGTACATTAGCTTATTTGTTTTAGTTTAAATATTTGTCATGTATTGTTGTTTTTCTGACATGTTCCACATCCTGGAGGACCTCCTCACTACGGATCAATTGGAATGAAAGTAAATCTAATCTAATCTAATCTAAGAGTAGGCTGAAGTTCAAGACATTAGTCAGGAAGAATCAATACGCAAAGAAGTGGGATACGGATGTACTAAGGAATGACGAGATACGTTTGAGGTTCTCTAACGATATAGATACAGCAATAAGGGATAGCGCAGTAGGCAGTACAGTTGAAGAGGAATGGACATATCTAAAAAGGGCCATCACAGAAGTTGGGAAGGAAAACATAGGTACAAAGAAGGTAGCTGCGAAGAAACCATAGGTCACAGAAGAAATACTTCAGTTGATTGATGAAAGGAGGAAGTACAAACATGTTCCGGGAAAGTCAGGAATACAGAAATACAATTCGCTGAGGAATGAAATAAATAGGAAGTGCAGGGAAGCTAAGACGAAATGGCTGCAGGAAAAATGTGAAGACATCGAAAAAGATATCATTGTCGGAAGGACAGACTCAGCATACAGGAAAGTCAAAACAACATTTGGTGACATTAAAAGCAACGGTCGTAACATTAAGAGTGCAACGGGAATTCCACTGTTAAATGCAGAGGAGAGAGCAGATAGGTGGAAAGAATACATTGAAAGCCTCTATGAGGGTGAAGATATGTCTGATGTGATAGAAGAAGAAACAGGAGTCGATTTGGAAGAGATAGGGGATCCAGTATTAGAATCGGAATTTAAAAGAACTTTGGAGGACTAACGGTCAAATAAGGCAGAAGGGATAGATAACATTCCATCAGAATTTCTAAAATCATTGGGGGAAGTGGCAACAAAACGACTATTCACGTTGGTGTGTAGAATATATGAGTCTGGCGATATACCATCTGACTTTCGGAAAAGCATCATCCACACAATTCCGAAGACGGCAAGAGCTGACAAGTGCGAGAATTATCGCACAATCAGCTTAACAGCTCATGCATCGAAGCTGCTTAAAAGAATAATATTCAAAAGAATGGAAAAGAAAATTGAGAATGCGCTAGGTGACGATCAGTATGGCTTTAGGAAAAGTAAAGGGACGAGGGAGGCAATTCTGGCGTTAAGGCTAATAATGGAAGCAAGGCTAAAGAAAAATCAAGACACTTTCATAGGATTTGTCGACCTGGAAAAAGCGTTCGACAATATAAAATGGTGCAAGCTGTTCGAGATTCTGAAAAAAGCAGGGGTAAGCTATAGGGAGAGACGGGTCATATACAATATGAACAACAACCAAGAGGGAATAATAAGAGTGGACGATCAAGAACGAAGTGCTCGTATTAAGAAGGGTGTAAGACAAGGCTGTAGCCTTTCGCCCCTACTCTTCAATCTGTACATCGAGGAAGCAATGATGGAAATAAAAGAAAGGTTCAGGAGTGGAATTAAAATACATCGTTAAAGGATATTAATGATACGATTCGCTGATGACATTGCTATCCTGAGTGAAAGTGAAGAAGAATTAAATGATCTGCTGAACGGGATGAACAGTCTAATGAGTACACAGTATGGTTTGAGAGTAAACCGGAGAAAGACGAAGGTAATGAGAAGTAGTATAAATGAGAACAGCGAGAAACTTAACATCAGGATTGATGGTCAAGAAGTCAATGAAGTTAAGGAATTCTGCTACCTAGGCAGTAAAATAACCAATGACGGACGGAGCAAGGAGGACATCAAAAGCAGACTCGCTATGGCAAAAAAGGCATTTCTGGCCAAGAGAAGTCTACTAATATCAAATATCGGCCTTAATTTGAGGAAGAAATTTCTGATGATGTACGTCTGGAGTACAGCATTGTATGGTAGTGAAACGTGGACTGTGGGAAAACCGGAACAGAAGAGAATCGAAGCCTTTGAGACGTGGTGCTATAGACGAATGTTGAAAATTAGGTGGACTGATAAGGTAAGGAATGAGGAGGTTCTACGCAGAATCGGAGAGGAAAGGAATATGTGGAAAACACTGATAAGGAGAAGGGACAGGATGATAGGACATCTGCTAAGACATGAGGGAATGACTTCCATGGTACTAGAGGGAGCTGTAGAGGGCAAAAACTGTAGAGGAAGATAGAGATTGGAATACGTCAAGCAAATAATTGAGGACGTAGGTTACAAGTGCTACTCTGAGATGAAGAGCAAAAAAAGGGAAAAGCTGTACTGGCACCCAATTATCCCCCAGCACACAACGGAATAAGGTGGTTTACAGAGGATCGCTGTAATTATAGAGGTGGGGGGCGGGGGGGACTACTACTAGCAGACAGATTTCCTGGTCAATGATGTCAGCATTCATACCAGATTTTCTTTACCATAGGCCTTCCACTCTTCATAATGAAGCTCACAGGATCAAGTTTCAATTAAATATATGAGACCGAACATCTGCACTCTGCGAGGCAAGTCACACACACTGACCGGTCATCTGCGGATGTCGGAACTAGTTAAGAGAAAATTGTTAGATGTGAGGTCCCCCAGTAATGCAAAACACCGTTTCTTCTCAGTGCCCAAACACGTTTCGGCACCACTGTCTCATCATCAGTGGGTATACGTTTTTATTTATTCTGCAATGTGAAAATTTTTCTTAAATGATTATAAAATTATGTGCATCTTTAGTTCAAACAATAGATCGTTTCTTTTTGTAAATACCTTCACATTTGGTGTGCATGAATTTTCTAGATCACTTGTGTGTTAATTACTACAGGTAGCTTGTCATCGGCAACCAAACGATGTTGATGAGAAAGTTTTTTGCTGGGAGTTAACCTTTCTTCTAGAATGTTTGGTTTGTCGAGATATTTTCGATCCTATGTTTTTTCTTACGTTTTCGTGTGGTAAGCACTTACATTCTCCGCATCATGCTGAGGTGTTGTGATGCACACGTAACTGTAACAATCATTTTCCACAAATGACTTAGTAAAACACTTTTCACTTCACCAAAACACAGTGCGATTGTGATTTGTTGTGTGCCCCAGTCCAGTGTTCATTTGTTCACCAGAGAGTTCGGCGCCAAATTTGAATTTTGTTTGCATTTCGTCTTTGTGTGTGCGTGCGCGCGCGCCCGTGTGTGTGTGTGTGTGTGTGTGTGTGTGTGTGTGCGTGTGTGTGTGTGTGTGTGTGTGTTTTCTGCGCGCTTCTTAGCTGTGTGTGTTGTCTTTTATATGGTATTCCTTTTGTGTGTCAATGGTGCGTCTTTGCATATTTTAATGTATCTATTTTTCGTGTGTGCGTGTGTGCGTATGTGTGTGTGTGTGTGTGTGTGTGTGTGTGTGTGTGTGTGTTTGTGTAGACTTTATCTGTTTGTGCTGTTTTTATTTGTAAAGTTCCTTTAATGTCTTAAATAGTGTGCCCTTGCAGAGTGTAGTGTATTTGTTTAAGACCTGTTTGCCTTCTGTTCTTGCCTGCTGTATATGGAAGTTTTCGTCAATGGTCAGATTGCTGTATAGGCTGCGGCTGGGTTTTAGTATTCTTTAGTCTGTTTCTATTGTGGTTGGGTGGTGATTGTTGGTTACGTGGTGGACAGCAAATGTGCTGTGGGAGCTGTTGCTTTTTAAAGCTCTGAGATGTTCTGAATATCTGGTTTTGAAGTTTCTGCATGTTTGTCCTGTATACACTGACTGGCAAGTGTTGCATGTGAGTTCATTTTTTCCTTACCTATTAAATTTGTCCATGGCTGTTTCTTGTGTTCTGATCTTTTTCTCTGTTGTGTTTTCCATAGCTGGCGGACCTCACATCCAACAATTTTAACTGCAAACACTGCCAACACAAGGAGCTGCAAATCAAATTGACGAATATAAAGAATAAATGCTTTTGCCCCAGTCCCTGTAAATAACGCCGCTGAAACCTATTACCAAACCGAAACGTGGATCTGCTGCACACCCATCACTGGCCTGTCATCCTGGCCGGAGGCCTCTGCAGCACGGCAACATCAGCAGCGGCTGCGGCTACTGCTGCTGCGTAGGTGTTCCGTCCCTGGGGTGACGCCTGCTAACCCTGCTCTCTGTCTCGCAGCCGAGGGGGGACCACTTGAATAATTCGACCGGCCGCCGCAATAATTCACGCCGGCAGAGGTGGGGGGTCGGGCACGGCGTGGGTGGAGCCCGGAGGCGAGGTGAGCCAGCCGACGCCGTGATAACTTATACATAGATTAGGACGGAACGGGGGAGCGGCCCTGCGTTCTGCCACCTGGCACTGCCCCGCAGGAAGCGCTCCTGTCTGCACGAATGGGACGCAAAAGCCGCGGGTACAGTGGAGGACGCGTCACTGGCGCGCAATCTGGTGGTGGTGCACCGAGGCACAATTGTAACCCCATAAAACTAGCAGCTGCAAACGAGTGCGGGAATACAATCTGAAATTACACAGAAATTTTTTGTGGAGAAAAAGTGATAGTCGAGTGTTTGGTGAAATGATTTGTCCGAAAGTAAGGAGTAAAGTAGATTAGAGAAATATTGACGCGCTCTTGAATGATACTAGAACTCACGTAAAGAAAATAAGGTACCGATTTGGAGTTTAAAGATGTGTCAAATATTTCTCTCCTGTATTAGGTTGGAGCATAAGTTCTTAGCGTATTCGTTTTGTATGTTGATATTCCGGTTGCTATGGGTTTTTATACTGACTGTCATTTTCTGTTTGTAGTTCACTGTTGCTGTTTGAGTTTAAATATTGTCGCTTTGTCATCTGGAGATAATGAGTGGAGCTGTGGACGCTACAAAATGGAGTGGCAAGTGGGTGAAATCGGGACATTTCGGACATATGCCTCTGAGTTCAGTAGAAGGGTGACAGCAGCAGAGGCAGTTAGAAACATTCACCCCGTGTAGGGGAACAATATCACTGAACAGAGCACAGCAAAAAAATTGTTAAGGATCCTTTTGACATCAGCGACTTACCATGTTGTTCTCTTCGGTGTTTGATGAAGATCGCTTAAACGCATTAATCCAAATAATCCAAGTCAGCGTACTCGAGAACTGGCAAATGTGATGAACTGTGATCATTTCACCATTATCCCACATTTGCATGGAACGGGGAAGGTTCAAAAAATCGGGTATGAGAGTAATGCATGCTCTAAGCAAAAATCACAAAACTCGGTGAGTGGCCGTGTGTACATCTCTGTTTGCTCGTCATCAACTGGCTCGTGAACAACGCCGACCATTCCCATCTTGTATCGGTACTTATTGGCTCGTGAACAACACCGACCATTCCCATCTTGCATCAGTACTTGTGACGAGAAATGGTGCCTTTATGCTACCATAATGAAAACAATGGAATAGTTGCGCCCAAAAAAGCAGCAATTCCCGCACAAAGACCCGTGCACATCCTCAAAAGATAATGTTATGGGTCTGGTTGAACAACGACGGTGTGGTGTTGACTCAAATGGCTCTGAGCACTATGCGACTTAACTTCTGAGGTCATCAGTCGCCTAGAACTTAGAACTAATTAAACCTAAATAACCTAAGGACATCACATTCATGCCCGAGGCAGGATTCGAATCTGCGACCGTAGCGGTAGCTCGGTTCCAGACTGTAGCGCTTAGAACCGCACGGCCACTCCGGCCGACCGGTGTGGTGTACTACGAATTGCTTCCCTGAGTTGTAACCATCATCGCTGACATTTCTTGTCAGCAATTGAAACTTCTTGCAGATACAATCCAAGAACGCAGACAAGGAAGACTGCGTGAAGTGATGCTACCCCAAGATAACGCCCTCGAGTATACTGCTAGATTGACAAAAAACAATATCGACGAGTTGGGTTTGGAAGTCACTGAGAAACCACCTCACTCATCTGATCTGGCGTCTCACATTATCGCCTTTTCGCTCTCTCTCGAACAATGTTCAAGGAATTTCCTTTCCGCATGAAATGCACTCCGAACATGGCTCAGCGAGTTCTTCACCTCAAAACCCTATGATTCCTAGAGCCGTGGAATCAAAAAGCTACCCCAGAGCTGGTACCCTCTTGTAAATAGTGAATCATAGTATGCTACTGATGACTTAAGTCTCTGTTATGTGTACCTGTTGTGTTCATTAAACTTATGGAAAAGACACAACGAACTTATGCGCCAACCCAATATTTTTTTTCTAACGTTTAGGCAGATCATTTCACAAAACAATGGAACTCTTTTCCCAATCTTTTACTTTCAGGTTTTTGCCCAAAAAGAGTTTTTGAAACGTCCTAAATTAAGTCTTGTGTCAAAGGGGGGCATTTTAAAAGTCAAAAATGACACCAATGCCACTTTTTGACACCCCATTTGCTTTCCTAGCATCTTCTCGAAATCTCCTAAATTTAATGTTTGATTCGAAAGTAGCCTTTTTGACAGTTAAATATCACACCAATGTAACTTCTTATGCGCAAAATAGCTATACTTTTAAGAGATGAACTTCTTGACTCTTCATTTATATAGCTAGCAACAGCTACTCACGAAATAGTACAGTTTACCCTCACATCACTAATTTTTCTTAATGACCCTGATTACTTTCAACCAGTTACACCTGTTTTCCAATAACGTGTCCTCAAAAAATGGTTCAAATGGCTCTGCGCACTATGGGACTTAACATCTGTGGTCATTAGTCCCCTAGAACTTAGAACTACTTAAACCTAACTAACCTAAGGACATCACACACATCCATGCCCGAGGCAGGATTCGAACCTGCGACCGTAGCAGTCGCCAGCCGTGTCCTCAAGCTAAGCAGTTTGATTCCCGTTTTCTCCACTGCTCACTGTTTGTCTGGCCAGAAAAATTCGGACAAAAATCAACTGTGAAGTTTCTAAGGATCTCGTTTCCGCTCTGCTCTAATATTTAAGCAGAAATTGGGGAGAATATCGGCATGTCCTTTTCTAAGGAAGCACCTCAGAAATCACCTTCATCGACACGACAGTGGACTCTAGAAACTATAAAGTTGTTGTTGCTACACGTAATGCACCGTACTGCTGCATTTGTGAAATAGAATTATTCGAGCAGTTTTTTTCTTTTTAACAAATTTTTGTTTTCTTCGATTGGGTTATTCAGACAGTGGAAGCTAGATATTTTAGTAACAAAACTCTAGGAGTTGTCTGCATTTTTGTTTCTATTTATCTACATCTGTTTCAAAGCCAAAACTGAAAGGCTAGAGTTCAGATATTGTGTGCTAAAGATGCAGAAATTCAGAGGCATTCACTACGCAATCGAAGTAAGCTTTCGTAAATTGCAGAACTAGCTACTTCAATGGCCCAGGATGGAGAAACTCTATCAAACATATTAGAGTTTTGTCTACGAAATTACTTCAGACGAACACCAGAATGGTTCTTTCACAAAGTACTCACATCCAGGTCGCATAGATCTAATGCTCTGTCCCTGATGACCTACACATCGACAATACTCCATAACCTTCTGCTGCCTTTCCTGGGACAGCAGCATAAGGGCGACCCATGCATTCATTCTAGTGATCATCTCCTTTCTCCTCTTTTCTGCAGGCAGTATTCCCGGTGGTGCAAATTTCTTCACACCATCCTTCCAACCGAATACCACATTAGACAAGCTGGCCGGTTCCAGTCGATGACATGATGGCCAAGGAAGTACTACACATAGTTAGAAACTTGCTTGGCATTGAGGGAAGCCTGCTTGTACACAAGGCATTGAATACTTTAGGGTTTCAAGAAAGTAATCCAAATTACGTGTGCTTCTAGTACGTCGCACTGAACTGTCTTTCCCGACGTCATATGATTGATCACACATCGTTAGTAGCGATGGAGGACAGTACCAGGAAGGAACTGAGGAACCAGTTCGCGTCAGGACAAACAGAAAATTGCGAGTTCACTTGAGAAGAATGGCGAACCTCGCTTCAAGACAAAGGAAACGGCTTGGTAGCATAATTTCGAGTAGAGCGGACAGGCGTTTCTGAGAAAGTGGAGAGTCCCTCCGTTACATTATTAATGCCATCAAAATTTTACTGCGGACTGGGGGGAATAGGACCCAGACTTCCGTAACTGCGTTTCATTGGGCGCTCCCTCCAGTGTGCTTTCTCTTTGAGTTTCCATTCTCTTTGCACTGGTGTTACTGTTGTATGTATGAACATAAAAATGATGAAAAACGTAATGCGCTTTGTTATGCGGTGTGTAAAGAAATCAAATCATCATGCGTTGATTCACAGGTCTTTTTAAGATGTAATAGCATAAACACTCATAAATATTTTCTGATGTTGATAGTTGGCTGGTTTTTTTCTTTAGCTGCAGAGCTGTAGTTTGTTGTATCTCCCTCTCTGGCTCTGCTGTGTGCGCGTTTGTTCATGTCGTGTGTGTGTGTGTGTGTGTGTGTGTGTGTGTGTGTGTGTGTGTGTGTGTGCGCGTGCGTGCGTGTAGGCTGGCACGGTTCTGTTAACACATTTGGTCTTTTACTCGTCCTTTAATGAACTCGACTGGACATTAAATGCAGACATTTACTTCTCTTCCCCCCCAACTCCCTCTCTCTGTCCCCATCTGCCATAGGATCAGCAGCACTATGAGTCTGATAGTCGAAGTCGTTCAACAGTCGTCAGGAAATGAAGAGCCACTGATAACCCTCCATATCTGCATGAGGATGACACGAGCGTCGTCGGTGCCGTTGGCGTTCTGAGGCCTGTTCGGTTGGAGTTTAGTTTTAGTTTAGTTTACAATGAACGGCAGCCCTCTTAAGTGTGAATAAACGCAAGAAACCGTCTACAGCAAATAGAGAAAATATCTGATTTGAAAATTAGTGCCGAAATCTTGCACACGTCACTTTGTTTAAGTATTGATGAGTAATACTTACGAGTGATATGAAATGGGACAATCATGTAAAATTAGTATTAGGGAAGACGAATAGAAGGATTAGATTCGTCGGACAGGTTCTAGGAATGTGCAGTGTGAGTCTACAAGGAACTGCATGGGAGATACTAGTGCGACAAATTCTAGAGTATTTGTCTGCGTTTGAAGTCCTTATCATAACAACAAACATCGAACGAATTCAGAGACGTACTGCTATGATCGTAACAGGATCGTACAGCCCATATGAAGAATGTAACAAAAATCCTCGAGGAAATAAAATGGGAACGTGTCGTTTCCTTGGTGATCAATCGTCTAGTTTGATGCAGATACTCTCCTATGCCTATCTCTTCGTCTCAGATTAACGCCTGCTATCAACTTCTTAAATTTTTTGATGGATGTATATCAGTCTCTGTGTTCTCTTACTATTTTTATCCTCTGCGGCTCCCTCTAGTATCATGGAAGCTATTCCTTGATGTCGTGGCACATGTCCAGTCATCGTTTCCCTTCTTATTGTTAATGTTTTCCACGTATATCTTCGCCTATTGTCAAGGACCTTCTCACATCTTATCAGCCCACCTAATTTTCAGCATCCGTCTACAGCACATCTCAAACGCTTCGATTTTCTACTTTTCCAGTAAATTCAGACAACCTGTATGCGAAGAAGATGGTGCAACCATTCTGCTGTCACGATCGCATATCTCACGCACGGATCATACAGACGCCTATAGATAGTTTCTTATATCTGCCTCGTTTGAAAGATGGCGGGAAGGGACTGTATGTTGAGTAAAGCAAAGCTGGCAGCTATTGAGGAAAGAATTTTGGGAGTAGAACCAAGCGAGAAGTTGAACTGAGTCCGCGAATAATACTTCACATCAACGTTTATATTCCACAAGCTGCTTCACGGTATATGGTGGCGGGTGCGAACCACTGCCACGCCCCTCCCATCATGTTCCAGCCGCGAAGTTGCTGGAAGGGCATCCTATGAGCTCGAATCTCTAAGTTTCCATGGTCTTTTCGTGAAACGTACGTTAGAGAAAGCAATTAGGGTTGTTGCCTGTTGTAGGAAAGAAAGTACTCGAAAAGTCAACAATAAATCATAGCATGATGTAGAATTTCTTTGTTGCAGCGTCTACCATTGGAGCTGGATGAGGGTCTCCTTGACGCTTTCCACCGTACTAAGCGCACTCCTGTGATGATAGAACGGGGAGTTCCATCTATGCAGTAGGCAGGACAATAAGTTACATTCTTTAGTGTTGCTACTCCATATAGATCAGCACCCGATAACAGCCAAAAAAAAAAAAAAATCTGGTTGCTGATGACATGGTAATGAGAGATGTTGAGTGCAACATAGGAAATATACCAAATACTGCAGTTCAAGACTAGGCGCTACAGTCTGGAACCACGCGACCGCTACGGTCGCAGGTTCGAATCCTGCCTCGGGCATGGATGTGTGTGATGTCCTTAGGTTAGTTAGGTTTAAGTAGTTATAAGTTCTAGGGGACTGATGACCTCAGAAGTTAAGTCCCGTATTGCTCAGAGCCATTTGAACCATTGTTGAACCTTATCTCTATTAGTCTATGAATTATGGCATTAAATATAATGGAATACCTATTCCCAGACAAACGGTACTTTTTCTTCAGAAGCAGGCAGTTCGAGCAGTATGCGGTGTTAGTTCGCGAACCGCTTGTCGACCCCTGTTAAGGAGTATGGGATTTCTGGGCTCTCCATATACATTTTCTTTAATGTCATTCGCTGCTAACAGTATAAGCAGCTTTCACTCAGACAGTACTAGGGAGAAATCCAGTCCGCTTTTGGATCGCACCTCCTTGACTCTCGTGCATAACGACACAGAGTAGTCCGCTGCATTCATCTTATGGAAACTACCACAAGAATTAAAAAATCTGAGGAGTAATCCACGCACTTTCAAGTCTAAAGTAAAGAATTTCCCCATCGCCCACTTCTTCTATTCTGTCTGAGGATCCCTAGAAAAAATTAGGCAAGTTCCGATGTTAACATTGTTGGTTACACTAAAATATACAGAACAGCCTATCTTCTGCATAGGATTTGTATAAATTTTACCTGTTATTGAAATTTATAATTTTAACTTCATGTACTGACTTGTTCCGTGACAATGGAGATTTGCTCCTCATTTTGGTCTTTAGAACTAGACGTGTAAAATAATTAAATAAAACGCTGCCTTGACCTAAGCCCGAAGTTACGTCTGAAGATTTCTCAACTTTGAGAATGGCAACCAGTTCTTTACGGATCGCAGAGTATTGCTTAATGTAGAGGAGCAGAGGGACGTTTTCAGTGTAACCGGATGAGAGAGCACCGGGCTCCTGCTCTGTCTGGGGTGTGGTTGTCGCCGCCACTGTCTCGTCTTCTGCGGCCGTAGCCGAGGCTGAAAAGTGGCGGTAAACGAGGCCGCCAGCCGCGTTAATGGTTAACCCCGGCCGTTTGTCTCCCCGAGTATTTCCTCCGGCACGGCGTGGCGCGTCGCGGCGGGAACTCCATTTAGAAGCCCAGCCTCCAGCCGGCGCAATCGCCTGCACGAGCTGCGCCGTGTCTGGCTTCCTGCGCCCCCTCTGCGGGCATCTCCGCTGACCCAGAATTTATGCCGAGGCAGCCACCAACTTTTTTTCCTTTCGCTATTGTCGAAAACTACACTCCTGGAAATGGAAAAAAGAACACATTGACACCGGTGTGTCAGACCCACCATACTTGCTCCGGACACTGCGAGAGGGCTGTACAAGCAATGATCACACGCACGGCACAGCGGACACACCAGGAACCGCGGTGTTGGCCGTCGAATGGCGCTAGCTGCGCAGCATTTGTGCACCGCCGCCGTCAGTGTCAGCCAGTTTGCCGTGGCATACGGAGCTCCATCGCAGTCTTTAACACTGGTAGCATGCCGCGACAGCGTGGACGTGAACCGTATGTGCAGTTGACGGACTTTGAGCGAGGGCGTATAGTGGGCATGCGGGAGGCCGGGTGGACGTACCGCCGAATTGCTCAACACGTGGGGCGTGAGGTCTCCACAGTACATCGATGTTGTCGCCAGTGGTCGGCGGAAGGTGCACGTGCCCGTCGACCTGGGACCGGACCGCAGCGACGCACGGATGCACGCCAAGACCGTAGGATCCTACGCAGTGCCGTAGGGGACCGCACCGCCACTTCCCAGCACATTAGGGACACTGTTGCTCCTGGGGTATCGGCGAGGACCATTCGCAACCGTCTCCATGAAGATGGGCTACGGTCCCGCACATCGTTAGGCCGTCTTCCGCTCACGCCCCAACATCGTGCAGCCCGCCTCCAGTGGTGTCGCGACAGGCGTGAATGGAGGGACGAATGGAGACGTGTCGTCTTCAGCGATGAGAGTCGCTTCTGCCTTGGTGCCAATGATGGTCGTATGCGTGTTTGGCGCCGTGCAGGTGAGCGCCACAATCAGGACTGCATACGACCGAGGCACACAGGGCCAACACCCGGCATCATGGTGTGGGGAGCGATCTCCTACACTGGCCGTACACCACTGGTGATCGTCGAGGGGACACTGAATAGTGCACGGTACATCCAAACCGTACTCGAACCCATCGTTCTACCATTCCTAGACCGGCAAGGGAACTTGCTGTTCCAACAGGACAATGCACGTCCGCATGTATCCCGTGCCACCCAACGTGCTCTAGAAGGTGTAAGTCAACTACCCTGGCCAGCAAGATCTCCGGATCTGTCCCCCATTGAGCATGTTTGGGACTGGATGAAGCGTCGTCTCACGCGGTCTGCACGTCCAGCACGAACGCTGGTCCAACTGAGGCGCCAGGTGGAAATGGCATGGCAAGCCGTTCCACAGGACTACATCCAGCATCTCTACGATCGTCTCCATGGGAGAATAGCAGCCTGTATTGCTGCGAAAGGTGGATATACACTGTACTAGTGCCGACATTGTGCATGCTCTGTTGCCTGTGTCTATGTGCCTGTGGTTCTGTCAGTGTGATCATGTGATGTATCTGAACCCAGAAATGTGTCAATAAAGTTTCCCCTTCCTGGGACAATGAATTCACGGTGTTCTTATTTCAATTTCCAGGAGTGTATACTACGTGTAGAATTATTTACGATGTCCGTTCTATGAGTAAGGCAAGACCTCTTTTCTCTGAAAGCACGTTGGTTTTATTTAGGATTCCAATACACCACTTTATTCCCCACTCTTTTGGCTACAAAATCCTATTTTTTTAACATAAGCTCCGTTCAATGCGATGGTCTTACGGACCATACTGGGAGGACCTCTGTGCCCGCGTGTTCCACTCTACTGGTTGAAGTCTTAGCCAACGTCTTGCTGCATCAATAACTTTCCCATCAACTACGTACTCCTTCCCGCGAAGTAAATTCTTCATTGGATCAGACAGATGGAAGTCGGAATGTGCAAGATCCGGGCTGTATGGTGAATGAGGAGCGGTAGTCCAATGAAGCTTGTGAGCCGCTCTAGGGTGCGCAGACTTGGGTGACGCCTTTCGTTGTCATGGAGAAGGAGAAGTTCATTTGAATTTTTGCGCAAAGAACACGCTCTGAAGTCATTTCTTTATCTAGATATATATATATATATATATATATATATGAAGATAGTAACTGTTCTCGAAAGAACAGATACCACTGGAATGAGATTTTCACTCTGCAGCGGAGTGTGCGCTGAAGGCAAGGGTCCCGAGTTCGAGTCTCGGTCGGGCACACAGTTTTAATCTGCCAGGAAGTTTCAACAGATACCACTGATAACCGTGCAGCTTCTCTAGAATAAATGACAATTAATTGAAACCATCAGCTGCCGACAGGTGTTGTTGATATACCTCAACGGGGACAGCTGAAAATGTGTGCTCCGACCGGGGCCTCGAACCCGGGATCTCCTCCTTACATGGCAGACGCTCTATCCATCTGAGCCACAGAGGACACAGATGAATAGCGCGACTATCTATTAGGTATCTATTAGGTACATATGTAGATTATGGACAGTCGGGAATGTGGGTCTCACGGGAAGCGTGCAGGAGGGGTAAGGCCCTGCAGTCGCGCGATTCATCTGTGTGCTCGGTGGCTCAGATGGATAGAGAATCTGCCATGTAAGTAGGAGATGCCGGGTTCGAGTCCCAGTCGGGGCACAGATTTTCAGCTGTCCTCATCGAGGTATATGAACAACACCTGTCGGCAGCTGAGGGTTTCAATTAATCATCATTTTTTTATAGTATCACAGTACACCGTGAGAGCGGACTTCAAACAGACGTCTTCAGATCCCCAGAAGACCGTCGCCATGGTAGAGAGAGAGCATGAAGGTGGTTCATTGAACCTTCTGCCAGGCACTTTATTGTGAATAGCATAGTAATCACGTAGATGTAGATTTAGGATGTGGCTTTGAATTTTTTCTACGGTGAAAAGGTGGTGTGGCGCCACTTCATAGATTGCCGTTTTGTTTCCAGTTCGAAATGATGAATCCATGTCACTATGTTCGACACAATGTTGTCGCTATCACCTTCGAAACGTGTAAGTAATTCCGCACAGATGGTCATTGGATACTCATTAAGGTCTTCTGTTAAGCGGCGAGGAACTAAGCGGCCAAAGAAGTGGTAAGAGTGTGTCAGTATTACAAACAGAGACGTCCAGTTGAGCAACGAGGTGTTCGGTTGTGATTCTTCGATCACGTCGAATGAGTGTGTCCCCACGTACCGACGCTGAGGAAGACCGAACAGGTTTGCGCGACCTTTTTGCAATGGTACAGTCGTTTCGCCCAACGACTTACCGTTCTTTTGTTCACTGCCCGGTCTCAATAGACATTTTGCAAGCGCCTATGAATACCTGGGATGCTCCGGTTTTCCGCCAAAACAAACTCAGAGACAGCTCTCTAGCTGGAACGCAAGTCCGCTAGAGATGCCATTTTGAAGGCTACGTATAGCGCCGACACCTATCTGAACTTACCGAGCGAGATGGCGCAGTGGTTAGACACTGGACTCGCATTCGGGAGGACGACGGTTCAATCCCGCGTCCGGCCATCCTGATTTAGGTTTTCCGTGATTTCCCTAAATCACTCCAGGCAAATGCCGGGATGGTTCCTTTCAAAGGGCACGGCCAACTTCCTTCCCCGTCCTTCCCTAATCCGATGAGACCGATGACCTCGCTGTCTGGTCTCCTTCCCCAAACAACCCAACCCAACCTTATCTGAACTTAATGAAACTAAAAGGATGGAAGCAGGAATATTCTACGGCCCATAGCAAATTTCGCAATTTTTCAACCAAAATTGGCCGAGAACAAAACTGTGTTGCACAACTTATTGAACACCTCTCCTATATAGTCAGGCCGTTAAATCTATATGTAGTGGCGCCATTTGTAGAATTAAAGTAGACACTAAAGTATGTGGAGAGATTACAGCGACCAAACTCTCACGACAAGGGTGTGCGACAGCACCCACGTTGTTTGAAACATAATTTAATTCTGCCGTAAGATTGTGAGAACGTTCCGCTCATAGTATGGGTGTGTCTTAATGATGAAAAGCTCTCCACTTCGCATCTTCCTAATGACCAGGTCATTTTTGCGGATAACAAGGATGACATGAACTACAGTAGAAAGTCGCACAGTGAATATGAGAGTTGTGGTTTAACGAATAATTTAGAGAAAACAGAGTATTTGGCTACTGAAGTAGTGAGTAAAGACATGACGTTAGATTTGAGGATATCAACATCTGTGGGCTCCCATAAATTTTTAGGTGTTATGATTACCAAAGATGGATATAATAAAAGCGAAATCAAGGACCGCATTGGCCAAGGTAGAGAAGCGAGCAAACAATGAAAGAGAATGGAGCACCTGTATTAGATCAGAAACGAATATTAGAATATTTAAAAATATTTTAGAAAGTATGGAGTTGAAAATGAGAAATAACTGAGAATTAAAGGGAACTTACTGTCAATGGAGATGGGATTTTGAAGATGTTGCTGTAGGTTGACATTATAGAATAAAATTAAAAATGAAGACATGTTTAAGAGAATGCACCTGGCAAATAGATCACCATAATACTGAAAGAAACAAAACTGGTAAATAGAGGTTTATCCCGGAAATGTCACGACAAACTTCGAGGTGATGTAGAGGGTGTATTGAGAATCTTATATAGAATAGGAACCCTTGTCCGGAAAGGTCATCCAATGACGCTACAGAGAGTCGAAGTTATAGGCGCCGTGCAGTTGTTTGTGCTGTATACATGTACGAATATATTTAGAAACTTATGCATTCTAAATAATATTAACCCATAAGGGGCAGATTCCAAAGACCTCTCTGTATCCTTGAGTAAACAGAGCAAACATTCCTCCCTGTTCAGCACAGAGCAACATAAAATAGAAACTGCTTCAAAGTCTGCTAATATTCAGTCACACTGCTGTTGTTCTTTTCAGTACTTCCACTTAATGAGTTTTTCATTCGATTTGTCTACGCTCTCTCTTTCTCATGTACAAGTACTTTGAACCAGAGCATGTTATAACACCCCCTTCTCAGTCTCTAGAAGAAGTTCGGGTTCATCTTGTTTTGAAAATATTCAGGTTTCACTGTTTGGATTATTATTCTACGGCATATGAATATTTGGCGTGGTAATAGGATGATGATATATTTCAGCGTTTTCGTTGCTGGCTTATGGTCATACAGAGGAGACACTTCATTTTTCCTGCAATCTTCTTATCCGCCTCACCAGTTATCTTTCGAAGAAAATCCGGTGGGGCAACACCATCCAGACCTTTCCCGTAGTTGGTTTCACGCACCCAGTCTTCACCCAATCGTCCCCAGTTCTCCCACAGGTTCGTTCAGTCATCTCTTAAAAGGTACTACCTCAGGTCTCGCAACATTAAACAAAAATGATGAAGGGGTCAATAAACAGGGCGGGGCAAATAAAAGTGGCCTGAACGAGTGGGTACGATTAGGCGTGAATTTGTAGCAGCATTAACGGAGGACCAGTTACTTCCACCAACAAGATGGTGCAACTGCCCATACAGCCGGCCGAACCTTGGAGCACATTTACGTAATCTTCACGCCTGACAGAACTGTTAGCAGAGTTTAGTCAGGTCGCGGCCCTAGCTGGCCACCCAGGTCGTCTGATTTGTCAGTTTGTGCTTACTTCGTGTGGGGAGCCTCAAGTCTAAGGTGTATCGCAACAACCGTCATGATCTTCAAGAACTGCAGCAGAACATTTCGGATGAGACTGCAGCAATTCTAACTGTCCAGCTTTGGTCCGCCTTCAGCAACTTGCTGACCAGGACCCAAAAGAGCCGAGAGATGAATTTTGGTCACTTTCAGCACCTGCTATAGTCAGCGTAGTACTGTATTTCCTTTTCTCTGTTGTGTTCCTTTGTACCCTGGAACTCTGTTTTCCGGGCCACTTTTATTTTCCCCAGCGTGTAGAACTGCGAACAAAGCATCCAGTGATTTGTAATTTACAGAATATCTCTATAACGTTGAGTGTAATAGATAAGTAACCCTGTTGCGACACTTGGTACACATTACGCCAAACTCTCAGCATCTTATGTCTGCCACCCGCAGTACATCCCTCCTGAGTGATTATGAATAAATGGAACCCTCATAGAAACTCAGTGCTTTCAACTGGATTATGGGCAAGGTACTACAGTTTGTGGTGTCTTTTCCGGTGTCAAAACTGTTATTAAACTCACAGGTAATGTCTATTCAGCGCGGTTGGACTTAATACGTGAGGCATCATGTCGTGTTAATTTCACTGGGAAATACGTGTGACTGTTTACAGATAAGTGAAAATATATGTGAATTTTTGCAGACTAGTAAATGAGCAATTTTTCACAGTGTTACAAACTTATTGCCGACACCAATTCAGTTTTCTCTTAAAAATATGCATCCAGTGACTGTAGTAAGCAGGTGTGTTTAATGCAATAGCACCACGGTCAGCACTGCCACGTTCTAGTCGACGTTACAGTCCATCATTCGACCCAGAGGACAAAACGTCCAACCAAAACGAACTCCCATCACCTTCAGAGATGCATATCTCAGGCTAATGTATATCGCCGACACCCACAGGAGCGTAAAGCGCGCACGACTGCTTTCGCATAAACGCTCACTTACCGTCACCTTAATGTAATTTATTTAGAGGCCCCGAGCAGAGGTTGGGTAGCGGCAGTGTTAAAGTTTTATGGACACCGCTAGTACACGTGCTAGCAGAGACCGGCGTTGTATATCGTCGCCGGAGAAGAGTGACTCGGGACAGCGAACACGTTCGTATGGCTGTCGTTCGTTATATTGCTTGCACGAGTAGTACAGGATGTTCCGGAAGATATCTCTCAACGCAATAGCTCGGCTCATAATTAAAATCGTGTAACAAATGATCTGTAATTTCACTGGGACAGCAGTTAGATACGTTTTTTTATTCAGTCTACTTTGTGTATTCCTAGACGTCTGCAAGGGGTACTGGGGTGTGGGGAGGGTTGGAGGGTATCTGAAGTAAACAGTTTTTATTCATTGTAGAATTATGATACACTTCTAGAAGTGCATGGAGAACCATCAATTCTCAGGAGTGCAAAATGCTTTTCGTGTCACCTTTAAAATTTATTTCTTGTGGTATGACACGTCTCGAAACTGACCAGTATATTTGAATCAAAAATGGCGATACAAGTATTAGTATTTGATCAGTATCAGATGGCTATCTTAAACAGTTAGATCGACATGACTGCACGTTCAGAGACCGTGAATAGTTACGATTGAAAGAATTTGTTAAAAATAGTGACCGAGGGGTGATTTTCTTTCAATTGTATTTAGATCGACAATTATACAATGTTAGGTGAACAAGAGGAACAGTGCAGGTAGATATGCCAGGTGATTAAAAACAAGTTTACAAACTGACGTAGCACATCGCGGCTACAACAAGGATCGGTAATCATAGAGATCGCTTTAGAAACATGGGTGGAGCGCACGGAGATTGTCGCCATTCACACCGTGGAAGCGTTGGGAGTAACATGGAAAGCTATACGTACCGCGAAATGCCTAAGATGCATTTGATTTGTGGCGCGGTCGTGTGCAATGGACGGGAAGACGTGCTATTGCATCGCGTGAAATATCCTGATAGAAAGGTGCCGTACCATATGTTATTCACCACCTTGCGTCGCGGATTGTCCGAAACGGGCACGTTCCATCTGTACAAGCCGGATGCTGGTCGCCGACGAACAACACGGACAGTTGTGGAGGAAGAAAGCATTCTCGAAAGGATACAGCGCGCGCCGTAAACAAGTACGCGCGGTGTATCCTGCGCCACTAACACCCCCCCCCCCCCCCAACCCTACGTCTGGAGTGTTGTACTCCACGAAGGACTGCATCCGTTTGATGAGCTGCGTTCTCACTCGAGGGCGCGATGACCGCTCACAACCTGCATACGTGGACAGATGTGAACCAACAAGCTACACGTGCCCCACAATGCAAATTTACCCTTAACGTGCGGGTTGGCATCGTCGGAGACTGTTTAATTGGGTCGTACTTTGTCCCGGACCGACTTGATCGTGGCACGTATCTCGTATTCCTGCGAGAGGTTCTGCAGGACGTACTGAATGATGTTCCCATGCCTGTTAGTCACCGCATTCGTTTCAGCACGATGGAGCCTCCTACGCATTTCTGCAGACGAATGAGTGCACATCTGCAGGCAACTTTTCCCGGCCGCTGGATTGGCTTCAGTGGGCCAGTCGCATGGCTACCACGATCATCCTAACTGTCCCAAATCAATTTTTTTTTTCTTGTGGGGGTATCTGAAAGGTCTTGTGTATCGAACACCTGTTACATCGCCGGAGAACCTTGTTGGCAAAATTGTTGCGGCAGCTGGATGTCTTCGAGAGACACCAGGTATGTTTGAGAGGGTGCGTCGTTCTATTCGGAGTCGACGTCAGGCGAGTATCGATACATCTGGACCAAGCTTTGAACATCTCGTGTAGTGGGCGTCCATTTTCATCATGTGACTAAATAACTGCAGCGTCATTTAGTGGCCCCTGATGGCCTTACCAATCCCCAGGTCCTGTGTGATTACTGATCCTCGTTCTATGCTCTATGTGTCATTCCAGTTTGTAAACGTTTTTTGAATCAATTACATTTCAGACAATACGATATCTTGAATGACAAATGAGTGCGAGGCGCCTGTTGCCTGTTTGTAAACTGCTTCAGTTTCTTAACACGCAAGTGTCTACCATAACAACATTGCTGGAACTCCGTCGAAAGACGGTACGCAGTTATCTTTCATGTCCACAAAATGGATTTTTTTCCTCCTGGGTTAAGTGAGAGTCCCATCTGCCTTTCTCACAGTTTCTCAGGCAGTGTGACAAAATGTTATACACCGCCGATACTGTTGATTGTGATTCTAAATATTTATCCTTATCTTTAAGTACTAAGTTTAGGACTGTCTGGTAATTGCCAGCGTAACGTTTAGACCTCCCTGCATAACTAGTGAGCCATTGCAACATCAATCGTTAGTTCAAAAATGGTTCAAATGGCTCTGAGCACTATGGGACTTAACATCTTAGGTCATCAGTCCCCTAGAACTTAGAACTACTTAAACCTAACTAACCTAAGGACATCACACACATCCATGTCCGACGCAGGATTCGAACCTGCGACCGTAGCAGTCCTACGGTTCCGGACTGAAGTGCCTAGAACCGCACGTCCACAGCGGCCGGCTCAATCGTTAGTGACAGACGTCATGTTACTGTTAGCGTTGTCACTTCTTGCGTCATATGTTTCAAGGATATGTAAGCTTCTGTCATGAGTAGTACAATACATAGGGCGAATTGTTCAATCCGGATATGAAAAACGTAACACAGCCTTCCGTTCTTGAGATGAACATGGCGTATAAACAAGCAAAGAGAATTTTACTAGAAATACTTTTAAGGTGCAACTGCTCATTAATCTTCTCTACGGCTCCAAACATTTGAAGTTGGGCGTGACGCTCTTGTTCGTCGCATACAAAATCATAAATTATGTGTAAGATACAAAAAAATCAAGGTTGTAATGTCAAGGGGCTTGGGGAGCCAGGATATTATACAATAGCCTTAGGGCCTACTGGTCTTTGAAATGGCTGGTGATGCTCAGAAAACATTACATTTCAAGAGAACCAACGTGATGGGCCACATTCTTGCCGGAAATATTGAGTTGATGACCACGAGACTGAAATATTGTTCAATTATGTTGCGACACACATTAAATTTTCGTCCGTTGCAAGTCACTTGAGCCATATAGGCTGATTTCATATTTGTAGGGTGTTCCCTATTCGTGAAAAGGTAATGTATCATAAAATAACATCTTCTTTCCGAAATATTCGTCCTTAAATAAACATGGGAGAAATTTTATAAGTAAACTTTGTGCGTTTCGCTCTATAATGTGTGTTAATTGTGTGCACCAACTGCGGTCTATACAGATGTAATTGATGAAATTTTCAAAATTCCCCAGGTAATGTTGGACAGGAGGTTCCCATTTTCTGTAAGACCTCTTCCGGACAGACATCTGCGATGCAGGTGTGATGCCGGTATCGAATTTTCTATACCAGTTTCATACGGTCGAGAGGTTAGTTCTTTGTTCTGACGTTTCTTTGTCCCACCGAATCCAACCTAATTTTAGCACACCATTTCAGTGTTGCAGTTTCTCTTCTGCTGATACGATTGTACTCATTTCTATTTACTTGAAATACTTCCTATCTGTGTATTAGCTACTCGTTTGTACCAACATTAAATAATTCTTGATTCGCGAATAAAGTGTCAGTTCAGCTAGACGAGACTGTGGGCACGCAAATAAAATGCATCGATGTCTTTTTCTCTGAAATGTGGTGCACGAAACACCGGCTCACCAGTTAAGCGCGAATTTTTGACGGCACGAGCAGTTACAACAAAAAATAATATAGTAAACATGTAATAATCAGGTAATAAAGGAGTAAAACAAGCTAATACAAAGGTCAAGATTTACTAAATAGATCTTGTCTTTTATACTACGTTAAGAGCTATAAATGACCTCCCTGTGCTTCAGTGGACTTTAGCGCGCGCCCTAGTAGGATAATATACTTTTTTCGCAACTATGCAGTATCAGTTCTCAAAATTTCATTACGAATATTGTCCTTCAAGTCTTCTGACGTTATTGGGTCAGTTACGTACATTTTTCCCATTTATACTGCCCCACAGAATAGTCACATGTGGCTAGGACCTGCGAAACTGCGGCCATAACCTTTTGCTAACAGTTCTTTCTCCCGTGAACCTTTCGTGAATTCGTGAGGTACACTCCCGTGAAGTGTGGCAAGTCGCCCCATCCTATTGGAAGACAGCACACATACGTTCAGCGGGCTTCAGCTGTGCCTAAAATTCCTCAAGGATAATCTTATACACAGCAATGTTTACTGTTGTTTCAAAAAATATGGGACCCACAATCCTACCTGCCGCGCGGCGATACCGCACTCCGATTTTGGAGAGATTCATCATTAATCGTATAGGGATTGTTTGCTGGCAAGTATCTTGTGTTCCGAGAGTTCACACGCCCTGTTTGATCGAACCAGGCTTCATCACTCATAAAATACAGCAGCGGATCCACCATTTCACATTCAATTGTTTGTCATAGCCACAGACAGTAATTCACGCGTTATGCCTCATTTCCTCTTTCCGTTCTTAGGCACATGTTTGTTCATTCCTTAGCAAAACGTTCACTTGCTGCGACAATTTACGTCTCGACTTCTTCGGACTCTGGATCATTCGTGACCGAATATCTGCGATCACAGCAGGTGTACGAAAGGACGCGGCTCGATTCTCTTTTGCGTTTGCAACTGACCCTGTACCAAGTCATTTCGTCACCAAATCCTGTGTACTGCTTTTTGCTAGTATGGAAACGCCAGGAAACTTCTTTGCAAAAATTTTCACGTTTCCTTAAATAAACCGGTAGACACGTACTCTTCCACTGCTGCGATTCTTTCTCGTTCAGATGTATACTTTACACAGTCTAACGAAGTCATAACGGCTTTAGTACTGACAATACAAAACGTAGTTGCAACAGCTTCGGAACAATAGATGACAATTGGCGGGCGACAGTGAGCAGCCGGCCGGGGTGGCTGAGCGGTTCTAGGCGCTACGGTCTGGAAATGCGCGACCAGTACGGTCGCAGTTTCGAATCCTGCCTCGGGCATGGATGTGTGTGATGTCCTTAGGTTAGTTAGGTTTAAGTAGTTCTAAGTTCTAGGGGACTCAGAAGTTAAGTCATTTGAACCATTTGACAGTGAGCAGCCTAGTACTCGGAGCAGGTTTTTCCCGCGCCACACTGAATTTATTGCAACTTTTGGACTCCTACACCGTTATGCATCATAGACGTTAAGTAGGCGCGCGCGCGCGCCGCCCGCTCGCGCCTGTGTGTGTGTGTGTGTGTGTGTGTGTGTGTGTGTGTGTGTGTGTGCGCGTATTTTCACAATTTACTACACCTCTGAGAACATTACATGCGCGGTAGTTCGTCTTCGCTATCGCTTTCTTACGCTCACGGATTCTTTCAGCTCACCTCCAAAGTAGCAAGGGGAAAGCGCTTTCCTTTTCCTCCCTCTTTTTTATTGTACGGCACATAAAACAGAATTACCGATTTCATTCCTTTACACTCTCGCCCTGAGTGGAGCCGTCCCCTACGGCAGCAACGGGTTCGGCCCGTTTCTCTCGCGCCTTTCCGCGCCTCCTTCCAGGGGGACCGGAGGATCCGATCCGCGCGAAGGGTGGAGTGAGCACCAGCCGCATCTGCCGCCGCCAGATAAAAATAAGCCGGTATATTTTTTTTGTTTGTTAAAATGTTTACCCTGACAATGGAATCCATTAGATTCCTTTCGGGAGCGATCGCTGGCTGCGGCGCGACCTGTTTAAATATAAACCGCCGGCTCTCTCCCTCTCCCACTGCCTCCCCCTCTCCCTGCCGCCCCCCCCCCCCCAACACACACCCACGCTCTTCTGCTCCCGTTTGCCCACGCCCTTTAGCACCGTCGTCGCAGGCGATGCCAACAGGCGCTGGCAGACGAGGCGTGCTGCAAGCCGAGCAGAAACAGCTTAGCCGCGGTTCGGTGGTAGTGGAAATGTTACTCCGGAGTACAGCGCCCTCGTCTGTGGTTACAAAGCAAGTACACGAATCGAGTATAGGCGGTTTCAATCTACGACACAAGCGCCGTGTCCGGCGTTCCACGATGACCAATACTAGGGTGAGGGAAGTGATTTCCGAATACACTCCGGTCCATTCCTCGGATTTAGCTTATTAGTTTTAACAGAATTAGACAAGTTAGAAACAGAAAGTAGAAACAGAAAGTATTTGCGCCAGTTAATACTACAGACTGGCGTGTCGGCATCTGCTCACAGATCTGTCTACAAACTCAAACTGAAATATACTGACGGAAAAAAAAATCGCAATACCAAAAAATAATTAATGTAGAGTGATGAAATTTCGGGCTGTTCATTTTTCTAGGTAACATGTTTAAATGGTTAATATTGCAAGATCATAGGTTTCTGTTAGGGAGAGATAAGCCACAGCAAATGTGAAGTGCTGCTACATGAATGACCGGTGTAACCGCAGAATGTTGAATGCAACCACGCAAATGTGCGTGAATTGTGATGTACGGGTGCCGGATGTCAGCTTGTGGGATGGAGTTCCATGCGTGTTGCACTGGGGGCCGGCCAATGTGGTCGAGCGGTTCTAGGCGCTCCAGTCAGGAGCCGTGCTGCTGCTACGGTCGCAGGTTCGAATCCTGCCTCGGGCATGGATGTGCGTGATGTCCTTAGGTTAGTTAGGTTTAAGTAGTTCTCAGTTCTAGGGGACTGATGCCCTCAGATGTTAAGTCCCATAGTGCTCAGAACCATTTTGTTGCATTTGGTGGGTCAATACACGGACGGTTAATGCTGGTTACGGATAACGCTAGAGTTGTCGTTCGATGAAGGCCCATGTGTGCTCGATTGCAGACAGATCTGGTGATCGAACAAGCCAAGGCAACATATCGACGCGAGACAGAACCAGCGTTCATCAGAAAACACAACGGACCTCCACCCTGCCCTCCAATGAGCTCTCGCTTGACAGCACTGAAGTCGGAAATGACGGTGGTTTAGCGACGGTGGAATGCACGCGACAGGACGTCTGGCTCGGAGCTGTCCTTGAAGTAACTGATTTGTAATAATTCTTTGTGTCTCTGTGATGCCAATTGCTGCTAAAATTGCTGCTGCAGATGTAATACGCGTCAGATTCTTACGCCGAACACGATGGTCTTCCGTCTCGGTAGTGCCACGTGGCAATCCGAAGTCCGGTTTTATTCCGACCTTATATTCTCACTCGTAAACACCACTACCAGCAATCCTGTACAGTGACCGCAGACCTACCAAGTCTTTCTGATGTATCACGAAATAAACATTCAACTTCTCGTATCCCGATTACACGACGTCGTTCACGCTCACTGAGGTGCTGACAATGGCTTATCGTGGGTCAGTGCATGTTTACGATAACGGTGAAGTGCAGTGAATCGTGGTTGAGTGATAGTTTGGGACTGAAGATCACAACATCATCATCATCATCATCATCAACAACAACAACAAGACTATGAATACTGAAATCCATAGAATGAAGTGTTGCTTGCCGACATGAGGAAGAGCGAAAACTGTCCGCTTCGGTAGCTGAGGAGTCAGCGCGACAGATCGCTAATTGAAGGTGTCTGGGATTAATTCCCGGCCGGGTCGGAGACTTTCTCCACTTAGGGACTGCATGTCGTGTTCTCTTACATTCGTATCGTCATTGCTGACACGAAAGTCACACTGACGTATCGTCTTGAGAGAGTGAAACTAGTCGAGAAATTGACTGTAGTGTACGGGATAGTTAGTAAAAACTAAACAGCCCGCCCGGTTAGCCGTACGGTCTAACGCACGGCTTTCCGGATTTGGAAGGAGCTCCTGGTCCCCGGCACGAATCCGTCTGGTGGACTTGTGTCGAGGTCCCGTGAGCCGGCCAGTCTGTATGGTTTTTAGGCGGTTTTCCATCTGCCTCGGCGAATGCGGGCTGGTTCCCCTTACTCGGTCTCAGCAACACTATGTCGGCGATTGCTGCGCAAACAAGTTCTCCACGTACGCGTACACCACCATTACTCTACCACGCAAACATAGGGGTTACACTCGTCTGGTGTAAGACGTTACCTGAGAGGGTCCACCGGGGGCCGAACCGCACAATAACCCTGTGGGGCGGCGGAGGGGTGAAGTGGACTGCGGTAGTCGTCGTGGGGTTGTGGACTACCTGCGGCTGCGGCGGGGACGGAGCCTCTCCGTCGTTTCTAGGCTCCCGGTTAAAATAAAACACAATACAATATAAACATTAAACACGACTGATTTCTCCCGATTTTCTTAAAGGAAGAGTTCGTTATTCGCCTGTGGAATATGCGTCCGTGATAAAGCTCATGGAACGGAACTAAAACGTGCAACTAGCAAAACGGCACTACTGCGCAGCGCTGAATGGTGAGAAAGATAAAAGTCTGGGCTTCTGTGCAGGGCCGACGGAACAATGGCTACCCGGGCGTGGCCGTTAGAGCAGCTTTGTGCACCGTGATTGTTATCTCACTCGTTTTGAATGAGAATGTGCGTGCCGCGATGGGGCGCATTGCATCTCTTTTACTGTCACTTGTTTAACAAGAAGTGTTTGTGAAAGGACCCTGGGGCTCTTCACTTCCAAAGATATTGCCTTGTTTCCATCAGTCACATTTATTACGTTGTGCCATAAACTCTAGAGATGACGCATGCCACTTACCGACAGTTATAGCAGCCGAACGAATAATGACTCAGCTCTCGTATTGACGAATATTTTCGATGGTAAATTTTAGTGCGGTAATTCGCGTCGCAAATGCATTTGAGCTAGTAACGGCTCCTGCTACAGCCTGTCTTTATTACCATTTCCTATCTACAAAAGCACGCGTTCATTTCTTTCCAAGATGTTACGGAAACTGTTGAAAATTTAACAACTACTCCACAATTTATTTATAAAATGTTCACTATGGGACGGCAATGAAACTTCTTTCTTTCGTGGCTGAGATCGTTACATTGGCGGAGGAATTCTGTCCAGTAGTCTTGAAAAGAAAATGCCTTAGTTAAATAATATATATATCAGTAACGAGCACTTTTTGACGTTAAGTTAATTCTATATTGTTCCATAGTCTCCAAACCCACGTGTTTATACAACAGAAATTAGTAAACCCTTCCTGCGGCGTATTTTAGTATAACTGTGCTGTTGACAGCAATCTCATACAGTTTTCTTTAGTCAGTTTCAACGAATCAGTAACCATCGTACTTACAATATATTATGTCGGAGCACTCTGCACCTGTCTTTGCACGCGCGGTTTTTCGGTGCAACTCGGCTTATAGCCTTAAGCACGGTGAAGCCACCGCGATACGCTGCAGAATGCATTGATAGGCGGCTTATTCATCACTGAAACAGATAAGCGCAAGACAGTTTCTAGAATAATGGAACAACCTGGAACGAAAAAAAGTAAAGATTTCTGAAAGACTATTTAAACTGGAGTGGGAACTTCCTTATATTTTTATTAGTTATGATGATAAAGCCAAATGTCCTAATCTGCGGTACAGCAATTATTTGTGTAAGAAAATGGTCTACTGAAAGACACGGCAGCAAATTGTATTCAGAAATGAATCATAGAGGACGCCAGAGAGGAAGAATTAAGGAAGCTGCAAACTTGTAGAAGATAATTCTGTATCCACAAATGAAGTTTCTACCAGTACTTTAGCATGTTTATATTGGTTAAAGGTCCTACGAAGCGAACTGAAGCTTGTTTGTAACTCGCCCTGGAGGAGAGGGGGTCTTTTGGCAGTACCAATAATTGCTAGCCTTTAGCTCTCGAGACTGTGCAACACTCCCTAGAAACAGGAACGAGGTTGGATATTTAACGACCGTGTGCCTTAATCTACGTACCTGGTCCTTCCCGCGGCGGTTGATCTGCTGCTCTCTGCACTGTCTGCTACGATGTGTCCTGTAATAACAATTGTCTAGCACGGAGAGGAGCCACCCACACCAGCAATACCAAGTTGATCTGGCAGAATTCACTGTATTCCGTTAAACACTCGCACAGCGTGGGGCAGCACCGTTCACAATTAACACTATTCCACAATAGACCTGTTCAGTATTTGTACTTCAAGTACGTGTCCGTTGTGACGTATAAGGTTACTGTCTAAATGATGGCATCCAATGCAATAACACCGAGCATAGAACACAAAATAATCACTGTTCAACGGATGTTTTATCAGTCGACGATTAGCACAGTTCTTCCAAAGGTACTAAAAACTCAACAGCTTATAATACGAGCGTGAGCGTGTCCGAATCGCGACGCGGATGCTCCATAAAATCCGGGTACGATATAAGAACGAGAAAGTACCTACGCTCGTGATATTCAGCTAGTCAAAATGATATGTGTTTCTTTCACTTATAACATGCAATTACGATCATACAAGTCCACATTATTTTTTCGAAACCGTCACGACGCGGTTGATTGTTGTTCTCACGACAAGACACACGAAGCCGAGAAACATCACCTATTTGAAATTTGTGGTAAGGTCTTATGGGACCAAACTGCTGAGGTCATCGGTTCCTAAGCTTACACACTATTTAATGTAACTCAAACTAACTTACGCTAAGGACGAAAACACACACCCATGCCCGAGGTAGGACTCGAACCTCCGTCGGGGGGAGTCGCTCGGACCGCGAGAAGACGCCAAGACGCCTAGACGCCTCAGACCGCGCGGCTAATGTGTACGTTTCATTTGAATGCGGCACACTTTTAGTACAGTACACAGAATGTGCACGCTATGGACTTGAAGCATCAAAATGGTTCAAATGGCTCTGAGCACTATGGGACTTCTGTGGTCATCAGTCCCCTAGAACTTAGAACTACTTAAACCTAACTAACCTAAGGGCATCACACACACATCCATGCCCGAGGCAGGATTCGAACCTGCGACCGTAGCGGTCACGTGGTTCCAGACTGAAGCCCCTAGAACCGTACGGCCACACCGGCCGGCCCTGAAGCATCTATACTGATTGATAACCGTCAAGAGTTGAGCAATGATTACTCGGTGATAGTTTAGCGAAATAAACGTAATCGAACACAAATGACTGGTTGCTGTCTACAGCTATGTTTACACCTTGAGGCATATAGTGCAACTACGATAAATTTCTAATGTTAAGTCCATGTCCTAATTACTCTCTCTGTGACGGTGACGACTTCTACAGCACTTGTTAATTTAATGGGAGCTTTCACGAAGAAATCTAAATGAACTGAAAGCAGTGAAGCTATAATAAATGTTTCGTTGTGATATTTCAATGGAAGTTTAGCACAGCAATTTAATTTCGTAATTTAATTGCGGGATTTTTGGGGAGAAACGAGGCATAAACAAGCTGCCTCTGTTCGCTGGTTGCTGCGCCCCTCCGGTACCAAACGTATAAAACATATTATAATCACTGTGCAGCGGGTTTTAGCGCCGAAATTTGTTGCGATAGTAAAATCTGAATGACAATGGTATTGTAATTGCAGGTTTACAGTATTGACGTGAAGAAAAACGTTTTAAAATTTGTTACGATCATAAATGTAGCATTTAATCGCAGAATTGTTTCTCATTACGATCCCTGACAATAGCCTTAGTAAATTAAGTTTTGTGTTATATTATGAAGACCATCTGCAAGCATTTTACGACAGCTCCTAAGGTAACTCCTAAAGTAACTCGGCAACTCGGTTTCAGCTGCTGTTTGTCAATTATTCTCTTCATCAAACACAACGTTTTAATTTTCTTTTCAACTATGCCGTAGAGCACAGTCAACGTCGTCTCCTTTATTTATCTTGTAGGTGCACTACTTCAGTTATTTCATAATGTCCCCAGAAAATTAAACAAGTTGTAACACCTATTCAGATTGAGCCTATTAATATTCATAGTCCTACTTTAACGAGCCACTAAGGGTAATGACTACACATGAGAAGACGATCGTATAGATCAAAACTGGTCATCTTGTAACATGTGTGTGAGTTCCTAAGGGACCAAATTGCTGAGGTCATAGGTCTCTAGACTTACACACTACTTAATCTAACTTACGCTGAGAACAACACACACACCCATTCCAGAGAGAGGACTCAAACCTCCGGCGGGGGGGGGGGGGGGGGGGGGGGGGGGCGCGCAGTCCGTGACACGACTCCTCTAACACGCGGGCACTACGCGCGACGGTCATCTTGTAATTGATCTGCAACCGTTGCGGATAAGAAAAGGTTTAACACCAATTTTTTTTTACCTTTCTGAGCTATTTGTTCCCCAATTAATTGTCCTTAGCATTTGTCTTGATACGGGTTAATTTTCGCCTGCCTCTGACAGTTTTGTACTCAGCATGTACTTTCAATTCAGATCAGTTCCAGACACATTTACAAAATGTGACAGTTTATATGTGATTTATTACGACAGATGAAGGAGCCTGTGACCACTCAAGTTATTTCTATTTTAATGATTTTATATTTACATTAATGTATATTTTTTAGTGAAAAAAAACCCAAAATCACGTTATGAAACTGTGTTGTTTATCCAGTAGACAGTGCCACATGTGACCCCACAACCGTAACACTAAACACACGTGTCGTATTAACACATTATCCGCCTGGTGATGGAGATTTAACCCTGTGAATCGCGTTATGGATATAAGGAAGCCGTGGCTGGTAACAGTAAACTCGTTTCATACGTCAGCTGAACAACGTGATATATTTGAATATTAGATGACAGATAAACCTGAAACGCATTATAGTATAGTCATTTGTTCACCAACTGACGACATTTCATTGAGTGACCTATACAGCATTTGCGCGGTACTGTTTAACTCATCTCATGATCTTCTAACGAGCTTTACCTGTGATGTTTGTCATTAACTGGCATTTACTTGTAACAAATCGTACACAGAATGTTTGTGATCAATCTTCAACGCAATATCTCCTGAAACAGTATACCTTGATAACGCGGAGATCGTAATATGGAAACAACGAAATACGGTGAATCCAATATGGCGTCTCAATGGTAGCGAGTGAGTGACGTCACGTGGCCGATTTCCGATTTCATCCGAATGCCAGCCGCACGCCACTGTACGTCCTTAAATAAGTCAGAGCAATGGAAGGTGAACTTTTGTCAATACCAGCCACTCACTGTAGTATCATTGCCACAGATACTGCGCCAACGCAAGGTTGGCAGCCCGTCGTCTGCCGAGCACAGCGCACTCCAGCGGGCTGTGCAGCTCAACGGAACTGGAGTGTGCCTCGTTCACTTCTTAGCTAGATTTCAACCTAGGCAGACGCACTTTCATAATCGGCCCTCAGCCAGTTCTGTTGGCATTGATTTTCTGAGGAGGGCCAATCAGGCTTAGTCCCTGAGAATATGTTGTGTTAGCTATAGCCGTAGCTGCAGTCCTACAAACTACTGAAGATAAGTAGTTTTCATTGTACTGTGTGTTTCTTGAATAATAATCCTTCTCTCTAACAGTGTGCCGTACCGCATATTATTGCAACCTGGATTCCTTCAGCTCCTATCAACTCGGCCTCCTACTTATTTGCATTTAGTAACGAGCTGAAAACACCCACGCGTTTTGTGCCTCTAAACAGTGAGACACAATACTCACGCTGGCGAAACGTCAGAAAAATCGTCAATGAAACAGGGGCTGAAGATCCTGAGACAGAAGCCAGCGGCCAGTTTGACGGCTGAGACTTGGTTTCAAGCGACCTCGAAGCAGCGAGTTCGAACAACCTTTGCGGAGACCAAATACACCGTACCTTAAGGCGTGGCGGCGCAGACAACGCGTCTTGTAGAGGTAAGGCGTCACGAAAGGAACACAAAAGAAAGAAGGGTTCCGCCCACAACGCGTGTAATTAAGAGTTCCATTTTCACTCAGCCTGGCGCGCGTGTAATTAGTCAAACGGTTCGCCGTGGCGTACCGGCGGGAGGGGGACCGCAGAAAAAGAGCCGCGGTCCGTTGCTTATTAACAGCGCCTCGGCTCTGCTAGCGAAGGGCAACAAGCGCGTTAGGGAGGCAACCGCCGTCTGCTCGGAAGACAGACACGCGAGACCAAACGGGGGGAGGAATAGTGGGCGGCGACGCAAAGAAGATTAATATTTCGAAAGTTGTCGAGCATTCGTTGTCAGATATACGCCGATGTCCACTGAAACAGCAACCGATGAAATTGTATGTAACACCACCTGCATTCTGTACATAAGAAAAGAATAAGTCGTGGGCCTTTCATTCTGAAATCACATTTCAGTGTTGTTTGTTTGTTTGTTTGTTTGTTTGTTTGTGAGAACATGCTGCTTTGGCTTGTCTAAGAAGGAGAAACGTCTGCCAGAACGTGTAGGAATTCGACAGCGATCGTTGTCTGTCGACACACTAGTTTATCATACCGCGATACTGCTGCCTGTGTCGTTCAGAATCCGACTTCTGCAAATATGGAATCGAAGGGGTTCAGAACGACCGTACTCAACGATACAGAGGATCTCAAACGGATCCACGTGACCAGCACCCAAGAGGACAGACGTATTGTTCGCTCAGCCGTATACAATCGCCATCAGTCCACGCTATTTCTGCTCGCTGTCTGTCCTGAACATACGGAATCGATATGTTCGGAAAGGCCGTACCCAACGACATGGAGGATCTCAAACGGATCCAAGTGACTAGTGCCCAGGAGGACACAGTTCACTCATCCGTAGAAGATTGTCATCATTCGATGATATTGCTGTTCACTTCGCTCGGGATGCAGTGTCTGTCCTACACATATGGAATTATGGGTTAAGAAGGGCCGTATAAACGACATGGAGGATCTCAAACAGATCTGCGTGACTAGCGCTTATTTTTCGCTCAGCTGTGCAGGATCGCACCTCGAGCTAGGCAACGGGCTTGTTTGCAGTGAGACAGCGGAACTTTATAGATATTCTAATGTGGAACCGATGTTCGCTGAAAACAATTAGTTCCAATGTTGGCCACCAGGCGCAAATTTGTTGCTGTGAATTCAAGAAAGACGTATAATAATGTTTCCATATGTAATGGATTAGGAAGGGGATGTGGGTAGAAAAGGTCAAACAAGTGAGAAAGTCACTACGCTGATATTATTGACTGCCACTCACACAGTCTGTTCAGTATCAGCACCGGAGACGTCAACGAGATGCTGCAAATCGACAGATTTGCACCTGGTGGCCAAAATTGGAACTAATTTTTTCCAGCGTAAATCGGTTCCGCATTAACGTATTAGAATATCTACTAAGTTGCACTGCCATATATTTACAACTGCAACAATAACAACAACTACTACTATTACTATTACTACTACTACTACTACTACTAGTGCTGTTAGTGTTAGTGTTAATTTTAAACTAGGCTGAGATGGCACAGTGGTAAAGACATGGAGGAAGCGAGGTGGAAATCACTGTCTGGATTCTCCACAGTTTCCTTAAATCATTGCAGGTAAGACGAATCATTCCTGAAATAGGCTACAGCAGCCTCCTTCCATCTGCAATTGAGTTAATGCTTCGGCTCCCACTTGTACCTATGAGAGTTTAAATTCTTTCTTCATTTTGTAACGCTGCGAATGCTACTAATGCCACTATTGTAATCAGGTGTTAGACTACTAGTAAATGAATTGTGCAGGCCGAACCTGAAGTCCATTAGACTAAGCTGGCAGCACGAGCAGTTTATACGAGCGCAGGCTTCGTTACTCGGGCATCTAGATTATTTCGATAGGCGGGCTGCTAGTGCAGAAGATGTTTGCTCTGGTGGCGTCAGTGAGGCGCGGACCCACAGTACTCGGACAGAGGCTGAGCGCGGCGCGGCTCGTTATTGTGCTGGACGGCAGATAGCGATCGGGCCGCGGGCGGTGTGGGCTCATTAACAGCTGGGCCAGATTGGCGGCGTGATTAATGCGGGCCGTGGCTGCTGCGGGGCACCCAGCGCACGCCTCGCGCGTCCAGCCGGCCGTGACTGGCGTCAGCGTCCAGCGCCCAGGGCCCGGGGCCCGCCGCGGCCGCGGCCGCTCTGGCCGGCGCCCGGCCGCGCCAGGGGCCAATGACTGCGCGCGCCGCCGCGGCCGCTGCCGCTGCCGGCGCTACGGGGTCCCCACGTGGGTGGGACGAAAATATCCAAACACCGGAGAAATGCATGCTTGGACATACACGCAGATGATACCCGAGCCTGCAACTTGGGCTGTCGTATTTGACCGCAAACGGCACCTGTGCAATGGGAAAAACCGACCTGCTGAAATCGGTATAGACATTTTAGTTCTGAATAACCGATATTTTTCGGTATTTGTTTGGTCTCGGGTATAACAGGTGGTTTATTTTTTACAGTTTTTAACATGGCTGTTATTCAACAATGCTGACCCCTAGTAGTATAGAGGACGAGCGGTTATTTTTAGGAAATATGGTGCGAAATTGTGATTTAGTGTGTTTCAGTGCGCGATGCGCGAGCCTCACGGCACACGGCGGACATAGGCTGGCCGGCGCGTTATGCAGGTGACACAGTTTTGCAACGAGCGTCGGTATGTGTGCACGTGCGCGGCAGTCATCAACAGCCAGAACGCAACATTAGCAGAATTACGCAGGCGGGAGCGGCGTGTGACGCGCTTGCGTTAGTCAACTCATCGAGAACGTTCTAATAAACACAGGCGCCGCGGAGCCGGCGGATTCAGCACCGGTCTGCACTATTTAAGGGCATCAGAGGTGGGTGTCGGCATTCGGTTCGACCGATTGGGCGTTCGGTCGCTGTCACGTCGTCGTCATCAGTGACGCTGTCCCCGAGGACCGGCCGGCGGAGGGCGTCGCCTGCTGCTGCACCGGCGACTCCCGGCGTCGTCACGAGCCGCCGGGTCAGCGAGCTGGGCCGGGCCTCGTGCTGCTAACCTCCTACCGCCTGCGCAGCCGCTGAACGAGCGCGGCTTCGCGTTCCCCGGACCGCGCGCATCAGCACATCTCCACGACGACACGAGCGGTGGGACTGAGCTACTGTAAAATGTATAGGAAGAACCAACAATAAAGAGCAAGATTGCTAGAAACAGCCACCTTCTTCTACCCAGCCACGCCCACATCACCCACGCTGGTCATCCTATTACAGTAGGTATCGAAACCAGGTCATTGTACCTAACGTTTATGTGCAACTGGTTGGCTGTTTAATGTAAACCATACAGGAGCCCTGCTTATCCGGAGTGGCCAAGCGCTTCTAGGCACTTGAGTGTAGAACCGCGCGACCGCTACGGTCGCAGGTTCGAATCTTGCCTCAGGAATGGATGTGTGTCATGTCCTTCGGTTAGTTAGGTTTAAGTAGTTCTAAGTCTACCGGACTGATGACCTCAGATGTTAAGTCCCATAGTGCTCAGAGCCATTTGAACCATTTTGAACATACTTATCCAGTTATAAACAACTGGAAGCTGTTTTGAATGCCAACACTTTTCCTGCACAGTATCGTACACTCACTGTACTTCATACTAGGTTGGGCAAGCATACTCGAAAATGCTAGTAACAGGATCAAAAGGAAGCCTCTAACGACAAACAGAGTACTGTTGTAACACAGCATCTCCCAGCTGCGCCTGTATGCGCGCCTATTCGCTATTGTGAACGCTAGCGATGGTTTCCAGTATTTGGACAACATTTGTTTTTGTAAGGCCTAGAAATGATGACCCGATGTTCCCACAATTTGGTCAAAGTCTCAGGGCTCTAAGCAGTATGGGACTTAACATCTGAGGTTATCAGTCCCCTAGTCCTAGAACTACTCAAACCTAACTAACCTAAGGATACAACACACATCCAAGTCCTAGACAGGATTCGAACCTGCGACCGCAGCAGCAGCGCGGTTCCGGACTGAAGCGCCTAAAACCGCTCGGCAACATCGGCCGGCGGTAGAAGTCTCAGAGGGTGGTCTAAGAGCTTATGATTCTCCCGGCGGTGGGTGCTTTTTATCACCCGTTAGAAAGTGTAACGTATTAGTTCCGGCCACGCTTGTTTGCTCTTCCTGTGGCCATTGTTTGTGATAGGGTCCATATCAGGGGAGGTGGGGGGGGGGGGAGTAGGGGAGGACGCTAGGATATTTTCTTCATGCTGGAGATGATGAGCCAGTCTTTCCCTAATTCTCCTAAATGGATAACGATCTGGCCATAAGAAGTAGCCTCGATGTCGAGTAATTTTCCCGTGATAGTGGTGCGGAGGTGTTGGCATTGGCAGCAACACGAGGCTGTGGTTTGAAAATGACTCAGGTTTGTGAAGGCGTGCTGATAATTTATTAGTAAAAGTATGTATCAGCAACGCTACTGTTCGACACAGTCATTCAAGCATTAAGTAAAACAAACTCCGAGAACTATAGGGGTCTAAAACACAGTGTCATCGATTTTGATATTTTTAGCATGTATAGATGTTCCTGACATGTGTTGATCTTATGGTGAACCAGCTTTATCTATATCTGTAGTCCCACACTGTATATATGAATATTCAAGAAAAGCAATGTCACTGGTCTCTCGGATATTCATTTTCATAAGGGCCCAAAGTACAATTTTGTTGCTCTGAACTGCTTAGTTGTTTGTCTAGGGTACACTAAATAATCTAGTCTCTACATCATGTACATAGTAGTAATACTTCATAATCGGAGGTATATCGCCAGTTTTATCTGAACCTCCAGCCAAAGAAAGTGCTGAATGAAAATGATGATGTGGACCAGGAACTGACGAGATAGGTCATCAGAGTGTGTGTGTGTGTGTGTGTGTGTGTGTGTGTGTGTGTGTGTGTGTGTGTGTTTGTGGTTCATTTACTATTTTTTCACTGTGTTCCAATGTAGTTTCATATTAATTACAAACTTAACATCTTTAAAAAGCCACTATTATCTCTAGCCCATACAAGAATTAATATTAATAATAAATATAATCTTAAATATTAATTAATATTTCGTAACATAATAAGCGTATATTATTTTTTCATAGGAAGTATAGGATGTTGAGACTCGGTTAAAAAACAGTTCAGACCTATGAGGCTGGTAGTTTGCCTATAAATTTGATTTTCACAATCATCTAGTTTTCTCAAAACTTCGTGTGCTTTGGGCTCTTACGGTTCACTGTGCCTCAGCTATTATAAATCTACATTTTAAAAGAGTACAGTGAGATTAGTAAAATATTACTGGTTCTGAGTCAGTAATAACAATTTCCGAAACATTAACAAAAAAATGTTCCGTGAGAGAAACAGTATTCAGCAACAGTTGAACTAAATCACTCGGCGCGTGTGTTAAGAGTCTCATAATTCAGTAAGAGTTATTAGCAGTACTCGAAACCCTCAATCAGAAAATAATCTACAAGTTCACAATAAAACCCTAACCCAAGAGGCATAAAATAATGTTACAGTTCAAAACTTATTTTACACAGAATGAATACAATATAATCAATCAGGTACACGGCATTGTTGACTTAAGGCAACAGATTAAGCTAATTGATTACCTTCCTGGCATAGATACATGGCATCCTAAGCCAACATATTACGCTAATTGATAACCTTCCTGGCGTACACACATGGCATCCGATAATATGAATAACACCAGATCGTAATAGTACGACAAAGCTGTTAACATTGCTAAACCTCAATCCTGACAGGTGTCATGATACCAGACTGAAAAACTGAGAATTTAAGCACAGTGTCTCGTCAATAGAAGCACGAATCTGTCCTAAGGCCTTCCCACAAACGGTAACAACGGGACTGAAAGAATTGAGCGAAACCACAGTCCTAACGATATTTTATCAGCAGTCACCTGTAGTGGTTAGTTAGTTATTAGCCACACAGTTTCAAAATACAACAAAGCCCGTAACTGAACAAATGCACCATGGTAAATCAAGAAATATTTAACAAGTATCGAATGTCGATAATAGCACCCTGCAGTGCTTGGAAGCTTTCTTGTGTAATCCTGTGTACAGCTATTGTCGGCTTGCCAGACTTCGGAAACCGCTACTTCTGATTGGAAAACCATGGCCTGTTCAGATGATTCTCTATTTCAGTTGGTAAGAGCTGACAGTAGGGTTCGAATCTGGCGCAAACCCCACGGAGCCATGGACTCAGGTTGTCAACAAGGCACTGAGCAAGCTGGTAGTGGTTCCATAATGGTGTGGGCTGTGTTTACGTGGAATGGACTGGAATTGACTGGAAATGGTTGTTTTCGGCTACTTGGAGACCAGTTACAGCAATTCGTGGACTTCATGTCCTCAAGCAACAACGCAAATTTTAATGATCACAGTGCGCTATATCGCCAGGCAAAAGTTGTTCGCGACTGGTTTGAATAACATTCCGGACAGTTCGAGCGAATGAGTTGGCCACCAAGATCGCCCGACATAAATCCCAGCGAAGATTTATGGGACATAACCGAGAGGTCAGTTCGTGCGCACAAATCTGCACAGGCAACGCCAATAAAGTTATAGAGTTTTATAGACGCGGCACTGCCCAATATTTCTTGAGGGGACTTACAACGACTTGTTGAGTCCATGAAACGTCGAGAAGCTGCACCACATCGGGTAGGAGGAGGTCAGACACGATATTAGAAGGTATACCATGATTTTTGTCACCTCAATGTATATATCTAGTTAAATTTTTATGCGAATGAAGTAACAAATGGAGCTGAGAATTTGGTAAAAAGACTAAATCAATCTGCTCATTCGAATATCTTTAAAGTTCTTTTAAACTTATATGAAAAGTACGAGGGTGAGTCAAATGAAAACCTTAAATTTGTAAACTAATCGAAATTTCGCTCCGTTATCCTGTAAGTTGGTAAGCGTGCTACAAACAGCGTGCAGAATGGCCTGTAGGTGGCAGCATATTGCAGATGCACACATACCGTCGCAGTATCAGTATAAAGATGGCCGCCACACTTGCGATTTGCACCAGGGAAGAACAGCGTTCTGTTGTTCGGTTTTTGCGTAGTGAAGGTGTGAAACCAATTGAAATCCATCGACGAATGAAGGTTCAGCACAGTGATGCATGTTTGTCACAGCAGGTAGTCTACGAGTGGAGTGTGAAGTTCGCAAATGGTATGACTTCAGTGGAAGATGCTCCTCGTCCAGGTCAGGCACAACGAGCTGTGACTCTATAGAACATTGCAGCAGTTGAAGCCATAGTGAAGGAAAATCGCCAAGTGACACTAAATGACATTGCAGCATGTTTACAGATTAGTCATGGGTCAGCACACCACATAGTGCATGATGTGCTCCAGTTTCACAAAGTGTCTGCGAGATGGGTGCCACGGCAGCTGACGCCTGAAATGAGAGCACGACCTCTTGATGCTTGTGATGAACTTCTTGGGCGCTTTGAACGAGAAGTTGATAGCTTCCTTGCAAGAATCGTTACTGGGGAAGAATCCTGGGTTCACTTCCACCAACCGGAAACGAAGAGCCCGAGCAAGGAATGGCGCCAATCCTCACCACCAAATCCATAGAAGTTTCGAACAGAACCATCAGCAGGGAAGGTTATGCTGACTCTCTTTTGGGACGAAAAAGGCGTCATTTTGGAGCATTACAGGCCTAGAGGGACCACTGTCACCAGTGGATCAATCACAGATCTCCTAAAAAATCATCTGCGGTCTGTAATCAAATCAAAGCGACGTGGATTGCTGTCAGCAGGTGTCCTTTTGCAACATGACAATGCAAGGCCCCACACTGCCCGTACAAAAGTTGCAACAATCACAGAGCTGCATTCTGAGTGTCTTCCTCATCCACCATACTCACCAGACCTTGCCCCAATATGTTTGGATCACTTAAAGACGCAATTGGTGCAAAGAAGTTCCGTTCTGATGAAGAGGTACGCCACGCGGTGCAAGAGTGGTTGCGTGGACTACCAAAAGAATTTTTTTCTAAAGGAATTTATGCACTTTGTAAGCGCTGGAGGACTTGCATTGAGCGTGGGGGAGATTATGTTGAAAAGTGATACAGCTTTGTACCACTCCTGCGCAGTAAATAATATTTAAAAAAATATTTAAGGTTTTCATTTGACTCACTCTCGTATAATCATTAAAGAACATTTTCGTAAGAAGTTAAGTCCAATTCAAGAGTATGATGTGACTGTAAACAGCACTTTGGACATGAACTCACAGATTGTACACCTTCCGACTTGTAATCGTCACTTAACGCAGCTAAAAATTACACGGAAAAAGGGCTGGGAGAGGGGAGGAATAGGTCAATGTCGAAGAATGTGTATAACGACATCTAAATTTTAACTCTGTTCAAGTAATCAGCTGAATATCTTTTTTAGTTTTTAACAAAAACATTTGTAACGTATTCGAGCGCTACTTACTGTAACAATCTTTGGACTGCGAACGCTCAGCGAAATTAAGCAGTTGTCTTCCGCAAGGAACAAGATTTGTTGTGCCTAACGGGACTGCCAAGTTCGAAAGCCTCATTTTAATCAGTGATACTACACAGCCTCACTACCCAATGACATAAAGTGCAAACGGTGGAAGCCAGCGGCTGCACATTACCCCTTAGAAGCAATAACATTAAATCCTGCAGGGTATTGCTGATCTCGATCGGAGCTGGAACCGTTGCTCCCAAGTTAACGCATCGTATTTTGTACTAATTAACTTGTCGGTTGCTAATCCCAAACAACACATTCGTAGTCACGCGTGAAGAGAGCGGCGTTCCGGTATCGCTAACGAGCCATCTCGGGCGCTGCTCAGATCCCATCTCCGGCACACTGTTACCACCGCAGCACATTCGTTTCATTGCTTTTGACTGCAGCGATCGCTGGTCTCTCTGGACGCCCAGAGGACCAGTTGCTTGTTTTATGGACCTCGCGGAGGTCCGTCGGATAGGAATAGCGCGGACGCGACCGCGAGAGAGTTCAAAAGCGCTCGCGCCCGAGAACTGTCCGCTTAATGGGTCGGAACCGACGTGGATATGTGCCGGACGCCGGACCTCGCCCTATCGCTCTGTGGCGAGATTAACGCGGCCATTCTGCCGCCCTACTCGACGTTATTTTTCCTTAAGCCCTGAGGTACACCCACATAATTCAAGGTGTTCTCCTAGCCCTGCCCGACAATAATCTACGGTAATATTTGCTGGTCCGATAGCGAAACAAATTACATTCAGAGAAAGCTCTGCTACGTGTGTCAGTAAAAATTAACCACTGAAGCGATAATAAAGGTGTTATCCTTGAAAACTGAACAGACTGATCACCGAAGCCTTTCTGTCTTCATCTCTTCCATTCTCCTCTCTCTCTCTCTCTCTCTCTCTCTCTCTCTCTTCTCTCTCTCTGTCTCTCTCCCCTCTGTCTGTCTCGTAACAATATCGTCTGAATGGCATATGTAATACCTGTTTTAGGCAGGGTCGTCCACGAGAAGTATTACATTTTCGTTTTCTTACCATCTGTTCCCTGCCCCTCCGTGCTGTGGCTGTCTGGTAAAAAGCAAATGAAAGAAAATAGAAATCACACATTTATAATATACGTAGGAAATGGATATACGTGCTAATCACCTCTCCCCCCCACCCCCGTCTCGGTTCATCTTCTTCTCCTCCCCCTCCCTCCATCTCCTCCTTCCCTTCTCTCTGTCCATCTCCTTCTTTCCGATTTCTGTGTCCATTTCCTCCCACCCCTCTCCTGTATCCCCTCTCTGATCCTTCATTTCCTTTATTGTTATTGCAAGTCCTTCGTTTGGTTTCCCAAAACCGAACAAGAAAGCGATACAAAAATTGAACACGGGACTTTCGTAAGACCCCAAGCCAAAGGCGGAACAGTCTCATTGGCTGTGATCTACTGTATAAGAACAGCTGACACTAATGATTGTATCTCCAGGCCGCTCGAATCTGCACGCGCAACTGCCTGACTAGACAACTCCAATGTTAAAATCTGAAACGGCGCAACGCATCGAAGTTTTTTTATTACGAATTATTTTTCAGCGCAACCTACCCTGCAAAATCCTGACAAGCTTTTCAGATTACTTCTGACCAATCTGTATACAAGCACATCTACATAATTCTGTAATGGCTGCAGTTTTCGCTTCTTTATTTCTCTGTTATTTCCTTATTACATTTTTCTGCAAGTGACATGCCATTTTACTGTAATAGTTAACTTTCCGTCTTTATAAACACTGTCAAATAACGTTATGGCTCAAATGGCTCTGAGCACTATGGGACTCAACTGCTGAGGTCATTAGTCCCCTAGAACATAGAACTAGTTAAACCTAACTAACCGAAGGACATCACAAACATCCATGCCCGAGGCAGGATTCGAACCTGCGACCGTAGCGGTCTTGCGGTTCCAGACTGCAGCGCCTTTAACCGCACGGCCACTTCGGCCGGCCAAATATAACGTTATGAAATGTGTGAGAATTGTGAATATCGAATATGTGAAGCAGCATGAGCTATGTCTCTGCTTAGTTTGGTTCCTGATAAGAATCATCTTTGGTTGTTACTGTACACTGTTGTAGCTGCAGCAGTTCTAGCGGTTAACACTATTTTCTCTGTTAAGACACTTGTTGGCTTTTTGCATAGGTGTAAATATGGAGATCTGACGTATAATACAGGCCCCAGTGTCTTCCTATATCGCCAAATGATACGTGATTAATATTAATTTTTTTGATACTTATATATGGAAATGATCAGTTTCCTATCGAGTATGCGAGTATGTCTACGCCACCGTCTCATTCGTCGCTGTCTCTGGTATCGAGGACGTTTACTTGTGGTTCCGCCGCGAGGTACCGTCCTCTGCCTTGCTACCTCACTTCGGATAACACCACAGTAACAATTTCGAGTCTTAATTACAAAAAAAAAGAGAAAACAAAGAAATTGCGAGCGGTCTCAGGCGCTGCAGTCATGGACTGTGCGGCTGGTCCCGGCGGAGGTTCGAGTCCTCCCTTGGGCATATGTGTGTGTGTGTGTGTGTGTGTGTGTGTGTGTGTGTGTTTGTCCTTAGGATAATTTAAGTTAAGTAGTGTGTAAGCTTAGTGACTGATGACCTTAGCAGTTAAGTCCCATAAGATTTCACACACATGTTTTTTTTACAAAAAAATGGTTCAAATGGCTCTGAGCACTACGGGACTTAACATCTGAGGTCATCAGTCCCCCAGAACTTAGAACTACTTAAACCTAACCAACCTAAGAACAGCACACACATCCATGCCCGAGGCAGGATTCGAATCTGCGACCGTAGTAGTCGTGCGGTTCCGGACTGAAGCGCCTAGAACCGCTCGGCCACAACGGCCGGCTCGAAACCGGTAAAGGAGTTATATTTCTTTTATGCAACTGCTTGCTCATTATTTCGTTTTATACGCCTACAAATGTTGAGGATTGATGAAATACTAATTGTTGTACGTATTACAACAACAAGACTGTCTCAACAGTTAAGTGTAGCTTCTAAAAATGGAGCTGTTGCGTGTTCTTCAGGTAGTCCTCAGTTGTCCTCATGAGGCCGTGTACATTGTAATAGTACTTGAAATACGTAACCATTACGGCACCTCACCTCAACCTCTCGATACCAGCAATATTCTACTGTGTTTCTGTAAAATAGTTAACATATTTCTGTGACAACATTCAGATTTGATTTCATTAATGTAGAGGTACTTTGATACATCGATATGTTTATATTGCAATGATATTATTCTTATGTGTATTCTTTCTTTTGTCATTATGATCTTTGACGTACTTGTAACTGATTTTTGGGCACGTAAGCGGTTATTAAAGAGTCAAGTCTTGGTCATGTTGAAAAGACGCAAATTGTAGTCAGTTTATGAAATGTGAACTTGAACAGTGAGGAAGATATTTTCAAGTATGTTTTATATTGTGAAATGATGTTGCAACAAAAGCAATAAAAAGAGAAGTGTAACTTAAATTCGGAGTGCTGGTTACTTTTTTACATCACCAATGTCCTAACTTGCAAAATTTTAATCTTCAATAATGGTTTATGAAACACATCTATAAAACTTTTGAATATCGCAGAATAACACCTAGGCCTCTTTGCATCCGAGGTTGGAATCATCACTACCTAGATCCTCGACGATTGAGCCTTGAGTTCACAACGAGACCAGCGTCGGAAACACGAAAAGATGAGGGCCTAGTTTATCCTTTATTTCAAGAAATGACTTTATTAACTGTGCTCTAATGATACTTGCCACATAATATAACTTTGTTGTTGCCCGAAAAAGCAATATGTAGTAGCTTGAGCAACACTACAATCATAATTAATTTTTTGACCTTTGTTGTGGTAGGGTTGTTAGAAGATCCAGCATAAATTTTTGTGTGGTGTCTGTTCTGCCCGACACGTGCGACAGACATCACTCAGATATATACATTTCTGAAAGAGAGAGTAATGGCTCCTCGACGGGAATCAATAATTTGCGAGCAGACGGTTAATGGACTAGGAATGCTGCATTCCAGTGTGCGGAAAGTTGAAAATTGGAGTCGGTCAGACACCGTGTCCAGATGGCCGAAGCGGTTAAGTTTACTGCTCACGAGAAGCGGTAAATCCGGGCTCGAGATCCGGTCTGACACAAATTTTCAACTTTCACCATTGCACTGCCACCATGCTGGAATTCCCACCTATCCCTTTCCTAGACCCAGAACGAGTCGTCGTCGGTAGGACAGAAGCCAGTGAGCGATGGTGAGGTTCTTTCCCTGGCTGTACAGTGTGTGACGTGCGCGTGTCGTCGTCCCGGTTGCAGGCCAGACGCGCTCGCCGCGCATCACGGAGCACCCGAGCGACGCGCTGGTGGCCCGCAACGAGCCGCTGACGCTCAACTGCAAGGCGGACGGGCGGCCGCCGCCGGCCGTCACGTGGTTCAAGGACGGCGAGCCGGTGCGCACGTCGCCCGCCGACGCCAAGTCGCACCGCGTGCTGCTGCCCGCCGGCTCGCTCTTCTTCCTGCGCGTCAAGAAGGAGACCGACGCCGGCGTCTACTGGTGCGTCGCGCGCAACGTCGCCGGCGTCGCCACCTCCCGCAACGCCACCCTCTCCGTAGCCGGTGAGTACCGCTGCATCTCTGCCCAATCTACGTCGACTTCTACTGTTGTACTCCGTAAGTTACCGAATAGTACACTACTGGCCATTAAAATTGCTACACCAAGAGGAAATGCAGATGATAAACGAGTACTCATTGGACAAATATATTATACTACAACTGACATGTGATTATATTTTCACGCAATTTGCGTGCATATATCCTGAGAAATCAGTACCCAGAACAACCATCTCTCGCCCTAATAACGGCCTTGATACGCCTGGGCATTGAGCTTGGATGTCGTGTACAGGTACAGCTGCCCATGCAGCTTCAACACGATACCACAGATCATCAAGGGTAGTGACTGGCGTATTGTGACTAGCCAGTTGCTCGGCCACCATTGACCAGACGTTTTCAGTTGGGGAGAGATCTGGAGAATGTGCTGGCCAGGGCAGCAGTCGAACATTTTCTGTATCCAGAAAGTCCCGTACAGGACCTGCAACATGCGGTCGTGCATTATCCTGCTGAAACGTAGGGTTTCACAGGGATCGAATGAAGGGTAGAGCCATGGGTCGTAACACATATGAAATGTAACGTCCACTGTTCAAAGTGCCGTCAATGCGAACAAGAGGTGACCGAGGCGTGTAACCAATGGCACCCCATACCATCACGCCGGGTGATACGCCAGTATAGCGATGACGAATACACGCTTCCAATGTGCGTTCACCGCGATGTCGCCAAACACGGATGCGACCATCATGATGCAGTAAACAGAACCTGGATTCATCCGAAAAAATGACGTTTTGCCATTCGTGCACCCAGGTTCGTCGTTGAGTACACCATCGCAGGCTCTCCTGTCCGTGATGAAGCGTCAAGGGTAACCGCAACCGTGGTCTCCGAGTTGATAGCCCACGCTGCTGCAAACGTCGTTGAACTGTTCGTGCAGATGGTTGTTGTCTTGCAAACGTCCCCATCTGTTGACTCAGGGATCGAGACGTGGCTGCACGATACGTTACAGCCATGCGGATAAGATGCCTGTCATGTCGACTGCTAGTGATACGAGGCCGTCGGGATCCGGCACGGCGTTCCGTATCACCCTCCTGAACCCACTGATTCGATATTCTGCTAACAGTCAATGGATCTCGACCAACGCGAGCAGCAATGTCGCGATACGATAAACCGCAATCGCGATAGGCTACAATCCGACTTTTATCAAAGTCGGAAACGTGATGGTACGCATTTCTCCTCCTTACACGAGGCATCACAACAACGTTTCACGATGCAACGCCGGTCAACTGCTGTTTGTTTATGAGAAATTGGTTGGAAACTTTCCTCAAGTCAGCACGTCGTAGGCGTCGCCACTGGCGCAAACGTTGTGTGAATGCTCTGAAAACTAGTTATTTGCATATCACAGCATCGTCTTCCTGTCGGTTAAATTTCGCGTCTGTAGCACGTCATCTTCGTGGTGTAGCACTGTTAATGGTCAGTAGTGCATGTGACTGAGCGTACCACAGATATCCTCCTCCCTCCCGCCGCTTTTCCTGGTGCTATAAGTGGAGTGCACCTAACAAGGCGGTCGGTTGGCCAATGCGCTGCAACAATAAGCAACCAGCAGCATCATTCCGCCGCATCTGCCTCGGTATTAGATTAGATTATAAATGGCATGCCAGCAGGAATGGTCAATATTCAGCGATACAGGGGATAGGCAAAATAATTTGAACACCTGTACTTACCTGGGAATGGTTTTATTAATAATGGGTTGGGCCCCCATTTGCCCGTAATACAGCTGCCATTCTTCTTGGAACACTGGCGTATAATGATTGTATAGTATCCAGTAACGTGTTATGCCACTCTTCGATCAGAACCTCTTCTAACTCCTGTAGTGACGAGGTGGCGGAATTCTGCTGCGGAGTCTGCGCTCCAATACCGCTCACAAATGTTGGGTTGGGTTGTTTTGGGGAGGAGACCAGACGGCGAGGTCATCGGTCTCATCGAATTAGGGAAGGACGGGGAAGGAAGTCGGCCATGCCATTTCAAAGGAACCATCCCGGCATTTGCCTGGAGCGATTTAGGGAAATCACGGAAAACCTAAATCAGGTTGGCTGGACGCGGGATTGAACCATCGTCCTCCCGAATGCGAGTCCAGTGTGCTAACCGCTGCGCCACGTCGCTCCGTTGCCCACAAGGGTTCGATAATGTTGAAGTTCGGGGACTGTGCTGCCCAGGGAAGACGCTGCAGCTCAGTTGCATGCTCCTCATACCACGATTGTACTGTCCTGGCCGTGTGAATGAGTGCATTATCGCCCTGAAATATGGTATCATTGTTGGGAACAGCATTTGGATCATAGGGTGCTCCTGATCACCTAAAATGTTCACATAATAGTTGGCTGTAACAGTGCCTTTGGGAGTAGTGATGGGACCAACAGAATACCATGATATGGCTGCCCACACTTCCACCTACATGCTTAACTGTTGGAATCAAGCAATCAGGATTGTAGGATTTTTTTTTGCGTTCTCCAGACTTAAATCCGACCCGATGTTGGAAATAACGAAAACGTTGACTTGTCGAACCAGATGACTGGTTTCCTCAGATCAACCGTCCAGGATTTATGCTCCTGACACCATGTTTTACCCTTCTCTGCGTTGGTTGTCGTCACTAATGGTTTCGGTGTAACAGCTCGTCCATGAATATTCGCTTCATGTTCTCGGCGGACAGTGTCGATAGATACGGGGTCTCGAAGATGGCTATTGAGCTCTGCAGTATCTTTATCCTTCGAAGTTTTGTGTTGTTTTGTATAGGCTGTCATGACTGTTGAAATGTTGCTCTTCAAACATTCAATAAATTGGCTGTCTTAGTTACTGTTCCTCCAGCTAATCGGGCCCCCACAATCTGTCCTCTTTGGATCTCTGTTAGGTCTTTCATTGAACGTCGACCTCGGCGTCTGAATGCAAATACGAAGTGTGCACTACTCGTAAACAACCTGCACTGATGCCTAGTCCATACTGAGCACGCACAGTCCAGCGCGACACGTGCGTTATCGGCGTTGTTGTCCGTCAAAACACAACCATCCCATTACTACCACTGTTAACATTATTTTGCCTATCCGCTGTATGACTGGAACGTCAGTCCAAGCAAAAAGTCTAACAGACATGAGATCTAAAATGCATACCTTAAGAGCTATCGGCACATGTACGTCTTCGCCACCGTGAAACACACATATTCTCACAGCTCTTAAGGTATGCATTCTTGAGCTCTTGTTTATTAAACTTCTTTGCTTCGAATAATCGTTCCTGTCATATCCATGTACATACTTCTAGCTCCAATAAACCCACAATGAGGATACCGTCCAGGATGCAGAACATGGCAGAAAAACAAGAATGCCTAATAGATATTTACAAAGAAAAAGAAATATGCTTATGTACCTTCTGCAGATCCCAAGTCAAATGGTCCTTATGGATACAGAATAAGTCTAAGAAATCGTAAACATATTTTGATTAAAAAGGTAATAAATAAATCGTCACAAAACATGTAAATCTTCAGTACACTGAAGCTGCATATGATAATTCTTATGCTATTGTAGCCGTGCCTCGCCAAATAGAAAAATTATCACTCCACTGAAATTCATCTACATACATACTCCGCAATCCACCATACGGTGCGTGGCGGAGGGTACTTCGTACCACAACTAGCATTGTACAGAAATCACACTGTAGTAATACTCGCATTATGTGGTATTATTTGTAACATAACCGCATCAGTTGGTTCTGCTAAGAAACTCATTCGTGGAGTAGGAGCTCGCCATCAATAAATCCTTGGAGCACTTCTCTTCAGCAGGCAACACTGGAAACATACATAATTCTTTTATTCAACGACAGCACCAGTGTATCGGTGCCCAGGCTCACCACTTTGAGCACCTTTGAATGTTCTACGCCTGGGCAATGGTACAGGACAGTCAGAGTCAATTTTGTGTTATATTTTTACTTGGTTTTCATTTGCTTTCTGACAACTCCAGCAAGTGGACGAGTTTGTGATCCCGGGCTCAAAGTCAATGTTGTGTTATGTTATTAATAAAGTTGTGTTTCAGTGAATGGGACACTGTGATACATTATTGAATAGGTCTTTAGGAGAGGAAATAAATTACCGAATAAAAACTACTGTGTGCCATTTGAAAAAGTCATACCGCTGTTCACATCTTTGTAAAAAACAAAGCTACAACGATGGCCATCATGCTGATCGATGTTCCCCTGACACCTAAAGAACATTTGCTTGAAACATTTTTTAATTTACATATGGACAAACAGTAATTTAGCGTGGCTAACATAAATGGGATACCCTGTATAGTCAGGAACTTGCACCGTATTTCACATAACACAGCCAGATTCTGTGCTGAAGTTTTTTCCACATCTGTCTTCAGGCAAACGTTAAGTGAACTCGCTCTTTATTTAAATCCGTAGTTGTCATTGTTCAGTAGTTAGCAGTAGTATAAGTCATGGAAGGAACATAATTATAAAGACCTATATCTTACCATAAAGCACGGTAATCATAGCCTTTAATTGCTTAAAGATTAGACATCCGTCTCAGAACCGTCAGGTAACAGAAAATAGGACTTTTTTTGGCAGCTACACGGAGGTAATTTGGTAGCTAGGTAACTGCTTGTCTATATTTGCAAATTTAGGCACGTTACTGAGACGAATTGTGCACTCACCAGTCTGGGTGAGCAACTAATTGATTGCTCAGCCCAAGAGTGAAATCCTTGCCTATGAACTTGGGATATTTCCACTGCCACAACATGAATTTCATGGCCAGAAATCGTGGTTTCAGACGAGAATGTGATGGAATGTTTTTGTACATATATTTACATAGGGTGTTACGAAAAGATATGGGTGAATTTGAGGAAACATTCATCACGTAGAGGAAGAAAATAGATCATATGGACGTGGATCCCGATACGTTTTATGCCAATGTTAGAGCCCAGTTTCTACAACTCTTCACCACATTTATCATCAGCTTCGGAACGAAGCCTCAAGGGCGAGAAGCACGTTTGCACTAAAGTGATGATTGACGCATTGCTGAGTGAACCATTTGCAAAAGTGTCCCTGTGCAGGAAAATCGGCTCGTGATGGTGTCTACACACGCTGTACACGGTATGGCTAGATCAGGTTCTCATGTAGCCCCCTGCAGATTGTCATGTGCTCATCATTACATATTGCAGCTAATTGTCTTATTCTGACACTAGGGTTGTCACCAACTGCGCGAAGAAGTTCCTTCTCCATTTGCGGCGGCGTCGTCCTTGTAGGCCGCACCCAGTCGTGAGTAGTACGCTTAAACGCATCGTACTCCCTAAGACGACGATCAGTTGCCTCCTGACGGGACACTGCCGCTCTAGGAATCCGCACCGATACCAAACATGAGCGCCACGGCCATTCGCACTCGCTAATCCGTACAGCAAATGGATGTCTGCTACTTCTGCATTCGAGTAATTACCACTGCACTTGCCGGAAACTGAGTCCCCGATTATATATGTGGCGTCTATTCTTTCAGGGATGTCCGAAAGAAAAGTCACCATGTTGTTCCTACGGCCACTATGAATCAAGACACAAAGGAATTAAAGACATTAACTGCCAGTGGGCATTAATTTCTCGTGGCATCTCGCCGATTGCCGTAAGAGTTCGAGCTTGGTGTACATCTGCACTGAAGGGACCATTGGCCGTCATCACCCAAATTATATATGTCAATCATACCCCACTCCATCGGTTGCAACCGAGACTGCCTATTCTTTGTACAATTATGTATGTGGCGTCTGTTCTTTTGGGCGCGTCCGAATTTGATGACCAACTTTGACTTTGTCACGTAAACATCCACTGCATGACCACCATGCTTTAGCCAGCAAAGGAGGCAATGAGTCATCTTCCTCGTTAAGGTGGTGGGAAAGAACTGTGTGAGACACACACTCAGAATGAGCAACTTTCAGGCCTCAGCGGACACGTACGCAATGTTAATTACTGCACAGTTGATATATTGCAGCGCGAGCGAACCTTCTGTTGAGCTTCCATTTAGCCGTTCATTTGCTTCCACGGAGTTTCTCATCGCCTCTGACCAGTCACGAAGATTAATACCACGACTCCCGTAACCTAAGGTCGTAAACAATGTCTATTACTACCTTATGCAGAGCTCAACACGAATATCGAAACAGGTGCACGACGCTGCAGGGTAGTTAACTCATAAGGAAAGTGTTTTATCGTCCGTGTGGAGGGGACTATCTGAAATCATATTACTGAATCAATGCATCTAAAAGTTCAGTCAATGGCTGGGAAATTAGTCGGAATTGTGACGAAGTAAGGACAATAGCCATCTAATTCCTGCAGCCACATATGTCGTAGTTTTCCGGTAAACTTCTTGTTATTGTGGTTGCATTGTGCTTGTCACAGTGTCTCCTACGGTGACATCTTTTTTACAGATCTACTGATAAAAAAAGCAAAACATATGGAAACCACTCACCACTATTACATTTAATGCCTTAATGCTACCATTTCAGTAGGTTACTACAAGGAACTACATTATTACTTTTGGGGACGACGACCAAGCGACTCCGAGCTTGCATCGGGAGTTTCAAGGTTCAAAATTTGGTCTGCCATCAGGATTACTTACGTGGTTTCCCAAAATCTTAAGGAGAATATCGGCATGGTTGCTTTGAAAATAACCTGCCTCATTTCTTTTCCCAGGATTGCTTGCTTTTGCTCCATCGTAAATGGAACAAACGCCATCTTCCATCCTTCTTTCTTACATCTACAGTGTGAAATCAGCTAGTAAATGAATCTACCAAGTTTCAGTGATTAAGTAGTTATGAGAACCTGGGACCTGTTTACCCCTTGTCTATAACTTAAATTATACACGATACTTTGAAATTAATTCGTTTGCTGGCCTTAATTTATCGTTACCGTATTCAGCGGGCATTTCGGTTTGTGAAAGAAAATCATCAGTTCTGTTCAATTTTGAGGTGTGCAACTCTTCCTTTACTAGCCTATGTTCCGTTCTATTGGCACTGCAGTTCACTTGATTGGCAAATTTATTTGTGCATAACAAATTTTTCACTTTGTAGCGGGGTGTGCACTGTTTCGAAGCTTCATAACAGATTAAAACAGTCTGATGCCCCGGGACTCGAACGCGATGTCTTGCGTTTTGCGGGGAATGCTCTTTCCGACTGATCTCAGGTGCATCTCACCATAGGCCCTCGCATATTCCAATAGTACCTTTGTTTTCCAAACTTTACATAATCTCTCGCGCTTACCTTTTTTCGGCTACCAATTCTGGAAGAAAGATGTTGTTGTTGTTGTTGTTGTTGTGGTCTTCAGTCCAGAGACTGGTTTGATGCAGCTCTCTATGCTACTCTATCCTGTGCAAGTCTCTTCATCTCCGAATAACTACTGCAACCTACATCCTTCTGAATCTGCTTAGTGTATTCATCTCTTTGTCTCCCTCTACTGTTTTTAACCCCCACGCTTCCCTTCAATACTGGTGACAACTTGATTCCTCAGAATGTGCCCTACCAACCGATCCCTTCTTCTGGTCAGGTTATAACACAAATTTATCTTCACCCAGTCTTATTCAGTACCACATTAGTTACGTGATCTACCCATCTAGTCTTCAGCATTCTCATGTAGCACCACGTTTCAAATGCTCCTACCCTCTTCTTGTCTAAACTGTTCATCGTCCATGTTTCACTTCCATACATGGTTACACTCCATACAAACACTCTCAGAAAAGACTTCCTGACACTTAAACGTATACTCTATATTAAAAAATTTCTCTTCTTTATAGACGCTTTTCTTGCCATTGCGAGTCCTCCATATTTCGACGATCATGAGTTAATTTGGGAAGAATGATACGGCGAGAAACGGCTTGGACACAACCCACAATACATTATCTCATCAAAAGTATCTGCAGATCTAATACTAGACATTAATATACTTTCAGTGAGGAACCTGATGTTTGTGGGCGGGTGGCAGCCCAAGTCTCTTCAAGAGCCCAGGGAAGGTAGAGATGCTGAACACTGGGGTCTAGGGTGAATCTGACGTTCTGCCTCATCCCAAAGGTGTTCCACTGGGATCAAGTGGGGACTCTGGGCAGGCCAATCTATTTCAGGAATATTACTGTTCGCAAAGAATAGCCTCACAGGTGCCACTTTATGACAAGATCCAGTGTTAAATTAACGCAAACAATCATCTCCGAATTATTCCTCAACTGTACGCAGTACAAAATGCTGTAAAATGTATTCATATCCTTCCGCATTTAGTGTTTTCATAAGCTTAATAGGGGAACCATACCTTAAGCAAGATAAACATCGCCGTACCCACGTTCTTCGTACTTTAATGTCAGCAATACACATGATGACAGATAATGTCTCCCAGGCATTCGCGAAGCCCAAAGGCTTCCGTCGGATTGCCGCAGGGTGTAGCGTTAATTAATCACTCCGAAAGACGAGATTCCAGTCATCCACAGTCCAGTGGCGTAGCTCTTCATCGCTTAACATTGACTATACAAATGTGTAGCTTATGAGATGTTGTTCGGCGATTGTACCTACTCCTTTTTAACTCACTGCACACAGTCCTATAATAGTTGGACTCTTGATAGCACTTCAAAACTCACAAATGATTCATTCTGCTGATTTTATGCGATTTTTTTTACAACCATCCAGAGCAATTCTAGAAGTTCCCTGTCCATCAGTACCTGAGGTCTCCATTTAGCTGTGGTTGTTCCTTAGCGTTCCCACATCACAGTCACATCACAAACAGTCGGGCAGCTTTAGAAGATTTGAAATGTCCCTGACACATTTGTTACTCACGTGACGTTCAGTAACCAGACCATTTTCGGTCACTGAGCTCTCATGACCAAAACACTCTGCTTCTCTGCCGACAACACAATACTCTCCGCCTCCTTTTATACTGGCGCGTCCTCCTCTAGTGACATCTATCGGTCAGTTCTGCTTTACATCGGGGTGTCCGCATGCTTTTGATCTGATAGTGCTTTAGCCGGAGAACTTCGCTTAAGTTGGGAAAGTAGGGGACAGGTAGTGATAGAAGTGAACTTGTTGGGGTGCATCTGGATGTTAAGTTGGTAATAGCTTTACCCGCGAATCTCAAGGTTCCGGGTCCCTTTCCGACTCACAGTGTTGATCTGCTAGGGATTTTCAAATTTATTCAACTTTTCACCATATTCGTCAATTAACGGAAGGGAGGAAAGTCATATGCGCCTCTGCCTGTGAAACGTGTTAGCTTTTAGTTATTGTCGTTTTTCCGAGGCTGAGATTGACGATGAGGCCAGCATTTGCTAAAACGAGCGTGGAGAATCCTCGAGAAGCTACACATGGCTGGCCTGTCTACATCAGCTGCGATCGCTAATTCGCCGCACGGATTCGATCCGGGTGTGGCTCAGCAACCCTCCCCCAACCCGCCCACCCCCCACCCCTCTTTGCCTCTCAAGCAGTCGCACTACAATTTAAGCTGTATAAACAGTCTGTAAGTGGCCAACTTCTGAGATTAATCAGTATGCATGCAAAGGCATGCGCTATAATTATTTTCCAAAAGAGCTCGCACAAAATGGAGATTTTTCCGGGGCTCATATCTCTGGTTCTGATATTGATAGAAAGGTAGGATCAAGTGTTTTGGACAGGCCTTGGGCTAGGAAGCTTTTGTATATCCAGCGAAAGGATCGTCTTACTGTAACTGTCCTACCATACATGGTCAAAATTTGGAAATTACACACCAGCTAAGGCAAATGAAGTGAAATCGAGTGGTTCTTTTTGCATTAGATGTGGCCTACGGTGTGCCTTAAGCAGCTTATGGAGGCACTGCTTAGTTTATGGGCGTTTCCTGAGAAAACCCTCCAAAAGCATTTTTCACCTTTTTTCACCGCCAGCAGCGGATAAATAACTAACTGCAGCAAACTTTTGCAAATTCAACGGTATATCCTCTAAGCAATTATATAGAAGTGCTAGCTTCTCATTATCAAATATATTTATCCCTTATTTAGTAACATCCCAAAAACATGGTTTTGGTGCACCAAAACCAAGCCGTGTGTTCCAAGACGGTTATGTACAGTAAAAGACTGAAGTTTTTACGATATATTCCTAAGATCCCAATCTCGAAAATTTTCTTTATATGTTTATTCATTACCGAGATACAGACATTCAAAGTTACCGTACCAGTACACGTAAAAAACGCAAGTAAAATTCGGTGTGAGGCGAAAACGTAGTTTATGATGTAATGTAGCACGGAGAAATACGCTGTAAAGTGTCTGCGTTATCATCGGAAGAGTTCTGGGAAACCCATGTTATAGAAAATATAAAGATGCAGTAAATGAAGCAGGCAAAAATGAATACAAACGTCTCAAAAATGAGATCGATAGGAAGTGCAAAATGGCTAAGCAGGGATGGATGCCTAGAGGACAAATTTAAGGATGTAGAGGCATATATCACTAGGGGTAAGATAGATACTACCTACAGGAAAATTAAAGAGACCTTTGGAGAAAAGAGAACCACTTGTATGAATATCAAGAGCTCAGATGGAAACCCAGTTCTAAGCAAAGAAGGGAAAGCAGAAAGGTGGAAGGAGTATATAGAAGGTCTATACAAGGGCGATGTACTTGAGGACAATATTATGGAAATGGGAGAGCCTGTAGATGAAGATGAAAGGGGAGATACGATACTGCGTGAAGAGTTTGACAGAGCACTGAAAGACCTGAGTCGAAACAAGGCCCCCGGAGTAGACAACATTCCATTAGAACTACTGACAGCCTTGGGAGAGCCAGTCCTGACAAAACTCTACCATCTGGTGAGCAAGATGTATGAGACAAGCGAAATACCCTCAGACTTCAAGAAGAATATAATTATTCCAATCCCAAAGAAAGCAGGTGAAAATTACCGAATTATCAGAGTAATAAGTCCCGAATTATCAGTTTAATAAGTCACGGCTGCAAAATACTAACGCGAATTCCTTACAGACGAATGGAAAAACTGGCAGAAGCCGACCTCGGGGAAGATAAAAAAAAAAAATGGTTCAAATGGCTCTGAGCACTATGGGACTTAACAGCTATGGTCATCAGTCCCCTAGAACTTAGAACTACTTAAACCTAACTAACCTAAGGACATCACACACATCCATGACCGAGGCAGGTTTCGAACCTGTGACCGTAGCGGTCGCGCGGTTCTGCACTGAAGCGCCTAGAACCGCTCGGCCACAGAGGCCGGCGTATCAGAGACAGCAAAGGACCTGGAAGAGCAGTTTATCGGAATGGACAGTGTCTTGAAAGGAGGATATAAGATGTACATCAACAAAAGCAAAAAGAGGATATGGCATGTAGTTGAATTAAGTCGGTTGATGCTGAGGGGATTAGATTAGGAAATGAGACACGTAAAGTAATCAACGCTTTTTGCTCTTTGGGGAGCAAAATAACTGATGATGGTCGAAGTAGAGAGGATATAAAATGTAGACTGGTAATGGCAAGGAAAGCGTTTCTGAAGAAGAGAAATTTTTTAACATCGAGTATAGATTTAAATGTCAGGAAGTCGTTTCTGAAGGTATTAGTGTGGAGTTTAGCCACGCATGGAAGTGAAACATGGACGATAAATGGTTTAGACAATAAGAGAATAGAAGCTTTCGAAATGTGGTGCTACATAAGAATGCTGAAGATTAGGTGGTTAGACCACATAATTAATGAGGAGGTATTGAATAGGATTGGGGAGAAGAGGAGTTTGGGGAGAAGAGGAGTTTGTGGCAGAACTTGACTAGAAGAAGGGATCGGTTGGTAGGACATGTTCTGAGGCTCAAGGGATCAGTATTGTGAAACGTCCCCTTAGAAAAATTAATGAATTACTGTGCTGATAAACCTCTTACATTATTTGATTTTCAAACAGCTGAGCAGAACTGAACGTACTCAGACATTTCGCTCTGTATCTATTCTGATCAACACTAAACTGACACACAATATTTTTAGCGCAACGCAATCTGGCCCTGACTAACATTAACCTATACCTTTCACACATCACTTACGTCACAAAAATCTTCGTTACTCGAACTACTGCAAAACAGCGAGCGCCAATACTGCCAGCTAAATAAAAGATTCTAACTAGTGAAGGCACTAACTACTGATAGGCATAGTTAGCAAATGAAATATTTCGATAAAGAACAAACAATGTATTTACCTTACAGAGACAGACCTACAAATTTACTGTCTCTGATGGACACACGTCCAGATAATCCGCTCTCAAAACTCCACCATCTCTCTCCCCACATCCACCACTGCTGGCGGCTCACCTCCAACTGTGCAACGCTACGCGCTGTTAACAACCAACAGCCCAACACTACAATAGCATATACTCCAACAATGTAAACCAACCACAGCCTTCACACAGCACAGTCAGTGACTTTCATATAAAGCGCTACGTGCCGTTACCAACATAAAAACCTAAACAGCTTACTTACAATTGGAAGACAGCGTGGAGGGTAAAAATCGTAGAGGGAGACCAAGAGACGAGTACACTAATTAGACTGAGAAGAATGTAGGTTGCAGTAGGTACTGGGAGATGAAGAAGCTTGCACAGGATAGAGTAGCATGGAGAGCTGCATCAAACCAGTCTCTGGACTGAAGACCACAACAACAACAGATTCAAAGAGATAATGACAGTGAGTTGAGCTGCATGAGTGAATGGAGTGGACACATAGTGTTCGTATGCCAAAATTTATGGGAAAATTTTTAAAGGTGCTGAGGAAGGTAGATTGAGCTAGCTGGTATCCCATTTTTCAGAGTTTTTTAAACAGCGGCGTATTCGCCTTTTTTGAGCTCCGATAGGAGCGTTTTTCCTCTAGTCTACAGATGTTTTATTCCAATTGCTACAGTGTAATTTTAGAGGGAACACAATCACACGAACGACGAATATAATAATGCAGACGAGTTTAGTTTTATTATCTTTGCAACGGAGTTGAATACGACGGTATAGTGCCTGACTTTCTCTTCTGTGATTACCCGCAATATGGCAATTTACCGCTTGTTCAGAGCGTTATTAATTTGCCTGAAATTGTTTTACGGGGGAAGGGAAACTGGGAAGCAGCAGAGAGATTGCGGCAGGAGGCGCAAATCTGGCGAAGCGCTTGTCTCGCTGCTTGCGTAGCGCCGGAGGACCACGCGGGCGGCCCGCAAATGCACTTAAGACGGCTAATTAGCTGTAGACGGTTTCTGCAGAGCACAGTGACACAAGCTGCGGGCTGGGATTGCGTCCCAGCTCAGCCCGCTGCCGCCGCCACAGGCGGCGACGCCGTCGGGGGATCATCGCCTCTCAGCTTCTCTGATGTCCACGGCTCGATTCTAGGCGGCAGCTGATCAGATTTGTGCAAATCTGTCTCAGTAGTCTGCTTTATCCGCAGCTGAGCGTCGTTTTGTCTCGAGGAGTAATATCTGGAGTTCCCGAGGAAGTGTTATAGGCTTTCTGCTGCTACACAAACGACATAGATTGTTTGCAGATGATGCTCTCATTTATGGTCTTGTAAAGTCACCAGATGATCAAAACGATTTTCAAAATGATTTAGTCAAGATATCTGTATTGTGTGTAAAGTTAAAATGATTCTAAAGAAAAAAAAATAATGAAGTCAGCCACATGAGTACCAGAAGGAATCTGCTAAATTTCGGTTACACAATTAATCACATGAATCTAAACGCCGTAAATTCATCTAAGTATTTGGGGATTACAATTAGGGGGAGAAGGGGAACTGGGAAGCAGCAGACATCGCATATATAATGTTGTGGGCAAAGCAGATCAAAGACTGCTATTTATTGGCAGATGGCTTAGGGAATGCAACAGGTGTACTAAAGAGACTGCTTACACCACTCTTGCCGGCCTTCTTCTAGAGTATTGCTGTGCTTTGTGGTGTGGGACCCGCGTCAAATGGGACTGACGCAGGACATCGAAAAAATTCAAAGAAGAGCAGTTCGTTTTATATAATCGCGAAGTACGGGAAAGAGTGCTGCATGATACACGAACTGGGGTGGTAATCACGAAAACAAAGGCGTTTTCTGTTGCGGCAGGATATTCTCGTGAAATTTCGATCACCAACTTTCTTTTCCGATTGCGAAAATATTCTGTTGGCGCCCACGTACATCGGGAGAAGTGATCGTCATGATAAAATAAGATAAATCAGAGCTCTCACAGAGAGATTTAAGTGCTCGTTTTTCATGAGCGGCATTCGAGAGTCGAACGGTAGAGAAATACGTAGTTTGAAGGTGGTTCGATAAACCCTCTCCCAGGCACTTAATTGCGAAATGCAAAGTGACCATGTAGTTGTACTGTACAAGCAGCTTTTGAACGCCATCTTTCATGATATAGTGACCGAAAAGTGGCGCTCGTAAAAAGATAATCATGTATACGTGGTGTTCCGAAGTCTTTGCGGCAAGTCTCTTGGGGTGATAGATCCCCGTCATACGGTATAACTTTTTCTAGACAAACTGTTAACTGATACTTCTCGGCGACACTAGACGTAGTTTAAGACTGGTTATGGCCCTGTGAGGTGGCAGGTTTACGCACTCTGTGGCGTTCGTCTGCAAAGCGTGTTTTTGCCTATCATGTAGTCGTCTGCTCCGCGTGGAAAGGGGTAAGCGTAGCGGAACTGAAGTTTCTGATTCTCTGCTAAAATATTTCTCTCGGCTTACAGACTTTCTTGTCGCCTCATGGTAGAAAGTTGCATTTATCAGTTTAATGGGATAAATATTATGCTGCACACCTGCTTGGTATATCCTGATAGTACAGGCAAATTTCGTCGTCTCAAGGGCAGCAATACTAAAGGGTACCTAGCTTCGCTGGGAAGATAAGTGAAATTTTTGTCTCTAACAACAGCTGCTTCCCATTACGTGATATACTCACAAAGAATTTGAAACGCCCTGTATGTATTATGATAGATTACTTAGTAGGCCTCTAACCATATCAGTTAACTCTATTCGGTCACTATTTGGTAGAGGGGTGAATGTGGGAAGGAGAACATCTTTCCAGGTAAAGGTCTCTGGTGAAACGGTGGGAACGGTGCATATTGTTCCCTGTCCTTGCCAAACCGGAAGGTCGGCTTGCCTAACGCTCTGGTTCAAGTGTCATGGGAACGCTGGTGAAGCTAGCCCGTCCCCGGCAATGTTTGATACGAAGCCTATGCAGCACCTGGTTTTGTCATGGAACCATAGTGACACTGGGAGCTTCGAGCTATTTGCAAAAACTACGAATTTGGGTTGACGACTGGAAAGTGGTACTTTCCTGTTAAAGGTAATATTTGTGGTTTCCAGACAATAGTCATACCGAGCAATTCACATACGAAGAGCAAGCAAGGCGACAAGGTTGCAGGAAGCAGAGTGATCAAAGTGAGCGTATCTGTACAGAAGTTTACGAGGAAACCAATTAAATGAGAGAAGATGCCATGAATGAGTATCAGAGGCTGGTGTTTTCTGCCGATGGGTGGATTGGCGAGGATGGAATGCGACGAGATATTGAGACAGCAGTGAATAAATGCACGAGAGAAGAGGCTGACAGTTCAACCTGGAGTGGCGAAAAGCAGAGCGGACCCGTCCTTATAACCCAAGACGCAGTGCTCAAGGGGACTCGTAATTTACGAGTAGGACGAAAGAACTCTTTCTCGATAGAGGGCAGGGGAAATAGTTTAAATGGCTCTGAGCACTATGCGACTTAACTTCTGAGGTCATCAGTCGCCTAGAACTTAGAACTAACTAAAGCTAACTAACCTAAGTACATCACACACATCCATGCCCGAGGCAGGATTCGAACCTGTGACCGTAGCGGTCGCTCGGTTCCACACTGTAGCGCCTAGAACCATACGGCCACTCCGGCCAGCTGGAGGGCGGGGGACACGTAGTTTTCTGTTTCTGGGACTAGTTTCCAGGAGAACGTATGAGTTACTAATGGTCATACTGAGACATCGCCAGAAATTGCTGATCATGTCGCTAACTGTGTATCTTTGTATTTAAATTTAGTAAAAGAGCTTCATTCACGATTTATATTGATGGTTACTTTTTGGTAGTTAGTCTTTCCTTTCTTTAAAAAGTCTCCAATTTGCACTCTTATGTTTGTGTGTGCAGATGTAAGTGTAAAAAATAGTTGTTCATTTGATTCTATTTTCAGGCATTGATGTCCCTATAGTTTGCTGGCCCTTGAATGGTGGTTGTATCTTCGGGAAATTAGCGGTCTGAAGGGTCTTGTGTGTCACTGTAACTGAATTACCCTTGTCTCACGGTGTCAACATTTTATAATGAGGTTGGCAAGCCAATTATTTACAGTATCGATGTTGACAGGATTAGTATTAAAGTAAGGCGCAAGCAACTGACTTTATTTACGTAAAGGGGTGATGTGTCACGTTATGTTTCTAATATATGCTCAAAATGATTGCTATGTTCACTTCAAATGTTCAGATGTTCAAATGTGTATCAAATCTTATGGGACCTAACTGCTAAGGTCATCAGTCCCTAAGCTTACACACTACTTAACCTAAATTATCCTAAAGACAAACACACACACACCCATGCCCGAGGGAGGACTCGAACCTCCGCCGGGACCAGCCGTACAGTCCATGACAGCAGCGCCTGAGACCGCTAGGCTAATCACGCACGGCGCTCTATTCACTAACGCACGAACTCTTTTTAGTATGTTTCAGACCACTTTACAGAACACGATGTTGGTTAATGTCCTCCTGGTAGGTAAACAAGATTCCCTTGACGCATATTTTTTTAATTTGCTTCTCGGCAATACAAAAAAGAGTGGTGTGACCAGCTCATTGATGTGACACGTCTAAAAGACGGAGTGGTGTTGAATTTTGAGGTTCCGCAGTCACAGGGTATATTAAAGGGGGTGTTGATATAAAATCCACAAAATGATGAACATGATGATCTTCGTATGTGCTTCAGCATGCAGTGAAACTAATTTGAAAAGGCTTATAATGAATCACTTGAATGTGGCTACAGAGCCGAAATTCCAACAGTATCCAAAAGGAAATGAAAATAAGCAAAATAGCGAAAGCATTATCATAGAGACAATTCTACGTGAATAATACTAGGAAAATGTGGTTCCAGCTGCGCCACTGCGAGGAGCGGGAAACCTAGAGCTCGGTGAGCGAACCGGGAATCGAACTCATTTCCTCGCTAATAGCCCCACTATTTCCTACGGCCGTCGAGAACAGACGAGATGCCGTTACGTGAAAGGCGGTCAGCGACGTCGGCCTGCGAGTAACCTTTCGTGTCTCGCATTTAGGAAACACAGCCGGAGATCAAATGTCGGGCGTTATACGCCGTAGGCACGCGCCACCCAGAGCGAGTGGAAGGCATCATAATTTGCGCGCGGCTTTCGCCCCCGCGAGCGCAGCGAGAGGTTGGGTCGACCCGGGGGGGGGGGGGGGGGGGGGGAGATACGTCAGAGTGGTGCCCGTGTGCGGCCCGGGGTCGCAGCACTCTGCCGCTTTCTGCACTGGCGCTGCGAGCCGCCACGCCCCTCAGCACGCGCCTATTACCATACACAGCAGAGCGGAAACCCCGCTCTCCTCCGCACGGCGGCCCGCGGCGAGCCGTGGAGCTCGGGCTGACCCCCATTGCCGCCCCCGCCACCCCCGCCGCCGCCTCTAGTCAATAACATTGATTCCCGACCCGGCGCGTCCCACCCTCGGGAAATGAAGGAGACAGCGCCCGTTACCGGGATTGACTCCGGCCGGGGCGTTGTCCCGCAACCTCTCTCTGCGGCCGGCTCGTCACGCCGCCGGCGGTCGATCCGCTTTCCAGTTAGCGAACATCTGCATCCGCACTCTGCAGACCACTGTGAAGTGCGTAGCAGAGGATTACTTCAGACATGTGGCTCAAATTCAAAGATATAGTAGCAACAGCAGTTGAGAGATTCATACCTCATAAATTGGTAAGAGATGGAACTGATCCCCCATGGTACACAAAACAGGTCCGAACGCTGTTGCAGAGGCAACGGAAAAAGCATGCGAAGTTCAGAAGAACGCGAAATCCCGAAGATTGGCTAAAATTACAGAGGCGCGAAATTTGGCACGGACTTCAATGCGAGATGCCTTTAATAGGTTCCACAACGAAACATTGTCTCGAAATTTGGTAGAAAATCCGACGACATTCTGGTCGTATGTAAAGTACACAAGCGGCAAGACGCAGACAATACCTTCGCTGCGCAGTGCCGTTGGTACTGTAACCGACGACTGTGCCGCTAAAGCGGAGTTATTGAACCTAGTTTTCCGAAATTCCTTCACCAGGGAAGACGAATGGAATATTCCAGAATTTGAAACACTAACAGCTGCTAGCATGAGTTTCTTAGACGTAGATACCTTAGGGGTTACGAAGCAACTCAAATCGCTTCATACGGGCAAGTCTTCAGGTCCAGATTGTATACCGATTAGGTTCCTTTCAGATTACACTGATACAATAGCTCCCTACTTAGCAATCGTCTACAACCGCTCGCTCACCAATAGATCTGTACTTCAGATTGGAAAATTGCGCAGGTCGCACCAGTATTTAAGAAGGGTAGTAGGAGTAATCCATCGAACTACAGACCTATATCATTGACGTCGGTTTGCAGTAGGGTTTCGGAGCATATACTGTATTCAAACATTATGAATCACCTCGAAGGGAACGATCTATTGATACGCAATCAGCATGGTTTCAGAAAACATCGTTCTTGTGCAACGCAGCTAGCTCTTTACTCGCACGAAGTAATGGCCGCTATCGACAGGGGATCTCAAGTTGATTCCATATTGCTAGATTTCCGGAAAGCTTTTGACACCGTTCCTCACAAGCGACTTCTAATCAAGCTGCGGGCCTATGGGGTATCGTCTCAGTTGTGCGACTGGATTCGTGATTTCCTGTCAGGAAGGTCGCAGTTCGTAGTAATAGACGGCAAATCATCGAGTAAAACTGAAATGATATCAAGTGTTCCCCAGGGAAGCGTCCTGGGACCTCTGCTGTTCCTGATCTATATAAATGACCTGGGTGACAATCTGAGCAGTTCAAGCTGTGGGCCTATGGGGTATCGTCTCAGTTGTGCGACTGGATTCGTGATTTCCTGTCAGGAAGGTCGCAGTTCGTAGTAATAGACGGCAAATCATCGAGTAAAACTGAAATGATATCAAGTGCTCCCCAGGGAAGCGTCCTGGGACCTCTGCTGTTCCTGATCTATGTAAATGACCTGGGTGACAATCTGAGCAGTTCTCTTAGGTTGTTCGCAGATGATGCTGTAATTTACCGTCTAGTAAGGTCATCCGAAGACCAGTATCAGTTGCAAAGCGATTTCGAAAAGATTGCTGTATGGTGTGGCAGGTGGCAGTTGACGCTAAATAACGAAAAGTGTGAGGTGATCCACATGAGTTCCAAAAGAAATCCGTTGGAATTCGATTACTCGATAAATAGTACAATTCTCAAGGCTGTCAGTTCAACTAAGTACAAAAATTACGAACAACTTCAGTTGGAAAGACCACATAGATAATATTGTCGGGAAGGCGAGCCAAAGGTTGCGTTTCATTGGCAGGACACTTAGAAGATACACCAAGTCCACTAAAGAGACAGCTTACACTACACTCGTTCGTCCTCTTTTAGAATATTGCTCGCGGTATGGGATACTTACCAGGTGGGATTGACGGAGGACATCGAAAGGGTGCAAAAAAGGGCAGCTCGTTTTGTATTATCACGTAATAGGGGAGAGAGTGTGGCAGATATGATACGCGAGTTGGGATGGAAGTCATTAAAGCAAAGACGTTTTTCGTCGCGGCGAGATCTATTTACGAAATTTCAGTCACCAACTTTCTCTTCCGGATGTGAAAATATTTTGTTGAGCCCAATCTACATAGATAGGAATGATCATCAAAATAAAATAAGACAAATCAGAGCTCGAACAGAAAGGTTTAGGTGTTCGTTTTTCCCGCGCGCTGTTCGGGGGTGGAATGGTAGGGAGATAGTGTGATTGTGGTTCGATGAACCCTGTGCCAAGCACTTAAATGTGAATTGCAGAGTAATCATGTAGATGTAGATGTAGATATGTTGCACGCGAAAAATGATTCTGTAGCACTTAAAACACGATTGTTCTTATTGCAGAAATTTATTCGCACAGATCGTACAAAAAACACAATGATTACTACTTTCAGTGAAATTAAATCGCCATCTTCAGAACATTTGCATAGACAAAAATATTTTTCGTCGACTGTTCACATTAATAAGACAACTTTAATGAATATAAAGGTACAATTACGGAAAATTCTGACTTCAAATCAACATAAAATGCATAAAAATTCAAAGTAAACATATCTTATAAAGACGACATTCCATAGTGCCGCCTGTCGTAATACAATACGGGAACAGCTGTGTGAGTAGTGCACAGTAGTTACAAATAAAATACGTAAGACGTGTATAAAATGTTTCCATGTTATCTCCTTGTTGACATCCGGTAGGAAACTTATGAGGCAATCAACGAAGTACATCCTGTTTTGAAGCGCTACCAGATGGCAGCAGTTTTTAACAGCATAAAATTATGTCTTCGAAATACACTGTAAACAATTATATATTTTTATATTATTTTTATATTATTTATATTTTTTCTTTTATTATACGAGGGCTTTTCAATAAAGAATGATCATAATTTTTTATGTTCTTAATTACTTGCGCTAAAATTTAATCTTATGATATTTTGTTAACTTAATGTGCAACAAACATGCCATGCTAGTTTCATTGTTGGGATTCCTGGTTCCCGCCTGTGAGAGCCAGGCAAGGTCAGACATGTTCAGTATCGCCTACCGCTGCGATGGAGGTAACACGCGAGGGACGATATGCGGCTTTGAAACTCTGCCTTCTGAGGTCTATATAATGTTACAGGAGGTCTGTTCTTCCCTACAGCACAGCTCGAAGGAGGTTTAAAATATTTAAAGAGGTGAGCCAATCAATTTCAAAGGAATGTGGACCGGTGCTCTAGTTACTGCTCTTACGGAAGAAAACATCAACACTGTTGCTGCCATTGTGAAAGAGGATCGACGAATTGCCTGAATATCACTTTCTGAAATACTGAATACTTCATTCGGTGCCACCCACACACTGGTGACAGAAAAGACAGAAAAATTACACACGACACGAGTTTGTGCGCGATGGGCCCCAAGACTTGGTTCCCGAACAAAAGAACATTCGCGTGCAGGTCTGCATGCAGCTACAGTTGATGTTAGAGGAAGATCCGGAGTTTCTTTCAAATGTAATCACCGCTGATGTAACTTGCCTACATCATCTTGAGGGCAAACAGCAACAGCAGCCATCGTGGATTTTCCGTTGCCCAATAGTGCATATTATGCCGGTTTACGTTACCGCTGTTGGCGAATGACGCTTCGCCGCTAAATAGAACGCGTGTAATGAATTTGTCATCGACCCGTAATTTCTCTTGTGTCCAGTGGCAGAACTGTACACGACGCTCAAAGTCGTCACAATGCAATTCCTGGTGCACAGAAATATGGTACGGGTGCAATCGATCTTGATGTAGCATTCTCAACACCGACGTTTTTGAGATTCCCGATTCTCGCGCAATTTGTCTGCTACTGATGTGCGGATTAGCCGCGACAGCAGCTGAAACACCTACTTGGGTATCATCATTTGCTGCAGGTCGTGGTTGACGTTTCACATGTGGCTGAACACTTCCTGTTTCCTTAAGTAACGTAACTATCCGGCGAACGGTCCGGACACTTGGATGATGTCGTTCAGGATACCGAGCAGCATACATAGCACGCGCCCGTTGGGCATTTTGATCACAATAGCCATACATCAACACGATATCGACCTTTTCCGCAATTTGTAAACGGTCCATTTTAACACAGGTAATGTATCACGAAGCAAATACCGTTAGCACTGGCGGAATGTTACGTGATACCAAGTACTTATTCGTTTGTGACTATTACAGCGCCATCTATCACAAAGCGAAAATAGGGATCCAGCTAAAGCATTAATATTTCTTTACGTACTACACGCATATGTAATAAAATATGGGGGATCCTTTTTTTAAAAAAACGCAATTGATATCTGACCTATGGCAGCGCCATCTAGCGGGCCAACCATAGCGCCATCTGGTTTCCCCCTCCAAGCTAGACGAGCTTCGTTCTTTGTAGTTTTTTCGTTCGATGCTTATTTCGTGAGATATTTGGCCCGGTCACTACCAATGGATCACCCTGTATATCACGTCGTATAGAAACTCTTTAGACATCAGCAGAAGTAATGGGCTATTCCTTCCCTTAAACGAGTCGCTGTGAAAGCGGAACCGTCGCCCTCCACGTGGCGACGCCGCTGGAGCGGGCGACCAATCTGCCCAAATTAGCCGAGCTCTGCGGACGTCGGCCCGCCCTCCGCCGTGGGTGACGATAGGCGAGCGGCATTATGCCGCGTATTTACAATTCAAAGGCGACGCCCGCCGCGTCGTTGAGAGCACGTGAGAGAGCTGGTCGCAGCTCGCGCCCGGGCGGTGCCTGCCGGTCGTGTTTGGCGAGGCGCCGCCGGCTGCGGCGGTTCTCACCAGCCGCGCTGACTCACTGTGACCACAGAGGGAGAAGTCCCGCACACCAATCTCCTCGCCCCTTTCTGCAACAGTCTGCAAGTGTCCGGCGCCAGGGCACAGCCATTCCGAGGACTGCTGCACTCCGTGGGCTCCGTCTTCGCTCTTATTAATCGATGCACCTCGGTTTTGCCGACCTTTGGGACACTCCCAAAGGATTTGTCGTTCCAGGAAAAAGGGTTCTACAATATAAAAATGCTCCAAAATGTTCAAATTTCTAAGAACATAGGTGTACGCCATATGGAAGGCTGGGTAACGCTGGATGTGGACAAACAAGGTGGTGATAATCGAAACGCAGCTACTCACGGAGGCCCAGTGTGGGCTGGTATTTTCGTATGGCAGCGAAGGAGTTAATGCGGAACCGATTTCCGCTGGAAAAAATTAGTTCCAGGTTTGTCCAACACGTGCAAATACGGCTCTGCACAGCATCCCGCCAATGTCTCTGGTGCTCGTATTGAACAAATGGTTTAAGCGGCGGTTAATAATAAAATAGGCGTTATGTCTTTCTCGCTTATTTGACCATTTCTACACACGTTCAATTCTTAATCCATTACATAGCGAAATATTAATTCTATACTTTCTTGCATTCACAGCAGTAGATGTGCACCTGGTGGACAAAATTGGAGCTAATTTTTTTCCAGCGTGAATTGGTTCTGCATTAGCGCACAAGACAAACTATCAAGTTTCGCTGCTACACGATTATTACACCTCACAATGGACCTCTTTGAGTAGCTGCAGTATAATTATAAACGACTGGTACAAAAACACAAGAGAAATCAATAAGAATGGAAGACCAAGAACGAAGTGCTCCGATTATAGACAGGGTATATAAGACAGATATGCTGTGTTTAGCCATTACTGTTCGATTATACATCGAAAAAGGAATGACGAATGTAAAAAGAAATTTGAGAAGTAGGAATAAATTGCAGGGTGAAAGAATATCAGTGATAAGTTCCGCTAATGACATTACCATTCTCGTTGAAACTGAGGTATAATTGCGTGACCTGTTGAATGGAATAAACAAGCTAATGAGTGCAGAATGCGGATGAAGGTAAGCCGAAGGAAGACGAAAGTAATGAGTAGCACAACTGAGATTAGCGAGAAACTTAACCCTAAGACAGGTTGTCACTAAGTAGCTGAAGTGAAGGAATTCTGCTACTTTGCAAGCAATATAACACATGGCGGACGAAACGAGGAGAATGAACAGCGTCAACTAGCACAGGCGAACAGAGCATTCCTGGCCAAAAGAAGTCTACTAGTACGAATGTTATTCGGAAAGTAAGGAACGATCGGTCGCAAAATGGATAATACGGTGAAGCTTTGCACAATTGCGTTGGGCACTGTGTCTAGTACGCCCGTCGATCGCATCATGTCGCTATTTTCAGTTCTGAGGTCACAGTGAGGACGTAAAGATGGCTAAAAATTAGCGTCTCCCGCCAAGTATGACGGTCTGGCGAAAGATTTCGCCTGAAGCTAGACAATCCACATCATATATGTCATGCGGTTCGTTCTGCACGACAATTCTTGGCCGCAGTCTGCAGGGCCAATGAAGACTGCAGCGTTTTCGAAGGGAAGTGTTTGATCAGCCACAATACAGCCGGTAATTGGCTATCCCTGAGGTTCATCTATCCTCAAATGAACCGCTGGCTATGAAGACAATATTTTGACACAGACAACTACCTGCAGTCCAGAGCAGAAAATTGTCGAAAAGCACTGGCGGCTGTCTTCTATATCGAGGGAATTGAAAAGTTGGTACAACGCTACGACAGATATCTAAATCTGAGCGCCGACTGTGTAGAGAAGTAGTTGGAAGATGTAGCTAACCGTTGCAAGTAAAACACTTTTGATTTTCACTGTGGTTTCTATTTCGTGACCTATCGTTCTTTACTTTCCGAATAGCCCTTATAACACATCTGTCTTAATTTGAGAAAGAAATAACTGAGAATGTACAACATTGTATGGTAGCGGATCATGGACTGTTGGAAAAGCCAGAAAAGAAGCGAATCTAAGCGTTTGAGCTGTGCTGATGTAGAAGGGTCTTGGGAATTCGGTGGACTGGTCAGGAACAAGGAGGCTTTCTGCAGAATCAGCGAGGAAAGGGACGTATGAGGAACATTGAAAAGAAGGAATAACCTTCCTTGATACTAGAGAGAGCTCCAGATCTGTAGGGGACCGAGATTGTAACATATCGAACAAATACACTACTCGCCATTAAAATTACTACACCAAGAAGAAATGCAGATGATAAACGGGTATTCATTGGACAAATATATTATACTAGAACTGACATGTGATTACATTTTCACGCAATTTGGGTGCATAGATCCTGAGAAGTCAGTACCCAGAACAACCACCTCTGGCCGTAATAAGGGCATTGATATGCCTCGGCATTGAGTTAAACAGAACTTGGATGGCGTGTACAGGTACAGCTGCCCATGCAGCTTCAACACGATACCACAGTTCATCAAGAGTACTGACTGGTGTATTGTGAGGAGCCAGTTGCTCGGCCACCATTGACCAGACGTTTTCATTGGTGAGAGATCTGGAGAATGCGCCGGCCAGGGCAGCAGTCGAACATTTTCTGTATCCAGAAAGGTCCGTACAGGACCTGCAACATGCGGTCGTGCATTATCCTGCTGAAATGTAGGAATTCGCAGGGATCGAATGTAGAGCCACGGGTCGTAAGACATCTGAAATGTAACGTCCACTTTTCAAAATGCTGTCAATGTGAACAAGAGGTGACCAAGACGTGTAACCAATGGCACTCCATACCATCACGCCGGGTGACGAATACACGCTTCCAATGTGCGTTCACCACGATGTCGCCAAACACGGATGCGACCATCATGATGCTGTAAACAGAACCTGGATTCATCCGAAAAAAATGACGTTTTGCCATTCGTGCACCCAGGCTCGTCGTTGAGTACACCATCGCAGGCGCTCCTGTCTGCGATGCAGCGTCAAGGGTAACCGCATCCATGGTCTCAGAGCTGACAGTCCATGCTGCTGCAAACGTCGTCGAACTGTTCGAGCAGATGGTTGTTGACTTCCAAACGTCCCCATCTGTTGACTCAGGGATCGAGATGTGGCTGCACGATCCGTTACAGCCATGCGGATAAGATGCTTGTCATCTCGACAGCTAGTGATACGAGGCCGTTGGGATCCAGCACGGCGTTCCGTATCACCCTCCTGAACAAACCGATTCCATATTCTGCTAACAGTCATTGGATCTCGACCAGCGCGAGCAGCAATGTCGCAATACGATAAACCTCAATCGCGATGAGCTACAATCCGACCTTTATCAAAGTCGGAAACATGATGGTACGCATTTCTCCTCCTTACACGATGCATCACAACAACGTTTCACCAGGCAACGCTCGTCAACTGCTGTTTGTGTATGAGAAATCGGTTGGAAACTTTCCTCATGTCGTCACGTTGCAGGTGTCGCCACCGACGCCAACCTTGTGTGAATGCTCTGAACAGCTAATCATTTGCATATGACAGCACCTTCTTCCTGTCGGTTAAATTTCGCGTCTGTAGCACGTCATCTTCGTGGTGTAGCAATTTTAACGGCCAGTAGTGTAATTGAGCATGTTGGGTGCGTGTGCTAATCTGAGGTGAAGAGTGTGGCACAAGAGAAGAAGTGTTGAGGTCTACGTTGGAGAGGAACATGCGTGATTATCCTTACCTGAACTTGCCAGTATTTTGCAACAAGTATGGTGTAACGTTCTCCTGAAAACCATACGAGACGGCTTTTGAATGCCAGCAGTTTTCTTACAGCTTATTAGACCTGGTATCGTGTTCTTGATATTTCCATACTTTTGTCCACCATCTCCTCCCAAATGCAGATGATTTTAATACCGACGAGGCGTTTACAGTTTCTTGCTTCATTTTGTGCCAAACACGTGAGCTTTCAGGTCAGTCAGTAGTAAGAGGTTTCTGGAAAGCAGAGATGGGCTGGGCGGTAATGAGACACAGAATTGGCGAGGAGCAGGGAAGCTCGCACGGCCGGAGGTGGGCGTCGTCTTCATTAGCCGTTCGCCTAATTGACGCGTTTCCGGCGGCCGCCTGGCCTGAATGGCTGTGCGCCGTGAGTCACGCGTGTGCTGCCGCCCTGAGAGGACCCCGTCAGAGCGGCGCGCCACACACCTCCCCTGCTAATTTGTCAGTCGGCGAGTAGCGCCAAGCGCACAGCGCTGCGAACTGACGGCTGGAGGGAAGTACCTGACACTGGCCCAAAGTTGGGCCATTCCACGATCTTGTCGATACTAGCCATTCGTGGTCTTTGCTGAATCAAACCGAAAAATGACTTTATATTTATTTCAAAAATTGACGACAATATCCTTGTACGATGATTTTGTAAAAAATGTTGCACTTCCCGCACAGTCTGCAGAGAACATCGTCATAAAATTTTGAACATAGAGATGAACGGCCGATGCTCACCGTGGACCGACGACTGAACTCATTGCTGTACATGAGACACCGAGCTCAGCTCAGCTTTCATCTAAAGATTTACCGTCCCACGTAACTGGCCAGCCAGAACTTCGTGACCACTTACCTATCTGCCGGTATATCCAACTGTGGCACGGATAACAGCTGCGACGCGTCGTGGCTTGGAAGCAACGTTTGGATACATGGCAAGGTGAGTGGGATGTAAGTGATTGGGAGCGGTTGAGAATGAGACTTATCGATCCCAGCCGCGGTATGGTACATTTTTTAACCGGACACGGACCTTATCCCACGCACTTAAGCCGCGTGAGTCTGAGGCAGACACCTGCGGGGAAGAAGGTTCCCCAGAACAGACTATCTTTTTATGCAGGCAATACGCGAACAATTGACATACACTACACAGATACAGACATAGATATATACACAGGAATAAGAGACGAAGAACAATGGGCACAATTAAACGCACTGACAAACAGTATTTCAAAAACAATACATGAAGAGTACATGCTGACACTACATTACCGACATGCCTATGTGCAGCGTAACAACAATCTCCAGAGGATGGACAGCGATGCCCACAGTGACAGCGAAAATAGTGACAATGAGGAGGAACAGGAGGAGGAAGCTGAGATGTGACAGTAAATAAGCAAAAGTGCTGGCGATCTAGCCAAGAAAACAACTGGCGGTCAACGGCTCGAAGAAACCATTCCGAGGTATTCGCCGTCAGTCACATTCGGTGGTAGTACTAACAAATCTCTCCTCTATCCTATCTTCTTTTTATTTTCTTCTTAAAAAAAACAAAATTTTATTTATATTTCAACCCTAAATTATTGTTATTTTGAAAAGTATCATTCTTTTTAAATGTTGCAGGTAAAACAAAAGAAAATAAAACTGTAAAAAGATGAAAAACGAAAATTGTAAGACGTACGACCTGTTTTAAACATCGGATAACAGGTCTATAATTTGGCAATAAATAAATAAATAAATAAAATAAATAAAAGCAATGAGGCCTTGGTAGGTAGCTGGAGGGAGTTGGGATCACATCTGAACACCTAATTCTCGTAAATTCCGGGGAGGGGGCGGTGAGGTCTGACGCTACGTTCAGTCACATCCCAGATGTGTTCGATTGGGTTCAGATCTGGGGGTGCAGCACATCTATTGGAAATCGCTACTGTGTTCCTCGAACCACTCCATCACACTACTAGCCTTGTGACATGGCGCATTGTGTTGTTGAAAAATGCCACTGCCGTCGGGAAACATGATCGTCATGAAGGGTGTAAATGGTCTGCAACCAGTGTAAGGCGACGGATTAGTGTCCTACCATCGGCATGATGAAGAAGGTATCGGCATTCGTCAGACCATGCAACGCTCTGCCAGTGCGCCAACGTCCAGTGCCGATGGTCATGTGCCCATTTCAGTCTGATGTTAGTTCGCCTCCTGTCCTGTTTTACCAGTCTGCCCAGCCTACGGCATCATCTGTAAATGAGGGCTGGCCGCTCCACCCCACGAGGTTTAGACGTGGTTCACCTTGGTTTCCCCACTTCTTGAAGACACTCAGCACAGCACTCCTCGAACACCCGACGAGCTGCTCAGTTTCCGAAATGCTCGTGCCGAGCTTCCGGGCCATGACAATCTGCCCTCGGTCAGCTCAGACAGACACGGACAACACGTACAGAGATACTGCATCCACCGTCCGTGTGTATGACTAGCAGTCGTTCCTCACCAGGTGACGTATGCTGTCGCGTGAACTGGTTTATATCGATGATATGACGGTGGTCACAACGTTCTGGATGATCAGTGTAAAGGAACAAGTTCATCTGGAGACATACCTTTACCGCATAGTACCTGGCTCTGGCTCTTCACCAAATCAAGACGCGTGTCATCACGGTTTGCTATTCGACCATGAATTTTAGTTCATTCTTGGGCTGGAACTTGTTGGGATCCTTTATCATGTGTATGTGAGTTTTGACTGATTCTTGGGACCGATTATACGAAGCGGCACCAAGAATTTTACAGCAAAAAAAAAAATGGTTCAAATGGCTCTGAGCACTATGGGACTCAACTGCTGAGGTTGTTAGTCCCCTAGAACTTTAGAACTACTTAAACCTAACTAACCTAAGGACATCACAAACATCCATGCCCGAGGCAGGATTCGAACCTGCGACCGTAGTGGTCCTGCGGTTCCAGACTGCAGCGCCTTTAACCGCACGGCCACTTCGGCCGGCAATTTTACAGCAGAGGAGTTTAATTTCACAGACGCAGGTACAGTGTTCATCCAAGGTAGCAAACATGAGTATTTTTGCTACTGAGATCGTTAAGAAACAATGTAAAATATTTGTTAAAGAGCATATTGCTCACATACAGCCGGCCGGAGTCGCCGAGCGGTTCTAGGCTCTTCAATTTGGAACCGCGCGTCGTCTACGGTCGCAGGTTCGAATCCTGCCTCGGGCATGGATGTGTGTGATTCCTTAAGTTAGTTAGGTTTAAGAAGTTCTAATTCTAGGGGACTGATGACCTCAGATGTTAAGTGCTATAGTGCTCAGAGCCATTTGACCATGTATGTTGTTTTTAGGTTTGTACGACTCGCATGCTTACTGTCGGGTTGACTAGTCCAGAATGGTTTCTAATAGCTTATTTCTGCCTATCCAAGGCAGTTAAAAAATTTTGAGGTTTGTTCCCTTTCCTATTCAAATACCTTCATCATACTAGCTTGAACTGCCAATTTCATTAGCACACGCATACCAGTCGCAGCCTCTTTGAGCAGGCAAGTGTGCGCTCATAATGAGAAAGAGCGCGATTCAAACCTTCGTCTAGTATTTTTCATATAAATATTTCGTGGTGTTCCTAAATCAGTTGAGACGAATGCTGGCATGCTTTCTTGAACAACGACACACACGATTTTCTTTCTCATCTTGTACTCGTATTACACAAGCTAACGCTCCCTCTATCCGCCTCTGCAGCTGGGTGGTCGTTGTAGATGGCTGCCATGAGGAGGACCCGGGTTCGATTCTCGGTACTACCAATGATTTTCCTTTGGTGGGAGGTCTGGTACGGGATGCATCCAGACTCGTGGTGCCAATCGAGGAGTTACTTGACCGGGTCTGGAATGTCTGCAAAACGGCCGGGAGAGCGGCATGCTTACCACATGCCCCACCATACCGCATCCTCATCACGCTTCAAGGCAAAGGATGACAGAGCGGCCGGCAGAGATCCCTTGGGCCTTCACCAGGACGTCAGACTCGGTTGCATTGCTATCTTTTATAATTTTTTCGGATATAGAATAATCTTCTAATTGCTTATTTTTATTTTACATTTTCCTCAGCACCTTTTAGAAACTTGTTGTAATGTTTCTGTTCTTACCCAGCACTTCTGAATTTTCTTTGACTATATGACTTTAAATGTAAGTGGTCATTATACTGAAACACACTGTTGTATGATTGTTTCTGAAGTACGATTACCTCACAGGTTAGGTCCTGCCACAAATTTACACGTAGTCACGAGATTTTTCCTCCTACTTCATGCTACTCCCAACTGATAGACACCCGTCGCAATGAACTTGCGTTAAATAATTCTGTGTCGGCAAAAATACATGTCAGTTATTTTCGTACCACTTAAATTAGATGTGATACGCTATGTGGCCTTGGTGGTCTAGTTGGTGGAGGACTAGTTCAAATGGCTCTGAGCACTATGCTACTTAACTTCTGAGGTCATCAGTCGCCTAGAACTTAGAACTAATTAAACCTAACTAACCTAAGGACATCACACACATCCATGCCCGAGGCAGGATTCGAACCTGCGACCGGAGCGGTCGCTCGGGAGGACTAGTCTCCGGCCCTGAAGGTCCTGTGTTCAATCCCTGATAGGGAATTCCTCGCTCCAGGTCTTCCACTAAGGCCACAAGTCTCTTGAACTTACTATGAAATGAGTACCGAAGATCTTTCCCGGGGGTAAAATATGGCCAGGACGATGTGTCCGCCACTCTCCCCCTCCAACTGCCGCGATGAAGAGAGGCTGCGCTCTACCTACAGTGAAACCAATGCCCCGATCACGAGCTTCCGCCAAAGGCTTTACCTTTGTAACACGCTCTTACGTGCATAAATGACTTCACTGCGTATCTCAGGGACAAAGAAGGTACAGCTGTCATCAGGCGCAAAGTTGATTTAAACACCATAGTGCCTTACTAAGCATGGCCCTAGTGGAGACGATACGCCGTTGCCCTCCTCCGATCTTTGACCTGACTAACCCAGTCAAATATAAGGAAAAATACAGTTAGACGTGGACCCTGCACTACAATGTTCTAAACATTCTGCGTGGAGTCAGTCTGTTCTACATCGTGTCTTCCTACCACTTTCGCGCAACGACGCTCTGAGCGTGTTTTTTAGGGACTTGACTAGTTTGAACCTGGGACCTGTTGCTGGTAAGGAGACGTCAGACCACACATGACATGTAGAATTCAGAAGAGTTCAGTGAGACTAGCGATGATATAACAAAATACTTAATGATTTCAACGTCAGCTCCACTGCACTCCCTGTAAAGGAATCTTAATACTAACTAAATTTAGTGGAAGGGGTTCAAGGCTTTCCTATTTTTAGTTAGCTGGTAAAATAACGTCGAAAAAGCAGTTAAGTTTACCATTGGAAATTTTATTCTACTCACGAAACATCGTTTATAAATTGAACTATTGAAAAAAGGAAATGTTTTAATACAGGATGGTAAAAACCAACTGCGTTCAACGAAAATGTGAACGAATATTCCCTAAATGGGTTTCCAAGTTCTACAATGGATCAAAGGATGACCCATGCCATATCACATCTATAATCTAGGTTTAAATTAAGTTTCACAAAAGAGAAAACTATCAAAATGGTCTACAGTGACCCTCAATTATCTTTAATTACTTATCTAACTTGTCGTAAATTACAGTGGCTGATGTGGCTTCTCAATAACTATATAAAAGAAAAATCATCGCGTTTCAGATTTTTACTTCAAGTGGCAAATGTGAACACCATGAGCATTAATTGACAATCGACAGTAGTATTACGTAAAAAGGGGATGTAACAGATGAGACTTCTGCAGTTCTGAGTGAAGCCTTATGCACTCAAAAATGCGGCATCGCGTGCGTTCATTACCTTGTCGGTGTTCGTCAGGGGGCGGCGGCCGGCGCAGCTCCGTCCAGCTCGCCCTCTCGGAAGCAACTCTCTCCTAACTTCTCCTTACTACAATTTACCGAATTTGGTTTAAAAAATAACTATCTGGCTGTGTTTTCATCTGACCAATCTGGGTCTCAATGTTAACCTTAAGCTCCGCCTACAAAAATTCTGTCTATCCAATGAGAAACGTTATACTTTTCGTGGTGGGGCAATGTTTTTAAAGTTTGCAACGTAACAGAGAAGCGAAAAAGTCTCACGCTAAAACTTGCAGCTAGTGTGGTCCTTTTAGCATTATCGTAAGATCTATACTGTTCTTCTGGAGGGCTCTAGCTGTTTACATGGGCTGGGGGGTGGTCCTAACGTAACAGAGACGCGAAAAAGTCTCACGCTAAAAACTTGCGGGTGGTGTGGTCGTAGCGGTTAGCTGGCGACGTGGGTGTCCGTCCCTTATCATAGGGCCTTCTCGCTTAACACTGTTCTGCTCTCGGCTTCTGTTCTCGTTTCTCCCCTCGGAACTGTGTCTGTCTCACGGTGGGAAGGCATGACATGCAGTTAGGCATTCTTGTGTTAGTCTGTGGTATTCCATTTGCTCACTCGTTGCTCGTATTACTTTGGTTAATTTAATGTCACGATTTATTCGGAGCTATGTGACATACTACTGGATTTGCTTATCATGTCAGGGTTTTCATGGAAGGTGTTGGATTTGCCTGACACCTTACAATGTAGCTCCGTATTTTTCGTATTAACAAATGTTGTCGCACGTGAAACAAATGATAAGTTACAGACAGACTGCTAAATGAGCATCTAGGTGTTATAAGATTCAGTGCGATTAAACGCGCAGCTGCGTCCTGGTGCGAAGCGTAGAGACGTTTGGTCGGCTGCCTCGGCCGGGCTGTAGTCCCTGAGTTAATAAAGCGGGGCGGCTTTTTATTATTTAGGGGCGGGCAGTAACCCTGAGCTCACAAACACGCGCAGCGGCCGTCAGCGGGCTGTGCGTGGGCGTAATCAGAAGGAGGCGACAACAGGTGCTCCAAATGTCAGCCACGTGGCAGGCCGGGCAGCGGACGAGAGCTCTGTCCCCCTCCTACCCTCGCCCCCTCCCTCCCACCCTCCCTCCCTCCCTCCCTCCCTCACTCACTCTCTCTCTCTCTCTCTCTCTCTCTCTCTCTCTCTCTCTCTCTCTCTCTCGTCTGTTATTAAGCGGCGCCTGCCGAGTTGATAAGGCCCGGCAAACTCCCGCTACATCAGGGCACGCTGCTCTTAATAAGGCGAGGGATTGCCGGCTGTTTTCAGTGTGAGGTAATTCTCAGGGCAGCGCCTTGGGCTGCACTCTGACCTGTCCACGGTCCACTTCTTCTCCGACAACTGGGCACAATTTTATTCGTACATGGAACACACGTTATTCGTGACTTTTCACGTAGCTAACGAAGCTCGAGGAATGTGGTCCACTGTTGCAGAAACAATAGTAAACGTCTCCAGATTTGAATCCATTGCTTACTGGAGCAGACAGATGTGGATCCAGTTTCGGTCTGGGAGGGGTATACTGTCACATCCTCCTCCCTTCCGATATTGCTTGCGATCACCTACACCTTTAAGGTGTCACAGACGTCTACGATACTAACAATAAAATAGATAAAACGTTTTAATTTAGTTACTATTCATTTAAGAATATATTAGTGCTCTAGGGGCAGAGGCGTTATGCTTCACGAAATTTCGACAGTGTACGTTCCGGTAAGAGCCGGACTTCCTCCCACCTAAGTCTTACAGAGTGATTATGACGAGAAAATCAGAAAAGAATTGGAGCTCATTCTTCCCATACGCTACTCGCAAGCGGTACAGGATATGGGGAGAAAAATGTAGAGGTATTAGAATGACCCACCACCACACACGCCCTACGTCGCCAATCATTTGTTAGACGTACTCGAATATCTCTCTCCCCACACAGATATTACTTTCTGCAGCTCCCTCTAATACCATGTAGGTTATTCCCTGACGTCGTAACCCATGTCCTATCATCCTGCCCCTCTTATTGTCAGTGTCTTCCATTTGTTCCTCTCTTCGCTGATTCTGTGGTGAACCTGCGTACTCCTTGTCTTACCAGTCCACCAAATTTTCAACATTCTTCTGCAGCACCACGTCTGAAACGCTTCGCTACTGAAAAGCATCCTGTGTTAAATGGTTCAAATGGCTCTAAGCACTATGGGCCTTAACATCTGAGGTCATCAGTCCCCTAGACTTAGAACTACTTAAACCTAACTAACCTAAGGACATCACACACATCCATGTCCAACACAGGATTCGAACCTGCGACCGTAGCAGCAGCGCGGTTCCGGACTGAAGCGCCTAGAACCGCTCGGCCATAGCGGCCGGCTCCTCTGTTAAATGTATGTGGTAATTTATAGATTTCCTTGCCATCTTGGAGGCTCTCAGTTTTCACCCTAATTTATTCTCCGAAATTTAGCTGTGATATTTGGAAATTGATATACATAAAAATTCAAATGTTTCTGCTGCAACGAATTTTGGAGAGGGAGGGTTCATGACCCACATATGACCCACCTCCCAAACCCAACCCAATTGGCTCCACACCTGGTGAGAGGAAAAGAGAGAGGGAACAGTGCGCGTATCGTACTCGGACACGCTCTAAGGTTCTCCCAGACGCCTCTCTTAAATGCATTGTAGTGGAAGTTTATAAAATAAAACTTTCCTAGGGTCGGTGACGTTTATTTTCTATTTACTGCCCGGACGCGCTTTAGTAGCATGCTACCGAACTGTTATTTTTGTGCATCAGTTGATAGTTATAGATTCATGTGAAGGGCGCAAAGATTTTTTAGCTGGCAAAATATTGTTTCCCGGTACAGATAGATCGATTTGTTTTATTGGATACCATAATGTGTTTTGTATATTTAAATATATAGCACACACTATGGATCCCATTATCGTAAATTAGTCTTAATCTGAATTATATCTGTACTTACATGTTGTGTTAATATACCTTTATTTCACCCAAGGAGCACGAGAACAAACACAACACCATCACTTCACAGTTTCTCATCCAATTGTTTACATGCCAAAGATTCTCTCATTGCTAAGATAATGCATCCACGATGCATGTACTATCATAGCAGTTTTAAGTATTATTAAATTAGCCAGTTGAGGAATCTTTGGCATGGATATAACTGGACGAGAAAGTGAGAAGAGATGCTGCTGTGCCGGCCGTTGTCGCCAAGCGGTTCTAGGCGCTTCAGTCTGGAACCGGCGACCGCTACGGTCGCAGGTTCGAATCCTGCCTCGGGCATGGATGTGTGTGATGTCCTTAGGTTGTATTGTATGTTAACCGGGGATCTAGAAACGACGGAGAGGCTCCGTCCCCGCCGTAGCTGCAGTGGTCCACAACCCGATGACGACTACCGCAGTCTACTTCACCCCTCCGCCGCCCCACACCAAACCCAGGGTTATTAAGCGGTTCGGCCCCCGGTGGACCCCCAAGGGAACGTCTCACGCCAGACGAGTGTAACCCCTATGATTGCGTGGTAGAGTAATGGTGGTGTTCGCGTACGTGGAGAACTTGTGTGCGCAGCAATCGCCGACATAGTGTAACTGAGGCGGAATAAGGGGAACCAGCCCGCGTTCGCCGAGGCAGATGGAAAACTGCCTAAAAACCATCCACAGACTGGTCGGCTCACCAGACCTCGACACAAAACCGTCGGGCGGTTTCGTGCCGGGGACCAGGTGCTCCTTCCCCTTCCGGAAAGCCGTGTGTTAGACCGCACGGTCAACCGGGCGGGCTGTCGTTAGGTTAGTAAGGTTTAAGTATTCTAAGTACTAGGGAACTGATGACCTCAGATGTCCCATAGTGCTCAGAACCATTTGAACCATTTGAAGATACTGCTGTGTTTGCTCTGTGGGCCAAATAAGGATATATTCCCACACGATGTAAGTAAACGTATTATTGAGATTATTTAATTATGTGACACAGTTCATGTTGCACGCTAATATAAATTAATGTTTCTGGTCAGGGCAACAATATTCCAGAACATAACATCTATGGCAAACAAAGAAAAATAATTTCGCATTTTACATGAATCTGTGATGTACAATAGATGTATCAGCAACGCTGAAACGTGTCTTCCCAGTAAATACTGGGAAAAAAACGTCAATAGCCTGTCGGAAAGAAGGTGCAGTCAAAGTCATGTTGTGACTAAAGTACTATTACATGTTTAGCTGAGAAGCGAAATATTGCAAGAGACCTTATTTGCATTTCACGCCAAGTTCTTGTTGATATGCATCACTCGCGGGCCGATGCATGTTGCACTCGTGATTTGCAATGTGCGGAGTTGGGCTTGTACCGACAACAATTTTCAGCGGACTAGAAATTGCCGAGAGCATCTGGTAGACGGAGCTGATTACACGGTTCGGCTTACAGTAAGGCGCAGTCCTCAGATGCAAACCGTACTCGCCCTGGCGCCGGCTACGTCTATAGTAGTAGTTAGCGGCGGGACGGGTTCCACGGCCTTCTAAATATTCGGTCCCGGCCGCTGACAGGCCAGCGGTGCCAGTTGACAACGGAACGCGGCCCGGACTTGGCCTAATAAGGCGGTGGACTGGTGGCTAGTGGCGCGGCCGTGATTTACAAGGGCCCGCGTATTACACTTGCAGATTGCCACGCAGATGGGGCAAGATACTGTTTAGACCAAATAGGTAAGGGCCGATCGTGTCGGCGCGCAGCGCCGACGCCGCAGTCCGGTTCTCGACAGGTCTCGCCCGTGCGGCATGATGCACACGCCACCAACGGTAGCTCACTTCTGTGAGATAGCGCATAGTAACAACGAGAGAGTAATGGTGATATGCGAACAGTAATGTCACCGCCCAAAATACACTCTAAGACAGAAAGACGCACAACGAAGGAATTATCCGAGTGGGATGGAGATGGATGATGATGGTGATGATGATGATCGGATTGTGGGGCGCTCAACTGCGCCGCTATCAGCGCCCGTACAAATTTCCAACCTTTTCTCAGTCTAATCTTCCACTGACATGAATGATGATGAAATGATGAGGACAACACAAACACCCAGTCATCTCGAGGCAGGTGAAAATCCCTGACCCCGCCGGGAATCGAACCCGGGACCCCGTGCTCGGGAAGCGAGAACGCGACCGCGAGACCACGAGCTGCGAACGGATGGAGATGGAGATGGGTCATTCCATGTCAAGTGGCCTAAGGGTCATCACTCGACCATCTCCAGTTTCGATGAAATTTTTACAGGATGTACATATAGACCTTACATGAAGCACTGCCAAATTACAAGTAGTATGGTGGGGCCACTGGCCACCTTTTCGTAAAGGCTCGTTTTTGACATTGCGACTGAAATGGATAAATGATCAACTTTGTTTTACCACTTTCAGGATCTGAGAGATATGTCGTGCTGAAAGTTTGTGATCCTGTTCTACTTTTTGGGTACAATAGCTTAGCTGTAGTACAAAAGGTCAAACTGTGGTAAATTCATCATAGTGTGTTATCAAAGTGGCTCATAAATCTTGTCGTACCAAATTTTGGCTATACTTTATTGACTTGTATCTACTGAAAGAGTAACTTTCTGAAGCTAATGCTTTAGTTATCTGCAGCGTGCCAGCATGTCATAAAGCTCTGCAAGGGGCACCCAGATTGCTCAAACAATAACTGAGTTATCTGAGCTCACGTTGTCTGATCAGAAAAAGTTGTTCTTATTTTGGAGACGGACAGTTTAGTGTCAACAATGGAGTTTGGTAACATGCTTCAACAATCAGTCTGAAGCACACTGTTGTGTATTGAAGTGTTCAGATGTTGTGTGTGCCTTTTTAAATGATTTAAATTGTGTTGTTATTACTGGATAAACATAATATGGTACATGTACAAACAAATTATTGCAGTTACAGAAAAATTGGAGTTATTCAAGAGAGAGTTTCACAAATTGAGCAAGTCAATAACGCATTGATCCACCTCCGATCCTTAGGCAAGCAGTAATTCGGCTTGGCATTGATCGATAGAACTGTTGGATGTCCTCGTAAGGGATACTGTACTGAATTCTTTCAAATTGGCACCGGGATTCGAAACCGGATTTCCCGCTTATCGCAAGCGTTCGCCTTACCATTTTTTCCCTTCATTTTGTTTGTTGTTGTTCATTGCATTTGGTTGTGACGGACGTCACATGGCACCTGTTCAGATTCATCGTGGATCCTGTCATTCAATTTTTTTTTTTTATTACAGAGAGCAGCGAGCCCTTTGACCAAACACGATGAGCTACCCTGCTGGCAAACGGAGGGGTGATTTTACAATCCGAGCACGACTCACAGCCACAGCCAAACTTTCATATGTCGTCAACCACATGTCTACAATCTGCATTCTTTGTTGTTGTTGTGGTCTTCAGTCCGAACACAGGTTTGAAGCAGCTCTCCATGCTGTCCTATCTTGTTCGAGGCTATTCATCTACAAATAACTACTGCAACCTACACTACATCTTTCTGAATCTGTTTACTGTATTCATCTCTTGCTTTCTCTCTACGATCCCCCTCCACACACACACACACACACACACACACACACACACACACACACACACACACACGATCTCTTCTTCTAGTCGGGTTGTGCCGAAAGTTTCTTTTCTCTGCAGTTCTGTTCAGTACCTCTCATTTGTTACGTGATCTGCCCATCTAATCTTCAGTATTCTTCGGTAGCACCACGTTTCAAAAGCTCCTATTCTCTTCTTGTCTAAACTGTTTATCGTCCATGTTTCACTTCCATACATGGCTACACTCCCTTCAAATACTTTCAGAAAAGACATCCGATTACTTAAATGTATACTCGACGTTGACAGATTTCTCTTCTTCAGAAATGCTTTTCTTGCTATTGTCGGTCTACATTCTATATCATTTCTACTTCGACCATCATCAGTATTTTACTGCCCAAATAGCAAAATTCATCTATTACTTTAAGTGTCTCGTTTCCTATTCTAATTCCCTCAGCATCACCGTATTTAATTGGATTGGACTATATTCCATTATTCCTGTTTTACTTTTGTTGATGTTCATCTTATATCCTCCTTTCAAGACACTATCCATTCCCTTCAACTACTCTTTCAAGTCCTTTGTCAGAGACAGAATGACAATACCTTAGACAAATCTCAAAGTTTTTATTTCTTCTCTCTGGACTTCAATTCCTACTCCAAATTTTTCTTTTTTCTCCTTTACAGCTTGCTCAATATACATATTGAATAACATCGGGGATAGGCTACAATCCTATCTCACTCCCTTCTCACCCACTACTTCTCTTTCATCCCCCACGACTCTTACAACTGCCATCTGGTATCAGTAAAAGTTGTAAGCAGCTTTTCGCTACCTGTATTTTATCCCTGCCAACTTCAGAATTTGAAAGAGAGTATTCTAGTCAGCATTGTCAAAAGCTTTCTCTAAATCTAAAAGTGCTATAAACATAGGTTTGCCTTTCCTTAACCTATCTTTTGTGACAAGTCGTAAGGTCAATATTGCCTCGCGTGTTCCTGCATTTCTCCTGAATCCAAACTGATCTTCCCCGAAGTCGGCTTCTACTAGTTTTTCCAACCTTTTGTAAAGTATTCCTGACAGTATTCTGCAACCGTGACTTATTAAACTGATAGTTAGATAATTTTGACACCTGTCAGTAACGGTTTCCTTGGAATTGGAATTATTAAATTATTCTTTAAGTTTAATGATATTTCTCCTGTCTCATACGTCTTGCTCACCAGACGGGAGAGTTTTGTCATGGCTAACTGTCCGAAGGCTACGAGCAGTTTTGACGGAATATCTTCTACTGCCGGTGCCTTGCTTCGAGTTAGGTGTCAAATTCTTGACGCAGTATCATATCTCCCATCTCATCGTCTTTTACGCCCTCTCCTATTTCCATAATAGGGTCTACTGCACCCAAATACATCTCCGTTGTATAGACTCTCTGCATACTCCCTGCACATTTCTGCTTCTCCTTCTTTGCTTATGGCTAGTTTTCAATCTGAGCACTCGAAATTCACACAGATGATTGTTTTTTCTCGTAAGGCCCGTCTGATTTTCCTGTATACGGCATCCAGCATTCCCGTAGTTGATATATGCTTCTAAATTCTTACATTTGCCATCTAGAAAACCCTGTTCAGCCATTTTTCGTTTCCTGTCAATCTCATTTTTTTACGTTTGTATTCCCTTCCACCTGCTTCATTTACTCCATTTTTTATAGTTTCTTCTTCCATCAATTAAATTCAATATCTCTTGTGTTACCCAAGGATTTCTACTGGCCCTCGTCTTTTTACCTACTTGATCCTCTGCTGCCTTCACTATTTCATGCCACAACGCTACCCACTCTTCTTCTACTGTATTCCTTTCCCCTTTTATTGTCAATCGTTCGCTAATGATCCCTCAAACTCTCTACAACCTCTGGTTCTTTCTGTTTATCCAGGTCCCATCTCCTTAAATTCTTACCTTTTCGCAGATTCTTCAATTTTAATCTACAGTTCACAATCAATAAATCGTGGTTAGGGTCCACATTTGCCCTTGAAAATATACTATTAAAAATCTGGTGCCGAAATCTGTCGCACCATTACATAATCAACCTGAAACCTTGAGGTGTACCGAGCGTGGTGGCGCAGTGGTTAACACTCTGGACTCGGATTTGAGAGGACGATAATTCAATCCCGCATCCGGCCATCCTGATTTAAGGGCACGGTCGACTTCCTTCCCCGTCCTTCCCTAATCCGATGAGACCGATGACCTCGCTGTTTGGTCTCTTCCCCCAAACAATCCAACCCAACCCCCTTCAGGTGCCTGGTTCAAATGGCTCTGAGCACTATGGGACTTAATTTCTGAGGTCATCAGTTGGCTCAAATGGTTCAAATGGCTCTGAGCACTATGGGACTCAACTGCTGTGGTCATAAGTCCCCTAGAACTTAGAACTACTTAAACCTAACTAACCTAAGGACAGCACACAACACCCAGCCATCACGAGGCAGAGAAAATCCCTGACCCCGCCGGGAATCGAACCCGGGAACCCGGGCGTGGGAAGCGAGAACGCTACCGCACGACCACGAGATGCGGGCAGGTCATCAGTCCCCTAGAACTTAGAACTACTTAAACCCAACTAACCTAAGATCACCACACATATCCATGCCCGAGGCAGGATTCGAACCTGCGACCATAGCGGTCGCGCGGTTCCACACTGTAGCGCCTAGAACCGCTCGGCCTCCCCGACCGGCTTGAGGCGCCTCCAGGTCTCTTGCACGTATATATAATTCTTAAACCAAGTGTTAGCTATTATTACATAATGGTCTGCGCAAAATTCTACCAGGCGGTTTCGTCTTTCATTCCTTTCTCCCCGTCAATAACCCATTATTTCTCCTTGGCTTTCTTTTCCAGCTGTCGACTTCCAGTCCCCCATGACTATCGAATTTTCGTCTCCCTTAACTATCTGAACTCGTGTCTTATGTATTTTCCCGTAGAGGGGAGACATTTGACTTGAAAGCCGGTAGTTCAGTGCTGTGTTATTCCGAAATACGATGCGACATTCCTTCTGACATGGATGCATGTCCGGAGGAATAGGCACTGTGGAGACTACAGCCGTTACGAAAGACATGCAGTGTATTCACATCTACCAATATGGGCGACCATTAGCTATATAATGGAATTACGATAATGAAAATTTCTGCCGAACTAGGACTCGAACACGAATTTTTCGCTTATCGCAGGCGGTTGCCTTATCATTTGGCTATCCAAACATGAGTCACGGCCAGAACCAAACTTCCAAACGAGTGTGTCGTCAACCACGTGTCTATAACTTGTATTCGTACATCCATTACGTATATACCCGTACATAGGAGACATTTCACTCAAATACGAAGCATGTTCGAAGGAACTTTGCATCGTAATTCGGAGTAACACAGGCACTGCAATATCGTATTTTTCAGCACGCTCTGGTAATACTGCTGACAGCGGCACACGCATTAAACAGAGCCTGATAAGCTCTTCGGTGAAAATGTTGCGTCATAGTTCAGTAAAACGAAGCTTGCGCTTTCGATGATTACCCCAGTCCACTTATCCTCACAAGGCCAAAATGTGGCATGAAACCCAAAGAGATTCTGGTCATACATAAAGCACACCAGTGGCAAGACACAATCAATACCTTCAATGCGCGATAACAACGGTGAAGTCCCCGATGACAGTGGCACTAAAGCAGAGTTATTAAACACGGTTTTCCGAAACTCCTTCACCGAAGAAGACGAACTAAATATTCCTGAATTTCAATCAAGAACAACTGCCAAGATGAGAAACATGGAAGTAGATATCCTCGGTGTAACAAAGCAGCTTAAGTCACTTAATAAAGGCAAGGCCTCCGGTCCAGATTGTATGCCAATCAGATTGCTCTCAGAGTATGCTGATAAAATAGCTCCATATTTAGCAATTATATACAACCACTAGCTCGCAGGAAGATCCGTACCTAAAGGCTGGAAAATTGCTCAAGTCACACCAATACCCAAAAGGGGAAGTAGGATTAATTCGCTGAATTACAGGCCTGTATCACTAACGTCGATTTGCAGTAGGGTTTTAGAACATATATTATATTCGAACATTATGAAGTACCTCGAAGAAAACGATTTATTGACATACAGTCAGCACGGATTCAGAAAATATTGTTCTTGTGAAACACAACTGCTCTTTATACTCATGAAGTAATAAGTGCTATCGACGGGGGATGTCAAATTGATTCCATATTTTTAGATTTCCAGAAGGCTTTCGACACCGTTCCTCACAAGCGCCTTCTAATCAAATTGCTTGCCTATGGAGTATCGCCTCAGTTGTGCGACTGGATTCGTGATTTCCTGTCAGACAGGTCACAGTTCGTAGTAATAGACGGCAAGTCATCGAGTAAAACAGAAGTAATATCCGGCGTCCCCCAACGAAGTGTTATAGGCCCTCTATTGTTCCTGATCTATATTAACAACATAGGAGACAATCTGAGTAGCCGTCTTAGATTGTTTGCAGATGATGCTGTCATTTACCGTCTTGCAAAGTCATCAGATGATCAAAACGACTTGCAAAATGATTTAGATAAGATATCTGTATGGTGCGAAAAGTGGTAGTTGGCCCTGAATAAAGAAAAGTGCGAAGTTATTCACATGAGTACTAAAAGAAATCAGCTAAATTTCGATTACACGATAAGTCACACAAATCTGAGGGCTGTAAATTCAACTAAATACTTAGGGATTACAATTACAAATAACCTAAATTGGAACGATCACATAGATAATATTGTGGGTAGAGAAAACCAAAGACTGCGATTCATTGGCAGAACACTTCGAAAGTGCAACAGGTCTACCAAAGAGACTGCGCTTACACTGGTTATCACTTTTAGCATTCTTACACTACACTTGTCCGCCCTATTCTGGAGTACTGCTGTGCGGTGTGGGATCCGCATCAGGTGGGACTGACGGATGACATCGAAAAAGTACAAAGAAGGGCAGCTCGTTTTGTATTATCGCGAAATAGGGGAGATAGTGTCACAGACATGATACGTGAATTGGAGTGGCAATCATTAAAAGAAAGGCGTTTTTCGTTGCGACGGGATCTTCTCACGAAATTTCAATCACCAGTTTTCTCCTCCGATTGCGAAAACATTCTGTTGGCACCCACCTACGTAGGTAGAAATGTAGATCACGATAAAATAAGAGAAATCAGGGCTCGCACGGAAAAATTTAAGTGCTCGTTTTTCCCGCGTGCCGTTCGAGAATGGAACCCTAGAGAGACAGCATGAAGGTGGTTCATTGAAGCGTCTGGGTACTTTATTGTGAATAGCAGAGTAATAACGTAGATGGTGCGAAAATTTACGTCGAGTCGAATGGCTCGCTCCAGTCTCAAGCCGTCGGCACACGGACCGTGCTGTCGAACGTTAACGTTGAGCGCGCCAAGTTCAACGTGCTGCTGAACGCTCAGGAACGATGCGACTTGTGCATACGGTACGTGGGCCCCAACGTGGTATACGCGATCGCAACGCACTCCAGCGGCAGTTGAGGGATGTTTCTAATTCGTAAATCACACTGTTTACTCAACGGGCGCGGGTAATATTCCCACGTTAGCTCTATTAAAACGCACATTTCCTCCATCTTCCACCAAGTCCAGTCAATAAGGACACAGGCTTACAAAAGTTCCATTACAAACAGTGCGATACAAATTTGCAATATTTCTCCACATAAGATAATCATTATTTCATTATTTCCACATTTTAGTAAAACCCCACGGTCATCCTTACTTGATCACTGTTCCTACCCATTAGCAGAATCTTTGCAACATGTAAATTACAGAGTGTAAAAGAAAAAGGAGCAAAACATATTTATAAAAGTAGCGCAAGCTGTCCTATAGATTAAGCCAATCGAACAAAGTCACCCCTCAAAAAAAGGTGAACTTATGTTTACATAACATCAAATAATATAGTATATATTTATATTAAACTAATAACAAAGAATCAGAACCTAATAAAAACGCTAATGTTAGGAAAAAAAATTGGATGTGTCAAGGCGTGAACCACCGCCCACATCAACATCTCTCCAGAGGAAAGTGACGCTACGCATTACGCTAAAACAACTTCACAGCGTTTACATCTAATCATGTTATGTTACCGACTGCTGAATACCTTAATTGTAGATATGTTACTAATTCAAATTTGCCGGCCGAAGTGGCCGTGCGGTTAAAGGCGCTGCAGTCTGGAACCGCAAGACCGCTACGGTCGCAGGTTCGAATCCTGCCTCGGGCATGGATGTTTGTGATGTCCTTAGGTTAGTTAGGTTTAACTAGTTCCAAGTTCTAGGGGACTAATGACTTCGGCAGTTGAGTCCCATAGTGCTCAGAGCCATTTTTTGAATTCAAATTTAATTATAACAAATTGTACCAAGAACAAAACGTTTTGGGTGGATCATCAGTGTGTCTCTGCCTTCAAATAGCCTACTACTACTACTACTACTATTATGATACGCAAGTTACAATAATTCTTTTGCCACGAATATGATGTTTCTCATTATTTTATTGGAACGAATCACACAGTTAACAACGGGTTTTCCAGTGATTCTCAATTTGCTGGCGCTCAGAAACGGCATATATACATATACGCTTGAAATGAATGCCAATATGGCGCCTCACAACTCTGCACTGAAGGGAGACGGCGTGCTTGTGACGTAGGTGGCGATGTGCCACCTCATTGGTCAACGCTCAGACGCACGCCCAGAATATCTGACACGCCAGATATTGCTCAGCACGTTCGGAAAGACTCCCGAGCGTGCTATTCCACGCTATGACGTCAGAAATTCGGCACGCTCAACGTTTGGATTCACGGTCCGTGTGCCGACGGCTTTACAGCGTTTCGCTTCCCCCTGTTTGACAACAATTTGTCCAATCGCAAGTACCTCCGCGAACGGTGCCGCGACACGACCGCAGACCTGTTATCCTGGACTGCTACGACCCCTCCTGTCGTCAGACCAGCCGCGACTGGTGAAGAGCGGACGACTTTGACCTTGCTCCGAGACGGACGCTGCGGCGACCCGCGCCCTTCGGTTATAGATTTACGGCAGTAGCGCGGCGCGGTGCGGCATTTCCCTTGCAGATGCGCGCCGACTGATGTTACCCGCTGCTGCCATATAGGTCCAGCGCGCGGCCGCATCTCCCGGCATTATGCGGACCAGCGACCTTGCCGCCGTCCCGCCGGGCAGTGCCGAATCAAACCAGTGGGCCGCCCGCTCGCGTTTTGCTGGGGCTGCTCGCCTTAATACGGAGGCAGCCGCCGTCCCGTCCTGGATGTTTATGGCCGCCGTAAATAACGCCCGCTATTATACTTGGAGATGCCGCAGAAACGGGAAATGAAGACCGACCGCGACGGAGTGTCGCGGCGACCGCAGGGCGGACGTTGGCATTCAGGGCGCATAGCGATCGGGATTGCTTTTTTGGCGAAACCCCGTAGCCCAGGTCCAGGCGTTCGAGGGTTTTGTATTAGACTGGTGCATACGTTCGTAGCGTTTCTCGTTTCCATGTCGGTGTCTCGGTTGCTGTGGGTTTCTTTATAGATTGTCTAGTTCGCTGTTGCTATTTGAGTTTACATATTTTCATTTTTTACTTTTGCATACAGTGAATGGAGCTGTTGATAGTAGAAAATGGAGTGCCAAGTGGAGAAATCGGAACATTTCCGACATATTCTTCTGTTTGACTTCAATAGAAGGGCGACAGCAGCGGTGGCGGATGGTGCCTTTGGACAGAGCTCGACAGGGAAATGTCTTTCTTGTTTTAAGGAGGATTATTTCGACATTGGTGACTCTCTCCAGATTCAGGAAGACATTCAGGGTTTGTTGAAGATCGTTTAAGCGCATTAATCCACAACGATCCACATCAGTGTACTCGAGAACTGCGACACGTGATGAACTGCGATCATTCCACCATCACCCGACATCTGCATGCAGTGAGTAAGATTCAAAAATTTGGCGTGTGAGTACCGCATGTTCTAAGCCAAAATCCCAAAAATAGGCGGTGGACGCATGTGCGTCTCTGATTGATGATGAAGTCCCGTACTTCTTTACAGAGCGTAGGGGAGCGACGCGGGAGACCCGCGCTGCCTTACTAGGTAAGGTTCTAGTGGAGGTGGTTTGCCATTGCCTTCCTCCGACCGTAATATGGGTGAATGATGATGGAAACGACACAACAACACCCAGTCATCTCGAGGCAGTAAAAATCCCTGACCCCGCCGGGAATCGAACCCGGGACCCCGTACTCGGGAAGCGGGAACGCTACCGCGAGACCACGAGCTGCGGACACGTCTCTGATTACTCGTCATTAACTGCCACGTGAACGACATCCACCATTCCTGAAATCTGGTTTCCCAGGACAGAGCGGATCAGGTTGTGAAAAGGGGCCAAGGTCAATTACTGTTAGTTATACAAGAACACACACAATTTTAATGCTCAGACCAGTGTACAGTTTTCTCTTTAAAACAACAAAGATCAATTCGCGGCTTAGGGCCCAAGTAACTTCTCCAGAATAAGTCTGAATGATTGCTTTCAAAACACCAGGATTTAAAGTAACGGCTGAAGGCCTTACTTAAGCAAAATTACGATATCTTCTCGGCTAAAGGCCGAAATAATATTTCAGATCAGTTAAGGAATTCTTTAAAAGCCAAGCATTTACAAATTCCTGCTAAAGGCCATATTAAGGAAAATTCAAGTTAATTCCTCGGCTGAAGGCCCAATAAAAAAATTTTCCTTGCATAATAAAAGAGAGCCTTTAAAGATAAGCTTTTACACAGTACAACAGAAAAATATCTTACGAAAACTTGAAGTATCGTGTCGGGTGAAGGCCCAAACAGTCGCTCCCGAATAATTAAAGACAACCTTAACATAAACATTTACAGAACACGGCTGAAGGCCGTTTCAAGAATTCAAAATAATTAAAGGGAAACCTTACATATTAAAGCCACAGATTCTGAAACAAACGCGGCTTAAGGCCTAAATACAGAGCAACAAGAATTTTAAATGAAACACGGGTGAAGGCCTTATCTTAAGGTTGTTATGAAGTTCTGCTGAAGGCCATATACTAAACGTAAAACAGACAGTATTAATACACGACTGAAGGCCTGGCACAGTACCTGCGACCAAATAAAATGACAATCACAAACAACAAACAGTGGTGCTCAGAAGTGTTCCAAGGGTCAGCCTGGGCAGGAAACTCTAACCACAGTTTAGGTGAGACAGAGAGCCAAGCGTAACACTAATCAATCGGGTTGTAGTACGACCTAGGACGGCTGACGAACCAACCAACCGCCTAATCAGTTCCCTTCCACCCGACCAACAGCACGACAACCAAAAGTATCAGTGAAGACGAGGATCCCAGCTGGATTATGTCTTAATAATTGGCGTATAAGCACAGTCAAGGCACAATAAACACTGAAAGAAAGAAAGAAAGAAAAGAACAACACCAAGCTGTCGAACTACACGCCATGCCGGACAGCATCAACACTGCCGCAAAACTACGCTAACGACCAGGGCAGGTAACCGGAAGTTAGCGGCCACAGGGCAGAAGATACCGCTGCTGCACTTCACTAATAAAGTATAATCTTTTCAAAGGTTAAACACCATACAAGGAGATGGCTGCAAAATTTTGCCTACTCCAACACACCATCATGTTGATGCTTGCGGGTACAGTCCAGGATGCAACAACCAGCAATCAACGAAGAGATGTTACAACGATTGAGCTTTCATGACAGGTTCACTGATTACTCAACTCCAGTATGCAGGTGCGGTGGGGGACGAACTGAGCAGTTCTCGCAGCTAGTGCCACACAACTCCGACAGCGCGTGCACGCCGCCAGCGGCCACGGCCTGATTACACGCCGCAGAGTCTTCCTCGCTGCTCCGCCGCAACAGACCAACTGCCCTACACACACAATGACACGGAAATATAACTGCCACACCATGACACGGAAATATAACTGCCACACCAAAGAAGTTACGGCAGGACTAGTATCGATAAACGCTGCTGCTGCCACTGATGAAGGCAACTGAGCAACTCGTTCAGATAGTAACTAAGGGAGGAATAAGATGCCACTCGATGGTGACAAAATGCCCAAAAGGAAAAACGGCACTAGCGCGTGCAGACGACGGCTCAATTCCTACCCTGGTGGTGAAAAACGGTGTCTTTACGCTAACATAAAGAAATGAAAGGCATAGTTGAGCCCAAACAACGCAGCAAGTCCCTGTAGACAGACCTGTCCGCATCCATAAAAGCCGGCCGGTGTGGCCGTGCGGTTCTAGGCGCTTCAGTCTGGAACCGCGTGACCGCTACGGTCGCAGGTTCGAATCCTGCCTCGGGCATGGATGTGTGTGATGTCCTTAGGTTGGTTAGGTTTAAGTAGTTCTAAGTTCTAGGGGACTGATGACCACAGCTGTTAAGTCCCATAGTGCTCAGAGCCAGAGCATCCATAAAAGATAATGTTATGCGTGTGATGGACCAGCGACGGCGGGGTTTACTACAAATTGCTTCCCCGCGGTGTAACAATCACTGCTGATATTTACTGTCGAAATTGAGACGTATTGCAGACGCAGTCCAGGAACAACGACTAGGAGGGATGCGTGAAGTGATGCTACTCCACAACTCTCGCCCGCACTCAGCTAAATTGACGAAAGACACTGTATAGGATTTGGGTTGGGAAGTTAAACCGCACTCACCCTGCTCACCTGACCTCCCACCCTCAGATTTTCACCTTTTCCCCTCTTTATCGAACAACCTTCAAGGAACTTCGTTTCCGGATGAAAATGCGCTCCGAAAAATGACTCGACGAGTTCTTCACGTCAAAACCACATAATTTCTACAGTCACGCAATCGAAAAGTTACCCCAGCGTTGGCAGGCTGTTGTAAATAGTGAAGGAATATATGCACTATGTGATCAAAAGTATCCGGACACCCACAAAAACATACTTACTTCATATTAGGTGCATTTTGTTGCCACCTGCTGCCACGTACTCCGTATCAGCGACCTCAGTAGTCATTAGACATCGTGAGAAAGCAGAATGGGGCTCTCTGCGGAACTCACGGACTTTGAACGTGGTCAGGTGATTGGGTGTCACTTGTGCCATACGTCTGTACACGAGATTTCCACACTCCTAAACATCGCTAACGCCACTGTTTCCGATGTGATAGTGAAGTGGAAACGTGAAGGGACACGTACAGCACAAAAGCGTTCAGGCCGACCTTGTAGGTTGACTGACAGACCGCCGACAGTTGAAGAGGGTCGTAATGTGTAATAGGTAGACATCTATACAGGCCATCACAAAGGCATCCCAAACTGCATCAGAATCCAGTGGAAGTACTACGAAGCCCGCATCTCGTGGTCGTGCGGTAGCGTTCTCGCTTCCCACGCCCGGGTTCCCGGGTTCGATTCCCGGCGGGGTCAGGGATTTTCTCTGCCTCTTGATGGCTGGGTGTTGTGTGCTGTCCTTAGGTTAGTTAGGTTTAAGTAGTTCTAAGTTCTAGGGGACTGATGACCATAGATGTTAAGTCCCATAGTGCTCAGAGCCAAGTACTATGAAAGTTCGGCAGGAGATGAGAAAACTTGGATTTCATGGTCGAGCGACTGCTCAAATGGCTCAAATGGCTCTGAGCACTATGGGACTTAACATCTGTGGTCATCAGTCCCCTAGAACTTAGAACTACTTAAACCTAACTAACCTAAGGACATCACACACATCCATGCCCGAGGCAGGATTCGAACCTGCGACCGTAACAGTCGCTCGGTTCCGGACTGCGCGCCTAGAACCGCTAGACCACCGGAGCGACTGCTCATGAGCCATACATCACTTCGGTAAATTCCAAACGACGCCTCGCTTAGTGCAAGGAGCGTAAACGTTGGACGATTGAACAGTGGAAAAACGTTGTGTGGAGTGACGAATCACGGTACACAATGTGGCGATCCGATGGCAGGGTGTGGGTATGGCGAATGCCCGTGAACGTCATCTGCCAGCGTGTGTAGTGCCGACAGTAAAATTCTGAGGCGGTGGTGTTATGGTATGGTCGTGTTTTTCATGGAGGGGGCTTGCACCCCTTGTTGTTTTGCGTGGCACTATCACAGCACAGGCCTTCTTTCTTCCCACTGTTGAAGAGCAAATCGGGGATGGCGGTTGGATCTTCAACACGATCGAGCACCTGCTCATAATGCACGGCCTGTGGCGAAGTGGTTGCACGACAATAACATCTCTGTAATGGACTGGCCCGCACAGAGTCCTGACCTGAATAATACAGAACACCTCTGGGATGTTTTGGAACGCCGACTTCGTGACAGGCCTCACCGACCGACATCGATACCCCTCTTCAGTGCAGCACTCCGTGAAGAATGGGCTGCCATTCCCCAAGAAACCTTCCAGCACCTGATTAAATGTATGCCTGCGAGAGTGGAAGCTGTCATAAAGGCTAAGGGAGGGCCAACACCATACTCAATTCCAGAGTTACCGATGGACGGCGCCACGAACCTGTAAATCATTTTTAGCAGGTGTCCAGATAATTTTGATCATGTAGTATATTATTGATGACTAAAGTCTCTGTTATTTGTATCTGTAGGGCGCCCAATAGGGGAGGAGGGAACAAAGTAGGTTGAGGTGGTGTTTGACGTTATTTTAGTGATTATAATATCGAGGAAAATTTACAACGAACTTGGCAGTATGGGCCCAGTTATCAGTAAGACGTTTCCATCACTTCTGGTCTGGATGCATGTGTTGATTCGGTTGGGAATGGTGGCATAAAGACGTTTTAGTCTCTCCTTAGGCAGCCTGGCGCACAACTGTTCTAACTGGTCCTCGATATCCTTCATCCTGGCACTGGGGAGGAGTTGATGTCCGATCTGGTCCCAGCCATTTTCTTTCGTGGTTAGATCTGGGATATTGCTGGCCACGAGTGTATCTCAACATCACACAGACATTTCACAGAGATGCGGGGCTTGTGTGGATAACCATTTTCCTGCTGAATAATGGCAACACGAGACTATCGCATGAGTGGTAACACATGAGGACGCAGGATGTTCGAGACGTACCGATGTGCTGTCAGAGTTCCCTCAGCCACTATCAGTCGGACCTAATGGCTTCCCACACCACCGTTGAACAGAATGCGACTTAATCGTTTGTATTGTAGTGTTAGTGACGGCCTACGTATGGGATGCTAACTTCCTTGTCCAGCTGTTGCTAGTTTCCAACTCATGGTGTGTGATCACACAGATTGTTTTAGAGAGTGCACTACTTTTTCTCGGATGGCAGCCATAGATGTGAAGGGGCTACAGTGTGCTTGGTGCGCAATGCGGCGATCCTCCATTGTTGTGGTCAGTGGCCCCGAGTACGTCTGCCCCCACGTTTCTGTGCGGTGCAACATCGGGCCACTGTCACATCCAAATGCCACAAAAATCTCCACATTTTATGATTCGACCAACCACCCAAATGCAGACTCACAATGAGGCTACTTTCAAAATTTGTTAGGTGCGAGAAATTTCGTAAAATAAAGTTCACTACCATCGTGACGTAACGCGAGACATGCAACATTCGAAAATATGTCTTTACCGACACTTGTAGCTCATTTCAGTGGTCAGTTATAGCTAGGTTTAGCTAGAGTTCGCTCTGCCGAAACTACGAGTCAGTCGTTTTGGTATCTACAGAAAAATGTAGTAAATGGTAGGATTACCGGTAGTATTTGCAGCATAACCTGAAAAATAAAATAAAATTAAACGAACGCATAAGAGAGCAACTAGGAGCCGATGACTTATTTTTGTTTGTTTTGTCATTTGTTTTGCACATAATTACATCATTCAGTGTTAGCCCATTGTGTATTTTATATCGTTCCAGAATATAAATTGCATTTAATAAGTAATAAAAGTTACTTGATGGCGTAACTTCTACGCTTTTATGTATATGCAATTGTTGTTATTTTGTACTAAGTAGAATGTTCATCATCATGATCAAAGGCAGGAGTTCCCTATTATTACTGATAAGTGCGAAAGTTGTTTAAGAATAATAGGAACATATTTTATATGAGTTCGCCAAGTATTGAAGCGATATTTCATGTACTTTATTTTACGTTTTTTTTTTTTAAATTTCTCCTTTTTGTTGGGGAAATTGCGTTGTCTAGCGCTATATGGCCAATCTGCACTGTTTTCTCCTCTTTTAGTACAACATCCGTCTCTTTCACGTTACAAACAAACAATTTTCGAATATGACTACGAAGTCTTTCACGATGGAGTTCTTGCATAAAAAGTTATCGGTTTACTTGCAGCGTCAAATTTGGATTTCGAATAAAACCCGAATTAAAAATTGACAATTTCAGTTTTGCTCTAAATACTGTTCCTTTTTAAGTAACAGACAGGAGCATTAACTATTTAGAACAAGAAGGTTCCGTAGCTTACATGGCTCATTATACACACATCACGAAAAGTTTTGCATCACCCCGGTTCCCGTAATACCTAAAGACACATGTTGACTATGAATATTGTATCACAGAAACAGTCCCATTGACTGTTCAAAGTTGTCACTAACACTCCCAAAGATGTAAACAACCATGCACGAGCAGCGCCTATTAGACGGAGGGGGTTCGACAGCCGATCAGTTCCAGTCATTACACCAGGAGGGAGGTACACGGCCCTTGTTGTTTGTAGTTCAACCATGCCTAGACGGTCAATACAGCGGTTCGATGGCGTCCGTATTGCTACTTTGTGCCAGGAAGGGCTCTCAACAAGGGAAGTGTCCAGACGTCTCGGAGTGAACCAAAGCGTTGTTGTTCGTAAACGGAGGAGATACAGAGAGACAGAAATTGTTGACGATATGCCTCGCTCAGGCCGCCCAAGGGCTACTACTGCAGTGAATGATCGCTACCTACGGATTATGGCTCAGAGGAACCCTGACAGCAACGCCACCATGTTGAATATGTTCTTCGTACAGCCACAGGACGTCGTGTTAAGACTCAAATTGTGTGCAATAGGCTGCATGATGCGCAACTTCACTCCCGACGTCCATGGCGAGGTCCATCTTTGTAACCACGACAACATGCAGTGCCGTATAGATGGGTCCAATAACATGCCGAATGGATCGTTCAGGACTGGCATCACGCGCGCGACCGCTACGGTCGCAGGTTCGAATCCTGCCTCGGGCATGGATGTGTGTGATGTCCTTAGGTTAATTAGGTTTAAGTAGTTCTAAGTTCTAGGGGACTGATGAGCTCAGAAGTTAAGTCCCATAGTGCTCAGAGCCATTTGAACCATTTTGAACTGGCATCACGTTCTCTTCACCGATGAGTGTCGCATATGCCTTCAACCAGACAATCGTCGGAGACGTGTTTGGAGGCACCTGGTCAGACTGAACCCCTTAGACACACTGTCCAGTGAGTGCATCAAGGTGGAAGCTCCCTGCTGTTTTGGAGTGACATTGTGTGGGGCCGACGTACGCCGCTGGTGGTCATGCAAGGCGCCGTGATGGCTGTACGATACGTGAATGCAACCATATCGACAGCATATTGGCGAGGCATTCGTCTTCATGGACGACAATTCGCGCCCCCATCGTCCACATCTCATGAATGACTTCCTTCAGGATAACGATATCGGTCGTATAGAGTGGCCAGCAAGTTCCCCAAACATGAACCCTATCGAACATGCCAGAGGTAGATCGAAAAGGGCTGTTTATGGACGACGTAACCCACCAGCCACTCTGAGGTATCTACGGCGAATCGCTGAGGAGTGGGACATTCTGGACCAACAGTGCCTTGATGAACTTGTGGATAGTATGTCACGACGAATACAGGCATGCATCAATGCATGTGTGGTTTTCATGAGCAATAAAAAGGGCGAAAATGATGTTTGTGTTGATCTCTATTCCAGTTTTCTGTACAAGTTCCGGAGCTCTGGAACCGAGGTGATGCAAAAGTTTTTTTGATGTGTGTACTCGTATATCCTCACTCAGTTTCTAGACAGTTCATTGCTTCCAGCTTTTATAAGAATCTAGTAAGATACTGATAGCAGATGTAAAAAAAAAATGATGGCTGTAACGACCGATAGATATGTAACACCCCTAAAGTACAGCTAACGTCGTTAACTAACTGAAGCTAGTAGGAAAACTAGCGCAGTTTTCACTTGCTATGGTCTACGAGAGCCTTCGATAGTTTTACACCTCTAGGTATAACATTTTGATTTGGAGAACTTAGTTATGCTGCGAATTTGTGGCTACGATCTGCGAGCGACTTTAGAATGAAATGTTCTCCTAGATAACAGTTTCTTTATTTTTCTATTTTTATTTATTTAAACCCATATACAAAAAGAGATGCATTCACACCCAGCAAAATACAGACACACACACAAAAATATCCGTTACAAAATCCCACTCTCAAGAAAGAATGACAATTACACGCAGGACACACACACACACACACACACACACACACACACACACGCACGCACGCGCGCATTCACACACAGCAGATGAAAAATATTAAACCATACACACAACACAATCAAATAAGATAAATACACAACAGTGGTGCCGGCTGCTGGTGGCCGAGCGGTTCTAAGCGCTTCAGTCCGGAACCGCGCGACCGCTGCGGTCGCAGGTTCGAATCCTGCCTTGGGCGTGGATGCGTGTGATGTCCTTAGGTTAGTTAGGTTTAAGTAGTTCTAAGTTCTAGGGGACTGATGACCTGAGATGTTAAGTCCCATAGTGCTCCGAGCCATTTGAACAACAATGGTTAACACTACTCACCGAAAACACACATATGTCGATGACAAAATGGAAAGTGCAAGCGATATATATGAGATGTGACAAATGTAGGTGAAAGAACGCCAGAACTCGGCCAGCTGGAGCATGGAAAGTAACGAATACGTGTCCAGGACCACAAATGTTAAAATGCGTGTGAAATCTTATGGGACTTAACTGCTAAGGTCATCAGACCCTAAGCTTGCACACTACTTAACCTAAATTATCCTAAGGACAAACACACACACCCATGCCCGAGGGAGGACTCGAACCTCCGCCGAGACTAGCCGCACAGTCCATGACTGCAGCGCCAAAGACCGCTCGGCTAATCCCGCGCGGCTTCAGGACCACATGCGTGTGTTAACAGCGCTGGAAATGGTAAGTAACACCCAATGACAATTTCACATCACGAAATTTGTGCTACAGAAGTTAATTCTAACCGAAAAAACAAGAGTAAAACACGACAAAATGTAACATAACAACATGTTGTATGTACCACATAATACATTTATTGTATGTATAAAAAGAAACACGTATTACAGGCCTCTGAAGGTGCTTCACAAATAAAAGAACGAGAACGCGTATGGTGATAAGCAAACTGCCTTCAATTAGTTGCATAGAAGGAACATCCCTCCACGTATTTTTGTGCTTTCTGTCGTTTTTGCGACGTCACATTTACAGAAAATTACGTGCGCCTGTCCATGTAATGCTTCGAGACCAGCTCTAACCCTGCCCCTGCGCTGTGCACACAGCTCTAGTTCCGAACGCTGGCTCGCCGCCTACCCTTCCCTGCCGTGCGCGGAGCGACCCACGCGCCGCACCCCGGCCGACACTCGGTTTCGCCCGCAGCCGGCTCGGGCGACGCGGCAGGACAATGGCAGCGGCGCACAATAAACCAGCAGCTCCGTCTGCCGCGCCGGTCCGTGGCGGAGCGGCTAATGAACCGCTCAAAGCACGCGCCCGCGGACCGGCCCGACCCGTAATAAGCGCGTGGGCCCGCCACGTGAATCACCCACGTGGGAGGAGCAGGCGGTCCTCGCCTCCCTGCTTCGTTAGCGGCCACCGCGATGAATCGCGCCGCACGCAACATCCCGCGGCCCGTTATTTGTGCTGGGCGTTCCCTCGCCGCTCCATTCCGAGAACGTTTCTGCGCTTGAAGTACAGCTGACAGCGGCCACTTTCTGTCGCCAAAATATTCACCGCCGGTGCTGCCGCCGACAAATTTCAGGTTCAGAGGACAAAGGGAGCTCCTCAAATTAATAACGTGCGCTCTTATTATTTGTCCCGACACAGAAGTGAAAAGACTTCCCAACAATGTCAGAGCACATGTTCTCATGTGCGACGATCGTCCGAGAGGTCTCTCTGTGATGTGTCTCGACGCTGGCCTAAACTTTTAGGCTGGCGGTTTTAGTGTATTGCAGAGTGGCTGGCTCCTCCCTTTTTTCCTTGCGGCCAGCCAGCCACTTCCATCTGCTATATTGTTTTAGCTCCCTCTACCACTTTCTTCCTGTGTTGTCCATGTTTTACTGCTGGCGGATTGATTCATCCCATGCTTCGGCGTGGGTAGGCATATATTTTTCCAAGCTTGTTACCTGTTTTTTACTTTCTGTTTTATCTTACTGTTATGAGTCTTTTCTTGACACCCGTCTCAATCTGTTACTGAGAGGGCGCGTGAAGACCTTGCCGTCGTGCGCCCATACAACCTTCTCCCTCCATCCATCCATGTACCGCCGTAGAATCTGTAATCTGTCCTAAAGTTAATATTTAGCTTTAGTTCAGAACCGAGATCCCTGGCCGTTTAGAATGGAGCGAATGTACCAGTACCTTTCTTCACTCTATCTGTGAACTCTCAAATAAATAATGGTACAGTGTTCATTAATCTTGTTTTTGATTAATATCAGACTGGAACATGGGTTCGCAAACTTTTCCTCTGACGGAACACTTTGAAAATCCTCGTACTTTGATGGAACACCTTTATTTTGAAGGTCACTACAATTTTTAAAAATGAGAAAGCCATGTGTTATACAGTGATTACTTCAATTTTAAATCATAACTAACAGCACAAAAGTCATAATAGAATTTAAAAAAAGTTAGTGTTCTTAAAATGTCGAAAAGGCAACGGCCTTGCCGCAGTGGATACACCGGTTCCCGTGAGATCACCGAAGTTAAGCGCTGTCGGGCGTGGTCGGAATTTGGATGGGAGACCATCCAGACCGCCATGCGCTGTTGCCATTTTTCGGGGTGCACTCAGCCTCTTGATGCCAATTGAGGAGCTACTCGACCGAATAGTAGCGGCTTCGGTCAAGAATACCATCATAACGACCGGGAGAGCGGTGTGCTGACCCCACGCCCCTCCTATCCGCATCCTCCTCTGGGGATGACACGGCGGTTGGATGGTCCCGGTAGGCCACTCGCGGCCTCAAGACGGAGTGCTTTTTTTAAAAAAAAATGTCGAAAAACGTCATATTGTTAACAGTTTGTCGCTGAACACTTATACACCTCCCGCAGAACACCATTGCTCTGTCGAACCCAGTGTGGGAAATCCAAGTCTAGAGCAAACGCACTTATTATTCTTTTTACCCAAATATGCTTCTCTGAAGTAAGAGTAACATCAGTGGTTTTTTTTATTTTCTTTGTATTTAATAACAGGAAAATTGCTCTTAACATCTATCTGTAGACATAGAAATTCAGTTTTTAAGCCGGCCGAAGTGGCCGTGCGGTTAAAGGCGCTGCAGTCTGGAACCGCAAGACCGCTACGGTCGCAGGTTCGAATCCTGCCTCGGGCATGGATGTTTGTGATGTCCTTAGGTTGGTTAGGTTTAACTCGTTCTAAGTTCTAGGGGACTAATGACCTCAGCAGTTGAGTCCCATAGTGCTCAGAGCCATTTTTTTTCGGTTTTTAAGAAAAGTGTTCACAGATTTGGAAAGAGAAAATTTTTTGTGTGTCCCTTGTAACCACAGGTTTTCTATGCGAGCAGATGTTAAGAGCAATTTTCCTTTTATTTAATAGGAGAAAAGAAAATCGCTAATGACGCTGTAACTGAAGCGTAACATGCTTGCCTAAAGCGAAGAAAAAATGTTTGCTCAAGGCGGATTCTATCCAAAAACAGATTTATTTTCAAGCAACCACTGGACACTAGAGTGAGCTCCAACCGCAAAATGAGCACCGTAGATTACTTTTGAGAGCACTTTTGAAGCGTAGTGCTTTTGTGAACGATTCGGTACCACTATCGGATTCCACACTCCAAATATTATTTCAGCCAGTCACGTATTTATGAAGATACTGTTTATGATCGTACCTTAGTTATCTGTCGACAGTGCGGTGGAATGCTCAACGTATTTTGGAAATCTAGAACGTTTTCTAAACTATGCACTTCAGGTTATGATGAACTGGTTTCTCACACCCACAGTTGGTAAGCCCTAAATTCATTTTGATTGTGAGCAAGAGCAATCCACTGACTTTTAACTGAAGATGCTGATATAACTGTAACATTGCGGCGATTTTCTAATCGTTCATGTGTGATCACTATAGTAGCTCGAAAAGCGTATATGCAGGAATTGGTCGTGAGAGATTGAAGAACATAAAGCAATTTTAAAACACTGTTTAGTAACTTTGGACCTCATGTGCAAGGAAACAGTGATTGATTGGTACAAAGTGTTTTATTTTAACACACATAAAATCTTTTTCCCCTCATGTAATCGTTCCCGGTCTCTATTTGGAGGATTCAGCATCTAAGAAATAGCTCACAGTCCTACTAAACCAGGGTATTAGCAAGAGAGAATGTGAAATGTCCACAGTCACCGGCCGGTGTGGCCAAGCCGTTCTAGGCGCTTCAGTCTGGAACCGCGCGACCGCTGCGGTCGCAGGTTCGAATCCTGCCTCGGGCATGGATGTATGTGATGTCATTAGGTTAGTTAGGTTTAAGTAGTACTAAGTTCTAGGGGACTGATGACCTCGGATGTTAAGTCCGATAGTGCTCAGAGCCATTTGAACCATTTTGAACCACTGTTCTGTTACCGCTTCTCTACTGACAACGCAGTACTCCCGCCTTCTTTTATACTGGCGCGCCAGCTTCTAGTGACATTTGACGGTCAATTCCGCATTACATTGGGACGTCCGCATACTTTTGATCAGATTAGATCAGAGCATTGCCCAGTGGTGTGGTTGAAGTTCCTGACGTGCGGTCTGTTGGTCCTGACAGACGGATTGGGAGGTGGGCGGCCCCCCAGACCTCACACGTCGGCCCACAGGAGGGCGTGGCCCGCCGGCCTGCTGGAACGTCCCTTCCCGTCCCGCCACGGCGCGGCTCGGCTCGCCGCCTTTGTGCGGCCGCCGCGCCAGCGAGGTCACCCTACCCCTTTGTCTCCGCTTCACCGGCCCGGGATTACTGTAATCTCCGCGCAACAATTATTCTCACTGTTTATGGCGCGCGCGTTTAACATCTCTCCGTCACGGGGTAGTTTTATTCTCGGTCGCGACTCCTCTCACACACACTCCACTCTCTCTCGCCGCAGAAACCGCAAACCACCGCTGCGTTGGGTCCGACCACGAAGCGCGCCAGTGTTGGCCAACACGCAGCGAGTCACTCGTCTCTGGACACACTGCGCGCTACGTGGGAGAAACTTGACACTTATCATTCAGAAACAGCACTGCCCTTCCAAATACTTATCCTGAAGGACTCTCACTCGTTATACGATACGTTGTCCAACAAAAATTAAAGGAAATGCACATCTTATCGACGACAATAACAAGCAATAGGGGACAAGAAAGAAATCACAAGCGTATACTGAGGAGACGTATTCATATTGCATATAACTTCCAAGTTATATAACACAGCAAGGGAAGCGTCATTCAGAGGCCGTCAGTACTAAATCATGTTTAACCGCTCGTGCAATGGAAATATTTGAGATTCTTTTTTAGATAGTGAGGCCTTTCAGCTCCCTGAAGTGGGTCGGCCATGCGTTTGCCGTTCAAATAAATCTGGAGAGCAGTCGATATTGACGTTTTGTGTCCCGGCAACTTATCAGAGCGATATGAAGCGACCGTAGTGGAGCGCTATCAGCCGAGAGGTGCCACGCGGAAGGGGTATCTCCAAGTGTCATTCACCAACACACCAGAGGTCTCGGGCACTTTACCTGCCATGAAATTCCCTCTGGTAATCACCGTCGTTTCTCTTCAGAAATGCTCAAAGTAATCAGTCAGCGTGGAAGAAACTGTATGTAAGTCCTCGAGGAACTAGTTTCAGATCAACATTCAGTATTTTGATGACGTTATCTATAGTTTCCTTAAATTCGACGATTTGTTATGTCCTGTAGCTTACAACCGTGACGGAGGAACTAAAACCTCGTTTTCTTACCGTTTATCCAAGGATATAAAATGAGAAAAAGGGAACTATCTCATCAGTACTTTGAACAGCGTACATGTTGGTGTCAAATACCTACGTTACTATTTGCTAAGGTCACTTAGCTAGCTGGTTGCTTAGCAAGCAGGTTAAGTCAGTTTAAATTATTTTGATAAACCTGCAATGACTAACCAACTTTTTTTTCTTTGTAATGGCCAGCAATGGTTATTCGCAGTTTCAGCTTCTGCGACATAATCAGTGACTTGTTCACATAGCGATGAAGAAGTAAGTAGCTCTTTGGAAGGGAAGGTTCAACTTCAAGACTATGTTGTAGCCGGTAGACACGTATCACTACCTTTGTTGGATAGGGATGAGAAAAGATTTTGTGAGTGGCCTTGTGCTAAGGATAGTCCCAGTATTCACATGATTTTTTGTCTTCAGTCTTCTGACTGGTTTGATGCGGCCAGCCACGAATTCCTCTCCTAAGCCAACCTCTTCATCTCGGAGCAGCACTTGCAATCTATGTCCTTAATTATTAGCTGGATGTATGCCAATCTCTGTCTTCCTCTACAGTTCTTGCCCTCTGCAGCTCCCTCTAGTACCATGGAAGTCATTCTCCCCATGTCGTAACAGATGTCCTATCGTCCCGTCCCTTTTCCTTGTCTGTGTTTTCCACATATTCAAAAATGGTTCAAATGGCTCTGAGCACTATGGGACTTAACTTCTGAGGTCATCAGTCCTCTAGAACTTAGAATTAATTAAACCTAACTAACCGAAGGACATCACACACATCCATGCCCGAGGCAGGATTTGAACCTGCGACCGTGGCGGTTGCGCAGTTCCAGACTGTAGCGCCTAGAACCGCTCGGCCACCCCGGCCGGCTTTCCACATATTTCTATCCTCTCCGATTCTGCGCAGAACCTCCTCATTCCTTACCTTATCAGTCCACCTAATTTTCAACACTCGTCTGTAGCATCACATCTCAAATGACTCGATTCTGTGCTGTTCCGGTTTTGCTACGGTCTATGTTTCACTACCGAACTGCTGTATTCCTGATGTACATTCTCAGAAATTTCTTCCTCGAGTGAAGGCCTATGTTTGATATTAGTAAACATCTCTCCACCAGGAATACCATTTTTGCCATTGCTAGTGTGCTTTCGATGTCCTCCTTACTCCGTCCGTCATTGGTTATTTTCTGCCTAGATAGCAGAATTCCTTAACTTCATCTACTTCGTGACCATCAATCCTCATGTTAAGTTTCTGGCTGTTCTCATTTCTGCTAATTCTCATTACTTCCGTGTTTCTTCGATTTGCTCTCTGTCCGTATTCTGTGATCATTAGATTGTTCATTCCATTCAGCAGATCATGATACGATTTTGGAAAACCTGAAATAGCCCGGTTGGTAGGGATTCGTATCTCACCCATACTGTATGAATCTGTATTTTTTTCAATGTTGTATCTCGCGTTCTATAGTAGAGCGCTGTGAGCTGGAAGTGGCAGTATTTGTATATACAGGATGGTGAGAAACAGTCTGAAAAGCTTGTAAGGATGATGCAGGGTACATTGTTCTGAGAAATATATATATATATACTCCAACAAGTACCGCCCATACACTCTTTCATGCGACACCCAGTGTCGATGGATAGTGATAGTGTATGTTTGTCTCCAGTTACAAGCGGAATTATTTTTAAACTGGAATTTAATGTGCCCAGTCGATAGAGAGGTCTCGATTTAGTCTTCTGCGATTTTAGTTTCGTCGATATGCATTAGCAGTGACAGTAAAACATGGAGGGTAGCCAGTACTCCACCAGCGATTGAGCAGCACGCTTCTTCATGGCGGTAGCAGTCAGCGTGGGCCAGGGCGGTGCTTTCGCTGTTGGAGAACAGTAACTCTTCGCGTTTTATTGTCCCTATTAAAGCATATACATAAAACGAGTATCGCACTAGACTAATCTGCAACCACTCTATCGTTTAGGCAAGTAAAATTTCGCTGTAAAAGTCATTTTGTTTGTAACGGAAAACAAACCGACGCTTTCCGTTGCCACTGAGCGTCGCATGAAAGACGTCGATGGGCAATATTTGTTTGGGTTGCCTCCAGCTACATCTTGCAAAAACGACGACTCTTAGAAGAGACAGTATTACGAGAGTAGACTGAAACGTAATGCCTCCACCTTCGTAACTCTTCAACAGTTGGCAACATCGGTATGCGGCAGATACTGGCTTATTGCGTAGCCTCTTCTCTACAGCTCCAGTTGGCGGGAAGCCTTAGCATTGAACGGTTGTGTTATTACAGTGTAACGTATGGAGCCCTGCGCAGACGGTCAGTCAATGAGATTTAAGCAACGTGCAGTCATTGAATTCTTGACAGCAGGTGTCACCCCAAAGGAGATTCATCGGAGAATGAAAGTAGTTTATGGTGACTGTGTTGATGTGAGTACTGTGCTTCGTTGGACGAGTAAGTTTAAAGATGTTGAGGCGCTAACATCTGACCTGCGTGACAAACAAAGAGTTGGACGTCCTGTGACAGCAACCACAGAGTTTCAGTAGCAAAATGTTGACAGATTGATTCAGGACGATCGTCGTATTACTCAGAGAGAAATTGCAAGCACAATCGGCATTTAACAAGGTGTGGGTCACATTATTGCTTTGCTTGGCTATCGGAAACCGATTCCCGTGAGATCACTGAAGTTAAGCGCTGTCGGGCGTGGTCGGCACTTGGATGGGTGACCATCCGGGCCGCCATGCGCTGCTGCCATTTTTCGGGGTGCACTCAGCCTCGTGATGCCAATTGAGGAGCTACTCGACCGAATAGTAGCGGCTTCGGTCAAGAATACCATCATAACGACCGGGAGAGCGGTGTGCTGACCCCATGCCCCTCCTATCCTCATCCTCCCCTGAGGATGACACGGTGGTCGGATGGTCCCGGTAGGCCACTCGTAGCCTGAAGACGGAGTGCTTTTGGCTATCGGAAGATCTGTGCACGATGGGTACCTCGTATGCTGACTTCTGAATTGAAAGCGCACGGGCTTGAAGTTTGCCAGGAACTCCTCTTGCGTTACGAGAATGAAGGTGACACCTTTCTCCATTCAATTGTGACAGGTGACGAAACGTGGGTACACCATTACGACCGGGAGAGGAAACGTCAGTCCATGGAATGTCGACACCAAGTCTCGCCCTAGAAAAAGAAATTCAAGACGCAGCCCTCAGCTGAAAAAATCGTGGTCACAGTATTCTGGAACGCAGATGGTGTTATCCATGTTGACTTCCTTCATCGTGGAACAATAAATTGACAGCGTTACGTCACAACGCCGCGAGCTCTGAAACGATGGCTGACAAGGGTCCGAAAAGAAAAGGGAAATGTTTTTCTGCGACATGACAATGCCAAACTATACACCTCCAGTGCCACCACAGCAGAACTTCAGAGACAGAATCTCACCACCGTACGGCATCCTCCATACAGTCCAGATTTAGCACCGTCTGACTCGCATCTGTTCCCGATAATGAAAGACGATCTGCGGTGACATCATTATGCTTCTGATGAAGCCGTCGAGAGAACTGTGAGACTGTGGTTGCGGAAACAGAGTGTCGACTACTTCCATGACGACTTCAGAAAACTTGTTCACCATTTGCAGAAATGCATCTAATTGGCTGGTGATTATGTGGAAAAGTGGATATCGTTATTTATAGATCACATTCTAAGGATTATTTCTGCGTTTGATTTATTAAAATATTCCCATCCAAACCTAATTAACGAAGGTGGAGACATTACTTACCATTCAACCCTCGTGTATATGTATCGATACCTGACTGTGCGTTGGGACTACTAGTCTAACGGTGTAGGTCTCGACCTTTCCGTTTCTAGCAATTTTTTCTGTCTTCTGTCCGTTACGTTTCCTCAGATCGGAGGAAGTCGCGGACACTACCTCTGGCAGGATAGTGCCTAACAAAAATCTGCTATGCTCAAACCATCTTTGTGCTTGATGATTTTTTATTAAGTATTTCGGTCATACCCTACCATACGGAAAAAGCCCATAGGCAGTTAGCGTCTTGTAGGAATACAGAGGCGTTTCGTCTCTGTTTATAGCTATACAATTTAACTTGACCCTTTTCTAGAGGCGAAGGAATCGGTGACAGTCGGATGAATTCTTGCCAGTGCGCCTCTTGTTAACCTTCTCTACTTTACAGTGGAAGACGCCATAGCATCGCAGTAGGCATTGCGAATGCAATGTCGATTCCTGTGTGCTACCCGTCCCGCGATAAAGAGGTGGGGCTTCCTTCTCTTATATATCATCTCCCTGCAGCAGTCCTTAAACTAGGCTTCGATCGCGTGCTTCCACTCCCGGAATCACCTAAAACAATGCGAAATTGTAAGTATGGTACAACAGTCAATGGTTTTTTTTAGGGTTGGTGCTACTATTGTTTCTTCACTTAGCAGTTTCATATCATTAATCTCGTTTTGTGATCTTAGTTACCGTTGCCATCCATCATCAAAACAAGCAGCTGCATTTGATAAGAAATCTCCAATATTCGTTGTAGTGATCCACTATTGAAAGCGAACTTTCCCTCGCCTCCATTTTGACGTACAGCTGCTGTGTCCGAAATATCTTTATTTAGTTTAGATATCCACATGATGGCAGGTTTGTGCCTTATGTACCAGTGATTTACTTACAATCAAGGAGTTTGTTATGTTTAACCTGTTTAGTTCCCGTAATACTGCATCAAAATTTTAAGTGTGTGAAAGCAGAGTGCAAATTTTGTAGTACATTCTCCTATTAGGTTTCCTTGGTGTGTTGTAATACACACTTACGAGCCAAAACGTTATGACCATCCGCTTAATAACTTGTTTGTCCGTCTTTGGAACTAAATACATCACTGAGTATACGTATCAGGGATCCGACAGTTTGTTGGTACGTTTGTGGAGGTATGTGGCACTGGATCTCTACCCACAGGTTATGTAACACGGGTAAATAACGGGACACTGATTTGCGTACGCTGCGATGGCGCCTAATAGAGACCCAGATGAATTCCATAGGATTGACATTAGGCGCATTTTATCGCCGAGACAACAACGTGAGTTCACTAAAATGCTCCTAAAGCCCACTGTAGCACGGTTCTGGTTCCGAGACACGGGTAATTATACTGCTGAAAGATGACATCGCCCCTCGGAGAAGACATCAAGCACGAAGGGATGCAGGTGGTTCGCAGCTATCAGCGTGTCTTCGATTATTAACATAGATCTTACGTAAATGCGGGAGAATGTCTTCCATAGCATAACATTGCTCCCGTCAGCCTGCGTTCATTGAGAGCTGCACGATTCGAGCCGCCGATCTCTTCGATGACGGCGTTTGTGGAGACTACCATCGACCTAGTGTGGCAAAAATGTTCACCCTAAGAGCCGACACGTTTCCATTGACGGGCGGTTGAATCCTGGTGCGACCCGTGTTCACTGCAATCGTAATTGACGATATTGTTGGGTGAACATGTGAACACGTGAGGCCGGACGGAGTGGCCGAGCAGCTCTAGGCGCTTCAGTCTGGAACCGCGCGACCGCTCCGGTTGCAGGCTCGAATCCTGCCTCGGGCATGGATGTGTGTGATGTCCTTAAGTTAGTTAGGTTTAAGTAGTTCTAAGTTCTAGGAGACTGATGACCTCAGATGTTAAGTCCCATAGTGCTCAGAGCCATTTGAACACGTGGGGTGGTCTGCTGCGGAGCTCCATGTTCAACGATGTACGATAAACGGTGTGTTTCGAAACACTTGAGCGTGCACCAGCATTGTGCTCTTTCGGCAGAGATGCCACAGACCATCATCTATCCTCCTTTACAGAGCAGACAGGTCTCCGAACCCCACTTTCTGTGAAGAGTCCTGGACATATAACATACTGGTAGTGTCACACACCTACCACTTTCCGTAGATGCTCACGACATTAGCACTGAACATTCGACCAACTTCGCCATTTTCGGGATACTCGTTCATAGGCACCACGTTATAACAATCTGGTCTTTGCAAAGTCGCTTATCTCAACGGGTATTTCCATCTGCAGCCCATATCTTCCCTACGGTGATCCCTTGTCCGTGTCTGCACCGCTTACATACATCCAACGTCGCGGTGGGCAGTAGTCATAATGTAAAGACATAAAATTGCAACTAGTCACTTTTTTGAAATAGTCATTTATTTATTCCATGAACCGGTTTTCGAATCTTCTCAGGCTCGTCTTCAGATGGTTTTCCAGAAGTTACAAAGCTGTTTCAAGAATGTTCCATCTTCTTGTCGCAGACCCAGCACCTAAAACTGCGCTTGAAATAACTATGTAACTTCTGGAAAACCATCTGTAGATGAGCCTGAAAAGATTGGAAAACCGGTTCATGGAATGAATAAATGACTATGTAAAAAAGTGCCATGTTACAGTTTTATGTATTTATACTAAATGTAAATGTCGTGTAACTATGACCTCCCGTCGGGTAGACTGTTCGCCGGGTGCAAGTCTTTCGATTTGTCGACTTGCGCGTCCATGGGGGGATGAAATGATAATGATTAGGACAACACAACACCCAGTCCCTGAGCGGAGAAAATCTCCGACCCAGCCGGGAATCGAACCCGGACACGGGTTCTAAAACATATATAATGAATAAGCTTAATAAAGTGTCATAATGTTTTGATTTATCAGTGCGTATCTGTAGAAGCTTAACAGTGGCGCATAGACCGAAATTACAATAGCGCAGTAACAAGAGTTACAGCCAAAAGATGAAAATTACGTCATTCAGAACACTAAATAATGTTTTTTTTTAAATATATATATTAAGAGTCCATTTGGTTCCACGCTATAGAACGGTGAGTGGGCTTTAGCCGAGGTCCAAAATCCATTTAAAACAAACAGACCAATTTTTGGGAGCAGCAACACCCATGTGTCTACCCAAAAGTCTTAAACTAGGTTTACTGTCGGTCCTATAAATCACTTCAGCAGAATGCTGATGTAGCTAAAAATATTCAGAGTTCATTGTATAACAACTGACTCCTGGTGGGGTTGAGCGCTTATTAGAACATGGAGGAGGACACGGAGATCGATTTTAAACTGCTCCCTCCGGCCAGCAAGCCATCAGTCTCCGTCAGCCGGGAAAAGACGCGGTGTGGGCCGCCAGAGAGGTTTCTTTGAGCCGGGGTGGCGCCCCCTGCATTAGCGCTGTCAGCCGCGGCGACGGCTGGCGTGGGGAGGAAACAGACGGCCAATTACAAGAGTCGGGCGACGCTCGCTGCGCGATTTGCGCCTCTCTGGGGCTGTGCTTTTCCTCATTACGCAATTTGCGCCGGGGTCAGCCAGGGTTGCATGGGTGTTCTCTCGATAGGACACATGGGATCGAACTGGCGATAGATATGAGGAAACAGGAATCTCTTCAAGAATGTCTGTAGTATTTGCGATCACACTTCTCTCGTCCATTTATTGTGACAATAGTAGAAGTCTGATTTCGTATATCTGTTGTTAAAATTCATTGTTCAAGCCGGACTGCGTAACTTAATCCTTTCAGAAGCAATGTACAGTCAGGGCCTATCACAGGCTGCAGATAAAGATTTCTGGAAGCACGTTGGTTAGAATGCCTTATCGATGCAAAGGTCATTAAAGGCTGAACAGGTCCCCAGTTGGGCAAGGACAGGGAAGAGGCAGCTGTCTAGATCCTTTTACGGTTTAACGTTCATTTCGGAATGAAATATTACCACTCTGTCCACAGTAGCGACTTCAGCGATACTGAGACAGCAGACTTTTTTGGGGGGTCGCAGCTGGACCTTAGCGCATCATGGAACTCATGAGTTGTACTAACCATGCATCTTCACTCCAAGAAGTTTTTCCCAATCAGTAACGACCTATAGTCATGTGTTAATGTGTTGTAGCACCCTGTAAATATCGCACTAAATTTATGGCATTTCTCTTCGAATGCGTGCTGTAAGTTACACTAAAATTATGCCAGTTCTCTTTGAATGTGTACTGGTGTTCAAATAAAATGGACGAAAACTAATTTTGTAGCACTCTCCGTTATAATTAGAAACAAGTGTCGAGTGCTGAAATGATGGTCAGCCATGCTATGATCAACTCAAAGAAGGGACGCAGCTGTCTGTTTTCAACCGCACATGCTCTGATGTGACATCACCCCTGCTAGCATTGAGGGTGCTACGTTGCTCTCAGCACCAGATCACTGTTTTTCTTTGAGCACTGTGTGTGAAGTGTCAGAACGGCGAGGTGGTTGAGCGGTTTAGAGCATGGACTGGAAATTTAGAAATTCGGGTTCGAGTCTTGCTGCTGCCAACATTTCATTTTTTCATTTTATTTTATTCCTCTCATTGTTAAATTATTGACTTTAAAATTTAGCCCTTTGACTCTAAAGACGTGCTCTCTGCGTTCCGTGCTGAGAGTGGCTTTGTTGTAGGTGTAATATTTGCCTAATGCTGCTGCCTGTGCTCAGAGATTGTATTTTGGCCTCTATGAAATACTAATCATCCAATTTTGAGAAAACGATTCAGCGAAAAAATTTGATTTTTGTATATTTTACAGTTTAATATCTTCGCTCGATGAAGGACTGAATTTCTTTTCGTTATTCGACATATTTATGTACTGCTTCAAATTAAGGCATAGCATAAAATGTGTAAACTTTACTTAAGATTGGTTCTGGCCCAAACATAGCTGTAAATGAGATGTAGAGAAGATATCGGAACTTTATTTGAAACTGAGGGCAGAGCGATACCTCATTTCGTTCTCGAGATATTGGTTTTTATATCCGTTGGGCGGTCACGCGTGACGCGATCATTTCTGTCCTTGTGCATCGGGAATCACGTGGAGACATATTTTGCAAATGATAGCACGCAAAGTGGGATATATATTTTATGATAAACACTTCAAACTTTGTTATTTGCCGAGATGTCGAAGTAACTCGTCCACAGTATTGAGAGAGTCGACCCTTAAGGTCTCTAAGCGAAGAGTATAGGGGATTTTCGAACAGTGCCTCACACATCAGTTCTGTAGCCTCCAGGTTAGGCGTATCTACTAGCGATATGCTGCCAGCTTTTTTTCACTTTTTTATTCCGAGTTCGATTCTCGGTCCGGCATACAGTTTTAATCCGCGAGTAGGTTTCTTATTACTGGGTGTTTGAATCCTACGCCACTTGTAAGACTGTACCAGGTGGCATCCATAGCGCCACCAAATAGCGTCGTGAAGTAACGGGGAGAGAACTAATTAGGATTATCAGGAAAACCATCCATTACTTGGGCATATTCTAACTGCCTGAAAGTTGAGGTCCAGGCATGGAAATTTCATCAAGTTCTCTTCAGTGTTGCGCACAGCAGCAGCTACGAAAAAGAAAACAACTGTGAATCTCTCGACCTGAGAATAACTCGATCTGGCCATCCACTCAAGAACCCCTCTCACTTGGGCATGAGCAGAACTGGATCGTGTGCAGATCACTCAGCCGCCTTCGATCTGAAGTTGTAAGATCCAGGAGTAACCTCCAGAAATGGCACTTCCCTGTGGATACCACCTACTGTGACTGCGTAGAACAGCACACCATGGAACACCTTCATCTTTATCGTCGCCTTGTCCCACGTCACGTAGGGTCGGCGTTGCTCTTCTGGATACTTCACCTCCATAGTACTCTATCCATTCCCTCTTCCTTCTCCTATCCTTTCTCCCTTAGGTCCCCGGATATCTTATCCTTCCACCTCATCTTCGGTCTTCCTCTCTTTCTTGCTCCTTCAATCTTTATATCTTCAACTCTGTTTCCGATATACTCTTCCCCTTTTCTCTGTACGTGTCCGTACCACCTTAGTCTGCCCTCCTGTATCATTTTTCCCCATCGGTCCACTTTCACAGTTCCTTTAACAAATTCATTTCTAAACCTGTCCTGCCTTGTTACCCCACACATCCACCTGACCATCCTCATTTCCGCAACTTCCATCTTCCTTTCCTGGGCTACTGTGATTGGCCATGGCTCTGCCCCGTATATCATAGTAGGCCTTACCACCGACTTGTACACTTTCCCTTTCAACCCAATGCTCACCTTCTTGTCGCACAACACTCCACTCGTTTTCCTTCAGTTGTTCCAGTCGCAATTTATTCGGTGTTGTATCTCGCTTTCCAGTTCTCCGTCACTCTGTATGTAAGACCAAAGGTATTTAAATTTGCAGACCGATTTCTGCTCATCATCCTGGATCTTCAAATGGTTCAAATGGCTATGAGAACTTTGGAACTTAACTTCTGAGGTCATCAGTCCCCTAGAACTTAGAACTGCTTAAACCTAACTATCCTAAGGACATCACACACATCCATGCCCGAGGCAGGATTCGAACCTGCGACCGTAGCGGTTGCGCGGTTCCAGACTGTACCGCCTAGAACCGCTCGGCCACACCGGCCGGCAACAATCACTCACAGTGATTAACTGTTACGTAATGAAAATGTGCCACGTTTCAAATACGCATCTGTTAAATTTCTATGAAATGAAGACGGATCTTAATTCTCCCTCAAAAAGGTCATTTAGGCCCTACAATTGCCTCTTACCATGTAACAGGTAACTCGGCGCTAGCCTGACTTCTCTGCAAAATGATGAGCTGAATGATGACCTGTGGTTTGCCTTTTTATCTTATTCATTATCAGGCTGCGTCAGCATATTAAGTTATTGTTCTCTTTTCGAAAATATGATTCACTGTCCACGCAAAACGCAATGCCAAATCTGTTTATAACTTAATGTGCAACGATAAGCTTCTTGAGATATTTATAAAATAAATAGAAAAGTATTCGGCAATTGTATTTAACCCCTTTAATAACAGCTAGAACTAACATGAACAATAATATTACTACAATTTTGTCTTTTATCATAAAATTTACTTTTACACGCAACGTTTAAATTATACCAGAATCACTCTTCGGATTTTTAATTAAATACTTTAACATTGGAAGAAAGAAAATAATTAAAATAGTGAACTGAAGACCGAGAGTTCTGCCTGGTTTACAACACGTAAATGTTATTAAAATCAATGAAAACATTAGATTACAATCTACTCTTTTCTTTCCAAATGAAATATTTTTCACTAACAGTGGAGGGAGTAAAATAATTAGCAAATTGAACAAAAACTTATAATACACTCTGTATTACTGAACACAGTGAAAATTTACACTACAGTAATTGCTGACCTAGCGCTTGCAGCAAATAGAAACATAATGGAGATTACATTGTCTTTCAAATAAACCGTGTTTCTATACAGTCATATCAAATCACCCTCCATCAATTACGCATCGTCTCAAAAAACAAATTCATTCTTTGCGCGGCACATCCACCACTGATACTCCCCAGTTTCCCATGATCCAACACTCTCTCGCTCTCTTTCCGACAACTCCAACTACTTCCCTCGCTCCCCTGAGCTCTACTCAATAACACAACCTCTGGTAGCCAAATATTATGACCCCCATGTGGCATGCAGAGATGCTCGTTGTGGCAAACATTCCGAAAAACTGATTTATCATGATATGTACATTTTTTTCGAGCATTTCTCGTAATGAGTGTACTTTCACTCTCCCCTAATTTCCAAACTTCAAAAAAGCTCTCTTGCAAACCTTGCGTAACTAGTGCTCCAGGTTGTACGAGTTCTTAATTAGGAACTCCCAAGTATGAACTTTGATATTCATTCTAATAACTAGTCATCATTTGTCCAAATGGTTCAAATGGCTCTGAGCACTATACGACTTAACATCTGAGATCATCAGTCCCCTAGAACTTAGAAGTACTTAAACCTAACCAACCAAAGGACAGCACACACATCCATGCACGAGGCAGGATTCGAACCTGCGACCGTAGCGGTCGCGCGGTTCCAGACTGAAGCACCTAGAACCGCTCGGCCACATCGGCCGGCCATCATTTGTCCAGCCCGTAGCGTTACAGCACATTGCAGCACGAAATTCTTCAAGCACTAACTTGTACGACACACGAATAAGGTACTTGCTTGTACAAGGGCAGAAACTACAGAAAAATATCATGTACATATCCAAGCTCTCGCACAGATTAACTACCGACGCGAACTGCTCCAGTATAAAAATAACGAATATTTATAACACATTATGCGAAAAGACCTTGACAAAGATGTTTGGTTATAATTACGGGCAACTGAAGACACTGTTGGGAATGAAAAGCAAAATGCGTCTGTTGTAAACATCCGTCCTCACTATACTCTATGTACAATAAAGGTGATACTGAAAGGGTAGCGCGGGAGGGGGGGAGGGAAGTAAACCGTGTCGAAAATTGAAACTATTTTCCCCCTGTGTATAAAAAAATTTAAAAAAATGTTTATTGGTTTCATTGTTTACTGGTCGTAAGTTTTAATTTTCATTTGGGCTACTCGTGAAATAGAAGGTGAGGTATGTTGACACCTCGTCGTAAACTAAATTTATACACGACCAGTGCAAATTCGACAACAGAAGTGCCATAACTGTGTGGCTTTATGTTGTGAGCGAATGCACAGCCGCCATTCCCGCCGCGGCCGCTGTTACCCCTCACCGGCGCTCCGTCCCACGTCACCACCCCCGGTGACCCCCAAACCGACAGCCGCAACAACAGCGGGGCGCGACCTTTTTATCTGGAGTAATTTATCTGGGCCGCCTTTAATGGACTCGTAAATGCCATTACAGCACGGATCTCCGGGGTGCCGGCGCCGGGGAACGGATAAGGGTAGTAACCGTTACTTTTCATATTTAGCGGTGGCTGCCGCGGCCAATTGGAAAAGCCACTCCCCGCCGCGTTTTAATAATTCGGGTCAAACACTTAGGCGGTTTCTGCTGCCAGCGGTCTCTGCTACATGCCCACCAGTGCGGGGGTAACGGAGAGGTCTTCGAGGTACTCTCTCGGCGAATTACGACATAATAGACAAATATATACGTGATTATCCTCCGCACTTGAATCTTTAACCCAATTTTTGAGTACCATAAGGTGTACAGCGGTAGATTGAATTATTTCCCGCCACTACCCCTTCCTATTCCATTCGCGAACGGCACGCGGGAAGAAAGACAGTAGCCAGGAAATTTTCTAATTTTATAATCGTCTTTATGTTGTACTCTCCACAGACACTTGCACTTGCAATTGCTGGACCATGTCTGCTGTGTTTGCTGGACCATGTCCGCCGTACTCCAGATAGTTTGTGATTAAGTATGAAAAGAAGTCGTCACTGATAGCACCTATTATATTTATAAGTCCACTTCCTCCTATAGTGTGAAATATACGTTTTAGGTGTGTTATAATCACAGACACAGGTGTTATGCAACCCGCACCACCTTCAAAAACCTCGTGTGAGATTTTCATATTCACTCGTTCGCTACTCGAGAACTATCGGTCCTACAGAAAAAAAAAAACGAAGTGTACTTCAAATACGTTTTTGTTGAATAATTCGAAAACCGTGGCCTCCAGCGAAAACATATCCCAGCACAAAATCTGACTACCTTAAACTTCCTACAAAAAAGATCCTGTCCATTTTTTCTGTAGGACTAATAGTTAGCGCACGTCGAGCGAGAGAATATGAGAATCGCGTGCATGGTTGTTGAAGGTGTTGTGGGTTACTTAAAACCCATAGGTAGGGGTTTGTATGTTACACCCCGGTTTCTTTAATAAAAAAACTTTATGCTCTAGTTATGAATTACGTCCAGACGATGCAGCTATATCGAAACCAGCTGGAGCAGAATAAAGTATTATCTAATGGTAACATTTGGTGGTTTATAAAAAAATCTTCTCTAGTTCTGTTCTCTTGCTTATTACGCAAGACATAAGCCGAAGCGAGAGACCTGTACTTTACACACTCTCTCCGATACACAACACTATTGTTTTAATCATCTCTCACGTCTGTGGTTGTGCATCTCTCTCGTCACGCTCTTGTACCGACAGCTGTGTAGCAGCTCGTAGCACTTCTTCAAATCTTCATTATTTCTAATGTAAACCCGGGTAGGCTCCCAGACCGACGAATAACTCAATAACTAGAATGAAATTTTCACTCTGCACCGTAGTCGTGAAACTTCATGGCAGATTGAAACTGTATGCCGTACCGAGACTCCAACTCGGAATCTTTGCCTTTCGGTGGCAAGGCCTCTACCGACTGAGGTACCCAAGCACGACCCAACACCCGCCCTCACACCTGTACTTTGGCAGTACCTGATCTCCTACCTTCCAAACTTCACAGAAGTTCTTCCTGTGAAACTTGCAGGACGACCGCTCCTGATAGAAAGGATATTGAGAAGACGTGGCTTAGCCGCAGCCCAGGGGGATGTTTCCAGAAAGAAATTTTCGCTCTGCAGCACAGTGTGCACTGATGTCAAACTTCCTGGAAGATTGAAACTGTGTGCCGGACCGAAAGGTAGGAGACGATTTACTAGCGGAAGTAAAGCTGTAATGGAGGGTCGTGAGCTACGCTTGGGTAGTTCAGACGGTATACACTTGTTCGTGAACGGGAAAACTCCCGCGTTCAAGTCTAGGTCAGGCACACACTTTTAATCAGCCAAGAAGTTCGCTAAGAAAACGCCCAGCACACTTGCTAAACGGTTAACATTCGCCTGCAAAAACCGGAACGTTTCAGTCCGAAATCAAAACCCGCGCACGGAAGCGCACTTCGTAATCTTGCAGCCCTTCCGTAATGGAAGATTAACTTGCCTGATCACTTTGAGTCCCCAACTACTGGCTTGAGAAACATATTACCTCTGCTTCCACAGGACTCACGTCTTCCAAATCCCCCAAAAACTTCCAGCCGACTCCCAGATTTCACCATCTCCCAACACGCACTGGGAAATTATTGTATCTTTAGGTCTTCCAGCTCATTATAATCAGGAGCAAAATATAGGCATCTTCACTGGACATTTCATGCTCCCTCTAACATCGCTTCTGTAAAGTGCTGCGTACTGGCAGGGCTTTTAGAGAGTTTCTCTGTTGACAACACAGGCAGTCATGTGTAATTTCCGCCCTGTAAGCCAGCCAGCAATGACTCCAGCCACAACTCATTTAGGAGGATTATGGAAAGACCAACCCATCAGTTCCAGACTGAAGATAGCCCCCTTCCACCAGAAGCTAACCCTGTCGTAGGCAGTAACCAGAGCAAGAGCATACGGTCACGGCCATGAGATGAGGTCTTACAATGCGACTGGTTCCGGTCTTTGACCACAGACCATGTCGTCAAATGATATCGGGATGTTTCTGACTATTTACGCGCATCACTTTTGATTTGCCTCTAGGCATATAGAGGCACCACATAGAACGTATATGTGTATGACCTGGCAGGGAACTGAACCGTCGTCCTCCTAAACGTAAATCCAACGTCTTACCATAACGACACATCGCTCGGTTTCAGCTTGCTATATTTTCACTTCAATGTTTCTAGTGAAGAGTCTAGTCTTTTCTCTTAGTAAATGAAACAGAAGCGGAATAACGGAGGCTGAATTAAATAATCCTCTTAAAACAAGAAGTATAGTTTCGAGAAATTTAGATGATTATTTGGAAATCAACAGCGATACGACACCAAAACATTGGACAAGAACGAGGCTTCAGCAACTCAGTGATACCACCATCCCAACTTTTAAATTGCTGAGAGATTTACTGCGATGTATGGAAATATGAAGAGTGACACACACAAAAAAGTAGACACTGTGCATAAATCTGTATCTTTGCACAAAAGTACGACGCAGGCATGCGTGGTGATGAATTTCCATTTTCTCGGAACGAGTGTGTTCCATATGCTTATAGGTCTGTATCTGCTTCTGTTAAGATTGCCTTATTTCTGGGCTACGTAATCCGCACTGTTTTCGGTTCACTTTCAGTCCTTTTTCGGACGTGCAATCCCATTTCGAAATGTGCATCCTCTGTGACGGCCCCTTTGTGCTGCAGCCCAGAACCGGTAAACCGTAGCCTCCGAGCGCAGGCGTAATTCTATATTCATGCCACTGAAATCAAATAATTCGCCTCCAACGGCCAAGCAAAATTAATTACATAATATTGTACGCCATTCGAAATAATTTCATTTCAGTTCCGTGCGCCACCGTGGCGTTAATGCATTGTGTGCGACATTAACGAAATCCATTCCGAATGCCTGACATTGATTTAAATCTGTGCACTGTACAGATGCGCGCAGGACTGTATGACATTCAGAGAACAAAGCGGTAGTGGCAGATGTAATCACAGCATTCTACTCAGTCGCTGTGTGTGTTAGACACATTGCCGTCTCTTTCTGAAACAGACATTTCATTGGCAAAATAAAAAAGCAAGATACAGAATAATTCCTGAACTACGGAAATGCAAAGGTGAATTTTGAGAAGCCCATTTGGTGTTTGGAATTTCCATATTGCAGCGGTGGCCGCCCTAGAGTAAGCGGGTGATGATTAATGATAGTGAGACATATCAGATGGGTGCGAAAGACAGGTTTTTTTTAGTAGTAATCATCCCTTCCATTGACTTCATGTCATCCTTCTTATCTGTCTTATGCTATACTCTCATCTAGATGTGTCTGCTGCAGACGACGTGGTCCATAAGGTCTTTTCCGCAGTCTAGGCTTAATCTACAACAGAAGCCGTTCCGTGAACATGCCCCATTCTTCAGATAATTATTGTCCGTCTATGTTACCACTTACACTTTACAACACCTCCCTATTTCGTACTGTTGTTGTTGTTGTGGTGGTCTTCAGTCCTGAGACTGGTTTGATGCAGCTCTCCACGCTACTCTATCCTGTGCAAGCCTCTTCATCTCCCAGTACCTACTGCAGCCTACATCCTTCTGAATCTGCTTAGTGTATTCATCTCTTGGTCTCCCTCTACGATTTTTACCCTCCACGCTGCCCTCCAGTACTAAATTGGTGATCCCTTGATGCCTCAGAACATGTCCTACCAAGCGATCCCTTCTTCTAGCCAAGTTGTTCTAAATAAATAAATAAATAAATAAATGTCGTGTGGCTAGGGCCTCCCGTAGGGTAGACCGTTCGCCTGGTGCAAGTCTTTCGAGTTGACGCCACTTCGGCGACTTGCGTGTCGATGGGGATGAAATGATGATAAGAACACCGCAACACCCAGCCGGGAATCGAATCCGGGCCGTTAGGTATGACATCCCGTCGCGCTGACCACTCAGCTACCAGAGGCGGACACTTCGCACTTAAAAGTACTGAACTGATTTTAACGTCGTTCCATAGTGCTGACTATATTAAAATTAAATTTATAAATGTAACCATATTTACAAATTAACTTGCGACGTGAACCTAAAATGACTCGTTCCAGTTTATTTATCGTGAACAAAATAATCCATGGAACATAAAACTAGCTAACTAGTTGACTTACCACGACATTTCGGCTGACAACCATTCAGCCACCTTCAAGTGATATTGGAGAGTGCTGATTCACTTCTCCTGACTAGGCGTGTCATGGGCGTAAAATTCTGCCACGGAAATGTTGGCCACTACGAGATCCTTCTGGGATTCAATTATTATGAAACCTGTGGAAATACTGTACTTTCGGCAGCTCTTATTAATGGTGTTGTTGACCTTCGGCTTGATCAGGCATGGGATCTGGTGTTTTCCCTCATAACTTCAGAAACACAAAAGTTTTACGTATAATGACACAATTAGCGATGACAGAGTTTATTACCTTGGCCAGCTGGGCGGGCTTTAGTTGGAATAATACTCGATATTCGGCGCCAAACTCGACAGAGGGCGGTCATGTTGCGGTAATATATGCTCAGGTCCCCCTCGCCAATTTTAGGCAGGGTCACACTTATTCTGTATCCGTTTGATTCACCGGCGGTCGCTCAAGAGTTCGGTCAAGAAGGGTCTGGCCATTCTTTGTAATTTAAAGAAAAAAGAATCCTGAGCGAAGTTCTCATCAGTGGAATTTGAAAGATGTCAAGCAACATCCACAAAGAACTATTGACTAAAGAACGACGAAGAGAGAGAGGTGAAAGAAATCAGATGAAAAATGAGTGCTTCTGAAACAGTAGCAGACAAAGGCATGTAATTTTAGTCCCACATATGTACAAAATTAATTTGGTCATCCCGTGTTTCATGAACAATACGGCAAGGGATGCCGTTTACTTTGTTTAGAAGAAGAAAATTTAAGGTAGTTGCATCACACTATATCAAAGAAAAGATTGGATAACAGTATTCTGGCTCGAAACCTCGACCGCAGAGACTAAGAGAACTTACTGCGAAGAAGCCAAGGCGAGAAGGCAAGCATGAAGAGTGGAAAGAGGGGCTGAAGGGGAGGCAGGAGGCCCTTTAAATAATAATAATAAACAAATAACAGTTGTTACCATTGCTGCCGTCGATGCAGAAGGACGGGGTTCGAATACCAGTGTCTCCTAAGACGTTCTTTTATTCCTGAGGTAGGGAGGTCAAAAACGGGGACCACTCAGCTTCTTGAGCCCAGCTAAGGTGCTGCTGGAGTAAAGAAGCAGCCGCACCATCAGGATTCATCTATTGGCAATAACGGATGTAGAGATAGACGAAGTGCTGACCACATGTCCTTCGATTATAAATCGCTCCTCGTATTGCCCTGCAAGCAGCAGTCTACCAGTCAGAACGCATCTAAAGTAAAGATGCACTCTACCAAAACTACGGTTCATTAGTGAATGACGTAGTGAATGGTAGGATTACGGGTAGAATTGATGGGGAGAGAAACATAAATTAATGTGTATGAAAGAAAAAAGGAGCTGATGATTTCTCTTTATTGTTTTGTTTGTTTAGCTGTAATTAGCACCACACATTACTCAGTGTTAGTCTGTTGTGTATTTTACATCCTTACAGAATACAAATTGCATTTTATAAGTACTAAAAATCTGTTGACCGCATAATTTCTACGCTTTTATGTAACCAAAGCAATTACTTTTGATGCATGTACAGATTACATGCACAAACATTGTATATATAAATAATTGTGAAAGTATTTCCTGTTATTGTCGATAAATGCGAAATTACTTTATGAATAGCAGAAACATGTTTTATATGAGTTCGACGAAGTATTGAAGCGATGTTGATATATTTGTGTTTTGCGCTTTCTTTATTTTAGTTTTTAAGAAAATGAAAAGCCTAAAGCCATCCTTATGATCTTATTTATTGTGTAGCTGCCAGTTTCGGCGCTTAAATACACCATGTTCAGTTCTTAGTTGATGCTGAATGGGTTATCACGATCCATATATATGCTGCATCTGCATAGCGAGCCTCGCATTTACCGAACAGTCATCCTGCCTGCCCTCACGTATCCATCCGCAGCATGGGCCGCGATTAGCTTCACCAGGATGCGGACGCTGCAGCGCCTGCCGCACAAGGTGCTCAGGTGCCACTCACGAAAATTGTCACTCTCCACGAGGAGGCGGATATCGTCCCCCTCAAGACGACCATACCCAATCGGATTCAGACCATGGCTAACGATAGGCCTGGCACGCCCACCACGGATGCATCCCTTGGCGGGACTAGCCGCCATTCTACGTACAATACTTTCCCACCTTACCTGCCCACGTTAGGTTAAATTTTTCTGCCTGACTGATGTAGTACTGTACCCGCCGGAGGGTGGTACGGACTCCAAGCCCCACCGCCACGCCTCCAAAGTGTATTGCCCTGTGGATAAATTTACTGCCTCACCTACATATTTAGACCGCAAAAAACCGGTGATGCTGTATTGTAACATATAAAAAAAATTCCACTTGTCACACTTCTTTGAAAGTGATTAACAAACAAAGCGAAAATAAATCGGTTCATTTTTGGCGAATTTTTAGATACTAATTAATTAAGTGATGACAGCAATTTTGAATGGTCATCATGCAAGTATGGGCGTGATGGAGCCCCACATATTACACTCCTGGAAATGGAAAAAAGAACACATTGACACCGGTGTGTCAGACCCACCATACTTGCTCCGGACACTGCGAGAGGGCTGTACAAGCAATGATCACACGCACGGCACAGCGGACACACCAGGAACCGCGGTGTTGGCCGTCGAATGGCGCTAGCTGCGCAGCATTTGTGCACCGCCGCCGTCAGTGTCAGCCAGTTTGCCGTGGCATACGGAGCTCCATCGCAGTCTTTAACACTGGTAGCATGCCGCGACAGCGTGGACGTGAACCGTATGTGCAGTTGACGGACTTTGAGCGAGGGCGTATAGTGGGCATGCGGGAGGCCGGGTGGACGTACCGCCGAATTGCTCAACACGTGGGGCGTGAGGTCTCCACAGTACATCGATGTTGTCGCCAGTGGTCGGCGGAAGGTGCACGTGCCCGTCGACCTGGGACCGGACCGCAGCGACGCACGGATGCACGCCAAGACCGTAGGATCCTACGCAGTGCCGTAGGGGACCGCACCGCCACTTCCCAGCAAATTAGGGACACTGTTGCTCCTGGGGTATCGGCGAGGACCATTCGCAACCGTCTCCATGAAGCTGGGCTACGGTCCCGCACACCGTTAGGCCGTCTTCCGCTCACGCCCCAACATCGTGCAGCCCGCCTCCAGTGGTGTCGCGACAGGCGTGAATGGAGGGACGAATGGAGACGTGTCGTCTTCAGCGATGAGAGTCGCTTCTGCCTTGGTGCCAATGATGGTCGTATGCGTGTTTGGCGCCGTGCAGGTGAGCGCCACAATCAGGACTGCATACGACCGAGGCACACAGGGCCAACACCCGGCATCATGGTGTGGGGAGCGATCTCCCACACTGGCCGTACACCACTGGTGATCGTCGAGGGGACACTGAATAGTGCACGGTACACCCAAACCGTCATCGAACCCATCGTTCTACCATTCCTAGACCGGCAAGGGAACTTGCTGTTCCAACAGGACAATGCACGTCCGCATGTATCCCGTGCCACCCAACGTGCTCTAGAAGGTGTAAGTCAACTACCCTGGCCAGCAAGATCTCCATATCTGTCCCCCATTGAGCATGTTTGGGACTGGATGAAGCGTCGTCTCACGCGGTCTGCACGTCTAGCACGAACGCTGGTCCAACTGAGGCGCCAGGTGGAAATGGCATGGCAAGCCGTTCCACAGGACTACATCCAGCATCTCTACGATCGTCTCCATGGGAGAATAGCAGCCTGCATTGCTGCGAAATGTGGATATTCACTGTACTAGTGCCGACATTGTGCATGCTCTGTTGCCTGTGTCTATGTGCCTGTGGTTCTGTCAGTGTGATCATGTGATGTATCTGACCCCAGGAATGGGTCAATAAAGTTTCCCCTTCCTGGGACAATGAATTCACGGTGTTCTTATTTCAATTTCCAGGAGTGTATTTACAAAAGAATATGAGTGTAGGCTTCAGCTTAGAACGGCACTTCTCCTCCAGTAATCGGCATTTCCCCTATACTGCCACCCACAGCCCCTAATACTACCGCCCCCCCCCCCCCTGCGCATCTATTGACCACGGTATTCTGCTTTCAAGGTACAAGCTGGAAGCCTCACGAAATAGTAGAAAAGTTTGCAACATTATTTTTTGCGTTGACACTTCCAAAGGTTGTCAGTTTGACCCTATAAAGCGTGTTTTGGGTCTGTAGTGTTTCCCTACATGGTGCTGCGGGCACGGCGCGCCTGGGCGGGGCCCGGGAAAGCGCCTGGTGCCCCTCGCCGCGGCGCGCCGCTGACCTCGCCTCCCGCGGCCGCCCGCCGCTCCGACCGTGACCCGCGCTTCGTTTCGCAGACCCGTCATAAACGCGCGCTGATTTATTGCGGCGCGGCCGGCGCCGTGTCGTGCCAGACAGCCAACACGCCCCGCGGAACAAACGCTAACCTGTACTCTGTCGCCGGAGCCGTCCTTCTCCCTTCTCCGAAATCGCGGCCGCCCGCCTTAAGCGTCCGTGCGACGCTATCACGACGGGCGAGTGCTCGCTAATTCGGAGCTGGAGACAACGCCCCGTCGTTATGCTGCAGTCGCGGCTGCGTCCCTCCACTTCGGCAAATGGTGCGGAACGGCAGAGGCCCGGGGTCGTACCGGCTCGGAAATTAGTATAATCCCGTTGAGGACGGCAAGTAGCTAACGGCGACTTGCCGAAAATGACCAGTGAATTTCAGCCGTGGGAGGCAGACAGCGCCTCTAAAGCATGGTAATTTCATTGTACAGGTTACGGTGTCTTGCGTTCCGTGAAGAGTACCAGAAAGATGTGGATATCCAACGTGGCTTCAAAGAGACTGACGTGACAAAAGTCATGGGATACAAGAGCTCAGATGGAAACCTAGTTCTAAGCAAAGAAGGGAAAGTAGAAACGTGGAAGGAGTATATAGAGCGTCTATACAAGGGCGTTGTAGTTGAGGACAATATTACGGAAACGGAAGAGCATGTAGATGAAGATGAAGATGAAATGGGAGATATGATACTGCGTGAAGAGTTTGACAGAGCACTGAAAGACCTGAGTCGAAACAAGGCCCCCGGAGTAGACAACATTCCATTGGAACTACTGGCAGCCTTGGGAGAGCCAGTCCTGACAAAACTCTGCCATCTGGTGAGCAAGATGTATGAGACAAGCGAAATACCCTCAGACTTTAAGAAGAGTATAATAATTCCAATCCCAAAGAAAGCAGGTGTAGACAGATGTGTAAATTACCGAACTATCGGTTTAATAAGTCACGGCTGCAAAATACTAACGCAAATTCGTTACACACGAATCGAAAAACTAGTAGAAGCCAACCTCGGGGAAGATCAGTTTGGATTCCGTAGAAATATTGGAACACGTGAGGCAATACTGACCCTACGACTTATCTTACAAGGGAACCTCCCCATCGCACCCCCCTCAGATTTAGTTATACGTTGGCAAAGTGGATAGGCCTTGAAAAACTGAACACAAATCAATCGACAAAACAGGAAGAAGTTGTGTGGAACTATGAAAAAAATAAGCAAAATGTACAAACTCAGTAGTCCACGCGCAGGATGTGCTACATCAAGGATGTTATGAGCTAAAGAGCGCCGTGGTCCCGTGGTTAGCGTGAGAAGTTCCGGAGCAAGAGGTCCTTGGTGCAAGTCTTCCCTCGAGTGAAAAGTTTAATTTTTTATTTTCAGACAATTATTATCTGTCCGTCCGTCCGCTATATTTGCTGGATTCATATTGCCCACGGAATACATCTCACGTATTTAATGCACTCTCGTCCAAAATAGCGAACAGTCAACTGCCAACCGGGGAGCCTAGTTAAGCAGGAATATTCTCTCTTCCGTGCGTTGTAGTCGACTGACGTCGTGTGTTTCGATGTTTGTTTAGGTGTAGCGTCCTCATACTACGGCGCAGTTACCTCGCATCGGACGGACGGACGGACAGATAATAATTGTCTGAAAGTAAAAAATTAAAATTTTGACTCGAGGGAGACTTGAACCAAAGACCTTCCGTTCAGCAGCTGCTCACGCTAACTACGGGACCACGGCGCTCCTGTGATCAGACTATCCTTGATGTTGCCTATCTTGCGCATGAACTACTCAGTTCGCATAATTTGCTTATTTTTTTCAGAGTTCCACACAATTTCTTCCTGTTTTCTCGATTGATCTGTGTTCAGTTTTTCAAGGCCTATCCACTGTGCCCACTTATAACTACATCTGAGGCGGATGCGATGGGGAGGTTCCCTTGTTAGAAGATAGATTAAGGAAAGGCAAACCTACGTTTCTAGCATTTGTAGACTTAGACAATGCTTTTGACAATATTGACTGGAATACTCTCTTTCAAATTCTGAAGGTGACAATGGTAAAATACAGGGAGCGAAAGGTTATTTACAATTTGTACAGAAACCAGATGGCAGTTATAAGAGTCGAGCGGCATGAAAGGGAAGCAGTGGTTGGGAAGGGAGTGAAACAGGGTTAGAGCCTCTCCCCGATGTTATTCAATCTGTATATTGAGCAAGCAGTGAAGGAAACAAAAGAAAAATTCGGAGTAGGTATTAAAATCCATGGAGAAGAAATAAAAACTTTGAGATTCGCCGATGACGTTGTAATTCTGTCAGAGACAGCAAAGGACTTGGAAGAGCAGTTGAACGGAATGGACAGTGTCTTGAAAGGAGGATATAAGATGAACATGAACAAAAGCAAAACGAGGATAATGGAATGTAGTCGAATTAAGTCGGGTGATGCTGAGGGAATTAGATTAGGAAATGAGACACTTAAAGTAGTTAAGGAGTGTTGCTATTTGGGGAGCAAAATAACTGATAATGGTCGAAGTACAGAGGATATAAAATGTAGACTGGCAATGGCAAGGAAAGCGTTTCTGAAGAAGAGAAATTTGTTAAATTGAGTATCAGGAAGTCGTTTCTAAAAGTATTTGTGTGGAGTGTAGCCATGTATGGAAGTGAAACATGGACGATAAATAGTTTGGACAAGAAGAGAAATTTCGAAATGTGGTGCTGAAGATTAGATGGGTAGATCACATAACTAATGAGGAGGTACTGAATAGGACTGGGGAGAAAAGGAGTTTGTGGCACAACTTGACTAGAAGAAGGGATCGGTTGGTAGGACATGTTCTGAGGCATCAAGGAATCACCAATTTAGTATTGTAGGGCAGCGTGGAGGGTAAAAATCGTAGAGGGAGACCAAGAGATGAATACACTAAGCAGATTGAGAAGGATGTAGGTTGCAGTAGATACTGGAAGATGAAGAAGCTTGCGAAGGATAAGTAGCATGGAGAGGTGCATCAAACCAGTCTCAGGACTGAAGAGCACAACAACAGAAACAACAACAACAACAACAACCTCCTAATATCGTGTCGGACCTCTGTTTGCCCGGCGTAATGGAGCAGCTCGACGTGGCGTGGATTCAACGAATCTTTGCAAGTCTCCTGCAGAAATATTGACTCCCGCTGCCGTTATAGCCGTCCACAGATGCGAAAGTGTAGTCGGTGCTCGATTTCGCGCACGTAGTAACCTCTCGATAATGTCCCATAAACGCTCGATAGTATTCATGTCGGGCGACCTGGCTGGCCAAATCATTCGCTCCACCTGTCCTAAATTTTCTTCAAACCAATCGCGAACAATTGTGGACCGGTGATGTGGCACACTGTCATTCATAAAAATTCCATCGCTGTTCGGGAACGTGAAGTCTCTAAGTAACCGAACGTAACCGCTGGAGCAGAGCACCCAGTTCATTCCATGTAAACACTTACAGTACCGTTGCGGAGCCACCACCTGCGTAAACAATGCCTTGTTGACAACTCTGGTTCCATGGCTTCATGGGGAATGCGCCAGGCTCGAACCCTACCATCAGCTCCTGCCGGTTCTCGCGTCGCTTAGGGCCCAACCGGTATGGTCACGAGCCCAGGAGAGGCACTGCAGGTGATGTCGTGCTGTTAGCAAAGGCACTTGCATCGGTCGTCCGTTGCCTCAGTCCGTTAGCGCCAAATTTGGGCGCACACTCCTAACTTATACTGCGGACAACCTTGTAGATAGGGCAACCACAGTTACGAGTAGTCATCTTGGGTATTAATAACCGCTTCAGCTGTATTTACTCCTTCGTTATTGGATCACTACGGATTTCGTGACACTTTCTGCCTGGTGGTCTAGTAACGGAGCGCGTGCCTGGAAACAGGGAGATCGTGGGACCGAATCCCGGTCGAGACCTGAAAACTTTTCAACCAACCTTGAATCCAGCGTTCACCTCTCAATGATGTGAAGACTGGCCACGAACGGCTCGTGGTGCGGTCCTCTTTCCACGGTAGGACTACTAGAGTAGGTTAGGGACACGCAAGTTGCCGAAGAGGCGGCCAAATGGAAGACTTGTGCCAGGTCGTTGAGCCACACGAAGTAATAATATATTGTTTTGTATTTTGCCTCAAACGACTATTCTTGACGCATGACTTTACGGCAGCGCCCTTACTGTACTTTTTTTGTACCGAGTCTCACCTGTCACGAGTGGTCATTTCTGTTCCGCGTCGGCGCCACAACTGCGTACGTCTGTTATGGAGATTGGCATCCCAAAGGTTAGAGTTTGGTTATGAGGGACCAACAAAAAGTAGACTTATAATGAGCGAATTAAGAAAGTAATTTTTTTTATCGTCAGTCTTCTGTATTGTTTGATGCGGCCCGCTACGAACTCCTCTCCTGTGGAGGCCTCTACAGTTCAGAGTATCACAGTAGGTCTTCAATTCTTTGTTGGATGTATTTCCATCTCTGTCTTCCCCTACAATTTTTATCTAGCAACTTAGAAGTTATTTAAGGATGTCTTAGCACATGTCTTTCATCCTGTTCCGTCTTCTTGTCAGTGTTGTCATATGTTTCTTCTTTCACAGCTTGTGTGGAGAACGACCTCATTCCTTATCAGTCCACCTAACTTTCCACATCTTTCTGCAGCACCACATCTCAAACGCTGCATTCCTCGTCTTTTCCGGTGTCTGTATAGTCCATGATTAACCACTATACAATGCTGTGGTCCAGACGTACATGCTTAAACATTTATTCCTTAGATTCAGACCTTTGTTTGATAGCAGCGGACTTCTCCACCCCTGGAAAGCCTTCATTGCCTCTGCCAGTCTGCTCTTTATGTCCTTGTTTCATCCGACATAGGTTATTTTGCTTCCAAGGTAGCAATGTCATCAGTAAATATTACCATTGAATTTTAATCCAACTCCTGAACCTTTCTTTCATTTCCGTCATTGTTTCTCCGATGGTGCATTGAACAGTACGGGCTAAAGATTCCAGCTTACACCTTTCTAATCGGAGTAATTCGGTCTTGATCTTTCATTCTTAATGTTCCCTCCTGATTATTGTACATATTATGTATTACTCGATGTCCCTATAGCTTATACTTACTTTCTTGAGAAATTCGAACGTGTTCCACCATCTCACATTGTCGAACGCTTTTTCCAGGTGGAGAAATCCTACGAGGATGGTCTCATTTATGAAGCGCAGCGTCAGAACTACCTCTCTGGTGTCTGTAATTTTCGTGTTCGTGTTCGTCTTCGTCTTCTGATAGAACTTCAGTTTTCCTTTCCATTCTTCTGCGTATTATTCTTGGCAGCAACTTGGTTGCGTGATCTGCGCTGAGTGGGACAGCGTGAATTGTACATTACTGGCCATTAAAATTGCTACACCAAGAAGAAATACAGATGATAAACGGGTATTCATTGGACAAATATATTATACTAGAACTGACATGTGATTCCATTTTCACGCAATTTGGGTGCATAGATCCTGAGTGAACAGTACCCAGAACAACCACCTCTGGCCGTAATAACGGCCTCGATACGCCTGGGCATTGAGTCAAACAGAGCTTGGATGGCGTGTACAGGTACAGCTGCCCATGCAGCTTCAACACGATACCACAGTTCATCAAGAGTAGTGACTGGCGTATTGTGACGAGCCAATTGCTCGGCCACCATTGACCAGACGTTTTCAATTGGTGAGAGATCTGGAGAATGTGCCGGCCAGGGCAGCAGTCGAACATTTTCTGTTTACAGAAAGGCCTGTACAGGGCCAGCAACATGCGGTCGTGCATTATCCTGCTGAAATGTAGGGTTTCGCAGGGATCGAATGAAGGGTAGAGCCACGGGTCGTAACACATATGAAATGTAACGTCCACTATTCAAAGTGCCGTCAATGCGAACAAGAGATGACCGAGACGTGCAATCAATGGCACCCCATACCACCACGCCGGGTGATACGCTAGTATGGCGATGACGAATACACGCTTCCAATGGGCGTTCACCGCGATGTCGCCAAACACGGATGCGACCATCATGATGATGGAAACAGAAGCTGGATTCATCCGAAAAAATGACGTTTTGCGATTCGTGCAGCCAGGTTCGTCGTTGAGTACACCATCGCAGGCGCTCATGTCTGTGATGCAGCGTCAAGGGTAACCGCAGCCATGGTCTCCGAGCTGATAGTCCATGCTGCTGCAAACGTCGACGAACTGTTCGTGCAGATGATTGTTGTCTTACAAAAGTCAACATCTGTTGACTCGGGGATCGAAACGTGGCTGCACGATCCGTTACAGCCATGCGGATAAGATGTCCGTCATCTCGACTGCTAGTGATACGAGGCCGTTGGGATCCAGCACGGCGTTCCGTATTACCCTCCTGAAACCACCGATTCCATATTCTGCTAACAGTCATTGGATCTCGACCAACGCGAGCAGCAAAGTCGCGATACGATAAACCGCAATCGCGATAGGCTACAATCCGTCTTTTATCAAAGTCGGAAACGTGATGGTACGCATTTCTCCTCCTTACACGAGGCATGACAACAACGTTTCACCAGGCAACGCCGGTCAACTGCTGTTTGTGTATGAGAAATCGGTTGGAAACTTTCCTCATGTCAGCGCGTATGTAGGTGTCGCCACCGGTGCCAACCTTGTGTGAATGCTCTGAAAAGCTAATCATTTGCATATCCACAGCATCTTCTGCCTGTCTGTTAAATTTCGCGTCTGTAGCATGCCCTTTTCGTGGTGTAGCAGTTTTAATGGCCAGTAGCGTATTTTGCCGAAAGTCCGATGGTACGTCTCTGGAATCATAGTGTCTACAAACAAACTGCAGTCGTTATGTTGTTGTCTGATACCAGATGCGTAAGAGTCGCCTCCTCCGCGGACATTGCACCTCCCGCGAGCTGAATCTTTCCCCTCCCGCACTGATTGTGCAATAGCCATTGAGGAATCCCGCAGTCACACATCTGCTGATACAATGTTAGCCCTGACGCCGGCCTCAGAAACTGAGCGCCGTGGAGGTGGAGGAGCGAGAAAGAAGCGGCTCCTTGTTGCCGGGGGGCAACGAGCGCCCGGGGAGCCGTCCGTCTGCGCAGTCGTTAGCGGGCAGCGCCGCCTGCCCCCGGGGAGGGCAATCAGGAGCCGCGCCGGCCCGCGATGTCTGATAGCGCTCCACACACAGCCCGTGCGCTCCGCCGTGGTCCGGGCCGCCTCGGGCGCCCAGCCGAGCTGGCTGTTGTGTGCTGCGCGACCGTGTGCACTCGTATTGGGAGACGGCGATTCTAATCTCCGTCCAGCCATCCAGTTGTGGGATTCCGATGGTTTCCCTTAATCGATTAAGGCAAATGCTGCGTTTATTGCTTCAGAAAAAACACGATTAATTTCATTTCCTGCCCTTCCCCAATCCGGGCCTGACCTCCGTCTTCGTTGATCTCGTTTCGGATGGGACGTTAAACCCTAATCGTCTTCCCTGCCTTCCTTCCTCTCAAGTAAGCCGGCTTTGATGCGAATAATGTCTCTGTACTAGAGGTAGGCGATGATTTTCACAGCTCGATTCGACACCAGTTTCCCTAATTAAGTAAACCGTTGCTGATGTTCCGCGAGCTATTGCCCATGCGATTCTCTGTCAGCTACAGTACTTACATCTACAGGGCTACTCTGCAGTTATCTATTTGGTCGGTCCAATTCAAGTTGTCTGTAATTGTATTTTCTAGGTATAAAGTCGAATTGAAAGCCTTTAAATTTGTGTTATTTATCATTTAACCGAATTAGCGTACTATGTACGTCTATACTCCGCAAGCCACTATCATTTTCGCACTTCTCTGCTCCATTCGCGAGTCCTACGTAGGAAAAACTACTACGGATGAACTATTAAAAGCCGGCTGGTGTGGCTGTGCGGTTAAAGGCGCTTCAGTCTGGAACCGCGTGATCACTACGGTCGCAGGTTCGAATCCTGCCTCGGGCATGGATGTGTGTGATGTCCTTAGGTTAGTTAGGTTTAATTAGTTCTAAGTTCTAGGCGACTGATGACCTCAGAAGTTAAGTCGCATAGTGCTCAGAGCCATTTGAACCATTTTTTAACTATTAAAAGACATTTTAAAGGCTGCACCTTGGCTGTTATTAGCAAGTATTCACTTTATTGGAGCTCGCACGATTGGCCAATTTTTGCTTTACAGGCCTTTTCAAAGTGCTGCGCCAATGTACTGAAAAACGATCCGACTATTAAGCGGGTTTCATAATCGGATAATATTGCAACTAACGCGGCACTCTAACAGTTTACAAACTTAGTCTTTTGGGAAATGCTTCCACCCTCTGCCTGAAATCCTATGATCATGCCCATTTGGACGTCAGATTAATCGCTCCGTTTCCGCATTATGACAACTACTGCACTTTTTTCGCTTTATAATTCTCCACTACTACCGCTATCATCTGCCGTTTGTTCAAATGTCTCTGAGCACTATGTGACTTAACTGCTGAGGTCATCAGTCCCCTAGAACTTAGAACTACTTAAACCTAACTAACCTAAGGACATCACACACATCCATGCCCGAGGCAGGATTCGAACCTGTGACCGTAGCGGTCGCGCGGTTCCACACTGTAGCGCCTAGAACTGCTCGGTCACCACGAGCGGCTCTGCCGTTTGTGATTGGTTATTGTTTTGACCACTTCATCTTCGATACTGTGAGACAAATCTATTCTACTGCAAGCTGTTTGCTTGTCCTGTTTTGAGCGGTGGTGGTATGTAACGAAACAAGAAAAGAAGTGCAGTAAACAGGGAATTTAAGGTGCAAACCTGGAGAGCATCTATGAGACGCATCTCTCTCATTGAACAAGTGCTCATAGTTCTTAAGGTATGCATTTTAGAGCCAATTTTTACTGGACTTTTTTCATTGTTTTAGTCCATAAAGTATGGAAAGCAAAGAGCTTGCAGTAGGAGAGATTTGTTTCACAGTATCGTATATGAAGAAATTCTCATAGCTCATAGAGTATGCATTTTAAAGCACATGTTTACTAGACTTTTTTGCTTCTCGTATAATGTACTGTCAACTGCATTCATTTACGTCATTAATTATAATAAGTATTTTAGTTTGGGTGAGATGGGTGTGCAGCTCTTCACGGGAGACGCGAAACAGTAATCAAAGCAGTTTCCAGAAGCCAGTCTTCATACACTTCGACGTGAAGGATGTTTATATTGCATCCGCAGCTGTGTAATCGATAGTACAGTGACAGTTTTTTTCCTTGAACTTCATTCACAAATCGGATACGAAAAAATATTTCCATTATCAGTGCTGTGTGATGCAACAGGATGATGGGGTCATCCTGCCGCATTGATGAAGGAAATACACTCCTGGAAATGGAAAAAAGAACACATTGACACCGGTGTGTCAGACCCACCATACTTGCTCCGGACACTGCGAGAGGGCTGTACAAGCAATGATCACACGCACGGCACAGCGGACACACCAGGAACCGCGGTGTTGGCCGTCGAATGGCGCTAGCTGCGCAGCATTTGTGCACCGCCGCCGTCAGTGTCAGCCAGTTTGCCGTGGCATACGGAGCTCCATCGCAGTCTTTAACACTGGTAGCATGCCGCGACAGCGTGGACGTGAACCGTATGTGCAGTTGACGGACTTTGAGCGAGGGCGTATAGTGGGCATGCGGGAGACCGGGTGGACGTACCGCCGAATTGCTCAACACGTGGGGCGTGAGGTCTCCACAGTACATCGATGTTGTCGCCAGTGGTCGGCGGAAGGTGCGCGTGCCCGTCGACCTGGGACCGGACCGCAGCGACGCACGGATGCACGCCAAGACCGTAGGATCCTACGCAGTGCCGTAGGGGACCGCACCGCCACTTCCCAGCAAATTAGGGACACTGTTGCTCCTGGGGATTCGGCGAGGACCATTCGCAACCGTCTCCATGAAGCTGGGCTACGGTCTCGCACACCGTTAGGCCGTCTTCCGCTCACGCCCCAACATCGTGCAGCCCGCCTCCAGTGGTGTCGCGACAGGCGTGAATGGAGGGACGAATGGAGACGTGTCGTCTTCAGCGATGAGAGTCGCTTCTGCCTTGGTGCCAATGATGGTCGTATGCGTGTTTGGCGCCGTGCAGGTGAGCGCCACAATAAGGACTGCATACGACCGAGGCACACAGGGCCAACACCCGGCATCATGGTGTGGGGAGCGATCTCCTACACTGGCCGTACACCACTGGTGATCGTCGAGGGGACACTGAATAGTGCACGATAATCCAAACCGTCATCGAACCCATCGTTCTACCATTCCTAGACCGGCAAGGGAACTTGCTGTTCCAACAGGACAATGCACGTCCGCATGTATCCCGTGCCACCCAACGTGCTCTAGAAGGTGTAAGTCAACTACCCTGGCCAGCAAGATCTCCGGATCTGTCCCCCATTGAGCATGTTTGGGACTGGATGAAGCGTCGTCTCACGCGGTCTGCACGTCCAGCACGAACGCTGGTCCAACTGAGGCGCCAGGTGGAAATGGCATGGCAAGCCGTTCCACAGGACTATATCCAGCATCTCTACGATCGTCTCCATGGGAGAATAGCAGCCTGCATTGCTGCGAAAGGTGGATATACACTGTATTAGTGCCGACATTGTGCATGCTCTGTTTCCTGTGTCTATGTGTCTATGTGCCTGTGGTTCTGTCAGTGTGATCATGTGATGTATCTGACCCCAGGAATGTGTCAATAAAGTTTCCCCTTCCTGGGACAATGAATTCACGGTGTTCTTATTTCAATTTCCAGGAGTGTATAAGTTTTCTAACTCACTCTGCAAATAAAATTCAGGGGAATACAATTGCAGCTGTTCGATAGGTCTTCTCCTAGAGAATGTTGATCCTGATTCCATCTGTCAGAAAGTTTGTAGTATTTTTTTATAGGGTGCTAAAGAGATTCTTGTCATTCATAATTTGCAAAAGTCAAAATGTTCTGGCCTGCTGGATGAAGAAATTCAGCAGAAAAAGCATAGGTTGTAAAAATAAAGAAACAATCTTTAATTAGGACAATCCATTTTTCACATGATAAAAATGAGGGGTTTGGAGTGCGAATCGGTGGAGTACGCAGCCCTTTTCTTCAGTTTTGGTAGTATTTGACTTCTACTGAATGCCACATTTAAGGAGATGATTCGATGTAAAAAGTCCAGTGGAAATTTTGCGTCAGCCGTAGATCAGTATTTTTCAGATTAACTTAATCGCATTTTTAGGATAGTGCCTACCCACTTGAAATATATTGCACATAGTTTATTGACCTAAAAAAGGGGACTAGTTCGAAATACAAATGCTTTATTTACCTAAGAAACAGACACTCACTGTCAGACGTTTTCCTTGTTTTCTTTTTTAAATTCTGTAATTTTTTTACCATACAAAGCCTTTTCACCCATGCCTGTAACACACCTTACACGTGTCTCAGAGTGATGACCTCTACTCTCCAAGAGCTGTAAGCGCAACGTAAACCCGTTTTGCATCTGGTTTCCCTCTCGCTAACTTCGCTTCGTATTCGGAGACTTGTTAGAGACACGTTCATTGTGACACACCATACGTCCCGGCAACTTAACAGTCACAAAGGAGTGTTGCTTACGTCGCGTAATTATGGGTGTTTGCATATGCTGAGTGAACGTAGCCTCGCCACGGTGTCTCGCGACAGTCGGCGCAGTCACTTTATGAAAGGCAATTCCGTGAAGAGTAAGAGTGTAAGGTTAGACAGTGGTGGTGGCCCCTGACTGTGCAGCCAAGGCGAGACTTCCTGAGAAAAACAAGGACTCAGGAATGAGTTCTCCGCCCCCCAGTCCTCTTTTTGTCGTTTCCCGGAAAGTGGAGTGTTGCCGTGGAACGGCGTGTTGCTAATAACTCGACGCGGACAGTCAAATATGTCTCGTCTCCCCGAGAAACACGAGAGAAGGTCGTCTCATTTCCAAGAACGAGCAGATGGCAGTGCAGTTCACTTCCGTTCCGGAGGAACTTTGAGGGTAGAAGTTACACCGGGTGTCCCACACACTTAAAGTGGAAACGGCTAAGAGGTGTTGAAGATATGGGACCAGTAACCTGAAATAAATGTTTCAAGACGTTCAACTTGTTGTGAACAATGCGTATGAGACACTGCTTTGTAAGCCACTATTGTTTTCATAACAAAGAACTGCAGCATGTCGACATACGTTGCGAACATTAATAATAATAATAATAATAATAATAATAATAATAATAGTAATAATACACAGTTATCAGTCGTGTGCTCATCGATTGCAGTTCACGACTGGATTCATTGTTTCTTTTATTGGAAACTGCTGTTGCTAAGGAACAATATGCTGCATTACAAAGCTTCTATTGTATTTTACACTGAGTTATTTTTACTATAACACTAATCAAATGTTAGGAATTATCTGAATCTAAGTGTTGCGAACTGCGCCAGAAGTGGGAAAAGCATTTCTTCTTTCTGTCATACAGGTAGCATTGTAAGTGTACGTGTCGGTGAAGATATTGACACCTAACCGTGGAGGTATGGACTTCCCACGCATAACGTCTTTGCTGAGTACTTCACTTTCACTGCCAACGCTCACTTTTTCACTCGATTTCGCTGCGGGATGCTGTTTCCTATTTTGCACGCTGTTGGTTGTTCCTGGGGATCTACCTTCTCTTCTCCCACCTTTACCGATTGATATAGTTGAGGGTTTATATTTCCCAACTTATATTTCCAGCCCATTTTCTATTTTCTCAGTACGCTAGCTTTTCCTGTAGCGATCTATTTGTCCTTCGCCTGCGGTCATGAAATCTGAAACTATTGCCAAAGTTGTAGCAGGTTCTCCCTATATTATCTTGTTTTTTCTTTTTCTTTTTTCTCCTTCGGGAGAGGGTTCAGCTGCGGCAGCTTGATTGGATCAGCCTGTGGCTGGTGTGGGAAATTTTAATTTGGACATTGCGCGCGATAATAGTCCATCGCCCCACAATACGTGCGCAACTCACCGATATACAATAAAAGGACGCCACATCCTTGCACTCCCACATATGGCGGAACATATTTTTTGAGGGTCGTCTTTAGTAGTGTCACGCCATGGTTCACTTTAAAGTGGGGAAAAAGCTTTCATTTACATTGATTTATTACGCTGACTGTTCCGTATTACAACACCTGCTTAAAAGGTTCGATTTTTGTTTTAAATTGTAAGTCGTATGCCTAAACACATCGCGTCCCTATGCTTGCGTCCGATGTGCTTACTTTTATAACTTCGCCATTACTAGCTGCGTAATCGATTTCCCCTGGGAACTTCTCTGTCATTCTAAAATGGCTCTCGTCGTCATGCAACTTCAAGTAGAACTCATCTGCAACAAAACGATGTTGTCTACTTTCCACATCAATGTAGGAATTTGTTGTGTTCCGTCAAAGACGATCTTGGCCTTGGAAAACTCGGCGTATGTAAGGTTCCGCGCCAGTGTAGAAAATCACGTGCTGGGCATTCATGTCGCACGGTGCAAGAACGTTATGTTAAACACAATCGATATAGACGCCTCAGCCAACTTGACAAATCAGCTATAGCGGAACATTGTCTGCATACAGGATATTGCATGTTTTACGAGAAGACTGAAGTTATATCCTCAGCGTCATCAGTCTGCAATATTGTTTTTGTGGAGGCCGAGCAAATCCATATGGCGTACAGTCTTATCAACATGGCTGCGGCGTTTCATCCAAGCACTGCCTGAAACCCAGCACTGGCTGCCATTAAATTAAAATAGGAAAAAGAAGATCGTACGATGTATGACCCACTCAGCACGATGCACGGAGGTAATCCAGCTTTAAAACAAAGGAACGTTCGGCAGCATAGTTGTTGTCCTAAGCGCAAGCGCAGAAGGCGCCTCTTCGGCTCCTGGTAGGGGTACTATGAGTGTTTCCATCCAACTGTGAATTCCTTCCCGCCCATTCGTAATTCCTGCTTCTGGCCTGATAAATTTCGACGCTGCCGAGTGATTATCATCAGTCGCGTCTTGCAGAAACGACGGCAACAACTACCACCTCCTACAGATGTCGAACAGCTGTGTCGATGAAATACTGTGCGTCTTGCACGATGTTCCGGCGGCAAGCCCGAGAAGTGTGGTCCGAGCACAGGGCTCACAACCCGAACCACACGTCATTGTTAAGCACTAATGAAGGACTGGGTTCCTTACTTCGATTGCACATCATTCATTAAGGTCAATCCAACACATTTATTTCAAATAACATAAATGAAGTTACATTTGAATCTGTCTGACATTTAACAGGAATTTAAAAAAAAAATTTCAATATCAGCTGATTTAGTGCGTGAAGCGCGAGTTAAGCCAATAACCAGATAAACTAAACAATTCTCCGTAACTCAAAAGAAAGAGAAAAACAAAATTGAATCAATACACCTGACTGACAAATATACAAAAAACCTTACAATATTACTCAAAAGAATACTCTTAAGTGGGGAGCAGTCATTCATCCGACAGAACAGTTCAAAATGAGTTCAATAACACAGCTGCGTGCCCCAGAAAACTGCAAGACATTAAATACACTTCATTTGACGAATAACAAATACTCATTAACATTACGCCACTCCTGTTTGAACTGCAGTGTCCCAAAGAAACAGGCGCTTATTCTGAAAGTACAATTTTTTTGTATGTTTAAATTACAGCATTAAGGAATTCCAAAAGATGCCCAATCGAACACCCCCCCCCCCCCTTTCAGTTGAGGCACAAATCTTTCCCCTTTCTAGGCGGAGGCTGAGCCAGAAACACAGAATGCCACAAAAACATAGGTTTGCTGTGAAATCTTACAGGACACCCGGAAGCAGTAACAGACAAGGGGTCGGCACTCACAAATAACACAGGCTAAGAGTCTGGCTGGGAACACATCCTACGCGAACTTGTTCACACTATGCTCACCACAAACTGTAGACATTCCAGCCGAACATCCGCTTGCGGTGGCTGCCAGAAGGACGAAGCAACCTACAGGCCCACGCCGTGCTTCTCACACAGGCACCTCAATTTGTACAAACATCTAGGCCAACACCAACTCCGGACTCCCCTCTCACTGCGAGGCTTGGCACAGTTGATATGAAATGCCTTCCAGGCAACCAGTAACCGCCGAAGGAGTTTCACGATTAGCAAACATCCTCAGCGTAACAAATATCACACATGTGCTTACGCCCGAGCCACAACTCCGCCAGTCTCACCGACCGCCCCAAAACCGACTGCCTCTCGCCGTCCCGCGCGCCCCAGCCGAAAACGCAAAGATGCTCATTCCCGCGGACGCGCCAAAGATAACAAGCCGATCGCTGATGATCGACCAGCGATCTGGCTCAAAGTGTTTTTGCAACAGATCCGTCGGTAAATCCTGAAAATTCACCTTGTGCGTTTCTTTTCTTAAATTCTACTTTATCAAACAGGTAAACTTTGATATCTATTAAACCTGTTCTTCTCCGAATAAGAAACGAAACAGGATGGTGTCTTACTAACGTGTAAAACGGCGGACTTCGCACTCAGTAACATAGCAGATTATGTCGAGGTACTGAAACGAAAACATTGCGTTCTTTACACCTTGATACGGAGTGAGCGACTGATTCTAGAAATACGAGGGAATAGCCTCTTCGCGAGCTATGAGTGTTTTGTTCGGATAACAACAGGAAACAACAGTAGAAGTAATCGTCCACACACAGTGATCCACATTTGCATAAACAGTTTTGCCCGCAGTTGCAGCGGCGTTTCACGGCTCGCGTAGCGCAGTGGTACGTGACCATGGTAATGAGCGAGCTGTTGGCTGTACCGTTAGTCGAAACACGTTTACCGCCGCATAGGCAAACGCCGCTAGCGGCGCGGGCGGATTGGCGGCGCTCCAATCAAAGAACCCGTCGCCTGCGCGCAAAACCAATTCGTATTCCGGTACGAGGCATTAGCATATTAATCCTTCCCGTCCCATTAGCTGAAGTCAATGTGTTTCTAAGCATGCGCACTTTTGACCTGATTCACGAACATCTGCATGTCAGAACCGTATAATATACAATAGTAAAGACATAGCTTTCTTTTTTTAAGCTCGGCTGTAGTGTAACCGTCGTGATTTGGCTTGTGGCAATCTACTGTAAATGCAGTTTTATAAAGATAGGTTGCTCCGCAAGTGGACACGTGTCGAGAAAAAGCTGAACTCTTTAAAATTAAACAAAACTCCAGGACCCTATGGAGTCCCTATCAAATTCTATACTGAATTTGCGTCACCACTGGGGAACAAACATTATACCATGGTCAGCCAGAATGGCCACATCCTCGGCAGTAGTGCGAGCTTGTAGAGTAGCCATGGGGCTCTTGGAGAACCACGGAATGGCGTGCCAAACCATCACCGGACCTCCGCCATGTTTCACCCTTTGGACATAAACTCGGCCAGCAGTTGCAAACTGTGAAATTGGAGTCATCAGACCAAATGACTTTCTTCAGAGGTGTTGTCAGAATTTAGAAGTGAATTATTATCCCATCATATTAAATTACGCGGGCTATTCGTCGTTGCATGTCGGCCTTACAAGCTTTCCGGACTTTCTGACCACCCTGTGTAATACTCCAAACCGTACGCTCTCACCAACTTCTTTCCAAAATTAAGGCCTATGGTAGACTAGAAGGAAGCTGGATTGTTAATTACATTTTCTAAAAATTACTTTATCGTGCTTTTCAAAGCTATTTCCCAAAGTGGACAAGTGAAAACAATAGTCCCGTTTAGACGCTGTACGACTCACTGCTCATTTATTGCCAACACGCACAGCATTTGTTTTTTAATTTCAATCGACGGATGCAGTGACAAATCCGTATAAAAATCACAAAAAAATAAAAAACAGGAAAATGATTTAATCCCAGCACTATCGCTATGTGTCTTTCCTAAGACAGACGAAAACCTATACATGATGCAATGCTTCGGCTGTTGAACAATGCGTCGTATATTGCGGTTACAGTTGCACTCAAAGAGCTTAGAGGTATGTGCCTATAGTTCAAGAAAGCTGACTGGAAAGAAATCTTTGTGCAACATTTTTTGCCTCAAATGCACTGTCGCATCTAGATAAGACAACAGAACCATACGAGTATATCCAACAGCTATTTTCAAGGGTAATTTATTTCGTTTTAGCCATCATAGAGTGATTTTTGAATATCTGAGTTGGCCCTACTGCTAATTATAATGTATCACAGATGTCTCGAACAAAAGCTCGTGCCCATTAGTTGGAAGAAGCACAGGTCACACTCGTTTACGAGAGGGGTAGTAAAAGTAATCCACAAAACTACCCTCCAATATCCTTAACATCGTTTTGTTGTAGAATCTTATAACATATTCCGAGCTCAAACAAAATTATATATCTCCAACAAAATTACCTCCTCCAAGCCAACCAGCAGGGATTCCGAGATCATAAGAAACCCAACTCACACCTCTTTCACATGATATACTCAAAGCTTTGGATCAAGGCAGTAAGGTAGATACAGTATTTCATTTCCGAAAATCAAATGGCTCAGTACCAAGTCTACGCTTATTGTCAAAAGTGAGACCATATGGGGCATCAAGGGAATTTTTTGAGCGGATTGAGAATTTTTTGATAGGGAGGACGCAGCATGTTACCTTGGACGGAGAGTCATCGTCAGATGTAGAAGTAACTTCGGGTGTACTGCAGGGAAGTGTCTGGAACCCTTGCTGTTTACCTTATACATTTACGACCTTGCGGACGATATTAATGGTAACCTCAGGATTTTTGCAGGTGATGCAGTTATCAGTAATGGAGTATTGTCTGAAAGAAGCTACACAAATATTCAGTCAGATCATGAAAAGACTTCAAAATGGTGCAAAAATTGGCAACTTCCTTTAATTGTCCTGACATGTTAAGTTGTGCACTTCATAAAATGAAGAAATGCAGTATCCTACGACGATAACATTAATGTGTCACAGTTGGAATCGTTGTTGTTGTTGTTGTTGTAGTTGTTGTCTTCAGTCCTGAGACTGGTTTGATGCAGCTCTCCATGCTACTCAATCCTGTGCAAGCTTCTTCATCTCCCAGTACCTACTGCAACCTACATCCTTCTGAATCTGCTTAGTGTATTCATCTGTTGGTCTCCCTCTACGATTTTTACCCTCCACGCTGCCCTCCAATGCTAAATTTGTGATCCCTTGATGTCTCAGAACATGTCCTACCAACCGATCCCTTCTTCTTGTCAAGTTGTGCCACAAACTCCTCTTCTCCCCAATTCTATTCAATACCTCCTCATTAATTATGTGATCTACCCATCTAATCTTCAGCATTCTTCTGTAGCACCACGTTTCGAAAATTCTCTTCTTGTCCAAACTATTTATCGTCCATGTTTCACTTCCATACATGGCTACACTCCACACAAATACTTTCAGAAACGACTTCCTGACACTTAAATCTATACTCGATGTTAACAAATTTCTCTTCTTCAGAAACGCTTTCCTTGCCATTGCCAGTCTACATTTTATATCCTCTGTACTTCGACCATTATCAGTTATTTTGCTCCCCAAATAGCAATACTCCTTAACTACTTTAAGTGTCTCATTTCCTACTCTAATTCCCTCACCATCGCCCGATTTAATTCGACTACATTCCATTATCCTCGTTTTGCTTTTGTTGATGTTCATCTTATATCCTCCTTTCAAGACACTGTCCATTCCATTCAACTGCTCTTCCAAGTCCTTTGCTGTCTCTGACACAATTACAATGTCATCGGCGAACCTCAAAGTTTTTATTTCTTCTCCATGGACTTTAATACCTACTCCGAATTTTTCTTTTGTTTCCTTCACTGCTTGCTCAGTATACAGATTGAATAACATCGGGGACAGGCTACAACCCTGTCTCACTCCCTTCCCAACCGCTGTTTCCCTTTCATGCCCCGCGATTCTTATAACTCCATCTGGTTTCTGTACAAATTGTAAATAGCCTTTCGCTCCCTGTATTTTACCCCTGCCACCACCAGAATTTGAAAGAGAGTATTCCAGTCAACATTGTCAAAAGCTTTCTCTAAGTCTACAAATGCTAGAAACGTTGATTTGCCTTTCCTTAATCTATTTTCTAAGAGAAGTCGTAGGGTCAGTATTGCATCACGTGTTCCAACATTTCTGCGGAATCCAAACTTATCTTCGCCGAGGTCTACTTCTATTCCATTCGTCTGTAAAAAATACGCGTTAGTATTTTGCCGCCGTGGCTTATTAGACTGATAGTTCGGTAATTTTCACATATGTCAACACCTGCTTTCTTTGGGATTGGAAATATTATACTCTTCTTGAAGTCTGAGGGTATTTCGCCTGTCTCATACATCTTGCTCACCAGATGGTAGAGTTTTGTCAGGACTGGCTCTCCCAAGGCCGTCAGTAGTTCCAATGGAATGTTGTCTACTCCCGGGGCCTTGTTTCGACTCAGGTCTTTCAGTGCTCTGTCAAACTATTCACGCAGTATCATATCTTCCATTTCATCTTCATCTACATCCTCTTCCATTTCCATAATATTGTCCTCAAGTACATCGCCATTGTATAGACCCTCTATATACTCCTTCCACCTTTCTGCTTTCCCTTCTTTGCTTAGAACTGGGTTTCCATCTGAACTCTTGATATTCATACAAGTGGCTCTCTTTTCTCCAAAGGTCTCTTTAATTTTCCTGTAGGCAGTATCTATCTTACCCCTAGTGAGATAAGCCTCTACATCCTTACATTTGTCCTCTAGCCATCCCTGCGTAGCCATTTTGCACTTCCTGTCGATCTCATTTTTGAGACGTTTGTATTCCCTTTTGCCTGCTTCATTTACTGTGTTTTTATATTTTCTCCTTTCATCAATTAAATTCAATATCTCTTCTGTTACCCAAGGATTTCTACTAGCCCTCGCCTTTTTACCTACTTGATCCTCTGCTGCCTTCACTACTTCATCCCTCAGAGCTACCCATTCTTCTTCTACTGTATTCCTTTCCCCCATTCCTGTCAATTGTTCCCTTATGCTCTCCCTGAAACTCTGTACAACCTCTGGTTTAGTCAGTTTATCCAGGTCCCATCTCCTTAAATTCCCACCTTTTTGCAGTTTCTTCAGTTATAATCTACATTTCATAACCAATAGATTGTGGTCAGAGTCCACATCTGCCCCTGGAAATGTCTTACAATTTAAAACCTGGTCCCTAAATCTCTGTCTTACCATTATATAATCTATCTGATACCTTTTAGTGTCTCCAGGATTCTTCCACGTATACAACCTTCTTTTATGATTCTTGAACCAAGTGTTAGCTATAATTAAGTTATGCTCTGTGCAAAATTCTACCAGGCGGCTTCCTCTTTCATTTCTCTCCCCCAATCCATATTCACCCACTATGTTTCCTTCTCTCCTTTTTCCTACTCTCGAATTCCAGTCACCCATGACTATTAAATTTTCGTCTCCCTTCACTACCTGAATAATTTCTTTTATCTCATCATACATTTCATCGATTTCTTCATCATCTGCAAAGCTAGTTGGCATATAAACTTGTACTACTGTAGTAGGCATGGGCTTCGTTTCTACCTCGACCACAATAATGCGTTCACTATGCTGTTGGCAGTAGCTTACCCGCACTCCAAATTTTTTATTCATTATTAAACCTACTCCTGCATTACCCCTATTTGATTTTGTATTTATAACCCTGTATTCACCTGACCAAAAGTCTTGTTCCTCCTGCCACCGAACTTCACTAATTCCCACTATATCTAACTTCAACCTATCCATTTCCCTTTTTAAATTTTCTAACCTACCTGCCCAATTAAGGGATCTGACATTCCACGCTCCGATCCGTAGAACGCCAGTTTTCCTTCTCCTGATAACGACGTCCTCCTGAGTAGTCCCCGCCCAGAGATCCGAATGGGGGACTATTTTACCTCCGGAATATTTTACAAGAGGACGCCATCATCATTTAACCCTACAGTAAAGCTGCATGCCCTCGGGAAAAATTAGGGCTGTAGTTTCCCCTTGCTTTCAGGCGTTCGCAGTACCAGCACAGCAAGGCCGTTTTGGTTAGTGTTGCAAGGCTAGAGCAGTCAATCATCCAGACTGTTGCCCCTGCAACTACTGAAAAGGCTGCTGCCCCTTTTCAGGAACCACACGTTTGTCTGGCCTCTCAACAGATACCCGTCCGTTGTGGTTGCACCTACGGTACGGCCATCTGTATCGCTGAGGCACGCAAGCCTCCCCACCAACGGCAAGGTCCATGGTTCATGGGGGTGGGAGTTGGAATCACCCACTCATATAAATAGCTGAGTGTAACAATTGGGAGGGATATGAAATGGACTGATCACATAGGATCATTTGTGGGTAAAGTAAGTAGTAGACTTCCATTTATTGGTAGAGTACTGGGAAAGTGCAATCACTGTAGAAAGGAGATTGCTTACAAATCACTCGTGCGACCCATTGTAGAATTTGCTCAAGTAGGGCTAACAGGGGTATTGATCGTAAGCAGAGAAGGGCAGCACGAATGGTCACAGGTTTGTTTGACCTGTGGGAGAGTGTCGAAGAGACACAGTGAACTGGTCGCCTATTGAAGATAGACGTAAACTATTCTGAAAAAGCCTATTTACAAAGTTTCTAGAAATAGTATTGAAGAATGGCTCTAGGAATGTAGTGTACTACAGCCACCTATATATCGCTCACATAGAGATCATGAGAAGAAGATTAGATTAATTACAGTACGCGTAGAGGCATTTAAACAATCATTCTTCGCTCACTACAGAGGGGCGTAACCTCTGCCATGGACTTCACAGTGGTTTGCAGAGTATAGATGTAGATGTAGATGTAGATGTAAATGTAGAAGTGGTTGTGCTACTACCCTTCGATAACAGATGAGTGAAGAGAAAAACACCAGTAAAAGAGATGGCAGACAATCTACAACGAATGAATGTTCTACAACCAAAATAAAATGTTAATTAAAAATCAGAACCTTTGGCCATGGTAGAGAAATTGACATGTTGTTCGTAATCAGAGGAAATCCACAGCTGCGAAGGTAATTTTGAGATACCCAAGGTAGCGTTGGAGGGCCGTTGCTGTTTGTAGTATAAATAAATGATGGATAAAGTCAGCATCTCCGCAGGGCTACTCGCGGACGATGCTGTTGTCTGTAGCATGGTTGTAAAGTCAGAAAACTGTGTTAAAGTGCAGGAAGAGGTGCGGAGTATCAAAAATGGTTCAAATGGCTCTGAGCACTATGGGACTCAACTGCTGAGGTCAGTAGTCCCCTAGAACTTAGAACTAGTTAAACCTAACTAACCTAAGGACATCACAAACATCCATGCCCGAGGCAGGATTCGAACCTGCGACCGTAGCGGTCTTGCGGTTCCAAACTGCAGCGCCTTTAACCGCACGGCCACTTCGGCCGGCCTGCGGAGTATCGGCGATGGGTGTGCAGACTGGTGGTTGACCCTGAACGTAGTAAATTTAAAGCACTGCGCATAAATAGGGGAAGTGTGCGTTACTTTTACATTCCCCTACTGACGACTAATCACACTCGTAAAAATCTTAGGAGTAACCATCCAGAGGGACCCCGAGTTGAATAATCCCATAAAAGTAGTTGTGGGATAAGCACAAATCAAGCTGAGAATCATTGGAAGAATGTTAACGAAACTTAACTCACCTTCGCACGCCCGGGTTCCCGGGTTCGATTCCCGGCGGGGTCAGGGATTTTCTCTGCCTCGTGATGACCGGGTGTTGTGTGCTGTCCTTAGGTTAGTTAGCTTTAAGTAGTTCTAAGTTCTAGGGGACTGATGACCATATAAGTCCTATAGTGCTCAGAGCCATTTAACATTTAACTTAACTCACCCACGAAAGAAGTGGCATGATCCACGAAAGAAGTGGCATATCAAATACTCTTTCGACTGATTCTTGAGTATTGTTCACCAAACTCGGATCTATATCAGCTTAGTTTAATAGAATACAGAGAGAATAGAAAAGCTTTATGGTTTCGTTACGACATCATTGTGTAAGTTTAAGAGTGTAACGGATTTTGTTTATTCTAGTAACGTAAACATATATGTTATACACAGATACAACTATATTACTTTTGCCCAAAACTTGCCCATTTCCAATGCATTTTCTGTTCCTTGATGACAGGGGAGAGAAGAGATTAGGACGACCGTCTGATTCTTGTAGGTATTAGAAACGTGTGTTTCCTCTTTTCTTTCTTCTTCGTTTAACCAGACTAAGCCACAGCAACGCGCGGTCGGAAACAGCTAAATAGCTGTTACGAGCTCCACCCATGTAAAGACAGAACTAAGTGCGCTCGTGGAGGTCGGTGCAGTAAGAAATGTCACTGCCGTCGCCACCAAAGTGTGTGTGAGAGTGCGGAGCTTTGGCTCGCCGCTCTGCGAGTGATTCACCACAAAGTAGTTTTTTAGGGCCGGCCGCGCCTGGCGCCGCCCCCGACAAACAGCTGCCTCTGGAGACGTCACGGGGTGATGTGTGGCGCGCAGGAAAGACGGCGCGGTCCTTGCCCTGTGTGCGCCGGCGCGCCGCTGGGGAGGAGGAGGGCTCTTAAATGTTCGGCAATGAGCGACACGGCAGAGGGCGCGGACCACACGCGAGTCGGACCACAAATAAATTCGCCGTCTGCGGCTCCCCGCGCGTTCGCCCACGCTCGCGCTCTCTCCGGCGAACTGGCCGCGTCGTAAACAGCCTGCTTACAAAAGGCGCCGAGATTATCTCCAGCCCTCCCAAAACAACATTACACTACATCTCTGCTCGTAAACCAAAACGTACTGCCTCCTTATGTCAAAAAGCGCCGTAGAGAGAGAAACCACCCAGCACAAGTTGCTCGCAGATACAGTGCGGTGTCGTGTTTAAGTTGGCGTTATTGGAGGCCGCTTTTCACCTGTGTTAGCCGCGCACTTTAAGCCGCCGTCTGAGCCACGAGTAACGACGGTAGGGCGAGCTTCGAAAATGTAGGGTGGCGCTGCGGCAATCAGGTGTCCGCCTGTAATTTCACGTGGTCAAAGAAGCTCTCGGGAAGCTAGCTAAGCTCTGTTAAGTACCAGTCTGAATTTGTAGCCTCAAAATCACTTCTCTGACGTTAGAAACAACGAGTGGAAATGTGGCCCGCAGTCAGGCAGTCATCACCATCATCATCATCATCATCATCATCAGTTTTCGGCAATGTTACAAGTCTCCATTTCATGTGATCCATTGCTTCCTTCTTAGTGATAGTCTATGTGCTGCTGCCCATCACACCATTCAGGATCCGAAATCTCTTCCTCCCTCGCCTCCTCTTTCCTTCCACAAATCTTTCTACGACTCTTTTCATAAGCTCCTCCTTTATTCCTAATATACGTCCAATCTAGTTTCGTTTCATTCTTTTTTATGCATCCAGTAATTGCCATTTCTCTCCCACTCTTCTCAGTACCCCTTCACTTTTCAGTCTATCCATCCAACCTATTCTTTCTATCCTCCACCATGCCTACATTTCAAAAGCTTCCAGTCTTGCTCTATCTTTCTTGATCAATGTCTACGTTTCATCCACACACAGGAGGACACTCCACACGAAACATTTTATTAACCTTTCCTTAAATCTCTGTCCATATCGATGTAGAAAAATCTCCTTTTCTTACAAAATGCCTCTTTCGTCATTGCTATTCTAGTTTTAATTTCTGTGCTTCTCTTCTAATACTTCTCCACTCTGCGTCATCTTTACATTTTTATTTTCTCCCAGCGCCATCAATTTTCTGTATTTATTTTCATTCCCCTAAATCTTTCCTTTGATGCCTGCATGGTATCCACTGTATCCTGTAATTCTCTTTTTACCTGTTGCTAGGAAGACTATGTCGTCTGCAAACCTGAAGCACCGTACTCTTCTTCCTCCAATTTTTACCCTCTTGTCGTCTAGTGAGCAGTGCTCTATCAAATTTTCTAAGTATAGTTTGAAAATGGTAGGAGACAAACAGAAACCTTATCTTACTCCATTTCCTAGTTCTATCCAGTTGACGATTTTTCGTCTCACTTTGGCTGATTCTTTCTGATTTGGGTATAATGAGGTTATAAGTCGTCTATTTTTCCAGCCTAATCTCTTTTTCCTCATTATCGTTACAAGCTTATCCTAAGTGACATTATGAAAAGCGTTTTCCAGGTCTATGAAACACATATACAGATCTCTCCCCTCCTCAGTAAGTGTTTCTCCCAAAATTTGCAAGAGTCCTATTGCATCTCTCGTGCGTGTTGTACAGTTCGGAAACAATGATTGTATCAGTACGACAATGCACCATGTTAAAAAGCAGGATCTATAAGACAACGGTTTCTGTGCAACGACATTCCTGAAATGTACTGGCCTGCCAATACCTTTGGGATGAACTGGAAGGTCGACGTCGCTCCTCACCATCGCTTCCAGCATCATTAGATTCTCTTGTTTAGGTTAGTGACGAACAACGGACTGCCATTTCTCCACAGACACTCGCACACCTTATTGAAACTGTCCCCAGCACAGTTCAAGGTGGAGACACGCAATGTTCATGTTCACTAATAAGTGTCTGAATACTTTTGATCAGATAGTGTACTGAAACACACACCACCTAGGCCCCTATGACAGTATTACGAAATGTTTTTGACAGTAGCGTAAGTACGCGAGTTCACTTTCATCGTTCGTACATTCTGGACTAGGCTGTATTTATGCCTGCATGAATGTTTGCATTTGTAAGTTGTGAGTAACACTCATTCGAAGCAGTTCTTTAATACACTACTGCCCTTAAAATTGCTACACTACGAAGACGCGAAATTTAACCGACAGGAAGAAGATGCTGTGATATACAAATGATTAGCTTTTCAGATGATTCACACAAAGTTGGCGCCGGTGGCGACACCTACAACGTGCTGACATGAGGAAAGTTTCCAACCGATTTCTCATACACAAACAGCAGTTGACCGGCGTTGCCTGGTGAAACGTTGTTGTGATGTCTCGTGTAAGGAGGAGAAATATGTACCATCACGTTCCTGACTTTGATAAAGGTCGGATTCTACCCTATCGCGATTGCGGTTTATCGTAAAGCGACATTGCTGCTTGCATTGGTCGAGATCCAATGACTGTTAGCAGAATAGGAATCGCTGGGTTCAGGAGGGTAATAGGGAACGCCGTGCTGGATCCCAACGGCCTCGTATCACTAGCAGTCGAGATGACAGGCATCTTATCTGCATTGCTGTAACGGATCGTGCTGCCACGTCTCGATCCCTGAGTCAACAGATGGGGACGTTTGCAAGACAACAACCATCTGCACGAACAGTTCGACGACGTCTGCAGCAGCATGGGCTATCAGTTAGATGACCATGGTTGCGGTTACCCTTGACGCTGCATCACAGACAGGAGCGCCTGCGATGGTGTACTCAACGGCGAACCTGGGTGCACGAATGGAAAAACGTCATTTTTTCGGATGAATCCAGCTTCTGTTTACAGCATCACGATGGTCGCATCCTTGTTTGGCGACATCGCGGTGAACGCAAATTGGAAGCGTGTATTCGTCATCGCCATACTGGCGTATCACCGGGCGTGGTGGTATGGGGTCCCATTGGTTACACGTCTCGGTCACCTCTTGTTCGCATTGACGGCGCCTTGAACAGTGGACGTTACATTTCAGATGTGTTACGACCCATGGCTCTACCCTTCGTCCGCAGCTCGTGGTCGTGCGGTAACGTTCTCGCTTCCCACGCCCGGGTCCCCGGGTTCGATTCCCGGCGGGGTCAGGGATTTTCTCTGCCATGTGATGGCTGGATGTTGTGTGATGTCCTTAGGTTAGTTAGGTTTAAGTAGTTCTAAGTTCTAGGGGACTGATGACCATAGATGTTAAGTCCCATAGTGCTCAGAGCCATCTACCCTTCATTCGATCCCTGCGAAACCCTACATTTCAGCAGGATAATGCACGACCGAATATTGCAGGTCCTATACTGGCCTTTATGGATACAGAAAATGTTCGACTGCTGCCCTGGCCAGCACATTCTCCAGATCTCTCACCAATTGAAAACGTCTGGTCAATGGTGGCCGAGCAACTGTCTCGTCACAGTACGCCGATGAACTGTGGTATCGTGTTGAAGCTGCATGGGCAGCTGTACCTGTACACGCCATCCAAGCTGTTTGACTCAATGCCCAGGCGTATCAAGGCCGTTATTGCGGCCAGAGGTGGTTGTTCTGGGTACTGATTTCTCAGAACCTATGCACCCAAATTGTGTAGAAATGTAATCACATGTCAGTTGTAGTATAATATATTTGTCCAATGAATACCCGTTTATCATCTGCATTTCTTCTGGGTGTAGCAATTTTAATAGCCAGTAGTGTATTTTATGCAGAACAAACAGTTGTTTTAGTGAATCGTTGTATATACTGTTTTGTAGTATGCTTTCAAGCTGCCTGATGATGAGTAGTAAACATTTGAAATTACAATAGCAGTAAAAAAAAATACGTTATTTGACAGCCGTAACAGGGAACAACAGAGTTGAATAAAATTACAGTAGAGTCCTCGAAATACAAATGGCTCTGAGCACTATGGGACTTAACATCTATGGTCATTAATCCCCTAGAACTTAGAACTACTTAAACCTAGCTAACCTATGGACAGTACACAACACCCAGTCATCACGAGGCATAGAAAATATAGAAAATCCCTGACCCCGCCGGGAATCGAACCTGGGAACCCGGGCGCGGGAAACGAGAACGCTACCGCACGACCACGAGCTGCGGACCTCGAAATACAGTTGTCCCTTACTGATGCGGGTTCAGTCTCCGACGGCGGAGGACGTGACTGCACGCGGCATCACCTACGGGGACTGTGCTTGCTCGCTTGAAGACAGGCTGTGTGCTCTGCTAACCGGTCGGTGCCGCAGCTCCAGGCCTCCCCCGCTATCGCAGGTCGAAACAATTGCTCGTCGTTACTCGCCTCGCACCTCCGTTTCTCCCCCTGCGCGCCTCCCACGGCTCATAAAGTAGACATGCAAATAGCGAGCTGGCAGGCCGGTCAAGCACGGCACTGTTGCGCATGCGTATTACACACGGAGGGCGCGCCGGCTCGGAATTTGTCGTCTCTGGAAGCGCTCGCGGGCGCACAGCAACACACACACACACACACACACACACACACACACACACACACACCTCGAAGGCGCCGTCGCTGTATTGTGCACACCTCTCGATTCCCTGAAATTACGCAACGCTGCGCCGCTCTTTACAACATGCCGATGGTGCGATACGTGGAAAGATGCGGCGCCCGATACGGGAACAATGCAGCACCCAATAACTTTGCTGGGATAAGGGGGCGGTCTGGACGAGACGTGGTGTCCTTGGGCTCGCCTCGTGTACTTCAAGGAATACCAACAGGAGATTCCAGGCGGAGACAAGGAGCGCTGAGATCGCAACGCGAGGCAACGGCATGAGGCGAGAAAGTAATTCTAAAATCTTAGGGACTGATCGTTTGTCATTCAGAGCATGCGACAAGGCTAACGATCAATCAAAAGTAGTACAACCGTGTTAGTCTACCTGAATGTCACCACACGTGATCACGCTAGAATATAGGGCCTTGCAAAACAGATTCGTCGGACTATATGTAGTACACTAATGAAGATAGAAACGGAGTGGCCGAGCGGTTCTAGGCGCTACAGCCAGGAGCCGCGCGACTGCTACGGTCGCAGGTTCGAATCCTGCCCCGGGCATGGATGTGTGTGATGTCCTTAGGTTAGTTAGGTTTAAGTAGTTCTAAGTTCTAGGGGACTGATGACCTCAGATGTTAAGTCCCATAGTGCTCAGAGCCATTTGAACCATTTGATGACCTCAGATGTTGAGTCCCATAGTGCTCAGAGCCATTTGAACCATTTTTTATTTCGTGAAAAATCCCGACGTGAGTATCCTTGTCAGAGTCAGCGTTACAATCTGACTCTAAAACATTATTTCTAGAAAATCATTTGACAAGATTTTTAAAAACGTAGTCTTGTGTAATTTTTAAACAGGGCTCATAATATTGTGAATCATTACCTTTCACAATATGTGTGTGTATGTACATATTAAGAAGAAATTGTGGAAGTGATGGCACAGATTTATAATGTTATAACGACCCTTCGTCAAGAGAGGTTCTGTAGGAACTCTGAAGCAACCTTTCTCGTGGTGAACAATGCAACATTGTCTTCTTTAAGCAAATTATTTTAGTAACTGTATCGAAAAAGCGAAACGAAGCGAAAAATTCAGCCATTACCATGTTGGAAACAACGTGGATTGATGGAATAAATGTGAGGCGCATCGTGTCACTGAGAGACTGGGAAGACTCAGTGTAGAGTAAACAGAGATAAAATATGGGATGTCTGATCTGAATGTGGAACTTACAATCAGTTCAATAGGCAGGACATTTGTGTGTCTGGATATATAGGATTCTTACAGACTTCTGTCGATTCTTTAGAGAAATTTGAATCGCGATCTATGCAGTTTTCTAAGCAGCGCCCGTAGTACGAAAGACAATGTTCGATTGCGTGGCATCGCTGTGGATTTTGTTATGTAGAAGTAGGGAGAAAAAGCACTTGTAACTCAGATGCTCACTTTTTTGTCTTTTTACAAGTGCTGAAAAGTTTTAGAATATAATGATTCAGACTATCTAGTCACTGTACACTAACATTAGCAGCTGTTGCGGTAGATGTTGAAGTAGGGATGCTAACGGTTGAGCGGTTTGCTTTCGACAGTATCCAACCAAGTTTTCTTGTTTTTTTTATTGTCTCCCATGTGGATGCATGTTTGAAATACAGATTAAACACAATAAATAATGTTTATGTTCTCTTGCAGGTAAGTTCCCTGAGGTCCCATCTTTGGCCATTTCCACAGTTTCTTTCGAGGAAACGTAAGTTCTATCTTTCGATATATTTATTTAGTAAAACTGGTAATGGTATGTGTAATGATTCCTGCTGCTCGATATTTCATTAATAAATTTGGGTACTAATAAGACTTCAGTTACGGCAGTAATGTAAGTGAAGGAATAGAAGGTTTGAGTTAATGTTTTGTTGATATGTGTGTCATTAGAGACAGAGCAGCACGTCTGCTGTAGATATGACAATTAGATGGTTGTGGGCTGCTGCAGGAGGCGTACAGTGATACGACGAAGTTTTTTCGGGGAAGCGCGGAAATCAAGCAGGATCCAGAATTTTCTCAAATCTTGAAACACACAGTGGGATTCATATTTTTCTTTTTCCAGTGTGTCCATTGCTATTAAACTTATAGTATTGACATCTCGGATTAAAAATACTAATAACATTATATGACAGCCGCGCGGCCTAAGGCACCTTGTCACGGTCCGCGCGGCTCCCCCCGTCGGAGGTTCGAGTCCTCCCTCGGGCATGGGTGTGAGCGTTGTCCTTAGCGTAAGTTAAAGGTAGATTAAGTAGTGCCTAAGCTTAGGGACCGATGACCTCAGCAGTTTGGTCCCATAAGACCTTACCACACACAAAAACACACACACACACACACACACACACACACACACACACACACACACACACATTATATGAAGGCGATGTGCCCAAGAAAGAAAATATTTATTTATTTTATTGAAGAATTACACATACACTGTAATCACATGTACTGTGAGCATCTCTGTCAGCAAACCAGTTTAGTTTTGTGCAGATGGTGCAGTGGCTAGCGTTTTGGGTTAGCATGCAAGAGGTCGAGCGTTCGATTCTGGGTCGAGGCGTATTTGTTTTTATTTGCTAATTTCATTGTGCTAAATAATACTGTAGTATACACCTTTACTTAAGCCACATGTATGCGACATTTACAGTTTAAATTCCTAACAAAATGCAGTGGGCCTGAACGTGGCAGGAATAATAGTTGGCACTAATCGGTGGGATTATTGGTGGAGGGCACATAAAAAATAGGTTTGCAATCTGGTAGATGCAATGGTGCGAAGCAATTCCCGACGACGACTTGCAAAAGGCCTCTTTAAAAGCTGACCAGTGAAAACGATAGTACTTTCATTACTGTGTTCGTCGTACGTGCAAATGTTTTGTAGAAGACCCACCGTAATCGCTGTATAACAATTAAGACCCCAGGTACCGCGCCACGCAGACTACATTTAGTAAATAAAAACAAATTCGCCTCGATCCTGACTCGAACGGTGGATCTCCCGCATTCTAACCCAGAACGTTCTCCACTGCAACAGCTGCGCAGCACCACTCCTCTCTTACAGAGGTAGTTACCGTACACGTGGTTACAGCATTGCCAGATTGCCAATCCTTGACGTCCACTTACTGCCAAAAATATGCGCAGGACGAAATTTTGTGACAGATATTTTTGTATTGCTAGTGTATGAGGAACCGAGTTGCGAAGTCCGAGTACGTGAATTTTTCTTCACCCTGATATGTGTCATGTTATGGAATATGGAGAACATCGGTTTAATACAGTTATCCACGCTAATCTGTCCTGTGCAAGCCACTTCATCTCTGTATAACTCCTGCAATCTAAACTCATCTGAATCTGCCTGCTGTAGTCGAGTCCCAGTCTGTTACTCTACAATCCACCCCACACCCTACCCCCTCGTTCCACTTTTCTCCATTACCAAATTGACGAATTGACGATGCCTTGATGCCTCGGAATGTGTCCTACAACAGAGCCCATACAATTCTTTTCGCTACATTTCGATTCACCACCTCCTCATTAGTTATCCCATCAGTTCTCAGCACTCCGCTGTAACACCACACTTGATGCTTCTCATCTTGTCTGAACTATTTATCGTCCGCGTTTTACTTCCGCACGAAGCTACACTCTAGACAAACACTTTCTGAAAAGACTTCCTAACTCTTAAATTTATTGTCAATGTTAATGAATTTCTTATTCTCCAGAGCTTCCTTCCTTTCTGTAGCCAGTTTGTACTTTATGCCCTCTCTGCTTCGACCATTGTCATTTGTTTAGCTGCTCAACTAACGAGACTCATCTACACTTGTTATTGTGTCATTTCCTCTTCTGAGGCCTTCAGCGTCACCTGATTTCCATTGGGTTTACATCATCAAAACAATGAGTCAGGGTAGGAGTTACCTCGTAAATTGCAGCATGAGACCAATATGCGAGGTGTTCCGAAACTAGTCATTCAACTTAATGCAGGAGGTCGGGAACATCAAAACAAGTAACGTAACGTCTCGGAAGTCAACTTCCGATGTCACGGCACATTTTGTTGGTAGTACTGTTGTGTCGGTATCGATAAATGGGAATGCGTACTGACAATCAGATATCCACAATTCGCATAATTGGGCTCATGTGAACTCACGAGGTGCTCGACTTCGTGCTGATGAACAGCGATTCGGTCTTATTGTGTGCGCTGGCATTTTCCTTGTTAGGTTGATTGGATTATACAGCATTCCGTTCGGCCTCAACGGTCGGAGATATCGCATCAGCGTGGAATTTTGTTGCCAGAACTGCTGGATGTACCTCTGGATGTTAGACAAAGGATGTTCTTTCAACACGATGGGGCACCAGCCCATTTCAACATTGTCTTGAGAAATCAGTTGACAGCTACCTTCAGGACTCGATGGATGGCGCAATGTGCCCTGTGGCCTGCCACCGAGGTCACCTGACCTCACGTGTCTACGTTACTTCTTCTCGGGACATACGACACAGTTGGTGTATGAAACCGTTGGGAAATAGAAGAACGTCTCGTCGCTAGAATTGCCGTCACTGCTGGAACCATTGCGTACATTACAGCAGTCTTCGAACGGACACGACAATCAATGGTCCGACGATTTACTGCGTGCACACGGGCAAGTGGTCTAGCATTCCAGCAGTTCCTGCGAGTGGCACTGTTGTAATCAGCATACTAACTACCTTCTGTGTAAATCGTCGCTAGCATTAGAAATTGCCGTTAGGAACATAGTACCATAAGTAAATATTTTGATGTTTTCTACCTTTTTGCACTAATCTGAAAAAAAAATATTTTTGGAACACCCTGCTGATGTAGTAAGTGAAAGAAGAAAATAAATACAATATGTGTAACATTTCTAAAAAAAATATCAACAGCAGATTCACTTTTTTTTTATACGAAACCCGTCGTCGGCAGTGTATTAAACCCTAATCTTCTTTTTTGAATTGCGTACTGAATCGTGAATCATGACAGGAAAAAAAGGACAAGTGGGAAGTAATATCGTTAAACATGATCTGCAACCTCATGCGTGTCAAATGATAATAAAGAATGACATATTCGTCCTGTGGTAGGAGCTCACTTTTTCTTCATGTTTTTTTTTCAGCTGTATAATTATGGAAACATGGTACAGCCTTGAGCAAGCACATTGTATACTTCCTTAAAACCCAAACACGATTCGGTGAATTCATTTATTTTCATAGTACAACATACTGATTTCTGTGTGGCTGTTTGTCATTTGCAGTATAGCTAACATTTTGCTCCAATTTGTCATTTTAGCTGGCCGCTGTGGCCGAGCGGTTCTAGGCGCTTCAGTCCGGAACCGCGCTGCTGCTAAGGTCGCAGGTTCGAATCCTGCCTCGGGTATGGATGTGTGGGATGTCCTTAGGTTAGTTAGGTTTAAGTAGTTCTAAGTTCTAGGGGACTGATGACTTCTGCAGTTAAGTCCCATCGTACTTAGAGCCATTTGAACCATTTTTTGTTCAAATGGTTCAAATGGCTCTGAGCACTATGGGACTTAACTGCAGAAGTCATCAGTCCCCTAGAACTTAGAACTACTTAAACCTAACTAACCTAAGGACACCACACACATACATGCCCGAGGCAGGATTCGAACCTGCGACCGTAGCGGTCGCGCGGTCCCAAACTGTAACGCCTAGAACCGCTCGGACACTCCGGCCGGCCATTATTTGTTTCTCCACTTTTCCATGCCTCGACGAAAACTGTGCTTTCTAAAAGGAATACGTCACTGTTTATTCGATATTCACCTGTTCCGATGTCGGTCCATGTACGGGCATGAAAAACAGGAAGCAACAAAAAATGACAAACTTGAGCAAAATATCAGCTTACTGCAAATAACAGACTGCCACATGGTCGTCAGCATGTTACACTATGAAAATAAATGGACCTAATGACAATGGTGAAACTTCGCCGAAACACGTTTGGATGTTAAAGAAGAATTTGTGTCTGCTCCAGTCAGAACCAATTTCCATAATTACACAAAAAGTTGGGTCGGACATGATCGGCTCTTGCGATGTTTACCACGGAGAAAAGAGAAGGGTGCAGGAGCCGGTCGAGAAGTGTGCAGAGGCCGCGTAACGAGTGGCAGCTTGCCTTGGCCCCGCCCTTCTGCACGCAGACCTTTGTGGTGGAGGCGCGGCTCTGCCGTCGGCGAGCGACGCACCCGGGGGCGTGTCTGGCTACCCCGCCGAGGCGCGTGCAATCAGCCCTGTGGGCCACGCCTGCCCGCTATCTGGACCATCCATCATCAGCCCCACGCTGAGCCGTCCCGCTCATTCCGCCTTGTACGGCTACTCTGCACAGACTCTGAATCTGTTTGCTGGGGCCGTAAAGGTAACAGCCGACACACTAATTTGATCGTCTTAAGCTTACAGTACGAAGAGTCATCAAAACGTACCGCACGTTATCGTAAATAGAGAGTGTACCATCACAATTAATAAGTAAAAATTACAAGGATGAAGGTTATTGTTGTTGTTGTTGTTGTTGTGGTCTTCAGTCCTAGGCTGGTTTGATGCAGCTCTCCAAGCTACTCTATCCTGTGCAAGCTGCTTCATCTCCCGGTACGTACTGCAGCCTACGTCCTTCTGAATCTGCTTGGTGTAGTCATCTCTTGGTCACCCTCTACCATTTTTACCCTCCACGCTGCCCTCCAATACCAAATTGGTGACCCCTTGATGCCTCAGAACATGTCCTACCAACCGATCCCTTCTTCTAGTTAAGTTGTGCCACAAACTCCTCCCCAATTCTATTCAACACCTCCCCATTAGTTATGTGATCCACTCATCTAATCTTCAGCATTCTTTTGTAGCACCACATTTCGAAAGCTTCTATTTTCTTCTTGTCCAAACTATTTATCGTCCATATTCACTTCCACACATGGCTACACTCCTTACAAATACTTTCAGAAACGACTTCCTGACACTTAAATCTATAATCGATGTTAACAGATTTCTCTTCTTCAGAAGCGCTTTTCTTGCCATTGCCAGTCTACATTTTATATCCTCTCTACTTCGACCATTATCAGTTATTTGCTCCCCAAATAACAAAACTCCTTTACTACTTTAAGTGTCTCATTTCCTAATCTAATTCCCTCAGCATCACCCGACTTAATTCGACTACATTCCATTGTCCTCGTATTGCTTTTGTTGATGTTCGTCTTATATCCTCCTTTCAAGACACTGTCCATCCCGTTCAACTGCTCATCCAAGTCCTTTGCTGTCTCTGACAGAATTACAATGTCATCGGCGAACCTCAAAGTTTTTATTTCTTCTCCATGGATTTTAATTCCTACTCCGAATTTTTCTTTTGTTTCCTTTACTGCTTGCTCAATATACAGATTGAATAACATCGGGGAGAGGCTACAACCCTGTCTCACTCTCTTCCCAACCACTGCTTCCCTTTCATGTCAAAAAAATGGTTCAAATGGCTCTGAGCACTATGGGACTTAACATCGGAGGTCATCAGTCCCGTAGAACTTAGAACTACTTAAACCTAACTAACCTAAGGACATCACACTCATCCATGCCCGAGGCAGGATTGGAACCTGCGACCGTAGCAGTCGCGCGGTTACGGACTGAAGCGCCTAGAACCGCTCGGCCACCGCGGCCGGCGATCCGTGGCATATCTCAGCAAGAAATACAATAATATTTCAGCACGCTATTGTTACACTTAACTATTTACCCGTTTCAGCTAAAGGAGGTGTTTCATCTGTTGCGTCTGTGTTGTGAGTTATGAATTCTTTCAGACGTCCCTGACGTCTTTTGAATCTTAACGAGATTGTGTAATTCGGTATTCCAGTTATCCACGCTATCAAAGAAAGACCTGTACACCTCACTTTTAAGATGTTCCCAGGCAGAAAAATCCTGATGATAGAGGCAAGGCTATCTTGGGGCCAAACAGCTTGGACCATATTGGCGCTCTAAATGTCCTGCAACAGCAGACAAATGTGCTGCTGTCCCATCATACACATATCCCATTCTACTTTACGTATACTATCTGTACACTGCACTATCTGTGCACAACGCCAGGAACGAAAGGTCCTCTCGATGCATAGGAAATGAGCATTGTTTTCTATAAGTACAGTTATAGATGGCTTCCAACAAATACAGGGACAGAGGATTTTCGGTAAATAGAGAGACAGGTGGTCTTCCATGAGTTCAAGAACAGATGCTCTTCCAGGTGGTTACCGACAGATGGTCTCCAAGCTGTACAGCAACAGGTAGTCTTCTTGGTGTAAAAAGATTGGTGGTCTTCTTAGTGTACAGAGACGAGTCGTCTACCGGTTGTACAGAGGCAAGTGGCGCTCCAGGTGTAAAGAGGCAAGTGCTCTTCCAGGTGTAAATAGGCAAGTGGTCTTCCAGGTGTACCGAAACTGTGCACAGAGACGAGTCGTCTACTGGGTGTACAAAGGCAAGTGGCATTCCAGGTGTACAGAGACATGTGGTCTTCCAGGTGTACCGACACAGTTAGTCTCTGATGAGTACTTGGAAATGGCGTCCTTAATGAACACAGTCATGTGGTCTTCAATAAGCACAGAGACATGTGGTCTCTAATGAGACAGGGTCATGAAGTCTTTACTGAGAACAGGAAAATGTTCATTCCACGTTTGTTCCTCTCGGTGTTCAAGGACTAACTTTCGTCTGTATGTTCAGAGGTTGGTGTTCATGTGGATGAGCAGCGCAAGATGTTCAGGTAGATGCAGGGACACACGTATCTCCAAATACACAGAACACTGTAGCATTGCGTATTCATTAACTCCTGCTGCTATCTGACAAGCGTTCCTCGCTTGGCATTGGCGCACAGTAGACATTTGAGTGTTATTCCTGCTGTTCCTCTTGTTTTGGAATCATGACAACATGTCTAGATGGTTCTCCTCGGATGTTATGGAAGATATTGATCTCCTCTGGAAGCTGCAGAGAGTATTACTCTCTCAGCAAGTCAGATATACGACACATGTGACATTGGACACATTGTACTTGTAGAGACAAATGTAACTTGCAGTAATGAATAGTCCACTGTATGCATGATAGCGAAGTAAGCGCACATTGATATGTTTTCTGTTCTAAATGTGGTATATCATATGTTCCTTCGTAAATACAGAGTTGTGTGTTCGGTTTACTCACAGCAACAGATATTCCTCTATACAAAGGATAACAGATTTCCTTTTAAATAGTGATGTTTCTTGGTGTATACATCTATGAATAGGTGGTATGGTGAATTTTGACGTGTCGCTGGTGTGTCAACAGTGATGTCCAGAAGAAATCGCCAGAGTCCCACTGCACACATGTACCTGAAAGGCTAAGAAGTGATCTTGGCATTTCGCAGGCCCGCTTACTGCAGCATAGGCCTCCAGCTGGCTCTCACACTAGCTAAAGCATTGGTGGCGAGGGCAGCGAGGCACGGCCTCTGCTGCCCGTGCAGACAGTGACCTTGCGCCAGCTGCTAGCAGGCGCCGGCGCCCACAGCAGGCCAACTGGCCACTGTGCTGCGGTCTCAGCTGCTCCGACAGACGTTCAAAAAATGGCTCTGAGGACTATGGGACTTAACAGCTGTGCTCATCAGTCCCCTAGAACTTAGAACTACTTAAACCTAACTAACCTAAGGACATCACACACATCCATGCCCGAGGCAGGATTCGAACCTGCGACCGTAGCAGTCGCGCGGTTCCGGACTGCGCGCCTAGAACCGCGAGACCACCGCGGCCGGTCCCGACAGACGTGGCTGGGCTCGTAACCCAGTACTGTTAGTGTTGCCACCGCCTAGGTGCGCATTTGCTAGCACAGAATCTGAAATAAACGCCAATAGCTGAATGTCTCAGGCGATCGGGTCGAATGTTAATAGACCAGGGATTGAAACAACGTTCGCTGCAACTTCAGTTTCCTCATGAGAAAGTACCGGGTGATCAAAAAGTCAGTATAAATTTGAAAACTGAATAAATCACGGAATAATGTAGATAGAGAGGTACAAATTGACACACATGCTTGGAACGACATGGGGTTTTATTAGAACCAAAAAGATACAAAAGTTCAAAAAATGTCCGACTGATGGCGCTTCATCTGATCAGAATAGCAATAATTAGCATAACAAAGTAAGACAAAGCAAAGACGATGTTCTTTACAGGAAATGCTCAATATGTCCACCATCATTCCTCAACAATAGCTGTAGTCGAGGCATAATGTTGTGAACAGCACTGTAAAGCATGTCCGGAGTTATGGCGAGGCATTGGTGTCGGATGTTGTCTTTCAGCATCCCTAGAGATGTCGGTCGATCACGATACACTTGCGACTTCAGGTAACCCCAAAGCCAATAATCGCACGGACTGATGTCTGGGGACCTAGAAGGCCAAGCATGACGAAAGTGGCCGCTGAGCACACGATCATCACCAAACGACCAAGAGATCTTTCACGCGTCTAACAATATGGGGTGTTTTTTCTTTGGTTCTAATAAAACCCCATGTAATTCCAAGCATGTGTGTGTCAATTTTTACCTCTCTATTTACATTATTCCATGGTTTATTAAGTTTTCAAATTTATACTGACTTTTTGATCACCCGGTATTCTCCGTATCATATATTCCTGGTTCATACTGTAGTGCGTGTATCATGCAGTTATTTTATAATCTGATTGACGGGACCATGCACGAGTGCGACTAAATCAGGTACATTTATTCTGTTCTATTCAAGAAGTTTTCGTTTACACTGCTACACGTTTTATCCTAATTTGCCTCTGTGCGGTTGTTGTCGTCGGTTCATTGAGGAAAAAAAAAATCAAGTAAACCCTTAAGCTCGATTTAGTACTTAGTAGGTGCAGTTCAGTAAACGTTCATGGAGTAAATGACCTCACTCTTTTTTTTCAATCATATAGAAACAATCTTAAGAACACTTTACGATGAAGCACTTTTGCCTGGAAGCATACTGCCTCAGGAATTAGAACTGAAATACGGTCCCAGCGGACAGTTTCCACTAGCGCGTTAGGTAATTTTGATATGGTTCCAGTTTTACGTGACTTGTCGTATTATTTTTTTAAAGTGTGCCGTAAAAGAGACAGACGGCACAAGTTCGGTACAATCCCTGGAGGTAAGTTCATTGAATGTTCTAGTAGGTACGGTATCTGGAATACAGCAGTCGGCTGATCCCGGCGGAGGTTCGAGTCCTCCCTCGGGCATGGGTGTGTATCTTTGTCCTTAGGATAATTTAGGTTCAGTAGTGTGTAAGCTTAGGGACTGATGACCTTAGCAGTTAAGTCCCACAAGATTTCACACACATCTGAACACACAGCACACGAGTAATGTCTTGGAATTCTATCAAGGCGAAGGTCGCCGTCGGCAGCTCGCGCCTTACAAGCCTGTATGAGTGTGTGTGTGTGTGTGTGTGTGTGTGTGTGTGTGTGTGTGAGCGCGCACGCACGCGTGGCTTATTGCTTTTCCCGCCAGATTTTTTTCCGCCGGCCGGAGTTGCGTCAGTTCCCGCTCGGGCCTCACGGGCTAATCTCCGCGCGGTCATCAGTTTTCCACACGGCGCCCCGCTCATAAGACCGCCCAGGCGCTAGGCCCAGAATCGTGACTTGTGGCGCGCTTGTAATTTGTTTAGTAATATGTAATAACCAACACGTAAAAATCGTTATTAAAATCGCTTTAAGCGTACCGGCCTCCTCATTATTAACTTCTGCCGCCATAGCGGCGTCCGCGGCAGACCCGGTAGCAGCCGTGCGGGTCGAGTTAGCACAGACAAGCGTAGCGAAATCGAGCGAATTGGCACGAGTACTGCTGCCGTATTCGACAGAAGTGAACTCGTCGTACGAGATCGCGCTCATTTCAGATGATTAACTCAGCCCACTGCTGGATAGGCACTTTAACTTTGGCCCTTTCGTTATTTATGTCTTCTGCTGTTCACGCCAAGGTCAGAGTTCCATGTCCGTGGTTCCTCTAAGCAGGTTTTCTTTACTAACATTACTACTACTTTTTCAACATTATCATGTTCACTTTCCGCATTTTTCTACTTGGTTTTTTCGTATTCCGGAGGACAGTGGACATTCTCACTTTGGTTTCCCTTAATCACGTGGTTCAAAGAGTGTGCGACCTATTTACAGCTGCATTCCTACGGATCTTGTGATTCGTTTTTTTTTTTTAGTTACAATACGTAAATTCTGGAAGTCTTTCCTTCTGTGTTTCTTTGTTCGTGGTGTTGTACATTTTTCTCAAATAATTCTATCAATTTCTGTTTCCTTATACGCTATACACCGAAGAGCAAAAGATAATGGGACACCTGCCTAATATCGCGTAGCGCTCCCGCGGACACGCAGAAGTGCCGCAACAGGACGTGGCATGGACTCGACTAATGTCTGACGTAGTACTGGAGGGGACTGACAGAATTAATCCTTCAGGGGTGTCCATTAATCCGTAAGAGTGCGAGCGGTTGGAGATCTCTTCTGAACAGCACGTTGCAAGATATTCCAGATATGCACAACAGTGATCATGTCTGGGGAGTTCGGTGGCCAACGGATGTGTTTAAACTCAGAAGAGTGTTCCTGGAGCCACTCTGTAGCAATTCTGGACGTGTTGTGTGTCGCACTGTCCTGCTAGAAATGCCCAGGTCAGTCGGAATGGACAATGGACTGGAATGGATGGAGGTGATTAAACAGGATGCTTACGTACGTGTCACCTGCCACAGCCATATCTAGACGTTTCAGGGGTCCCATATCACTCCAACGGCACACGCTAATACTATTACAGAGCCCCAAAAAATGGTTCAAATGGCTCTGAGCACTATGGGACTTAACATCTATGGTCATCAGTCCCCTAGAACTTAGAACTACTTAAACCTAACTAACCTAAGGACATCACACAACACCCAGTCATCACGAGGCAGAGAAAATCCCTGACCCCGCCGGGAATCGAACCCGGGCGTGGGAAGCGAGAACGCTACTGCACGACCACGAGCTGCGGACTACAGAATCCCCATCACCTCCTGCTGACATGCAAAGTCCATGGATTCATAAGGTTGTCTCCACACGCGTACACGCCATCCCCTCGACACAATTTGAAACGAGACTCGTCCGATCAGGCAACATGTTTCCAGTCATCTAGGGTCCTAAGGCTGTGTTGACGGTCCCAGGCGAGGCGTAAAGCTTTGTGTCGTGCAGTCATCAAAGATACACGAGTGGGCCTTTGGCTCCGAAAGCCCGTATCGACGATGTTTCGTTGAATGGTTCGCAATCCGACACTTATTGAAGGCCCAGCACTGAAATCTGCAGCAATTTGCGGAAGGGTTGCACTTCTGTCACGCTGAACGATTCTGTTCAGTTGTCGTTGGTCCCGTTCTTGCAGGAGCTTTTCCGGCCGCAGCGATGTCGGAGATTTGATGTTTTAACGGATTCCTGATATTTACGGTGCATTCGTGAAATTGTCGTACGGGAAAACCCCATATCATCGCTACCTCGGAAATGCTGTCTCCCATCCCCTGTGCACCGACTGTAACACCACATTTAAACTCATTTAACTCTTGATAACCCACCGTTGTAGCAGCAGTAACCGATCCAACAACTGCACCAGATACTTGCTGTCTTATATAGGCGTTGCCGACCGCAGCGCCGTATTCTGACGTTTACCATATCTTTGTATTTGAATACGCATGCCTGTACCAGTTTCTTTGACGCTTCAGTGTGAATACACTAGCTGACATATTCGGTATTGCCCGAGTATTCATTCTGCCAATTTTCTGTTAGAAACGAAAACAAAATTTTAATTGTGTTTCTCTGTATTTCTACTAAAGTACCGAAAAAGTTTCAGTTCCCTGTATTCATGAAAATACCTTTGAAATTGTGAAAAAGTTGTACAATGAAATTTGCTTGCTGTAAAAACGCATAAGTACAGTATCGAACATACAGAAACGTGATCTCAGACAGTTTTGTACTCTTGTGCGCAGCTGCTTCGCGTGTCTGTAATTCGATTTTGTAAACGTCTCCATGACAACGCCTTCTCATACCTCTGTAAGCGGATAACGTTTCCGCTTACAGCCGTTTGCGCTTCGGAGTTGATAGCTGCCAAATGCGCTGCCAGGAATGAGAAATTTCCTCAAGTTGACTCGACTGTTGGAGTGTCTTAGTAGTAAAGAATAAATGCATTAAAACTTCATGCATGGTATGGCACTTTTTCACGCATCGCACTATTTATGACGTTACACTTCCTGATCTATGTCTTATACAGTGATATGGTTTTGCAAGAACATTCAGCTGCCTGTGTGGATACCGTCTGCAAAATGTGTTGCGAATAAAGTTGGCAGGAAAGAAGTTAAAAAATTTTGAACGTCATGCACAACGCAGCAATTTTTCACACATCGCAGTGTTTATGACGTCATGTCTCCTGAATTAGTTGGGCTGCCATAATACACTTTTGTAGGTGAATTTAGCGGCATATGTCGATGCTGTCTGCGAAATTTATTACAAATGCCGTTAGTAGCACACATGCCTGATGCGGTAGTTTTTCACGCTTCCCATTGTTTATGTTGTCATATCTCCTGAACAATGATTTTTCTTACCTCCGCAGTGTTCGTTGCCTTACAGTAAGATATATCAAACAACAGCGACCGCCGACATTTCGGCGGGCGTAAATATTACCTGGCTGAATTCCCGAAAGTTGTTTGAAAATTGTATAAGCCAGGAGAAACTCGGGTCTCACAGTAAGGGATATGTATACCAAGTTTGGGTGAAATCTGACCAGTGCTGTGGGAGGCGATGTGCAATACGCACGCACACGCGCGCGCGCGCGCGCGCGCACACACACACACACACACACACACACACACACACACACACATACATACACACTCACACACATACATTTTTATAGTACGATATGAGTTGCAAGCATGTGTACTGGGCTGTATGATCATGGTAATTGTTACATCTGCTTGTCTACGCATCACGTGATTATACTGACCTCCTCCTCACCAATTTCTATTTCTCTCTCAAACGTAAAAAGATATTCTTTGTCATGTGTTAAGGACGAAGCGACTAGTGTAGCGAACAGAATTTCCAGTCAACTTACTGAACAACTACGTATTTATCTGAACAAACACACACCTTCTTTATGACTTAGTCAGTTGCTGTACCTCTGTTTCTCGCGGTCATAAGTGAATTATGACTATCATTTGCAGCCTCGTGTCCGCTCTCTTCGCGTCCATGCTTTCTAAGCTGTCGATGTCTGACACACAGCAATTTACAACTTCGACATTCCCCCCGTCCTGCAGCAAATATGGCACGACCTTTGATCCTCCTTTTTCCTTCAGAGTTTCATGTAACATATTTCGCAAGTGACGTCATGGAGCACTACGAAAGCTGTGAAAAGGACGGGGAGAGGAGCGAAAGACGCCTTCGACGATTCATCCATTCGCCAGAGTGATTTACGGAAAGAACGCTAAACATAAATCACAAAAGTTGCTCTGGTATTCGCGCCCAACGGCAATCACGTATTTTACACCTTTTGCTATCTTCAGATTTTGTAATTTAGTAACTTTTACCCAGCTCACAAAGGCGATGGAAAGAAAATAGCAACATTCGGGCTGTTTTATGAACAACTATTGTTTAACTTGAGAAAGAGTCTCCTTATTATCGCTTAGAGAGTTTGATAAATTTTCTATTGACAGAAGGTCCGATTCAGTTTCTGATAATATCTGCGAGAAATATATAGAAACTTAATGTCAAAAGTTGCTCCATCATCTGAATTTTTTTTTCACTTTTCAGGAACGTAATAATTTCTTCTAAATTATTTGTTCTGACTTAACTAAAACTCTTGCGCTCCCTACATTATGACGACGGATAGAGGAGACATACTCTTAAAACACTGTTCTGCCGTCAGTAAGAGCGAACACCAAAAATCTCGTTCCACAGTCACACGCACACACACACACACACACACACACACACACACACACACATTGTAACATACCTTCAACAAATACAGCCTATGTTCGTCTGTGAAAATGGAGTCAATAAGCAACCTGAGCTATAGTAATCAGAATCTAATCTGCATAACACTGCGTGCGTGTTGTATTAGTGTCAGTTTCACTGTCATTTAAGCCCTCGACGGATCGTTACATGAAAAACTTAAAACTAACATCTGGATAAGCTAACTGACTGCGTATTTGAATATGTCAAACTACAGAAACAAATGAACCTGTAACAATGAATACCTAAGCTATCCGACTGCGTATTTGAATAAGAATTTACAAGTGATATAGAGTCTGGCTTGTGCAACGGAATTTACTGGACTACAGTACATGACAGGTTGTGGTGTGTCAGTGTCTCTGATTCCGCCCTACGTTTTCCCCCCTACGTTTTGCGCTCACCTCTTTGGATGACTGCTTTTTCGAAGTGGTTTACAGCAATCTGCAGCAGCATCTAAAGCTTTTTTTGATAAGAATGAAATAATAAAAAAAGAGTTTCCTTGGGTCCTGTTAACTACTAGATAACTTGTAAGAAGGGATTTCATAAATTAAGTCTATTTAAAAACTTTAGAAATCATCATGACCGATAATAGTTTGACAAGTATTAATAATGGTGAAATGTTTGACAGTGACCATATATGTATCAATAATGGCTGAGTGACTGATTAACAAATTATTTCAATTTCAGAGCTACATTAACATTTAATAACCACAGCATATTTATGAACTAGACGTGGAGAATAGTTTGTATTATTTGGAGGATGAGGAGGCTTCTTTAACTAACAAGCAAAACACGGAATTATTGCAAATTTGGGCTAACAATCACGAGTCTTACCCTGCAATTGCACTTTACCCTATGCTTGCGACTTTTACCTTTTCACCTTCAAACGTAGTTGAGCCATCTAAATCTCTCCTGGGCATATAAATGAAATCAGGCTTTGAGTGTGGTAAGATCTGCCATCACCGACGTAAGGGCAGCGTAACACGTCTTGTCTCTCCAGGCTCTCGACCAATACTACTGACATCTTACTCTCGCAGACAGACCTCGTCTCACAACAATGCTTAGAATGGCGCTAACATGTTTCGCCCTCAGATTGTTACTATCGATATTTGAGCGCTTATTTATTTCCATAGAGAATCTCACAATCTAATACAATGAAAAGAATAGCCTTAAGTTGGCTATATTGTTTTCGATACACAGCGTAATGTTTAGTCATTGTAATGGAGAGCTCTGACGCGCTCCTTACAACATATCTACAGACTGAAAAGTACCTGCCTCCATAGTGAGTCATTATGTGAATGACCCCCTCCAATTATAAAAAAAATCACAAATATACAGCCAGTTAGAATACCCTCTCCGTCCTTGTTCAAGACAGGCTCGTATCCTCATGTTTTGGCAGATTGAAAGTGTGTTACTGACCTGGATTCGAATTCGCATCTTGCATTTCGTGAACAGTGCTCTTACCGACTTACCTATCCGCAGGTGACACACTACCCGCGTCTCTGCTTTACTGCTGCCAAAAACACTTCCCTAAGTTTCTAACCTCTCAGATGTTCGTGTCGACTAGACACTAACCTCTTCTCCCCTCTTTTGCTGCTTTTTAAAAAAAAATTCTTCGGTTCGAACTGGTGACACGTCAAATGTAACTTTTTCTTTACTACTCGGTGAGCCAAAAAGACAGCAAAGGTTTCAATTGTTTGTTACAGATGAACTCTGAAAGATGGAAACACATTGCGCATGTGACTGGATGGAGAAAAGTTCAAAGTTTTGACATACACGCGCTGTTGCTGGTAGCAGCATGGCGAGTACACCACAAGAGAAATCATTTTGTGTGTTGGAATTTTCGCGAAGTCAATCCACTGCTCAGGTGCGATGTGCATTCCGCCGTCGATTCAGCAAGAGCACATTTACGACTGGCATGCAAAATTCTTGGAAGTTGGTTGTATATGCATGGGGAAGAGCACTGGTCCGCCACGCACGTCTGATGAAAATGTCGAGCGTACCAAGATGCGTTCACACGGAGCCCACGGAAGTCCGCAAGAAGGGCAGTCCAGGAACTTCAACTTCCTCAGACAACGGTGTGGCGTGTTCTGAAACGTCGCCTGCGTATGAAGCTTTACAAGTTGCAGTTAACTGCGGCTATTGCGTCTCGGTGACCGCTAACAGAAGGTACGAATTTTACATTTAAATTTTACAGAATAAGGCAGAAGATACTTTTTCCGAACGACTCATCTTATCGGAGGAATCGTCGTTTCATCTATCGCGTAAATTAAACCAAGTTAAACCACCAGAACGTAAAAATTGCAGGGTCACAGATTCCTGGCGTCGACGTCGAACATGAAAGAGACTCACCGAACCTGAATGTGTTTTGTGCCGTTTCTGTTCACAAAGTTCATGGACTTTTTTGCGGAGGTGCCTGTGACAGGAATGTCTCATCTAGACATGCTGCAAAATTGGTTTCATCCTCAGCTTCACGAAGATTCCAACGATTACATTTTTTATACATTACGGCCCCCGCCTAACTTTCACCTCAAAGTGTGGCCTTTGTCGTAACAACACCATCCCGTAAGGTTGGAATGGGAGAGACATACCGTATTTCTGGATGTCAGGAAGGCTTGTGACATTGTACCACACAAGCGGCTTGTAATGAAATGGCGTACTTATGGAATATCGTGTCAGTTGTGTGACTGGATTCGTGATTTCCTGTCAAGGAGGTCACATTTAGTAGTAACTGACGGAAAGTCATCGAGTATAACGGAAGTGATTTCTGGCGTTCCCCAAGGTAGTGTTACAGGCCCTTTGCTATTCCTTGTACATACAATTTGGGAGACAATCTGAGCAGCCCTCTTGGGTTGTTTGCAGATGACGCTGTCGTTTATCGACAAATACAGTTATCAGAAGATCAAAACAAACTGCAAAAGATTTAGAAAAGATATATGTATGGTGCGAAAAAATGGAAATTGACCCTAAGCAACGAAAAGTGAGAGTCACAGATTCCTGGCGTGCTAAAAGGAATCCGTTAAACTTCGGTTACGCGATAAATCAGTCAAATCTAAAGTCCGTAAATTCTACTAAATGCCTAGAAATTACAATTACGAACAACTTAAATTGGAAGGAACACATAGAAAATGTTGTGGTGAAGGCTAACCAAAGACTGCGTTTTATTGGCAGGACTCTTAGAAAATGTAACAGATCTACTAAGCAGACTGCCTAAATTACGCTTGTCCGTCCTCTTTTTGAATACTACTGTGCGGTGTGGGATCCTTACCAGGTAGGACTGACGGAGTACATCAAAAAAGTTCAAAGAAAGGCAGCACGTTTTGTATTATCGCGAAATATGGGAGAGAGTGTCACAGAAATGATAAAAGATTTGGGCTGGACATCATTAAAAGAAAGGCGTTTTTCGTTGCGACGGAATCTTCTCACGAAATTCCAGTCACCAACTTTCTCCTCCGAATGCGAAAATATTTTTTTGACACCGACCTACATAGGGAGAAACGATCACCACGGTAAAATAAGGAAAATCTGAGCTCGTACGGAAAGATACAGTGTTAGTACTGTGAAGGTGGTTCGATGAACCCTCTGCCAGGCATTTAAATGTGATTTGCAGAGTATCCATGTCGTTGTCGATGTCGAGGCGGACAACAAGATCTTGTTCATTGCTTTTGGCCTCCTAGGTCACAGTACCTCACACATTGCGACTTATTATACATAAAAGACAGAATTTAGTCCCACCTATGGCAGCTACTCTCCAGGAGCTGAGAAACCGAACTGTTGAAGCTGTCGACAGTGACCTGTTGATTCGTGTGTGAAATGAAATGAAATTCTTTTTTAATGTTCCTCAGGCACTCGTGGTGCTCATGTTGAGTGTATCGTACCTCCTGCTTATGCGAACATAGAAGTTTAACCTTCTTCTCTACAATGACACGCGCAATATGTTTCTATCTTTCATAGTTTTTAATAAACAACGTAAATCTGTTTTTTTTCTTTTTGAACCAGCCTTTACTGTCCCTCCAAGAAGTAGGACTAAAGAACCGCTATAAGCAGCCGAGTGGTGGCCAAAGTGCTTTTGAAAGAATGAAGACTTTCGTTTCATCGTCGGCTGTATCGTTGAATGGCAGCTTCCCCCCTTCCGGAGTTTGTCCCAAGTCGGGAACACCTCCATCGGCCGTGCACCGCAAGCGACAGATAGGGTGCACGTGGCTGGTTTGCCTGCTTGGGATTCCACCGGGCTGCGAACGCTAAGCGTAGCGGCAGGTCACGTGCCGAGGTCTTCATCTGCAGCGCGGCCGCCTTCTCCGTCAGTGTCAACCCACAGCGGCAAGATAGTCCAGCGCACCAACGAAGGTCGAAGGCAACAACGCGGCCACATTCCCAAGGCGTAGATCCCAGCAGATGTGTCTTGTGCTGAGCAAGATGCGGTAGAACAGAGAAAAACCACTCATTTTTCTGCAAATCACCTTTTTAGGTCAATGCATTTTATCCATCGACACAAAACCGTACAGCTCCTCTGAGTCAAACGGGATTCCGGAACTGTAGACAACGCAATAGTCTACCAATTAGTAATGTGTAGTCTGAAAAAGGAATACAGTTCTTTGTACGTCCACACTTTACTGACTATGTAACTACTCTAACTAAAGGGATTTTAGATGAATCACACCAATTCGAAAAAAAAAAAAAAAAAAAAAAAAAAAAAAACCTGCTCAGATGACGAGAAGACGAAAATTTGCAATCGTATAATATTCAGAGTTCAAACTTTCATGACGTCATAGAATATCAACTATAAGAATGCTAAATGGACACAGGTGCTACCCCGTTCATCTCCTTAGGATCAAAGTTTTAATCTCTCCGTATTACGAAGAGTGTTCTTCAGAACTGCCAGATATAAATCACCTACTGCTGAGCTGTTCCCGCAACCCCAGTAGGCATACCAAACTCTATAAGGCAGTCGTCAAACTGGAAATTATCTACCGACAAAGGTCTCGAATCTTACACGACAGCCATAAATCTGTGTGGACAATGCAAGATAGTTTCAAGAAACTTTCATCTCTAAACTCCAAGATGGGAAGATATCGAGCCATAGCAATCGCATTACTTGATTGGCTCAACAGGTACGCAATAGAAAATTGATGTCAGAAGGAAAAACCGTGTGCACTCACTTCCATAACTCTTTCCTTTTTTTTCTTCATTGTTCATAGTGTTAATCCCTAGCGCTAATTGTTACTTATCCGCAATGATAAAACGCATAAAATGTACTAAGAGTAAAATAGGTTCCTCAGTTAAGAACACTCTCAGAACTACAGTGTTATATCACACAATAAAGAGTAATAATGATGATTAATAGTAGTTAGGTAGTTTTAAGTAGAATGTAGTTTACTGAACAATCACTAATACGTGCAGCGACTTCCACTTTAGGCCAGCTCAGTGTCAGGGGCACGCCCACTGGGGTTAGCTCGGTGAGCACGGCCAAAAAAATAGTATGTTTATAGACCTACTGGCACGCTTGTAACGCTGCAGGAGTTAGCATGCTACGGTAGTAAGAATAGTATCTCAGTAGACAGTAACACTTGCCCATAGCGTAACTTAAACCCTCACATCCTGTAGGAAGAAGGAAAGTAGGAAATCTGGAACATAGTAACAAATGCTGCTAGGAAAACAATTGTATTGTAGATAATTAAGACCCACTAATGTGTAAGATGGTGGGTTATCATGTGTCAATATTATTTGCTGAATAAATAATTTTTTTAAAGAATAAAGAGTGATAAAAACAAGAATAAGCAAGTGCAAATATTTGTGTTATTCCTAGTGACAATATGTCAAGAAAAAATAATGTGAGACGTACTGAAACTTCATTATAAACAAATAAAACGAATATGTAATTTGTAAACTGATTAAATAATGAGGGCAAATAAATACACTGAGAAAAAAATCTTTTCTCCAGTCGAAGATGGTAAGAAACTCATTGAAATGTTGCTTGAATCGATGCTGCCACACGGCAGAGAACCCAAGAATATTTCTTCTTTCCTTACCCGTCCTAACTCCCATCGATCCCATCTCTGCCTAAGTCGTCCAACATTTCTTTGATTCACTGGATTATTGTAAACTCCTGTTGGTATTCTACTATTTTCCATTCTCTCAAAATATTCCTTCAACGCCGCGCGGAGTGGTCGCGCGGTTTGAGCCGCAATGTCACGGATTGCGCGGGCCCTACCGCCGGAGGTTCGAGTCCTCCCTCGGGCAGGGTGTGTGTGTTGTTCTTAGTTTAAGTTAGTTTAAGTTAGTTTAAGTAGTGTGTAAGTCTAGGGACCGATGACCTCAGCAGTTTGTTCCCTTAGGAATTCACACACATTATTCCTTCAATTTCCTTCCGCTACCTTTTACTTTTATCGTTGAAACTAAAACTCTAAAATCTTCTCTAAATACACTGTTTCTTATCTTATCTATTAAGTAAGCACTTGCACTGCTCCAAGAAACTTCATCTCTGCTGTCTCTATTGTGCTTTCTTTCTATTTGGTAGTTACACATTTTTACATTCCATGAAGAAGTAGTGCTACAGCCACGACTTTATAAAATTGATTTTATTCTTGGTTTTCCTTTCAGATTGTGTTTAATTGATCCGCACATGGATTGGAATCTATTTTGTATGAGAAACTTCTTCGACCGGCTTATTGTCAATGATAATTTTTAATCTGTATGGCATTTTTCCTACACATTCCACTACTGCATTATCCTTGCTTGTTGAGATCAAAAAGTTGTAATCAAAGCCCAGATCTGATTCAGTTTTGAATGGCGGTTTGCGACCTGTCTTCTGAGTCGTGTACAACTGAAGGATCTTTCACCACAAAAATATGTAATGGCGTGCTGTCGACAGTATTTACTACTTTTCTGCCTTTTTGAGGCATCGTCTTGAAATATGTTCAAAATAGTAGGTGAAATGCACCGAGGAATCATCCTCTTACGGCAACTGTCCGAATGATAGATTTGAAAAGGACACGGCAGATATGTCTCCCTGTCTTCGACCACTCTGGGTTTATGGTCTGTCTCTAATGACCTTTTCGTGAACAGGACGTTCGAGTGATCCTTGTGTCTTCTGACGCGACTAGATCACATGGAACGGTCCGTGCGACGGCACTGTCGTGTTATACATGGCTTCGTACTCCGTCACGAGATGCCGTTCCGTTTTCCCCAAGTGATATTAACTTCAACACAAGAGAAAATGAGTAGTCGATTGGTTTATTTTCAATGCCGAACTCCTTCTCACGTTATCCCCAACGCCGTAAAACCATATTCCGTTAGGTTTTCATCTTATTGTTTTATGTCACCTCTTAGATACTACCGAGAGCTGCCTTGGTCCGACTAACATCCATTCGTCTGTCTACAGATCCTGTCCATCTCCATTTTACGTAGTTTACAGTAGTAATTACGACTTCATCTCCATTCTGTTTCCTGATTCAGTTGATTGTTCTCATAATCCGTGTCTTCAATGCCCGCTTAGAAAATCTCAGTTTCTTGATAGTATCCGTATCAACAGTATGTGTCTCACTGCCACAGATAAAACCTAGTGATGCACAACTGTTGTAAACATCCTTTCTCGGAAACATCGGAAGCTTAATTCTGAAAACTCTGTGAGTTTACCAAAAGCTATCTTGGCAATTTTTACTCCTCTTCGTTTCTTTGCCTATGAGTTCAATTATTACCTGCGTATGCTCTAAATCCAAAACCTCATGGAAAAAAAACTGTAACTTCATTCTTCATTTGTTCAGCATAAGTTTCTTTCGTTGAATATTCATTACTTTAGTCTCATTATAATTGATTTTCAAATCTAATTTTAATCTTGCTCTTTTTTTTCCAAGGGTTATCTGCAGGCATACATAAGCAAACAGCGCAATGTTACTAAAGAAAGAGAAGATTGTTCGTATTTTTTATTTTGTTAAGACGAATTCCTTCTTTTGGTCAGGTTAAGGTTCTGACAGCTTGCTCTAGGACTGCTCAAAATAGTTCTGGTGATACAGTTCATACCAGAAAATTTGCAAACGTACTGACTGGTAAGATTTAATGTTTCGAGTTACAGAGAGCGCTGTATAGACGTGAAACATGAATCAGCTGGATAAGCAGAAAAACACTGGAATAGAGACCCGACCTGGAATTGGCAAACAGCCGTTATTATATTGACAGAAACGGTTACGGCGAAGAGATCGCCGTGCTTGTACAAACTCCGCCGCAAGCCCGTGTTTGCCCGAGAGGTATATATACCTCCACACACACACACACACACACACACACACACACACACAAGTACATGTGACGCGTGCACACACTCACTTCTTTATGACTCCGGGGTAGCAGGGGAGAAGGCTCGGGAGGCAGTACCGTTGTGCCGGAAATAGGTCTCCATTCTGCCGCGCCGAGCAACATCGCAGGCGTTGCGCAGGGCAACCGGTGAACGTAAGCCAGAGGCGTCCTCCGCCGACGCTAGTCTCATTCAGGGAGAAAACGATGCCAGTAACAGACAAGCAGTGGTGATTTCATGCAGACGTTCTGAAACAAACTGGGAGATCTTGTACTTGAAGAATGTGCAATGACAAGGGGCGACAGCAGATTTATTTTGCGCTTCTAGAGTCAGCACTAATATCTACAAGGCAAGCGGCCCCAATGTCGTCCCTGCTCCTATTTACGTCTCTCTAGGAATTTCCGGTTTCCACTGTTTAGCTGCATGTGCATTGATGACCTTAGTCCATTGTTTTGTTGAGTCTTTTGTGTGTAGTATATTCAGCTTCCGTGTACGAGGGAATTTATTTTTTTATGCTGAGGTGAGTTAGAGGAGCAGTCAAATTAACAGCATGCAGTTCCTAGAGTGAACATCGATTTATGTTCAAATATGGGGGTGAATTTTAGTCGTGTGTTATTCTGGTATGTAGTCGCTGTAGTCAACGGTTTGGCCTTTGTAGCTATAGTGGCCCTTATAATAAATCTGGAGATGTTCGTAATTTCGTGTACTGTGCAGATCCTATTTTCTCTTGGGAACAAAATTTGGAACTGTTATTAAAATTGATTCTTTTTGATATTTATAAATATTATTTAACTTTTTTTATGTGGGAAAATGCAAGCGGAGATACAAGGTTTCTTTCCATGAAATACATGGTTTGTTGTCACTAAACATGGTTTTCATCTGCACAAGCACATAAATTTATATGTCACATGTATTTTGAAGGCTCAAAATATCTTGAAGAAAAAAAATGTTCATTCATGGACTTCACATGATGTATACTAATAGTAAAGTGTTTGTCAATGACAGAATGAAAAATACATTTTAAATTAATGGTTCTTCGAGAGCCGGCCGCTGTGGCCGAGCGGTTCTTGGCGCTTCAGTCCGGAACCGCGCTGCTGCTACGGTCGCAGGTTCGAATGCTGCCTCGGGCATGGATGTGTGGGATGTCCTTAGGTTTGAGTAGTTCTAAGTCCGGGGGACTGATGACCTTAGATATTAAGTCCCATAATGCTTAGAGTGAAACAGAGGACGAGGGGGGGGGGGGGGGGTGAATGGCTTTGGCGCGAATTTTGCACTCCACCACACACCGCTTGGTGGCTATCGGAGTATGTATATAGATATGTAGTTGAAGATTTTGTACCTCGAGAATTTTTATGGGGGGGATTATGAAACCTTTTTTGGTGGTTGATCTGGGAGGAGGGAACCAAACAGCGAGGTCGGCGGTCCCATGGGATTAGGGAAGGATGGGGAAGGAAGTCGGCCGCGCCCTTTCAAAGGAGCAATATCGGCATTTGCCTGAAGCCATTTATGGAAATAACGGAAAACCTAATCAGGATTGCCGGACGCGAATTCGAACCGTCCTCCTCCCGAATGCGAATCCAGCGTGTTAACTACTGCGCCTCCTCGTTCGGTACTTTTTTTGGATTTCTGTTTTTGCAGTGTTAACAATTATGTCAAATACTGGCTTTACTGTCTTTCAGCAATTTGATTGTAATTTACCTACAAGAGGGGGATGAATCCAGTATATATACAGGGTGTTACAAAAAGGTACGGCCAAACTTTCAGGAAACATTCCTCACACACAAAGAAAGAAAATATGTTATGTGAACATGTGTCCGGAAAAGCTTACTTTCCATGTTAGAGCTCATTTTATTACTTCTCTTCAAATCACTTTGTTACAGGAAATGTTCAAAATGTCCTCCGTTAGCGAGGATACATGCATCCACCCTCCGTCGCATGGAATCCCTGATGCGCTGATGCAGCCCTGGAGAATGGCGTATTGTATCAGAGCCGTCCACAATACGAGCATGAAGAGTCTCTACATTTGATACCGGGATTGCGTAGACAAGAGCTTTCAAATGCCCCCATAAACGAAAGTCAAGAGGGTTGAGGTCAGGAGAGCGTGGAGGCCATGGGACTGGTCCGCCTCTACCAATCCATCGGTCACCGAATCTGTTGTTGAGAAGCGTACGAACACTTCGACTGAAATGTGCAGGATCTCCATCGTGCATGAACCACATGTTGTGTCGTACTTGTAAAGGCACATGTTCTAGCAGCACATGTAGAGTATCCCGTATGAAATCATGATAACGTGCTCCACTGAGCGTAGGTGGAAGAACATGGGGCCCAATCAAGACATCACCAACAATGCGTGCCCAAACGTTCACAGAAAATCTGTGTTGATGACGTGATTGCACAATTGCGTGCGGACTCTCGTCAGCCCACACATGTTGATTATGAAAATTTACAAATTGATCATGTTGGAATGAAGCCTCATCCGTAAAGAGAACATTTGCACTGAAATGAGGAGTGACACATTGTTGGATGAACCATTCGCAGAAGTGGACCCGTGGAGGCCAATCAGCTGCTGATAGTGCCTGCACACGCTGTACATGGTACGGAAACAACTGGTTCTCCCGTAGCACTCTCCATACAGCGACGTGGTCAACGTTACCTTGTACAGCAGCAACTTCTCTGACGCTGACATTAGGGTTATCGTCAACAGCACGAAGAATTGCCTCGTCCATTGCAGATGTCCTCGTCGTTCTAGGTCTTCCCCAGTCGCGAGTCATAGGCTGGAATGTTACGTGCTCTCTAAGACGCCGATCAATTGCTTCGAACGTCTTCCTGTCGGGACACATTCTTTCTGGAAATCTGTCTCGATACAAACGTACCGCGCCACGGCTATTGCCCCGTGCTAATCCATACATCAAATGGGCATCTGCCAACTCCGCATTTGTAAACATTGCACTGACTGCAAAACCACGTTCGTGATGAACGCTAACCTGTTGATGCTACGTACTGATTGATGTGCTTGATGCTAGTACTGTAGAGCAATGAGTCGCATGTCAACATAAGCACCGAAGTCAACATTACCTTCCTTCAACTGGGCCAACTGGCGGTGAATCGAGTAAGTACAGTGCATACTGACGAAACTAAAATGAGCTCTAACATGGAAATTAAGCGTTTCCGGACACATGTCCACATAACATCTTTTCTTTATTTGTGTGTGAGGAATGTTTCCTGAAAGTTTGGCCGTACCTTTTTGTAACACCCTGTATATATTCGCGAGAACGACAGCGCCTGTTTTCTTAAGAATGCATGTTACATTTCGTGAGCGTGTAACATGTTCGTGCGAACTGTATTGGCCTGTCGCGATCCGAGCGGTGCGTCGCAGTAGACAGTCTAAGTGCGCTAAGTGATCGAAAGTAACTGGACACTCCTGTGTAATAAATTGACCACTACGTGTTATGGGAGACCGACCCGCCATATCACAGGAAGTGGGCCGGCCGAAGTGGCCGTGCGGTTAAAGGCGCTGCAGTCTGGAGCCGCAAGACCGCTACGGTCGCAGGTTCGAATCCTGCCTCGGGCATGGATGTTTGTGATGTCCTTAGGTTAGTTAGGTTTAAGTAGTTCTAAGTTCTAGGGGACTGATGACCTCAGCAGTTGAGTCCCATAGTGCTCAGAGCCATTTTGAACAGGAAGTGGGCGTATTGTCTTGTCAGTATAGAAGCAGCAAGAACGTGGAGTAGTCGTTGAATGTCACCTGAGTATAACAGTCACCTGAGTCAAGGGCATCTTCTAATGCAGCCCAATTCGACTGTTGGTGAAGAGACTCAGAAATGGAAGAGCGAAGGAGGAACCGCAGATAAACCAAGACCTGCAGACCCCCGTAGTGACGACATATAATGTCGAGCATTGCGGGGGGTGGTTGTAAAAAATCGCATGAAATCAGCGAAAAGAATCATTCGTGAGCTCCAAAGTATTTCCAGCAGTACAAAAATGTTCAAATGTGTGTGAAATCTAATGGGACTTAACTGCTAAGGTCATCAGTCCCTAAGCTTACACACTACTTAACCTAAATTATCCTAAGGACAAACACACACACCCATGCCCGAGGGAGGACTCGAACCTCCGGCGGGAGGCGCAGCATGATTCGTGACATGGCGTCTCTAACCACGCGGCCATACCGCGCGGGTGAGATACGAGGAGATGGTGTTACAGTACCAGGGTGTTTTCCATGGCTCGGTGCACTTAAGAAAACGCTAAATGCGGAAGGATATAAACACATTTTACAGCATTATATTAGAACAAATAAGCCCTCGGTCTCAAATATTAAGTCAAAATTGCCCAGGTTTCGACGCTACTATGAGCGTCGTCTTCAAAATTATACTAACTGTTCTAAAACATATTAAGTATATAATACATTAATAAAATTAAAGTTTGTACTGACTGGAAAAAGATGCAGTACTTACAAGTCACATATTAAAAAAGATATAAGCCGGAAAGGCGACGTCATGAATAGTTGTAAGCAAGATGGCGAGCCGCTAAGGGCTGCTCGTACTTTAGTGGACAAGGGTTTCAACAAGAGTCTTGTTGCATGGATGCTTTGCCCATTGATCGCAATTCATCGAGAACGCCCGGCGTACGCATACAAGAGTAAAAATGTTATTAGAAATATTTTACTGGTTTTGCAGTCTTTCCGGTTGTACAGCATTTTTTTGTGGTCTTTTTAAGTTCTTTGCAGGCATGTTATCTTATTTAGCCCATTTTTGTCAGTGCAGTACGACATTGGGCATATTTGTATAGTCGTGAAGTGAACATTATACAGAGACTGCGCAACATAAACTTTTATTGGTTACAAAATGCTGACTGAAAACGTAGTTTGGTGTCCTCGGAACCCTTTCGGGAACCTAGAATGGACGTCATGTCTTCGCTACGTCAGTTAAAACTATATTTACGCCTAATACCGAATATTAAGTGCATTAAGTACAGTAATATGGAACCTCTGGTTCTCGGCACGTGATAGAGATATCTAAAAAAGTTTCGAAGTCCCCCGAGAACATCATCTTAGGAACATATGGTAAAAATTTCAACACTTTGGGCACCCCACAGTTGGTACTTTTAGTACCCAAAGACCATGGTTCTTCAGGGTCTCCTCAGGAACCGGCTATGAATACATTTCCTTTTAAGGTCCATCCTAGACCACATCTAACGCAAAAGAACCAACCGATCTGCACAATTTGCCTGGGCTCGAAGAAGTGCGTAATGTTTAAATTTTGACCCAGTACTGCGGGATAGCTACAGTATTCCAGTTCTAATGATGGGTATACAATCGGTCGCTAGTCCATGGACTATCCAATACACTTGAATCTTATCTTTGTGATCAATAGAACCCGAGATACGCCCCTCTGAAAAATCAAACTTTCGCTCGCGGCTCTTTTGAACATATTGCTACCACATACTGTCGTGCACGGACCGATACTGAGAACATTAGCAGTCCTGATGCCGTTACTTGTAGAACAGATGATCCCACTTTCGTGTCTGTTGAAATTCGCCATCCAGCCTAAAGAGATGAATTCTCGACTATTTCCGAGTCATATGAATATTTCTGAGACTAATCCGTGTTATCGCTTCTTGCTTCTGAGCCGACAAAGTGGCACAGTGTCGAAAGCCTTTTAGGGAGACTGAATCTACGATTGCTGCGCGCTTGACCAGTGAAAGTGGCGCCTGCACACCTAGCCCCATGTATCGCTGACAGGCGTTACTGGCGCCAGCGAACACGTCTCGGGCGCTGGCGCCTACCTCTCGATACTGGCGAACCGTTCAGCAAGGCAGCTTGTTCCTCTCACGGCCGACTGGTCTGCGCAACCAGCGCGTACTGTGTAATTTGCTTCCGCGTCTGATTGCGTAGCAACACCTGAAGGTCGACCTTTTGCACAAGGCTCCTAGAGACAAGCGCGTACATATTCTCAGCTAATGGCAGTAATAATCTCCTGAAATTTAGGCCTTAGACTTTGCCAGACAAACAGTGCTAGAATCACTGTGTAGCGGTAGTGTCAACACAACAAAAACAAACACGTACTTAGTTCTGCTGCGTCACGTCAGTCTTACTATTACAGAATGATAAAACTAACAAAGTAATTTTAAGCAGCTGTATGATAAAATTATACTACAGCGCAATTTGCCGCTGTTAGTTAACTTCTTTCATTTCAGTCTCTTAAGTCCATCTTTACACACATGGTTGCGAGACTTCGTCTGTTCAGTTTCAAAACGTCGCATCAAAACACTTTCAGCCATCTAAATATCCAGTTGTTATTTTGTTTAAGCAACAAGTTTTATCGCTACATTACGCCATCTTCAGGCTCCTCGACTGACATGTAGGGAGAATCCCACCTCTGGTCCAGTCAAAACAGGGGCCAGCATTCAGTCACTCGATCCATAGATTTTTTCTTAACACAGTCTTGGTTTCTCACCTTAAAGTGAAGTATTCAATGTGATTTGTCAAATAGAACATGCTTTTCAATATCAGTGTGCGGATTATCTGGAAATAGTGAATTAGACCGACAATATCTCGGTCGTGTTTGCACTTTTGTTGGCTACGTTTGCAATGTAATTCCACAAAGCAGCACTCTTTTATGAGAGTGAATTTTTGGATGCTTCGAAGCAGGTCAGACAAGAACCACACTCTCAGCAGGAGTCATTTCAAGGGTTCGGCAATGGTTCAGAAACGATGGGAAAGTTCGTCGCAGGTCAACACAACGTCAGCCAAGGATAAATATTCAGCATCACGACAGACGTGTGGCCTGAAACATTCCACATAATCTAACGAAGTCTGCAAGACTACTGTCTGTACGGCTTACATTTGTCTCAGGAGTCACAGTTTTCCGAAAACAGGAAGCTCAGAGCATCTGATCTGTGTGGCAGATGGTTGCTGAATCTACATCTACATCCATACTCCGCAAGCCGCCTGATGGTGTGTAGCGGAGGGTACCTTGAGTACCTCTATCGGTTCTCCCTTCTACTCCAGTCTCGTATCGTTCGTGGAAAGAAACATTGTCGGTATGCCTCTGTGTGGGCTCTAATCTCTCTGATTTTATACTCATGGTCTCTTCGCGAGATATACGTAGGAGGGAGCAATATACTGCTTGACTCCTCGGTGAAGGTATGTTCTCGAAACTTCTATATGGTTATTCCATTTTAAATCAGTCGTAATGCCTACTCCCACATAATTTATGGAATTAGCTGCTTCCAGTTACTGACCTGCTATATTGTAGCTAAATGATAAAGGATCTTTCTTTCTATATATTCGCAGGACATTACACTAGTCTACATTGAGATTCAATTGCCATTCCCTGCACCATGCGTCAATTCGTTGCAGACCTTCCTGCATTTCAGTACAATTTTCCATTGTTACAACCTCTCGATATACTACAGCATCATCCGCAAAAAGCCTCAGTGAACTTCCGATGTTATCCACAAGGTCATTTATATATATCTACCTATCTATCTACATCTATACTCCGCGAGCCACCTTACGGTGTGTGGCGGAGGGTACTTATTGTACCACTATCTGATCCCCCCTTCCCTGTTCCATTCACGAATTGTGCGTGGGAAGAACGACTGCTTGTGAGTCTCCGTATTTGCTCTAATTTCACGGATCTTTTCGTTGTGATCATTACGCGAGATATATGTGGGCGGTAGTAATATGTTGCCCATCTCTTCCCGGAATGTGCTCTCTCGTAATTTCGATAATAAACCTCTCCGTATTGCGTAACGCCTTTCTTGAAGTGTCCGCCACTGGAGCTTGTTCAGCATCTCCGTAACGCTCTCGCGCTGACTAAATGTCCCCATGACGAATCGCGCTGCTTTTCGCTGGATCATGTCTATCTCTTCTATTAATCCAACCTGGTAAGGGTCCCATACTGATGAGCAATACTCAAGAATCGGACGAACAAGCGTTTTGTAAGCTACTTCTTTCGTCGATGAGTCACATTTTCTTAGAATTCTTCCTATGAATCTCAACCTGGCGCCTGCTTTTCCCACTATTTGATTTATGTGATCATTCCACTTCAGATCGCTCCGGATAGTAACTCCTAAGTATTTTACGGTCGTTACCGCTTCCAATGATTTACCACCTATGGCATAATCGTACTGGAATGGATTTCTGCCCCTATGTATGCGCATTATATTACATTTATCTACGTTTAGGGAAAGCTGCCAGCTGTCGCACCATGCATTAATCCTCTGCAGGTCCTCCTGGAGTACGTACGAGTCTTCTGATGTTGCTACTTTCTTGTAGACAACCGTGTCATCTGCAAATAGCCTCACGGAGCTACCGATGTTGTCAACTAAGTCATTTATGTATATTGTAAACAATAAAGGTCCTATCACGCTTCCCTGCGGTACTCCCGAAATTACCTCTACATCTGCAGATTTTGAACCGTTAAGAATGACATGTTGTGTTCTTTCTTCTAGGAAATCCTGAATCCAATCACAAACCTGGTCCGATATTCCGTAAGCTCGTATTTTTTTCACTAAACGTAAGTGCGGAACCGTATCAAATGCCTTCCTAAAGTCCAGGAATACGGCATCAATTTGCTCGCCAGTGTCTACGGCACTGTGAATTTCTTGGGCAAATAGGGCGAGCTGAGTTTCACATGATCTCTGTTTGCGGAATCCATGTTGGTTATGATGAAGGAGATTTGTATTATCTAAGAACGTCATAATACGAGAACACAAAACATGTTCCATTATTCTACAACAGATTGACGTAAGCGAAATAGGCCTATAATTATTCGCATCTGATTTATGACCCTTCTTGAAAATGGGAACGACCTGCGCTTTCTTCCAGTCGCTAGGTACTTTACGTTCTTCCAGCGATCTACGATAAATTGCTGATAGAAAGGGGGCAATTTCTTTAGCATAATCACTGTAGAATCTTAAGGGTATCTCGTCTGGTCCGGATGCTTTTCCGCTACTAAGTGATAGCAGTTGTTTTTCAATTCCGATATCGTTTATTTCAATATTTTCCATTTTGGCGTCCGTGCGACGGCTGAAGTCAGGGACCGTGTTACGATTTTCCGCAGTGAAACAGTTTCGGAACACTGAATTCAGTATTTCTGCCTTTCTTCGGTCGTCCTCTGTTTCGGTGCCATCGTGGTCAACGAGTGACTGAATAGGGGATTTAGATCCGCTTACCGATTTTACATATGACCAAAACTTTTTAGGGTTCTTGTTTAGATTGTTTGCCAATGTTTTATGTTCGAATTCGTTGAATGCTTCTCTCATTGCTCTCTTCACGCTCTTTTTCGCTTCGTTCAGCTTTTCCTTATCAGCTATGATTCGACTACTCTTAAACCTATGATGAAGCTTTCTTTGTTTCCGTAGTACCTTTCGTACATGATTGTTATACCACGGTGGATCTTTCCCCTCGCTTTGGACCTTAGTCGGTACGAACTTATCTAAGGCGTACTGGACGATGTTTCTGAATTTTTTCCATTTTTGTTCCACATCCTCTTCCTCAGAAATGAACGTTTGATGGTGGTCACTCAGATATTCTGCGATTTGTGCCCTATCACTCTTGTTAAGCAAATATATTTTCCTTCCTTTCTTGGCATTTCTTATTACACTTGTAGTCATTGATGCAACCACTGACTTATGATCACTGATACCCTCTTCTACATTCACGGAGTCGAAAAGTTCCGGTCTATTTGTTGCTATGAGGTCTAAAACGTTAGCTTCACGAGTTGGTTCTCTAACTATCTGCTCGAAGTAATTCTCGGACAAGGCAGTCAGGATAATGTCACAAGAGTCTCTGTCCCTGGCTCCAGTTCTGATTGTGTGACTATCCCATTCTATACCTGGTAGATTGAAGTCTCCCCCTATTACAATAGTATGATCACGAAACTTCTTCACGACGTTCTGCAGGTTCTCTCTGAGGCGCTCAACTACTACGGTTGCTGATGCAGGTGGTCTATAGAAGCATCCGACTATCATATCTGACCCACCTTTGATACTTAACTTAACCCAGATTATTTCACATTCGCATTCGCTAATAACTTCACTGGATATTATTGAATTCTTTACTGCTATAAATACTCCTCCACCATTGGCGTTTATCCTATCCTTGCGGTATATATTCCATTCTGTGTCTAGGATTTCGTTACTGTTCACTTCCGGTTTTAACCAACTTTCCGTTCCTAATACTATATGCGCACTATTTCCTTCAATAAGAGATACTAATTCAGGAACCTTGCCCTGGATACTCCTGCAGTTTACCAATATTACGTTAACTTTTCCTGTTTTTGGTCTCTGAGGACGGACGTTCTTTATCAACGATGATAATGTCCTCTCTGGTAAGCCGTCAGGTATTTTATCGTTTCGCCCAAGGGGGGGTCCCTCTAACCTAAAAAACCCCCGTGTGCACGCCACACGTACTCTGCTACCCTAGTAGCTGCTTCCGGTGTGTAGTGCACGCCTGACCTGTCTAGGGGGGCCCTACAGTTCTCCACCCAATAACGGAGGTCGATGAATTTGCAACCATTATAGTCGCAGAGTCGTCTGAGCCTCTGGTTTAGACCCTCCACACGGCTCCAAACCAGAGGACCGCGATCGACTCTGGGCACTATGCTGCAGATATTAAGCTCAGCTTGCACTCCGCGTGCGATGCTGGTTGTCTTCACCAAATCAGCCAGCCGCCGGAAGGAACCAAGGATGGCCTCAGAACCCAAGCGGCAGGCGTCATTCGTTCCGACATGTGCTACTATCTGCAGCCGGTCACACCCAGTGCGTTCAATAGCTGCCGGAAGGGCCTCCTCCACATTACGGACGAGACCCCCCGGCAAGCACACCGAGTGCACACTGGCATTCTTCCCCGACCTACCCGCTATTTTCCTGAGGGGCTCCATAACCCGCCTAACGTTGGAGCTCCCTATAACTAATAGGCCCGCCCTCTGTGACTGTCGGGACCTTGCCGGAGAATCGGCCACTGGCCCAACAGGCGAGGCATCCTGTGGTGGCTCGGAAACGATGTCATCACCACTAGGAAGCACCCCGTACCTGTTGGAAAGGGGTAAGGCAGCCGCCACGCGGCCAGATCCCACCTTCGCCTTTCGGCCAGGCACGCGCGAGCCCACCACTGTCCGCCATTCACCCTGGAGTGATGGCTGACCGGTAAGATGCTCACTGCCGGAAGACGCAGCGACATCAGGGGTTCCATGTGATTCCAAGGCCACTGAAGTAGGCATAGGTCTCACCACAGTTGCCCCAACGCCACTACGAGCCGACGCCTGCGCCTCGAGCTCGATGAGCCTAACAGACAAAGCCTCCACCTGCCCCCGAAGAGTGGCCAATTCTCCTTGCGTCCGCTCACAACAACCACAGTCCCTACACATGACTATGTTTACCCTACTCTATACGGTGACAAATTCCCAAGATAATCTTCTGATGAGCTACTCTGATAATCAAGAAACACTCACTGAAATACGAGACGCGAAAACTACGCTAGGTTTTCCCAGAAAAACTATTTAAAAGCTAAGCGCAGCAAATAAGTACAAAAACGCTTTATACAAACAGTACTCGCTGCTGCTGGTGCTCTCGCTCTGGCTGTCACAAGACAACTGCTGATTCAAGTGACTAGTGGCTAACGGCCGCGAAACAAACAAAAGACGGTTTTAGGGCGCTTTCTGTTCTAAACGATCAAGAAAACACTAAGAAATCTAACACGAAAACTACGTAAAGTTTTATCAAGAACTGTTAGTTACTATGCAGAGCAGATAAACACAAATAGAATCCCTTCCTTAGTGGAAGGTCGTAAACAAAATGCAAAATAAACGCTTTATACAAACAGTACTCGCTGCTGCTGGTGCTCTCGCTCTGGCTGTCACAAGACAGAATAGAAACGGCCCTACGACACTCCCCTGCGGCACATCTGAAATCATTGTTACTTCGGAAGGCTTCTCTCCATTGAGAATGACATGCTGCGTTCTGTTATCTAGGAACTCTTCAATCCAACGACACAATTGGTCTGACAGTCCATATGCTCTTACTTTGTTCTTTAAACTACTGTGGGGAACTGTATCAAACGCCTTGCGGAAGTCAAGAAACACAGCATCTATCTGGAAACCCGTGTCATTGGCCCTCTGAGTCTCGTGGACGAATAGCGCGAGCTAGCTTTCACACGATTGTCTTTTTCGAAACCCATGCTGATTCCTACATTAGATTTCTAGTCTCCAGAAAAGTCATCACACTCGAACATAATACGTATTCCAAAATTCTACAACTGACCGACGCTAGAGATATAGGTCTATAGATCTGTACATCTCTTCGACGTCCCTTCTTGAAAACGGGGATGACCTGTGCCCTTTTCCAATCTTTTGGAAAGCTACGCTCTTCTGGAGACATACGGTACACCGCTGCAAGAAGGGGGTCAAATTCCTTCGCGTACTCTGTGTGAATGCTGTTGCTCGCACACCACAACGTACAGTCGGATCAGTTTCTTGTTCAGCTAGATGTATCGAGAGTGGGCAATGAATGGTTGGGGGCATCCAATCCTTACCGTTGTATGCTGCTCCACTCTGCAGAGTGTAATGCAAATCTGGACATTGCGGAACAAAATAAAGCGCATATGACTGATTACTGTCGTTCCAGTACATCTGTAGGTCAGAACAATCACGGTATTTGCTCGTCCTCTATGGATAAAGAATTGTGATAGATAGTGATGGAACAAGCGCATGAAAAACGTCGATTCATGCAGTTGTAGCTTTACGTCTCCGTAGGATAACTATTCATTCAGTTCGTTCGAGTACAACCATTTTCTGGGAGCAACCGAATGAAAAGAATCGAAGCTGTCCGGCACATTCAGTTCTGAGCAGAAACATTCGATCATTTGTCTATTGTTAAATAATTACTCTTGACTATACTTTGTTGTCGTCTGCTGTCATTGTTATTACCGTTCCGCTATTTGCTTTCTATTGAGCTCCTGCCTCTCGCCACGTGAGGGTACGTAATGCTCCTAGGTACATTCTCGAACTTGATCGTTGTGATAGTGGTCCAGATGTTATGGGATCTTTGAACACGGTACGCTCACCGGTCAAAAATGTTGTAATACTGTACTCCTACCCCACGTGAGTCTTCTCAGAGAGCCGGTCATGGTGCCCAGCGGTTCGAGGCGTTTCAGTCCGGAACCGCGCGACTGCTAAGGTGGCAGATTTGAATCCTGCCTCGGGCATGGATGTGTGTGATGTCCTTAGGTTTAAGTAGTTCTAAGTTCCAGGGGACTGATAACCTCAGATATTAAGTCCCATAGTGCTCAGAGCCATTTGAACCATTTTTGCTTCTCAGAGATGCATTCGGCCCTGACATCGCTTTTATGGTTGAAAAGTCGCGACTGCATCTAAATGCGCAGGTGGTGGAGCTCTGGGAACGAGAGGGCATTCGGCGAATTGACTGGCCTACCGCTCCTCCCGGTTTAAATCACATCGAGCGCAGCACATGCACCAACAATCATCCAGCAGTACTCTACAGCGCTGTTGGAGGAATAGAAGATCCCACCAACAGAACTTTTAAAAAACCGTTTGACCAACATCGCAACACATTGCAGGGGACATGCATTGCCGCCTGCGGTAATCATACACAGTATTAAGAACCATGCCCCACCTTTTTTTTAATGTCCACGCGATCATCATGAATTGAGATAACTTCTGCGTAATTATTGTCTTTGATTGAAAGTGTCATTTCTGTTCTGCTCATTGCGTACTTTCTGTATTCTACTATGTCCGCCCCGATAGCTGAGTGGTCGCCGGCACCGGAGGCTCAGCGTGTTCGGTCAGAGAGCTGGTTGGCCTCTGTAATAAAAAACTGAGTGGAAGGATCAACAAACGAATTTGACCGGATGTCATGTGACATACACAACGATCAACAACGAACAAAAATGCAAAAAAAAGTGGTCAGCGTGGCGGTCTGTCACGCCAAGGGCCCCAGGTTCGATTCCTGGCTGGGTCGGGGATTTTCTCCGCTCAGGGATTGGGTGTTGTGTTGTCCTCATTATCATTTCATCATCATCAGTGAAAGGCAACGGAAAACCACTTCCCTAGACGCTCATGTGGTGGACCTCTCTGACGGGGCTTCCCCTATGACAAGTTTTTACGTACTCTACTTTAGGAGTTGTTTCTATTTAAGGTTCAAGTTTCATCGAACTATGTTACTCGGCGGTGACACATCATGAAAAAGTTACGTTCGTCCTTAAATTCTGTGCACCAGTGTGTAAATGAACATCTCCACTAATAAAACAAAGATGTGCCACTCAAAGGCAAATGTTCTTAAATATCTAAAATTGTTATAAACGCAACCCACTGGCAGTATCTCGACTGTCACATAGGACAAAATTTCGACGACTAAATGGACAACAAAATCCTAAAATTTAACGCAAGCTGTGGAACAGTTATAAATACGATAAAACAAGCACGATAGTTTTATGAAGTGACGGTAGTACCTATGGATCTAAAAGTGGCTGCCCAGACGAAACGATCTACATCTACATCTACATCCATACTCCGCAAGCCACCTGACGGTGTGTGGCGGAGTGTACCTTGAGTGCCTCTATCGGTTCTCCCTTCTATTCCAGTCTCGTATTGTTCGTGGAAAGAACGATTGTCGGTATGCCTCTGTGTGGCCTCTAATCTCTCTGATTTTATCCTCATGGTCTCTTCGCGAGATATACGTAGGAGGGAGCAATATACTGCTTGATTCCTCGGTGAAGGTATTTTCTCGAAACTTCAACAAAGCCCGTACCGAGCTACTGAGCGTCTCTCCTGCAGAGTCTTTCACTGGAGTTTATCTATAATCTCTGTAACGCTTTCACGATTACTAAATGATCCTATAACGAAGCGCGCTGCTCTCCGTTGGATCTTCTCTATCTCTTCTATCAACCCTATCTGGTACGGATCCCACACTGCTGAGCAGTATTCAAGCAGTGGGCGAACAAGCGTACTTAACCTGCTTCCTTTGTTTTCGGATTGGATTTCCTTAAGATTCTTCCAATGAATCTCAGTCTGGCATCTGCTTTGCCGACGATCAACTTATATGATCATTCCATTTTAAATCACTCCTAATGCGCACTCCAAGATAATTTATGGAATTAACTGCTTCGAGTTGCTGACCTGCTATATTGTAGCTAAATGATATGGGATCTTTCTTTCTATGTATTCGCAGCACAATACACTTGTCTACATTGAGATTTAATTGCCATTCCCTGCACCATGCGTCAATTCGCTGCAGATCTCCTGCATTTCAGTACAATTTTCCATTGTTACAACCTCTCGATATACTACAGCATCATCCGCAAAAAGCCTCAGTGAACTTCCGATGTCATCCACAAGGTCATTTATGTATATTGTGAATAGCAACAGTCCTACGACACTCCACTGCGGCACACCTGAAATCACTGTTACTTCGGAAGACTTCTCTCCGTTGAGAATGACATGCTGCGTTCTATTATCTAGGAACTCTTCAATCCAATCACACAATGGGTCTGATAGTCCATGTGCTCTTACTTTGTTCATTAAACGACTGTGGGGAACTGTGAGTAGTAATGAGATTTCTTCAAAGTGTTAACCGAAGAGAAGAACGCTTCAGAAATAAAGACTTTAGAAATGAATTAATAGTTGATTCAGTCCACAAAAAGATATGTGTTAACGGAAACCGCTGGTGGAACGTTTAGAAAAAACGCATGAAAATACATTTCCAAACCAAATTCTCGACTACAAGCCCAGAGGGAGAAGGCAGCGGTGAAGAACACAGAAGACTATGCTGGTGCTGGTTACCTGGAACAAGTGACTCAGCCTGCTCCATGAAGGGAGAAGAAGAATGCTGGCTGTAAAGCTGAAGACGGTAATCTGCTTAAATTATTCAAAATGTCGTCAAGACTGAATTCCATTGTTTTTTTAGACTTTGAAGTCGCATTATACAAAGATCCAAGCGACCTCATTTCATAAATCTTCCCTTTCTGCTTCGTATGTAATAATGTTTTGGTTTTAAAGTGTACAGATGCACTGTAGCTGAACCACTGTGCGCCACAGTTAGGTACCTGGCTTGTTGTAGGCGTATCATAAAGCTAATTGGGAGTCACGTACCCTCGTACTAACGAATGGCCCTGCACTTTAACTGCAAAGTGACAGCAGATAGTCGGACGGCACATCGTGACGCGTTACCATTCACGCTAGCTAAAAAGGTATAGTTGTGTGTCACGATAAGCTGGGAAACCTGGAGGTGCGGGCTCAGCGATATAACTAGAAAATGCCTGAATAATTACACATGACATACAGGGACGAAATATCAATTGTACTGTAAATGTTAAACAGTCGCGTAAACATCAGTATGTGATACTAAGGTACGCCTTTTGTCTGTTAATATTTTTTATTGATAAATTAATAAATGTAAATAACATAATCCCTAAACTATATGTATTCTTCTTCTTCTTATTCTTTATCGTCGCCATGTCCCACGTCACGTAGGGTCGGCGTTGCTCTTCTGGATCATTCTCCTCCATAGTACTCTATCCATTGCCTCTTCCTTCTTCCATCCTTTCTCCCTTAGGTCCGGATATCTTATCCTTCCACCTCACCTTTGGTCTTCCTCTCCTTCTCGCTCCTTCAATCTTTATAACTTCAACTCTGTTTCCGATATACTCTTCCCCTTTTCTCTGTGAGTGTCCGTACCACCTTGGTCTGCTCTCTTGTATCTTTTTCCCCATGGGTCCCACTGTCGCAGCTCATCTAACAAATTCATTTCTAATCCTGTCCTTCCTTGTTACTCCACACTTCCACCTTAGCATCCTCATTTCCGCAACTTCCACCTTCCTTTCCTGGGCTACTGTGACTGGCCATGTCTCTGCCCCGTATATCATACAGGCCTTACCACCGACTTGTACACTTTCCCTTTCAACCCCATGCTCACCTTCTTGTCATACAACACTCCACTCATTTTTCTCCAGTTGTTCCAACCGCAATTTATTCGGTGTTGCATCTCGCTTTCCAGTCCTCCGTCCCTCTGTATGCACGACCCCAGGTATTTAAATTTGCAGACCGATTTCAGCTCATCATCCTGGATGTTGCAAGACCTCATCTGCACATCCTTCAGTGCTAAATATTCTGACTTTGTCCCGCTAATTTTCATCCCTCTTTCTTCTAGTGCCTTCCTCCAATCCTCCAGCTTTTCATCAAGTCTGACGATGCTCTGCTCACAAAGAACCACATCATCTGCAAACGTCATATTCCACCAGCACATCCATAATCAGGTCAAAGAGGTAGGGACTAACCGCAGGCCCTTGATGTAACCCTACTTTTACTGGAAACTGTATGTATTATCGTGTAGAATTACTTTACATGTTATTTGACAGAAAATAAACGAACCCACTGACGACGGTAAAACTTCACCGAAACGCATTTGGCTGTTAAATAAAAATAATCTGTGTTTGCTTAAGGCAGAACCGTATTTCTGTAGTTATATACCTAGTGCTGGTTTGGATACGTATGCTTGAACCTATCCTTCGCGCATACTGGCACGCTCCTTTGCGAAATGTGAGATTTGTATGTTAAGTGTGTGTGATACATGTAATTTCCCCATCTGACGGACAGGTCACCATCAACAGTGTGACATCCCATAGCTCTACGATAATTTAGTGCGGGGCGTTGTCGAAAAATCTACGCCACCACCCTTGCCAACTGCTTGTGACGTGCACGGGCGGTTTCCCATCCAAGTGCGCCCCATGCCCAGGCTGCTTAACACCGTTAGTCTTTCAGGAAACTGGTGTAATCAACGAGGCGAGGCCAGTGTCATTCACTCTAGTTGCTCAGCCTGTAATATCCGCCGATTTTTTCTGCTAAACGAGAACAAAGCAAGTTAAATAAGGAATAAGTAAAGCGCGTTGTACAAGAGCTACCATTCTGTACGATGGTGATGCTGTACTGGAGGTCGGGACATGCGCTGGCGCCAGCAAGCTGTACGACAGTGAAGCGTCGCGTCGCTCTGCTACCAGCGCCTACTCCTCAATATCGCCCGGGAGAGACAGGAAACAATTTGCCAGGCTTATTGGGCGCGGAGATTGCAAGCGCGCGCCCGACCTACGGCGCTGCGAACCTGCCTCTGTGTGTGTGTGTGTGTGTGTGTGTGTGTGTGTGTGTGTGTGTGGCACGCTGGGAGCATAATAATCTGGCGGCCTAGATGGCTCCTTTGTGAGGGGCTGCCGTTACTTTGCGTGCTCCATTCAGTTAGGAACGAATGTCGCCTTTATTGTTATTATTCTTCGTCGTAACATCAGGGATTGCGCTGGCGACAGCCACAATGGACGCTGTTCCATGCGAAGTAAAATTCAGAAGGCCTAAGCGACAAAGGCTATTCGCTGCTTCGTTTGCATCGCATTGAGAAGTGGTGCAAGATAAGATAGAAGCGATGATTGTAACATTTCCTTCAACGACACCAAATACGAGGCATAAGCGTATCCATTCGTGAACCGTCCATGGCCATTATTAATTACAGAAAATCAGATTCGCTACCACACTCCTTTATTAAAGGCTACGAGCTGTGCAATATTAAACCTACATTTAATATTTGGCTTTGGACAACTATAGGCACATGGCATAGGATCGTTACCATCCTGCACTTGGATGGATTGTAATGCCAGGAAGAACGTATGCCTTTTTACCCGCCCTAACCTTATCGCATCTCATTCTCATGATATGTATCCAAAATACACAATGGCAGCAGCACAACAATTGCACCGTCTTCGCAAGAACTGCATCGTGCTCTCGTCTTCTTTCCATGGATTCCCATTTAAGTACATCGACCATTTCCGCTGTAGTTTCGTATGACCGATAGTTTCATACGAAGATAAGCTATAGGGAAAGATGGGTAATATTCAATATGTACAAGAGCCGAGAGGGAATAATAAGACTGGAAGAGCAAGAACGAAGTCCTTATTTTTCTTTCTTTTTTTTTTAAGGGGGTGTGAAATCTTATGGGACTTAACTGCTGAGGTCATCAGTCTCTAAGTTTACACACTACTTAACCTAAATTATCCTCAGGACAAACACACACACCCATGCCCGAAGGAGGACTCGAACCTTCGCCGGGACCAGCTGCATAGTCCATGACTGCAGCGCCTAAGACCGCTCGGTTAATACCGCGCGGCGAAGTCCTCATATTAAAAAGGATGTAGGGCAGGGAAGTAGCCTTTCACCCATACTGTTCAATCTATACATCGACGAAGCAATGAGGGAAATAGAAGGAGGTTTCAAGTGCGGGATTAAAATTCAGAGTGGAAGGATACCAATGATAAGATTCGCTGATGACATTGCCGTCCTCAGTGAAAGTGAAGAACAATTACAGGATGCGTAGAATAGAATGAACAGTCTAATGATTACAGAATACTGATTGAGAGTAAATCGAGAAAAGACGAAAGTAATGAGAACTAGAAGAAATGAGAACAGCAAGAAGCTTAACATCAGAATTGGGGTTGACGAAGTAAGTAAAATTAAGGAATTTTGCTATCTAGGCAGCAAGATAACTCGTGACGGACGGAGCAAGGAGGACATAAAAAGCAGACTAGCACTAGCAAAAGGGTATTCCCGGCCAAGAGAAGTCTGCTAGTACGAAACATAAGCCTTAATTTGAGGAAGAAACTTCTGAGAATGTGCGTTAGGAGTACAGCATTGTATGGTAGAGAACCATGGACTGAGGGAAAACTGGAAAAGAAGAGAATCGAAGTATTTGAGACGTGGTGCTCCAGAAGAAGGTTGAAAATTGGGTAGACTGATAAGGTAAGGGCCGAGGAAGTTCTCCACAGAATCGACGAGGAAAGGAATATATGGAAAACATTGTCAAGAAGAAGGGACAGGATGATAAGACATCTGTTTAAGACATTAGGGAATAACTTCCATGGTACTGTAGGAAGCCGTAGAGGGTAAGAAGTAAAAATAGTACAGGAAGACAGCGACTGGAATCCACCCAGCAAATAATTGGGACGTAGGTTGCAGTTGCAATTCTGAGATGAAATGGTTAACACAATAGAGGAATTTGATGCGTGTCGCATCAGACCCGTCAGAAGACTGGTGGGGAAAGGAAAAAAAAAAGCTATAAGGACCTTTTATCATACCAGTAGCGCGTCTGTCTTGTAGTGCCTGTTTTTTAAGCACTCCAAACGCTGGAACAGTACTCTAGAATTGCTCACACTTGCGTCTCGTACGTGATTTCGTTTTTACAGATCCATTGTGTTTTTCCAGAACGCTTCCAACATCTTTAAGGCTTTCCATTCGCCTTCCTATTATGGATTTTACATGATTGTCCCATTTGGTGAAGCGGATGCCAAAATAAACTGCCATTCATCAAGTAATGAACTACCTGCAACATTACACAACCATTGGTCGCACACTGGCAGCAGCCGGATAAAGGAAATCTCATCCAGTTCATAGACTGCCATTAACGCCACAACACAAACGGATACTCTTTGAGCGGTGCCGATGAATGACACAACCGTACATCACGAACTTCCTGGTCACTCATGTGTCACCATTCCTGTGACACTGTTGTGTTGCCATTTTTCAACAGAACTGAGCTCGTCTACACATTGCACATGTCTCAATGAGCTATCTCTGTGATGCTGAGGTACTCCCGTGCCCAATACGAGACCCAGATCTGTCCCCGACAGTACATCTGTGAGACGAGATCGTACGTCAACGCCGTAAGAGCGCCAGTATCCAAGACATCAACGACAAGTTACAATGGTTGTGGGCCAGCTTGACTTACGAGAGCATAAAACGGCTTTGTGATGCTCTTCACAATCGAATCAGTGGCTGGTTCCAGGCTAGAGGGGACGCAACATCGCACTGATTAGTGGACTCGTAATACTAAGTTTTTTTTTTTTTTTTTTTTTATAAATCTGACCCGATTTTGTAATCACTGAAACAGCATAACATGCCCTCTCTACATCTTGAAGTTTGATTTCGTTTCCTCCTCTCTTTCTCGGCGCATCACGTTTTTAGTCAGGCAGATTATTTTGGCATGTAAAATCCATATTAGGAAGGCGAATGGAAAGCCTTGAAGATGTTTCAAGAGCTCTGGAAAGACACAATCGATCTGTAAAAAGGAAATCACATACGAGACGCAAGTGTGACCAATTCTAGAGTACTATTCCAGAGTTCGGAGTGCTTAACAAGCAGGCACTACAAGAGAGACGCACTACTGGTATGATAAGAGGTCGTAATAGCTTTTCTTCTTTTCCCCACCAGTCTTCTTACGGGTTTTATGCGGCACGCAACAAATTCCTCTACTGTGCGAACCATTTCATCTCATAATAACAACTGCAGCCTACGTCCCCAATTATTTGCTGGGTGGATTCAAATCTCTGTCTTCCTCTATTGTTTTTACTTCTTTCCATCTACAGTTCCCTCTAGTACTAAGGAAGTTTTATATATATATATATATATATATATATATATATATATATATATAAGTCATCATAAATCATAGCGAGAAAATCGCGACGGAAAAGATCCATCGTGTACTGTGTTGGGCTCAACACTGCCTGCGTCTTCACCGTTTGTTGCGTGGTTTGGAATCCAGTGGTAGGGAAACCGCCACGCGATCGAGAAACAACTGAAATAATCCCACTCTCACCAGACATTCGGTTTAAGATTCGCTGAAAAGCTCTCGTATAAGTTTCTGTGGCGCGCTGATGCTGCACTTGAGCATTTTTTGGTCCATGTTTATGTCTTTTGGTACGTGGTTAAAGTCCCATAGGGTGCTCTGAAAAGTTAGAAAGTAAACGTGGAAAAAAGTGAGCTTCCGCCAAAAGTGGAAGAGCTCTAGTTGCTTAGCTCTCGTCCGTATCGGCATTTCCGTTTGGTGGAGAATCTCTCAACTCAGCACCTGCACCGCTCATCGACAACAAACGTGCTGTCGTTGGAAGCGCGGCCGCTGTTTCGTCAACGCGCCTACCGCTCTGTTTTGTTTCCGTCCTGCCCGAGAGACAGCTCAGCTGCGGACGCGGCGGCTGCGGCGTGGCCTTGGCCCGGGGTCACGGGGTGAGAGCCGCCAGCTGTGCGCCTCCGCAATCTAGGCCGTCTGCCGCGTTTATTATTCGCGACCGCGGCAGCCGGGGTCGCGGGAGAGGCTGTTCGTCTTCCCGGCCATATGCCGCGTCTACAGGCGGTTCCGCGACTGCGTAACGTGCTGCAGATAGCTACGGCTGCGGAAAGCGCAGTCCTCGCATGTTGAGACAATTTTCAGAGCTGGCTAAGGAGCAGCAGCTCCTTACTGTGAGGATATACTGTGTCACTGTGCCACTCCAATCGGAACACTTGCCTTCCTTCAGTACCCACGATGAAAGTCCTAGAGTTGTTATAATATTTAGCAACAGTGTGATAAAATATGCCGCATCGTGGATGATAGCGAACGTGTACGTTACTCGCTTGTTGAAGTTGTCCTCTTCTGCGACAGCTGTACAAACTATACGTTGTTTTATGACAAGGAAAAAATCTCAGTGTTTTATAATACAGGTATTCTGAGAATAGCCAACAGCGGGACTCATTGGTGTGTTATGACATCTGTGACGTCACATGTTACGTAACTTGCGTCTACAGTCTATTTGTTTATTTTTATTATTATTACATTTTGGCCTCTAGGACAGTGGTTAAATTGAACGTTACATGATTAATCACTATTTTCCTGTTTCCTTCATACTTTTCTCTTCCCAAAACCTCTTCATTCTTTGGCTGTGTCCCTGTTTCCTTTGCTCTGTCCATATTTTCCCTGTTTTCGCTTACTTTTACTTCAAATTTTTTGTTCATAATTTTGGATGTGGTGTGTGTAAGTGTCTGTTGTATGAGTGTCCTACTTTTTCTGTCTGTTTCATATTCTTCTAATGTGTCAAAGAAAATCTACCTGTCTGTGGAATCGCAGGCCTTCTCAAAGTCCACGAATGTGACTACGGTGTTGTTCGTCTGGCTTTCAGTTTCCAAATGTGTTCAGTACAGGACCTTCCTTTTATGAAGCCTCCTTGGTAACTCTATTTATATCAGCTTGTGGTTCTAGTGGGTTGAGTAATGCCTTGGAGAGAAATTTGCAGGTGACCGATAATAATGAGATACCTCCGTTGTTATTGGAGTCTGTCTTGTCATCCTTTTGTGGAGTGGGTGAATCAACGCACATTTCCATCCCCGTGGAATTTTCTCTGCGTTCCATATTTCTGTAAGAATTTCATGGTTTTCCTTTGTCATGGTTTGATCTTTGAGTTTCCAGATATCGGATTTAATTCCCTCTTCCTTATTTATTTATTTAAACGTTCTCAACAATACGGAGTTAAGTTGCTTGGATCGTGCCCGACGCTAGGCCTACGTAGGTCTAATGGAGATCATTTGTATACTGAAGTGCGGGACATTTCCGTTTCGTTTTTCACTGTCATTTTAACCCTTGAATCCCAATAATATGAAAAACTTTAATTTTAAATTTTTTCGCAATATTGACCTTTATCATCATTATAAGCAGAGAATACAAGAAGAAATTGGCAAAAAGTAAACGATAAATTGTATTAAGAATGTGGTTTCACTTTGGAACCAGCTGGTTTTCTTCTAGATACTATCCCACATCTCGAAGCCCCATGAACTCATAACGCCTATATTATAGTTCAAAACAACAAGTAAAAGGGCCTAAAATTTTACAAATTTATATCATACGTAACGATCACGTAGCACGATCTCTGCGCTGCGCCGGCTGTTACTTTGAAAGCTGTGACTGCCACAATGCACTACATTCGTAGGAGTATCTCAGTGCATCACTAGATGTCTCTGTATTGCAATAGCATCGGTAGTTTCATGTGAAAGCCACTGGCATCCACAAAATAACAACAGTAATAATAATAATAATAATAATAATAATAATAATAATAAAATGGTGGTGTCAAGCAGAAACTATTGGCACTCAAGGGCTTAAATGGGGCATGTGATGATTACCTGTAGCGCAGCCTGAGTTCCAGGTTGGGTTGGAAGATGATACTTTGGTTGTGAGTTGGCAAATTCAACGAAAGTAATATGGTAAAAAGCTACTTTTTTAAAGCGAAGACTGTGGTGACAGACTGATACATAGCTTTCATCGAGGCTTATGTTGGACTGGATGTTGATAACTGTTATTCTGTACATTGAATATTCCAGGGCCACAGTTACATCCCCGATGAAAACCTCCATTTTTGAACGGCTGTCTAATATTTTGAAGTTTCTAATACGTTTCAAGGCGTTAATAACAACGTCCCCTTGCTGTTGCTTTGTCATCTTTTATTTACTAATACTTTCGTGTTGATGTTGACGACGTTTATTGGTCGTCTTGAAGCTCGTTTCCCCGCCATGTTAACGAAGTGCTCGGTTTCTCGGCGCGTTATTTACTAATGGTTCAAATGGTTCAAATGGCTCTGAGCACTATGGGACTCAACTGCTGAGGTCATTAGTCCCCTAGAACTTAGAACTAGTTAAACCTAACTAACCTAAGGACATCACAAACATCCATGCCCGAGGCAGGATTCGAACCTGCGACCGTGGCGGTCTTGCGGTTCCAGACTGCAGCGCCCTTAACCGCACGGCCACTTCGGCCGGCCTATTTACTAATCCTAGTTATTTATTGTTGGTACTATTTATGACTCCTTAAACAATGACACTTCAGTTATTTAAAACTGGTAATTAGTATTTGTATTGTAATTTTTCTTTAACAGCTGCAGTGTGAACAAAGGCAAAATTTAATTTATGCATTACGATAGAAGCGTTCCCTACGATCGAACACAAAGTAAGCCTTGAATGATATAGTAGGAGCAATATGAGAAGATAACAAGTGTCTTTAGCCCGTGCATAGCAAGAGATCAGTAACGAATGTGGCCACTATGAAGTCATGCGCGTTTTCATCGATTTAAAATACTCCTGACTAAGTCAGTTCTGCAGGAGTTTAGTTCCGTACCTGCCTTCAACAGATATCCAAATAAAGCCAGTGTGTGAGAGGGACCCCAATGAAGACTGAAATGTCGCAGTCTCAATGGTTTCGTGACACTCATCGGCAGTCCAAATCAGCACTATTCCGTCACGTCCTTTCGTCAATTGACTTGATATTCAACAGTAAATATTCTGAAGAATTTGACGGTGTCGCCGCTGATCCACTCTCCCCTGATTTAGCAACCTCATTTATGGGAAAGACTCAGCAGAGGGCAGGCAATTCGGTGAAACTTTAACCAACATTCTTCTGGTGATGCTTAGATGATACTTTCGTAGTATGGTTGCACCGTGCAGTAGAGCTGTCAAAATGTTTACAAAAACTAAATTGAGAATTGGCTGTCTTCCGTTTCTAGACGTCTTAGTCAGGGAGATTGTGGATGGGTCATTAGTGTATTCCGATTACCGTAAGGCCATATTTATGGACCTGAATTTGCTCGCCTCTAGCTGCCACCACCACCTACAACCCATCCATCGAACGTTTTTACACCGGGCACATGTGTCTTATAGAGACAGTTTGTTAAAGGAACTAGAACACCTACAGTCTATGTTCACCGATAACGGATACTCTCTACATCAGATTAGCATAGCCTTAAGGTGAAAGAAAATGACTACTTACAAATCGAGATGGGAATTATAGTCCAGGTAGTTCCTTTCATCTGTGGGCAATATTTAGCCGAAATTACGCAGAATCCTAAGGAAACATTATTTTAAAGTAATGTTCCGGTCATCTACAAACACCAGTGCCCTTCTAGGCTCGGTAAAGGATCATTTGGGTTTGTGAAAGTTTGGAATCTACGGAATACTGTGCCAGTGTGGCCAGGCGTACATTCTTTAAACCACACACTCTGACATGAAGGTTGGGTGGAACATGATCGGCACACTCGCCTTTTGCAGCCCAGTAAGTCAGACATAGTCGAGCACTGTGTCTCCAGAGGACATTCTATGGATTATTCTGCCACGGAAATCTTGACCGCGACGAGATCGTTGTGGGAGTCAATTGTTAAGGACTGAAGACGTTATTCATGGCAGCTTGATTAGACGTGGGAAATTTTTTTTTACGCCTGATGACACATCTAGAGACAAATACGAGTATAAGGGACAGTCAAATGAAAGCTAGACAGAAGAAATGGTAAGTAAACTGTTTATTATTTCAAAAGTAATCGCCATAATTGTTAATACGTTTACCCCACTTTGAGACAAGACGGTCACTGCGTTCACAGAATATGTTTGCGGTTGTCTACGGAATCAAGTTTGTATCCAGACGTGTACCTCCTCGTCCGAAGCAAATTGGCACCCACTAAGCCACTAAAGTCTTTCTTCAGGGCAAAAAAAAAAAAACAATGAGGAGAGACTGGGACTGTATGGAGGCTGTGTAAGGGGTCCCTAGCGAAACTTCTGCATAGTAGTCGAAAAAAGCTTGGCAACATGTGGGTCCACCCACTGCAGAAATTTCGCTTGAAAGCCCTTACACAACCTCCATACAGTTTCCATCCCTGACCATGCGGTTTCCATATTTTTGAAGCCCTGAAGAAAGACATTCGTGGCCGCTGATTCGCTTCGCACGGAGAGGTGCATGCCTGAGAACAATCATGGTTCAGTAGGCAAATGCAAACATTTTCCGTGAAAGCGCGAAGATCTTCTGTCACGTGGGATGAATGTATTATCATTTTTAGCGATTAGTTTTGAAATAATAAACACTTTACTTACATTTTTCTGTCTATCCCGTTTTCATTTGACTGCCCCTTATAATTTGACTGTTTTGACTATGGAATTTTAACCCTGCGGGCCCGAAATTCTTCACAGGATGTGGATGCAGTATACCGGTATCACCGTTAAGCATGCACCTCGTCGTCTCAGATGGGGCAGTATGCGTCGAAGGGTGTGAAAGTAGACACGGCGCGTTCTTTCAGCAGTAACCTATTGACATGCACCGCCGCGTCAGTTTTTGTTATAAATTTAGCGACGTGCAGAAGCAATCTCCAGTGTAAAACACTCGTCTAAAGAAGGCTGATTGGCTGTCAGCCGAAATATCGTGGTAAAATGGTTCAAATGGCTCTGAGCACTATGGCACTTAACTTCTGAGGTCATCAGTTCTCCTGAACTTAGCAGTACTTAAACCTAACTAACCTAAGGACATCACACACATCCATGCCCGAGGCAGGATTCGAACTTGCGACCGTAGTGGTCGCGAGGCCCCAGACTGTAGCGCCTAGAACCGCTCGTCCACTCCGGCCGGCAGTGGTAAAATGACGACGTCATCTGATTCCACCCTAAAACCTCAGCGAGTAAACATTAAATCGGGAAAAACTCAAGAATCATGTGCACGGATAATTCTGAAGGCAGAAGGAGAGACATTGGAGGAACGGAACCTGTCAGGTTGGGTGGATGGGGGAGGGGGGGGGGGGGGGGAGGGGGGGAGGCGGCTGTCATAAGTCGTGCTTTGATATTTCAGTCGGTGGAGCGCTTGTCCGTTAAAGGCAAAGGTTTCCGGTTCGACTCCTGATTCGGCGCACAGTTTTAATAGCCCAGGAAGTTTCAAAACTAGTTATGGTTCAAATGGTTCTGAGCACTATGGGACTTAACATCTGAGGTCATCAGTCCCCTAGGACTTAGAACTACTTAAATCTAACTAACCTAAGGACATCACGCACATACACGCCCGAGGCAGGATTCGAACATGCGACCGTAGCGGGCGCGCGGTTCCAGACTGAAGCGCCTAGAACCGCTCGGCCACCCCGGCTGGCCAAGTTATGTTCGTGGGGAAAATTTTCACTCTGGTGTACAATAAATGTTTACCTTTCCTCTTTCCGTGTTTTGCTTTCACTAAACGATTAAAGAGAAAGAGTGTCACGTTCATGAAATCTGAGCCGTCATTGTACCATTAAGTTTCTTGCCCCCTATAGCTCGCGGTCCCAAATTAACGGCGTAACAGCACGAGAACAAGTATCCAGCAGCCCAGTCCCCAATCAGTGGCTGTGCCGGGAGCCGGCCCCCGCTGCGCGGGTGACTAATGCAGCTCCTTGTATCCTGTTTCGGCTGCCGCCGCCGCCGAGACACGGACACCTTGTCCTCCTAGTGGTTAGCATCCGCTGCAACCAGACACCTGACCCCTCTATGAGGTTGCGCGCCTCCTCATTACGCATGCGCGAGCAGGAGTCTGCACAACCAGCTCCGCGTCGGTACTCATGGAGCTGTGGTCAGCTAACATTGCATCTAGATAGTCATCTACACGACGTATCGAGGGCTTCTCCGCACAAACATTTCATTAGCTGCGGTAGGGACATGCGGCCCTAGCTCTCTCTCTCTCTCTCTCTCTCTCTCTCTCTCTCTCTCTGCCCCCCCCCCCCCACCGCTCCCTCAATTATAACCAAATCGTACATCTCTATGTGGTTTCAACCTGTTGTTCAACTGAAGATTATACAGACTGATTCAGCTGCCCCTACCGATAGGTTTTATGCAACCCACAACATCTTCAAAAACAACGAGCGAAATTATTATATTCTCTCGCTCTACATGCAAAATACTAGTCGTAAAGAAAAAATGAGCCGGACCTTTTTGTAGGAAATTTAATGTAGTTAGAATTTCTACTGGGATATGTTTTTGCTGGAGGCCGCGGTTTTCGAGGTATTCAAGGAAAATGCGTTTGAAGGACACTTTTGCCGGTTTTTCGAAAAACTATGCCCCCTAGCTAAAATTTAACTGCATTAAATTTGAAACTTCCTGGCAGATTCAAACTATGTGCCGACCCGAGAATCGAACTCGGGACCTTTGCCTTTCTCGGGCAAGTGCTCTGCCATCTGAGAGACCCAAGCACGACTCACGCCCCGTTCTCACAGCTTTACTTCTGCTAGCACCTCGTCTCCTACTTTCCAAACTTTACAGAAGCTCTCCTGCGAGAGTTTTTTCTTGTCAAATATTTCAGAGCAACTAGCGGATAGGCATGCTGTACTTGTTGTTTCGTCTGAATGTTTGTGCGATATTAATTTCTACGTCCACATCTACATACATACTCCACAAGCCGCCGAACAGTGTATGGCGGAGTGTACCCTGTACCACTATGAGTTACTTCCTTTCCTGTTCCACTCGCAAACAAAACTAGGGAAAAACGACTAACTATAAGACTTCGTGCGAACCCTAATTCCACTTATCTTAGCGGTCCGTAAGTGAAATGTGCGTTGGTGGCAGCAGACTGGTCCTGCCGTCAGCTTCAAATGTGTTTCTGTAAATTTTCTCAATAGTGTTCTTCGAATAGAACGTCGGCTCCGCTCCAGGGATTCCCATTTGAGTTCTTGAAGCATCTCCGTAATACCTGCGTGTTAATCGAACTTACCGCTAACAAATCTACCAGTCCGCTTCTGAATTGCTTCGTTGGCTTCCTTTGATCCGACCAAATGGGGATCCCAAACACTCGACCACTACTCAAGAATGGGTCGCACTAGTGTCCTACATGCGGTCTCCTGTACAGCCGTACCACACTTTCCTAAAATTCACCCAATGAACCGAAGTTGCAATTCGCCTCTCCCCCCCCCCCCCCCCTTACAGTCCTTAAATTCTCGTTCCACGTCATGTGGCCTAGTATTTAATCGATGTGACTGTGACAAGGAGCAGATAACTAATGCTGTTTCGAACCTTAGGGGTTTGTTTCTCCTACTTATCTGCATTAAATTACATTTTTCTACATTCAGAGCAAGCTGCCATTCATCACACCAACTGGAAATCTTGTGTACTAGGTGTACCGGTATGAAATCAGCGTTTTTTGGTGAAAATGAAACACTAATTTTGAATTCAAAAGTAAAAACATTTTATTCAAAGTACTGACCATTGCTTTCTATACATTTTGACCACCTTTCTGCCAATTTGTGGACACCACGCCAAGAGAAATGTTCTTTTTTTGAAGCAAACCAATCAGACACCCAATTTTCGACTTCTTCGTAGGAATCGAAACGTTCCTCAGCCAATGCGTGTCCCATTGATGAAAATAAATGGTTGTCGGAAGGGGCCAACACTGGTGAATACGGCGGGTGGGGTAGCAGCTCCCAGCCAAGTGTTTTGATTGTATCCTGAACCAGTTTTACTTTGTGTGCAGGTGCATTGTCGTGTAAAAAAATTATTTTGCCATGTTTTCTGGCCCATTCTGGTCTTTTTTCGATCAATGCATAGTTCAAATTGATCATTTGTTGTCTGTAGCGATTAGTATTCACAGTTTCACGCGGTTTTAGAAGCTCATGATACACTGCACGTTTCTGATCCCACCAAACACAGAGCATTGTCTTCTTGCCGAATCGATCTGGTTTTGCAGTCGATGTTGATGGTTGTCCCCGATTAACCCATGATTTTTCCCGTTTAGGATTCTTAAAATAAATCCATTTTTCATCGCCAGTAACAATTCGAAGCAAAATTGATTTTCTTTCATGTCTTTGAAGCAAAATTTGACAAATGGTTTTTCGGTTTTCCATCTGTCTTTCATTCAATTCATGTGGCACCCATTTTCCACACTTTTGCATCTTTCCCATAGCTTTTAAACGTTCAGAAATTGTTTGTTGTGCAACATTTAGCATTGCTGCCATTTGCTTCTGACACAAAGTATCATCTGCATCCAATTTTGCTTGCAATTCGGCGTCTTCGAACTTTTTTGGTTGTCTTCCACGTTCTTCATTTCTTACATCAAAATCATTATTTCTGAACCGTTGAAACCATCTTTTGCATGTTGCTTCTGATAGAGCATGATCACCATATGCCTCGACAAGCATTCGATGTGACTCTGCAGCACTTTTTTTTTCAAATGAAAACAAAAAGTTAATGCTTTCCGCAAATCATCACTTTCTGGTACAAAATTCGACATTGTTAACACGGTGAAAACATATGATGTTGTTTGTTCCATGACTTGATGTATACTAAATATTTTTGACAGATGTCATACCAACCAAACAAAAAAAAAAATTAAGGCTCGTTCACAACAAATGTTCCCTATGGACACATTTGTATCTTAACGCTCGTTTCATACCGGTACACCTGTAGTATCATACTAGTCACACGACGACGAAACCTTCGTGTACACAACACTATCATCACCAAATATTCACAGTTTGCTACTCACCGTGTCCGCCAGATCATTTACGGGCTGTACAGAGTAAATAACATCGGTCGTATCACACTTCTCAGCTGCGCTCCAGACGATACCCTCATTTCTCAGGAACTCTCGCCGTCCAGGACAGCGTACTGGGTTCTGTTACTTACGAGGTCTACGAGTCACTGACATATCTGGGAAACCATTTCTTCGACAGGATCGACTACTGGTGTCTTCGTTTTCTGTGACGTAGCTCATACTAGCAGTTTCAACGCAGTGAAACACAGCCCGCCGTCGTGGTCTTCAAATGATCCTACTTATCCCCAATACAGCACTTCTGAATACGAGTATCGACTGGGACGCTCCGTTCCGCTGTCGACTACCTTATTCGGGGCGTCTGTGAAACCGCAGTATTTCGGAACAGTCGGAACTGACACCAGTTTAGAGCGCTGGATGGCAAATTGCTACAAGCGCAATCTCCGAAAACAGGCGCGCCGCTCAGCGGGCCGGATTGGCTGGGCAGTTAGTCACGAACAAACAGACCGCGCCCCGTTAGCGGGCACAATCGCTTTGTTGTTACAAGTCCGTAACAGCGCGCGTCTTGTGTTGCCGTCGCCCGTATAAGGCAGGCGGGCGCCGCGACCGCAGCCCGCTATGCTGTGGGCTCCTCTTACAAACCGCCGACAGCCTTGGCCGCAGGGCTCGGTTGGCGCCGCAGTCGGCGACAGCTTCCGACGCTGCAGTTTCCATCTGTCATCTGCGACACACAATGCCGCGGAAACAGCACTCCTGCTGTTACAGAATGCTGTAATAGCGGAGGGTGCCCTGACTTCGTAGCAGATTAAATCTTAGTGATGGACCGGGACTCAACCCAGGAACCCTACGTGCAGTGGGCAGTGTTCTTACCGACTGAGCTATCCACGGACGACTCACGACCCGTCGTCACAGCTTTACTTCCGCACGTAGAGTCCGCGCAAAATACCGTGACCGATAGATGCGCCGTCGGTAAGACGCGCTTGGGGAGAGCGGTAGTGGTGGACGTTCTCATTAGACTGTCCATTCCATTCAACAGGTTTTGAAATTCCTCTTCACTTTCACTGACAATTGCTATTGTAACGGATCTTATTGTTAACATCATTTCAGCCTGAATTTTAATTCCACTCCAGAGGTGCTCTTTCAGTTCCGCCATTGTTTTTTCGATGTGCACAATTAACAATGCAGAGAAAGACTGTATCGCTGGCTTACGCTCGTTTTAATCGGAACACTTCCATCTTGCCCTTCTATTGCTGTTGTTCCGTCTTGGGTCTTCCACGTATTCTATGTTACCCTGGCCGCCCGGTTGGCCGTGCGGTCTAACGCACGACTATACGGGCGGGAAGGAGCGCCTGGTCCCCGGCACGAATCCGCCAGGCGGATTTGTGTTGAGGTCCGGTGAACCGGCCAGTCTGCGGATGCATTTTGGGCGATTTTCCTTCTGCCTCGGCGAATGCAGGCTGGTTCCCCTTATTCCGCCTCAGCCACACTATGTCGGCGATTGCTGCGCAAACAAGTTCTCCACGCACGCGTACACCACCATTACTCTACCACGCAAACATAGGGGTTACACTCGTCTGGTGTGAGACGTTCCCTAGGGGGTCCACCGGGGGCCGAACCGCACAATAACCCTGGGTTCGGTGTGGGGCGGCGGAGGGGTGAAGTGGACTGCGGTAGTCGTCGTGGGGTTGTGGACCACTGCGGCTGCGGTGGGGGCGGAGCCTCACCGTTGTTTCTAGGTCCCCAGTTAACATACAATACAATACAATACAATACAATGTTACCCTACTTTCCCTGTAGCTTATACATATTAATCTGACAATTCCAAACAACGCGCAACATTTTATTAGTCGGTATTTAGCGTTCGATTATTTATTTTCTTATTCGTGTGTCTCCACGGACCTTTCCAAACAGCGGAGCGCGTTAACCCGTCGCTTCCGAGATGCGGGGAGGCGATGCTGCCGAGGGCGAACCTGCCTCTTGGATTAACAAGCAGGGCTTGTGAACCTGCCAGCTTGGTTAAGCAGTTTCGCACGTCCAGCTAGATTAATGCCAGGTTGGTACCCACATGTTGCCTCAGATATGCATTCGGCATACATTTAGAAAAAGATCCTACACTTGAGCATGAGATTTACTCTAGACGCAGACAGAAGAGTTACACAGACTCTTTCATGGAGGAGAACATACGGAGCAGGAAGAGCATACGGTCGCCAACTGTCACTAACATTGCCAAGAACCATATCAACAATACCGACTCTGCAGAGACACATGAGAAGTAAATAAGAAAGAGTAGGAGAAAAAGATTCGTGTGGCTTCACACCTAGTGCAGTGTAATTTTGGTGTCTAGTCTGACAATTAAAAGTTGAACTAGGTACATGTCTGTGATGACATGTATGGGATGTAATATTTGTATGTATTGTTTATAATGATGGTAAGAGAGGGCAGCCGCGCGGTCTGAAGCGCCTTGTCACGGTCCGTGCGGCTCCTCCCGTCGGAGGTTCGAGTCCTCCCTCGGGCATGGCTGTGTGTGTTGTCCATAGCGTAAGTTAGTTTAAGTTAGATTAAGTACTGTGTAGGCTTTTAGGGGCCGATGACCTCACCAGTTTGGTCCCATAAGACCTTACCACAAATTTCCAAGCTACGGTCGCAGGTTCGAATCCTGCCTCGGGCATGGATGTGTGTGATGTCCTTAGGTTAGTTAGGTTTAAGTAGTTCTAAGTTCTAGGGGACTGATGATCACAGATGTTAAGTCCCATAGTGCTCAGAGCCATTTGAACAAATTTCCAATTTTTGGTAGGAGTGGAGACAGCAAAGCATGCTACCATGTGCAGACACACACAGTATAACAAATTTCTGTTGATGGCTGTGGACGGTGTGCTGAACAGCATTACATCAATATTTACATCATTTGCAGACAAATAATTATAACTATTACAGGTCATATGTTTTTAGGTTGGTTAGTATCTCCAAGTATGTGTGGCACTGCTTATTTTCACCTGGGCAGCAGGTCAGGTGTTGGAAGTATGTACCCGTGGATGCAGAACGGTTAGTCTATACTGACAGGGGCAGTCCACTTAGTGCTGCAGTTATGGCTGTACAGAAGACGTTAGAGAGTAAACTATGTGACGCGTTTTCGGGAAGACTGTTTGATGCAGAGAAAAAAATAACCAACGCATTGATGTGTGTGCATATTAAGATGCCACACATAAAAATATCTGTACTTATAGCCGTGTAGTCTACTGCTGAGGAAGAGCACCAAAATGGGAACCACCATGACTCACTTGTTGAGACACTGCGGAATCTAGAACATTGGCGCATTGTATTGTGATTGTGAACTTTACGCCATCACGTTCCTGCACGTAACGGCGAAATAGTGGCGACGAGCATCTAACTGCTGACAATGGACAGTTCGAGAAGGCTAAAAAAAAAAAAAAAAAAAAAAAAAAAAGTCGAAAGTGTGTCACCCTAGTGCAGGGCAGGCAGAAAAACAAACCAGCGAAACAACGCACGTACAGGCACAGTATTTAGTTAGCGACACAGTAAACACGAGTGAAATTAATACATTGTTAGCAGCAGGTTACAAGGGAATCAAAGGCTAGAGCCGCACAGAGAGCGGGCGCAAACACGAGAACAAGAGGCCGTTGTCCGGCGTCGCTGCCTGATTTAGCGTCGCCGTGAGTTTCCCGGATGACCCATAAATAAACGGGCCGCCCCAGCGCCGGTGGTCGCCGGCTGCCGCGCGGTTCCTTTGTTTCTGCGCAGGCGCGCTGCGCCGTGACCTGCTGTGACGTCACTGGCGGTCACGCCGCGGCTGGGACCGCAACTCCCGCCACGGAGGACGAGCCTAACGAACGGCGACTTAATTGCTGAGCTGATTTACGGAGCCGACCGCCCTCGGGGCAGTCAGAGCACCACCCGACACTTTTCCTTTTTCGCTTTCGCGAGGTTCCGGATTTGCTTCCTCTTTTCTTTTTCGTTCACCCTGCCGGTATTATGTCAGCGGTATTACGACGTTGCTGACAAGTCCGCAGCACGGCCATTCATTCCGCTATGAGTTACGAGTTGTTATTCCAGAGAAGACGCAGAAAGGAAAGCCTTCTTTGGGCGCTACTCTTTCATCATCTTGGTAAACTACGTACAAAAATAGACACATCCTAGTAATTATTAAATGTTGTTTACTCTGTTGGTGGAAATTAAGAGATAAACAGATGAAAATCAGAGAGATATTAGTATGCAGTTGTCGGCATCCTTACATTCGAAGCTTGAGTGGTATTCCTTCGTACAAAGAAGTTGGTGGAAAAATAAATGTTGTTGTTGTTGTTGTTTTTGTTGTTGTGGTCTTCAGTCCAGAGACTGCTCTGATGCAGCTCTCCATGCTACTCTATCCTGTGCAAGGTTCTTCATCTCCCAGTACCTACTGCAACCTACATCCTTCTGAATCTGTTTAGTGTATTCATCTCTTGGTCTCCCTCTATGATTTTTACCCTCCACGCTGCCCTCCAATACTAAATTGGTGATCCCTTGATGCCTCAGAATATGCTCTACCAACCGATCCCTTCTTCTAGTCAAGTTCTCTTCCCTCCAATCCTGATCAATACCTTCTCATTAGTTATGTGATCTACCCATCTAATCTTCAGAATTCTTCTGTAGCACAACATTTCGAAAGCTTCCATTCTCTTCTTGTCTAAACTATTTATCGTCCATGTTTCACTTCCATACATGACTACACTCCATACAAATACTTGCAGAAACGACTTCCTGACACTTAAATCGACGTTAACAAATTTTTCTTCTACGGAAACGCTTTCCTCGCCATTGCCAGTCTACATTTTATATCAAAATCAAGAGAATCTTACATCAATGTGACTTTTGAAAAACAAAAACACAGAAAGCTAAAATGAATTACTGAATTTAATAATGTGGTACTTTCTAATGATGGCGAGGTTCCGAATTTGTTCCCACTTCTCTTTTTCGTTGCTACTGTCGCAGGTTCGAGTTCTGCCTCGGGCATGGATGTATGTGATGTCCTTAGGTTAGTAAGGTTTAAGTAGTTGTAAGTTCTAGGGGACTGATGACCTCTGATGTTAAGTCCCATAGTGCTCAGAGCCATTTGAACCAGTTTTCTTGTTCGTTCACGCGCTTGTCACCCTCCTTGTACTTGAAGCTTTTGTGCAAAGAAGTTCGTGGACAGTTTGGGCGAATCGTGACGACGAGTAGACGCGGTTCCCCTTTTAAGTTTCAAGGATTCCCTGTCATGAGACAATTTTAACAGGCAAGAGGAAGCTGTGAAACCTAGTGATATATCGGAAGTAACTCTGCGTATTCGATAGATTCGTTTTAATTTTGACAGACGGAAGTTTTATAATAAGCTTCCCTCTTTGACAAGGCTTATCACTGCCGATCAAGTGTAAACTACTGACAAGCCCTCTTTTCACGTCTGTCTCCGACGTCCGACCCGCCAGTCGACAATAGTCGGCGGGACGTGGAGCATCCCAGATGATGTCCAACCCAGCTGTGGACGAAACGTCAGAAACAAAACTATTTTCATGGACCACAACCATAGAAGCCAGACTGCAAATAAGCTAGATGAGATGACCATGAACGAATATTTACTTCACGGATTTCAAATCGCAGCAGCAGCCGCGGAAAGTTTTAGAAGGAAAAACCATTTGTTCTTCCATGGACGCTATTTTATTTTTGACTAAGTATATTATTTCATTGCGACTAATTGGTTTCGGTCTTACGCCATTCCCACGTGGTATATGATACACACGCATTGGTCGTTTTTGTAACAGACCAAACCATCGCATGCAACGGAGAGAGTTAACTCTCGGCCACGCTCTTCCACGCGACTGGTGGTGTGTTGGCGTACTTGAGAACAGCTGGTCGCAGCTGTCCCTAAAGCGGAGTACAGAAATGGAAGGGCAGGCGCGAGGGACGTTTTAATGAAACGCCACCCCCTCCCTCATCGTCGCGCCTGACAGCGCCTTTCTTCCCGTCCGATGAAGGGTATATTTCCTCTTAATTACTACCAGCCCCTCCACCATATTATGACTTGAGAGTTAGTAATAACAGATGCACAGCTGCCAAAAATCCCGCGTGAATGGTACAGCTGACGGCTACAATCTCCTCCATTCACGGCTGCAGGATATTAAATGAACAATCTGCCGCAATTCCATTGTTCTTATATTTAATGGCGTTACTGTTAAGTTTTACGTTACCGTTAATAGGATAACAGTACTTCAGACATTGTCATAAATGCAGAATGTCTAAAGGAACGAAGTAACTTTAAAAGTTCGACCAGTTTTTTACCTCCTAAAAGCAGGTAAACTAAATGAATGCTTGGAAGAAAACTATGTTGTTTCTTCAGTCATGAATGCTAAAATAGGCATATAATTATGACGACACGTTTTGTGCCTCGGCTGTTGTCTAATGTATCCTGGAAGAATATCTCCAAACTTGTTAGAGAAGTGCTCTCATGGCCCTTATGTCTCCAGATAAATTAACATGAAATTCGCTTTTAAACTGTAAATAACAATATACAACATACAAGGTAATCAAACGTCCCTATGGAACTGCCAATTTCTACATCTACATCTACATCCATACTCCGGAAGCCACCCGACGGCATGTGGCGGAGGGTACCCTGAGTACCTCTATCGGTTCTCCCTTCTATTCCAGTCTCGTATTGTTCGTGGAAAGAAGGATTGTCGGTATGCTTCTGTGTGGGCTCTAATTTCTCTGATTTTATCCTCATGGTCTCTTCGCGAGATATACGTAGGAGGGAGCAATATACTGCTTGACTCTTCGGTGAAGGTATGTTCTCGAAACTTTAACAAAAGCCCGTACCGCGCTAGTTCGGTCGAGATAGTTATAAGAATTTTCCAGAGTACTGTAATTCCTTTTGACTCGTGCACATGAGTCACGGAGATCTAGATTGAATGGACGACCTTGCAGCTTCAGGGAGTTCTTCCGCTTCGTCTTGTAAAGTACTTGAAATACAAAAAGCTACACAATAACCGACGTTTCTGTCGCGTTGCAGCGACTTTCTGAGAGCAAAGATAGTTGTTGTCCGTACTGCTTTCTGAATTTTACGCTGTTTTCCGCACAAGCGTTGGTAATTGTATGACTATTTTCCAATCACAGTCTTACAAACAGAATGTGCAAACCGTCACAATACGAATGGGGCAGGTTAGTGGGACACCTGATACCTGCTGAGACAACGAGGATCACTTACAGTGAAGAGCCAAAGAAACAGGTACACCTGCCTAATATCGTCTAGGGCTCCCCCGAGCACGCAACACGACGTGGCATGGACTCGACTACTGTCTGAAGTGGTGGTGGAGGGAATTGGCACCAATAATCTTGCAGGGTTAGCCATAAATCCGTCACAGCACGTTGAAATGCATCCCAGATATACTCAATAATGTCTGGGGAGTTTGGTCAGCGGAAGTGTTTAAACTCAGATGAATATTCGTGGAGCCAGTCTGTGGCAGTGTGGCGTGACGCATTGTCCTGCTGGAGTAGCCCAAGTCCCTCGGAATGCACAATGGGCATGAGTGGATGCAGCTGATAAGACAGGATGCTTACGTTCGTGTCACCTGTCAGAGTCCTATCTATGTCCTATATCACTCCAACTGCACACGCCCCACACCATTAAAGAGCCTCCACCAGATTGAACAATCTGACATGCAGTGTCTATGGATTCATGAAGTTGTATACCCTTACTCGTCGATGCGCTCAGTAAATTTCGAAACTAGACTCTTCCGAGTAGGCAACATGTCTCCAGTTATCAGCAGTTAAATGTCGGTATTGAAGGGCCCAGGCGAGGCATGAAGCTTTGTGTCGCGCAGTCGTCAAGTGTACAGGAGTGGGCCTTCGGCTCCGAAAGCCCATATCGATGTTGTTTCGTTGAATGGTTCGCACGCTGGCACTAGTTGACGACCTACCTTTGAAATCTTCATTCGTCTTTGGTCCCGTTCTTGCAGGATCTTTTTCCGGTAGCAGCGATGTCGGAGACTCGATGCTCTACCGGATTCCTGATATTCACGGTACACCCGTGAAATGGTCGTAAGGGAAAATCTCCACTTCATCGGTACCTCAGACATGCTGTGCCCCATCGCTCGTGCACCAACTATAACACCACGCTCAGTCTCACACAAATCTTGATAACCTGCCATTGTAGCAGCAATAACCGATCTAAGAACTGCGTCAGACAGTTGTCGTCTTATAAAGGCGTTGCCGACCGTCGCTCCATATTTTGCCGGCTTACATTTCTCTGTATTTGAATACGCATGTCTATACCAGCGTCTTTTGCGCTTCAGTGTAATTTCGCACTTGAAAAGTACGGGGGGGGGGGGGGGAATGGGGGGATGGATCAATTAAAGGAAATTGTGGTAGTAGTTCAAATGGTTTAAATGGCTCTGAGCACTATGGGACTTAAATTCTGAGGTTATCAGTCCCCTAGAACTTAGAACTACTTAAACCTGACTAACCTAAGGACATCATGCATATCCATGCCCGAGGCAGGATTCAAACCTGCGACCGTAGCGGTCGCGCAGTTCCAGATTGTAGCGCCTAGGACCGTTCGGCCACCCCGGCCGGCTGTGGTAGTAGATACATGGTGATGAAAGATTATCGTTTAAGAAAAGAGAAGCTCGGTACTGATTTAACACCATTAAAACTCTTTTGTCAGATGAACATGAGTGAATATTGTTCCACAGCTAAAGCGGTGGCAGTACATTAGATTTAATAGCACTACATCATTTTCATCAACAGTACCAGTATCCATTCGATTTCTTCAGCTATATTTATCTACATTTTCTAATGCAGTTTGCCCACTTATCATCGGGTCATTGCAGCGGTATTGCTTATCCGTCTGCAATCCAACAAAAAAGTCCTTCCCCCATGTACCATCCATTCGTTTGGCTCTAGAGCTGATGACTGCCATTTCAAATTCGTTACGTCTCTAAGTGCCTCATACAGTCCATTCTGTTTCCTGATCCATTAGGACGACAAAGCAAAATTCAATGGAAGTTCTTGGCAAACGTCTCACGGTAAATTCCCCAATGAAATAATGGGAAGTGTGTCCGCCAAATTGTTCTGAACAGCTATGTTATTTGTTCGAGAATGTATGGACTTACAGACTTGTTTTGTTGAACAACGTGGCTGGTTTTTGTGGCCCGCCACAAATTCCTCTCTTGTGTGAACCTCTTCGGCTAAGAGTGACAATTCCATCCTCCGTTCTAAATTGTTTATTCGTTGTATTCCAATCTCTGTGTTCCTCTGCAGTTTTTAGCCTCTACGGCTTCCTCTAGTTCCATGTAAGTTATTCCCCGATGTCTTAGCACATTGTGTGTCTTCCCTATAACTTTCCAACTTTGCGGAGAAATGCCTCGTTCCTTATCGGTCCACGATACTTAGAATGTAGTAAATTACTCCCTTTCGCTTAATCCTTTGTATCTCGTTTCCTTCCTAAGTGTCAAATAACACGGGGTGGTATTTTTCTCTATGAACAGATCTGATTTTACCACTGTTGAAACAATTTTCATTAAAGAAGTGTATTTATTTACTTTCTTATTATGAAGTCCACCTACGTAATTGAGTGGTTAGCTCGGCTGTCTTTCTTGCGTAGCACCCGGGTTCGATTTCCGATACTCTCAGGGATCCTTCCTTGGTGCCCTCGTGATGCCTGTTGAGAATCTACCTGATCGTAGTGGTGGCATCAGGTCAAGAAAACTGACAACGGACGGGAGTGTGCGATGTGCTGAACCCATACCCCTCCATGCCGCATTCACATTACGCCATTGGCTAATGGACGACACGACGCTCGATCGGACACTATTGGCCCGTCTGTGGTTAGAACGGCGATGCTTGTTTATGCACAGCGTAGGCGTTTCCTTTGTCCAAATATTATAATTGTAAATACCTTTTGCTTTCAGATATTTCGTCTCCTTCGTAGGAAACATTAGCAGGAAACGTGTCAGGCACTCGTGCAACGTTTGCACTGTTACGAAATGGAAACAAACCACAAATTAAAGATTAAGAAGACACAAAATCGCAAAGCTCATTACTATAATAGACGTGAGCTCGGCGAGTAGGGGTTAACGTCCTCTGTAAACATGTCAAATCCACCATTATCTAGTCACGAATTTGTTAAACAAGCGAAACACCGACACAAACAACGTTCATCATCTCGTCAAACTTTCCATCAAACAGAATATCTGGCAAACACATCAAACACAAACTTTGTTTGATAATCACGTCAAACAACAGCGTACACTGTAAATATTTGACAAACAAAGTAAAGTTTGACAAATTGTTTGATCGTGTAGGGTGTCGGTAGCAGACGACACCACAGTCGCGTGCTTCTGCGCATGCACTGGCTGCAGCTTACTCAAAATTTTAGAACTCTCACCCGGCACCGTCTACTGATGACTGACGTCACTGGCCCACTCATGACGTGATTTACACCCGAGCACGTGACGCACGCCCACAGAGAGTAGCCGATTTTGTGTAGAAAGTCGCTCGTGTGAAACGGGCTTAAGCGAGGAACTGCGTACGAATTAGCTGATATTTCGACCTGGCTGCTAATGTGGCTTCTGCGATAATTCTTTGTCCGGAGATCTAGTCCAGGGCGGCCTGCAAATTGCGCGGTGCCGCAGCTGCGTAACCGCCCCTCGCCCCCCTGCGCCCGCGGAGCCGCAGCTGCGAATCCGCCCCTCAGCCCCGGGCGCCCACTGCGTAGCCTCCAGGCGCCGCGTCAGCCTCCCATTGTTGGGGCGCCTTCTAAAAAAGGCTCGACCAGAATGGCGCGAGCCCATCTGTCGCCTTGTTACGCACCAATTAGGGCTCTCGGGACCTCGGCGACGCTCCGCCATTGTTGATGCCAAAGGGATGCAGATGGCAGGTGGTCACTCGCAGGTCGTTAGCACCTCCGTACGGTACGGCGCTCTTGCGTGATACCTCGCGAGAGTCGCTCTCCTTTGTACACAGTCCCTTTTTGTGTCCTGTAATATCTCAATACGATAAATGCGGGAGAGTCAAAATGTTATTTATGCTTTAGTCATAATGAACTGAAACTAATTTAGGATTAGCAGCTACAATGATTTTTCACTCCGTTGCAATGCGTGCGAGTGCGTGACACCCGACGCCACATTTAAACACATTTGTCTACTGAGTACCGTTCGCTCCCGGTAGTTGAGTGGTCAGCTCGACAGAATGTCAATCCTAAGAGCCCGGGTTCGATTCCCGGCTGGATCTGAGATTTTCTCCGCGCAGGGACTGGGTGTTGTGTTGTCCTAATGATCATCATTTCATCCCCATCGATACGCATGTCGCCGAAGTGGCGTCAAATCGAAAGACTTGCACCCGGTGAACGGTCTTTCCGACGGGAGGTACTAGTCACACGACATTTTTTAAATGAAAACCATTGCAATAATTTGGCCGCTGCACGCAGCGGAAACACCATCACATCGAAACACCACATTAGAGTACTCCAGGTTATGAGAGGGCGTGCTCAAAAGTGATGCCTCAGAATTTTTTATGCGAGAACTCTCGAGGCTTTTTAAATAAAATAAAGGTTATTAACATTCTATATCTTTATTCCATATACGAGGGTTGGAACTTTAATAGTGGCAAGTATTTATTTACAGCTCGTACAAAATAGATACGTGTTTCAAAGTTTTACTGACCTTCAAAGTAGTCACCAGCATTGTGTATAACCCGTTGCCAGCGATGTGGAAGTCGTAGGATACTCTTAGCTGTGCCACTTGTGCTGACAGTTAAAGCGGCGCGCTCTATTGCCCGATGAATTTGTAGCACTTCTGAAGCCAATGCCGTGAAGTGTTTCCTTCAGTTTAGCAATCGAGTTGAACTCACGAGGGCTTAAGTGAGGGGAGTGCAGTAGGTGGTATAGCACTTAGCAGCCCCGTCAGTCAAACAAATCAGTAACAGCGTGCACTGTACGTGCTTGAGCATTGTCCTGCGAAATGATGGTCAAGTCCGGCAGAAAGTGTCATCACTTCTGCTTCTAAGCTGGTATGAAGAGCATAGAGGCAGAAGTAGGACCTGACCTTCATTCTACAGGACAATGCTCAAGCACGTACAGTGCAAGCTGTTACTGATTTGTTTGCCTGATGGGGCTGCTAAGTGCATTACCACCTACTGCACTCCCCTGACTTAAGCCCTCGTAAGTTAAACTCGATTTCGAACTGAAGGAAACACTTCACGGCATTCGCTTCGGAACTGCTACAAATTCGTCGGGCAATAGACCGCGCCGCTCGAGCTGTCAATACAACTGGCACTGCTAAGAGTATCCTACGACTTCCACATCGCTGGCAACGGGTTATACACAATGCTGGTGACTACTTTGAAGGTCAGTAAAACTTTGAAACACGTATATATTTTGTACGAGCTGTAAATAGATAGTTGCCACTATTAAAGTTACAACCCTCGCATATTTATTTCTGAAAATAGTCATCCCGGCGACGAGCACATTTCTCCCAGCGAGCGATCAGTTTGTTGATACCGTCACTGTAGAATGTTTTACTTTTTTTGACACAGCCACAACCTCATTTCTGCTTGTAACACGTCATCACTATCAAAGCGAAGTCCCCGAAGGTGTTATTTGTTTTGCAAATACACTCCTGAAAATTGAAATAAGAACACCGTGAATTCATTGTCCCAGGAAGGGGAAACTTTATTGACACATACCTGGGGTCAGATACATCACATGATCACACTGACAGAACCACAGGCACATAGACACAGGCAACAGAGCATGCACAATGTCGGTACTAGTACAGTGTATATCCACCTTTCGCAGCAATGCAGGCTGCTATTCTCCCATGGAGACGATCGTAGAGATGCTGGATGTAGTCCTGTGGAACGGCTTGCCATGCCATTTCCACCTGGCGCCTCAGTTGGACCAGCGCTCGTGCTGGACGTGCAGACCGCGTGAGACGACGCTTCATCCAGTCCCAAACATGCTCAATGGGGGACAGATCCGGAGATCTTGCTGGCCAGGGTAGTTGACTTACACCTTCTAGAGCACGTTGGGTGGCACGGGATACATGCGGACGTGCATTGTCCTGTTGGAACAGCATGTTCCCTTGCCGGTCTAGGAATGGTAGAACGATGGGTTCGATGACGGTTTGGATGTACCGTGCACTATTCAGTGTCCCCTCGACGATCACCAGTGGTGTACGGCCAGTGTAGGAGATCGCTCCCCACACCATGATGCCGGGTGTTGGCCCTGTGTGCCTCGGTCGTATGCAGTCCTGATTGTGGCGCTCACCTGCACGGCGCCAAACACGCATACGACCATCATTGGCACCAAGGCAGAAGCGACTCTCATCGCTGAAGACGACACGTCTCCATTCGTCCCTCCATTCACGCCTGTCACGACACCACTGGAGGCGGGCTGCACGATGTTGGGGCGTGAGCGGAAGACGGCCTAACGGTGTGCGGGACCGTAGCCCAGCTTCATGGAGACGGTTGCGAATGGTCCTCGCCGATACCCCAGGAGCAACAGTGTCCCTAATTTGCCGGGAAGTGGCGGTGCGGTCCCCTACGGCACTGCGTAGGATCCTACGGTCTTGGCGTGCATCCGTGCGTCGCTGCGGTCCGGTCCCAGGTCGACGGGCACGTGCACCTTCCGCCGACCACTGGCGACAACATCGATGTACTGTGGAGACCTCACGCCCCACGTGTTGAGCAATTCGGCGGTACGTCCACCCGGCCTCCCGCATGCCCACTATACGCCCTCGCTCAAAGTCCGTCAACTGCACATACGGTTCACGTCCACGCTGTCGCGGCATGCTACCAGTGTTAAAGACTGCGATGGAGCTCCGTATGCCACGGCAAACTGGCTGACACTGACGGCGGCGGTGCACAAATGCTGCGCAGCTAGCGCCATTCGACGGCCAACACCGCGGTTCCTGGTGTGTCCGCTGTGCCGTGCGTGTGATCATTGCTTGTACAGCCCTCTCGCAGTGTCCGGAGCAAGTATGGTGGGTCTGACACACCGGTGTCAATGTGATCTTTTTTCCATTTCCAGGAGTGTATGAAAATCGCATGGGACCAACACGGGACTGTATGGAAGATGATAAATGAGAGCGAACTCAAAGCGTTGGATTGATGCAGATACCGGCAGCACTCGTGTATGGTGTAGCATTGTCATGGTTGACGATGGGGCGCCCCGTGTGTGGACAAACTCTTCGAATTCGAAACTCGATTACAGCACGCTGTTTCTCACGCACCGACATAGTTATGTTACACACTGACGTGTTACATGCTACAATTCGGAACCCTCCGGCAGCAGACGGCTGCAGATATGCAGGCCTGAAGAATAAAGATGTATAATGTTAATAACCTTTCATTTATTTAAAAAGTTTCCAGGCTTTTCCATAAAAAATTCGGATACAGTACTTTTCAGCACCCCTTTCCATATACTAAATGAGAGTTTTGTAAACATGGGAGAAGTAGCAGGAAATTGAATTTACATATCTAAATCGAGTTCATTTACGTCGTCAACACCAACAGCTTCTTTTTGTTACGAAAATGCACGTAGTGTATGTCGCCTTATTTGTTAAAAATAAGATCACGCTCTTAGTTTTAGCGTCTACGTCCAATATGAACGTCGACGTAATTTGGTCAATTCAGTAATTTCGATGCGTTTGTTTTGTGTATATACATACAACATAAGTCACCAAAAGCGTTGGAGCTCAGAAATCACAGTGCTATACACATTAATATGACAAAGTGCCAAACGCCTGCGAGACCAACTTCTGCAGCGCACGCTGCTGTGCCAAGTACAGGAAGAGAGTCCGTGAGGTTCTGGAGGGCACCGACAAGGACGTCGTGCCATGCCTACTCCAGGATCGTGGCCAGCTGCTCTGTGTTTCTCGGTTGACAGTCCATCCAGATGGTCCCACAGATTCTCCACTGGGTTGAAATTAGGATACTTCAGTGGCCAGGGGAATATGGTAAACTCGTCCTGGTGCCCTTCGAACCACGCACATACACTTGCAGCTGTATGGCCTGCTGCGTTGTCCTGCTGGTAGTTGCCAATGTGCTGAAGAAAAACAAACTACATGTTTGAATGCAGGGGTGCACATGGTTCCCGAGGACAGATGCATACTTGTGTTGATCCATTACGCATTCCAGAATGACGAGACCACTCAGGGAGCGCCGCGAAAACTCATCCTCAGACCATAACGCTCCCTCCTCCGGCCTGGTTCCTTTGCTTTCAGACGTTTCCCGCCGTACACGCTAAAGGCCGTCTGTCCGATTGAGGATAAAAAGTGATTTACCTGACTGGTTTGTTGATTTGTGGGAGGGAACCAAACAGCGACGTCATCGGTCCAACCGGGTTAGGGAAGGAAGTCGGCCGTGCCCTTTCAAAGTAACCAACCCGGCATTTACCTGGAATAATTTAGGGAAATAACGGAAAACCTAAATCAGGATGGCCAGATGTGGCTTTGAACCGTCGTCCTCCCGAATGCGAGTCCAGTGTGCTAACCACTGCGCAGCCTCGGGTGGTATTTATCTGGTAAGACCACCTATCACCACTCAGTGGACGTCCGCCTAGCCGGCACGGTAGCTCAGCGTGTTCGGTCAGAGGGTTAGCTCCCTCTGTAATAAAAAAACTGAGTTAATCGATCAACAACGAACTTAAACGGATGTCTTACGACGTCCGCCCCGAGCCGATGCAACGAAAAAAATCAAATATAAAAAAAGGAGGGCTGAGTGGTCAGCGTGACGGATTGCCGTCCTGCTGCGGGCCCGGGTTCGATTCCCGGCTGAGACGGAGATTTTCCCCGCTCAGGGACTGCGTGTTGTGCTGTCTTTATCATCATTTCATCCCCATCCGGCGCGCAGGTCGCCCAATGTGGCGTCGAATGTAATAAGACCTGCACCAAGGCGGCCGGACCCGCCCTGAAGGGGCCTCCCGGCCAATGACGCCAGACGGACGTTTCCATTTTACCACTTAATGGACGTTCAGTTGTGATATTGGCTTGCAAGTTCCAGCCTTTGTCGCCGGTGAACAGCAGTCAGCATGGGCGCATGAACAAGTCGCCTGTTTCGGAGGCCAATAAGCTGGAACTTCCGCTGAACGGTAGCCCCCTGGTTTATCGGGAGGCTCAGTTGTTCAAGAGTTGCACGTCTGTTCGGCCGTGCAAGTTTCCGCAGCCGTCGATGACACCTGTCATCCATGGTTCGTGGAGCACGACCTCGGAACAGGATTTGGATCGCGCCATTTCAACACGGACGGTGCACTTTAAACACGGCGGCAAGCGAACAGTTTACAAACTTTGCCGTTTCGGAAATGCTTCCACCCTAGCAGATGATCATGCCCTTTTGGATATCTAGTAAACAGCTTAGTTTCCTTATAAGGAGAACGACTGCACTGTTTTCCACGTCACTTCGGTACGCTTTGTATTCCTCCACTGCAAGTGCTGGCACTTGCTATGTATGAGTCGATCGTAGTCGGTGCACGTATTAATGTGACTGGACCGTGTATGATGTGTTTGTCTTATGTTAATGTACACCTACCCTTGTTTCACATCCACGAAGCTTCACCGTCTTGATCGTGTCTATGGAGCACAATGGATGAATAAGTGAAAGAATCACTTTGCCTCCCGCCACCCTCACAGCCACCTATGATGAATATGAGGTTCCGCGCTGGTAATCGAACCCCTGATACACGACTGCTCCCTAGAAGTCTCCAATCACGACACATTTCACGCATGAAAAGAGTAGGAAACAAGAGAATGGGCGGAATGTGACGGTATGACACACGCAGAGTAAGGTTGAGCAGCATCCCAGGAGAGAGCTGGTGCTATCCTAGCGACGCCTGTGCGACCGGAACAGACGTCACGGCGCTGAGGCCTCTGTGGCGTATCGCCGTGTCGTCTTAATGAACGCGTCGCGTCGTTCTGCTCGCGGAGGCGGAGTCTCTCTCGTTTCACACCGCCATGATTGATTGCAGACGCGCCGGCGGGGAGCGACCTGAGAGAATTTGTTCGGAATTAATAACGCGGCCGTCTCGTAATAGAAGGCGACATTCCGATATTATGGGGCCAAATGAATGCTCGCGAGGCGCCACTGCTGACGACGAACACACTTAATTGCGGCCATTTGTCAAAATGTGAAGGAAACCCATCCCGCTTGTTAGGAGCGGAAAAAAAGTGGCGTCGCGTCGAGAGGAGGAGAACGTGAGATCTGCTTACGCTCTCTCTCAGGAGATTAAGTGCGACGAAGTAATAACTTAGGAAAGATCCGGGGTCATTACTTCCTATATCCATAGTAAAGGCAAGTACAGCGGCATAAGTGACAGCACAAGAATGAAGAAGCCCCTTTGCGAGTATTTGTGTTGTAGATCGAGTGTTCCCTTGTGTTATTTATTCTACATCTGTATGATATTCTCCGTTTCTTCCTAACTTGTGTTGATCCTTTCGTCTGTTGAAACCAACCACACCCAATATCCTTCATAATGTGTTTCGCTCATTCTCATATTTATCTTTACTGCAACTTTGGTGCAGTGGTTAAGACGCTGGGCTCACCTTCGTGAAAACCGGGTACGTCATAAAAGACTGTTACTTTGAGAAAGGCATTTTATGCCTCCCCAAATGTCTACCTCCTCTGTGTTACCACTGATTACGTATCACTGTTCCCATTTGTACTCAGAATGCAGTACACGTGACTGTGTCTCGGGACACAGCTCTGCACGTCAAGCTACACGAGCAGCTGTTACGCAGAAGTCACTGAGACACGTAAACACAAATACGGCACCTACCATCGTTTAGCAGGTGCATTCGTTTTTTTTTTTCATTTTTTAACAGAGAATCGTAAGGACTTGGCAGTAGTTACTTTCGCGCTGTCTCTTGTCTTTTAGACTGCCTTCCCATCAGTTTTTTCTGGAGACGCTGCTGCTCGGTCGCTGCGCCGTACAAACGAGAGGCAGTACGTCTGCCGGGACAGAGCGACGCTGTGTGCAGCAGGAGTTACGGTTATGACTTTCCGGTTGGCAGGCTGACACACGGCTGCACTTTGGCGCCCCATATTTGGCAGGCGGGCGGTCTTGTTTCTTTCCAGGCCTCTGCTTACATTCTGAGCATTACCGCCCGGCTGAAGAGCCAGGCCACCTAAAAGCAGGTCTTCTTGTAGCGACACACATCCGCACTCTCACCTCCACTGTAGGCTGTAAGGCGCACAGTCGGTGCTGCGGCGTTGCCTGGCTTATGTACGTGGCTGAATCCATCAGCAGGTTGCCGATTAGAGCGCAGACGAGTGACTGAAAGTCTCTTTGAAATTTGTGCAGTTTTTATCAGTACTTGTGTCTTTTACGGTAACGGCCTTGCCGCAGTGGATACACCGGTTCCCGTGAGATCACCGAAGTTAAGCGCTGTCGGGCGTGTTCGGCACTTGGATGGGTGACCATCGAGGCCGCCATGCGCCTTTGCCATTTTTCGGTGTGCACTCAGGCTCGTGATGCCAATTGAGGAGCTACTCGACCGAATAGTAGCGGCTTCGGTCAAGAATACCATCATAACGACCGGGAGAGCGGTGTGCTGACCCCACGCCCCTCCTGTCCGCATCCTCCACTGAGGATGACACGGCGGTCGGATGGTCCCGGTAGGCCACTCGTGGCCTGAAGACGGAGTGCTTTTTTTATGCCTTTTACACTCGGTCAAACTAGTCCCATGCGTTTGCGTGCATATCTGGAGTTGCTGCATTTAATGCCGTTGCTATGCGGCGTCACTGCTCACGCAAAGCTGTTGGAAGGGGAACCTCAGAGACGGAGACTTTCGTAGCATTTCGCTTCAAAAATTAAAAAAAAAATTAATTTCAGTGTTTTACATAATTGTGGGCTGTATTTAAAAATTTTAAATGCAGTCGCACCGTACTTGTTAATAGGTATAACATTACCAGCAGAAAAATGTGCCCCTCTTTGAAAAACTATGATAGAAAAGTGGGCAGCCAGCTGCCATACTGCTCATTCCGGCTTTCTCACCGCTGACGGACGGACAACCAGGCGTGATGTTCTGAGATCCCATTTCTTTTCTTAACAGGATCCCTTTGGTTTACTCCAGTCAATGAGATTCCAAGCCGTGATTCCCAGACACTACCTTGGCCAGCAAGGTCGCTGGATCTCTCCCAAACTGAGAACGTTTGGAGCAATATGGGAAGGGCCCTCCTGCCATCTCGAGATTTGGATAATCTGACGCACCAGTTGGACAGAACTTAGTGTGATATGCCCCAGGAGGATGTCCACCAACTCTATCAATCAATGGCAAGTCGAATAACAGCTTGCACAAGGGACAACGGTGGACCAACGCGTCATTGACTTGCTCAGTTTGTAAAGCTCTTTGCATCCATTTTTTCTACAGTTGTAATCATTTGTTTGTGTGTACATGTACATCACGTCTACCGATTTCCGTCCTATTCGGATAATGCTTTCGTGGTGCATCGTCTTTATTATTTTTATTTATTTTTTGAGTGTATATTGCAAAGTGTAAGTTATGGACAACAACTGAGTCTTATACGTTTCCATAATTCTGTTTTGAATTTCCTGCATTCAGCTTCACCGAAACCTGTTGATTCACATATAGTGAGTCAATCAACCGTCTCTCTTTCCAGTGCATTCGTTTTTCTGTCAGTATATTTACAAGCTTTCCCCAGCTCACGTTATCAGGAGCTTTCTCCAACTGTGTAAAACATGCATAAGCTCTTCCCATCTCCAGTAGACTATATTTTTTCTCTTTCCTTCTATATCTAAATTCCTTCTCAGCCACGTTTTCTTCCATTTTCCTGTCCTGCCTTATTATCCTTAACACTATCTCAGCAGGATGAGAATTGAGGGTTATGATCACAAGTACGTCTTCAGCTACACTGTACGTCAGATGCACCGAAACGTGCTGCCGGACAACAATTACTACGTGAAAGTACACTGAAGCGGCAAAGAAACTGGTATAGCTATGCGTATTCAAATACAGAAATACCTAAACAGGCAGATACGGCGCTGCGGTTGGCAAGGCGTATATAAGACAACAAATGTCTGGCGCAATTTTTAGATCGTTTACTGCTGTTACAATGGTAGGATATCAAGATTAAAGGGAGTTTGAACGTGGTGTCATTGTCGGCGCACGAGCGATGGGACACAGCATCTCCAAGGTAGCGATAAAGTAGGGATTTTCCCGTACGATCATTTCACGAGTGTACTGTGAATATCAGGAATCCGATAAAACATCAAATCTCCGACACCGCTGCACCCGGAAAAAGATCCTGCAAGAACGGAACCGGCGACGACTAAACAGAATCGTTCAACGTGACAGAAGTGCAACTCTTCCGCTAATTGCTGCAGATTTCAATGCTGGGCCATCAACAAGTGTCAGCGAGCGAACCATTGACCGAAACATCATTGCTATGGGCTTTCGGAGCCGATGGACCACTCGTGTACCCTTGATGGCTGCACGACATGAAGCTTCTCACCTCATCTGGGCCCGTCAACACCGACACTGGACTGTTGATGACCGGAAACATGTGAACTGGTCGGACGAGTCTCGTTTCAAATTGTGTCGAGCGGATGTACGTGTAGGGGTAAGGCACACAACCTCAGGAATCCATGAACTCTGCATGTCAGAAGGGGACTGTTCAAGCTTGTTGAGGCTGAGTGATGGTGTGGGTTCAAAATGGCTCAAATGGCTCTGAGCACTATGGGACTTATCTTCTGAGGTCATCAGTCCCCTAGAACTTACAACTACTTAAACCTAACTAACCTAAGGACATCACAAACATCCATGCCCGAGGCAGGATTCGAACCTGCAACCGTAGTGGTCGCGCGGTTCCAGACTATAGCGCCCAGAACCGCTTGGCCACCCCAGCCGGCAGTAATGGTATGGGGCGTGTGCTGTTGGAGTGATATGGAACCCCTGATACGCCTAGATACGTCTCTGACAGGTGACACGCACGTAACCACACTATCTGATCACCTGTATTCATTCATATCCATTGTGCATTCCGACGGACGTGGGCAATGCCAGCAGGACAATGGAAACCCTCCACGTGCAGAATTGCTGCACAATGGCTCCAAGGACACGTTTCCGAGTTCAAACACTTCCGCTGACCACCAAATTCCACAGACATGAACATTACTGAGCATATCTGGGATGCCTTGCAACGTGCTGTTCAGAAGAGATCTCCAGCCCCTCGTACTGTCACGGATTATGGACAGCGCTGGAGGGTTCATGGTGTCAGTTCCCTCGAGCACTATTGCAGAGAGTAGTCGAGTCCATGCCAAGTCGTATTCTGCACTTCTGCGCGCTCAGGAGCCCTACATGTTTCTTTGGCTCTTGAGTGTAGTTAGCACGAGTAACTTTACAAATGCTGTTTCTGAATATGTAAAAGGAAAAAAAGACGTTGTAAAACGAAGTGAATGTATGTGTATATATATTTATGGGCTAGAGAGAAGGAAGAAAAAGAGAGACGTGCTACGAGAGGCTAGAGGAAAAAGTGCTTGATTACTTTCTAACTATAGACACAGGAGTGATGGCGATTAATCGGAATAATAATTTAGCGCTATCTGCGGTAACCGAATCGTGTTCGCATCGGCGGGTGAAAATAACAGCCGAGACGTCCGTCTTGTCAGGCGGAGCACGGGAAGTTCGTTACACGCTCAATTAGGGCCGCGGGTCGAGGGAGCGACCTCGGCCGTTCGGATCGTCAATGGGCGCCGCTGTTCGCAGCGCCTTATCGCAGCCTCCTCCCAGTATGCTGCGTCACCACATGTCACTCGTCAATTCTGGACGCCACTGGCAGGCGCTCTCCAAACGAACATCCTGTAGTTACATAGCGACTGGTCGCGAGGGACGTGTGATAAAATACACGAAAACACGTCATCCAATACTTTCTCTGATAAAATAAGGGCGTATATGCGACACGGTGCTTATTATTAGAGTAGAATACCATTAAGAACATCAGGTAACACAAGTTTTGTTTGGACTGTTTTGCCTATACAGGGGGGTGGGCAAAATTTTGGATATGCTAAAAATGCAGCTGATTATCGCGTTGGCATTCAAAGCAGCTGCCACTCATCTCGGGATAGATAAATCCAGATCCTGTACGGTTTTCAAGGGCATCTTATACCTTTTTTCCTGCAAAATACGCTACTGGCCATTAAAATTACTACACCAAGAAGATATGCAGATGATAAACGTGTATTCTTTGGACAAATATATTATACTAGAACTGACAGGAGATTACATTTTTACGCAATTTGGGTCCATAGATCCTGAGAAATCAGTACGCAGAACAACCACCTCTGGCCGCAATAACGGCCTTGATACGCCTGGGTATTGAGTCAGAGCTTGGATGGCGTGTACAGGTACAGCTGCCCATGCAGCTTCAACACGATACCACAGATCATCAAGGGTAGTGACCGGCGTATTGTGACAAGCAGTTGCTCGGCCACCATTGACCAGACGTTTTCAATTCGTGAGAGATCTGGAGAATGTGCTGGCCAGGGCATCAGTCGAACATTTTCTGTATCCAGAAAGACCCGCACAGGACCTGCAACATGCGGTCGTGCATTATCCTGCTGAAATGTAGGGTTTCGCAAGGATCGAATGAAGGGTAGAGCCACTGGTCGTAACACATCTGAAATGCAACGTTCACTGTTCAAAAAGCCGTCAATCCGAACAAGAGGTGACGGAGACGTGTAACCAATGCCACCTCATACCATCACGCCGTGTGATACGCTAGTATGGCTAAGACGAATACACGCTTCCAGTGTGCGTTCACCTCGATGCCGCCAAACACGGATGCGACCATCATGATACTGTAAACAGAACCTGGACTCATCCGAAAAAATGACGTTTTGCGATTCGTGCACCCAGGTTCGTCGTTGAGTACACCATCGCAGGTGCTCCTGTCTGTGATGCAGCGTCAAGGGTAGCCGCAGCCATGGTCTCCGAACTGATAGTCCACGCTGCTGCAAACGTCGTCGAACTGTTCGTGCAGATGGCTGTTGTCTTGCCAACGTCCCAGTCTATTGACTCACGGATCGAGACGTGGCTGCACGATCCGTTACAGCCATGCGGATAAGATGCCTGTCATCTCGACTGCTAGTGATACGAGGCCGCTGGGGTCCAGCACGGCGTTCCGTATTACCCTCCTGAACCCACGGATTCCATATTCTGCTAACAGTCATTGGATCTCGACCAACGCGAGCAGCAATGTCGCCATACGATAAACCGCAATCGCGATAGGCTACAATCCGACCTTTATCAAAGTCGGAAACGTGATGGTACGCATTTCTCCTCCTTACACGAGGCATCACAACAACGTTTCACCAGGCAACGCCGGTCAACTGCTGTTTGTGTATGAGAAATCGGTTGGAAACTTTCCTCATGTCAGCACGTTGTAAGTGTCACCACCGGCGCCAACCTTGTGTGAATGCTCTGAAAAGCTAATCGGTTGCATATCACAGCATGTTCTTCCTGTCGGTTAAATTTCGCGTCTGTAACACGTCATCTTCGTGTTGTAGAAATTTTAATGGCCAGTAGTGTAGCTGCAAGTTCAGATAACAATGAGCGAAGTGGATAGCGATCATGACTCTTCTCTCCAAAGCAAACCACAAAGGCTCAGTAACACTGAGATGTCGACATTGTGGTGGCCGGGGGAGATGCGACAATTCATCCTCGTTCTCACAAAAGAAGTCCTGGACGACGCGCTGTGTGGTCAAGGAGCCCTGCCGTCTTGCAACACATTTTTCTATGGGATGCACCTGATCAGTCAAAATGTTTCCTTAACCCTTGGCAGTTATGCCATTTTCGAGAGTAACCCTGAGGTGCATGTAATAGTACGATCTGTTTGGTAACAGTGTGCAACAAGGCTCATACGACCAAATGACTGTCTTCCATTTCTCCAGAGCCCAGATTTTATGGGTTCTGTATTACTTTTTCCTGTTAAAGGTTAGGGGGATGTGCATCATTGATGAATAGTTTTCGAATTACAACTCGCCCTGTAATTGCCTCCTTATGGAGCTCCCTTCGTGTGGTTTGGTGCTGACAGTGATCATGAGTGCGACATTCAGTTCTGAAGTGAATTTCACAACTGTCGTCCTCTTATTTTTCGTCTCAATACTCTTCGTCTGCCACGATCACTCTACACACATTCGTCCGCATTTCACTCAGCGGATGATGTATGAATCTTCGATTTGGTATCACTTGAGACACCAAATATTTCGACTACCTTCGTTACAGAAGCAACCACCACAGCGACACCAATGTTTTGCCCACATTCGAAGTCACAGCTCCGACATAATGCGCTCACAGCTACACAGAAGTCTGTTCTGACCACGAGTGACACTTGCGTCGTATTGCGACATTACACAAAAAATGGCTCTGAGCACTATGGGACTTAACATCTAGGGTCATCAGTCCCCTAGAACTTAGAACTACTTAAACCTAACTAACCTAAGGACATCACACAACACCCAGTCATCACGAGGCAGAGAAAATCCCTGACTCCGCCGGGAATCGAACCCGGGAACCCGGGCGCGGGAAGCGAGAACGCTACCGCACGACCACGAGCTGCGGACGACATTACACATGTTCCGTTCGTAGGCAAACACAACAGCGCAGCGTGCAGGTTTGTCTAGTATCAGCATTCACATTCAAGCATGTTTCTCTCGCAGCGTTTCAATATTTTTGTCCAAACCTTGTACACAATATTAGGAAGAATTCTATTTGTAGGTGGTATGGGGGTTTACAGGGTGCGAAACCTAATACACAGAGCTACTAGCCCTCTGTACAAGCATCAGTCTAACGCGGCTAGACATTGAAGCGAATTGACCTTAGATGACAAATATGGGTACGCCAGTTCCTGCTGCTTCATCTGTGTGGCAGAGTTCATTAATCGTAGCAGCTGGCGAGGCGTAATGTCTCTCTCTCTCTCTCTCTCTCTCTCTCTCTCTCTCTGCAACCCATGACCAACTGCTTTCAGTCTAGAGAATGTGCTGCCCAGGGCTATGGCTGCTCAAGCTGGTGACACAAACGTGCATTTCGTGTAACTGTTTCAGCCTCATGATCGGCCTCATCTCAGTGCTGCTGTTAGGCGAGTTAACGTGGGCTTGAAAATGCGCTGATGGCGGATGGCATGGCTCACATTGTAGTGGTTCCAGCTGCGTCTATCAATAGATCGGTTTTACAAGGCATGGCCGGCACCTCAGTAGGTATGGGAAGGGGAGGTTGGGGAAGCTTATAGGTGACAGTGTGGTGGGTGGTGGTGGGATCACTTGTGGGAAAATTACTGTAGTAGCTGGTGTTATATCTGCACCTGTTTTAGATTGAAGTCAGATGTTACGTGAGAAAATGCTGGATTGTTTAGACAATTTCCTTCCTCTTCTAAACGGTAAAGAACGTCCACAGCGAATTGCATGCGATGTTGCTTGTAGTCTGGTTTCAATGCGTGTAGCAGCTGCAATAGGCATGGATACATCTGCATAAACGTTTCCGAAGCACATGGTGCATGGTTGCTGTAGGGATCTGCAGCTCCTGCGACGCCCTCCAAACAGACTTCTCTTGTGAACGTCTTGAAGGCGATGGTATCCGCTCTGTGTCGGCTTTCGTCCAGTATGATGCCTAACACCAACGCTTTCACTGTGCACAAAATTGCTGTATCACAGGCGTAGCGACGCCTGGGAAGGTGCGTCCCTCCTATACCGCGTTTGGAACTTCCTTTGAATCTGCGTGTCCGATATGGTCTGAATAAACCATTCCATACATAGAGCCTTTTTTTTTTTTTGATCCGTTGTCATTATGCTTCACTCACAATAATCAGGAAGACATAACAAACAAAACGTTGTGAGTTTGTCTGTCACATAAGCCAATGGGAATATCTTAATCAGATTGGGTTCTGTAACACACTGATGTTGTAGAGTACTTTTTGAGACACGCTGTACATTCATGTCTCTATGCCCAGACGACTGCAAGCAGTAATAAATTGAAAAGGGACCTCCACTTAACACCATTTTCTGTAAGGTGAACCATGTTTTCATAATGCAAATGTAAAAAACAGCGTAGGCGAATACTTTATGAGGTAGCTTTTGCATGAAATATTCTATTTTCTTAACCTTGTTATCGCTACACTGTATTTTGTTCCTTATTTTTCAGTAAATTGTTTTTACTGAGATACTTTACACAGGACTGACTCATGAGATTTTGTATTCGCTTCTTTTCACGTACCACACACATACTTCTTTAAAAAAAATATTGAGCTAGGCGAATACTTTTTCGACTCCATTGAGCGTTATCTTCAGGTAAATTATGGAAGAAACGACTGAGGACCACCAAGTGATGTTTCCACTCGGGTTACGTTTCTTGCTGCCTGTGAGAATTTACTCGTGGCGCCCGCTAACGCACGACCGAATATGTACTCTCAAATGTAAAAGCCGTGTGCTCCAGTTTCCCCGTCATCACGTCACGTCCAGTTAAAAGCCTCCCTAATTCAATCGCGGTGTGCCACAGGATATTCCGTCACGACGCCTCTCGACTTTTTCCATTATTTTCTAAATTTAATTTGATTTTTTTTCCGGGGCTCATAAAAATAAAAGCAGTCAATGTTTGTACAGAATCACTGTCAAACAAAATAACTGGCGAGCTCCGGGAAATAATAATACAAAGTGAAAATAATAAAAAAAAGAAACAATAGATCTCGATTGGGGCTCGCAGCCCACGTGTCACAGATATCGGGCCGCTGATGGAAATTAAATAAAGCTGGGGGGATCCCGTCTGCGTAGCGGTGTTACAGTAACAGCATGTGCTTGCTGCCCGTGACCAAATTCCATCGAATTAAAATCGAGCGGACTGCTGTTCTGCCGTACTCTGACGTCACCAACGCTTGCATCCTTTCCCGTTACGCTGCCCGGTAGTAGTCATCGCTAAAATACAGTTTCAGAATTTCAGACACATTGTACGTTTCTCAACACACGAACCGAGTAATGCATTCGAGAACAATTGACTCAGAGGTAGCTACTTTGCAAAGAGACAAGGCGGCCATGGCGCCTTGGCACGGGATGTCATCAAAGCCTTCGTCCGTATAGTCAGCGCAGATTGGACACGACACGTGACGTCAGCACATTTGATTGGAGATATAGGTGATGCGTGGCACGCACCATCTTCGATGTCATCCTGATACTGAACTTTTGAGCTTTTCACGTTCGAAAAAGCGGTCGACAGTGTGAAATGATGCAATAGGCTCAGCCGTCCGCTGTGGCCGAGCGGTTCTAGGCGCTTCAGTCCGGAACCGCGCGACTGCTACCGTCGCAGGTTCGAATCCTGCCTCGGGCATGGGTGTGTGTGATGTCCTTCGGTTAGTTAGGTTTAACTAGTTCTAAGTTCTAGGGGACTGATGACCTCCGATGTTAAGTCCCAAAGTGCTTAGAGCCCTTTAAACTATTTTTGAATCAGGAACGAGTAGACAGATTAAGTTGAAATTTATGTCACATACTGACGTCTGTGGTCCCTTAGCGGTGTAAAAAGCATCTAAGTCAATGAAGTCAAAAGATACGGCCATTTGTGTTACATATTTTAATACTCGCAAATTCACTCATCGAAAACTTTAGTGTACTTCCCGTTGACCTACAATCCTGAAATTTGGCAAGAAGCAAGGTTTCACAGTACACGTAAAGGAAAAAATACTAAAGTAGTTTTTTGTAACGATACCACACGAAAAAAAAATTATGTCGTTTGTTGTTCTACTGTCTATCTACCCGTCTGTTAAGACCCCGTTTACTGAGGAACGGCGAGACGTATAAAGTTCAAATTTATGTCACATGCTAAGATCTACGGTCCCTTGGCGATGTGAACATTTTAAGCTAAGTTAATGTAGTCAAAAGATACGGTCATTTGTACCATATATTTCAGCACTTGCAAACTGACTCAGAACCTGCGGGACACTTACCATTGACCTAGAATCAAGATATTTGACAAGACGCATGGTTTCAAAGTACAAGTAAGTCAAAAAATCCCAAATTTCTTAAATTGTGACTGTTTTTGCTATTAGAAATTACATTGCGTTCATCTGTCAGAAGCATATGGTGGTCATAAATTGTCTGAAGCGCTTGTCGTGATGTTGTAGGGCAGATTGTACTGAGACATAAATGTTAAGAAGAAAATGCGATACGTTGCGCCGTTTCCGAGTTATTTAGCATTGAAGTTAGCCAATAAGGTCGTTGCGCGCGTGAATTCGAGTTTCTGCTAACCAATCAAAGCACTCTTTAGGCAACACCGCCATTGGCAGGCCACTTGAATGTGAGCGCGCGACGCCCCGATTGGCTAAATTCTATGCTAAATAACTCGGAAACGGAGCAACGTATCGCATTTTTTTCTTAACATTTATGTCTCAGTACAATCTGCCCTACAACATCACGACAAGCGTTTCAGGCATTTTCTGGCCACCCTGTATATATAAACTGGAGTCTCCTGCACGCTTCTTTTGGAATGATTGGGCTAGTTTCAACAACTACTCTAGCGATTTTAATACGATCTTGGAATTCCTGGGACTAGTATCTTACCAGTAACGAATCGGTAACAAGCAAAAATTGTCGAGGTTCTAGATTCCGGGGATGAATGACCTTTCTATATATACAATTAAATTTGTATGGAACCGTTAGTGCGCGAGTCCTATTCGCACTTGCTATTTTCTCCATCAGTTTCGCCTTGGTCAGTGCACCCGACACGATTTCCTCTGTTGTGCAAATCTTTTCATCTCAGAGAGTAGCAGTTGCGCCCAATCTTCCCCATTATTTGTTGGATATGTTCCAACCTCTGGCTTCACTTGCGATTTTTGCTCTCTATAGCTTCCTCTATTATCATGAAATTTACTTCTTAATGTCTTAATACATTTCTAAACATCTTCTGGTCGTAGATTGTGTTCCAAAGATGCACAGCATAGAGACAGAAGAGATGACACTCTCTGCAGGACCTGACCATTATTTTGCAGGACACTGTTCAAGCACGTACAGTGCACGCTGTTACTGATTTGTCTGACTGACGGGGCTGCTAAGTGCTATACCACCTACTGCACTCCCCTCACTTAAGCCCTCGTGAGTTCAACTCGATTGCTAAACTGAAGGAAACACTTCATGGCATTCGCTTCAGAACTGCTACGAATTCGTCGGACAATAGACCGCGCCGCTCGAACTGTCAACACAATTTGCACTGCTAAGAGTATCCTACGACTTCCACATCGCTGCCAGCGGGTTATACACAATGCAAAATGGTTTCAAATGGCTCTGAGCACTATGGGACTTAAAATCTAAGGTCATCAGTCCCCTAGAACTTAGAACTACTTAAACCTAACTAACCTAAGGACATCACACACATCCATGCCCGAGGCAGGATTCGAGCCTGCTACCGTAGCGGTCGCGCGGTTCCAGACTGTAGTGCCTAGAACCGCTCGGCCACTCTGGCCGGCTATAAACAATGTGGGTGACTACTTTAAAGGTCAGTAAAACTTTGAAACACGAATCTATTTTGTACTAGCTGTAAATAAATAGTTGCCACTAGTAAAGTTCCAGCCCTTGTATGTAGTTGTTACCATTAACAGCTGTTGTAACAACCAATTAGACTTCAACAGGACGTCAACCCAGTATAAATACAGTAAACAAGTTTTTAATGCAGAGAATTGTAAACGAGAGACAAAAACTAGCGTATGAAGTAATAAGACATCTGAATAACACAGAAAAGCATCGGTGTAGATAGCGAACTGATAAAATACTTGTTAGAATTTAAAACAATATTCCTTAGATTTGTGAATATTTGCTGTACAAGATGGAAATACTAAAAGAATGAAAAATATCGTTTATAAAAACAATATCCAGGAAGGGCGATAAATGAAACCCCGAAAATTATAGATGGATATCTTCACTGAACTTAGCATATAATATATAGCATATATGCTACAATAACAACTGAAAGACTGAAGCCCACAATGGAGTGTATTCTATCAGAGAAACAAAACTAATTCAAAAAAGGAAGAAGCTATACAAAAATACGTTTATAATACAACAAATTATAGGGAACCACAAGGAATACAAAAAGAAACACACATCCTTTTCATTATTATATATCAGTCTGGAACCGCACGAATGCTACGGTCGCAGGTTCGACTCCTGCCTCGGGCATGGTTGTGTATTATGTCCTTAGGTTGGTTGGGTTTAAGTAGGTCTAAGTTGTGGGGGCTCTGATGACTTCCGATGTTAATTCCCATAGTGCTCAGAGCCATTTGAACCATAATTATATAAAGAGCTTCGATAAAGTAAACATATAATTGTTATGGAAGGTATTAAGAAGAAGAGGCATACCAATGCATCTTATACCAGTAATTCACAAGATCTTCAATAATACAATAATCCAAATAATTAGGGGTAATGAGATAAGAACAGAAGATATTATCGTAGAAGTTCGACACGTTGCAGCCTTTCCCCAGACAGATACAGGTAAACACAATTAAATTTTTAGGAACCATGCTAAAATATAGAGGAGACCTAGATCAAAAAAGACAAAATTGAGATGCTCTGTGTGTGTGTGTGTGTGTGTGTGTGTGTGTGTGTGTGTGTGTGTGTGTTTGAGGTTTTCGGGCGCTAAACAGCGTGGTCATCAGCGCCCAAACGCGTAAAAACAGGAACACATGCGGTGAAGGGACTAAGACGGACAGCGATGCTAAGTTACCTTAATGGTACCTTTAGAAAATCTCTCCAAAGTAAAGTAAGAGCAGAACCTTACCTTACATTTTATTAAGTTTTGTCGGTACCAACATTGCTGTATGGGAGTGAATAATAATAATAATAAAAAAAGAGAAAACGATATACAGACCGACAAAATGAAATTCCTCAGGAACGTAGCAAGATACATAAAACTAGATTATAAAAGAAACAAACATTAGGAAGAAATTGAAAATATTTGATATAAACGAGGCGGTTGAAGAAATTTGATAGCCGGCCGAAGTAGCCGAGCGGTTCTAGGCACTACAGTCTGGAGCCGCGCGACCGCTACGGTCGCAGGTTCGAATCCTGCCTCGGGCATGGATGTGTGTGATGTCCATGGGTTAGTTAGGTTTAAGTAGTTCTAAGTTCTAGGGGACTGATGACCACAGCAGTTAAGTCCCATAGTGCTCAGAGCCATTTGAACCATTTTTTTTTTTTTTTTTTTTTTTTTTTTTTTAATTTGGTATCATCTTTCGCGAACGGAGGAGAGAAGATTATCATTACATTTTTGGCAGTTTGTTCCTAAGCGTAGAAGATGCATTGTAAAACTAGCAAAAGATGGACGGATCAAATGTGGATGGCTCCAACAGTCCGAGAAAGGCCTAACGTATGACAGAAGAAGAACAAGAAGAAGTAGAAGAACTGTTAAATTACGTAATTTGTGAAGTGAAGAGCGTTTTGGTCTTCTATTACACTATGAAGGAATCAAAACAGCACCAATTAAGTTTTGGAGAGTTTTGTAAATAGCGGTCCGTGGGCTTTTGAGGAGGGGGCAAAACAAATTATACCTTTCGACGTATTTTTGGGAAATATCTTACTAAAATTTAATTTTTTTTCCTATGGTATCCAGATCCCACTGCAAAAGTACAGAGATATTATTTTTTAAACATTTACACAAAAATTTCTGGAGTTCTCCTCAGGATTTTTTGCGGCCGGTATTATATTGGAGTTACCAATTTTTCTAACTGCACTGTATACAATTCCGAAGGGCCCTAGGCAGCAAAAATAATCCACGATGGACGGAGAAGTCTACTAGTATCAAACATAACCATTCATTTAAGGAAAAAGTTTCTGAGACTGTGCGTTTGGAGTACAGCGTCGTATGATAGTGAAATATGGGCTGTGATAAAGTCGAAACGGGAGAGAATCGAAGCATTTGAGATGTGGTGCTACAGAAGACTGTTGAAAATTAGGTAGATTGTTAAGGTGAGGAACGAGAAGGTTCCCTGCAGAACTGGCGAGGAAAGGAATATACGGAAAGCTCAAGAAGAAGGGACAGCATGATAGGACAGTTGTTGCGACTTCAGGTTGTAGGTTCGATGGCAATAAAGGGAGTTGTACAGGGTAAAAACTGTGGAGGCACGCAGAAATTGGAATACCTCCAGCAAATAATTGAGGATCTATGTTGCAAGTGCTACGCTGAGATGAAAAGATTAGCGCAGGAGAGAAATTCATGGCTGCCGTCATCAAACCAGTTACAAAACTGATGACTCAAAAAAGCTTTGCACAAGAGCTGATGGGCAATTTTTTCTAAGTTCATCCCCGGATGGAGAGAGAAAGTATCTTGTATGTTGAAGAACACTAATAATAACTTTTAGTGTAGATATTTAGATATAAATTTAGTTTTATTTATGGATTCATCTGTTGTTTCTTGGTAGAACAGTTCCTCATTTGAAGCTGAATAACAAGTACACTGTGTTTGTTCTACTGATTATTGTATATTTCAGACTAGTTTTCGGCTTATTGGGGCATCGTCAGCTAATAACTGTCTCCTGAAGATGGTCCAATAAGTCGAAAACTAGTTTGAAATAAAAATCATCAGAACGAAAACAGTGTACTTGTTATTCAACCTTGAATAGATCTAACTGCTGGACGGTCTGAGAATAAGCGGTGTAATGCAACTGAATCAGATCGAAAGGGAGGTGGAACGTCTCGAAATACGATGCAAGTAATGTCGATTCAGAGACATACTGCGCAACGGAAAGGGCGAAGAACCCACGCTACCTGTTTACAGATATCCATAAATATTGAAGAGGTGGGGGCTGGCTAATCAATTCGTTTGGCGCTTGTATTGTTAAATGAGCCGACATGTTACGAAATGGGCTGGCAGCAGAAGACGCCTCGCTTTGCTGGTCGCCGTGCGCTCCGTAACGATGTCGTTCAGAAAAAGTAAGTTTGTCGCCGCTGCTGTCTGGAGCGGCGTATTTTTCAGGGCACGTTTCGTCTCGATGTTATCAGGGAGCTAATTAACATTTTGCTCAATAATTCATGGAACAACTGTAAAAAGTAAACAGCCACGACCAGTATCGAGTCGAAAGAAAATAAAAGGCACGAGCTGATCGTCTCCACTTCTTTCTGTCCGAACATCCTTGTGGGCCTGTATGCTGTTTTGTGGGTGCAGTCGACCAGTATGTACAATTATGTATGCAGTACGTTCTTGCTAACAGTTTCTGTCTGAATTTTTCATGTATTTAGTATGTTATATTTAACAATATTGTTTGAAAGTCAGACGTCATGGATGAACAACTACTACTATTGATTAAGGAGTATGTAGTCGCATTTCAGGTAAGAAAGTTTGTTTTTAATTCGGATGCAGCACGTTATCACGCACAGAGTGATATTTACAGGCTTAGGAGTAACTTCCACTGTAGATTAAGGAAATCTGAGCGCACTATTTCTATTATTCCCATACATATTAACAATGTGGGGGGAATCCCAATTGCCATCTTTACCATCAAATATTCTTCAGTTGGTGTGCAGAAATCACTATCGAACTTTTCCATACATTACAGTCTTCGACTTTGCGCAATGTTATTTATCCATCTTCAGTTAAGTCGTCATATTATGTCGTTACTTCTTATTAAGAATCAATCAAAGAATTTCTTTAGCTCATCCAATTTGCACCGCCCATCTCAGAATTTCGTTACAGCCACCACAAAATTTTGAACTTCTGTCTTTTCTCTTATCCATTTATATGCCCTGTTGTTCCTTCTCGATATTTCTAACATGCTTATTCACAATTTCTATTTCCCACCTCTCTGTTTTCGTATCGCTCTGCTATTTAAGTTTTAAACTACACTACCACAGGTTAGAACTGTCAATATGTATATTGGTGTATATAGTTTCTCCATATGACACACTGCGAATTAATCGTATCTCAAATGAACTTCAAGCCATTTTGAATCTCCTTTGGATCCATCAACTCATCTCACACACGTCGCGTGTGAAGCTTTCTTATATGTCAAGAATGTTGTTGTTGTGCTCGTCAGTCCAGAGACTGGTTTGATGCACCTCTCCATGCTACTCTATCCTGTGCAAGCTTCTTCATCTCCAAATAACTAATGCACCCTACATACTTCTGAATCTGCTTGGTGTATTCATCTCTTGGTCTCCCTCTACGATTTTTACTCTCCACGCTGTCCTCCAGTACTAACTTGGTGATCCCTTGATGCCTCAGAACATGCCCTACCAACCGATTCCTTCTTCTAATCAAGCTGTGTGACAATAATACTGTGGTGTGCCTACTGTAAGACCTTCGGTACACACACCATCAGATTATTTGACTTGTCGCTCTAACGAAGTAGGCGAGTGTCAGCAATATGTCTCGTGGTCTTATCGTGGCATGTTTATCTTCTGCCATTAGGTCAGACGATAGAAATGCCACTTGCACGCTTAGAGTAGCAGATTGACGGTGACCAACTTTAAACAGAACTTGATTAATTTTCACACACATTTATTAAAATAATAACAAGCATAGACATTACGTAACTTGATTCAGGATGCTGTTTACAACTGACAGTCTGAAGTTCCTTTGGTCTTGGTACGTTAATTTTATTCTCACATATCTTTGATACTTGACAAAGTGTCTATTCATTTATCTTCATGGCTATGTACAAGAATATGGTAATCTTATTAGGTGCAGACTAAAACTTGACTATAGACTGGTACAGACAAATGCAGACTGGTACAGATAAATGCAGACTGACTAATCGGAGGTCTGTACACTCGTTATAATACCTCACGCATTCAGGTATCACTGCGCGAGTGTGATCTACGTAAGCAGCAATCTCAGTGGCTGCGTTACATATTAATACGCGGATCGGCGGAAGCAGAATTTGGTCCATCTCTAAGGAAGCGCCATCTCGTAGTGCGGAGACGGACGAGAGCTGCGCCTGCGCTGTTGTGCTTAGCGTGGCGCGCTCTAGTGGGAAAGTTGTGTACGCGCTGACTACGCGGAACTATATACACAACAAATACTAAATAAATAATTATTGATCGAAAACTTTACCCTGGTACACTCTAAGACAAGGGCATCTTAAGTCGTCTCCGTCCAGGAATCTCATTCTTCAGTGATGGATCCCACTTCATACTGAGCTTCGATGGTCAGCGAAGAAGTTTCTGGCGACGCCTCGGACCTACCATCCTGTCTGTCGCCCGCTGACGGACGGTCAACCAGGAGTGATAGACAGGGGTGCCATTCCTTTTCATAGCAGGGCCCTCTGGATGTTATCCGCAGCGCCATTACAGCACAGCGTTACGTCGACGATACTCTATGCCCCGTTTTGTTGTCTTTCATGACACGCCATTCTGGGCGTACATGTCGGCAAGATAATGTCCACCCACACATGGCGAGGTTTGAGACCGTTTGAAGCATTAAACTCTCTTGTGAGGTTTTCTGTAACAGAAGCCAAACATGGTGTGAATATCTTAATTAGTTTGGGTGCTATAACTTATTGGATTGTAGGAGAAAGGAAAAAAAATGTGCGGCGTCCACGCTGTAGCGCTGTTCCAGAGGCAGACGCTGTTCGTTAGTGACGACACGGAAGCAGCCAATAGTAGCACAGAACGCTTAGCGTCCAAACTCATTTGACTACGGACCTTGGCTCAGCCTCTAACGATCGGTATTTCGACAGGAACGTTCTAAGCTCTGATGCGGACACCATATACGTTTCGCCTCACGGCTCAGAGTGGAAGGCAGTATATCTTATTCTGAAACGGTGGACGCGCGGCTTCTAATCTGTTGCACTCCAGCTGTCTGCTTTACGTCTGGCGGTGCAGAAGGCCGCGCCACTACCGCCGCCCTGCGGGGGCCGGGCAAACTAGCCGCCCCATTGATTTCAAAAGGGCCGCGCGGAGACTATCTGCTGGTGCGTCCCCCATGGGGTCGCAGACGGCGTGCCGCGGCGGGGCATGGGACCTGGAGGCGTCTGCAGACTGGCCAGCAGCCTACTCGAGCACACCAAAGTGATGAAGGACACGGATTCTAACCAAAGTCATTTAAAACGCAAGAGCTGCAACGCTAAAGCCGTCGGCGCACGGACCGTGCTGTCGAACGTTAACGTTGAGCGTGCCAAGTTCAACGTGCTGCTGAACGCTAAGGAACGATGCGACTTGTGCATACGGTACGTCGGCCCCAACGTGGTATATGCGATCGCAACGCACTCCAGCGGCAGTTCAGGAATGTTGCTAGTTCGTAAACCACACTGTTTACTCAACGGGCGCGCGTAAAATTCCCACGTTAGCTCTATTAAAACGCACATTTCCTCCATCGTCCAGGAAAAGGAAAGTACCATGTCCAATCAATAAGGACACAGGCTTATAAAAGTTCCATTACAAACAGCGCGGTACAAATTTGGAATACTTCTCTGCATAAGATAAACATTACCAGTATTTCATCATTCCCACATTTTAGTAAAACCCCAAGGTCAGTCTTACTTGATCACTGTTCCTACCCAGTAGCAGAATCTTTGCAACAAGTGAATTACGAAGCATGAAAGAAAAAGGAGCAAAACATCTTTATACAAGTAGCGCAACCTATCCTGTTGATTAAGTCAATCGAACAAAGTCGCCCCTCAAAAAAAGGCGAACTTCTATTTACATAACATCAAATATTATAGCATATACTTATATTAAACTATTAATAAAGTATCAGAACCTAATAAAAACGCGAATTTTAGAAAACAAGTTTGGAAGTGTTAAGACGCGAACCACCGCCCCAACAAAATTTCATCCGTGTACACAGTCGCTTTTTTTTTTTAATTCTCATTTAGTCCGCGTTTGTTCGTTGTATCTACTCGGGGCGGACGTCGTAAGACATCCGATTAAGTTCGTTGATGATCGATTAACTCAGTTTTTTTATTACAGAGGGTACGTAACCCTCTGTCTGTCTTTTTTTTTAATCTCATTTTGTTCTATATTGGTCGATGAATTTGTTCGTGGCGGACGTCCGATGCCACCCGGTCAGGCTCTTTGTTGATCCGCTCACTCAGTTGTTTTTATTACAGAGGGCAGCTAACCCTCTGACCGAGCACGCTGAGCTACCGTGCCGGCATGTCCGAACACGCTGAGCTACCGTGCCGGCAGCCGCTAGTCATTACGCTAAACCAACAATTCCGTCCATGCACGTAACCATATGTGTTACCCTTGCTAAAAACGTTAATGTAGATAATTTTGTTACTAATTGAAATTTAATTATATGAAATTGTTCCAAGAACAATGCGTTTCTGGTGGATCTTCAGTGTGTATGGGACTTAACATCGGAGGTCATCAGTCCCCTAGAACTTAGAGCTACTGAAACCTAACTAACCTAAGGACATCACACACATCCATGCCCGAGGCAGGATTCGAACCTGCGGCCGTAGCAGCAGCGCGGATCCGGACTGAAGCGCCTAGAACCGCTCGGCCACAGCAGCCGGTGGCAGCTGAATGTGATCGTTCTGAAGTCTTCTTTTCGCCACCCTTTTCTTCGACAGTCATCATTTCCCATCCATCAGTTTCACCATTTTTTTAAAATCTGAATTACATCCAGGCGTGGTGGTTTTAATGCATGAGGCAGAATTTAATATTAACCTTATTTATATTAATGATCATAACTGCTGCTTCGTGAATTACATAAAATAACTGCCTTTCATTTGGACAACTTTAAATGTTGCTTATTGCAAGCAGTTGCTGTGGTATTCATAATATCATCAGAACAAAATGCTTCCTCCCCTTTGCTCACACTTTCTTTTAGAGGTACCAGTTTTTCTGCTATTTCCAAAAAAAAAAAAAAAAAAAAAAAAATGTTCAAATGTGTGTGAAATCTTATGGGACTTAACTGCTAAGGTCATCAGTCCCTAAGCTTACACACTACTTAACCTAAATTATCACACCTATGCCCGAGGGAGGACTCGAACCTCCACCGGGACCAGCCGCACAGTCCATGACTGCAGCGCCTAAGACCGCTCGGCTAATCCCGCGCTGCTATTTCCCTTTAATGAAATGTTCATCTTTTCGCTATTCATTGTACAGTCAACAAAGCCACATGATAGACAGGCTTCAACGACAAGAGCAATGGAAAGTGTATAATCTCTATGTCCAGTATAGCCAACATATTCTGCACTTACTTCACTTATCATGAATAAGTCATAGCAGTTACCTCTTATGCCAGTCTACTGCTCTTCGTAGCAACCAGCCACCATTGGAGATAGCCCTTTTAGTATGTAAAAGCCCTGTTCTCATACCAACTAACGTAGTACAAAACGCTGTTTATGCAAAACTGGCGCTTAGCTCCTTTAGCATGGTAGTCCTAAAATTGATGACTCTTTTGTTTTCCCCATTCAGGACTCTTAGAGTTACTTTAATATTTACCACAAATTTTTACAGATACTCACTTGAGCGTCTACTTTAAATTTTTTCGTAGGAGCTTTGGGTTATGAAGAGTCAGCATGTGATCTGAAACAATGTGGCTTCTTTGAATGAACTCGAACTCGTCTTCATTTTTATATTTATTATTATGTCCTAACCCGATACAAGACAGTATTGATAATCTGCAGCTGTTGAAACAATAGTTACGGCTCTTTTTTCAACCTTTAATTTTTACACGTGTCACTTAATGGATAAGTGAAACAGTAAATGCGCTTTCGGACTAACGAGGAAAATCGAGCTTGTATAGAAAAAAGCCCTTGCGAACAGTCACAAGTTGTTTGGCTGGTGAGAGAGGGTAATACAAACTATGATGAAAGCTGACACTCGAAGAAACACGCCTTACATATTGTGATAACCTGTTTATAATGCTGCCAGGACTATTCCACATAGCAGAAGTTTCGAATATTCTTCAGTTCTCGACGTCAACTGTAATAAATCACGATATATCGACAATAACAAGTTCTCTCTGCCACGCACCGCACAGTGATTCGCAGAGTTTAGATGTAGACACACTTTAACTAGCGTAAATCGTTATTTATACGACTTGAGAGCATAGTTCTTTATTAATTGTGTGTTTCTCCAGCGACAATGAAATGGCGACTGAAATGTAAACTGACCATAACGTCAGTAATGAAAACGGTACTCATTTTTCACGTTTGATATCAGTTTCAGGGTGCACTTTCAAGTACGATGTTTCAAGATGCGAATTCTGCTCGGCAGTACGGCCTCAGTAGCACTTTGTCTTTCGTATGATCATTGTCCCACTGTACACATTCAGTCGCAAAAGTATTCGGACAGTGGGAAGTTTCACAATGAGTACTCGACAAACACTGACTATGAAACCCAAACATATTTATTAGCAATATATATGCGTAACAACACTAATTACAAAAGAATTATTGTAATATTTCGTTTCCAAAACATAAATAACTGAAAAATTAACAACAAAAATGAAACATCCTGCACATCCTGCTGCTACAAAAGTATTCGGACACTGTCCAATAAATGTTCATAAATTGTACGACGAAAATGTCAATACCTTGTGGGTCCACCTTTCATTTTCAATACCTCCTCCAATCTACTAGGCATACTTTCCACGAGTTTGTTCGCGAAATCTGGGCCTATATTTGTCCATTCTTGGCGCAGTTTCTCTTTCAACGTCTCCTTCGTATAGATGTTGTCCGCGTGGAGGGTCCGTTTCAATTTATCCCACAAATGTTCGATTGGGTTAAGGTCTGGTGATTGGGGAGGGGGGTGTAATACTTTCGGGCAATTGAAGAGCAACCACATTTGTACAATATGCGCGGAATGCTTGGGATCATTATCCTGATAAAAATGAAAGTTGTTCGCAGTACCTAGATGTCGTGCACTCTGCTTCAAATGTCCTCGCAGTATATTCAAATACGCTTCCTTGTTCATCGTATCATCAATGAACACTAAATCACCCACACCATTGCCGGACTTGCATCCCCACACCATGATGGTCCCACCTCTAAACTTTGCTGTTGGTTTGAGGTTCCTGGGATTCAGCTCGTCATTGGTCTTTCGCCACACGTTTGCCTTTCCGTCGCTTTGCCATAATGTAAATTTACGTTCGTCGCAAAATATCACCCGATTCCACGAAGCCTGATCGTATTCGGCGTATTCCCTCGCAAACTGCATACGTTTCTTCTGGTTCACTGCGTTTATGAATGGCTTTCGCCGTGCCACTCGACCATGGTACTGCGATCGTCATAGTCCTCTCCGCACGGTTTCGGGATGAACTTTTATACCAAGGTCTCCCTCCACCTCCTTTGCAATTCGTGTGGCAGATATTTTCGGATTCTGTTGTACCTTAATAATGTCGTGAACTGTACTTTTCCTCATGTTCACTATTGCGGCAATTTCCCTGCAGGTTTTCCCCTTCGCGTGATGGTAAACGGCAAGTTGCCTTTGCTCGAACGTAGAACACTTCCCTCTGCGTCCCATCGTCGACGTGCACAGGCTCGCGATACGTGTTTACTAATCATCGCTATCGTATCGCGGAAATGTCGGACACACTGCAGTCGCTTCACCTTCTGTGCGTCTCGGAATGAACTATTCTCTCACGTTGGCCGCCTTTGTCCGAATACTTTTCTTGCACCTTTCCATGCCGTTTTCAGGAAATATTACGTAACAGACACATGCCCAACAACAGTTCTTCGTATTTGACGCGTGTTTCACGTTGCGACATCGTACCCAGAGTCCCAAATACATTACAAAGTGCACTTTCTGTATTTGTTCATGCGACAAACTGCAAAATTATGCTCCGTTACGTGGTGTCCGAATACTTTTGCGACTGAGTGTACAAGTGTGTGCCTCACACTGTGTTCACTGATACCGCAAAAGGCACAAACTGTCGCCGTCCGCACGACCAACTGGCGCCACAGTTCCTTCAGCCGAATGGGCCGAGTGCCAGGCATGTCCGCAAATCCAGCATGAACACGAGCTGCTCTATGGCCATGTCTGGCTTCACTCCTGCATTTCAAAACACATTTCTATAATAGAGGACGGAGCACTGACCTAATTTACGATATTCTGGCTCCGGGCCAGGCGCAATCTGAACAATTATTCAACACGCCCCACACCACTCCGCCAAAAAAATGGCATTTCCAGATAGAACAACAGCCAAAATTAATATTTACCTCGCATGGATTCATTTGATTAGCAACAAGATACGATTCCTTTCTCGCTAGCAGCCACCAGACGCTAGCAGCTTAGCGGATAAAAGCTAGCCTTTATGGACACTGTTTCCCATTAATCCGGTATTATAAATGGCAAACATGTGTCGTGCTGTGAGTTAATTAATGCCTTTCATTATACTGTGTATTTTGCACGGACAGCGCATAAGCGCCGCCACCCCCGCTGCAATCCTTTGTTGGCTCTCGCACATTTTTTTCCGCTTTTATTTCAAAAAGAGGGGGGAAAAGTAAATTGCGGGTCCGGCGTTGCAGCGGCGACGCTTGCAAATTGAATTAGCCGCGGCAAATTTACTCAGAGAAGGGCTCTTTCGTTAGCAGGCCTTAATGCGGTCGCCTACGGAAGAGATACCGCGCATCCGCTCGCGCCGGCAGCCTAATGGAATTCCACGTCCGTGCCAAACACAAAGCGACGGCCCGTCTGTCTCTCGCGCATAACCCGAACATGCCCGGAACGCAGGGGACGAGCGAATTCGGGCTTTGTGCGGAGCTACGGGGCAAAATCGCAAGTAAGTATGCGCACGGATTTCAGCAAAGTCTTCCTTACGTGGGAAACATCCACTGAAACCGATTACAAGGTTTGCATACACTATTTCATCTAACGTATCCGGACATCGCTACGTAAACCGAAATTGACCACTAAATGTTACGAGAGGCGGCCCCACGAATACAGGGTGTTACAAAAAGGTACGGCCAAACTTTCAGGAAACATTCCTCTCACACAAAGAAAGAAAATATGTTATGTGGACATGTGTCCATGTTAGAGCTCATTTTATTACTTCTCTTCAAATCACATTAATCATCCGTAAAGAGAACATTCGCACTGAAATGAGGATTGACACATTGTTGGATGAACCATTCGCAGAAGTGTACCCGTGGAGGCCAATCAGCTGCTGATAGTGCCTGCACACGCTGTACATGGTACAGAAACAACTGGTTCTCCCGTAGCACTCTCCATACAGTGACGTGGCCAACGTTACCTTGTACAGCAGCAACTTCTCTGACGCTGACGTTAGGGTTATCGTCAACTGCACGAAGAATTGCCTCGTCCATTGCAGGTGTCCTCGTCGTTCTAGGTCTTCCCCAGGCGCGAGTCATACGCTGGAAAGTTCCGTGCTCCCTAAGTCGCCGATCAATTGCTTCGAACGTCTTCCTGTCGGGACACCTTCGTTCTGGAAATCTGTCTCGATACAAACGTACCGCGCCACGGCTATTGCCCCGTGCTAATCCATACATCAAATGGGCATCAGTCAACTCCGCATTTGTAAACATTGCACTGACTGCAAAACCACGTTCGTGATGAACACTAACCTGTTGATGCTACATACTGATGTGCTTGATGCTAGTACTGTAGAGCAATGAGTCGCATGTCAACACAAGCACCGAAATCAACATTACCTTCCCTCAATTGGGCCAACTGGCGGTGAATCGAGGAAGTACAGTACATACTGACGAAACTAAAATGAGCTCTAATATGGAAATTAAGCGTTTCCGGACACATGTCCACATAACATCTTTTCTTTATTTGTGTGTGAGGAATGTTTCCTGAAAGTTTGGCCGTACCTTTTTGTAACACCTTGTATACACTGAGGTGCCAAAGAAACTGGTATAGGCATGCGTATTCGAATACAGAGATATGTAAATGGGCAGAATACAGCGCTCCGGTCGCCAGTGTCTGTATAAGGCAAAAAGTGTCTGGCACGGTGGTTACATCGGTTACTGCTGCTACAGTGGGAGGTTGTCAAGATTTAAGTGAGTTTTAACGTCGTGTTATAGTCGGCGCGCGAGCGATGGGACACAGCATCTCCGATATAGCGATGAAGTGGGGATTTTCCCGTACGACCATTTCACGAGTGTACAGTGAATATCAGGAATTCGGTTAAAATTCAAATCTCCGACATCGCTGGGCCGCGAAAAGATCCTGCAAGAACAGGACCAACGACGACTGAAGAGAATCGTTCAACGTGACATAAGCGCTACCCTTCCGCAAATTGCTGCAGATTTCCATGTAGGGCCGTCAACAAGTGTAAACGTGCGAACCATTCAACGAAACATCATCGATATGGGCCCTCGAAGACGATGGCCCCACTCGTGTACTCTTGATGGCTGCACGACATGAAGCTTTACACCTCACCTGGGCCCGTCAACACCGACACTGGACTGTTGATGACTGGAAACATGTGAACTGGTCGCACGAGTCTCGTTTCAAATTGTATCGAGCGGATGGACGTGTGCGGGTATGGAGACAACCTCATGAATCTGTGGACCCTGCAAGTTAGCAGCGGACTGTTCAAGCTGATGGTGTGGTGCTCGTGCAGTTTGAGTGATATGGGACCCCTGGTACGTCTAAATACGACTCTGACAGGTGACACGTACGTAAGCATCCTGTCTGAGCACATACATCCATTCGTATCCATCGTACATTCCGACGGACGTGGGCAATTCCAGCAGGACAATGTGACACTCCATACGTCCAGAATTGCTACAGAGTAGCTCCAGGGACACTCTTCTGAGTTTAAATGCTTCCGCTGGCCACGTAACTCTCCAGGCATGAACATTATTGAGTATTTCTGGGATGCCTTGCAACGTGCTGTTCAGAAGAGATCTCCACCCCTCGCACTCTTACGGATTTAGGGACAGCCCTGCAGGACTCATGGTGTCAGTTCCCTCCAGCACTACATCAGACATTATTGGAGTCTGTAAAGGTTTTTGGAGTCCATGCCACGTCGCGTTGCTGCACTTCTGCGTGCTCGCGGTGCCCTACACGATATTAAGGAAGTGTACCAGTTTCTATCGCTCTTCCATGTAAAACCAAGAGAGGAGCATTTCGTTGTCAGTAAAGACACAGTAATAGTAGAATGCGTTGGTTAGGAGAGATCAATGACTTAAACCGTGGACTTGTCAATGTGTAAGGTGGTTTGATTATTCATGTAGCCAACATTAATATTTGATTCATAATTTTATGCTCTAATAGTACTTCCCGCGTTTGGTACCGTAATGAATGGGTAACAGCGATGTTCTTTCCATGATTCATACTATCACTTGCGAAATGCGTATGTAATTCCACATGTTGCCTACGGTTATGTTAGGAATTAATTAGGTGTTAACTTCGGTTTGTGAGAAGTTGTATTTTTCCGTTTGTTTGGAACAGGAACCTTGCAGACAGAGACGGCGGAGGGACGCAAGCATTCAGTCCTCGCCACAGCGATCAACGCACAGCTCTAAGTGGTCTCCGGGGCCGATGTAGCCTCCACCCTCTCGTTTCCCCGTGCTTGACACTGGCCATTTGATGCGATGCGAGGTAATGCGACGGGTGGCTTGAAAGCGCTCGTACAAAGGCGTGTTGCCTACATGGAGGAATGTCTCCTTTACTTAAAGAAAGCGGCCGTAGGAAGTTTTCCTTGAGAACTGCAAGACATAGCGTCTCAACGGCTGCTCTGAAATGCGACTAGAAAGACAATAGCTTTTGCAGTTGTCCCCACCCACAAAATAAAAAAAAGTCTCACTCTTGCAGACGGCCGCTGTTGCCGAGCGGTTCTAGGCCCTTCAGTACGGAACGGCGCGACCACTACGGTCGCAGGTTCGAATCCTGCCTCGGGCATGGATGTGTGTGATGTCCTTCGGTTAGTTAGGTGTAAGTAGCTCTAAGTTCTAGGGGACTGATGACCTCAGATGTTAAGTCCCATAGTGCTCAGAGCCATTTGAACAATTTTTGAAGTGAGAAGGGGCAATCGGTCTGCGGAAGGGTAATGAAATCACAGTGCCTTTAGCCGCGCGGGATTAGCCGAGCTGTCTGGGGCGCTGCAGTCATGAACTGTGCGGCTGATCCCGGCGGAGGTTTGAGTCCTCCCGCGGGCATGGGTGTGTGTGTTTGTCCTTAGGATAATTTAGGTTAAGTAGTGTGTAAGCTTAGGGACTGATGACCTTAGCAGTTAAGTCCCATAAAATTTCACACACATTTTTTTTTTCACAGTGCCTTTCAAAGGAACCATCCAACCATTCATCTATAGTGATTTAATCAGGGAATACCTATATTTCAATGGCTGGACGTGGGTTTGAAGATCGATTCTCCCGCATACGAGTTCAGTCTGTTATCACTGGGATACCTCGCTCGATTAGTCAGTACACTCACTTTTACGTGGTCAAAATTTCGAAATCTAACAGTGAATATACGTCGAAACTGCACTTATTTTTTGGTGTTGTATGCTTACAGGTCCATATTCCGGAATAAAAATTCTGGAAATTCCTTTATGAGTGGGATATCACGTTAATTCACCATAAGACACAAAACGTGACGACATGGTCGGAAGTCAGTTTAACATTGCACAGGTACACACCACACCACACCATTATTTAGAGTTGCATTTCGTTCTGACAGGCAGAACGGCCTTCAGAGTGCATTATTGTTGCTCGTGACTAGTGTTGCTATCGCGTCTGGTAGGGTATAAAAGATAAGGGGCATGGGCAGCGTCAGATGTTGAGTGATCGCAACGAAGACGCAGAATGCCTGAAGGCGTTTTTAAAGATGCCTCATTGTGGGTCTCCATTTGTTTGGATGGCTGAATCATCAAATATCCAGATTTGTAGTGCATTTGGATGTGAGTGACTCGATTTTGGACTTCGTGGGAACATGCGGGTAGTCACACTCATCGACAAGGTGCCAGTGGGACAAGTAATGGTCTCCGTGCAACGTTACGTGTCATCCAGCACCAACAATCCGGACTAGCCGGATAAGAGAATTACCGACCCACGCGTAGATTGCCGTTAGTATCACAACACCAACGGCTGGGTTTGGAGTGATGCCATGAGGGAGAACCGTGGACTGCTGATAAATAGCGTCGCACTGTGTTCAGCGATAATTCTTCCAATGTTCTGGAGGGGCACATTGTTGTGACTCCTGGTTTCGTAGTGAGGGGAGCCATCGAGTACCACTCCAGATCACGGAGGTAGTGACTGAAGGAACTTAGATGGCCCAAGGGTACATCACCAACTTCCTGCGCACTGAGGAGCTAGCTCCCACGTGACAGTATCGTGTTACCATATTCAACACAACAATGCTCGTCTACACATGGCACTTGTCTTTCTGAACCGTTGCGCACCGCGAATGAATTATCCGAATGGGACGGAAATCGGTAGGTGTCATATACATGTGCAGACAAATGACTACAGTTTCAGAAAAATTGAACAATTTATTGAAGAGAAAGAACCTCACATATTGAACAAGTCAGTAACGCGCTGGATGTCCTCTTGAGGTGTATCGTGCCAAATTATGTCCAGGGGAGCGTTACATCCTCTGAATCCCGAGCTGGTTGTATTGCAGTGCCCATAAAGCTCCAAATCTTCTCATTTTGGGAAGAGATCCGGCGACCTTGGTGGCCAGGGTGGGGTTTGACAAGCACGAAGACAAGCACTGTAAACGCTCGTCCTGGCTGGGCAGGAGCTATACTGCTGAAATGTGAGCCCAGGATAGCTTGCCACGAAGGACAACAAATGGGGCGTAGAATGTCGTCGACGTACCACTGCCGCAGATGACAATCAAAGGCCTCCTGCTATAAAATGAAATCGCACGCCAGACCATCATTCTTGGTTGTCGGGCCGAATGGCGGGCGACAGACTGATATCCCACTACTGTCCAGGGCGTCTCCAGATACGTGTTCGCTGGGGCTACACAGTTAATTAAACGGTAGGCGACGCAGACAACGCTTTTCCAAGTGTCCCATGTCACGCACCGAAGAGCGCTCATGCCTCCGCACAGCAGAGTGGCGCAGTGGAAGCGTGCTGGGCCCATAACCCAGAGGTCCGTGGATCGATCAGGAGTCGGTTCGAAGCAGGAGCCATCACTGAAGGCAATTCTACTCCAGTCAACGAGATACCAGGCCGAAGACGTGACTGGAGATACCCTGGGCAGCGGTGGGATCCCAACCTGACTGTCGCCCGCCATACTGCCTGACAGCCAGGAGTGATGGTCTGGTGTGCCATTTCATTCATTGCACGACCTTTGGTTGTCATCGGCGGCGCTCTTACAGCACAGCGGTACGTCGACGATAATCTATACACCCTGTATTATTGCCCTTAATGGCAAGCCATGCTGGGCTTACATTTCAGCAAGATAATGCACAGCCACACACGGCGAGCGTTTCTCCTGCTTGACTTTGTTCTTACAATACCAAGCTTTGACAACAAGGTCACCGGATCTCTTCCCAATTAAGAACGTTTGGAGCATTGTGAGCAGGGTTCTCCAACCAGCTCTGGATTTTGACGATAACTTGACAGTTGGAAAGATTTTGGTGCGATATCCCCCAGGACGAAACGCAAAAACTCTTATCAAACCAAACCAAGCCGAGTAACTGCTTGCATTAGGACCACGGTTGTACTGACCTGCTCAGTTTGTGAAGCTCTTTGTCTTGAATAAATTATCCAATTTTTCTGGAATTGTAATCATTTGTTTGTCTGGACATGGACGTCTCATCTACAGATTTCCGTGCCATTGTGATAATTCCCTCGTGGCGCGTCTTTTTCGTTTTCTTACAGTCTTTGTCTGTGTCGTCTGCACATAGCCGTGAATAATAGTTCGTCACCGTCAGTCAGGAGACTCGGCGGAACATGTCCGATGCAGCTCGTGACGAAATGTAACAGACAAAACAGATTCATGGACTACGACAGTACAACTCGGAAGTTTCATCACCAACCAGACAATCGCTGGTAAAAACCTTGTTTGGATGGTTATAAGATTCCTAGGTTTTGTAAATTTAATTCAGAATCTCACTGTGTAATGGTTTCTCTAAGTTTCTGTGTTGTGTCCTCAATGACACTGTAGAGTCTTGTACTGTAGGTGTAGGAATCAAGGGAGAGGCTGTTGTTTGGTGGCTGGTATCCTCTTTCTATAACACAGCTGTACACACGTGTTAACAGGGTTCTGTACTTAATTAAACAGGTAGCTGCTACTTAACTCTAACGGTGTCCATGTGTTGGGGTGGAATCTCTTCAATATTAGTCCACGTTAGCCTCTCTGCTGCTGAAGTACAAGTCCCACTATGCGATGAATGACAGACGCCAAACATTAGGACACGCCGATGTCAGGTTTCCAAAATTCAGTAAAAAAATTTGCTAAGTCCGAGTCATAGTCGTTATAGCATACGCGTGCTGTAGTCACACTAGCAGATGGCGTACCATTAGCTCGTCAGAGAAACGCTAAGTACGTTATCAAATGAAGCCATCTGTTGCCTCCTTGAGCCCCTGGTTCGCGATGTGCGTCTACAGACCACTATAGTTTATTGTTCAGAATTGCATACGGATCACATTGATGCAATTTTCGTCCGAGTTGCAACATTTTGTGTGCAGGAGAAGAACGCGTACCCGCCCTACAGTGTATAAAGCAATAGACAATATTGCCATTAATACCTTTAAGTACGTAGGTGCGCAAGTTGTCCTGCATGGTCCATCAGTGTTCTGTGGTGGAGTGCAAGTTGGTGTGTCAGTGACTGAGCTAGTGACTGAAAGACTGTGCTAATGCCTGAGACTGAGACTAGTGGCTGAGACGGAGCTATCCGGTCCGCTGCGGCCCTCTAAATACTTGCGGTCGAGAGGGCTTTGGCGGCGTGTTGCTTGCGAGTCTGTCTTTGGCCTCCTTCCTGATAGGCGCCCTTGGTCCAGCGTCTACTATCCATCTTCTTGCTACATCTTTGCCAACCGGAGTGCTGGCGACAGCTTACGCCAGCACATCCTGTAATCACTGAAGGCAAATGTCTGTATGTTTCAAGCTTTACGTCAGGAGCACCTCCCACTTCTTCTACGTGTAGGGAGGGGGCGGTGGGGGGGAGGGGGAGAGGGGGGGGGGGGGGCTACGTAGACCCATACATGGCATTAAGCGGCACTTCATGCTTCTCCAGTGCAACAGATAACTCTACAAATTGCTCTGGAAATTCGTTCCACTGCTGCTTACGAAGTACACTAGCAAGTACGTCCCAATGGGGAAACCAGCGAGGAGTTTACAAAGTGCAGGCAGCGCACGGCGCGTAATCTCCGCCATCAAAGCGCCACATGATACACGCCGTTGGCAGATACTGCGGGCCCGATGCTCTATCGTGCGTATCCGAGCGTGAGGGAACGTACGCCCGGGCGCGAGCTGTGAGGGGTGCATGCGCGATGAGACCCAGCGACCCGACCCGCAAATGACGCTGCCCGCATTCCGCGGCCCGGCCCGGCCCGGCCCGGCGCACACAGCCGAACCCTCGCTCCTCGCTCCTGTATCACGAGACGCCACCCTCTCTCCGAAGAGGAACCTCGGAGAACTGACAGCCACGACTGAGTGCTTTACGTCACAAAAGTGCAGCAGTCTGAAGACTTATATTTTTGATAACTGCTGATGCTGCTGTGTACAGAGAAGCTGCAACGCTAAAAATCTGTGGCAAAATGCAGGCATACCTGCGGAGTTTCGACGTTTGGTGCCGGCACTGGAATTTGGCCATCAGCGTAAGAAATGTAACGCATTGCCCACAAAAAAGCAGAAACACCCTTGATTGTATGATCACACGATTTCAGAACAATAACTTGCGGCAGTCACACCCATAAAAGATCCAGAACTATACGTCCAGATCGATTTAAAGTGGAACAACAATAAAAAAACTTATTGCAAGTGAGGCAGATGCCAGATTGAGGTTCTTTGGAGGAACCATCAAGAAGTGTAATCCACTCACAAAGCAGGTAGCTTACCAAATTCTCATATGACCAATGCTTGAATATTACTCTTCAGTCTGGGATCTTACCAGATAGCGTTGATAGAGTAAATGGCGAAGGTCCAAAGAAGAGCAGCGTGTTTCGTCGCAGTTTTATTTAATAAGGTCGAAACCATCACGGAGATGCTCAGCCAGCTTCCAATGACAGAAACTGCAAGAGAGGGATTGTTAAAATTTCAAGAACGCAGATTTCTAGAAGAGTAAACCAATGTACTACCCCCTCCTACTTACATCTTAGTAAAACATCATAAAATTAAAACCACAGATATTTTATAACACGTGGAGGCTCACCAGCAACCGTTCTTGCCGCGCACTGTAGGAACAGGAAAGAGGGAAAGACAAGCGGTAAACAAAGTAAACTCCGCGAGACACTATAAGATAGTTTGCAGAGCATGGATGAAAAATGTAGATACGCACCGTGTTACTTGTGATCTCACAAGGAGTTTTATGTAAATAAGCCAAATTTTATGTATTATATCGTCGTCTTCCACTTTTCAGTTTCCAAAGTTTCCCACCTGTTCAGTCTCCTTTCTGAAGATCCCTTGAATTCATCACATCATAAACATCTTGCATCAGTATTCTATGTGGCAATTATGTCAACAGCTAGGAGTTAAGTTGGTCAATTGCTCTTCTTTCCTTGCTTGCCAAATTTAATTTGTGACGTCTTGTGTGCTCCCTTCATTTGTTGACAAAATGACTCCCAAGTATTTAAATGAACAGACACTTTATTTTTAATTGTGCAGAATCCTACGTCTAACTCATCTTGCTCATCTTCACCTACTACCATATATTCCTATTCCATTTTCTTAAGGCCCTATTTCGAGTATTCTTCGTGCAGTTTCTTGAGCATATAAATGGTCTCGTCTTTGTCTTCTGCTATTAGGATCTAGTCGTGGGCGAAGAATTAAGTGTATACAGTATTCTTTGGCCCCACGACATTTCCTCTTCCAATTTTGGAAAACTTTTCCGAAACTTATTTACAGAGAATTCTTGCGAAATTTTGTTACCTACTTTAACCATATTGGTATAGCGTAATTGACCGGGAGACAACGTATGGGAGAGTTCGGTCGGCTGGTGCAAGCCCTTCTGTTTGATACTACTTCAGGGGCTTGCGAGTCCATCACGATTAAATGATAATGAGGACAACATCTATCCCTTGAATAGAGAAAATCTCCTACCCAGCCTGGAATCCAACGCGGGGTCCCAAGGTCTAGAGACAGCAATACCAACACTAGACCACGAGCTGGGGACAACCGTGCTGTTGTAACCCTCAGATAAGTTTCCCATTTCCTGGACATACATAATACTGATACCAAAACTTTGCTTTTCTATCCTTATTTACGCAAAAAATTCTCAACAAATTGATGTATTTGTGTGTGTCGTTCGAAGAGCGAAGTGCCAAAACAAGCAACTACAGGAGAAGATACTCGCTGCAAGACGAACTGACAAATGATCGAAAGCATAGCGCAGGCCGCTGTGGCCGAGCGGTTCTAGGCGCTTCAGTCCGGACCGCGCTGTTGCTACGGTCGCAGGTTTGAGTCCTGCCTCGGACATGGATGCCTGTGGTGTCCTTAGGTTAGTTAGGTTTAAGTAGTTCCAAGTCTAGGGGACTAATGACCTCACATGTTAAGTCTAGAGCCATTTGAACCATTTGAAAGCATAGCCACGCCCAGTAACGTTTGTTACGCCGCCGTATCCGCTCTCACTGCCGATAACAGTCCGCGATGATCGACTAAGGCAACAGCGTCGTCTTCTAGTAGGCCAGTTGTGTGATCAATGTATTAGGCGGAACTGCACGTGAAAGTTATCGTTAAATGTATCCTGAGTGAGGGATTTGTATTTTGACAGTATCAAGTGATACGTTAATGTTCAGAGGTAGCTACAAATACTTATGACATGCCTGGGAAAATGGATTGTACAAAGTTAAGTGATTCAATATTACAATAAAGAGGCGAAACATTAGGACCACTGCCCACAGCGACATTGGATGCCGCCTGGTGGCGCTGCGGGCACATGACGCGGGAAGAGAAGTGTGTAAGTGGAGCGGGGGATCACCATAGCGAAGATGTTGTTGTTGTTGTCTTCAGTCCTGAGACTGGTTTGATGCAGCTCTCCATGCTACTCTATGCTAAATTCTACGTAACCCATCTGGGTCGCTATCGGACGGCATCACCGCGTGCACGAATTACAGGACTTGTGTGTATACATAGAATACCACACACTTCCACAAACCTACCAATAAATTGTTGGATTGTTGATAAGCAGAATCAGAGCTGTATTTCGTTCCAAATGTTGTGGATGGTGGCCAGGAGGTGCCGTATTAAAACTCGGCGAGAACTTTCCAACTGATTTATTTGTTTCCACTACAGAGCTTCATTCACCTCTGTCAGCATCGCAGGCCACGCAATGCTGAGGCTACTGCCCCAGCGATCTGTGCAACGCAACGCTGTGTCGTGCCGGCCTTGTTCGCCAGCTGAAGGGTTCCGATTACGTCAGGATGGCTGCGCCAGCAGCCGACTCAGCAGCCACTGTCCCTGTTGACTCCGCGCTGCTCCTTAGGCCTGTCCCACTGCTGCTTCTTCCTCGCTATCGTAGCTGGGAACGCGGCGGCAACGACCGTCCGCGATCTGGCATCCGAATCTGCGGCCCTCGTCACGGAAGTCTCTGGCGTATGTCGGGAGCCGAGACGACTGCCTGCGCAGCTACCCATAGATTGGCCGCCCTGGCTGGCTGCAGACCCCACGTCAGCCTCAGAGGGTCGAACCAACGACCCGCCTTGGGCTGGGACGCTGTCGCCCCATCTGTTGCTGTGTGTAGCTCGGCAGTGTGATACGTGCTGCCATCCACAAGAGCTGCCACACTTGAATGAATCTCGTTGGAAAACACTCGGCTACGCGCCTCTGTTTTGCTAATGCATCACTTTGAGTCATGTACGCCCCACACTCTGGTTGCGCCAGTGGGCCCCTTCTGCCTGCAGTTTGCGACATGCGAACCGCTACGTTTACGCTTTTCAGCAGTTCGATGGCCCCTGTGGCCTCCATTCGACTTTGCAACCGCTAGTCAGCGTAACTTACTGTAATCTAGCCCACACCTGGCTGTAACTCATGCTCAGAATATCGCACAAAACTAACTTTCTGTGGTGTGTGTACTGTGAGACCTTCAGTACACACACATCAGATTATTTGACTTGTCGCTCTAATGAAGTAGGCGAGTGTCAGCAATATGTCTCGTGGTCTTATCGTGGCGTGTTTATCTTCTGCCGTTAGGTCAGACGATAGAAATGCCACTTGCATGCTTAGAGTAGCAGATTGACGGTGACCAACTTTAAACAGAAGTTGATTAATTTTCACACACATTTATTAAAATAACAACAAGCATAAAAATTATTTAACTTGGTTCTGGATGCTATTTACAATTGGCAATCTGAAGTTCCTTTGGTATGGATCGTTAATCTTATTCTCACATATATCTCTGATACTTGATAAAAGTGGCTATACGTTTATCTTCATGGCTATGTACAGGAATATGGTAATCTTATTAGGCGCAGACTGAAACTTGACTATAGACTGGTACAGACAAATGTAGAACTCGTACAGACTGTTGCAGACAAATGCAGACTGCCTAATCGGAGGTCTGTACACTCGTTACAATACCTCGTGCGTTCATGTATCACTGCACGAGTGTGATCCGCGAGGAGGAAAGGTTCTACGTAAGCAGCAATCTAATTGGCTGCGTTACATATTAATACGCGGATTGGCGGAAGCAGAGTTTGGTCCGTCTCTGTGGCAGCGCCATCTTGTAGTGCGGAGATGGACAAGCGCTGCGCCTGCGCTGTTGTGCTTAGCGGGGCGCGCTCAAGTGGGAAAGTTGTGTACGCGCTAACTACGCGGAACTATGTAAACAACACTTTCCCTATCCTAAATGATGGTGCCGCTACACAAAGACGGACAAACATGCCATTAACTGGGTGGTCATAATATTTTGGCTCATCAGTCTGTTATCGTACCCACTCGGTCTCGTCCAGGAGCAAAGTATAGAGCCATTGTACCGACTATTGTATTTTCGTTAGGTGCAACAATTGTAATAAGTAAATGTGGCATTCTGCGCCTTCTCCTCGCTGAAACCAGAGTCGTAAATGGCATAGGACCAAACCCAGCCTGTCGCTGGATCCGCCGGACCATTAACGGGCGCGGTTATCATTCCATCACTGGGAGGATCGATCAACTTGTGCGGCGAGCTGACAGGCGGCTCCGGATGCGGCGGCGGCGGCGGCGACACGCAGCAGCGCGCGGGCCAGCGCCGGCCTGTCCACGTGTCCCCGCACGTGTCGCGCTGTGTAGCCGGGCGCGGCCGCATCGCTAATGAAGCCACCGCGCCGGCACAAGGGGAGGACGGCTGCGCTGATAATCATCCCTGTCCGACAGGGCCGCGCCGCTGATTCCCGCCCCGTGTGGACACAGCGGGGGGAGCGGCCAGTCAGCAAATGAATGACTGATGGGCGCAGTCCCTGACGGCTCTGTCGCCGGCGCAACCCGCCGCCGAGGACGCCTCTGGCCTTCCATGCGCAGCCGCTACCCGCAACGAGCCTGTGCTCGTCGCTTTACACAGGTTCCGGTGTGGCATCTACTGACGCAGTCTGCACTAAGGTTGCCAATCAGACACACTCTGGTTAATACGAGGGAAACATCAGTACGACAGTCTCGCTAAAAGCAATGACCATTTAACATTAACTGAATTTTTAGTTAGTGCTCTGCAGAACATGATAATACATGATCCAGTCACATTAATGTGACCAACGCTTATGTTTGACATCAACGTGCAATAATTGTTCACCGACGGCAGGTGGCAGTCCTAGCAGTGGACAATACACGGAGTGATTCGCCTGCCCCTTACCGTGGATTTTATGCAACCCACAACGTCTTCCAAAACAACAGGCGTGATCGTCATATTCTGTCGCTTGCTACAGGCAAACGTCTATTACGACAACTTCAAAGCATTTGATGTAGCAGCCAACCAGTTGCAAAATACTGGTTTATTAAATCTTGACCATGGTTTCGACAGTTTTAAAATCGTCTTCTTAAGAAGATGTAGGACATAAATTCATATCATCTATAGTCAAAGTGAGAGTCGTAGAGTCTTCTGGTACATGCCATCCACATAATGTCCGTCCGTGGTAGCTGAGTGGTCAGCGCGATGGACTGTCATGCCTAACGGGTCGGGTTCGATTCCCGGCTGGGTCGGAGATTTTCTCTGCTCAGGGACAGGGTGTTGTGTCGTCCTTATCGTTATCATTTCCTCCCCATTGACATGCAAGTCGCCGAAGTTAAGTCAACTCGAAAGACTTGCACCAAGCGAGCGGTCTACCCGACGGGAGGCCCTAGCCACACGGCATTTCCATCCACACAATCACCATTTAAATAGATTATGTAAAAACAGTAACCATATTCTGTAGGGCTTTGTCTTAAACCTTTTAATTTAAAAAAAATCACTTATTTGATGTTGGATACAACAATATACATTAGACATGAACTAGAGTCAGCGATTCCCAATCTATCAGTAATGTGATTTTACGTCCTACTTCTTAAGCAGAAGACAGTTTTGAAACCATCGAAACCACAGTGAAGGTTTAATAAACCTATATATCGCAGCTGGTTGGCTGTTGTTTCGAATGCACTGAAACTCTTGCATGCGCAGTTTCTGTAGTGCAGCCATGTTCAAAATCTTCAGACCGTTAGTCCTATAGACAAAATGGACTTTTTTTGTAGGAAATTTAATGTACTTAAATTTTTTTAATGGATACGTTTTCGCTGAAGGTTTGGTTTTCGAGTTATTCAATAAAAACATACAGAAGTGACCTTCAAATGTGTTTTTCTTGAATAACTCGAGAACCCTGGTCTCCTGCCAAAATGTATCCCAGTACAAAATTAACTACGTTAGATTTGCTTACAGAAAGGTCCTAATCATTTTTTCTGCAGGACTTTAGCAAGTAGGAGAATATGAAACTGAGGCACGTGATTTTTGAAGGCACTGCAGGCTGCATAAATCACATACGCAGGGGCAGCTGAATCACCCTATGCATAGCGTGTCAGGTAGTTGCGGGAAATAGTGCTATTGTTTTCATAAAGCGGAAACGGAGCAATTTACGTGACGTCCAAAAGGGCATGATCATTGGCATTCCGTCCAAAGTTGGAAGCACTTTCGAAAAGACTAAGCTTGTGAACTCTGCGCATACCTTGCATGGCAAAATGGCGCTATCCATAACTGACACCATAGGCAACTGTGGTGCGTCCCGGGCCGTAGATGACGGGCGAACGGTGGCTGTAGTAATCTGTGCATCTGTTGAGCAGCTGGACGCCCAGATGAACCAAGGGGCTGCCAACAGCGTCTCCCCAACCACAGCTCAGTGAACTTTGCTGCGTACCGGCCTCTGCAGGAGGCACCTCGTTCATACGCCCATGCTGACTGCTGTTCACTGGCAACTGGTCACTGGCAACTGGACGTCCAATGAGTGGCGACAGGTGGCCTTTTCAGATGAGTCACGTTTTATGTTCCATCGGGCAGATGGCCGCTGGCGCGCACGGCGTGAAACGTCTAAAAGCAAACTCCCTGCAACAATCATCGGAAGGGTCAAGGATGGAGAAGAGAGCGTTATGGTCTAGGGCTGGGCTTCCCAACCTTTTCAGCTGGCGGACCCCTTCTACAGTCGATCAAAGAAGCCACATTCTCCGACACTAAACTGTGTATGCGTTCTCACTTAGGAACCGCAAAGGCTGCTTGGGAATACGACCTGAAGTAAAAGTACATATGTTTTTCACACGAAAAAAAAAATTGTGATGAATTTGATTTTCACCTTTTTACTTAATAATTTCACTCATTATTTTACACGATTTGGTGAAAGATGGCTGCGGACCCCCTAGAAAGAGCCGGCGGACCTCTAAGGGGTCCGAGGACCACACGTTGGGAAGCCCTGGTCTAGGGAACGTTTTCGTGGCATTCCCTAGGAACCTCGTCATTCTGAAAGGCGCAATGAATCAGCACTACTTTCTATCCTTGGGGACCATGTTTTTTGCTTCAACACGATGGCATCCACCAGCAAGATAGTACAACGTGTCACATAGCTCGCAGTGTACAAGTATACATGAGTGGTTCGAAGAACAGTAGGATAAGTTTAGGGGTACTCTCCTCCCCGGATCTATATCCAATCGAACATCTGGGGTCCACCTCGATTGGGCTGTTGGCGCCACGGTTCCCCCAGACGGTCACGGCACTGGAGTCGTCGTGGTTCCACATCCCTGTAGGTACCTTACAGAACGTCACTGATTGTCTTCCTGCACATCTCGCAACAGCCCAGACTCCAGAGTGGTTATTCAGCCTTTTCACCTGTGGACACACTAATGCGACTGGACAGTATACATGCATGTGAAAATAACATATTTACCTTCATAAAACTTAACATCAAATTTCCTTCTTTGTGTCATTTCTACGAGGGTAATCCCAAAAGTAAGATCTCCTATTTTTTTTTATAAGTACAGAACTCTGTTTGTGTGGCAGTTGGTCACACTCTTATGAAGAGTGCTTCATGCGCTGTAAGTAAACGTGCGCACGCCGCTCGGAGGCGCTCAGTCTAGGCTTGGCTACCATTGAGAATGGAGCTCCAGTAAGATGTTACCCCCAAGTGGGAATTGCGCGCTGTTATTCGGTTTTTGAACGCAAAGGGCACTGCGACGATTGAAACGATCGCCAATTGACGGAAGTGTATGGTGAGTTGTGCATGGATGTCAAAAATGTTCATAAGTGGTGTAGAGAGTTTGCAGCTGGTCGGACCGAAATTGATGACGAACAAAGGAGCGGGAGACCGTCAATTTCTGAGGAGACAGTGTTGAAGGTTGAGCAAAGCATGCGTGAAGATCGGCGGATCCCTCTGGATGATCTCCGCACGTTGGTTCCTGAGGCTTCCGGAAGCACCGCTCACAGAATTTTAACGGAAGTATTGAACTACCGGAAGGTGTGCCCAAGATGGATACCACGCATGCTTACTGAGGACCACATGTGGCAACGAGTCGGTGCTTCCCACGCATTTCTTCACCGCCTTGCAGCCGAACAGGACAACTTTCTGGACTCAACTGTCACGGCTGACGAAACCTGGGCGTACCACTTTACACCTGAGACCAAGCAACAATCACGCCAGTGGCGTCATCCTTCTTTGCCAAAGCCGCGGAAATTCAAACACAGTCTACCGGTAAAGTCATGGCAACCGTTCTTTGGGATCGGAAAGAGGTATTGTCGGTCGACTTTATGCCCACTGGGACCACAATTAACGCTGTGAGACTCTGAAAAAACTCAAACAATTCAGAACCGGAGAAGAGGAGCGTTGAGCAAGGGCGTATACATAATCCATGACAACGCTCGCTCACACATCGCTCGGCAAACCGTTGCTCTCCTGCAACAGTTTCGGTGGAACATAATCACCCACCCACCCTATAGTCCTGACTTGGCGCCCAGTGACTATCACCTGTTCCGTAAGTTAAAAGAAAATTTGGCTGGAAAGCGATTCAGCTCCGACGACGAGGCGAAAGAAGAGGTTCATAACTTTCTGAACAGCATGGCGGCGAGCTAGTATGACATGGGCATACAAAAACTGCCACAGCGTCTACAAAAATGTATCGACAGAAATGGTGATTATGTCGAAAAGCCGGCCGGAGTGGTCGTGCGGTTCTAGGCGCTACAGTCTGGAACCGAGCGACCGCTACGATCGCAGGTTCGTATCCTGCGTCGGGCCTTGATGAGTGTGATGTCCTTAAGTTAGTTTCGTTTAATTAGTTCTAGGTTATAGGCAACTGATGACCTCAGAAGTTAAGCCGCATAGTGCTCAGAGCCATTTTTATGTCAAAAAATAGCTAAATGTTCAAGCTGTAAACTGATGTAAACCATTGTAGAAATAAACAGGTCTATGTACTTATAAAAAAGAGGAGAGCTTAGTTTTGGGATTACCTTCGTAGTATGTAATTAATTTAGGAAATAGCGTTTCATAGGTACGTTAAAGAGATATCCTTGTGCTTCGTCCTTTCCATTTGTTCTATTCATACTTTGTTTCACGATAGAACTTTCTTGCATTATTATGTTTCTTGAAAGATTTGACACTTTTCCCCGCACTCAGACTACTGATCCACGGAGCCGCTTTTTTCATTTGTGTCGAAACACTGAGCCTCACAGAGTTCAACTGTAGACTCCCTTTTCACTCTCTTCTCACTTTCATCGTATAGTTTAACTGTCTTTTAAATTAATATAGTAAACTTATAACACGTGCGTATTGACTGCAGGCAATGGAAAATTATAGACTCACAACAGGAACACGTTTTAACAAAAACAGCCGTCTGGCGATAGGTAAAGGCCTGAAAAGGCCCTGTGCATTAATAAAGAAGGCGTTCGTGACGAGGCGGCTATTATTTATTGCTGAAGTCGGTCATGAGAGTCGGCACGTACATTCGCTGTTCTGTCATTGTGGGCGGAACTCGATTTCCTAGCGGAGATCGATGTGCCCAGCTCTCCGGAACAAAATGGCAACTGCCCGCGCCGCACGTCCCATCTGACAGACGTGGCGACACGTGTTGTAGCCACTCTGTGGAATTACGCCATTCGGTGCGGAAAAAAGACGAAACTAATGTGTGCAGCGCGTGCGACACGTGTATTAAAACACGGACGTGTACACGTGCTACAGGCCGGAGCGGCGATAATTTTCGGGCGGCGGCTGGCAGCAGCGGAAATTAGTCCGTCCCCGGGGTGCGAGAGCGGCGCTGTTACTTGTTGAAATGGACACCGGCTTCATTACACGGCCAATTTAGAGTTGATGAAGCGATCACTCTGGTCCACTTTTCGCGCCATCAGCGGGCCCGACAGCTAGATTCGCTGTTAGTCACCGTGCCACGTTATCCGTCACACTTCTGCCCGCGGGTATCTAAACGGACGTTATTTACTGTTATCAATGCGGCTGTCGGACAGAATTCAGTAGAGGACTTCCGGTCGACAAGCTCGTTTTGAAGCCCGCTCCGCAACTGTTGACTCTGCAGGGTTCTATCGCAGAAAATGATCCGGTTGTCTATAAGAAGGTAGCAACGCCAGAAGACAGCAGAGATCACCAGGAAGATGATTGGTGCAGGTTCACAGTTGGCCCTGCAGGTAAAATCAAATTAACATACTGCGGATTAAACCTAGCAATACCAACACATTTTCCACATCGCGCATTACCTATGGTGATTGTGGGGGATGGTGTACTTTATGTTCAACCCAAAAAAAAAAAAACACAAAATTACTTAGTTGTTGTCGACTTACATGGAGATGATGAAAGTCATGGGATAGCGATATGCACATATACAGATGGTGGCAGTATCGCGTACGCAAGGTATAAAGAGGGCAGTACACTCGCGGAGCTGTCATTTGTAGTCAGGTGCTTGATGTGAAAAGAATACATATGTTTTTGGATGGGGTCCGCCTTTAGCAAAACACAATTTTGTTTTTTAACCCAAACATGTTTCACTGCAGTTGCAGCATCTTCAGTGAGCTTTTATTTTATGGCTGTTAAAGATAAAGAATGTTGTTTACTGTTTGTATACATGTAAGTATTAGTTTTTACATTGTAATTACAGATATCTGAAAAACACATAAAGTTATGAATTTTACCACATGGTGTGGTTTTTCTGACGTATTGTGTTTCAACAGTGACTGTTCTATTCCACAGTTTGTCATCTGCAGCCGCTTACACCTTAAAGTAGATAAGTTGTTTAAGCCAACCTTACAATGTCTCTCTCTCTCTCTCTCTCTCTCTCTCTCTCTCTCTCTCTGTGTGTGTGTGTGTGTGTGTGTGTGTGTGTGTGTGTGTGTGTGTGTGTGTGTTTAAATTATGTTTGACTTACGTTTTCTTTTCCCTCGTCTTCATCACTGTCAAACACTATGTATACTTATACTATATTATACTTATACTATATATACTATTAAAGATTTCCGATGTAATTATGGCCGCACAACGGGAATTGAACACAGAATGGTCACTGTCACTGTTTCACTGTTTACCAGCTGTAAAGACAAACATGGCGGACAGTGGAACAGTTGAAGGTGTAAAACCAAGATGGCTGACGGTGTAACAGTTGGAGGTCTTCCTGGCGGTTGTTGTGATTCTTTCAATCTTTCAGAGGTGTATGTGCATTTCTTTGGTGCGTGTCTGTGTGTGTGTGTGTGTGTGTGTGTGTGTGTGTGTGTGTGTGTGTGTGTGTGAGAGAGAGAGAGAGAGAGAGAGAGAGAGAGAGAGAGAGAGAGAGAGAGTGACAGTAGGTTTGAGGATTTTTTCGTATGTGTGTGGGGCGGGGGGAGGGGTGGGGTGGGATGGGGTGGGGTGTATTGTTAAATCAAACACGGAAAAAAAGAGCTTCAACCCCAAGATGATTATTAATGTGAAAAGATTTCCGATGTAATTACGGCCGCACGATGGGAATTAAGGGACTTTGAACACAGAATGGTAATTGGAGAGTGATGCGCAGGACATTCCATTTCGGAAATCGTTAGGGAATTCAATATTTCGAGATTCACAGTGCCAAGGGGGTGCCAAGAGTACCAAATCACCTCTCACAACGGACAACGCAGTGGCCGACGGCCTTCACTTAACGACCGAGAGCAGCGGCGTTTGTATAGAGTATTCAGTGCTAACAGATAAGCAGCACTGTGTGAAATAACCGCAGAAACCAATAAGGGGGAGACGACGAACTTATCCGTTAGGACAATGCCGTGAAATATGGGGTTAATAAGCTACGGCAGCAGACGACAGACGTAAGTGCCTTTGCTAACAGGATGACATCACCTGCAGCGCCTCTCCTGATCTCGTGACCATATCGGTTGGATCCTAGACGCCCATAAAACGTGGCCTCGTCAGACAAGCTGCGATTTTTTTTTTTTTTTTTTTTTTTAAACCGAGCGAGGTGGCGCAGTGGTTAGCACACTGGACTCGCATTCGGGAGGACGACGGTTCAATCCCGTCTCCGGCCATCCTGATTTAGGTTTTCCGTGATTTCCCTAAATCGCACCAGGCAAATGCCGGGATGGTTCCTTTGAAAGGGCACGGCCGATTTCCTTCCCCATCCTTCCCTCACCCGAGCTTGCGCTCCGTCTCTAATGACCTCGTTGTCGACGGGACGTTAAACACTAATCTCCTCCTCCTCCTCCAAGTTGCGATTTTAGCTGGTAAGAGCTGATGGTAGGATTCGAGGGACACTACAAATCCATGGACCCAAGTTGTCAACAGGACGCTGTGCAAGCTGGTGGTGACTGCATATTGGTGTGGGCTGTGATTACCTGGAATGGAGTGAGTCCTCTGGTCCAGCTACTACTAGGTGACCACTTGCAGCCATTCATGGACTCCGTGTTCCCAAACAACGATGGAATCTTTGTGGATGACAGTGCACATTGTGACCAGGCCACAACTGTTCGTGACTTGTTTGAAGAACAGTTCGAGCAAATGATCTGGCCACCCAGATCGCCCGGGGTGAACATTTGTGGGACGTAATCGAGAGATCAGTTAGCGTACCAAATCCAGCACCGCCAACACTTTCGTAGTTATGGACGGCTATAGAGGCAGCATGGCACAGCATTTCTCCTAGGGACTACCAACGACTTGAATCCATACCATATCGAGTTCATGCACTACGCCGGAGAAAAGGAGCTCCGACAAGGTAGTAGGATGAGTCATATTTCCAAGACTTTTGTCACCTCAGTGTAGGTCAGAGGGCGTTACAAGGATGCCCTACAAACTCCAAAGACAAACACTACAACGTAGACGTTCTGCATCACGTAAGAGTAGATACTCTGCCGGCAGCTGATTGTAAGTGACCAATGACTGATCTGTGGCAGACAACGCGTTTTGTAGCCCTGAATTTAAACTTGTGTCCTAGCCTAAACACACGCTCGTGCAATGCAGTGTATCCGAGAACACGGTGGTCAACAATCTGAAGCAGAACTAAAATCTCAATCGCATTCTTCACGGCGATTAAAGCTAACCTCTACAAAGAAATTCAAGACAGAAAAATTTTGTTTTCGGCGCTAAAAGCAAACTTTATTTTCTCGCTATCACTGGCTACCTGAAAGTATCCTCATACTGGCTACATGAGCTGCTGGGCTACCAACCGAAGAGCAGTCCCAGTTGGCACTTGGTTGCAGACGATAGGTTACACAGGCGGATTCCAAACAAAAAACAATGATAGAAAGAAAAATAAGAACAAATAAAAAAGTCAACCCAGTTATGAAAATGACTTGGCTAGGTATTAAGAAATAAAAAAGTTGCATGTAAACAACTTAACTGATTCAATATAGTAATCATAGTCGTTTGATTAGACTTAAAAATAAAAAAATACTCCAGTGTATTTGATGAGATTCGAGCCTACAACCTTCTACACGTCAGGTTTCTTCTACAACCACTGCACTATGTACCTGCATTATGGATCGATGTTACATTTATGACTAGTGACCCGAACACAGTGGTGAATTGCAGCCTTCAAAAATTCGGATTGCCGCTATGTCGTGTGTAGCTTATCTAATGTAAGCTGATCTCTGTGATTATTTATTTATCATATGATGATACAGAGCTTGGATCAAATACATAATTTTAAGAGTATACAGTGTAAGAAATGACAAGCAAAGTACAGGTACAGAATCAAATGTCCAAAGTATTATGCTAAATTATGTACACATTACACAAGTTCTTAGATTTCTAAGTCCAATCTGTTGATCCAGTTGAGCCCTTCAGGAGATGCATAGTGGATGTCATTTATTGATCCCCCGAAGGCTCGTTTGGGGCATTCACCAACAGTGATTTATTGTTCGCAGGGCAGCTCCACAGTTACAATGTGGAGATGTTACCCAGCCCCATTTGTGCTTTAGATATCCGCAGTTCCCTTGCCCTGTTCGGATGCGGTTGATGGTTTTCCATTGGCATCTGGGGAGTGTGAAACCTTGGAAGGCTTTTCATCCAGATGACAGCCGGCCGGTGTGGCCGAGCGGTTCTAGGCCCTTCAGCCGGGAACCGCGCGACCGATACGGTCGGTGGTTCGAAACCTGCCTCGGGCATGGATGTGTGTGATGTCCTTAGGTTAGTTAGGTCTAAGTAGTTCTAAGTTCTAGGGGAGTGACGACCTCAGATGTTAAGTCCCATAGTGCTCAGAGCCATTTGAACCATTTTGAACCAGACGGCAGTTGAACACTGACGATTCTTCTCACTGACTTCTCCATACTTCGTTGATGTTAAAATTCGGAGGCCTCAAGATGTTATGCAGTTCGCCGAGGTGGTTTTCTCGACTTCAGACGCTGATATTCTGCTATTAATATATCGCTGTGTATGGGTAGGTATGGGTTCTTCTGAATGTTTCTCCAAATCTTCAGGAAAGCATCTGACCTTCGTAGAGCTGGAGGTTGGATGTTACTTAAAATTGGTAGCCATGCAGTTTGAGTGCTACGTATGCAGCCTGTGATAAGTCGCATTGTGATTGTAATAACTGTAAATGTAACGCCAAATCGCGTCTTGTGAGGAAGGGTCCAGTAGTGTTCAGTTAGTACTGTGTATGAAACGTGTGTATTTCGTTAGCATAGTTGTGTGTATTATTTCTGGCATGGTTTTGTTGTGTGTTGAAATATGAAATAAAAAGCCTAGAATTTGGCGTGCAAACATATTAAGAAAGAAAGCCAGACAAGGAATTGTAAGTGAACTGACCATTTGTTGCGGCAGTTTGGCAACGGCGAACGATTCGGACGTGACTGCGACACCAGCAGGAGAAATTACTATATTTTGTTGATACCTATACCTCTGTAATAAATGTAGCTATAGAAAGACACTACACGTCGTTTAGTGAGGACTTTGTCAATTCATTTGGGTGAAATCAGAAGCACGATATCTTAGACGGTTGCGGAACCATGAGGTGAACAGCTTAGCTGAATCGCTCTGTGCATGACGTAGGCGTACCATTTGTATTCTTTCGCCATAGGACACAGTAATCCTGACATGATTACAGTTGCCGTTTTTACTCTAACTGATGAGAACAGAAATAAATATTGAGTTAAGATTGAAATCCGGTGTCTGAATGAAACCTCAGCTGACGAGGACACTCGGGCTTAACGTCTCACGTGATTATGAAGTATGGCCTCACGTCATAACACTGCGCCAAGTGGTCTCTTGATTTAAGCCAGCACGCCGGAGCTCCCACTGGTGATTGGAAACTGTTTATCACTATCAGTTTTGCGCTGCCGGGAAAAGGCTTTTTGAGTGCGGACGTTGAAGCCTGCACTCGACAACCAAGCGGTCACTCTATCCAGTGACCATATCCTAACGGTAGGATCAAAATATCTTCCTGTCTCATTACAAATTCTACATGTTGGGCATCATTGTTACTATATCGTCAGCCATTAATTTCTATTATTTTCCCTCTTCCTTCGTTTTCCTAGTACCCAACGCATCGTTTCAATACTTTTCCAATATAATTTCCTAATCGTTATTTTCATTTTTCACACAAGCATATTTTTTCATCAGAGGGAAACTCTGCTTCGTTTGCGATTTTTCCTGCCATTAACGTACTCGAGTAGCAAGCTAGTTTGTATCAACTTAAATCTCTTCAACGATTTGGAAAACTAAAAGCGGCACGCTGTATCTCTAGCACAGATCACAAAGAACTTCACATGTTGCCAAAGACAACGCATTCAGTTGAAATAAAAGGTGAATCCACAAAACAACGGTAACGAATATGCAGGCCAATCTTACATTCTGACAAATAAGATGAAACGCAACAACACTGCACGCCACCGTAGGTAAATCTGAGAGAAAAAAGAGGAAAATACGATCACGACAAATCAGGGCTTAACATGGTTAGCATGTAACACGAAGGGGATTTTCACCTACAGCTAAGGGGTAGGCGTATTTCACACGACAAGCTGGAGACATGTCTATGTGCTAATAATTGTTGCCTTGATAAATCTTAATCGCAAAGTCAGGCATTAGACATAACAACAGTCCTGCTATATAAATGTGCAATCATAAACCGTCTACTTTAAAGATGCCAGTAAAGTCTTGTTTTTCCAAAAAAAAAAAAGGTAACGGAAGATGAGCTTCTGACCAGATTGTGCGCCGATAAAATTCATTGAACAGCAAAAGTCTCCATAATGCCCCGTAGAAGCTTGGGTAATTCCAACAAGACAATGCGACACCCCACACGTCTGGCATTGCTACAGAGCGGCTCCAGGAACACTCTTCTGAGTTTAAACACTTCCGCTGGCCGCCAAACTTCCCAGACATGAACACTATTAAGCATATCTGGGATACCTTGCAACGTGCTGTTCAGAAGAGATTTCCACCTCTTCGTACCCTTAAGGATTTATGAACAGCCCTGTAGGATTCATGGTGTTAAGTCCCTCCAGCACTACTTCATACATTAGTGGAATCCATGGCCAGTCGTGCAGCGGCATTTCTGCGTGCTTGTGAAGGCCCTACACGATATTAGGCAGCTGTCCCAGTTTCTTCAGTGAATGAGCAGATTACCAGTTCTGGCATTTACCTTACAAGCGAGGGAAACCTCCGGGAAACTAATGCCGGAACCGTCAGTTTGCGACTATTTTTAAATTTAGTTCTTGGGCAAAGTGGCCCATTTTCCTAGAAAAAATCGTGTGTGTGTGTGTGTGTGTGTGTGTGTGTGTGTGTGTGTGAGAGAGAGATGGTTATGATGATGATGATGATGATGATGCAACTGTAATGGCACTACATTGCGCGACAAAAGCTTGCGTAGTCGCCGGTTCACGGAAAACACGACACACCAGAGCTATGCCTAATGTGCCTAGGGTCACGCCGGTTGACGCGTTTTGTTCCATTCCGGAAGGAACTAATGCCGGAACCGTCAGTTTGCGACTATTTTTAAATTTAGTTCTTGGGCAAAGTGGCCCATTTTCCTAGAAAAAATCGTGTGTGTGTGTGTGTGTGTGTGTGTGTGTGTGTGTGTGTGTGTGTGTGTGTGTATGTGTGAGAGAGAGATGGTTATGATGATGATGATGATGATGATGCAACTGTAATGGCACTACATTGCGCGACAAAAGCTTGCGTAGTCGCCGGTTCACGGAAAACACGACACACCAGAGCTATGCCTAATGTGCCTAGGGTCACGCCGGTTGACGCGTTTTGTTCCATTCCGGAAGGAACAATATTTCCGTTATGTGAGACTTCTTCTGATTTACAAACGGTTACAAGGAGACTTCTCCCCATTACGGTCACCTTTCGTGAAAGACGATAATTAACCCGCGCTGCGAGGTTGTTTAACGGTTTTTAAGAATGCGTCTTAAATTTCCGGCAGGGAGCAGCAGGTAACCCGACTCTGCCGTGTGTGCTTTCCCAGAACAAAGAGGGGTCGAGAGAGACGTGACACCAGTAAACAGGGCGCACTTCATTTCCACGTAGCCCGGCAAACGCGGCAGACACGCAGCCGTCTGGCGGCCAATTTACTCGGAGACGTGCGCTTCTCACTGCAGCTCATTACTTAGGCTCTGCCGTCTAGCTCATCGGTGATGCAAGCTTTTCGTATTAACCTGAGAAAACAGTTACGTGATTCAGCTTCATTCACTTTAAATGAATCCGCTATTTTGTTCTTCAGGTATCATGAAGAGCAAAGCTTATTTCGTCTTTAATAATAAAATCTTGACATTAAGCGAAAAGTTAACTCGCCTTGAAACGTAGCAATGTGGAATAGCTTCACTTTCTATAATTCAACTCCTTAAATGTTTTTCTTTTCAGCGATATGTACCACACGTGATGCATATACCTTGAATATTTAAAACTGCTAATTCGTAACCACGCTGTATTTTGCTAAACTTTATTACTCAATTAGCTGAAAAACTCTGCATTTCCCGGGTATTCACCCCGCCCATTTTGTATTAGAAACGAAAAGAAAAACTGAACTGCGTTTGTAGTACACACTTAAAAAAATGTTTTGCTATTACCCCGGTTCGCAGAAATCCTGAAGACAGACGTTGACTGTGGATATTGCATCGCAGACACAGTCCCTTTGACTGTTCAGAGATGTCACTAAACCCGTCCAAGGATGTAAACCATGCACGAGCAGCGCCTATTGGACGGAGGGGGTCCGACGGCCGATCAGTTCCAGTCATTCCACCAGGACGAGGTACACGGCTCCTGTTGTCTGTAGTTCAACCCTGTTTAGACGGTAAATACCGCGGTTCGATCGCGTCCGCATTGTTGCTTTGTGCCAGGAATGGCTCTTAATAAGGGAAGTGGCCAGGCGTCTCGGAGTGAACCAAAGTGATGTTGTTCGTACATGGAGGAGATACAGAGAGACAGGAACTGTCGATGACATGCCTCGCTCAGGCCGCCCAAGGGCTGCTACTGCAGTGGATGACCACTACCCACGATTATGACTCGGATGAAGCCTGACAGCAACGCCACCATGTTGAATAATGCTTTTCGTGCAGCCACAGGACTACACGTAACAGAGTGCATGATGCACAACTTCACTCCCCACGTCCATGGCGAGGTCCATCTTTACAACCACGACACAATACGGCGCGGTACAGAAGGGCCCAACAACATGCCGAATGGACCGCTCAGGACTGGAGACAACATGCTCTGGCTGAACGCCTTAGACACATTGTCAAGCGAGTGCAGCAAGGTGGAGGTTCCCTGCAGTTTTTGGGTGGCATTATGTGGGGCCGACGTACGCCACTGGTGGTCTTGGAAGGAGCCGGACGACAATTCGCACGTCCACCGTGCACATCTTGTGAATGACTTCCTTCAGGATAACGACATCGCTCGACTAGAGTGGCCAGCGTGTTCTCCAGACATGAATCCTATCGAACATGCGTGGGATGCATTGAAAAGGATTGTTTATGGACGACGTGACCCACCAACCTCTCTGAAGGATCTACGCCGAATCGCCGTTGAGGAATAGAACAGTCTGGACCGACAGTGCCTTGATAAACTTGTTGATAATATGCCAAGACGAATACAGGCATGCATCAATGCAAGAGGACGTGCTACTCGGTATTAGAGGTACCGGTGTGTACAGCAATCTGGACTACCACCTCTGAAGGTCTCGTTGTATGGTGGTACAACATGCAATGTGTGATTTTCATGAGCAATAAAAAGGGTGGAAATGATGTTTATGTTGATCTCTATTCCAATTTTCTATACAGATTCCGGAACTCTCAGAACCGAGGTGATACGAAACATTTTTTGATGTGTGTATAATGTCCCGGAGAATTTCTGTACGCTTGGCGCAGCTACTTCTCATGTATACAACGCTATTTTGTAAAAGACTCTGTGGCAACGTCTCTTCGTAGCTCGATAGACGGATATTATTTTCGCCTACAGCTGCTTGCGTTTCGCAGTTGAAAGCTGAAAAAAGCGCTGCCAGATGTCAGGGATTTCGCCGGCCGGTGTGGCCGTGCGGTTCTAGGCGCTTCAGTCAGGAACCGCGTGACCGCTACGGTCGCAGGTTCGAATCCTGCCTCGGGCATGGATGTGTGTGATGTCCTTAGGTTAGTTAGGTTTAATTAGTTCTAAGTTCTAGGCGACTGATGACCTCTGAAGTTAAGTCGCATAGTGCTCAGAGCCATTTGAACCATTTGTGAGTCGTATAATAACGTATTGTGTAGGTACATTCAGCGGCATATTTGGATACTGTCGGCAAAATGTTAGCGATTAAAGTTAGTAGCAACGAAGTAATAAATTTCAATGTCATGCGTGTTGCGGCAGTTTTTCAGAAACCTCATTGTGTATGATGTCATATCTCCAGAACTATGAGAGGTAGATGGTTCTTACCCCGACAGCGGTTGTTGCCTGTCAGTGAGGTATATGTGTAAGAAGTGTGTTGAAATAGGCCTAGTGGCTTAGGAGGAGATGTGGAGAAAACACACACACATTCACATTTTATAAAATATGTGGATGTCTGCTTTTGAGACTGCAGATGGTAATTGTATAATTAGTTTTTGGGGAAACGTTATGTTTGTTGAAATACTCTTAATTTACGATTCATTAAAAAAGAACCCGCTGATAATAACTTGTTTTAAGATTAATTTACCTCATTTGGAAGTCCTCGTTATCCACTTTGTGGCAAACAAGAAATTCTATTCAAAATTATCTTATTCCGGAATTTGCAAAATACATGTTGATTCGTACAGAGAAGATAAGAGCAACCACTAACTTTTTATAATGCTATTTATTTACATAAATAAATAGCATTTAAAACATAAGTAGTTTTACAAAAGGTGACTGGTTGCTCACACCTCTGCAACAATCGATCCGTATTTTGCATTACAGCGACGGACTCAAATTTGAGTTTTCGACAATATAGCAGAATGTGCGAATATTATCATGTAATTCTTTCAACATTCCAGTGATGTGGTTTTATAGCCCCTGTTTCCAAAAATGCACACTGTTACTAAAATAGCAGTTTGTGAAATATACCATTAGACATTTTAACTTCCCAGAAAAATCTTGGCAGGTTCTGGAGTTTGCAGTGCACGTTAAAGAGTGCTTTTACACTTACATCTACACTTTGCAAACCATTTCGAAGTGCATGGCAGAGGGTACGTCCCATTGTACCAATGATTAGAGCTTTTTCCCGTTCCATTCTCTTATGGACCGCGGGGAGAACTATTATTTAAATGCCTCTGTGCTTTCTGTAATTAATCTAATCTTGTCCTCATAATTCCTATAGGTGCAATATGCAAGGGGTTGTAGTATATTCCTAGAATCGTCATCTAAAGCCGTTTCTCTTGAAACAGTACCTGCCCTTTTATCATTTCGTGGCTACACAGTTTGTAATTAAACAAAATTATTTCATTGTGTACGGCAATGTGTATATGTTATAATTGTTACTGAATATGTAACTGCTGGGTATTTTACCATTCTGTTAGTACTGTCCTAATCAAGTCTTTATATTGGTGTCGCGCACAAAGACGTAGGCAGTTGTAGTCAACATTCAGCATGTAATGTTCGAAATCGGTCCATGCCGGGTAGTTAACACAAACTTCTGTGTCAGTCCCAGATCAGTTGTTGATGAACAGTCAGTCTGTGTTATTAGCCGTGGGCAAGCTTTTAACCACTTCAGATACTATGTTATTCGGTTTATTTATAACAATACAGGCAATCTGTAATCACATGGAACATGTACGGTTACAAGTCAGTGTATTCAATATTCTACATGTAAGGATCCAGAGTCTATCGGTGAGAGCACATAATTGTATAATCCAATGGACCTGCCTCTGTAACCGAAGCGTCCGGAACCGCGCTGCTGCTACGGTCGCAGGTTCGAATCCCGCCTCGGGCACGGATGTGTGTGAAGTCCTTAGGTTAGTTAGGTTTAAGTACTTCTAAAGTCTAGGGGACTGATGACCTCAGATGTTAAGTCACATAGTGCTTAGAGCCATTTTTTGTAGCCAAAGCCACAACGAGCTCTTTTGCCAGAGCGTTGGAATTCTGGCTGTGGAATAAATTTTCATCCCTAGTACTTGGCCGGCAGGGGAAGAAGAGATAGTGACGGAAGCTTTCTGATTACGAGACTTTGCTCCAGTGTCCTGGTTTGAAATACAGACCTCTCCATGTCGGCTTATGGGGTGAGGGCATATGGCGGGGACGCTAAAAGTCAAAGTTTGTCCACGGCGCTCTTGGAGAGAAGTAGCGTATGGCGGTCACCGTTTTGCACCCTTTCAATTCCTTCCATCAATAGAAACACGGCACAAAACAACACAGGCAACCACCTCAGTTATACTTACATCTGACGCAATAACGTAGAGAAGGGAATGCACAGAAACCGCCTTACATGCGCCACTGCCCAGGGTGACAATTAGGAATTCTTGTACCTGCTCTCAAACGCTCATGGAGCTGACCTCCTCATAAAGCGATATAAATGTAACAATACTTCGAGAAGCTGGATAACTTTATTTGCTTTCTGCTTTTAGAATACCCTTGAATTTTTGACTATGGCAGACATTTATAAAAAACTACATTCTCATTATATTTGATAACTGACTTTCATTGTTTTCTTTTCTTTAATTTCAGGTAAGTAACTGCAGTTACCACTTCCTGCCAGACGTTCCTCCTGGAGCATGTAAGTTCTATCTTACAGACAGATATACTTATTTGCTTGAGCTGACTGAATCATTTTATGAAGTCTGACAACGATGAGTGGTCAAATTTAAATATTTAGTTCTGCCAAGACTGCCCACCGTAGGCAACTGCTTCAATTGTGTTAATCTAGCTACGTCCGGATGTATGTAGTACTTGGGGATAAGACATCTGCAGCAAGGGTTTCATATCTCCGGTGTAGAAGAAAAGTTCCTCTTCTTAGAAATCCGTATTTCTTTCAACACGCCCTGTCAGTATGATGCTTGTGCCCTTTGTTGTTAAAGTGCTTGCAATATCTAAACTTCACTCAGCATGTAGCTTTTGTCTTCAGTGTTTAACTGAATCTTCTCCTTTAACGCTCAAAGTGTCGTACATTGCCACAGAAGGTGACGACACCTCATACTTCATTATTTTTCATTTGCACGAGTGTTTGCATCCCTTTTTAACCTTGCACCATTTCAACATTTTCAGTCTGGTGCTACGAGACTAATGGTTTAGATACTGCAGATAAAGATCAAATGAGTTTGCAGTTTTTTCCATCCAAACCGTATTTCTTGTATTAAAATTAATAAAAAGCACTGACAAAAGAGCGACAAAAGTCTTAAACATTCTTCCTGTTCTGAGATACTTTGTGTGTGAGACGGCCGGACGGAGTGGCCGAGCGGTTCTAGGCGCTTCAGTCTGGAACCGCGCGACCGCTACGGTCGCAGGTTCAAATCCTGCCTCGGGCATGGATGTGTGTGATGTCCTTAGGTTAGTTAGGTTTAAGTACTTCTAAGTTCTAGGGGGACTGATGACCTCAGAAGTTAAGTCCCATAGTGCTCAGAGTCATTTGAACCATTTTTTGTCTGTGAGACGGTTTTACATACCAACAATAACATTGTAAACGGCGCCCTGTCTCAGCGTTGTAAAACAAGTAGAGCAGTTTTGTATACACTTCAAACACTGAACAAATCCAATATGTCTGTTCTCTGCGTCACATCTGCTCATAAGCAAATTCAGACAGAACGTTACAGCTCCTTTGTTGTCAGCCTGATATAAAAACTTTTATTCCTCCTAGCTTGAGAATGATGATCCCAGTATACAATTGATGTATAAGAAGAAAATTAGTACCAGACAGATAAATAATAACTTCGTTTTGGAAATTACAACAAAGAGTATACATACTTTGCATACAGTTTGTCATCTCTGGAAGCCGACAAAGTTACTTGTTTTCCGTTTCTTCGCAACCATTCTGTCCGTACATGTCACAATATGTGCGTACTGATCAAATGATGCAATCACTGCTCTTTCAAATGAGATTTTTGGGTGTTAGTGAACGTTGCGTTATTCTGAGAAGACTGAAAGCTAGCACCCGTCTGACGTAAAATTTCTTCCATGATGGGGAAACGGAGAGAAACTGGCTCTCCGATATCAGGCCGCTGTGTTTGGCCTCTGCACTCCGCTTTCTGCTCTGCCCAACTTCTGTATTTAACTTTGCCAGCTCGGTGAAGAACTTCCGATACGCCGAAGAGGAGGCGGAACGACAGAAACTCTTCCGACCGGAGTGGTCCGCCGAAGCACCGCCTGTGCTTGCGCTGGTCGCCAAGACAGCAGCTGCCGCAAGCGAGCCGCCAGCACCAAACACCGCTCACAGCCGTCAGCCGAGGTCAAGGACTCGAACGAAAATATCTTCTTCTAGTCGGTCAAAACGTGATACTGTGGAGCGGAAACAACGAAATCTACTGTCTTCCAGGATGTCCTGCCACGGTCACCTATTGAGAATTAACTCTTAGTAATCTACTGAAACTCTGCCCCTCCTCCCCCCTCCCCCCCCCCCCAAAATCCTCCTCGTTCTTCATATGACGCTCATTTGCGGCCGACTATAATGTTTGTTATCCTAGGAATGCAGTGGTATGACAGCTGTTTACTAACGATAGTAGTAATATCTTAACCATGGCTGCGATTCAGCAACTGTATACATTTGAAGAGGTTAAAAAATCAGCCAGCCAGTTGCAGACAAAAGGTTTATTTAGCCCTTGACGTAGATTTCGATATTTCTAAAAATTTCTTCTTCAGATGGAGTGGCAAGAGCCGCTCCGCTTCAACTAATGTATTTTACCACCATGTGATGTAACAAGGCCCACTCTTTATGAAGAAGATAATTTTAGAAATATCGAAACGTAGGTCAAGGGCTAAATAAACCTCTGGTTTGCAACTGGTTGCCAGATTTTTTCAATCACTTCAAACGATGGTAGCTCTCTAGCATTGGACAGCACAGTCGTTCAAAATGATCGGGATCATTTTACGACGGTTCTTAGGTTGTAATATTCCATCCCAATCAATATGCAACAAAGTTAAACATCATGCAAAGGAAGTGCATTTTAGCCAAGTTATTCCATATTCTTCCACTACTTAATTATCATTGGGAGGAGATAAGCGCGGGTTAGCCGAGCGGTCTAAGGGCGCTGCAGTCATGGACTGTGCGGCTGGTCCTGGCGGAGGTTCGAGTCCTCCCTCGGGCATGGGTGTGTGTGTGTGTGTTTGTCCTTAGGATACTTTTGGTTAAGTAGTGTGTAAGCTTAGGGACTGATGGCCTTAGCAGTTAAGTCCCATGAGATTTCACACACATTTGAACATTTTGAGGAAATAATTACAAAAGAAATGTTTCCTAAATCTTTCTGTCTTTCGTTGCCTGTACATTGTCTAACATTGGTATCGTTAAGTGACAACTGAAACGGATTTATTCGACATTTTCGTCATTTGTTACCTTCAGATCAGATGTTCTCGACCCAAGTTCTACCGACAAGTAGCCGGCCGCAGTGACCGAGCGGTTCTGGCGCTGCAGTCTGGAACCGCGAGACCGCTACGGTCGCAGGTTCGAATCCTGCCTCGGGCATGGATGTGTGTGATGTCCTTAGGTTTGTTAGGTTTAACTAGTTCTAAGTTCTAGGGGACTAATGACCTCAGCAGTTGAGTCCCATAGTGCTCAGAGCCATTTGAACCATTTTCTACCGACAAGTATAACAAATGACGAATGGCGTAGTATCTTTTAAGTAGTAAGATAATCACAGACTGCCTGGTGTAGTATCTTTACAGGCCAAACGCTAAACTCGGACTCTCAGAATTGGAGCGAGATGCCCATAGTTTAATTCTCATTTCCAGCGATAATTTTTTCGAAACTTCAGTATCTGTGTAATTAACCAGTAATTTCGACTAAAGCATACATTTTTAGAAACCTGATAGTCAGGGTTACAAGAATATAGTAGTGGTTATTCAAACCTTACTCACCGAGCGAGGTGGCGCAGTGTTTAGCACACTGGACTCGCATTTGGGAGGACGACGGTTCAAATCCGCGTGCGGCCATCCTCATTTAGGTTTTCCGTGATTTCTCTAACTCGCTTCAGGCAAATGCCGGGATGGTTCCTGTGAAAGGGCACGGCCGATCTCCTTCCCTATCCTTCTCCTAACCCGGGCTTATGCTTCGTCTCTAATTACCTCGTGGGCGACGGGACGTTAAACACTAACTCTTCTCTCTCTTCAAACCTTACTCAATTTCGCAGAAGAATATTCTACAACATTCTTCGCCTTTTCCGAGCCATGCGCCGGCCATAAAAAACTGCCGTTAGTCGGAGTTGCTTATGTCAGTGTATTTCCCCATTTGCGGTCCGTATTGTCACTAGAACAATTCCCCGTTTGTCTCTGCTCCGCTTGTATTCTTTCCGTGTCGCGTTACGTGTTCGCAATGCCACGGATGTCTTTCAATGTCGCGGTTGTTTGTAGTAAAACTTTGGCTCATCAGTGTATCTCGTACAAGTATCATTGGAATAAGACAGAGAAGATTAGGGCACACACTCAGGCATATAGACAGTCATTTTTCCCTCTCTCAATACACGAATGAAGTAGGACAAAAAATCTATAATATTGGAACGATGCACCCTCCTCCATGAACTGTACATTTGCTTGCACAGGGTCTATGTACATGTATATGTTACAAGATCGCCACTCGAAATTCGTGGCGGAAAAGGGATTATGTGGACTAGTTTTAACAGCCTGGCATTTCGTGTGATCGTTGCATCTGGACATGTAAACTACAGGCATACGTCGCGAAAAACTCTGTCTACTCACATAGAGTCCCTATCGGAGAGGATCACGAACGGTGGTAAGTTCGTTGAGTACACTCACCGTGACTGCAGTGGGGATAGCTTCGATTTTACGTATCTGTTGAGCTACTGGCAACGAGTAATTACATATTTTTTATGAATACCGTAATATTTTTCCTGACAAAGTGCACTTTATCACAATCACAATGAAATTATGACACGCAATCCAAACTGAGTAGAAATGCACTGCCGCACTATTGAGGTATTTCTCAGTGCACGTTCCTGTTCAGATCAATGCTCACTCTCAGAACTGATGCGACCCCTTGGTTTCAGGCCATTCTAGAGCCACTGTCCTCCAATTCTCGGCAATCAGCGCCCTAGGAGGGCAACGCTTCCTCGTAAGGGATTGCTGTGGACAGCCCGAGTGAGATGAGGAAACGAAAGAGGGTAAACCAAAAGGTAATGCCTCCTGTGTCATAAAAAACGTGTAACAGTGGGATTAGTACACATCATAGCTTGAACTATCTTCTACAAAACACTATCGTCCAACATAGTCATCATTTGTACACATTTGTGCCACCGTTGAGCCCAGACATCGAAACCAGTTTGGAAAAATTCCATGTTTTGCTTCTTCGGCCCATGATTTCAAAATCCCCGGCTTCGCTGTTAGGTGTGAGCTCCAACGCCTCGGTCTCCTCGAATCACTTCAGCTAACCTCGACTGGCATCTGTGACAGATGTTATCGGCGATGCAGTGTTCATTTCTCCTTTACCTAACTTCCTCTCCCAACGGCGCACATTTCTGATGTCCATTACAGCATCCCCATACACATTCTGTATAGATGAGGTTAAAAAAGGTGGGTCAAGAAGCAAATCCCCCGATTTTTTCCAAAGTGATATTGATGCCGGAGTTCAACGATGGCGCAAATACATTGAAGAGCCAAAGAAACTGGTACACCTGTCTAATATCATGTAGAGCCCCAGTGAGCACACAGAAGTCACGCAACATGACGTGGCATGGATTCAACTAATGTCTGAAGTAGTGCTGGAGGGAACTGACACCATGAATCCTGCAGGGCTGCCCAAAAAATGCGTAAGAGTACGATGGGTGAAGATCTCTGCTGAACAGCATCGTGCAAGGTATCACAGATATACTCAATAATGTTCAAATCTGGGGAGTGTGTTGGGCAGCGGAAGTGTTTAAACTCAGAAGAATGTTCCTGCAGCCACTCTGTAGCAATTCTGGACGTTTGTGGTGTCACGTTGTCCTGCTGGAATTGGCCAAGTCCGTTGGAATGCACAAGAAATGAATGGATGCACGTGATCAGACAGGATGTTTAAGTACGTGTCACCTGTCAGAGTCGTATCTAGACTATCAGGGATCCCATATCATCCCAAAAGCACACGCTCCGCACTATCACAGAACCTCCACCAGCTTGAACAGTCCCTGCTGACACGCAGGGTCCTAGAATTCATGAGGTTGTCACCATACCCGTACACATCCATCCGCTAGATACAATTTGAAACGAGACTCGTCACACCAGGCAACATGTTTCCAGTTCATCAAGAGTCCAATGTCGGTGCTGATGGGTCCAGGCGATGCGTAAAGCATTGTGTCGTGCAGTCATCAAGGGTACACGAGTGGGCCTTCGGCTCCGGAAGCCCATATCGATGATGTTTCGTTGAATGGTTTGCACGCTGACACTTGTTGATGGCCCAGCAATAAAATCTGCAGCAATTTGCTCGAAGGGTTGAACTTCTGTCACGTTGAACGATTGTCTTCAGTCGTCGTTGGTCCCGTTCCTGCAGGATCTTTTTCCGGCAGCAGTGATGTCGGAGATGATATATTTTACCGGATTCCTAATATTCACAGTGCACACATGAAGTGGTCATAAGGAAAAGTCCCTACTTTGTCGCTACGTTGGCCCGGGAACTGGGTGTTTGTGTTGTCATCATTTCATCATCATCATCATCATCATCATTCGTGACGGTGTCTAGATTGGACCGTGAAAAAGAAAATGGGACTGTGTAAAAATTGGGACTTTCTACAGGCGCTGATGACCGTGCAATCGAGCGCCCCAAAAAACCAAACATCATCGTGACGTCGGAGATGGTGTATCTCATCGGTCGTGCGCCGACTATAACACCACGCTCAAACTCACTTAAATCTTGGTAACCTGCCGTTGCAGCAGCAGTAACCGATCTAACAATTGCGCGAGACACTTGTTGTCTTATATAGGCGTTGCCGGCCGCACCATCGTTATTCTGCCTGTTTACATATCTCTGTATTTGAATACGCATGCCCATACCAGTTCCTTTGGCGCTTCCGTCTATGTTCAAGAGCATGGTGGCTTGTTGAGTGTTGTGTAGATGACAATTCAGTCCGTGAACTGTACTATTTCCGCCTTTACATGTTTATTACTATTTGTTACTATCCCGGAGGCATTACTTTATGATCCACTCTCGTATTTCTCTGTCGTTTCTTGCGATCATCCACGCACCCTACGCATGATCAAGGCACAATATGTGCTTCCCAATTGGGCTTAAGCCATATTGCACCACATTACATTTTTTGCAATAGCCAGTTAGTTGTGAATATTACACTTTACTCGACTATTGTATAACGGAAGTGCTCGCTTAGCTGCATAGGGAGTCACAGATGCTGAGACACACGGAACCGCGGTCAGAGGAGTTTACCGTACCGTGCCGTGTTGTTCACCCTGTGGCCTGTGTCAGGCGGGGACTCCCCGAGTAACCCGACCCTCGGCTGCCCGGTGGCAGCAAGCGGCCGGGTCCTCCGCGTGCCTCTGCGGTGGCCACGGCTGCTAGATAAGCGGCCAGATAGCGCCCACGTGCCTCCCAGGTGTCGGGTGGCCCATTCCGGGCCTCCCACGTCTCCCCGGTCACACTCCCAAAAAGAAAATAGCCCTCTGCCGCGGTCCGAATGTGATGGCGTTTCTACACTACCGCTCCCAGATCTCACGCCGTGGGCCATCGAGTTCCAACAGCAATAGCAGTGGTTGTTGTTGTTGTCTTCAGTCCTGAGACGGGTTTGATGCAGCTCTCCATGCTACTCTATCCTGTGCAAGCTTCTTCATCTCCCAGTACCTACTGCAACCTACATCCTTCTGAATCTGCTTAGTGTATTCATCTCTTGGTCTCCCCCTATGATTTTTACCCTCCACGCTGCCCTCCAATACTAAATTGGTGATCCCTTGATGCCTCAGAACATGTCCTACCAACCGATCCCTTCTTCTGGTCAAGTTGTGCCACAAACTTCTCTTCTCCCCAATCCTATTCAATACTTCCTCATTAGTTATGTGATATACCCATCTAATCTTCAGCATTCTTCTGTAGCACCACATTTCGAAAGCTTCTATTCTCTTCTTGTCCAAACTATTTACCGTCCATGTCTCACTTCCATACATGGCTACACTCCATACAAATACTTTCAGAAATAACTTCCTGACACTTAAATCTATACTCGATGTTAACAAATTTCTCTTCTTCAAAAACGCTTTCCTTGCCATTGCCAGTCTACATTTTATATCCTCTCTACTTCGTCCATCATCAGTTATTTTGCTCCCCAAATAGCAAAACTCCTTTACTACTTTAAGTGTCTCATTTCCTAATCTAATTCCCTCAGCATCACCCGACTTAACTCGACTACATTCCATTATCCTCGTTTTGCTTTTGTTGATGTTCATCTTATATCCTCCTTTCAAGACACCATCCATTCCGTTCAACTGCTCTTCCAAGTCCTTTGCTGTCTCTGACAGAATTACAATGTCATCGGCGAACCTCAAAGTTTTTATTTCTTATCCATGGATTTTAATACCTACTCCAAATTTTTCTTTTGTTTCCTTTACTGCTTGCTCAATATAGAGATTGAATAACATCGGGGAGAGGCTACAACCCTGTCTCATTCCCTTCCCAACCACTGCTTCCCTTTCATGTCCCTCAACTCTTATACTGCCATCTGGTTTCTGTACAAGTTGTAAATAGCCTTTCGCTCCCTGTATTTTACCCCTGCCACCTTTAGAACTTGAAAGAGAGTATTCCAGTCAACATTGTCAAAAGCTTTCTCTAAGTCTACAAATGCTAGAAACGTAGGTTTGCCTTTCCTTAATCTTTCTTCTAAGATAAGTCGTAAGGTCAGTATTGCCTCACGTGTTCCAGTATTTCTACGGAATCCAAACTGATCTTCCCCGAGGTCGGCTTCTACTAGTTTCGTGTTAGTACTTTGCAGCTGTGGCTTATTAAACTGATTGTTCGGTAATTTTCACATCTGTCAACACCTGCTTTCTTTGGGATTGGAATTATTATATTCTTCTTGAAGTCTGAGAGTATTTCGCCTGTTTCATACATCTTGCTCACCAGATGGTAGAGTTTTGTCAGGACTGGCTCTCCCAAGGCCGTCAGTAGTTCCAATGGAATGTTGTCTACTCCGGGGGCTTTGTTTCGACTCAGGTCCTTCAGTGCTCTGTCAAACTCTTCACGCAGTATCGTATCTCCCATTTCATCTTCATCTACATCCTCTTCCATTTCCATAATATTGTTCTCAAGTGCATCGCCCTTGTATAGCAGAGGTATCTTCTGAAAAACTGGGTTTGTGCTACCTTGCTTTAGTGGCAGATTAAAAAAATGAAGTAAAATGTGCTTTCGTCTATGTTAAGTGGCATACAATCTTTGGGGCTCCGAAACGATCGTAGGTACTGAGCCAATAGTTATCTAGAACTTGTTCAGAAAACAGACTGCATTTATAAGCGTCGATGAACATCCGAGGGAGGGAGTAATTGAGAAGGGAGGCAGGGTTGTAGGCTAACGTTCATGTAACTCAGTCAGTACATCGTGTAAGAGTCGAGGAAACACACGAGAAATTTGGGAACGGAACTAAAGTTGAGGGAAAAGAATTAAAAATATTAGTTTTTTATTATTGTCTTCCAGTGTGCGTCACAGTTGCGATAGTAGTCATTTCTTTGTGGTGATTAGTTTCAGACTGTCAGGTCGATTTTGAAAACATCGGCATTGAAGTTTTACACACTAGACGGAAAAGGCATTATTCTGCAACACGATAATGCAAGACGTCTGGCTTTAACGATCTGCTGCAAATGTTGTTAACAAAGGTAAAGATTACGGTTAGAAAGAAACAGCATTGAACACTCTTGCAAAATTTATCACTTTGTATTTATGATATGATTACTAGTCACAACTAATCCTGTCTGTCACTTCCGGCGTTTCATTTCCTAATCTATTTTTCTCAGCGTTACCTTCATGACCTTTGTTTTACGTCTGTTGATGGTTATCTTACAACCACTTTTCAAGACACTATCCATCGTCATAACTTGTGAGCACGTTCGCCCAGTTTATAATATGTGGTTAGGGAAGTTAACTCGCTGCTCTGACGTAGGCATGAAGTACTACGGAACTTACTTATTTCTTTTATGCCGGGTGTTTACAATTCAACTGACGGTGTTCCAAGTTATGCATTACGGGCTGTATACGTTACACGACGCTGAAACATCGTAGGTATGTCCATAACCAGGGCGCTTGCTGAGTGTTCTGGAAAAAATAAGAGTTAGAATTTCTGACCCAGGGGAAAATTTGGCGCTATAGGTAGTCAGGATGTGGCGTGGATCCAGGAAAAGGGGAGGAACGATAAAGTATAATGGTGGTTCCGGCACGTTTGTTAGGATATGGTCACAAGTTGTAACATTAATTTAACACTGTCTTCCGACTCAGCAACATGATAACACGATATTTTAGATATCCCCAGAACCAGAAGACACGTGGATTTTGGTCGGGAAATCTGAAAGGCCACACATCTTGAAATTGCGTAGAGACGGTGCGGTAGTTACCGAAGCTTTCTTGAAGCAAATCTTTCCCCTGGCAAGCAACATGTGGTGTCGTCGCATCGTACATGAAAGTAGTGGTGTAGACACAATTGCATTCTTGCTCATCTGGAACCACGTGTTGCCCAAGGAGGTTCTTGTAACGTGCAGATGTCACTATTCACCTAACAGACCCAAAAGGAGTCATCTCTTCGAAGAAAAACGGACCGAGAATGAAGCAGCTTGTGAAACCACACCACACAGACACGTAAGCCGAGTGCAATGGATATTCCTGCACAACATGTGGAGGAGTGGAGTTTTGTGCATTCTCGCTTCCCGCGCCCGGGTTCCCGGGTTCGATTCCCGGCGGGGTCAGGGATTTTCTCTGCCTCGTGATGACTGGGTGTTGTGTGATGTCCTTAGGTTAGTTAGGTTTACGTAGTTCTAAGTTCTAGGGGACTGATGACCATAGATGTTAAGTCCCATAATGCTCAGAGCCATTTGAACCATTTTTCTGTGCATTCACGGCACCGAGCAGAGTATAACGTGCTTCTTCCGTCCAAAGGATATTCCCCGACTACGTGTCATCGATTTGCATGCGTGCCATAACACGAAGGTCAAAGTCATGCTATTGTATATCCTGAGGCTTCAGCTGGTGCACCGCCTGAATCTTGTAGGGATATCAGTGCGAAATGCGCTGCAAAATCTTTTGAACTCTTGAACACAGAAGATACAATTCCCGTGACGCAGCTCGAGCACTGGCTGCAGAATTTGAGACATGTGCAGCACGGCCGGCAAACTTCACCTTTCTGATCCCTTAACACCACCAATCATATTACAAAAAAAAATCAACACGCATCGCGAAACGACAAACAGCTTACTGACGTCAAAACAGGGAACATTTCACATTCTGACTGCTTACAGCGCCATATTTTCACCAGGTAGCAGAAATTTGAATTTTTATTTTTTATGAATACTCCGTTAATAAACATATCTTCTATGTTTCAGCGTCCTGCGATGTGTACAGACTGAAAGAGAGAGAGAGACAGAGAAAGCCGATATACAACCCCCAAAATTCACATAACCCCACAATGTACACAAAAAGTGCGGTTATTAATTCTGAGTCAGAGATTGCGAAGCTATGCTAGGCGGAGGAAAAGAGTTTTCCGGGACAACAGACGACAGTGCTCACCTGAGCAGAGACTGTGTTTGCAAATTCCACGACGCCGCTGGGAGACTGTGAGGAACGGGTTGGCCCCAGAGGGAGAGAAAAAATTACGCAGGTTCGCGTGGCCGTTACTCGTGCCTCTCCAGACAGTAAACTTGCGAAATTAAGTGGAAAGGGGGAGGGGTGGGGGAGGTGGCCGGAGAATAACGGCACGGGGAAACTACGCCGGGGGTGCGCTCCGCCTTATTATAATTCCAACCCTGTTTTTTTCTGTTTCCCCTGCCCCAGTGCTTTAATTTAGAGGTAAGATTTCATACAATCTTACCGGCGGTTCCTATTTTCTCCAGTCTTTGTTCCTCGTCCCTCCCTTCGATCCTCGTAAATTTCCATCACGCTGCGATGAAAAACAGAGTAGATATATTAAGGCCGTGGGCTTCCAGGGCTGCTATTAGCAAAGGGCAGCGCTCAGCACTGTAATCGCTAAGCGCGTGAGAAGTACGGCTCCACCAATCTCTTGGACCGTAATTTCCCTCGCAACGAAAGGCCAGCACACGTGCAAACATTCAAAAAGTGCTCTCTGTTATTTTGAACGGTAATCTCTCACGTTGTAAGAGGCGTTTCGCTATAACTGGCGATAAATGTCTCACTCTGGATACCTGCAGAACTCACTTCCATATTTTCCCTAGAACGCAGTAACTATCCCTCAAAATTGTAGGATACGCGACTGCATTATAAAAAGCAGTGGTGCTTTGTCTTCAACCGTTCACGTAATGAAAACAAGTAATCGATGGTTGAATAAAACTCATGAGTCAACAAGTGAGAACTCTGTTTATGGGCGTGCGAATAGTCCTTACTTCTGAAGTGTCTTTTTGCGAAACGCAGTATGCAGGGGAAGGAAGAAAGATTAGCAAGTAACGACACGTCGATGACAAGGTCATTGCAGACGGAGCACAGTTTCGGATTGAGGAACGGTGAGTGAGAGAAATCGGCACTGCCCTTTCTAAGTAACCATCTCATCTTTCGTCTTAAGCGATGTCGGGAAATTACGGAAAATCTGAACCTGGATAGTCGGACGGGGTTTCGAACCACAGACCTCCCGGTATACGAGTCAAGTGTCTTGACCCGAAACCACTTCGTCTGACGGTATACGGTGCGTGTCCGGAAAGTAAGTACCGTTTTTGAAAAAAAACTCATAAAACATTTTTTTCAAATCAAGATTTATTTTTACACGAAAGAGCATTTCTTACTCTATTTTTGTACGTAGTTGCCACCACTGTTCAGACATTTATCATAGCAGGAAACTAACTTTTCTGTGCCCTCTTCGTAGAAAGGTGCTGCCACTGAAGACACTCACTGCTAAAAACCGTTTTTTGCATTGTTAACGCTGTCAAAACGCCTTCCTCTAAAATCACACTTAAAGTTCAAGAACAAGTGGTAATCAGAAGGTGCGTGGTCGGGGCTGTACGACGGGTGATCGAACTTCTCCAACAGATGAAGTTTTGAGTCACATCTGCAGCAAGGAGCAACATAATGCATTGGCTGAGCATTCCACGCCTTTTATTTTGAATTGTGCTCCTTCTAACTATCACTTGTTCTTGAAGTTGAAGCGTGATATTGGAGGAAGGCGCTTTGATAGCTATAACGAGGCAAAAAAACCTTTTTCAGCAGTGAATATCTTCAGTGGCGGCATCTTTCTATGAAGGGGGCGTAGAAAAGTTAGTTTCTCGCTATGATAAATCTCTGAACAATGGTGACAACTATGCACAAAAATTGTTTAAGAAATGCTCCTTCTTGTAAAAGAAAAATTTGATTAAAAAACCCTTTTTATGAGTTTTTGTTTTCCAAAACGGTACAATACAGCGATATTCTACGACAATTTTTTGTGTGTGTGCGTGTGTGTGTGTGTGTGTGTGTGTGTGTGTGTAGAGGAGGTAGCTGGAGAGGTGAGGGTCGGTTGCAGATACTTGCTAGAATCTCCAGCGTCAAGAAAAGGAAGACCGATGTGATGTCGGAAGGTGGCTGGTGTGCCAGGCAGGAAGCGGCTTAAGCCATGTGGTGGGTGGCAGGAGCTGGGCGCGGATTTAGAGGTGTGCAGCCAGCAGACAGCACGGCCGTCACGGCACGTTTATGCTCCTTAAATATAGCCGTCGGCAGCAACAGCAGCGGCTGCCTCCGGCTTGTCTCGGGGGTCTGGCGGAGCAACACGGAAGCGAGGGCTACGCTGTCGTCCGATATCAACAGCTGCCGCCTCCGTCACCTCAGACAGGGTCTTGATGTCTCGCGCCGAAAACGCTCACTCCGTTGACTTACATTTTCCTACTCTCACTCTTACTTACTTCTCTCTCTTCCACGCTGAGTAGGTGTTAAGTTGCTCTCTGTTATACCCCTGTCACCAATCTTATGCGTCCAATAGTCGTCTTTTCTACACTACTGTCCATTAAAATTGCTACACCACGAAGATGACGTGCTACAGACGCGAAATTTAGCCGACAGGAAGAAGATGCTGTGATATCCAAATAATTAGCTTTTCAGAGCATTCACACAAGTTTGGCGCCGGTGGCGACACCTACAGCGTGCTGACATGAGGGAAGTTTCCAACCGATTTCTCATACACAAACAGCAGTTGACCGGCGTTGCCTTGTAAAGCGTTGTTGTGATGCCTCGTGTAAGGAGGAGGGATGCGTACCATCACGTTTCCGACTTTGATAGAGGTCGGATTGTAGCCTATCGCGATTGCGGTTTATCGTATCGCGACATTGCTGCTCGCGTTGGTCGAGACCCAATTACTGTTGCAGAATATGGAATCGTTGGGTTCAGGAGGATAATACGGAACGCCGTGCTGGATCCCAACGGTCTCGTATCACTAGCAGTCGAGATGACAGACATCTTATCTACATGGCTGTAACGAATCGTGCAGCCACGTCTCGATCCCTGAGTCACCAGATGGGGACGTCTGCAAGACAACAACCATCTGCACGAACAGTTCGACGACGTTTGAAGCAGCATGGACTATCAGCTCGGAGACCATGGCTGCGGTTACCCTTGACGCTGCATCACAGACAGGAGCGCCTGCGATGATGTACTCAACGACGAACCTGGGTGCACGAATGGCAAAACGTCATTTTTTCGGATGAATCCAGGTTCTGTGTACAGCATCATGATGGTCGCATCCGTGTTTGGCGACATCGCTGTGAACGCACATTGGAAGCGTGTATTCGTCATCGCCTTACCGGCGTATCACCCTGCGTGATGGTATGGGGTGCCATTGGTTACACGCGTCTTATTCACATTGACGGCACTTTGAACAGTGGACGTTACATTTCAAATGTGTTACGACTAGTGGTCCTACCCTTCATTCGATCCCCGCGAAACCCTACATTTCAGCAGGGTAATGCACGAGCGCATGTTGCAGGTCTTGTATGGGCCTCTCTAAATAAAGAAAATGTTCGACTGCTGCCCTGGCCAGCATATTCTCCAGATCTCTCATCAATTGAAAACGTCTGGTCAATGGTGGTCGAGCAACTGGCTCGTCACAAAATGCCAATCACTACTCTTGATGAACTGTGGTATCTTGTTGAAGCTGCATGGGCAGCTGTACCTGTACACGCCATCCAAGCTCTGTTTGACTCAATGCCCAGGCGTATCAAGGTCGTTATTACTGCCAGAGGTAGTTGTTCTGGGTACTGATTTCTCAGGATCTATGCACGTAAACTGCGTGAAAATGTGATCACATGTCAATTCTAGTATAGTTTATTTGTCCAATGAATACCCGTTTATCATCTGCATTTCTTCTTGGTGTAGCAATTTTAATGGCCAGTAGTGTATTTTTTGTATTTAGACTGGATTTTTGCTAGAAACACTACAACCATTGTTACTCCTTTCTGAAATTAGCTAAGGCGTTTAACTCATTAGTAGTCGCGCCCATGTAGGATTCGGATGCGGCTGTTAGGCGAACGACGTCCGAGTCTTGCTCGTGCTATGCGCGAAAATTCGTAGCCAAAAATTACGCATCCTGTCGGTAGCCATGTAGACTGCACAAGAAAGGGTCTCTGCACTGCCCTACCACACAGTTTTCGAATTCTGAATTACCTGTACTCCACAAATGCCTTTTGTATGTATTTGCAGTGTGCTGCAAAATGCTGAATATGTCGCTGAAGAAAAAGTAATTGACTGGATACAGACTGACTTCATTATTCCAGTTACTACGCGTTTCGGACATTGGCATCATCAGATACCTTGAAACATCGTGTTGCACACAGATATAAAAAGTTAAATGTTGCTGCAGTAACGACATGATCAGTCTGCTTATGATTGCTACTAGTACAACATATAACTTTTGTATCTATGTGCAAGATGATGTTTCAGGGTATCTGACAATCGCAATGGCCCAAACGCCTACTGTTGGAAGAAAGAGGTCAGCTTGCATCCAGTCAATGACTTTTTCCTCAGGACCTATTCACCGTGTTGTAGATTGCACATGTTTTACAGTATGGTCGCTTATAAACTTTGTGATTTCATGTTGCAGCTATGTTCCTCTGTATGTCTCTGCTGTGTGTTGAGTCCCATACTAATCTAGTCTGCTGCCTGTATCTTTGTTGCCGGCCGAAGTGGCCGAGCGGTTAAAGGCGCTACAGTCTGGAACCGCACGACCGCTACGGTCGCAGGTTCGAATCCTGCCTCGGGCATGGATGTGTGTGATGTCCTTAGGTTAGTTAGGTTTAAGTAGTTCTAAGTTCTAGGGGACATATGACCACAGCAGTTGAGTCCCATAGTGTTCAGAGCCATTTGAACCATTTTTGTATCTTTGTTGGCTAACTGCTGGCGCTCTGTATAGTTCTGACACAGGAAATTTCGGTCATACCGACGCTTACGACTCCCTGGAAAAAGAAACTGGCCATTCCATTTCAGAGGGGGAAGCTCATGACAGTGATATCGGTCCAGATTTCTTTGCGGCCAAGTGCTAACGGAAGTAATAAATAAAAGGAAATGAAGTACAGAAGCGACTGAAATAATATACCGCCTAGGTGAAAATTCGTATAATAGCTCTGGTAGTAAAGTCATTACGAAAAACCGCAACTACCACTCCAAAACGTGTTACGATGTTCATAAGAGCCAGAAGGGGAAAACGTGCCGAAAAGAAACGTCCTAGTGGTGTCCAAATTGTGATATAGCTCTTTGTATGCCTGACAGGTTTGAGACACACCACACACAGTCATATTAGACGGTGTGTAAGAGCGGTGTGTGCAAGTTTTTCTTCGGAAGAGAAACATGACTCAGCAGAACATTTCGTATGACTGGTCATTTTAATATTTCATAATCAGATTTTTTAAGATCGGATAAAACAGATTTCATCATTTCAAATGAAACATCACGCATATTTATTGCATTCACCGTTAGAAAGGTAAGAGTTTGAAAAATTTCTTAAAAGCAGCAGTCCAGCTACCCAATCCAGGTGAATGATGCCAGTCTCGAATTTTTTAAATCTAAAGTATGCAATTAGGCTCACCAAATGAAACACTAGCCACCCTCGTTAACAGCGCACGCTGGTCAACTTGAAGAGCTGTAGATACTATACAGCTGGTACCTGGCGCCACTCACTTGTTTTTAACCAGAGGAATAAGAGAGTAGACGAGGAGACTTAGTAGAATCTCAGAAAGGAACTATCGTGTTTGAATGTGAATAGTGTCTTCCGATTTTTTGGTGCATCTGCGTGGATTGTCCAACCTGTCTACAGCAAGTTGTGTGCCATTCGCTGCCATGTAACATGGCGTAAAAGCATTGGCTGTGAAAAGATCCGAACTGACAGGAATTGGACGCTTGTGTCAAGCCTTGTCAATGACATTCGGTTTCAAACTAGGTAGGAACTGTTGGCAGATCCACCTTGGTCAGTTTCCGAACCGTGGTAACTGCACGCAGTGAACACTTGGTGACTGGTTCCTCACAAAGTTCCGTTCCTTGCATCAGTGTACACTGTAAGAAAAAAAAAATAATGGCCCAAATCGGTCACAAATAAGTATCGACGGACAACGCAAAATTGTATACTTCACCGGCCGATGGATGAATGTGCGACCCCTGTACACCAACAAGCCCGTTCGCAGTGGTGTCGAGCATCTTCGGCCTGTAATCTCATTGACTGGAGTAGGATTGTCTTCAGTGATGATTCCCGCTTCGAAATGTGCCTCTATGACAGGCTGAGACGTGTCTGGAGATACCCTAGACAGCGGCGCGATATCATACAGCCTGACAACCAGAAGTGATGTTCTGAGATGCCATTTCTTTTCATAGTAGGACCCCTTTGGTTGTCATCTTCAGCGGTACGTAGACGATAGTCTACCGCCCTATCTTGTCCTTCATGGCAAGCCATCTTGGGTTTATATTTCAACATGTTTGCCAAACCTTATTTTGGCCAGCAGTCAGCGGATCTCTGAGCACTATGGACAGGGCCCTTCAACCAGTCTGGGATTTTGACGATGTAACGCGCCTATTGGACAGAATTTGGGACATTACCTCTCAGGAGGACATCCAACAATTCTATTAATCAATGCCAAGCCGGATAATTGCTTGCATAGGGGTCACAGATGGACAAACGCGTTACTGACTTCCTCAATTTGTAAGCCCTTCTCTTAAATAAATCATCCAGTTTTTCTGCAATCGTAATCATTTGTTTGTCTGTACATGTACATCACGTCTACTGTTTTCCTTCTGAGAGCCTCTCTGGCGGTCCTATTGTCTGTCCAGTTCGTCCGTTCCTCCTTCGCGTCGTGTTCGTCCATGGTGCACCCATTCCTGCCACCGTCGTCGAATGCTGGCGTCGCTCCTATTCAAATGTCGAGTGATTCGCCAATTGCTCCAACCGGCTTCTTTGAGCCCAACTACAGGTCCCCTCTTAACGCTGACATCTGGGTATATTGTTCACGCACCTGACTGCGAGGCAATTTACCGTCCAACTGAGTTCACGGAATGAAACCCGCTTGGAGTTTATGCCCTGGTATCGTTGTGTCCTCTGTTTTTACTCTCCTTGCCAGCTGCTCGGTGACACTGTGCTACAGAGTCACACATTCATCCATCGGCCACCGAAGTATACAATTTACAATTTTGCGTTGTCCGTCGATGCTTATGTGAGTATCAATTTGTGACAGATTTGTGTGTTTTTTTTTTTTTTTTCTTAGAGTGTTAACTCATGCTAGTAGTAGAACTTTGTGAGGAACCAGTTACCAAGTGATCATTGCGTGCAGTTACCACGGTTCGAAAGCTGACTGAGGTGGATCTGCGTTCACCGACACCAACAGTCCCTATCCACTCTCAAACCGAATGGCAATGACAAGGCTTGACACTCGTATCCAATCCCTGTAAGTTAGGATCTTTTCACAGCCAATGCTTTTACGCCATGTTACAGGGCAGCGAGTGGCACACGACTTGCTGTAGACACGTTGGACAATGCGCGCAGATGCACCAACAAATCGGGGAACACTGTTCTCGTCGAAACACGATAGCTTCTTTCTGTGATTCTACTACGTCTCCTCGTCTACTCATCTTATTCCTCTGGTTCAAAACAAGTGAGTGGCACCACGTACCACCTGTATACTATCTACAGCTCTTCAAGGCGACCAGTGTGCGCGGTTAACGGGGGTGGCTAATGTTTCATTTGGTGAGCTTAATTGTATACTTTAGATTTAAAAAATTCCAGGCAGGCGTCATTCACCTCGATTGGATAGCTGGACTTCATGTTTTTCAGGGAAGAAAGTAGTGCTAAACCTGCTGAGCGTGCAGGAGAAACGAGAAGTTTGGAAAGTGGGAGGGGTGCGACTGTGAGGGCGACTCGTAAATAGTGCCTACATTCCCTCAGTCGATAAGAGCACTGTAGATGACAGAGACGGTTCCGGGGTTGTACGCTGCCTGCGAGTTTGAGGTTTATAATACTTTTCAAAAACCACTACTAGGCCCAATAGCTGTACGTCACCTTTGTATTAAAACACTGCTATAGAACACGAATATTAAAATTACTGATAGATGCCATTACGAATTTTACTCTGATACCGATACAAGTTTGAGATAATGGTTTCGAAACAAGAACGAAATAAAGACGGTATCAAATCAGCTGCAAGAATGTTTACTTAAGGAGCGGAGCGAATTTTAATTAAAGTAGCCGGGAAATTTATGATACAAAACCTGTGCCGGTGGAGCGTGCGGCCATGGGAGAAAACTGATGCTATGTAATCGTCTTTCATTTAGCAATTCGATACGAGTAGGAATTGCCGAGCGTGCAGACTGGTTGCCAAGCCTGGTCGCTGCACGCACACACACCGAAGCTGTTACCGTAAACGCTGACGGTAAAGACGTGCCGGTAGTCGCACGCGCGCATTCCGAGGCCTGATTATGCAGAAGGCCCGTTGCAGTGTGTCGCTGGCCCAGGACGAGCTACCGGTCCGTAGCGCCCTGAACCGTGTCGCTTTATCCCTCGCTTTACTGTCGGACACGGTGTATGATTTTTATGCGGGGGGCGGGGGAATCATCATTCACTGTGCTTACCCGGGGCCCATTTGTTACGACACGGCAGCTTACGACTAATAAACGCTCGGAATTAATTTACATAATTACAAGCGATACGTAACGGTGACGCTACGGGTTGCTGAACCCGCGTCCGTCTCTAATCAACGCCGACCATCGCAGCGGGAGTGTCTTAGCGGGCCAGCCCTCACGAGTAGAAGTCTACAAATGACCGGCAGGCTTTCAAACACGTGTAATTATTTCCGCAATATTCTCCTGCCGGCACTAGCGTTCGACTTACGGGGCGTGCGTCACATTTGCAGCTAAAAGTGGCCACGCCTGCGTGTGGTCTTTGTCGTGCACTATATTTAGCTATTAATCGTAGAGATGGCTTCTTCTTTTTCTGTCTCGCATCGGCAGTATCTCTTCCGCCGCGATCGCAGCTTCTCTTTTTCTTTGTATTCTCAGTGCCTAGTTGTGTCGGCGTTCATTACTGTGCAGTAAATTCAGCCGTTGCATTCACACTTGCCCCATGATGATACTCCATAAAAATAAATGTGGAGCGCTTTGCCAGATGTTATGCTTCCAGAACCAGGTCTCGAGACAGGTAGAACTGGTTCCTCATCTTCGGTTATGTTGTACTTACCTGGCGGAGACATTGAACCCGAGGCTCATGCTTCACGAATTGTGAACAGGAGTTGGACTACTTTGAACGGTAGTTGAAACCTGGTTGGCCGGCCGCGGTGGCCGTGCGGTTCTAGGCGCTGCAGTCCGGAACCGCGGGACTGCTACGGTCGCAGGTTCGAATCCTGCCTCGGGCATGGATGTGTGTGATGTCCTTAGGTTAGTTAGGTTTAAGTAGTTCTAAGTTCTAGGGGACTGATGACGTAAGATGTTAAGTCCCATAGTGCTCAGAGTCATTTGAACCAAACCTGGTTGGTAGGTGCTCAGAGAGAGCACAGGATAAGGTTATGGTTGTGGATGGGGCCGTAAATGGTTACTGTGAGTTGCACAATCTAACACACAACTCTATTTTTCTAAGAACCACTTATTTACACATTGCTTTAAAAGATCATAATTAGACAATTCGGCTGAAGGCCTAGTTAAAGAAAACTTGAGATGCTTTCTGGGCTGAAGGCCCAAAACCACACCAAAAACAAGAGCGGCTGAACGCCTGGCTTAGAAATCAAAAGCAAAAAATAGAAGGTAAAATTTAAAAAAAACATGCAATTGAAAACAATTAGCGGCTGAAGGCCTACACTACACGTCTCAAGGACAACTATAATAAAACACATTAATAAACAGTTTTTCTAACCAAGAAATTTGCTTCTAAACTTATAACAGAAAGGCCAAAAGCCTAATAAAATTAATATTAACTTATTGCACGGCTGAAGACCACAAACAAATCTGAAGGCCTGAACAACAAGTCAGACAAACAATTTGAAGTAATAAAAATTTTCCTTTAAAGAATACACACGGCTTAAGGCCTTATTAAAAGCGGTTCACGTAAATCCTCGGCTGAAGGCCACACATAACACATCGAACAAATAACGGTTTAGGGCCTGGATTATAAACAATTTCAGATAGAACTAATTTTAAGGGCAAAAATTGCTATTATATAAAATCATTCTCAAAATTTTACTTTGACACGGCTGAAGGCCTTTATGTATAATCTAAAAAGAACTAAATCAATACCCAGCCGAAGGCCTCGCACAATACTTCAAATTAAAATGAAACTCACAATCTAAAACAAATAGAACAAGTGGTGATCAGAAGTGTTCCAAGGGATGGGATCTCAAACTAGGGACGGCCCAGGGCCGACCAACAATTTAACCAATTCCCTTCCGTCTGACCAACAGCACGACGATGGAAAATATCAGCCGAGGATGAGGATACGAACAGCACTACATCTTCAGAAATTGACGTCTAAAAACAGCCAAGGGAACAATAACCACTCTAAGCAAAATATGAACCAAACAACTGAAAAGGCTGTCGAACTACACACCTACATCTACGTTTATACTCCGCAAGCCACCCAACGGTGTGTGGCGGAGGGCACTTTACATGCCACTGTCATTACCTCCCTTTCCTGTTTCAGTCGCGTATGGTTCGCGGGAAGAACGACTGCCGGAAAGCCTCCGTGCGCGCTCGAATCTCCCTAATTTTACATTCGTGATCTCCACCGTGCCAGACACCATCAACACGACGAAGAAAGGCACACTGCCGGAAAACTACCAGGACAGATAACTGGGGCGTTAACGGCCACAGGGTAGAAAATTCCGCGGGTGCATTTCACTGGCAAGTAACAGTCAATTTAATAATTAATCACAATATAGGGAGATGGCTGCAAGATTTTGCCGACTCCAACACATCATACGTTGCTGCTAGCCCGAACAGCCTAGAGAGCAACAACCTGCAGATGAACGAAGAGATGTCACAATAGTTGAGGTTTCATAACAGGTTAACTGATCACTCAACTTCAGCGTCCAGTTTCGGTGGGCAACGAACTCTGTCGCTCTGGCAGCTAGCGCCTCACGATCCGACAGCATGTAAACGCCGCCAGCGGTCCCGGCCTGGCCTTGCGCCGTTGAGACTTCCACGCTGCTCCGTCCCATCTACACACACACCACCACTACCACTACCCGGAAATACTAGCCGTCACACCAAAGATAGTACGACAGTACTAGTATCGATAAGCAACTTCGTTACGCCAGGAAGTAAGGAAGAAACAAGACACCACTCGATGTGACAAAATGCCAAAGAACAAACGGCATGAATGCGAGCCGCACACGGCTCACTAGTGAAAAAATTGTTTGATATAATAGGAATGGTGCAGAGATGATGTGACTGTCATTGGCTTTGACGTGTTCACTAACAATTGAGTCTTGTCTACAGATCACAGACTACATACTGAAAATATAATTTATTACATTTAGTTTCTCAGGATTCGTGGGAATCTCTATGCGAAATCTTCCAGTTTCGTGTCTGAAGTGTCTCAGAACGAAATCTGATAACCAGCTGCATTGCTGCTACACCGGTGTGCAAAACTTAAGGACGAAAGTAACTTTTGCATGATGTGTCGCTGCCAAGCAACTTGGCTCGATGAAACTTGCACCGTACATAGGAATAACTGCTGCGTTATAGTACAGAAAGTAACTGAAAGTAATACACAATGAGACGGACAGATATGACTTATTCATCACACTGAAGTCATCGCGATTGACGATTACGATGGTCCCGTGGACGTTACAATACCTGGGACATGGTAACTGAACGGGCTGTGTGATCGCCACGGATAGCAGTGCACTCTCCTGCAACGTGATGCCATGCTGGCCACAGGACTGGTAAGGACTTCCTGTGGCAGGTCGTACCATGCCAACACCAGCACTGTTGACAAATGCGGTGCATCTCGAAGTGGCGCTCTACGTCTCCCCACCGCATTGCACACGTGCTAACTGGAATTTAAATCAAGGGCGCGGCAAAACCAGTCCATGCACAGAATATCTTCCCGTTCCAAGAGACCCTTCACATGCCTGTTCGGGGCGGCTGCGCAGTCTCACCCATAAAAATGAAGTCATGGCCCAACACACTCCTGAAACGACGCACATGGGGAAGTGGTATATTGTCACAATACTGTTGAGTGGTGCTTCTACTATGTTCAAAGCTTTGGAGGTCAGTACACCGATGCAACGTTGTGCATACCCACACTTTAACATCTGGACCACCAAAACAACTGTGTTCGACAATGCCGGATGTAAGCGCACGTGGACAGACGGAGGAACACGTGTTGGCCGGCCGCGGTGGCCGAGCGGTTCTAGGCGCTTCAATCTGGAACCGCGCGACTGCTACGGTCGCAGGTTCGAATCCTGCCTCGGGCATGGATGTGTGTGATGTCCTTAGGTTAGTTAGGTTTAAGTAGTTCTAAGTTCAATTGGACTTATGACCTCAGATGTTAAGTCCCATAGTGCTGTAACGCTTTCATGCCGATGTCCTCTTTGACCATTTATTATTGTATATATACTTGCTTCCGGCATATGAAGTCAGCCTCATTCTGCCAACGGCCTTGTCAAAGAGGGCGGAGGAGCGGATAGAGGTTCAGGGCACTCTCTTGTCCTAGGGGTGGGAAATTGCCCCTAAAGGCAGAAGAACCAGCAATGATCAACGACATGAGGATGCAGAAGGCAATGGAAACCACTGCATTAAAGACACGTAACGTGTATTCACAGGACATGTGGCCTGTAATTGAAGAAGTGTCATGATGATCTCTCCATAGGCAAAAGATTCCGGAATAGTCCCCCATTCGGATCTCCGGGAGGGGACTGCCAAGGGGGAGGTTATCATGAGAAAAAGATTGAATAATCAACGAAAGGATAACGTTCTACGAGTCGGGCGTGGAATGTCAGAAGCTTGAACGTGGTAGGGAAACTAGAAAATCTGAAAAGGGAAATGCAAAGGCTCAATCTAGATAAAGTAGGGGTCAGTGAAGTGAAGTGGAAGAGATGAGTATCGGGTAATATCAACAGCAGCAGAAAATGGTATAACAGGTGTAGGATTCGTTATGAATAGGAAGGTAGGGCAGAGGGTGTGTTACTATGAACAGTTCAGTGACCGGGTTGTTCTAATCAGAATCGACAGCAGACCAACCCCGACAACGATAGTTCAGGTATACATGCCGACGTCGCAAGCTGAAGATGAACAGATAGAGAAAGTGTATGAGGATTTTTAAAAGGTAATGCAGTATGTAAAGGGGGACGAAAATCTAATAGTCATGGGCGACTGGAATGCAGTTGTAGGGGAAGGAGTAGAAGAAAAGGTTACAGGAGAATATGGGCTTGGGACGAGGAATGAAAGAGGAGAAAGACTAATTGAGTTCTGTAACAAGTTTCAGCTAGTAATAGCGAATACCCTGTTCAAGAATCACAACAGGAGGTGGTAGACTTGGAAAAGGCCGGCAGATACGGGAAGATTTCAATTAGATTACATCATGGTCAGACAGAGATTCCGAAATGAGATACTGGATTGTAAGGCGTACCCAGGAGCAGATATAGACTCAGATCACAATATAGTAGTGATGAAGAGTAGGTTGAAGTTCAAGACATTAGTCAGGAATAATCAATACGCAAAGAAGTGGGATACGGAAGTACTAAGGAATGACGAGATACGTTTGAAGTTCTCTAACGCTATAGATACAGCAATAAGGAATAGCGCAGTAGGCAGTACAGTTGAAGAGGAATGGACATCTCTAAAAAGGGCCATCACAGAAGTTGGGAAGGAAAACATAAGTACAAAGAAGGTAGCTGCGAAGAAACCATGGGTAACAGAAGAAATACTTCAGTTGATTGATGAAAGGAGGAAGTACAAACATGATCCGGGAAAATCAGGAATACAGAAATACAAGTCGCTGAGGAATGAAATAAATAGAAAGTGCAGGGAAGCTAAGACGAAATGGCTGCAGGAAAAATGTGAAGACATCGAAAAAGATATGATTGTCGGAAGGACAGACTCAGCATACAGGAAAGCCAAAACAACCTTTGGTGACATTAAAAGCAACGCTGGTAACATTAAGAGTGCAACGGTAATTCCACTGTTAAATGCAGAGGAGAGAGCAGATAGGTGGAAAGAACACATTGAAAGCCTGTATGAGGGTGAAGATTTGTCTGATGTGATAGAAGAAGAAACAGGAGTCGATTTAGAAGAGATAGGGGATCCAGTATTAGAATCGGAATTTAAAAGAGTTTTGGAGGACTTACGGTCAAATAAGGCAGAAGGGATAGATAACATTCCATCAGAATTTCTAAAATCATTGGGGGAAGTGGCAACAAAACGACTATTCACGTTGGTGTGTAGAATATATGAGTCTGGCGACATACCATCTGACTTTCGGAAAAGCATCATCCACACAATTCCGAAGACGGCAAGAGCTGACAAGTGCGAGAATTATCGCACAATCAGCTTAACAGCTCATGCATCGGAGCTGCTTACAAGAATAATATACAGAAGAATGGAAAAGAAAATTGAGAATGCGCTAGGTGACGATCAGTTTGGCTTTAGGAAAAGTAAAGGGACGAGAGAGGCAATTCTGACGTTACGGCTAATAATGGAAGCAAGACTAAAGAAAAATCAAGACACTTTCATAGGATTTGTCGACCTGGAAAAAGCGTTCGGCAATATGAAATGGTGCAAGCTGTTCGAGATTCTGAAAAAAGTAGGGGTAAGCTATAGGGAGAGATGGGTCATATACAATATGTACAACAACCAAGAGGGAATAATAAGAGTGGACGATCAAGAACGAAGTGCTCGTATTAAGAATGGTGTAAGACAAGGGTGTAGCCTATCGCCCTACTCTTCAATCTGTACATCGAGGAAGCAATGATGGAAATAAAAAAAAGGTTCAGGAGTGGAATTAAAATACAAAGTGAAAGGATATCAATGATACGATTCGCTGATGACATTGCTATCCTGAGTGAAAGTGAAGAAGAATTAAATGATCTGCTGAACGGAATGAACAGTCTAATGAGTACACAGTATGGTGTGAGAGTAAATCGGAGAAAGACGAAGGTAATGAGAAGTAGTAGAAATGAGAACAGCGAGAAAGTTAACATCAGGATTGATGGTCACGAAGTCAATGAAGTTAAGGAATTCTCCTACCTAGGCAGTAAAATAACCAATGACGGACGGAGCAAGGAGGACATCAAAAGCAGACTCGCTATGGCAAAAAAGGCATTTCTGGCCAAGAGAAGTCTACTAATATCAAATACCGGCCTTAATTTGAGGAAGAAATTTCTGAGGATGTACGTCTGGAGTACTGCATTCTATGGTAGTGAAACATGGACTGTGGGAAAACCGGAACAGATGAGAATCGAAGCATTTGAGATGTGGTGCTGTAGACGAATGTTGAAAATTAGGTGGACTGATAAGGTAAGGAATGAGGAGGTTCTACGCAGAATCGGAGAGGAAAGGAATATGTGGAAAACACTGATAAGGAGAAGGGACAGGATGATAGGACATCTGCTAAGACATGAGGGAATGACTTCCATGGTACTAGAGGGAGCTGTAGAGGGCAAAAACTGTAGAGGAAAACAGAGATTGGAATACGTCAAGCAAATAATTGAGGACGTAGGTTGCAAGTGCTACTCTGAGATGAAGAGGTTAGCACAGGAAAGGAATTCGTGGCGGGCCGCATCAAAGCAGTCAGTAGACCGATGACCAAAGAAAAATACTTGCTTTTATCTTTATGTAAATTTATATGTACACGATGTGTGAACAAATTTATTTTGCTGTATAATCAATTAAGTATATTATGTAAATATCGCTGAGTAATCGCTGAGGGAATGTTAGCGAAACGTTAGGTTTTTGTCAACGAATAAGTATCGTTGGAGTAGCGGCGTCTCTGGACGCGAGCGGATGTTAGGTCAGAGCGCGCGCTACACAGAGAGAGAACTCTGGTGTGAGACTTGGTGAAGTGCGGACGCATGGATGGCGTGCACTGTACTGGAGAAGTGATTGTTTAGCGGCACATGGCAAGTGATGAGCGTGGGCGGTGGAAATATTGGCTGCAGCAACATCAAGAACCCGCCACACCAATATCATTGCCAATAACTCCTGTGCTCGCTAATTATCATGGAAAGGAGCCAGCAGCAGTATCGTTGCCAGCAACTTCGTCACGGTGAGAATGGACTGAAGTAAGATTGCTGCATCACAGCTTATTGTCAACTAGTTTTATAACGGCATTACTCAGCTTTGTGGTGTTTTGCCAGTGAATAATTATCATAGTTTAATCAAAACTGTTTACCGGAGATTCTCCTAAAATCATTCACCAAGTAGGTTCCTGTCCTGTCCTATTGTTACAATAATCAAAATACCGTTTATGAAAATTGCTGTGCCAGTTAATTTTGCTTATGAACTAAATGATTCAGTTAGATTAAAGATTTGAGCTTAAAGTATTCAGTAATTTCAGTCTCATTAACTTTAAATTTGAGCTTTTATCTGAGGCGATCTAATTGTTGCAAATAGTAAATCAACTAATCAAATTAAAATGATTCCTGGCACTATGAACAAAAGCACTAACTAGAATTAATGAGTGAGCGCAAATATCAGTGATTATTGTAATTTGTTGTTAGTAAAGTTCTGGTTCACATTTTGACTTGCAGTCGTGCTAAAGTATAATAATTACCTTTTGATACAGTAATTATCAATTTCTACTTCCCTGTTTGGAAGTCAATAGACTTTCTTTGAATTATTTTTTGCTATTATCCAAAATTCATATGAAAATAGTAGACGTTATTTATGAGGTGGCGCCATTGTCACTTACAACAGTAAGTAACCATTAATATAAGTGTTATCTTGTATGTTTTCAAAATTTCAGCTCTATTAGTTAATGATATTTCGAGTGCAAACTATTTTCTTTCTCGCTTTATTACGTAAATGTTTCAATTGTTGCCGGCCAGGGTGGCCAAGTGGTTAAAGGCGCTACAGTCTGGAACCGCGCGACCGCTACGGTCGCAGGTTCGAATCCTGCCTCGGGCATGGATGTGTGTGATGTCCTTAGGTTAGTTAGGTTTAAGTAGTTCTAAGTTCTAGGGGACTGATGACCTTAGAAGTTAAGTTCCATAGTGCTCAGAGCCATTTCAACCCTTTTTTTCAGTTGTTTTTGCTAACGTGCGTGCAGCCCTATATTGCCGTGCGTGTTCGAGGAATTCTTGACATTGACTGTTCGGCTCATTAATTCACCTACCGAGCAGAAATTTTGCCCAATTGGGCTGGCGACCGTGTTTCTTTTAGCTATAATTATTTCAGTAACTCTTATTATTCTGTTCCGCCGGCCGCGGTGGTCTAGCGGTTCTAGGAGCGCAGTCCGGAACCGCGCGACTGCTACGGTCGCAGGTTCGAATCCTGCCTCGGGCATGGATGTGTGTGATGTCTTTAGTTTAGTTAGGTTTAAGTAGTTCTAAGTTCTAGGGGACTGATGACCACAGTAGTTGAGTCCCATAGTGCTCAGAGCCATTTGAACCATTTATTTTGTTCCGATCCACGTGGTACCCCTTCTCGTTGGCACAGTACGTGAATGATAGCACAAACCTTTCGAACAACCATACTAAATTTTACAGTAATTAAGTAGGGGGAATAAGTTGGCCTAGAAGGCATCTTGTTGTTAGCCTCCCCCTCATTTATCGACTTTATATTGAATCTTCGGAACGATAGTCTTTTTAAAATTTTATTCCAATTGTTTAGGCACATGCTTACACTGTCATATATTTCTAGCATTGTCGATAGAAGGGAAGGGGGAAGATACAGTGCTCGGAGCCATTTGAACTAGAGATGGGCAAACTGAAACACGTAACTGTTTCGAAACAAATGAAACAGTACAATGTAATGTTTCGATACGCTGTTTCGAAACAGTGAAACAGTTTGTGTTTTGTAATCTAATAAACCTACACATTTTATCATCTTGAAAGTCTACTGTATAAGTATGTCCACATAAACACAAATGAGTTGCGAGAGCGCTAATCATATCGCAGAAAGTATGAAATTATCACTTAGGCGTCTTGGAAGTTTCGTATTTCTGCAGAAAATGCGCTGCTTTCGTGTCGTGTGGCTTTCATACTTTTCAATTGGCTGAGGACAGCCATAGCTGAAGACAGAAAGCCCACAACGAACGGAACTGGAGGTGGGAGCAAATTGCAGAAACAACGGATATGCTACTGGAATTCCCACATTCCGTTAGCATGGGTAATATACCCATCCTGCTAATTGCCATGCACACAAAGGGAATCATTGAGGATAATAGGCACAGTGACTTTAGACTCACAAATAACGCCAAATAATTCGAATAAATAACAAAATATAACAGAAAAAAATTTTGTCTTTCAAGGTGTTTCGAACCGTTACTATAAATTCACCATGCTTCCTAGCCCTTCCCGTTCACCATTACACTATCAGTGATATGTCAAACAGATTGCTTTCAATTATACCTACAGCAGATTTATGTATATATCTAATAACTGTCATTCTACGCCTTTTTTTTTATTCAAAATGTTGTAGGCTTACTTACGTTTCTTAATATGATTACTGTACATGAACAGAGAAGAGTATGTTATCAAAAAGTGTAATTTAACTGAATGATTGTCACATATTTATTATTTTGAATGTGAATAGTGTGCGTTGTTTATTGCTTGGTTAGTGTTTATAAAGCAGATGTTGCGCCATTTCAGAATATGACAGTCAGCTAGAAACGAAGCTTTATTTTCGGGTATCTTAAGCTTCGTGCTATTGTCAAAAAGATTTTGACACGCTTGAAAGTGTTTCATGAAGTGGTGTGTTAAATGTGTTTCAGTACCTGTGCCGAGCCCGAATCTCGTCTGACACAGAGGGGAATGAAACATCACTGTTTCGATACAATTAGTCCGTTCCAAGCACTGGTGGACTGAAACAGCCTTATTTTGAAACAGCGATACAGTTTCTGTGTCTGGCTCGAGACCGAATCTGGCCCAGTTATCCGAGACAGGGGTGGAATGAAACACCACTGTTTCGAAACAGTGAACCGTAGCCGTTCCGAAACACTGAAACAGTTCCACGTATCGATACACTGTATCGAAACATAGAAACAGTGGCCAAGTCTAATTTGAACCATTTTGGACAAGTGCTGCACGCAGGAACATTGCCGAACATGATCGTTTCGGTGCTCCAGGTGTCATGGTGTGGGGAGGTATAATTTTACATGGGTGGACTGACCGCCAAATCTTTTAATACGGTACGCTCACCGATCAACATTATTATGACAACGTGCTGCTTCCCCATGTGCGTCGCTTCAGGGTGAATTTGACCCTGACTAATTTTTTATGGATGAGAATGAGTGAGTGCATCGAACAGCACAGGTGGTTGAAGCACGTCCACATGCACCAACGAGCATTCAGCAGTTTTCAGCGGAGTTGTTGGAGAAATGGAACACCCTACCACAAGAATTCCCTACCGCTCTCGTGGCCAGCAGCGGAGAATGTTGCAAGGCATGTATTACCGCCCGAGGCGATAACACACCCTATTAAGAACCAGTCTCGCGTTCTGTAATGCCCAGGGGACCTCCATAAATTTGAAGAAAAGTGTCATTTTTGTTCGTTTCTTCGCGTATTTCTTGTTTCTTTGATGACACGGCGGCCAGTCTGTCCCGTCGGGCCTTCATGATCTGTTCAGGCGGAGTTTAGTTTAGTTTTTTTGGTAACAGAGGGTTGTATGAGGGATAGAAATTGTAGGGGGAGACAAAGGTCTGAGGTAGGATCAAACGGCCGTTAGTTGCAGTAGTCATGCAGAGGAGTCTTGCACAGGATATACTAGTGTGAAGAACTGCAGTTAACGAGTGTGCAGACTGAAGGCTACAACAATAATATTTAACTTTATGGACACCCATAGCACGGTGTTGCAGTTACTGAAAACAGTGGAAACTATTCGCAATAAATTATTTAGTGTAATATCGTTGAACGGAATGGACAGTGTCTTGAAAGGAGGGTATAAGATGAACATCGACAAAAGCAAAACAAAGATAATGGAATGTAGTCGAATTAAGTCGGGTGATGCTGAGGGAATTAGGTTAGGAAATGAGACACTTAAAGTAGTAAATTAGTTTTGCTATTTGGGGAGCAAAATAACTGATGATGGTCGAAGTAGAGAGGATATAAAATGTAGACTGGCAATGACAAGGAAAGCGTTTCTGAAGAAGAGAAATTTGTTAACATCGAGTATTGATTTAAGTGTTAGGAAACGTTTCTGAAATTAAAATCTCTCGGTATACATGCCGCGTCAATTCAGGATAAAACTCCAAGCTTTCGACCACCACCTCCATGGTCGTCGTCAGGGCTAAAACTGACTGTCGTGAACTAGCAAGGTTCCCACTTTTATATGCAAAGGACGGCTTCTGATTGGCTGGAATACGTCATAGCAACAGCGATGTGGAGCGTAGTAAAGTGGTGCCCTCTACTTCCATAGATGTAGTTTCTATCCTGCGTTGCTTGCACCGCCATCCCTTGAATCAGGAGGTAAAGTGCGGGAAGTTTTTCTCTGCGATTAACAGAGACAACGGCTATGCACTTAGCAACAATTGGAAGAGTGCACTGGATAAAGAAAAATAGCAGAGAAAAACTTCCCGCACTTTATCTCCTGATTCAAGGGATGGCGCTGCAAGCAACGCAGGATAGAAACTACATCTATGGAAGTAGAGGGCACCACTTCACTACGCGCCACATCGCTGTTGCTATGACGTATTCCAGCCAATCAGAAGCCGTCCTTTACATATAAAAGTGGGAACCTCGCTAGTTAATGACAGTCAGTTTTAGCCCTGACGACGACCATGGAGGTAGTGGTCGAAAGCTTGGAGTTTTATCCTGAATTGACGCGGCATGTACACCGAGAGATTTTTACTCAAGAAATACGACGCGAAAGACTTCGTAGTCAACGTTTCTGAAAGTATTTGTATGGAGTGTAGCCATGTATGGAAGTGAAACGTGGACGATAAATAGTTTAGACAAGAAGAGAATAGAAGCTTTCGAAATGTGGTGCTACAAAAGAATGCTGAAGATTAGATGGGGGTAGATCACATAACTAATGAGGAAGTATTGAATAGAATTGGGGAGAAGAGGAGCTTGTGGCACAACTTGACTATAAGAAGGGATCGGCTGGTAGGACATGTTATGAGGCATCAAGGGATCACCAGTTTAGTACTGGACGGCAGCATGGAGGGTAAAAATCGTAGAGGGCGGAAATCCATTCCAGTACAATTATGCCATAGGTGGTAAATCATTGGAAGCGGTAACGACCGTAAAATACTTAGGAGTTACTATCCGGAGCGATCTGAAGTGGAATGATCACATAAAACAAATAGTGGGAAAAGCAGGCGCCAGGTTGAGATTCATAGGAAGAATTCTAAGAAAATGTGACTCATCGACGAAAGAAGTAGCTTACAAAACGCTTGTTCGTCCGATTCTTGAGTATTGCTCATCAGTATGGGACCCTTACCAGGTTGGATTAATAGAAGAGATAGACATGATCCAGCGAAAAGCAGCGCGATTCGTCATGGGGACATTTAGTCAGCGCGAGAGCGTTACGGAGATGCTGAACAAGCTCCAGTGGCGGACACTTCAAGAAAGGCGTTACGCAATACGGAGAGGTTTATTATCGAAATTAAGAGAGAGCACATTCCGGGAAGAGATGGGCAACATATTACTACCGCCCACATATATCTCGCGTAATGATCACAACGAAAAGATCCGAGAAATTAGAGCAAATACGGAGACTTACAAGCAGTCGTTCTTCCCACGCACAATTCGTGAATGGAACAGGGAAGGGGGGATCAGATAGTGGTACAATAAGTACCCTCCACCACACACCGTAAGGTGGCTCGCGGAGTATAGATGTAGATGTAGATGTACACTAAGCAGATTCAGAAGGATGTAGGCTGCAATAGGTACTGGGAGATGAAGAAGTTTGCACAGGATAGAGTAGCATGGAGAGCTGCATCAAACCAGTTTCAGGACTGAAGACCACAATAACAACAAATATCTAAAATCTGTGATTGGGAACTTACGATGGATTTTAGAAACGCAGTAGTGTCATACTGTCGAAGAGACTGTGTGTGTGTGTGTGTGTGTGGAGCTATGAAAAACCGTTTTACAGTCAAGACGTACTTAGGCAGGGGGGAGAGGGACGAACATAGTGCAACCCATAATAATGTTTTTATTTGATGAAACTAATAGCTCCCGATGTCGAAGAAACACAGTTTATTATGTACAACGATAACTACGTTAAAGAATTACGTGTCTCATTTATTAGAGGTACAATAAATACCTCCAGACAACTCCCATTTTCGCGACTGAAACCCAGAAGAAAATTCGAGTATAGAAGCAGGACTGAAAGAGCTTGTGTGTGTGTGTGTGTGTGTGTGTGTGTGTGTGTGTGTGTGTGTAGAGCAATTTATGGCTGTCAAATAGTAAACACTTCAGGGATCTTTTGATGTCATCGCGCGGAGTTTCTGCTGTCACCTTCGGACAGGGTTCCCACAAACAACACCCTTTGTAATAGGAGCTGCCGTTCTCTCTCTCTCTCTCTCTCTCTCTCTCTCTTTCCGAGCTCTCGCTGGTAACACTCCCGGCAAGAAAATCCCGCACAGCCGCTAATTCCGTTATATACGAGTGGCGGGGCTCATTCCTGCTAACGAAGAAATACCGAGACGACGGGCGGTGAAGGCGGCCTCTGCCGTATGTCATGTGTGGCTCGTTGCCGTGAACTCTCTGCCTGCCACAAACCTCACAACTTCACACCGAAAGCCAACTGGCTCCGAAAGGCCTCAAAAGATTTTACGAGCAAATCCTACCTGAACATACGAGCTTCTTTTGTGGCAGAATATCCAGTTTCACTACTAATGCTCCAGTTTGGAGGTGTTAAATTTAGCGTCTTCTCTGCTTCGTGCAGAACCACTCTCTTTGCTTCTCTATTGCTGTCGCAACTTAACTCGCCACTTTTTTACGTGGCTTTATCGAAAAAGCAGTAAATTAAGTATCCCGGTTCAGTTCCTACCATGTTTAGCATTTTACACTATGATTAGGTTGCCTTGTGCGTTATTTGGGAACGACTGTTGTTGAATCAATATGTTTGCCTCCAGAAGTTCATACGTTTGAAATTTAGTGTGTCTAAAAGTACGTATGGCTATTAAAGCGATAATGTAAGGTTATTGGCACGTGGGAAACAAGTTCTTCGACTGAACAACAGATTTCGGGACATAGAACCATATTTATACACACACCTGTTGGTCGGTAAAGTACGACAAATGTTAATTTCAGTTCTGGATCGTGTTACCGTGCTTTTAGTGAATATTGACGTAACCTAACACAAACCCAGAACACTGTCTAGCCTGTGATGTGTCAGTGCAGTCTACGGTGCCAATGAACCTGAAGTGAAAGGGTTTGTGTTGTCGGTAAAAGCACAATATCTTTGTTAGTAGTTAGTTTCGTAATGGGGAAAAAAGAAAAGTATTCCTATGATGCGGGCTCTAAATTGAAAGAAATATCATATGCAGAGGAACAGGGAAACAGAGCAGCTGAGCAGCATTTCGGCCCTTCACAAACAGAAAAAAAACATTCGCGATTGGCGGACTAGTAAAGAAGAACTGGAAAAAATGGGGAAGGTTAAATGTGCAAATAGAGGACTGAATGCAAAATGGCTAATACTAGAAGATGACGTATTGAAATGGATTCAAGGACACCGTCAAAATGACACTGGAATTAATACAAAAATTATTCAAATACACGTTCGTAAGCTGTCGCTATCATGGAACTTAACAGACTTTAAGGCTGGAGTTGGTTTGTGCTACAGGTTTACGAAGCGTTAAGGACTTAGCTTGCGAAACAAAACCAAAATATCTGAAAAATGTCTTAAGAGTACGAGGAGAAAGTATTATCTTTCCATCGCTTTATTATTCAACATCGAAAGAAATCCAATGTGGAAGTAGTGGATATGGACGAAACTCCTCTTGCATTTAATGTGCTGAGTAACAGAACTGTTGCCGTGAAAGGTGTAAAACTGTAACTAGAAAAACAAGCGGATATGTAAAAATGTATTATATTATTGTCCTTTCATGTTGTCCTGACGGTACTGTACTTAATCCAATAATCATTTTCAAGCGCAAAACAATGCAAAAAACTTCTGAAATACCGACAGGTGTTACTGTTCACGTAGATGACAAGGGTTGGATGGAAAAAGCGGGTATGAAGCTAAGGATTAACAGAGTGTGGGAGAGCAGGAAAGGTGCTTTATTGAACAAGAGTTCTGTTCTTGTGCTACATCAGTTGAACAATTCTGTGAAAGGTAAATTGAGAAAGGTAAATGCAAAGCTTGCTATTATTCCGGGAGGACTTCCTTCACAATGGCAACCTTTTCATGCTCCATAAATAAACAGTTTGAAGTGTATGTAAGCGAGGAATGGAAGAAATGAATGATGGATGTAGCCCAACACGATTTCACCCCGAAGGAAACTTTAAAACGACCTACAATGAAACAAGTGGATAAAACAGTCGTGAACTAGAATGTGAGAAGACAGTAATGTTAAATATTTAAAGAAAACGCTCTCGATGGCAGTGAAGACCATCTTACACATGAAGAGATGACGACGAAGAGGAATAAGAAGAAGAAGAAGAAGAAGACGATTTTCAAGGATTTTGAAGGTTACCTCGGTTTTATAAACTAAGATTTTTTTTAGTCTGACTTTGCAATGTAATTATAGAAACGGTAAAAATGTTAATTTTTTTAGCAGTTTGTAAAAAAGTAAGGTGTGGCTTATAGGCCGAAGCATCTTATAGTGCGTAAAATACGGTACAGCAGCTAAATGGACTATCTTCCCCAGTGTAAAAAAAAACGGTCACGCCTAAGTGTTCTGGAGACTTTAAAATCCCACAGAGGAATTAACGACGTTGGGATTCCGTCGAGATAAAAATAGCACTACTCTCGGGGTATTTTCGAGATAAAAATAACACTACTCATCATCTCTTCAGAAGAGAATGGACGCCAATTAGCACCGATTCCGCGTGAGGAGGCACGCAGTAGTCCTACAGAGGTGCGTAATAAATGCGCAAGGAACGGTGGCATTCGGGTAGGACCTGGGGCCCGGATTAATTTTAACCGCTTTGCGAGTTATAAATGCGTTTCGGCTTGAGCGTAGCGTCGTCTGTCATAAATAAACGGCGCATCCGCACGCCGCTTTGTACGCTAAATGAGGGACAACCGTCAGTGGGCTGTAAATCCTAACAGAGACACTTGCTCCCCGCCACCGGCCCGTTTATTTTTCCTCCGCTGCGGGTGTCTCCGCAACTGCCGGCTCCTGCCTCTTGCCTCCTGTGTTGGGGTCAAGCATTTTCAAGCGTGTGCGTTCAGGACAGGTAAATATTTCGACTACACCAGCAGCCACAAAATATGGTAATTCACGACAAAAGAATGTTTAAGGCTTTCTCTCTCAAAGAATTTCGATATAAAGTGACTACTGGTGTTTTGTGTGAGCGATCAGTAACTCATAAACGTGTAGCAGGACATAACATATAGCAGAAGTCTCCTAGGTACTAAGTTAGATGATGAGGCTGACCTCTATAAATAAATAGTCCAAATCTTTCTTACAGACACTACGCAAGAATTATTAACCATAAAGTGAGAAGGGTAGTTAACGACCGTGTAATGGAGGACCAAAATGTTTTTAAAAAGGAGACTATCCTGTAGTGACAGGGTCACTGTTGTACGCCAGTTAACTAAAAAAGACGAGAATACAGCCTGGGCACTCACATCGTACTGATAGATTATAATAAGGCTTTCGAAAGAGTGAACAGATGTGAGCTTTGGAACATCATGGGAAAACGAGAGTACTTGACACATCTAATACAAATAATAAATTCTGTGTATGAGCATACAACAATTATAATGAATAAATTGTAAGAGAAGATAGGACCATTAAAGGTCAACAGAAGGGTGCGACAAGGGTATAGCCTTTCACTTCTACATCCACATCTACGTGAGAGCTCTGCATTTCACACCCAAGTGCCTGCCAGAGGGTTCATAGACTACTTCTCTTCCTTTCCACTCTCGAACGTGCGTGGGAAAAAAAATGAACACTTAAATCTTTTCGTTCGAGGTACGATTTTTCTTATTTTGTTATGATGATCATTTCTTCTTACGAGCACACTGGACTCGCATTCGGGAGGACGACAATTCAATCCCGCGTCCGGCCATCCTGATTTAGGTTTTCCGTGATTTCCCTAGATCACTCCAGGCAAATGCCGGGATGGTTCCTTTGAAAGGGCACGGCCGACTTCCTTCCCCATCCTTCCCTAATCCGAGCTTGTGCTCTGTCTCTAATGACCTCGTTGTCGACGGGACGTTAAACACCAATATCCTCCTCCACCTCCTCTCTTCTTATGTAGGTTGGCGTCAACAAAATGGAAACCTACTCTAGGGATGTTGTTTCCATTCGTGGCTGTAGAGGGACGTCCATTTCGACCTTCATCTTCCAGACTTTGCCCTTCTTCTCTGAAGATGCCACACCAGCGAACAGCTATTTCACGAGACATGATCTCTTCACCATACACGGTCTGTAGGCGTTCACAGATGATGGACATACTAGTCCCACGAGCCCATTCATACCGGATGCTAACAGAACGCACTTCCATTGGCGACCACGTTGTCGATACACGTTCGTCTGTCTGCCATCGCGATGTATACTCGAATAACTCTCTCTTCCCTTCACCGCTCTGCATATATATCATTCCTCCTCCGCCAGCGCCTCTTTCGTAGTTGAACCATCATCGGGAATGGGTTAATATGGCATTTCTTTGTGTCAACTGGTCTACCATCTTCTCTTTGAAAAATAATGACGAAACTTATTTTTGGAAAATCTCCCGTTCAAATGGCTCTGAGCACTATGGGACTTGACATCTTACGTCACCAGTCCACTAGAACTTAGAACTACTTAAACCTAACTAACCTAAGGACATCAAACACATCCATGCCCGAGGCAGAATTCGAACCTGCGACCGTAGCGGTCGCGCGGTTCCGGACTGAAGCGCCTAGAACCGTTCGGCCACAGCGGCCGACGTGATGGCGGAGCGGGAGGGGAGACAGTGTTGTGTTGGCAGAAGAGCCAACACCGTGTTACTAGAGGAGGCCGAAATGCACGCGTTTAGATCACGCAGGCTGGCGTGAGGAGGGAAGAACTATACTGACGTGAGGTCTGGAACATGACAAGGAATTAGAATTCAGAAAGCGGACGTAATTAGTTTGATACTTAACTTTAATCCATTAATGATGAACGTCGTTCTTGACGGTACATGATTCACAATACTGTCTGTTCAGAATTCATTCTAATTACTGAATATGGCGCCTTGCTAGGTCGTTGCAAATGACGTAGCTGAAGGCTATGCTAAACTGTCGTCTCTGCAAATGAGAGCGTATGTAGTCAGTGAACAATCGCTAGCAAAGTCGGCTGTACAACTGGGGCGAGTGCTAGGAAGTCTCTCTAGACCTGCCGTGTGGCGGCGCTCGGTCTGCAATCAGTGATAGTGGCGACACGCGGGTCCGACGTATACTAACGGACAGCGGCCGATTTAAAGGCTGGCACCTAGCAAGTGTGGTGTCTGGCGGTTACACCACAGGCAGTGTTAGAAAACTTGTGAATCCCCACAATTCATGTTCGTCGAATCGATGCGCTGCTGCTGACACTTGAATCCAATGGTGCCAGATAGAGATAGGTTTCACACGGCATCGAATATACGGCCATTTTTGAGACAGGTGGGTGTTTTAAATCAAACACTGGATCACATAGTGTATCTTGAAACTGAGAGTCAAAATTTTCCAAACTCTGTTCTATTTTTACGTCCATATACGAAATAATAGAAACAAAAAACCGAAAGTCGATTTCCGAAACCGGTTACTATGAGTGGTTTCAACACTCAGGTTCAATGGCGTGAAAAAAAAGATATAACCGAAAACCAGTTTGTAACGTTGTTGCTTTAATTTGCTATGCAAGCGGAACTGATAGACAATAAAAGCGGGTTAAAAGCTGTGAGCTGTCTGGGGAAGTTAACCTTGCATTACTGCGCAACTGTTTCACCAGGTATCCAGTCTAGCTTACCAAATTCCCAACCAGACTAACATTAATTATAATCTTTTAATAGTCATACGACAACCGGTGATTTATATATATATATATATATATATATATATAAGAGAATTTAAATAAAAAGAAATAAATCAGTTTATATTTGGAAATTTATTTTAACATTGATCATTGAAATTTCAGCATATTAAACTTGAGTCGTAACTAAGCTGGTGCCTTATTTAGGATTGTGAAAATGTGAGATTGTAATCTTACAGAACACATCAAATATGGAGCCAAGATTGGGAGACTGCATACAACACTGCATTCATAAAATAACACACGAAGAACGTTGAAACATATGCAAGAGAAAGTTAACCACTACCAACCGATTCAATTTTCACCCAAAGAAGTGAAGTTCGTAGCACAATCCTGTCCGTCATGTAATTACCACACACTGGCATACTAAATTCATATTAACTCTTTGTGAAATCTTCGCGAAAAGAATAGCTGAGGGCTACTTTGATGATTACACCACATGCTTCAGTGGTCAACTTGGTTTACACAATAATTTTGATAATTAAAATAAATTAGATCGAAAAGAAATTTACAAAAGAAAAACCTCGAACTGGTTACTATCGTCTTACTATTAACCTGATGGGTCAAACAATTATATAAGCACGTGATAGTGGTCTCACAAAGTACACCCCACGTGGGTTGAACATAAAGAAAAGTTGCTATATTGAAAAATACTGTCAAGACGAGACGTTATAATCTCACGCACATTCGCATTTAAGATTGATGAACTTAGAGTTACTGATCAACACGTGGTTCCACTTTACTCACAAAGTAGTGACAAAGCAACTACTGGAATATATTCTGAACTTCACACGAGAATTACACTGCGCTGCAATTTAAGATAACATTAGATATTTTAGAGCTAAACCTGAAATAAAGGTGATTAAATTTTCAGTTAGGCTGAACTTAAGAAATCCATTGTCCTACGGACTTAGCAGACACGCGCTTAGCCGGAGATCTTACCACTTCAGACGCTCGCCACGGACAGAATGACTGGTCCCTTCCTGAGGGGTGGCTCACAAATACAAACGGAAGTGGCCAGAGGGGCAGCTTCCTATACCAACATGACAACGGACGGACAGGACCATACGAAGGATAGAAACCTCTTTGCTTTTAGAAAGCGTAGCTACCTGTTCCGACGTTGGTCCTACTGTTCTCTAGCAGACAGGCTTGTCTGCTACCCTCAAGCATGCAACTAGAAATACATTTGCTCATTCATCCTCTCACACAGAAGGGAAGGGGGATGACAGTATCTTATGATATACAGTATATAAAAGAAAGCGGATGTAGGTTCCGTATGAGACTGTGTGACATGAATTACATATAAACTGTGTTTTAAACTGTAGTAGTGTGACAGATCGTTCTTGTTTATGTGTAAAAGTAACACGTTCCACTACTCAGTCTCCTCCCAGATAGTCAGAAATGCCACAGTAAATTTAGAAGAGGAACTTATGCCGTAAATGACAACAGATTTAAGAAATTAAACATGAAAGGAATCCAACAGAGACCTTTCAAGTTGTTTCAATAATAACTGCAATCCCTAGAGCATATACTGTATTCAAACATTATGAGTCACCTCGAAGGGAACGATCTATTGATACGTAATCAGCATGGTTTCAGGAAACATCGTTCTTGTGCAACGCAGCTAGCTCTTTATTCGCACGATGTAATGGCCGCTATCGACAGGGGATCTCAAGCTGATTCCGTACTTCTGGATTTCCGGAAAGCTTTTGACACCGTTCCTCACAAGCGACTTCTAATCAAGCTGCGGGCCTATGGGGTCTCAGTTGTGCGACTGGATTCGTGATTTCCTGTCAGGAAGGTCGCTGTTCGTAGTAATAGACGGCAAATCATCGAGTAAAACTGAAGTGATATCAGGTGCTGCCCAGGGAAGCGTCCTGGGACCTCTGCTGTTCCTTATCTATATAAATGACCTGGGTGACAATCTGAGCTGTTCTCTTAGGTTGTTCGCAGATGATGCTGTAATTTACCTTCTAGTAAGGTCATATGAAGACCAGTATCAGTTGCAAAGCGATTTAGAAAAGATTGCTGTATGGTGTGGCAGGTGGCAGTTGACGCTAAATAACGAAAAGTGTGAGGTGATCCACATGAGTTCCAAAAGAAATCCCTTGGAATTCGATTACTCGATAAATAGTACAATTCTCAAGGCTGTCAATTCAACTAAGTACCTGGATGTTAAAATTACGAACAACTTCAGTTGGAAACACGACATAGATAATATTGTGGGGAAGGCGAGCCAAAGGTTGCGTTTCATTGGCAGGACACTTAGAAGATGTAACAATTCCACTAAAGAGACAGTTTACACTACACTCGTTCGTCCTCTGTTAGAATATTGCTGCGCGGTGTGGGATCCTTACCAGGTGGGACTGACGGAGGACATCGAAAGGGTGCAAAAAAGGGCAGCTCGTTTTGTATTATCACGTAATAGGGGAGAGAGTGTGGCAGATATGATACGCGAGTTGGGATGGAAGTCATTAAAGCAAAGATGTTTTTCGTCGCGGCGTGATCTATTTACGACATTTCAGTCACCAACTTTCTCTACCGAATGCGAAAATATTTTGTTGAGCCCAACCTACATAGGTAGGAATGATCATCAAAATAAAATAAGAGAAAGCAGAGCTCGAACAGAATGGTTTAGGTGTTCGTTTTTCCCGCGCGCTGTTCGGGAGTGGAATGGTAGGGAGATGGTATGATTGTGGTTCGATGAACCCTGTGCCAAGCACTTAAATGTGAATTGCAGTGTAATCATGTAGACGTAGATGAAGAATGGGACTAGGACGTGATTCGTGATTGGATAGCTCAGTCGGTAGAGCCCTTCCCGCGAAAGGCATAGGTCCGAGGTTCGAGTCTCAGTCCGGTACACAGTTTTAATCTGCCGGGAAAGCTTCTATGCCGTTTCCTTCCGACTAACGCAGCGAGTGACTACCCGAGTGGCCCGACCTAAGGCAAGGAATACTTCAGCCGGCGTTGAGTTCACATGATGGACGCGACAGGTCCCGCCGACTAGTGGAAAGGGCGGGCCGAAAAGGCGACTGACGCACGGTGTGGCGCGGTGCTGGGTCGTCCTCCCATAAGCACGGCAATAATATCGCGGGGGTGGGCAGGCGGCGCCGCCGTGACGCATGGCGTCCCAGCAACAGTAGCTGCCCGCCGTAACTCAGGGGCCACGCACACCCCACAGCACAAACAGGGCGGGCACGCTACCAGCCGGTGAAATATGTAGAGCGCGCCATCGCGGCCCACCGCGCACAAATCACGCGAGCGTTCCTCTCAACCCCCGGACCGGGGTGTGTCCGCGGCGACGCCTTTCGGAGGCTGCGCGTGAATCAAAATACTCCCGATGCACGCTCTTTTGTCTGATTTCCTTTTAAAAAAGGGCAGCTGGCCCGAACGTGACTTAGAGTCCTGGAGATCCGAACAATAGTGCTTCGTTAGCAGCCTTCCTTTCACAGAGGAGTGAGATGTGTGTCACATCCGGCTGCAGATCCTAAATTAAACGTACTGCTGATGTCACATATCGTGATATATAATTTTTTCAAATGAAGCTTTGTGGCTCCAAATACGTTGTCAAGTATGTCTGTGACGTACACATGAAGAATGAAGCATCGAAAGAAAATTTGTACCAAGACCGGGATTTGAACTTGGGTCTCCTGCTCACTAAGCACATGTGCTAATTATTACACCACCATGGCCCAATAACTAGCACTTCCCTCCGCAATCCAATTTACCTTTCGCATCTCAGCCATCTTGGTATTCCATTCCCTAACATCATTGCAGGGGCTCTCCAGCTGTATTGGAATAGCACCTCAACACCGAATGAAGCGGGGAATCTTGCCTGAAACCTAAGCATAGGTCATTTTAATATAATGAAACTATATGGTTCCAGAGGCCTTTTCAAGTCTCAATCGTCGCTTCAGTTTGCAAGTTCAGGATGAACATTGATAAAACCGAAAACCTGCAGGGACGGTTTCCTCACTGGAAATGGAGGAAAAAAGGTCGTGTGAACATGTGTCTGGAAATGGACGGTGTGCGTATAATGACAACAGATCGCCCCGGGACCCAATACAGAGCTGCAACGCATCCACATCACACCAATGTCCAAAGTGACCTCCATGGGATACGATAATAACGATCGCCGTGCAGGGTATAAAAATCGTTCTTTGGCGACACCATGTTGGCGGGCCGCTTGGCTGGAGCTCGAACTGGGTTTCGTCTCAATACAATTTAGAAACAGGTCCTCCAAATCTAGTGTACGCGCCGTTCGCCGCCTCCCTGCACGTTGATCCGTCTAAAAGCACCAATCATCACACAAAGGCCCAAACAGGGCTTGAAATGCTGTGTGGTGTGGTTGGTGTCTGAGAGGGTACTTGCTTTGGTGTAGCCGTGCTGCCTCTCGACCTTTTCCATCTGCTTGGCCGCGCATAAACACCATCTCGGCTTGTTCCTGACATGAGTACCGTACTACTCGGCTGCTTGCAGTACGCTGCGTCAACACACAGCCTGCAACACACAAGGAACAGAAGGCATGTGGTCAGAGGAACTGTCATTCGTCAGATGCATTTCCGGACACATGTTCGTGGGACCTTTTTTTTTCCTTCCATTTCCAGTCAGTAACCCGTCCCTGCAGTTTGTCGGTTTTATTACTGTTCACTCTGAATCCTCAAATGTCTGAGACTTGAAAAGGCTCCAGGAACCATATAGTTTCATTTGACTGAAAACACGTATGACTGGGTTTCAGGCAGGGTCCCCTGTTTCGTTCGATGCTGAGGAGCTAGTTCAGCCCAAGTGGGCTGAAGCGTGAACGTTTGTATGGATTGAGTAGTTAGGCGAGCTACGGTAGTCCGTGCAGTTGGGCAAAGCCATCGTGTCAGGGTGGCGTAGCGGTTAGCGCGTCTGCCTAGTGAGCAAGAGAGGCAGTACGAATCCTGGCCGTGGTACAAATTTTCATTCGTCGCTTCAGTCTTCACTTAGACATCACGTACATTTTTCGCTTGATTTACAAGTTTTTTGGTTTGCTGCCGAGATGTCAGCATGGTGGACACATATTTAAAACTGGCTGTCAGTACTAGCCGAATTTGTATGGTCACAGTATTTTAGGAAATAAAATCATCATCTAACTAAAATATCTCTAGGAGGCACCGTGTTAAAGTAACACTGTCCGTAGGAATAGAAATGTTTGTGTGCTTACATCACGCGAAGAGCTACGCCGATGGAAGCGTAGCTACTGGCAAGATCTCTCAATGAACCAGACAATGTGCTTCTCACGGCGCTCTTTCTTCCCAGTCCCAATCCTTCATCCTTTCGCATTGTTAAGGGAAGGGGAGATGAATCTCGAGAGCTGTAGGGAAGGGGAAAATCATGGTCCTCCGTTGTTGTGGTTGGCGATGGTTTACCAGTTGGCGATGGTTTACAACCTCCATCAAGTAAAATTTAGTAACGGTAAACAAACTAGAAGGAAGTCCCGGGTGAAGAGGAGCCTTATAGCTTGTTGTGGTCTTCAGTCCGAAGTCTGGTGTGACGCAGCTCTCCACGTAGCTCTCGTGTGCTAGCCTCTTCATCTCTGCACAGATATTGCGGCCTACATGCGTTACAGCTTGCTAACTGTTCGCAAGCCTTGATCTCCCTCTATACATCTTACTCTCCATTACCAAAATTTACGGTTCCTTGACGCCTCAGTATGAATCCCATCAACCGAACCCGCACGGGATTAGCCGAGCGGTCTTAGGCGCTGCAGTCATGGACTGTGTGGCTGGTCCCGGCGGAGGTTCGAGTCCTCCCTCGGGCATGGGTGTGTGTGTTTGTCCTTAGGATAATTTAGGTTAAATAGTGTGTAAGTTTAGGGACTGATGACCTTAGCAGCTAAGTCCCATAAGATTTCACACACATTTCCATTTCCATCGACCGATCTCTTTTTTTACTCAACTGTGTAAAAACTTTCTTGTTGTCCTCAGTTAGCTTCAGCACCAACTGACCATTTTTCGATCTATCTAATTTTCAACAATCTTCTGCAGCACCACATTTCAAAATCTCTTCTCTTCTTGCGTGAACTGATTATTGTCCACTCTTCATTTTCGTTCAAGGCTACGCTCATTATAAATACCTTCTTAAAATACTTACATTTATGTTCGATGTTAATAAATCTCTTGTTATTGTCAATCTGCATTTTATCTCCTCTCTACCACGGCCATAGTCAGTTATTTTGCTGGCCAAATAGCAGAATTCATCGACTACTTTTAGTGTCTGATTTCCTAGCCTAATGCTATCAGCATCACCTGATTTAATACGATTACATTCCATTACTCTTGTTTTACTTCTGTTGATATTCATATTATAACCTCTTTTCAAGACCCTCTCCATCCCGTTCAACTGATCTTTCAAGTCATTTACCGTCTCTGAGAGAATGGGAATGCCATCGGCAAACTGCAATGTTTTTATTTCTTCTCGGTGAACTTTAAATCCATTTGAAAATTTTTTTTTAGTTTTACGCACTGCTTGCTCAATGTACAGACTGAGTAACATAGAGAAGAGGCTTAACCTCCACCTCATTTTGCCCCAGGTATCTTCACTATTTCAAATAGTGTGTTCCATTCAACACTGTCAAAATCTTAAATTAAATGTACAAATGTAGGTTTACCTTCTTCTAAACAAACTAAAATAGGTCGCAAAGTCAGTATTGGGTCGCGTGTTCCTACATTTTTCAGAATCCCTAACTGATGTTCCCTGTAGTCGGCTTCTATCAGTTTATCCATACTTGTGTAAATAATTTGTACTATTACTTTGCAACCATGGCTTTTTAAACTGATGATTCGGTAACAGTCGCATCTGTCTTCTTTGGAATAGGACTTACTACATCCCTATCGAAGTGTGAGGATTATTCGCCTGTCTCATATCTTGCACACCAATTGGAACAGCTTTATTGGTGCTGCTCCGAAGGATTTAAATAATTCTGAGCGAATGTAGTCTACTCGATGGTCCATTATTCGACTTAGGTCTTCCAGTACCCTGTTCAAATGGTTCAAATGGCTCTGAGCACTACGGGACTTAACTGCTGAGGTCATTAGTCCCCTAGAACTTAGAACTAGTTAAACCTAACTAACCTAAGGACATCACAAACATCCATGCCCGAGGCAGGATTCGAACCTGCGACCGTAGCGGTCTTGCGGTTCCAGACTGCAGCGCCTTTAACCGCACGGCCACTTCGGCCGGCCCCCGCAGTATCATAACTTACCTTAGTCAACTTACTTTCCCTTATATAGCCCTTCTACAGGGTGTCCCAGAAATGCTGCGACAAACTTTGAGTGGTTGTAGAGGGTGTATCGAAGTGGGGAACAAATCGAGGACAGGAAATCATGTCTAGAAACGCAACCAATGATGCTACAGAGCTTCGGAGTTATAGGCGCCATCGCTTGCCAACCAGGCCAGATTGCGGTAGCAATCGTGACTTTGTACGCTGACGGACCTTAGGCGGAACGTTTCGCAGTTTTGTTTGTTATTCATTGATCACGACTGATTGCCACGATCGCCAGTGGAGAAGATGGAGCTAGCTAGCTGCTGCGTAGACAGATCTCGTCTGCTAAGAATGCGATTCTCTCTTGCTTCGTTGTATGATGGTTTCGGACACATGTTCCCATCGGCAGTTTATTTTTCTTCTGGAGCCCTCTAAAACAGTAGTCGTCAATGTTTTCGCTCAAAAGTCAATACTGATATTGTGCTGCGACACGTCGGGATGCATATTATGTACTGATCTTACTGTTAATTAGTAGTCTACATAAGTTAGTATGTTATGAGCCCCCAGTAGAGTAGCTATAGTAACGGCGCGGAAAGTTGGCCGTTGGCCCCAAGTACTGATAGTTAAAAGTCGGAACTTAGCGTCGATTGTTCTCTGTTGCGGATTGCTGCCACCCTCAGGGACCCCAAAGCTGTGACACTGTAATTGGCTGACGTTGTGTTGTTGCATTGTGTGTGCGAGCGATGATTTATTGTTGAGCAACAGTAATTGTACTGAACATTATGAAAAGGATAGACTGCTACTCGCCATGTACAGGAGATGCTGAGTCGCAGACAGGCACAACAGGAAGACTGTAACACATTTCAGCTTCCGGCTAAAAGACCCTCTTCTGAAGTAGAAAACATATACACCTTCACGCAGACGCAACTCACACACACATGACCACTGTCACTGTCCTTGCACCAAATATATAACACATTTGAAGGTGATCGTCCGTGTAGTTCGCATTCACGAATCCGTGTTACCTCTGTGTCAAAATTTATATCATAGTATCTAACCGCTACACGCAGTGCACGCCCGTGGGTTGTCAATAATCCTCCTCCCACATCATGTAACCCCACAGCGACCACTCTCTGTCCCTGAGGTAAGCGGCCAGGTTTACTTCGCTCACAGTTGAATTCATCAATGTTGATTAAAATTAAGCATATCTTAAACTATTTTTGTCTCTGTAAGTAATTTAGTTTGTTACTGAGCAGGAAAACTACTCTTAAGAAGCTCTTAACGTTAGTTGACGTTTTAGGATTCGGCTGTAGGATGCCAGATGCATATTATTATAAAATAAGGCTGAGAACCGCAGGCCGCACAAATACCGCAGTTTGACGACCACTGTTGTAAAATCTCTAAATGTTTTTCGGTATACAGGAGAAAAATAAACTGCAGATGGAAGCCCGTGTCCGAAACGCAGCATGTCAATCTCAATGGAGAGAAGTCCTCCGAAGTAAGAGTGATTTCAGGTGTGCTGCAGGGGAGTGTCGTAGGGCCGTTTCTATTCACAATATATATATAAATGACCTTGTGGATAAAATCAGAAGTTCACTGACGATTTTTGCGGATGATGCTGTAGTATATCGAGAGACTGTAACAATGAAAAATTGTACTGAAATGCAGGAGGAGCTGCAGCGAATTGACGGATGGTGCAGGGAATGGTAATTGAATCACAATGTAGACAAGTGTAATGTGCTGCGAATACATAGAAAGAAAGATCCCTTATCATTTAGCTAGAATATAGCAGGTCAGCAACTGGAAGCATTTAATTCCATTAATGATCTGGGAGTAGGCATTAGGAGTGATTTAAAATGGAATGATCATATAAAGTTGATCGTCAGTAAAGCAGATGCCAGACTGATATTCATTGGAAGAATCCTACGGAAATGCAGTCCTAAAAAAAAGGAAGTAGGTTACAGTACGCTTGTTCGCCCGCTGTTTGAATACTGCTCACCGGCGTGGGATCCGTACCAGACAGGGTTGATACAGGAGATAGTGAAGATCCAACGGAGAGCAGCGCGCTTCGTTACAGGATCATTTAGTAATCGCGAAAGCGTTACGGAGATGATAGATAAACTGCAGTGGAAGACTCTGCAAAGAGAGACGCTCAGTAGCTCGGTACGGGCTTTTGTTGAAGTTTCGAGAACATATCTTCACCGAGGAGTCAAGCAGTATATTGCTACCTCCTACGTATATCTCGCGAAGAGACCATGAGGATAAAATCAGAGAGATTAGAGCCCACACAGAAGCATACCAACAATCATTCTTTCCACGAGCAATACGACACTGGAATAGAAGGTAGAACCGATAGAGGTACTCAAGGTACCCTCCGCCACACACCGTCAGGTGGCTTGCGGAGTATGGATTTAGATGTAGATGTAGAAACCGCCAACTACCAAGGAAACAGGGCACCGCGTTCACAGGAGACAGGACCTGCATACACAGCAGCTAACTTCATCTTCTTCACTGGCGATAGTGGCAATTAGACGCGATCACTGAAAAACAAAAAAAAACATCACGAGATGTTCCGCTTATGGTCTGGGGGTATACAAAGTCACATTTGCTGCCAAATGGGTGGCGTAGGGCCAGGCGTCGACGCCTATAGCTTCAGTGGTCTGTAGCGTCGTTGGATGACGGTTCCGGACACAGGTTCCTATCCTTGATTGGTTCCTCAAGATACCCTCTACAACTCGACGAAGTTTGTCGCAACGTTTCTGGGATACCCTTTACGTATTCCTTCCACCTTTCAGTCTTTCCTTTTCTGTACGGACATACCATGCCATCTAAACTACACTCCTGGAAATGGAAAAAAGAACACATTGACACCGGTGTGTCAGACCCACCATACTTGCTCCGGACACTGCGAGAGGGCTGTACAAGCAATGATCACACGCACGGCACAGCGGACACACCAGGAACCGCGGTGTTGGCCGTCGAATGGCGCTAGCTGCGCAGCATTTGTGCACCGCCGCCGTCAGTGTCAGCCAGTTTGCCGTGGCATACGGAGCTCCATCGCAGTCTTTAACACTGGTAGCATGCCGCGACAGCGTGGACGTGAACCGTATGTGCAGTTGACGGACTTTGAGCGAGGGCGTATAGTGGGCATGCGGGAGGCCGGGTGGACGTACCGCCGAATTGCTCAACACGTGGGGCGTGAGGTCTCCACAGTACATCGATGTTGTCGCCAGTGGTCGGCGGAAGGTGCACGTGCCCGTCGACCTGGGACCGGACCGCAGCGACGCACGGATGCACGCCAAGACCGTAGGATCCTACGCAGTGCCGTAGGGGACCGCACCGCCACTTCCCAGCAAATTAGGGACACTGTTGCTCCTGGGGTATCGGCGAGGACCATTCGCAACCGTCTCCATGAAGCTGGGCTACGGTCCCGCACACCGTTAGGCCGTCTTCCGCTCACGCCCCAACATCGTGCAGCCCGCCTCCAGTGGTGTCGCGACAGGCGTGAATGGAAGGACGAATGGACACGTGTCGTCTTCAGCGATGAGAGTCGCTTCTGCCTTGGTGCCAATGATGGTCGTATGCGTGTTTGGCGCCTTGCAGGTGAGCGCCACAATCAGGACTGCATATGACCGAGGCACACAGGGCCAACATCCGGCATCATGGTGTGGGGAGCGATCTCCTACACTGGCCGTACACCACTGGTGATCGTCGAGGGGACACTGAATAGTGCACGGTACATCCAAACCGTCATCGAACCCATCGTTCTACCATTCCTAGACCGGCAAGGGAACTTGCTGTTCCAACAGGACAACGCACGTCCGCATGTATCCCGTGCCACCCAACGTGCTCTAGAAGGTGTAAGTCAACTACCCTGGCCAGCAAGATCTCCGGATCTGTCCCCCATTGAGCATGTTTGGGACTGGATGAAGCGTCGTCTCACGCGGTCTGCACGTCCAGCACAAACGCTGGTCCAACTGAGGCGCCAGGTGGAAATGGCATGGCAAGCCGTTCCACAGGACTACATCCAGCATCTCTACGATCGTCTCCATGGGAGAATAGCAGCCTGCATTGCTGCGAAAGGTGGATATACACTGTACTAGTGCCGACATTGTGCATGCTCTGTTGCCTGTGTGAATGTGCCTGTGGTTCTGTCAGTGTGATCATGTGATGTATCTGACCCCAGGAATGGGTCAATAAAGTTTCCCCTTCCTGGGACAATGAATTCACGGTGTTCTTATTTCAATTTCCAGGAGTGTATTTCTATTCATACAGGTGATTCTCTTTTCTTCAAAGATCTCTTTAATTTTCTTGTAGTCAGCATCTGTAATTCACCTGGTCAGCCACTCCTACTTTGCCGTTTCGCACTCCCACAGTTCAAAGTGCCATCAATGTAAACAAGAGGTGACCGACGCGTGTAACCAATGGTACCCCATACCATCACGCCGGGTGATACGCCAGTATGGCGATGACGAATACACGCTTCCAATGTGCGTTCACTGCAGTGACGCCAAACACGGATGCGACTATCATGATGCTGGATTCATCCGAAAAAATGACGTTTTACCATTTGTGCACCCAGGTTCGTCATTGAGTACACCATCGCAGGCGCTCCTGTCTGTGATGCAGCGTCAAGGGTAACCGCAGCCACGGTCTCCGAGCTGATAGTCCATGCTGCTGCAAACGTCGTCGAACTGTTCTTGCAGATGGTTGTTGTCTTGCAAACGTCCCAATCTGTTGACTCAGGGATCGAGACGTGGCTGCACGATCCGTTACAGCCATGCGGATAAGATGCCTGTCATCTTGACTGCTAGTGATACGAGGCCTTTGGGATCCAGCACGGCGTTCCGTATTATCCTCCTGAACCCACCGATTTCATATTCTGCTAACAGTCATTGGATCTCGACCAACGCGAGTAGCAATGTCGCGATACGATAAACCGCATTCGCGGTAGGCTACAATCCGACCTTTATCATAGTCGGAAACGTGATGGTAGGCATTTCTCCTCCTTTCACGAGGCATCACAACAACGTTTCACTAGGCAACGCCGGTCAACTGCTGTTTGTGTATGAGAAATCGGTTGGAAACTTTCCTCATGTCAGCACGTTGTAGGTGTCGCCACTGGCGCCAACCTTGTGTGAATGCTCTGAAAAGCTAATCATTTGCATATCACAGCATCTTCTTCCTTTCGGTTAAATTGCGCGTATGTAGCATGTCATCTTCGTGGTGTAGCAATTTTAATGTCCAGTAGTGTATTCCGGCCGTATGAAGGTATAAAATAAGTTGAGGAAAAAGGAAAAGATTGCTGCATTTTATAGATTTTCTTCTTTTTTCAATATGTTGGTTATTCTCCTCTTAGTGCCATGTATCAATGCTTCTCCAGCTCATTCACCTGCAGAGTTGCAGCTGTCAGTTGATTCCTTCAGCAGGGCGTACGAACGATTTGGTCTCTCCATCAATATTCCAAAGATAAAGGTGATGGCGCAGCCAACTCCTGGCCCCTCCGTTCCTGATTTCAGTATATCCATTTATGATACACTCTTGGAACAAGTGGACCATTTCCTCAACCTAGGAAGTGTACTGTCATCTAACTGCTCATCTGGAAAAGATGTGGAGAATAGATTACGTGATGCCCATGTATCATTTGGACGTCTTACAAAGCGAGTCTTCCTGAATAAAGACCTAACACTGTACACCAAACTGCTATATTCTATATGGTTGCGACGTTATATTGCTGTGATCTGAAGAAACTAGAACGCTTCAACCAACAGAAGCTAAGATATATCACGAACCTGAAATGGGATGACTTCATATCCAACACGGCTGTTCTTGAGAAAGCAAAAATGTATAGCATGGAAGCTCTTACCATTGGGCATCAACTCAGATGGGTCGGACATGTCCAGCGGATGAAAAATGACAGACTTCCACGCCAAATGCTGTACAGCGAAGTGAGCACAGGTAAAAGGCCACGAGGTGTCCCTCTCAAACGTTATAAGGATCAGTACAAGAAAAATCTGAAAAACTTGAACATCGATCCGTGTAACTGGTCCACAATAGCAGAAGATCGAAGTCGCTGGCGCTCAGTTACCTCAAATGCTCATCAAAACTTTGAGCTGGAACGTCGAAGAATGGAGAATGACAAACGCTGGAGACGTAAACTCCTCCAGGCTCAGCCACGTCCTCCACCTTCCATCAGCTGTAATGTCTGTGGCCGCCTGTTCCACGCTACGACACTTCCACGCCTGAACCGTGACAAAGGAAATCTCAGGAGAGAAATGAAAACTCGGATACGAGTATCAGCCGACGACGAGTGCCATGTATATTAGAGGAAACAGCTGGAATGAATCAAAGAGAAGCGTTGACATTTTCGTCGGGCCACGAGCCGCTGAAACGCGTTTCTCCAAACGCGGTGTAGACCCGCGCCGCTGGTTGCCCCCCAGCCCGTGGAACAACCCCTCCCCAGCAGCGTCAGACGAAACAAACAGTGGAGCGGGCCCTAACTCACACCGGGCGACAGCGCGGACGACGCCTCCGCGGCGCAGTGCTGGGTCCTGAGTTATAGGCGGCCGGACGTAGCTTCATCGCGCCGCCGCCGCCCATCTGCATGCGCGGACTCGCGCTTCATTTCCTTCACCCCGCGCCTCCGCACGACCACTTGCCGCCTCCCAGGACTGGCTGTTTCCCCTGTCGCCGAGCCCCCTGCCTCTCGTTTTGTTTTCCGGCGTCGTCGTCGGCTGCCCCGACGCCGGCAAGAGCGACAAATATACTGCGGTGGGTGGGGCCCCCCGGTTCCTAAGTGAGATTTATTCCGGCGCGCGCGGCTCGTACGCGAATCGTCTCGCCTCTCCCGACGCCGGTCGTACGTCTCCAGTTTCTTACAGACGAAGATTGCCGAGGCGGAAAAGCACCGAAACGGGCTGCGCGGCGTGCCAAATTGTCTGACGGAGCTGCCGACTTGTCGCGAAGGCGTGAGCTCTCGGCACAGTTGTCGCAGACATTAAAATCTTAACGGGCTGCTGCTCTTATTTGAGCTCGGCGCTCTGTTAAAGTCCGAGGAAAGCGAGGGACACAGTTTGTGTTATTCATTTATTTGTCCGCCCTCTCTTACGCGCACGCATAGGAGACAAAATCCACTACTGTACAGCTACACCATTGATGACATATTGCTGCAAACGGTATCTACAGTGAAATCTCTAGGAGCAACCATCCAGAGCGACCTTAAGTGGAATGACCACTTAAAACAAGAAAAGCAGACGTCACATTGAGGTTCATAGGATAAATCTTAAGAAAATTAAAATCACCCAGGAAAGAAATTAGAATGTATATTAATACCTTCAGCTGCTGACGGGCGTTCATATATTTCAACGGGGACAGGTAAAAATGTGTGCTCCGACCGCGACTCGAATCCGGGATCTCATGCTTACATGGCAGACGCTCTATCCATCTTTTTTAAAATCTCATTTTGTTCAATATTTTTCGTTGCATTTGTTCTAAATCTACATCTACATTTATACTCCGCAAGCCACCCATCGGTGTGTGGCGGAGGGCACTTTACGTGCCAATGTCATTACCACCCTTTCCTGTTCCAGTCGCGTATGGTTCGCGGGAAGAACGACTGCCGGAAAGCCTCCGTGCGCGCTCGAATCTCTCTAATTTTACATTCGTGGTGGTGGTTAGTGTTTAACGTCCCGTCGACAACGAGGTCATTAGAGACGGAGCGCAAGCTCGGGTTAGGGAAGGATTGGGAAGGAAATCGGCCGTGCCCTTTCAAAGGAACCATCCCGGCATTTGCCTGAAACGATTTAGGGAAATCACGGAAAACCTAAATCAGGATGGCCGGAGACGGGATTGAACCGTCGTCCTCCCGAATGCGAGTCCAGTGTGCTAACCACTGCGCCACCTCGCTCGGTTTTACATTCGTGATCTCCTCGGGAGGTATAAGTAGGGGGAAGCAATATATTCGATACCTCATGCAGAAACGCACCCTCTCGAAACCTGGACAGCAAGCTACACCGCGATGCAGAGCGCCTCTCTTGCAGAGTCTGCCACTTGTGTTTGCTAAACATCTCCGTAACGCTATCACGCTTACCAAATAACCCTGTGACGAAACGCGTCGCTCTTCTTTGCATCTTCTCTATCTCCTCTGTCAACCCGATCTGGTACGGATCCCACACTGATGAGCAATACTCAAGTGTAGGTCGAACAAGTTTTTTGTAAGCCACCTCCTTTGTTGATGGACTACATTTTCTAAGGACTCTCCCAATGAATCTCAACCTGGTACCCGCCTTACCAACAATTAATTTTATATGATCATTCCACTTCAAATCGTTCCGCACGCATACTCCCAGATATTTTACAGAAGTAACTGCTACCAGTGTTTGTTCCGCTATCATACGAGGGCTATCCACAAAGTGCATTACGTTTTGGAATTAAAAATAAATAAAGTATTGGAAATTTTTTTATTATATACAGATGAAAGCCACACTTAAATACTACTTTTCTACATAGTTGCCATTTAAATTAAGGCACTTATCGTAGCGATGGACGAGCTTGGAAATTCCTTCGTCGTAAAATTCGGCCGCCTGCGCCTTAAACCACGTAATGACTGTCTTTTGGGACAGAAAAGGTGTGATTTCTGTGGATTTCCTGGAAAGAGGCACTACAATAAACTCTCAAAGGTATTGCCAAACTCTGCACAACCTCAGAAGAGCAATACAAAACAAGCGCAAGGGAAAGTTGGGCTCAAAGATCTTGCTGATTCACGACAGCGCCCGAGCCCACACGGCCAATGCCACTCGTGAAGTTCTCGAATCTTTTAAGTGGGAGTTGTTTCCTCATCCGCCGTACAGTCCAGACCTGGCACCGAGCGACTTCCACTTATTCCCAGCAATGAAGAAGTGGTTGGCTATGCAGCGTTTTGATGACGACGCACAGCTTCAAGAAGAGGTAACCACGTGGTTGAAGGAGCAGGCGGCCGAATTTTACGACGAAGGAATTTCCAAGCTCGTCCATCGCTACGATAAGTGCCTTAATTTAAATGGCAACTATGTAGAATAGTAGTATTTAAGTGTGGCTTTCATCTGTATATAATAAAAAAATTTCCAATACTTTATTTATTTTTAATTCCAAAACGTAATGTACTTTCTGGATAGCCCTCGTATAATCATACAATAAAGGATTCTTCTTTCTACGTATTCGCAATACATTACATTTGTCTATGTTAAGAGTCAGTTGCCACTCCCTGCACTAAGTGCCAATCCGCTGCAGATCTTCCTGCATTTCGCTACAATTTTCTAATGCTGCAACTTCTGTGTATACTACAGCATCATTCGCGAAAAGCCGCATGGAACTTCCGACACTATCTACTAGGTCATTTATATATATTGTGAAAAGCAATGGTCCCATAACACTCCCCTGAGGCACGCCAGAGGTTACGTTAACGTCTGTAGACTTCTCTCCATTGAGAACAACATGCTGTGCTCTGTTTGCTAAAAACTCATCAATCCAGCCACACAGCTGGTCCTATATTCCGTAGGCTCTTACTTTGTTTATCACGCGACAGTGCGGAACTGTATCGAACGGCGGACGCCCCATGACACTCGTGCAAGTTTATTGTTGATCCTTTCACTCAATTTTTTATTACAGAGGGCAGCTAACCCTCTGACCGAACACGCTGAGCTACCGTGCCGGCATCCATCTGAGCCACCGAGGGAACAGAGGATAGTGCGACTGCAAGGACTATCTCGCGCACGCCTCCCGCGAGACCCACATTCTCACCTTATGTGCCCACACACTACATTCGTAGTGTCGCTACCCAACACACTCATTACCTGTGGAAGACATTCTTACCAAGTCCCGTAAGAGTTCTGGTAATATGTGTGCATCCGCACAGAAGAAGGAGGTCATGGCCGGTATTGCCAGAACTGTATACTTATAAGGATATGGTGCCTGTTCTTTCGGACATGTCAGAAAGAACAGACAGCATATCCATATAAGTATACAGGAAAGAAGTGGTTTATCAAAACGCTTGTCCGACCGATTCTTGAATATTGTTCACCACTCTGGAACCTTACCAGGTGGGATTAATCGAGGAGAGAGTGAAAATCCGACGAAGAGCGGCGCGCTTCAACAGTTAATCGTTTAGTCGGCACGAGAGCTTAACGTAGATGCGCAACAAAATCCAGTGGCATATTCTACAAGAGTGGCGCTATGCACCACATGGAGGTTATTCAAATTCCGAGAGGGATATTCCCGGAAGAGTCGGACAACATATTACGTCCTTCCACATACGTCTCGCGAAATAACCATAATGAGAAAATTCGATCAATTACAGTTAACGCACAGGTTTAGCACCAATCATTCTTTCCCTGAACCATTCGCGTATGGAACATCAACGGGAAAATGAGCAGGTGATAACAGAAGCGCTCTCCGCCCCACACCTATCAGTTGGCTTGCGGGGTGTTGATTTTGGTGATTTAGATGCAGATAACGGTTCTGCCATTTTACGTTCTGCTATTACCCTTGTCGACACTATCGCAATTTTGGCCTCGTAGCCATTTTCAACTGTTTTGTGACCTTTGTCCATCGGATGCCGCAGTACATGTAACGAACATCATGTGCAATATCTGACGACCCAACGAACATCATGTCAACGCCACTTAGGTACTATGTCATACCAGCATTAGTTACCAATTCAGCATCAGTCCATCTCTCAACCTAACCACCGGCTCAGTTGTATACGTACATTGAGGTGACAAAAGTAATGTGATACCTCTTAATACCATGTTGGACCTCCTTTTTCTCGGCGTAGTGCAGCTCGACGTGGCGTAGACTCAACATGTCGTTGGAAGTTCCATGGAGAAATACTGAGCGATGCAGCCTCTCTAGCCGTCCATAATTGCCAAAGTGTTGCCGGTGCAGCATTTTGTGCTCGAACTGACCTTCCGATAATGTTCGATGGAATTCAAGTCGGACGATCTGGGTGACCAAATCATTCGCTCGAACTGTTCTGCATCGTCTTCCAACCAATCGCGACCAGTTGTGGCCCGATGGTATGGTGCACTGTCATCCATAAAAATTCCATTGTTGATTGGTTGCAAATGGTCTATCAGTAGACAAACATAATCGGTTCAGCTGGATCAGAGGATCCAGTCCATTCCATGTAAACACAACCCACACCATTATGACCCAACACCAGCTTGCACAGTGCCTTGTTGACAACTTGGCTCCATGCCTTCGTGGGGCCTGCGCCACGCTCTTACCAACTCAGATCGGGACTCCTCTGACAAGGCTACTGTTTTGCAGTTGTCTGGGGTCCAATTGATATGGTCACAAGTCAAGGAGAGGGGCTGCAGGTGGTCTCGTGTTGACAACTTGGCATTCGCGTCGGTCGTCTGCTGCCAAAGCCATTAACGCCAATTTTCGTCGCACTGTCCTAACGGATGCGTTCGCAATACGACCCGCATGATTTCTGCACTTATTTCACGCAGTATTGCTTGTTTGTTAGCACTGACAATCCTGCAGAAACTGATGCTCTTGGTCATTAAGTTAAAGCCGTCGGCCACTGCGTTGTCCGTGGTGAGAGGTAAAGCCTGAAATTTCGTATTCTCGGCACACTCTTGACGCTGTAGATCCCGGAATATTAAATTCTCTAACGATTCCCGAAATGGAAACATCCATGCGTCTAGCTCCAACTATCTATGTGCGTTCGAAGCCTATTAATTACCGCCGTACGACTATGATCACGTCGGGGACATTGTCAATTGCGTCACCTGAGTACAGATGACGGGTCCGCCATTGCACTGTCCTTTTACACCTTGCGTAAGCGATACTACCGCCATCTCTATATGTGCGTTATACTGTCTCATGACTTTTGTCAAGTGATTTTCCCCCGTATCTACTTAATACTTTTGCCTAAATATGGATGAGCATGCCCGTGACACGACAACACAGGCATTGTACATAACGGTGTGGTTCACTGTTAAAATTCTGCAAGAATCCGTCCCTAGAAGAGTCAAGCAGTATACTGCATCCTCCCTTGTACATCTCGCGAAAGGAAAGAAAAATTAGAGGGATTGGAGGTCATATGGAGGCTTACCGACCATCGTCTTCCTCGCGCACCATTTGCGACGGAACTGGATAGGAGTGAAGCGACATTGGCGCACGCGGTACCCAATGCCATAAATACACTACTGGCCATTAAAATTGCTACGCCAAGAAGAAATGCAGATGATAAACGGGTATTCATTGGACAAATATATTATACTAGAACTGACACGTGATTACATTTTCACTCAATTTGGGTGCATAGATCCTGAGAAATCAGTACCCAGAACAATCACCTCTGGCCGTAATAACGGCCTTGATACGCCAGGACATTGAGTCAAACAGAGCTTGGATGGCGTGTACAGGTACAGCTGACCATGCAGCTTCAACGCGATACCACAGTTCATCAAGAGTAGTGACTGGCGTATGGTGACGAGCCAGTTGCTTGGCCACCATTGACAAGATGTTTTCAATTGGTGAGAGTTCTGGAGAATGTGCTGGCCAGGGCAGCAGTCGAACATTTTCTGTGTCCAGAAAGGCCCGTACAGGACCTGCAACACCCGGTCGTGCATTATCCTGCTGAAATGTAGGGATCGAATGAAGGGTAGAGCCACGGGTCGTAACACATCTGAAATGTAACGTCCACTGTTCAAAGTGCCGTCAACGCGAACAAGAGGTGAGCGAGACGTGTAACCAATGGCACCCCATACCGTCACGCCGGGTGATACGCCAGTATGGCGATGACGAATACACGCTTCCAATGTGCGTTGACCGCGATGTCGCCAAACACGGATGGTACCATCATGATGCTGTTAACAGAACCTGGATTCATCCGAAAAAATGACGTTTTGCCATTCGTGCAGCCAGGTTCGTCGTTGAGTACACCATCGCAGGCGCTCCTGTCTGTGATGCAGCGTCGAGGGTAACGCAGCCACGGTCTCCGAGCTGATAGTCCATGCTGCTGCAAACGTCGTCGAACTGTTCGTGCAGATGGTTGTTGTCTTGAAAACGTCCCCGTCTGTTGACTCAGGGATCGAGACGTGGCTGCACGATCCGTTACAGCCATGCGGATAAGATGCCTGTCTTCTCGACTGCTAGTGATACGAGGCCGTTGGGATCCAGCACGGCGTTCCGTATTACCCTCCTGAATCCACCGATTCCATATTATGCTAACAGTCATTGGATCTTGACCAACGCGATACGATAAACGGCAATCGCGACAGGCTACAGTCCGACCTTTATCAAAGTCGGAAACGTGATGGCACGCATTTCTCCTCCTTACACGAGGCATCACTACAACGTTTCACCAGGCAACGCCGGTCAACTGCTGTTTGTGTATGTGAAATCGGTTGGAAACTTTCCTCATGTCAGCACGCTGTAGGTGTCGCCAACGGCGCCAGCTTTGTGTGAAAGCTCTAAAAAGCTAATCATTTGCATATCACAGCATCTTCTTCCTGTCGGTTAAATTTCGCGCCTGTAGCACGTCATCTTCGTGGTGTAGCAATTTTAATGGCCAGTAGTGTAATAAGGTGCTTTTCGGAGTGTAAATGTACACGACGATGATTCCAATATAGAAGTAAAGTTTAGGTGACACTGTAGTTTTGTTCGTAATGATTGTTTCAGTAGCTAGTTGGATACATAACTGAACACAAAGTAAGACACAAGGAGCAGAAAAACTCGTCTGTCAGAAATCGAACGATAAAGACTGTTAGATGGAAACTAGACTTATGCAACCAGGATGCGCAATGGTTTCAGCATTTTGCGCTAGAAATTCTACCGTCTGTTTCTCTGTATACAAAATCTACAATGTAGTGGCCAGTAAGGAAGCCAACAACCCTTTTAGAGGAGAAAGATGGGCAATGGATCAGGGTGAATAGAGAAGCAGAGAGAGGGGAGAGAATGTTTTTGCATTGATAGGTGTGAGTCGCTGAGGAAAACGTCCGAACCCGGTCTCCAAGTCCAATATAAATCTGGGCTCCCAGTTTAGGCTATTCGGGCCGATAAGGTTGGCAGTCACGGCGTCGGAACTGCCGGTAAATTGAGTGTCACACGGCGGGCTCAATCTTTTAGGGGGCGGGTGGGCGCCGGCTGCCGCTGGGAATCGGGAATGAGCAGAGGACATGGGCTAGAGACAGGCCCGCCAACTGCTGCTAAATAAAACATCGGCCTCGGCCGATGCGGCGCTCCGCTGCCAACGTGACGGATGCACAGCCGTGACGCGAATTGCGTGCCGGGACCCTGACGACATCCAAAATTGTACTGTCTGTCGTTTTAGCGCCTCACATAAAATATTCATCATTTCTACGTAGTGAATGACTCAGAGGCATTGTATTTTTTGTCTGTAGTGCAGATAAACTTCACGACGAAAGGAAGATCGTGATGTAGTGATCCTAGAAGCAAACTTAGGAAAACAAATAAGAGAAAAATAATGTACTACAATGGCAGACAACCTTTCTTATTTTACTCCCATTTTTGTATCTCTGTTAGAAGTAAAATTTTCTAGCTGGCCACTGGTTCCTCAGTCACGGTCATTTATGAAGGAGGCAAGTAACTTTACTTCGGAAAATTTCTGAGGGAAAGTTACAGAAACTTAACACATATAAAAATAATTACTTACCAAATTCTTGATGTCAAAATTTTATGAGAACCTATGTTTTTAAAACCATTACAGCCTACCACCCGCCATGGAAACTGGGACGGCCGCTAGTGGACGGTAGGGACCACGTTTACTACCGCTGATGTATAACAATATTATCAAAAATTATGCTCTACAGAGTTGAAGAAACATTAAGCACCAGGGTGGTTTCCGGAAGGGAAGATCCTATACAGAACAAATTTTTAACTCAAAATCAATAATTCGACACAGAATGTTAACTAGTAACCTATCATAATACCAGCTACAGAGTTCAAGAATGTATTTGATTCTGTAGTGGGAGAAACAATAGTAAAAATCGTTATAGAATTTGGTGTTGATATTAGAAAACATAATTTGTGGAACTCTAGCAAATACGATATCTAAAGTGAAATGTATGGGACAAATATCTTAGCCGTTTGTAAAATAACTACAGGGTAGGCAGAGGGACGGCTGCTTACCTTTTCCATTTAATTGCAGTTTAGAAAAAAATTTAAAGATTTGGCATTTGGAGCTAAAAAAGATCTCGCGGGACTGTCAAATGGAATTAAGGTAGTTTTTCAGACCATTTTGCAGTACTTTTAGAAAATCTGACAAACGCATTAACTCGAATAAATCTTCTGGAAAGAGTAGCGAATAGAATTAATCAACTAGTCGCAGAATTTCAGCTGAAAGACCAAAGTTCATGACAAAAAAACTTCAAAATACATGGAGAAACAAGAGGGTAAAAATACAACTATTTGGTAAATTTAAATATTTTGGAGAAAGCATACTGCAGAATGGACTAGGCAGATTTGTAATATATATTAGAAATAATCAAAGCATGTAGTTTGTCAAAAAATATTTACAATGGGAAATTCATAACTAGAAATACAAAACCAAAACACTACACCACAATGGTAAGATCAGAATGTTTAAATGCTTACAACTGATTACAGGTATAGTTTAAACTAGAATACGTGAAACACGGATAATTAGAAAAATAATGGGTGCAAATACAAACTACAGATAGCTGGAAACTGAATAAATACAGATATGTACCAAAATTACAGAAAATTCAGGAGTCATGGCATAGCGAAATGGATCTTCTTTGGACACCTGCACCGAATGAATGAGGACTAATGAAACAAATATTCTTGTATTTCCGGAAAAAGATATCGACAGTAGCATGGCTTATAGAAATCAGAAAATAGCTTGACAGAAACAACACCAGGGAATCGGATGGTTCAAATGGTTCAAATGGCTCTGAGCACTATGGAACTTAACATCCATGGTCATCAGTCCCGTAGAACTTAGAACTACTTAAACCTAACTAACCTAAGGACATCACACAACACCCAGTCATCACGAGGCAGAGAAAATCCCTGACCCCGCCGGGAATCGAACCCGGGAACCCGGGCGTGGCAGGGAATCGGAAATAACAGTAAAAAACGTTTTACGAATAAAGTACCGAATTTTAGAGGCTTTAACGGAAGAAGCAATAAGAAATTGTGAACAACATTGACACAAGAAAAGAAAAAGGCAGCATCGGGAGATGAGGGAAGAGTCCTGGAAAAATAGGAAACAACAAAGAAAGAACAGGAAAAGGAGTTGTTACGTGATCCTGATTGGTCAATATGACGATAAAAATACGTACAACAACATATCGAAAAGAAAATAGTACAAATTAAAAATGAAGTCATGGAATCACTTAATTAATTTTTGTATTTAGGACAGTGGAAGACAGCAACTGTTTGGAAAAGAGAAGAAATTAATACTAAATTTATGAATAAAAATAGGCCGGAGTAATTTGGTAAACTAAATAGGGGCGCCCGCAATGGCCGAGCGGTTCTAGGCGCTTCAGTCCGGAACCGCGCAACTGCTACGGTCGCAGATTCGAATCTTGCCTCGGGCATGGATGTGTGTAATGTCCTTAGGTTAGTTAGGTTTAAGTAGCTCTAAGTTCTAGGACACTGATGACCTCAGATGTCAAGTCACAAAGTGCTCAGAGCCATTTGAATCATTTTTGAATCTAATAGGGTTTTCAAAATTAAGCTACGGATTTGTGTGAAACTGAAACTTTATATCCAGTGTGTGTTAGTGATTTTTCACATGTAGCAGTGATACAACACGTGGTGCGTAACGCCACACTCTACATGCCGATTTTCAACGTCGTAATTCCCACGCCCGGGTTCCAGGGTTCGATTCCCGGCGGGGTCAGGGATTTTCTCTGCCTCGTGATGGCTGGGTGTTGTGTGCTGTCCTTAGGTTAGTTAGGTTTAAGTAGTTCTAAGTTCTAGGGGACTGATGACCTAAGATGTTAAGTCCCATAGTGCTCAGAGCCATTTGAACCATTTTTTCAACGTCGTAATACAACTCCTTCCAAAACTATATATCAAAGGTATTAAAATATAAATATCTCGATTCTTCGAAATACAACATTCTCTAACAAAGACTATGAATTCTTTCGCTGTGTATATTTTCTGTGATACGCTTTGTAAATGTTTTAACTGTCAATACTACTAACACGTATTTGAACATCATGTAAATGCAATATAAGTGTTATGTTGGCAGAAGAGCCAACACCGTGTTACTAGTGGAGGCCGAAATGCACGCGTTTTAGCTCACGCAGGCTGGCGTGAAGAGGGAAGAACTATACTGACGTGAGGTCTGGAATATGACAAGGAATTAGAATTCAGAAAGCGGACGTAATTAGTTTGATACTTAACTTTAATCCATTAATGATGAACGTCGCTCTTGACGGTACATGATTCACAATATTATCCGTTCAGAATACATTCATAGTAACTGAATATGGGGCCTTGCTAGGTCGTGGCAAATGACGTAGCTGAAGGCTATGCTAAACTGTCGTCTCTGCAAATGAGAGCGTATGTAGACAGTGAACCATCGCTAGCAAAGTCGGCTGTACAACTGGGGCGAGTGCTAGGGAGTCTCTCTAGACTAGACCTGCCGTGTGGTGGCGCTCGGTCTGCAATCACTGATAGTGGCGACACGCGGGTCCGACGTATACTAGCGGACCGCGACCGATTTAAAGGCTACCACCTAGAAAGTGTGGTGTCTAGCGGTGACACCACAATAAGTTTACAGATGTAAAAAATATTTTATATCTTACTAGATCGTGTTGTATACTAGTACAGTGTATCGTATTCTTCAATAGAGAATAAGACTGTACATTTAGCAGTTTCATAATACTGGTTTACAGCTTTTAGTGTGTCTCAAAAGCTAGAAGCAGACCAGTTTTGTTCAAGACTCCAGAACGCGCAGCAACCGCTGCGGAGCCGCTGAGAGCCCCAATAAATAATTTCATCACTAATATGTGACCGAGCGGTTTGGCAGTAAAACGAAGTCTATGCTCGCAGTGTGAAATCTTGCGGTTTACTCGAACGTATTACGACGAAACTTTCTGGAGCAAAAATTTCACACGGTCGACTGCCTTTCCTTCCCCGTCATCGTTTCAACAATGTGAACGTCGTTTCCGCCGTCGCTGCCAAGGAATTCCGCGGAGGCACAAAGTTTTGTGGCGCGCGCCTGCCAGCCAGGACCAACTTCTGGCACCGTGGGGACTTCTCTGTTGTTCCCGCTGCCCCAGGAATCTTGCCAGCGATGTCTCGCCACGCCTCGCCCGTCCAGTTCCGATGACGCCCACGATAACAAAAGCAGCAGCGCTCTCGTCCCTGCCTACATCTCCCCCCCTCCCACCTCCCCCCCCCCCCACTTCTCTCTCCCTCTCTCCCTCTCTCTCTCTCTCTCTCTCTCTCTGTCTGTCTGTCTGTCTGTTTGCCAGCCTGGTTACCAGAAGCAGTCTCTACTTTCGTAGCTAGTTGCAAGCCACATCCTTAGCTAGCGATCTTGGCACATCACCAGGCACTCACAGTGCGATAGCGCGCTGCTTTGCTGAGACGTAAAATAATTATTATTTTTCTTTTTACTTTGGCGCAATGAAGAGCTTCTTTCTCGCAGCTTTCTTGCAAAGCCTCTGGCACTTCGTACATTTCTGAAACAGACCTGAGATAGGAGCAGTAAAAAAGTGAACGGAAGGAGATGAATTCACTGAAAAGGGTAGCTAGTTCATCACTCCAATATACAATGGTAGGGTGACAGTATATTCTAGATCAGGGGTCCCCAACAAAATTTTCTCGAGGACCCCCCTCATCGATCATGATTGGTACCTTATCATATAACAGTATCAAGTACCAAAAAAAGCCAAATTAAGAGTTTTTTTATACGTTTTCTATTTTTGGTACTTAGAAAAAACATTGACATATTCATTATTGAAAAAATATTGAGCTTAAAACTGCTCATGCAGAAAGCGGCCAAAACAAAAAATTTGTTATCGTACGAAATATATTTAATATACTTTTTATTCTAATAGCATCTTGCGGGCCCCTCTGGCATAGCTTGCGGACCCCTGGGGGTCCACGGACCACCTGTTGGGAACCACTGTTCTAGACACAAATTCTGGACATATTACAAGTGTTGAAAGAATCCAAATCACTACGCAACGTATCAAAAGCGCGAGGAGCTAACGCATTCACGATTATGACCCCTCTGTTTGTACGTAGCGTTGCAAACTTAGGCTTTAATGTTGCTTGAAAAAGATTCGATGAAGAATTCATAGATACGAAGCTGTGATTGTGCTGGGCTGTATAATTTGAGAAAACTCCCTCAGTTGCATCCAACCTCCCTGACCACAACGTTTCTCACCAGATTTAAAGAATGACGTAGAAATTGCACTGAAGCTGCTGCGCAGACTGCTCTTCTATGTTTGTCAGTCTTTAAGTGCATTTCTATACGTCCACGTCGACTGTAACTTACTGAGTCCGCAGAACTGATGTCACTCATCAATATATATGCATATATATTTTTGTGATTGTTCACTGAAGGGCACGTGTGCTTCTTTGAACTCATTCTTGTAAGGAAGTATGGTTGTTGATGAAGAGAAACAACTAAACTTATCTAGTGCGTACAGCGTAGCGCTATATGTTGTTGTTGTGGTCTTCAGTCCTGAGACTGGTTTGATGCAGCTCTCCATGGTACTCTATCCTGTGCAAGCCTCTTCATCTCCCAGTACCTACTGCAACCTACATCCTTCTGAATCTGCTTAGTGTATTCATCTCTTGGTCTCCCTCTACGATTTTTACCCTCCACGCTGCCCTCCAATGCTAAATTTGTGATCCCTTGATGCCTCAGAACATATCCTACCAACCGGTCCCTTCTTCTTGTCAAGTTGTACCACAAACTCCTCTTCTCCCCAATCCTATTCAATACTTCCTCATTAGTTATGTGATCTATCCGTCTAATCTTCAGCATTCTTCTGTAGCACCACATTTCGAAAGCTTCTATTCTCTTCTTGTCCAAACTATTTATCGTCCATGTTTCACTTCCATACATGGCTACACTCCATACAGATACTTTCAGAAACGACTTCCTGACACTTAAATCTATACTCGATGTTAACAAATTTCTCTTCTTCAGAAACGCTTTCCTTGCCATTGCCAGTCTACATTTTATATCCTCTCTACTTCGACCATCATCAGTTATTTTGCTCCCCAAATAGCAAAACTCCTTTACTACTTTAAGTCTCTCATTTCCTAATCTAATTCCCTCTGCATCACCCGACTTAATTCGACTACATTCCATTATCCTCGTTTTGCTTTTGTAAATGTTCATCTTATATCCTCCTTTCAAGACACTGTCTATTCCGTTCAACTGCTCTTCCAAGTCCTTTGCTGTTTCTGACAGAATTGCAATGTCATCGGCGAACCTCAAAGTTTTTATTTCTTCTCCATGGATTTTAATACCTACTCCAAATTTTTCTTTTTCTAACGCTATATAGCCAGCAATAAAATCTGATGTAATTTTGCGCTTACAGATAACATGGTGGTAGTAACCAGCTTCGTACCTTGTGCGTAACATATAATATGCTGGTGACGTCAAAACGAGATTGTATATTACGATGTAAGTAGGTAATCTCTGATAAGAGTAGAATCACTTGCCGGCCGGGATGGCCGAGCGGTTCTAGGCGCTTCAGTCTGGAACCGCGCGACCGCTACGGTCGCAGGTTCGAATCCTGCCTCGGGCATGGCTGTGTGAGATGTCCATACGTTAGTTAGGTTTACGTAGTTCTAAGTTCAAGGGGACTGATGACCTCAGATGTTAAGTCCCATAGTGCTTAGAGCCATTTGAACCAATTAGAATCCCTTGTCAAACAAGTACGATGCAATGTTCCTTCGGAATGCGTGCATTTACTTCTTCATGCATCATACTTCTCATTAAAACTGGCGCTGCTATCTCGTATTTATTCGCCAATACCAAGCCCTCGACTCTCAATAAATATATCCTTTCCAGTCGGAAATATGAGTAACGTACGAGTGCAAGTTGCGACAGTTAGACAGAGAGAGGGGTAGGAGGAGATGGACAGAGAGATGGAGGTGGAGAGAGAGACCGGGGGGAAAACTAGATGGAAGATACGTGGGCGGAGGAGAGAGGAGGAAAGAAATGGACTAATAGATTTGGAATAAATGTGTTTCCAGACAATGCAGGATACTCAGCTAGTAATGAAATCTATCGACACAGGTGAAATAAATATCTAATTCGGAATAAATAGTTTCATAATTGTTAAACCTGGCACGAATACGTGTCCGACATTTGAAAAAATTCGTGATAAGCCTATAAAAATAGTTACTATCCCGACAAAAACGGAATTGTTGGGCAACCTAACAAAGGGTGTTTCGTGAAGATTAATCCGATTACAGAAGATTATTTCATCTACATGCACGAAGATAGAAATTTGATGTTAACTTTAATCTACAAGTCGAATCTAAAAATTTCGTTGGCGCCAGTGTTAAGTTGGCAATAATCGTGTGGTTCTGTAGGGTGGCCACTGGCGCAGATATCTCGCTCCCTCTCTCGTTCATTACCCAAGGTGCTTAGAGTCTAGATGATGATAACACAGCTATAGAAGAGTTCGCGTCCTTCGTTTCAACAGTTGCAATTCACTCCCACTGTGCGGCGTGTTCATCGTCGAGCGTACGGTACTACAGCTCCTGCAGCTCAGAGTATTCGATGATGCCACCAGTAGTTTAAGAACAGTGGTTATTTATACAAGAGAGACTCTCCGAAGCTCTGTGTATTTAGCGATTTTTCCCGAGAAGAGATTTAAAGCCCGATAATTTTTGCGGGAAGACCGTTACAGGAATCGAATAGCTGGATACGTTGAAGATCTGGCCTTTACCGCAGTTCAGAGAAGACGCCGAAAATTTCATTTTTCTTCAGGACGGAGCACTACTGCCCCGATATCTGCATGTAAGAGTGTTTAGTTAAATCAGCGATGTATCGTCCATAAGTGGTCGCCTTCTGCCTTCGGGAGAACTGTGAGGCCGCATGGCAACATAGCAACTCATACGGGAAATGTATTCGCAGTTGCGGATATTCACCACCATCGATTGTGTATTGGAATGACGACAATGAAAATTGTGCTGGACTGGCACTCGAACCCGGATTTCCAGCTTTATGCGAGCAATCGGTTTAACGCTTCGGCTATCTGTGCACGAATCACGGCCAGACGCAAACTACCAAATGTCGTCGTCCATGTGTCACAACCTGCACTCGTTCGTTAGGCGTATTTCCTTCCAGGATGGATATATTTATTGAGAGTGGAGGGATTGATATTGACGAATAAGTACGAAATAGCAACGCTTGTGTTAGTAAGAAGTACGATGCGTGAAGAAGTACATGCATGCATGCCTGAGTGAACATTGCATGATACTTTTTAATGACACAGGCACTGCTATTTAGTAACAAAGCTACTATTGTCTAGTTGTTTGTTGTACGCCAGTGCAGGGCACCGTTGAATACTTGCGGAAAGTAAATCTAAACCTTTGATCCTAAACGTAAATTCCTTTAATTGTGCCAAATGTGACGGTATTCTTAGAATGCACCATGGTTCTCTGGATGATTCTTTCGACCACAGTTCTATCTAAGCTCGGTAGAGTCTCTCGCTTTGTAAGGTCGCGTTTCGAAACTTCGCGTAAAGTGTGCGTGCTGCCTGACACTTCTAGATGAGCTACACTGATCTTCATTTTTAGCCTGCAGCGAAATTGCATCGCGTGCGTACGCCATCTAAAAATTTAAACGGTTTTGTTATTTTGACGCCGTCCCGTGACCCATTTATTCTTAACTGCCCTACCTTATATCTAGTGTGGCGATATCTCCTGCAAGTAAAGCAGTGGCGTCAAATGGAAAAAAAAAACGTAAATCTGTGGTTTACGTTTCACCACGCTGAAAAGAATAATAATTACGACTGGAAACATACCCATCCTTCGTGTAGCTCGTGTTCCAGATTACACAGGCGACTGTGTGTTGTTTATGAATAATGAAAACATAAGTATTAGATACACCTTGAAGTCAGTCACAAAAGTCTCCAAAAACTGGTTGTTTTGTCAACTCTTCCTGCCCATGCTATAGTTCGAGATAGAGGTTCCAATAGTTTTTCATGTATTAAGAGATGAAGATGAGCCAAGGCTTTTATTTCCGTGTAGTCTGTCAGATATTCTGTTATAGACAGTAGAATTCCCTGCGTTCTGTCTACTTTGCCAGTCTTAGACACTTCATTTATTGCAAATTAGCTAAGCTTAATTTTCACGTACATTCTTCCCTAATTGCTACTTACAATATCGATACATCTGCTCCAGTATTAATAATATGGGTAAGCATCGCTATCAACATCAGTTATTCGACAGTATACATAGTGTGTTAAGCAATGTCAGAGTGTCATAATTGCAAGTATCGAATGATGTTGGATGCAATAATTGATTTCAACTAGTTTAATGAGAACTGTCAGTCGCGGTAGCGCATTTAGTAACACTAAGTTTGTGCCCACCTCCTAGAAAAAGTAGTTCATGTATTGATTTTATACCTGCATTGATTCATGCAAACAATAGCATAAGTCTTATATTTTGCCTTGTATTAAAAATTAGTGCTTTGATAGTACACCATGTGATGAAAAGTATCCGGAAACATGGCTGAAAATGACTTAAACGTTCGTGGCGCCCTCCATCGGTTATGCTGAAATTCAGTATGCTGTTGGCGCATCCTTAGCCTTGATGACAACTTCCACTCTCGCTGGCATACGTTAAGTCAGGTGCCAGAAGGTTTTAGGGGAATGGCAGCCCATTCTTCACGGAGTGTTGCACTGAGGAGAAGTATTGATGTCGATCGGTGAGGCCTGGCACGAAGTCGGCGTTCAAAAACATCCCAAAGATGTTCTATAGATTTAGGTCAGAACTCTGTGCAGGCCAATCCATTACAGGGATGTTACTGTCGTGTAACCACTCCTCCACAGACCGTACATTATGAACAGGTACTCGATAGTATTGAAAGATGCAATAGCCATCCCCGCATTGCTCTTCAACAGTTGGAAGCAAGAAGGTGCTTAAAATATCAGTGTTGGCCTACGCTGTGATAGTGACACGCAAAACAAGAAGGGGTGCAAGCCCCCTCCATGAAAAACACGACCACACCTTAACACCACCGACTCCGAATTTCACTGTTGGCACTACACACGCTGGCAGATGACATTCACCGGGCATTCGCCATACCTACACCCTGCCATCAGATCGCCACATTGTGTACCGTGATTTGTCACTCCACACAACGTTTGTCCACTGTTCAATCGTCCAATGTTTACGCTCCTTACATAAAGCAAGGCGTCGTTTGACATTTACCGGCGTGATGTGTGGCTTATGAGCAGCCGCTAGACCATGAAATCAAAGTTTTTCTCACCTCCTGCCTAACTGTCATAGTACTTGCAGCGGATCCTGATGCAGTTTGGAATTCCTGTGTGATGGTCTATATAGATGTCTGTCTATTACACATTACGGCCCTCTTCAACTGTCGGCGGTCTCTGTCAGTCAACAGATGAGGTCGGCCTGTACGCTTTTGTGCTGTACGTATCCCTTCACGTTTCCACTTTACTATCACATCGGAAACAGTGGGCCTAGGTATGTTTAGGAGTGCGGTAATCTCACGTACAGACGTATGACACAAGTGACACGCAATCACCTGACGACGTTCAAAGTCCGTGAGTTCCGCGGAGCGCTCTATCCTGCTCTCTCACGATGTCTAATGACTCCTGAGGTCGCTGATATGGAGTACCTGGCAGTAGCTGGCAGCACAATGCACCTAACATGAAATCGTATGTTTTTGGTGGTGTCCGGATACTTTTGACCACGTAGTGGATACTATGAAGTACGGAGGAGGTGTTGTTAGGGTGTTGGAGTGATTTTCTTCGTTGGGGAATGGTCCCTTTATTGCGCTTAAGGAAACGATAAGTGAGGGAGGATATAAACACGTACTATCTTATTGTGTACAGCGTACTCTGCAGAAATAATTAGGAGACGCTGATCTTTTGTACAAGCATGGCAATGCGCCCTGTCATAAAGCACCATCGGCTAGGCGGTGGTTTTTGGACGATAACATGCCTGAAACGGACTGGGCTGCCCAGAGTTACGACCTTAACCCAATGGAACACCTGTGGGATGACTCAGGATACCCACTTCGCTCCAAAATCACTGCCTACTGTGGTTTCGGCTCTTGTGGAAGAGTGGGCTGTTATTCCTCCTGACATTCAGTCACCTCACCGAAACTGTCGCCCGCAGAGCTGGGGCTGTTATAAAGCGGAAAGTTGGTCACGCCCCATATTAATGTCCACTAGTAGGTGCCAGATACTTCTGATCAGATGGTGTAAACTCTGCTTTTTTCTGTTATAACTACTATAGTTTTCCTCTATTTATCCGATGTACGTATTTGGCGTCGTGTGAACATGTAAAATGTCTAGAATTCCTGGTTAAATGTAAATATAAATAATAAATAAATCCCTTGCGTTATACTGCGGTGTGTTAATTCCACTGGATTCCCAAGTATGCATTTATTTATTGGAAGCAGATATAGAGAGACCTTTTTTTTCAGCGTGACATAAACGTCACAGCGAAGTGTTGCTAACGTACTGGCAGTATCAGGGGAAGGTGGGGGAAACAGGAACGTACCTTACTCCTTAGCGAACGAAGGCAAGAACCCCGCGCTCTTCAGTTCTTGTTCGGACTTCGGACTGTTTGTCCGGTGGCAACAGGAGGGAGACTTTAAAGGCCCGCGACTCAAAGGAGATGCAATTAGCGCAGAGGGGCGAATTTTGGGGACGAAAGAGCGAGGCGGCCCCTGCGGCGCGCCGTTTGGAAAACCACTCGATTGGACGCCTGATTGAGTTAGCCGCCCATTTCCGCCCCCATCACTCGTGTCCGAAGAACTTCATTTACTTAAAGGGCCTGGCGCTGCCTGCACCCAACTGCCGCCATACGGGCGCTGCTCTCCAGACCACTGCCGTTCCCAGCAATGTGGGCCACCTGGCCCGTACAAGTGTTCGGAATTACTGGACCTCAGTCTGTGAATCAGACCCGTACAGTCAACAGGCTGCATTTCTGTGTGTTAATTCCGCTGGATTCCCAAGTGTACATCTATTTCTTAAAAGTAGATATAGAGAGACCTTTCTTTCCAGCGTGACATAAACGTCACAACAAAGTGCTTCTAACTTACTGACAGTGTCAAGGATAGGTAAGCGAAGCAGCGACACACGATGTTCCTTAGCCACCGAAGGCAAGAGAAAACCGCGCTCTTCAGTTCCTGTTCTGACTTCGGACTGTTTGTCCGGTGGCATCATTTCTGCGGTCAGTCTGATACAAAAGACTCCACAGGCATTAACCCGTTGACTAGCATAGGGAGTTAGTATCCCACAATGGAGTGTCACAGAACCAGTTGGAATTTGCTGCACGTTATTGCTACGAGGGTGGCTAAATTTTCATGAAGAAATGAAAATTTCTTGTTGCGCCTTCGTAGTTGGAAAGCTTAATTATTTCAAGTAATTTTAACAATGTATAGCATCCAAAACATTGTTGACAGTTGTCTGAATGCTCAGTGTGTCGACTGCTATTGAAAATGAAGAAAACCTAGTTTCGTGCCTTTGTTAAACATTTTCATTTGAAAGGTTGGACTACTGTAGAAATTAAAACAGAATGGATGAATTCAGCTGACTCCGTCACAGTCGTTGAAGACCAATTTACTTTTGGACTAATGAATTTAAACGTTGTTGGACAAGCAACGAAGACGAAACGCGCTCTGGACGCCCGGTTGAAATCACCACAAATGAAACCATTGACAAAATCCATGATACGGTAATGCAAGACCTCCGAAGAGAAATTCATGAGATTGCTGAGACTGTAGGTATCTCAGCTGAGCGATTTCGTAGTATCCTGCACGAAGAATTGGCTATGAAGTAACTGTGTCCGACGTCGATGCCGCGATTGTTCACAGTCAACCAAAAATACATCCGGCATCTTTTCAACACTATATCTGGCGATGTTTAATTACGACCCACAAGACTTTTTGCTCCGATTTACGGCTTTTGATGAAGCTTAGCTCCGTCATTATATAGCGGAATCAAAACGGCAGTCAAAACAATGGAAAAAGACAGGTGAAAGTGCACCGAAGAAGACAAAGACCATTTTGACAACTGGTAAGGTGATGGTCACTGCCTTTTGGGATTTTCAATGGAATACTCGTCATAGATTACTTGGAAAAAAGCAGAACCATAACTGGACCCCATTGTGCTTCATTGTTGGATCGTCTGAAACTTACGTTGGCCGAAAAAAAGACCAAGACTGACACGCAAAGAAGTGTACTTTCAAAAGTATTATATACCACCCCAAACATCAGCGATGACAATCGCGAAGGTGCATGGGTTGGGCTTTCAGTTGCGTCCTCGTCCACCATTTCATCAGACTTAGCCCCCAGTGGTCTCTTCCTGTTCTCTGACTTGACCCCCATGTATGAGAGTAAGTCAATTATTATCCGCAAAGTAGTTATAAAATCTTGTTGTAATCAAATAGGAAACTTACAAGAACATCATTTTTCGACATAGTCTCTTTGCGTTTCAGCGCATTTGATCCATCGTTGTACAAGCTTCCTGATGCCCTCGTAAAAGAAGGTTCTCGGTTGAGCTGCGAGCCAGGAATGCACCGCTTCTTTCACTGCTTCATTCGAGGCAAATTGACGGCCCTTAATGCCTCTTTGAGTGGACCAAATAAGTGATAGTCAGAAGGGGCAAGATCGGGTCTATATGGAGGATGATCCAGTACTTCAAATTTGAGTTTCTGGGGATTTTCAGCAGTGTGGTCAGCAGTATGCGGACGTGCATTGTCGTGCAACAACACAACACCTTTTGACAACAATCCTCGGCGTTTGCTTCGAATTGCAGGCTTTAGCTTGGCAGTAAGCATCTCACTGTAACGTATACTGTTTATTGTTGTGCTCTTTCCCCATAATATTCCAGTAATGGACCTTGTGCGCCCCAAAAAACCGTAAGCATCAGTTTTCCTGCGGACGGTTGGGTCTTGAACTTTTTCTTACACGGCGAATTTGACTGTTTCCATTCCATACTCTGCTGTTTACTCTCGGCTCGTAATGGTGGATCCATGTTTCGTCACTAGTAATGATCCTGTCTAAGAAGTTGTCTCCTTCGTTACCATAGCGATCCAAATGCTTTTTGCAGATGTCCAAGCGCGTTGGTTCACGCAACTGTGTGAGTTGTTTTGGGACCCATCTTGCACAAACTTTATGAAACCCAATACTGTTGTGAATGATTTCGTAGGCAGAACCGTGATCAATTTGCAGACGATGTCCCACTTCTTCAATAGTCAATCGTCTGTCTAAGGGAATCATTTCACGTGGACGCTAAATAGTTTCTTCATTTGTGGCGGTAAACGCTCGTCTGGCTTCTTCATCGTGCGTAGCATTTGTGCGACCATTTCGGGATTTTTCAATCCATTCCTAGACACTTCGTTGTGGCAAAACACTGTTCCCGTACTGTACCGAAAGTCTTCGATGAATTTCGGCCCCTGATACGCCTTCCGACCACAAAAAACGGATCACTGAACGTTGCTCTTCTTTGGTGCAAACAGACAGCGGAGCACCCATAATTAACAGCACGGCAGCGATAACGGAACTAACCTAGCAGCTTGAAAATTGCAGAGATATAACAACAAATAAACAAAGCATGCGTCAGCAACGTAAAAGGACAGTACTACCAAAATAGACAAAAATATAGCTAAATTGCGGATAAAAGTTGACTTACACTCACACGTAGTTGAGGAAATGTATAGTTTAGGAAGGTACGAGCACCCGTTCGACCCTGATATTTCACCATTTTTCCTCTCCTCTCGAGCAGAATTTTTTTGTTCTCTCTATTCGGGCCTGCACATCAAGTGTAAATAATACACACATACAGTGTAGCATGGCTGCATTCTTCTTAGTCATTTGCAATCGCTCTACCATTTAAAACTGAAGGAAATCTCAGCAAGCCTTGATGGAGCAAATACAAACTTACTGATGAAATTAAAATGTGCGCAAGCGAAAGCGCTGTTTTTGTGGGAACTGGGGATGGATGTCGATCAGGTATAATACAGCCATCTTCTTATGTTTGTACTGTTCTGGGTTTTGAAACTACCTCTTCCTGTAGCTCGTAAGGGCTGTACAAGCAAGGGACAGGGGAAAGATCAGGTACTCCATTCCGGAAATGTTCTGTAAAGTTTCACATCCCTCAAAATTGCAAATCAAGACGGAAATCGCCACCACGGCAAAAATGTATAATTTCCCGTCAAAAACCTGATATCCAAACATTGTAAGCGTTCAGTAGAATCAGAGAGAATCATTTATAGAAATATGTGAGAATTCTGAAATTAACAAAAACTGTAGCACAGATTTCAGGAGGGAGCAAAGTCGTCTCACCCTCTTCGCCCACTGCGGACGCATCTAACTTCATACGTTAAGAAGGAAGGAAAGAAAAACTGGTTCTGACGGCCGTGGACTGCATCTAGCATGGGGATGCGAGTTTCAAAGAAACCGTCCCGGCATTTCCTTCAAACATTTTACGAAAAATAACGGAAAAGCTAAACATGAACTCTATTCCTCTGTGCTACCAAAGAACTTCGTAATGTTTTGAAACTTGTTCCAATATATTGTTCTGTTTCTGCCACTGCTAGCAACTTTAGTTTAGGCGTTGTTTCCACTTCATCTCTAGACTCCCACCAATGTTTACGAAGTGTAAATGATAAAACACGACAGTAAATGCAGCCTGTGACCACTGGAGCTATTTTTACTTTTTCGTTTACATTGTTGTTCATCTTTTCAATCAAATAACTCCACAAAATTTCGATACATGCTCTAATATAGTGTTTTGTTTTTGTCTTATTCTGCTAGACAGTGCCACAGGTTACTCCAAAATCGTAAACACATCACATGGTTCAAATGGCTCTGAGCACTATGGGACTTAACTTCTAAGATCATCAGTCCCCGAGAACTTAGAACTACTTAAACCAAACTAACCTAAGGATATCACACACATCCATGCCCGAGGCAGGATTCGAACCTGCGACCGTAGCGGTCGCGCGGTTCCAGACGAAACACATCAGAGTCATGTCGTATTACATCTCATAAACCTGCCTCATGATGGAGGTAAATTGTGACTGGTCACAGCAAAATTGTTGTTTTATTCAATATCAATAACAGTCACGAGAAAGCTCAAACTAAAATGTTTAAATTTTGTCAAAACACATGTTACATACCCCGTCTAATTTTCCCCGTTTACATTTTACGAGAAAGCATTTCTTCTCATTTCATCGCTTACATTACTAATCGGAACGAAGTTCTGTGTGTAAGACAATGATTGACGCGACAAGAAATAACAATTGCAAAAGAAAATGCATTGAGGTGCAGGAAACTCATGTTATCAAACTTGAATACACGCTATTTAAGCCCTCACGAAAAGGGAAAATAGAAATAACCGAATCAGCGGCATTAGACGTAAAAAGTTTTTAATTACGTGAGTCGTAATGGAGTGTTATTACCGGTATTCCTCACAAGGAAAATAAACGGACAAAATTTAATGTTGGAGGCAGTTAAGTAAAACTGAGCTTGCCTCCTAAAAGTTTTAATGTCCAGATGGTTATCACACTGACAGAAACAAGTACACTTCGCAACACAGCTTTTTTTTCCTCTTTGCTATGCCTATTATTAAGATCTATGACTGTCTTCTGTTATTGTTGTGTGCCATGCTGTACAAAGACGGTGCACTTTGCATTCACTTGAGTAGTGGGAATACGTAGTTGGCACAGGTGTCGGCCGAGGGTTATGAATGTATTGTGAATAACTGAGAGTAGCTGTCTGATATATTCTCCACGAAGGTTGCTGTCGTTCCAGATGTCAGTGCGACTAGTCATGCCGCCTGTTTGACGAACATGCTGATGAATTTCATTGTCTCATTCTGTCCCCTCAATCACTGGACTTCCACCTTCACCAGTAGCCGTGGGTCCGTTTTAGATCAGAGAATGGGATACAGTTAAATCTTCCACCATAGCTTCCGGAACTAAGAGCTCGATTTGTGATTAATCGCACAAATTTACATCACAAATAATTTCGGCGTCGTATGAGTTTCTTTCTCACGATTCACGAATTTTCCAACCACTGAAGATCAGTATGACACTCATCGAAACGTCGCTGTTTCTCACCTCCCGCCACCCCATTGGAAAGACGAGAGCTTTCCGCCAGTAGTATAATCCGGGATCATCTACAGTCGTATATTGGTGCCAGAAGTATTCTTCTTTGCATGAAGGAATAATAGTATTTCAGGTAAGACTGCCAAATACTTGTCGTAGAAGTTGGTAATCCACCGACAAATTTCATGCTGCAGGAGACGATATTAGAGATTAAAATGGCTCTGAGCACTATGGGACTTAACAGCTGAGGTCATCAGTCCCCTAGAACTTAGAACTACTTAAACCTAACTAACCTAAGGACATCACACACATCCATGTCCGAGGCAGGATTCGAGCCTGCGACCGTAGCGGTCGCGCGGTTCTAGACTGAAGCGCCTAGAACCGCTCGACCACAGCGGCCGGCATATTGGAGATTATCTTCAATTGTTTATTCCATCGATCTGAAACATGTGCAAGGCAATTTGTGATGTAGAAAGTACCACCACGTTACACAGCCAATACATAAGCTACGTGTTTCCGTTACTCACGGAGGACCAGTGTGGGCTTCAGTTACCGTACGGCAGCGAAACTTAGTAGATATTCTAATCTCTTAATGGGAAACAGATTTATGGTGAAAAAAAATTAATTCCAGTTGTAGCCACCATGTGCAAATCTTGTGCTGTGAGTGCAAGAAAGACGTTTCCATACTTAAAGGACAAGGAACGGGACATGGGCAGAAAAGATCAAATCAATAACCGCCACTTACACAATTTGTTCGGCAGTGTGAGCACCGGAGACGTCGAGGAGGTGCTATACAGCGCCAGATTTGCACCTGGTGGCCAAAATTCGAACCATTTTCATATCTACAAGTTTAGCCGCCATATGATAATTACAGCTTACACTGGATCTTCTTGAGTAGCTGCTCTTTCATTAAACCATCTGGTACTTCTCTGCCTACAAGTTTCTCATTTACCCAGTGATACGTAATCTCTCTTTCTGTGTTCATCATAGATGAATTTAGTTACAAGTGATGTTAGCACTGCAGAAAAGATACACATTTTTTTAAAGTTAGCATGTCAAATATTCTTCTATAAAGATGGATTTCATTGCGTTTGTTAACTGGGAAATTTAGAATTCAGGGAAAATGTCTGCGTTCCTCTTTCATTCTTTTTTCCCCCTAAAGTAAGGCTGAGAAACCGATAGTGGAGGTTTTTTATTCTTCTAGTACTCTACTCATGAGAGTTATTGTTGTTTTTGAGTTGTGGCTTACTGTTGAAACCTCCCCTTAGAAAAATTTATGAATGATTGTGCTGATAAACCCCTTATGTAATTTGATTTTCAAATAGCTGAGCAAAACTGAACGTACTCAGACATTTCTCTCTTTACTTATTCTGATCATCACTAAACTAACACACAATATTTTTGGCGCAACACAATCTTTCAATAATCCCTACAAAAGAATGGCCCTGACTAACAATAACCTATACCTTTCATGAATCACTTACCTCACAAAAATCTTCGTTACTCCAACTACTGCAATATAGTGAGCGCCAATACTGCCAGCTAAATAAAAGATTCTAACTACTGAAGGCACTAATTATTGATAGTTAGCAAATGAAAGATTTTGATATAGAACAAAACAGGTATTTACCTTAATAGTGTTCAAAAGTCATAATATATATATATATATATATATCAGTTCATAACATCCAGTTTCACAAACTTACTCTCTCTGATGGACACATGTCCAAATCATCCGCTCTCAAAACTCTGATCTCTCTCCCCACATCCAACACTGCTGGCGGCTCACCTCCAACTGCGCCACGCTACGCGCTGTTCACATCCAACTGCCCAACACCGCACAGCCACTCTGGCCGGCTAGCCACTGGGATTCCCGCAAGGAGAGGGCCTTATTTCATTATTGTCCTGGCGCGTCTAGCCAGGTATAACAATTTTACAGTGTCTGAGCTTTGCGGTGTACTATGCAGTGTCCTTCAGACAGGCCGCGACAATAATGAGACAAGTCTCTTCCTGTGCAGGGATCACGGCAATTCGGCGAGTGCAGGACGTAGACACGCGGTAACGTATTGGGGTTGGGGCGGCCGCGGAGGTTTGCTCAGATAGCCGAAGTGGCTCTCGCGTAAAGCGGGAAATCAGGGTTCGAGTCCCGGTCTATCTCAAATTTTCACATGTCACCAATAAACTGTGCAACAGCAGTGTAATCACATTCACAGCTGCGAATACATTTGTTCTAAATTATTGTTCATGGCGAATATTGTCCTTATTGGACGTTTCTGATCAATTAATGTTTTGTTTCTGGATGAGCTGTTGCGCAAGAGTATAATGCTGTAAGACATTAATGAATAAAAATAGGCGTAATAAGTTAAGTTCATTAGCCTTACACATTTAATGTTAGACGTGGTTATACACGTAAAAATTACGACTAAAACGTGATATACGTTGGTTATAGACTTCCAACATTGTTTTAAACTTGTATTTTATTAAAACAAAGTGTAATTTCCGTTGAGTTCATCGAAACTCCAGCACCAAACAAGTTACACCGGTTAATCAGTTCAGCGTTTACAGCTGTCAACTACATGAATCCAGTGAGACACTATCGTCACCTCTCCATCTCCTAATAGCGCCCGAAATGGTCAGGCCTCGGCGACCCGTTCCGTATTAAGAAAACGGCGAGCCTACATTCCTGCGCATAAAAGTGTGAAAAATCCTTATCGCTTCCTGGCCGAGATTGCCGCGCCTGTCTTTAATGAGAACGGTACGGTGCTCGCTGGCTCCATTAAGATTATCTTGATTGGGCGCCGGGAGTTCTCATCTTCGTCGCGTAAAATAATAAGGAAAAAGTTTGTGGAGTGTTAATGTCTCACAAGTAATCACGCCTCCCACCTGAAAATTGGCGACCGAATCGATCGTCTTTCGTTATTAAATATTCATGACCCGTCCTTGCGCAGAGCGGTCCCCAACACTCCGCGTTAAACTGTCGCCGAGTACCCAAAGTTAAAATTCGAGGTGAAATTTCTTCCGACTCATCAATAGAACTACAAGATACAGCCACAGGAATGATTTCATCAACCTCACTTTGACACCTTTTCGATATATTTTGGCATTAAGATCTCAGAATACGAGTTTACCAATTGACGAGATTGAAATAAAATGACGAATTCGCCATGAATGAATGAAATTTACTTTGCAGACTAAAAAGAAACGGATGAATATGCACAGCAGGTATCATCATCGTCATCATCATCATCATCATCATCATCATCATCATCACCTAACATCATCGCCATCAGGATCATAACCATCATAATCAGTATAACATATCTATTACCATCACCATCCTCACCATCACTACCGCCACCACAACCATCTGCACCACCACAACCTCCTCCTCCTCCTCCTCCTCCTCCTGCACGACTACCATCACCAGCAATCTGATACCCACTGTCTGATAAAAGCTTCGTGTAGACTATCAAGAAAACTCCGTGTTGCTACTGCATGCACACTACTGGCCATTAAAATTGATACACCACGAAGATGACGTTCTACAGGCGCGAAATTTAACCGACAGGAAGAAGATGCTGTGATATGCAAATGATTAGCTTTTCAGAGCATTTACACAAGGTTGGCGCCGGTGGCGATACCTACAACGTGCTGACATGAGGAAAGTTTCCAACCGATTTCTCATACACAAACAGCAGTTGACCGACGTTGCCTGGTGAAACGTTGTTGTGATGCCTCGTGTAAGGAGGAGAAATGCGTACCATCACGTTTCCGAATTTGATAAAGTCGGGTTATAGCCTATCGCGATTGCCGTTTATCGTATCGCGATACTGCTGCTCGCGTTGGTCGATATCCTATGACTGTTAGCAGAATATGGAATCGGTGGGTTCAGGAGGGCAATACGGAACGCCGTGCTGGATCCCAAGGGCCTCGTATCACTAGCAGTCGAGATGGCAGGCATCTTATCCGCATGGCTGTAACGGATCGTGCAGCCACGTCTCGATCCCTGAGTCAACAGATGGGGACGTTTGCAAGACAACAACCATCTGCACGAACAGTTCGACGACGTTTGCAGCAGCATGGACTATCAGCTCGGAGACTATGGCTGCGGTTACCGTTGACGTTGCATCACAGACAGTAGCGCCTGCGGTGGTGTACTCAACGACGAACCTTGGTGAACGAATGGCAAAACGTAATTTTTTCGGATGATTCCAGATTCTGTTTACAGCATCATGATGGTCGCATCCGTGTTTGGCGACATCGCGGTGGACGCACATTGGAAGCGTGCATTCGTCATCGCCATACTAGCGTATCACCCGGCGAGATGGTATGGGGTGCCATTGGTTACACGTCTCGATCACCTCTTGTTAGCATTGACGCCACTTTGAACAGTGGACGTTACATTTCAGATGTGTTACGACCCGTGGCTCTACCCTTCATTCGAGCCCTGCGAAACCCTACATTTCAGCAGGATAATGCACGACCGCATGTTGCAGGTCCTGTACGCGCCTTTCTGGATACAGAAAATGTTCGACTGCTGCCCTGGCCAGCACATTCTCCAGATCTCTCACCAAGTGAAAACGTCTCGTCAATGGTGGCCGAACAACTGGTTCGTCACAAGTCGCCAGTCACTACTCTTGATGAACTGTGGTATCGTGTTGAAGCTGCGTGGGCAGTTGTACCTGTACACGCCATCCAAGCTCTGTTTGACTCAATGCCCAGGCGTTTGAAGACCGTTATTACGGCCAGAGGTGGTTGTTCTGGGTACTGATTTCTCAGGATCTATGCACCCAAATTGCGTGAAAACATAATCACATGTCAATTCTAGTATAATATATTTGCCCAATGAATACCCGTTTATCATCTGCATTTCTTCTTGGTGTAGTAATTTTAATGGCCAGTAGTGTTTTGCAATGCCATATTGTCGTCTTTGATTAGGTCGTCATCTTGGCCACTTCTTTTGACAAGCATCCAGCAAACGATTTCCCTAATCCATTTGGCATCCATTAATATGGCTACATTTCCGGCCATCTTCATTTCACTTTCATTTCATTTCAGTTATGATTTCAGTCCAGTCTGACCGGAGCCGCATGTTTATTTTCTTGTCTCTTCTAATAATTCTCAACACGCATCCCTCCAACTTTTTGCTGAATAAAACGTAATTTTTTCGCATTAAAAGTCTATGTCTCATTGTCATGATTCAATACTAATCACACACACTTTAAACTTCCCTTTTAGATACATGGGAAGCTAAGTTGTGAAACCAGTATTTATTTCACCAAAACCACTCCAGGCAATTTTTATATTTATTTTGCTTCCTATCTAGTCATTGTCAGAAATTGTTTACACCAAACGGCTATCACTCAGCAGTTCTACTAGTTTGATGTTGATGTCATGTAGATTCCAACCTCTCGCCATGGGCTATTCATCTACAACTTTCTAAAGCAGTAGCAAAATGACGCAAAATAACAGAGGATGTAGGGATGATGAAGTATGCTGAAATCTTTAAAGGTAAAATGGGAGAAGAGGGAGAGATGGTAGAACACAGAAGAGGATGAAAGGAGAAGGGGATAAAGAGGAATCGAAGGAAAGAAGATAAGCCAAAATATGAATGGCAAGACAGGGATTTGCACTGTAGTACTCCCGAATGTGAATCCAATTTCCTAACTGATGCGCCACCTTGCTTGGTGGGATTAAGGGTGAAGGTTATTAAGAGAGAACGAGTAGGTGATGAAGGGAGAAGAGATTGAAAGGAGGTAAAGAATGGGACGAAGGGAGATAGATAAGAGGATGGAGGGAGATGGAGAAAATGATGAAGGGAGTTGGAGAAGGGAATGGAAGGAGATAGAAGAGGGGATGGAGATCAAGTGAAATGAAGAAGGATATGCTATGGAGGTGAAGATGGAGATGAAGGAGATGGAGATGAAGGGAGATGGATGCGAAGGGAGAAGGAGATGGAGGTGAAGGGAGATGGATGTGAAGGGAGAAGGAGATGGAGGTGAAGGGAGAATGGATATGGAGGTAGAGAAGGAAATGAAGAAAGAGATGGGCATTAACGCAGAAGGAGATGTAGAGAAAAGAGAATGGAAATGGAGGGGGAAGGAAATGAAGAAAGAAGGTGAGACCACTTTTGTGATTCAAACGATTGCGAAAAGTGCATAAAACTACACTTAGGCCTAGGTAAGCGTTCTGTCAATAACCAATTAATGTTTTCCCGTTCCAGGTTAACGGTCTTGGGTCAGCTCTTTGGCAATTTGCGCAGTTTCACACAGCATCGTGAACACCTACTTTACGAAAATGTGTCTCGATCACGCCTTAACGGTAAAGTAATAACAGGGGTGTGACGGGAAGGAAGGATGTTAGTTGGCAGTCCGTGCTGACACATTATTAAGTGCTACCCCGCCATCTGCAGCCTGCGCCGTTTATTACGGGGTTGGGTTTTGTACTGCAGCGACCGGGGGGTGCATGACGGAGGGTCTCCTGTGTGGAGACAAAGGCGCATTGTACAGGCATCCATAAGGGTGTGTCCCCTGTCTGGGGAGATACTAGCACCACCAAGAAGAACGACACAATACGTTATTAGAAGGGCATTATGAAAATTAAATAGGGCTTATTTACAGACGGACGTATAAATGACCGCTGCCATTTGAATTTAATAGCCAGTTTTCTGACCCTCAAACTCGACTTAAACTCGCTCACGTTCCAAAAACACACACTGGAAAATTTTTTTTGTTCTATATACGTACTCGTTATACTGTGGGATATTTGATCTCATCAATGGAGGCAACATTCCATTCATCCTTCTACCGTCCCTTATAAACATCAAGTACAGTGTTCCATAAAACGTTGGAACATTCAAACTGTCCATAATAAAAGCTGTTGCAGTTATGCAGTATAATCATAGTGGAACAGACAAGTTTATTTGAGCTGCGAAGTATCCTACACGGTAAACCATACCTTCCCTCATCCTTCGTGATGCGCGTAGACTTTCGTGTGGCCATAGACGGAATCCAAGCGATGATAACGTGCTCCATTCGAACCAAATTATGCAAAGTGTTACACCTCTGAGTAGTCAAGCCTACGTTTATCGCTAGACAGGAATCAGTCCTAAAGACGTATCCACTCCACTTGTGAAATCATCTTAATAAATGTAGTCCACGAGACAAGAATAAATTAGCACTGTTACATCAGTAATTACATAATCCACCTAGCAATCTGCTTCCCGCAGAAAGGTTCCAAAGTCGAGCTTTTGGACTGAGAAACGTACACCGTTAACACCGAAAGCTCAAATTTTCCTTATAATGTGCCTGAGGATGAAGGCACGTGGCTTTGAAAAAGATTGAAATTAGTGAACAGATTGTGGATACTAACTGGGGTTTCTTGCGGTTTCGCAGATCTCTTCCAGAAAATGTCCGTCTTTTTTCAGTTTCTTCTCCGCATGAGCTACTTCGCCGCTTTTATTATCAGTCCTTTCACCGTTCTTCTTGAAAGAAGTGTTCTCCGGTAACGTACACAAGTGACTTAATGTACTATACAGTACGTTTGTTAGAGTCATAAGACGTCCAGAGTACATTCTGTGGGATAATTATTTCCCAAAAGCTACAGTTGTTTATTGACTCAATCACTCGTGTGGAAACCAACTTCAAAACTCGAAAATATGTTTCCAATAAGAAACATATCCATATCTTGCACCTCGAAAGTTCTGTCAAATCATTGCTGATTGCCACATTACCTCTCCTAAATTCTTGAAAAGTTTGATGTACGCATAAAAGCGAATTTAATCATAATGCAACACAGAATGTTCTTATTGATATAGGAAATTTGTTTCCTGTATGAGTCCGCGAACACTGTGAATGTTTTTTGAATAAAACGTTTAGATCGCTTATTAGAATTTCTTTAAAATTACGACCTTCCTGCTTCTGCTATCATAAGATATCAAAAAGCTTAGAACTTATAAAAGTAGATTCTGTGTCAGTGCTGAGGTATAGTTTTTAATACTTACACAGAAGCTTATTTTATAAGCTGTAAGCTTTTTGGTATCTAATGATGCCAGCAGCCGAAACGTAATAAAGAGAGAAATTTTAATAAGCGATCTAGATGAATTTATACACAAAACATAATGTTTGATGGCAGTCGAACAACCGGTATATGGACGGAAATACGTGCAAGAGCGAGAGGATGTTAGGTTTACAGAGTAAGAAAACGACGCAAGAAAAAACTAAATTCGAAATGCCATGACATTTCTTTTTTTTCTCTCTTGAGAAACAAATTGTAAAAAAAAAAAGAACTGAAAAATTTGGATTTTGTGGAACCCTTCACTTGAAAAGTCAATTCTTTTAAAATTATTAGCCTTGTGTTATGTATAATCGTTATTGTTTATAACTTCTGGTAACTATTGTGACTAACCAGCCTTTATGACCGTTATGCATTAAAATCTGTAAACAGAAACTCTGACCAGAAACGAGTGAAGTAAAATCTGTAGATGCTAATACTGTTGCGCCAAATCATACACGATAAGATTGTACCAGATAACCACTCCACTCTTTGATACAGAGTATAAATACAGCATTATACACAAATTTCTTCACAAAGTTACTTCCATAATATAACTCCTATGTACACTATACTCTATCTTCATTATACTTTGTCTGAGATTAACGTTAACGTGAGTGAAAGACAGTCCACATGTTGGCATCAAGCATACATGCTATTTATATACACTGGAGACCGTCCCTTGGATTACATACTATGTGAATAGCAGAAACAAGTCGAACTTCCGGCAATATCAGCTGAATAATGAGCTAAAAATTCAAATACGCAGAATAGTAGTGTATTAGCCTCGGATAGCTGGGTTATTAAACGATGCCTAAAATTATAAAATCTGTAGCTAGTAAAATTAATAAGGCGGTGACATTTGGGAAAGAAGTCAGGGCCATACGTTCCTAAATTCATGCAGTCTCGTTATTAAACCAGTAATTTAATACCACAATAATGCGCTTCGTGAGGGGCGGAAATGGTGTGTGTGTGTGTGTGTGTGTGTGTGTGTGTGTGTGTGTGTGTGTGTGTGTGTTTTTCCCCCTCACATGAAAGAGACTGTCCTTTTTTGTCTCTGGAAGGGTTCAGTAATAGTTTAATAGGTGAGATGTATAGCTACCGATATTGTAATAGTAGCATTGCCCTGTACCATCTGTTACCAGCACATATTTCCTTCCGGCGCAATTACCGAGAACCGCTAGCAGTATTGGTCACAGTCGATAAGGTTTCCAGCGTTATCTTGTTATTAAATTTTACACTCTCTTTGCTGACCTTCCCCTTTCATGTGTAGGACAAATAACGAATTTAGTGAAGCTGTGGCAAGAAAAGGCTACTGGTCGTCGGAACTCAACTCCGTTATTTCATTTCGCATGGCTTCTTTGGACTCTGCAGAAATCCTTTATCGGATTGTTCTGAAACTTACTCGTTAACCATCACAGTATTTCGTTAGTTTTATGAAACCTAATGACAGTATTACCAAGACTTTTTGTGAAAGCAAGTTCTTTATATGATACATGATTTGGCCGGCCGGAGTGGCCGCGCGGTTCTAGGCGCTGCAGTCTGGAACCACGAGACCGCTACGGTCGCAGGTTCGAATCCTGCCTCGTGCATGGATGTGTGTGATGTCCTTAGGTTAGTTAGGATTAAGTAGTTCTAAGTTCTAGGGGACTAATGACCTCAGAAGTTGAGTCCCATAGTGCTCAGAGCCATTTGTTACACGAGTTCTGAAATTTTGTGAACTGTCGGGCCCTCATTCATAAAGGGTTGGGAAGGGGAGGCAGACTTAAATGCATTATAAACTGCGCCATACGATGGGTTGGGGGCAGCCTTCGTCGTCGTCGTCGTTCGCGTCGTCATCATTCCCACTCACAAGAGTTTTCATCAGGGCGCTGATGACCATGACTGCAAAGTGTGTTGCGAGTAGAGTTAGCTGTTTGGTAATGTTTGGTTTGTGGGGCGCTCAACTTCGCGGTCATCATCGCCCGTACAAAGTCCCAAATTTTGGACAGTCCAATTCACTGTCACGAATGATAATGATGAAATGTTGAGGATAACGCAAGCACCCACTCCTCGGGCAGAGCCGGCCAGTGTGGCCGTGCGGTTCTAGGCGCTACAGTCTGGAACCGCGAGACCGCTACGGTCGCAGGTTCGAATCCTGCCTCGAGCATGGATGTGTGTGGGGTCCTTAGGTTAGTTAGGTTTAAGTAGTTCTAAGTTCTAGGGGCCTGATGACCTCAGAAGTTAAGTCCCATAGTGCTCAGAGCCATTTGAACCATTTGAGCCTCGGGCAGAGAAATCCCCCAACCCGACCGGGAATCGAACCCGGGACCCCCTGATCCAGGGGTGTAGCAATGCAAACCACTAGACCACGAGATACGGACAGAATTTGTTGCGAAGAAGTAATAAATTAAACGCCATGCGCTCGATTTTAAGCAGAGACTAGTTTTTAACGCATCTATATGTCTATGGCGTTACATCTCCTAAACTACGTGTGATAGACTAGTTTTGCAGGTATGTTGAGTGCTATATGTGGGATATAGTCTACAAACTGTGTTGCGAATAGCGTTGTTAGTAAAGAGGTAATAAATTTAAATGTTATGTCTTATGCTGAAATTTAACTGCACGAACAGCGAAAATGGAGCAAGAGATAAACTTTTTGCCTTTCGTTAATTTGGGGGGGGGGGGGGGGGGGGGGGAGGGGGTCAGCAAGAAAGTTTCGGAAAGGTTTGAAATTATGTGTAAAAAGTTTTAAATCTAATTTTGGTTAAAATGTTTATTATATAAAAACTTTTCCACTTTACAGAACTGAATAAATGTATCCAACGATGGTGGCGTAAAGGTGCTCAAACGTGTTTGGGCACTGAAGAGAACAGTCACTTGCATGATAGAGGGTCTTGACTTTTCGTAATAATCTTATTAAATCGGCGGTCTACCCGTGCACATTTTCAGCATTAAAAATGTACGTAGGTGAAAACTGTGTCCATCAAGGACACAATGTTGTTACTCGTGTGGCAATTAACAGACAGTATAAAACCAGAAACTAGTTTCTTTGTAATTAGTCTCATATCGCTTCATCAGGATCCCAGGTGGCACTCCAAGCTCATTTAACTATGCCAGGCTTTCAGCTGTCACAACTTCAATCCGCAAATTTTTTTCCCAAGCGGAAGTTTGCGCCCCAAATGTTGGTAGGAATGGAGGCTTCCAACTTGGTTTTTGGGGAGATGAGGGGGTGGATTATGGTCGAGGAAGCCACCTGGCTCAGCGGTGCGTCCCCTCACTCCCCCCCCCCCCCTCTCTCTCTCTCTCTCTCTCTCTCTCTCTCTCTCTCTCCTCTTCTCCGGGCCTCATTTGTTAGAGCCGGCCGGCGGTGCGACCTCAAATTAATATCGGACCCGTGCGGGGGCGAGCGCCTCGCCTCACTTTCACGCCACGACGTCACGGAACAATGGCGGACGGGGCGTCCACTGATGGCCCGGTAATTCACAAAAGGAAGACGCGTGGAAGGCCTCCCGCGCCCTCCTTTAATTGGAACAGAATAACGGATTGAGCCCGGCGTAGCAGGGTTGTGTGGGCCAGCGGTCTCGCCGCCTCTGACGCCTCCCAGGGCTGCCAACCCCCGCGGTAGGTAGGGGACTCCCCGCGGCGCTGACACTCCCATCACTTGCGGTTGTAAAAGCCGCCTGCGCGCGCTCCCTGTATTAATCACCACGCGGAGACGCCAGCCCATGATAATGGGGCGTTTATTAGGAGAAAATCAAGATTTGATGCAGTTCTTTTGTCGGCGTAGCAAAGAGCTCCCTACACACACACACACACACACACACACACACACACACACACAAAATCTTCAGTAACTCGCTGTTCTCATGTCAAAGAGACTCGGTTGAGATTCGAGATAGCTAATCCAATTACATTTCCCACGGTCTGTTGTCAGTTTACTGCTACGGTAATTAAAATGTTGCGTTCAAATGGTGTAAATTCTTCCCAAGCGACCAAGGCCGTACCACTTGAAGCAAGGGAGGTGAGACTTACCCAGACTGATGAAGGGTTGCTGTAGTATTGTCAGATTCCATTGCAGAAAATCGTGACTAGAGACTAGTGATTTAAGAAATGGGCGGAACAAGGAGCTGATAGTCGGAACATAAAAAGAGAAGAAACGTAAATTTTCAGTCATTAGGCATGGATTTCCATATATTACACAGTTGATACACTGGTCAGCTACACTTACAAGAAAAATATAGGTTCTCCTTATACTTTCTAGTTTGAGAAGTTATAACTCAGACAAATACCATAGAACTAGAGATAATACATTGGAGGAATGATAAGAATTGTAAGGTTCGAGCCGTTTATCGCTCTTATATACAACAGAGAAGGAAATACATTGTTTTTAGTTTAGTTTAGTTTTAGTTAAGTCATGTTCCGTTGATCATTTTCCTGATTATTTTATCGATACGATGTGGAACAAGTCAGATTACAAGACATATATACACACATGAATAGTGTTAATATTAATTTTCAGTTCTACAGATGCAACTACATTTAGAGGTACAATTTTTTTTATCAGTTCTGAAACAGAAACTCGTTCATGCAATAGAAGGAGTTGTACAAAAGAAATGATTTTAAGCTAGATTTAAAACTTAATCTGCTACCTGCCAGACAATTTATGCTGTTGGGCAAGTATAATGTACTCGTTTTTGAGCAACAGTCAGCATCAATAACTGATAGGGAAGGTCATTTTTCCCTCTAGTGTTGGACGTATGAACATCACTGTTCTTCGCGAATTGAGATGGATTATTTGTAATGAATTTCATTAGCGAATATATGTACTCTGATGGTGCAGTTAAAATACCTAACTCCTTGAAAAGGTGCCTACATGACGTCCTTGGGTGAACACCACTAGTTATTCTCACTGCTCTCTTTTGTACAATCAATATTTTGTGTCTAAGTGGTGAGTTACCCCAGTAAACTATTCCATAAGACATAACTGAGTGGAAATATGCGAAGTACGTTAGGAGGCTGATCTGTTTATTACCAAGACTAGCGATAATACGAAGAGCGAAAGAAGCTGAACTTAATTGTTTGAGAAGCTCAGCAATATGCTTCTTCCAGTTCAAGTTGTCATCAGTGTGAACACCCAAAAATTTGGAGAAATCTGCCCTGTTAACTGAGCCCTGTTCATATGCTACATCAATTGTCGGTATGACTATTCGGTGTACGGAACTGGATATATTGAGTTTTTTCAAAAGTAAGGGAGATTCCATTTTCTGAGAACCACTTATTCTTTTAGAGATATCCTTAACAATATCTTCAGTTGCTTTTTCTGGAATGGGATTTATTATAACACTCGTGTCATCTGCAAGAAGTACTAGTTCCGCTTGCTGAATGTTAATCATTCACATGAATAAGGAACAGCAGAGGACGCAAAATTGAACCCTGTGGGACTCCCTTTGTGATAACTTCCCATTCACTAGAATTTACCATCCTCCCAACATTACTTGTGCTATTCAGCACAACTATTTGCTTTCTGTTCATTAAGTATGATTCAAACCAATCTTGTGTATAGCCTTCAGTTCCATAAAACCTGAGTTTTTCTAAGAGTGTGACATGATCCACACAGTGTGAATCGTAGCACGTGTGCAGTAAAAGTATAACGGCGGTACTGTACTGTGGGGATTTCAGTGTGACCAGGACTTCTGATACGTGCCTACAAACAAAAAATAAATTACTTATCCTATTTTAGATGTTTCTCTCCGGATATACAGGGTGATTCACGAAGATATACAAATATTTTAATATGTCAATCTACAAGTAAAACTAAAGAAAAAAGTTCATATAAACGTAAGTCCACAAATGTTTAGTTCGGAGCTACGGCTAGTAAAATATCTTACCTAAAATTTTGCAACTTTGCTAATATGAGGACATCGCAAAATTGTGCGAGGTTGAAGTGAAGCACGTTTTCGATTTTTTTGGTTGTTATTGGTCTGGTGAATCTAAGAAAACATGTCCTAGACGTGTATCTGCAGTAGTTTTCCAGAACTGTTTTGTTATGAACGCAACAGACGAAATTAAGAACAACCCTGTGAAACTGAAACGAGCAACAAAATCTGTTCATTCACGTGCAGCTAAATGTATTGAACTTGGTGTAGCCATTTTTGAACATTTATTGTGAATGTATTGTGAAATTGTATGTACACTATACAACTTCCTTAACACTCAGCATTGTTTTTTTCCTGCTTAACATGAATTCGCGTGTGCTGTGGTATAAATAAGAGCAGATTATCTACCACATTCGTACAGTTTCAGTTAACGTTATTACCATCATTCTTCCATAATTTAATTCTCCACAACTTCAGTTGAAAACTTTGTGCAGTTGTCTGAAATTAAAAAAAAAAAAAGCCAGGCAGTTAATAAATTAAAAACATTACGAAATTACGTCTTTTCTTCTTTCTTCTTTGAATGTTCTCGAAAACTACTGCAGGTACACGTCTGGGACATGTTTTATTAGATTCACCAGACCAATAACAACAGAATAAATGTAAATCGTGCTTTACTTTAACGTCGTACAGTTTTTGCGTTGGCTTCATATTAGAGAAGTTGTTAAATTTCAGGCAAAATCATTTATTAACCGTAACTCCGTATCTAAAAATTTACAGACCTTTATTTATATGAACTCTTTTCTTTAGTTTTACTTTTAGAATAACATGTTAAAATATTTGCATATCTTGGTGAATCATCTTGTATATTACTTGGTTCGCTCGTCTTCTATACAGGGTGAAAAGTATTTAAACCGACAAACTCTGGGAGGTTGTAGGAGACATAAAAACAAATATTTTCCCTTAAAGTCATTTTTTCTTATGAGGAATATTTAAACCGGTAGAGGAAGATTTCTCTGGCGGCAAATTAATTAAGCCAACGAACACATTTGCATTTTTTTATGACCAAGAGACAACAACTGGGTAGCAGATACGGCCCAATTAAACAGTCCACAACAACACCGACCCACACATTAACGAAGAACCGCACGTGATGAGCGCTAGTAACTGCGGCATGTTGGTTATCCTCACTCCAAACATGCGAATTGTGCATGTTGAAGACTCCATCACCCCCGAATGTTGCTTCATCGGTAAACAACACAGAGGATGGAAATCTAGGATGCATTTCACACTGTTCCAGATACCACTGCGAAAACTGTGCTCTGGGTGGATAATCAACTGGTTCCAGGTTGTGGACACGCTAAGAGTGAAATGCCCGGTGGTCGTGCGGTTCTAGGCGCTTCAGTCCGGAACCGAGCGACTGCTACGGTCGCAGGTTCGAATCCTGCTTCGGGCATGGATGTGTGTGATGTCCTTAGGTTAGTTAGGTTTAAGTAGTTCTGAGTTCTAGGGGACTGATGACCACAGATGTTAAGTCCCATAGTGCTCAGAGCCATTTTTTAAATTTTTTTAAAGTGAAATGAACATAACAATTGCTCTCGAAGGATTGTTCTTACATTCGTCTGATTCGCCCGCATGTTACGTGCAACTGCATGAGTGCTGATTGAAGGATCCCGCTCCACATGCTGCAAGACAGCGTCCTCAACTTGCGGCGTTCTTACCGTGCGTCAGCGTCACTGTCCAAGTAATCTGCAAAATGACTCGGTCTCATGCAGACGTTGGTACACAGCAGAAAAGGTCGTATGATGCGGGATACGGCGATTAGGATATTGTTGTTGATAAACCCGCTGTGCGGCTCGTCCGTTGTGGTGCGCTGCGTAGCACGTACCAACCATATCAGTGTACTCACTCCAGGTGTATCGCTCCATTAGTAAACAGAGACAATGCTCTACTACACTGGTGGACAGCAGTTGCCTACAACTGAAGAGCGTAATACGGCACAGTCAGAAAATGCTTGTAAGGATGTTGCAGGGTACGTTGTGCTGAGAAATATTAAGAAAAAAGTCGATATCTCAAATAACGCAACAGTTATGATTTTTTTTTAAATCGGAGGATTCTTTTTGATACACCCTGTATATCAAATTCTTCTCAATATTACAGAGTTGCGGACTACCGTTCCAAAGCAGCATGCCTCGAATCAACAAATTACATGCTGTTAGACTGTTGTCTCCTGATGCTGACGAATTATTTATTCGATCTGCTTATTTTGCCCAATAATCGTAATAGAATAGCTGTCGGTATGAGTTTCTGTCTCAAGACGAGCGGGACGGAATAATTTTGCGCTGCACATTTAACGGTAAGTGTCTCTTTACTATGAGTCGGCAGTTTCGTGCAGTTGCCGATGTGCCGTTTGTGGTGATGCCGTAAATGAACGCGGCGGACTGGGTAACGTACGGAAGCTTGTGGTAGAGCAGGCGAGAGACTAAGGATAATATTTCCCCTGGCGTAATAGCTTAGCTAGCGAACAGCTGCCTTCTGTGTAGCGATGTATGTAACTGCAACGCGCGCGCCGACGCAACCAGCAATTTTGTATTCCGGGCAGCGTGTAATTACTCTTGCGGACGAGGGACGTCGTCTGAAAACAGCGGCCAAGCTCCGGTAACAGCTGGGAGCAGGCAGACACGCGCCATCTGTCAGGCACTGGAGTCTCCTCCAGCTGCGGCGCATGCCGCAAGACACAAGTTCGTCACTCGACCATCACTCCGACGAGCAGTTGAGTTAGAAGTACACTACTGGCCATTAAAATTGCTACACCAAGAAGAAATGCAGATGATAAACGGGTATTCATTGGACAAATATATTATACTAGAACTGACATGTGATTACATTTTCACGCAATTTGGGTGCATAGATCCTGAGAAAACAGTACCCAGAACAACCACATCTGGCCGTAATAACGACCTTGATACGCCTAAGCATTGAATCAAACAGAACTTGGATGGCGTGTACAGGTACAGCTGCCCATGCAGCTTCAACACGATACCACAGTTCATCAAGAGCAATGACTGGCGTATTGTGACGAGCCAGTTGCTCGACCACCATTGACCAGATGTTTTCAATTGGTGAGAGATCTGGAGAATGTGCTGGCCAGGGCAGCAGTCGAACATTTTCTGTATCCAGAAAGGCGCGTACAGGACCTGCAACATGCGGTCGTGCATTATCCTGCTGAAATGTAGGGTTTCGCAGGGATCGAATGAAGGGTAGAGCCACGGGTCGTAACACATCTGCAATGTAACGTGCACTGTTCAAAGTGCCGTCATTGCGAGCAAGAGGTGACCGAGACGTGTAAGCAATGGCACCCCATACCATTACGCCGGGTAATACGCCAGTATGGCGATGACGAATGCACGCTTCCAATTTGCGTTCACAGCGATGTCGCCAAACACGGATGCGACCATCATGATGCTGTAAACAGAACCTGGATTCATCCGAAAAAATGAGGTTTTGCCATTCGTTCACCCAGGTTCGTCGTTGAGTACACCATCGCAGGCGCTCCTGTCTGTGATGCAGCGTCAAGGGTAACCGCAGCCATGGTCTCCGAGCAAACGTCGCCATCTGTTGACTCAGGGATCAATACGTGGCTGCACGATCCGTTACAGCCATGCGGATAGGATGCCTGTCATCTCGACTGCTAGTGATACGAGGCCGTTGGTATCCAGCACGGCGTTCCGTATTACCCTCCTGAACCCACCGATTCCATATTCTGCTAAGAGTCATTGGATCTCGACCAACGCGAGCAGCAATATCGCGATACGATAAACCGCAATCGCGATAGGCTACAATTCGACACTTATCAAAGTCGGAAACGTGATGGTACGCATTTCTCCTCCTTACACGAGGCATCACAACAACGTTTCACCAGGCAACGCTGGTCAATTGCTGTTTGTGTATGAAAAATCGGTTGGAAACTTTATTCATGTCAGCACGTTGTAGGTGTCGCCACTGGCGCGAACCTTGTGTGAAGCTAATCGTTTGCATATCACAGCATCTTCTTCCTGTCGGATAAATTTTGCGTCTGTAGCACGTCATCTTCGTGGTGTAGCAATTTTAATGGGCAGTGGTGTAGATGCCGCCATTCGGTGAGACGTGCAGACCGTTCTAGCCACAGTATCCTCATACATAAATTGAGTATTTATGAAATTGATGCTCCATCTGACAGTTTGATTATAACATTTTTAACCGAAAGAATGCCCCATAAGTGATCTACATTGATAAATGGCTAACACGGTGCACATTGCACCATTGTAATTGCCGGTTGAATATCCAACAGCTCCCAGGGGCAACCAAACGGCGATTTTCAGTTCTTCGTATAATTATCACTCGAATTTAAAAATTTAAAATGGTGTCCTAATGTACTCATTACGATTTATAATTATATATCGCAAGTTTAATATAATAAAACAAATATTACAGTTAGAAACGGTGTATATGTGGTGCGCTCAACAGCTAACGGGAATTTTTTATTTTCACCGGCTTTATACATCCCATTTTCAATTTTTTGTGTGTTATTGGTACACATGTTCTGATGTATGTTTGCATTTTCTGGTGTTTTGAATATTTTGTTTATCGTTGAGAGACGAATGGCTTATATGCGTTTTCGAGTGCTCAGTGAATCGCCATATCTTTTTTTTTTTAACCCGAGCACCTCGTTCTTGGTCTTCCATTCTTATTTTTTGCTCTTGGTTCTAACAAATATTGTACATTACTCGTCTTTCTCTGTAACTTACATTTATTTTCTTTGGAATTTCGAATGTATGTCACCATTTTTTTCGTCGAAAGCTTTTTTTTAAAGATCGACAAATCGTATAGTTTTCTTGAGTATTGCTTCTATTATCAAGGACAATGTTGTAGTTACCTCTCTGGTGCCTTATCTCTCCTAAAGTCAAACTGGTCGTTATGTAGCACATTCTGAGTTTTCTTTTCTTTTTATTTTTTGATACTAGTCAGTTATCAAGGTTACTCCGAGAGCACAGCCCTACTACGAAACATCCAGCTGTGTGAATTCATAGCAGATGTAGCAAGGAATATTTTCGCTGCGTTCAACGGGATGAAAACGAGACGAAGGTCTAATGGAACGTGGCTACATGCAGGACAGAATGGATGCGTAAAGGGGAAGATCGTAATGATTGGATGTATATTGTGGAGGCCTTAATTACACAGTGGATATGAAATGGCTGCTGCTGGTGGTGGTTGATGATGATGATGATGATGATGATGATGATGATGATGATGATAGTGATCATGGTGGTAGCGATGGTGGTGATGGTGATACTCCTGTTGTTGATGATGATGGTAATGATGGTTGTGATGGTGCTGTCGTCATGGTGGTGGTGGTAGTGGTGGCGGCGGAGGTGGTGGTGATGGTGATATTTCCCTGCTGATGACGATAATAATGATTGCGATGGTGATGGTTGTCATGATGGGTAGTGGTGGTGGTGTTGGTGATGCTAATGATTATAAACGGGCTTGAATCCAAAGAATTTAGTACAGCCGTTGGTAATGTCCTAAGAGGAAGACCTGACAAAACGAAGGAAAAACATTAAATGCAAATAATTTTCAGCAAATGTGAATCAGTTACGAACGTAAGGAGGCAGGAAACGTGTGGTTGCGCCCTGCGAGATATACGGGTGTTCCGGCACATCCTCATTTAACTCGTACGTCGGGGCAGGGGGAGCGCCGTCCCCATTATTTGATTATCGAGTACGGCTGTCCCGGCAGGACGCAATCTCCGGCGCTACCCCTCTCCCCCCTCCCCTCCCCCTGCCGGCCAAGTTAAACAGCGCGCGCTGGGGAGGAGGCGCCCTGACTTATGGGCGCGGCCAGGGAAATGAATGCAGCGTTTTCCGATTCTCTTCAATTACAAATAGTCGCGGTGGCGGCGCGGCTGTTTTCCCAGGGGCGCCCTCTGCAGTCTGCTCCAGCTCGGCGCGGACGCGGCGACTGAAATACAGCCGCGCGGGCGTCCCGGCCCGTGCCCGCGCCCTTAACTGCCGGCAACGCGCCGCTATTTATAGCGCGCTTGTTGTCTGAAGCGGGCGCGCCGCGCGTATTTTTTTCCCCCGCCGTGGCGGGATCCGTATTTTATTTACTGGCAATTTCCCTGAAACGCTTACCGCAGTCGAGGAATGCAGCAAAATCGGCTTCTGGAGACCGGAGGAGAGAGAGCTGTCAAGGCAGCACATTCGGTCCCGATCGTTACAGGTAACCAAAAGATTGGACAATCATGCCTTATATAATGGGTAAAGAAGTTACCACAGCAATTTTCTGATGCTGATCAAGGATACTGTGGAGAACCAGAGCACACCGGAACAAAATTAGTCATCCCGAGGATGCGTCACATTGATACCACGTAACACAGCGTCGATAATGGCCTCAATTCGACGAGGAAGTCAGTCAACAAGTTTCTTCAGGAATGCCATTAGATCCCGTAGAGCAGGGATGCTACCCACCCCTTACCGTTCGATCTTGGTTTTTTTTTTTTTTTTTTCGGCCCTTACGTAGTCGCCAGTGAAGGGTTTGCGGAGCACGACAGTAGCACGTGCCTATATGACCACCTGACATCGTCTGTGAAGCAGGAGGCGACCGTCTATATTTCAGACATTAGTATCGTTTGAGAGCACTTTACTGCCTAGTTCGAAAGTTTTGTTCCATAGACAACCATTTTAACAGTTCAGTCTCCATCGAGCCTGCAATGTCTGATATGATGCAAGTTCTATGATTATGGATCTGAAGATAGACTTTGAACTGCCTGAAACTTGTTATCTAAGAACAAAATTTGCGATCTAGGCAATAAAATGTTCTGAAAGGATACCAGACTCTCAAAGTAGCAAGTCTGTACATCTCTGCCATAGAGCAGCTAAACTACGGGAATGTCGATTGATGCTCGTCCAAATAGTCCCAGACTTTCTCTGTGGAATTACGATCAGTTTCTTGCCGAACTATTCGCGGTGCCTGGGTTCCCATCAGATACTCTGTAGAGGGTCTTGGACTTACTGATCGTGGACTTTGCGACCTGTGACGTCAGACCACAAATAGTTATAGCCGTGGCGTTTCCGACCGCCAAACTAAGCCCCAACAGTGGGGGATGCTCCGGTAGAAAATTAGTGAAAAACTTGGTTGATGTTATCCACGGCTTTTCCTACCACTTTGTAATAAGAACATGCCTTCACATTTTATCCGCTCTTAGTACTGGCTACGCACATAGTACGACAACATGCCTTTTCTTTTTATTATTGGTCAGATTAAGAAAGCGAGGGACTAAATTCCCGCGAGTGGAACGAGCTGCTGTAACATTTATATTCTTGCTTGTCTCAGATAACTGGCCGCTTATTTCAGAGTATGTCGCCATTTAAGAGGATACGCTTAGGCAGGAATCTAAGAACACTGCTTAAATTGCTGCTAGTGGAACTAACACCAACCACGGTACACCTCTGTTGCCGCCTCGAAGGTGGCTTTGATCGGAAATACCAAGTTGCAAAACTCGTTGATCTGGAGTGCCACAGTACCTGCGGCACCTACAGAAGAATCGGAACGTCGACGGAATGGCTTCTAGCCCACTGAATACGTCTGTCGTTATCTTGGAAGGCGGGAGCGTCCACAGCGTACTTATCATGAAAATGGATACGAAAGGGTAACAATTTAATCACAGAGAGTTGTTGAAATAAACATCCTGGTTCATGTTCACGGTAACATGATCGAATGGGCCACAGTTAAGGCACAAAAAACACCCAAAGGGTCCCTCAGTCGACTCGACACCATGCATCATTTGAAAAGAGGCGGGATCGCGACCTTTCGGACAACATTACATGCTTCATTGAACTATTGTCCAGTTTCTGTGTTTTTTGTTCCATTAAAGACGAGCTACTGTAAGTGCCATTGCAAGTAGTGGCCTTTCAAGAAGGCATTATATTGAATGCAGTTACCTCCTCAATTTTCGCTAGCAAACTGGTTGCAACTGACACGTGCATTCTTTGACAGCAGCAATTTCTTTCTGGATCAGTACCACCTATCATTGATGAGGCGTGACGTTCGTGCGCGCTCGTTGTGTGTTAGAATCTTTTACACAGTTTTACCTAGCTGATAGTTCTACACCACTCTGTGTAGACACGTTGGACAGTCTCCCTTGATACACCTAGAAATCGGACAACTTTCTGCACGGTGCGATCATGGGCACGTGGAAACAAGACAGTTTCATTCTGCAATTCTGTCTTGTCTCCACCTCAGTTCTCCTTACTGCGCTGGTTCCATACAACCTGTTGCCGTACACACACTATTTCAATGCCATGATTTTGATCAGGGGTGGAAGGTCACCAGTATCTTCTGGTACCAGTTCTGCACTACCCACAAGGGTCCAAAACGACCAGCGTGCTTTTTTAAAAAGGAGTGATTAATATGTCCTTGGGTGAGCTTGTTTTAACACCTGGCTGTGTAAATCATGCGTATTTCTCGTTGCTGCGAATCAATACCTAACAACACTACGACTCTGGTACACACGTCCTATTGATTTTGTGACTTGCAAAGAACAGAAAATGGTATTTTATTCAACATAAGAGTGAAACTAATCTGAACAAAATTTGTTTAAACTAAGGTAAATACTTATGTTATTCACGATCTAGAGTTCGACTGTAACATAATCTGACGTTGGTACATCACCAAAGTGTGGTGTAGGTCCTTGTCTGTCAGAGCATAAACACACGACAAAATGACTCTAGCAATTTTGTATGTGTCATGTAAACACTAGCGTCATTTTTTATATTTTCTCGCTCTGATACATTGGGACCTATATCACTCTTTGGTGATGCTCCAATGATGACTATGTTACAGTCAAAATCTAGGTCTGCTGCAATAAATTACAGATTTTTGCGGATGATTACTGTCTTCCTTTAAATTTGTGTACTCAACGGTCTCTGTGCACACAGTCATCCTATGGATCCCAACTTAGTTAAAATTCAGCACCGTTCGTTTTTCTACAGGCACAGACCAATCAGGAGAAAAGCTTAAGTGTGCAATTGTTGAAGACCCTCCAAGAAAAGCACTTTACATCTCGGAAAGCTTTACTCCAAAAGAAACCACATTATAACACGAGGGAAAGAGTTAGGCAAAACTGGGCAGTATACAGTGCCGCCAATTTCTTTTCCCGTGCAGCATCTGGGAAAGGAAACTAAAGGGATCGGGGGATTCTTCTGGGATACGTGTTTCTTCCGTCATTATATGGACTTGCAACCACATTTGTAAATGTAGAATATTAGTAAAATCTAGCTTCAAGCTGAAATACGTTTCCTTTATATTGATTTTGATTTCCTCGTCGTATCCCTATACCACATTTGTCGAACTTTAGATTCTGTTGACCACTTTTTGAAAACCGACGATGTAAGACACGCATCATGTTTAACAGCAACACGCAGTACACGTGCAAGCTCCTACATAGTGATAAGACGCAGATTCCTAGAAGGGGACAAAGGACCGCACCGGTTCTCCCAGTGTTACGGTTTAATGGCTCTTTAACAATCAGCTGCTTCATTACAGAGCTTTCACTTCTATCGGCTGAGCAGATGAGAACCGCTGGAGTAGCCAATTATGCCCGCTGTATTAATGTCGCTCTGACGACCAGTAAAATACAGTCTGACGCGTTGACCGCTTCTGTTACACACGTTCCAATCTGTCCTCCATAATCAGATTTCGGAGAAAACTATTTAATCCCTTACATGGAGGTGACAGGGGGAATCCTGAACCGCACCTCTGCCGCTAACCTCAATTAACCTACCTGTATTCCATCATGCTGAACAGTAGTAATGAGTCTGCTGCAGCTGCCTCATTAAAATAAACGCGGCGGAGCAGTACTTTGGTGTTATATTGGTGGATAGAATACTGTGACAAGACGATCTCGGCATAAATCTTCGCGTAACTCTACTCGTCTGTTCAGGCTTCCTTAATCTGATAGCAACACATTGCTCAAAATTTTAAGCAATTGTCTTCCTATAATATTCCGTGTGACTAGGACCTCCCGTCGGATTGACCGTTCTCCGGTTGCAAGTCTTTCGATTTGACGCCACTTCGGCGACTTGCGCGTCGACGGGGATGAAATGATGATGATTCTCCCCGAGCGGAGAAAATCTCCGACCCAGCCGGAAATCGAACCCGGGCCCTTAGGATTGACATTCTGTCCCGCTAACCATTCAGCTACCGGGGGCGGACAATTGTCTTCCTGATTAATCATATTAAATCATCTGCTGCGAAATGACTCAGTGGTTGAGACACTAATCTTGGAAAGAAGGGAGTTTCAATCTCTGACCGAACATATTGCTGGTTTTTTCACTATATCTTTTCAGGCGACTGCCTGGTTTGTTTCTTGGATAACGTCCACATCCAGATAAGAAATGGTTCAAATGGCTCTGAGCACTATGGGACTTAACTTCTGAGGTCATCAGTCCCCTAGAACTTAGAACTACTTAAACCTAACTAACCTAAGGACATCATACACATCCATGCCCGAGGCAGGATTCGAACCTGCGACCGTAGCGGTCGCGCGGTTCCAGACTGTAGTGCCTAGAACCGCTCGGCCACCCCGGCCGGCTCCAGATAAGACAATGGTCCATCCCCATAGCATTTTAGCGGGCATTCGACAACAAATAAGCTCTGACCCCTCTTTATTTCTGCTGTTGGAGGAGTTGTTGCGAATTTATTTTTATTTTTATTTTATTTTTTGTTACTGCCACGATCAAAATTCATTATTAGCCATCTATTTAAGAGACATCCAGCGTTTCTCTGTTGAGTTGAATTGTATTGTATTGCAGCTTTAGGTAGCCTATTATTAGACATACTTTGGACATGGTCTTCCCTATGCAGCTTATATTTTTCAATTATGGTTGTAATGGGTCCTACATTTACTTCTTGTCTAATATCGTTTATTCTTTTCTGTTCCACTATTGAGGAACTTCATATCTGCTTATGCGATTTGTCGTAACTGATTGTTGGGTTTCAGCATTCGCATTTCGTGGGTTGTAGCCCGTCGAGGGGCGTGAAAGGGAAGCAGTGGTTGGCAAGAGAGTGAGACAGGGCTGTAGCCTCCCTCCGATGTTATTCAATATGTATATTGAGCAAGCAGTAAAGGAAACAAAAGAAAAATTCGGAGTAGGTATTAAAATCCGTGGAAAAGAAATAAAAACTTTGAGGTTCGCCGATGACATTGTCATTCTGTCAGAGAGAGCAAAGGACGTGGAAGAGTAGTTGAACGGAATGGATAGTGCCTTGAAAGGAGAATATAAGATGAACATCAACAAAAGCAAAACGAGGATAATGGAATGTAGTCGAATTAAGTCGGGTGATGCAGAGGGAATTAGATTAGGAAATTAGACACTTAAAGTAGTAAATGAGATTTGCTATTTGGGGAGCAAAATAACTGATGATGGTCGGAGTAGAGAGGATATAAAATGTAGACTGGCAATGGCAAATAAAGCGTTTCTGAAGAAGAGAAATTTGTTAACATCGAGTATAGATTTAAGTGTCAGGAAGTCGTTTCTGAAAGTATTTGTATGGAGTGTAGCCATGTATGGAAGTGAAACATGGACGATAAATAGTTTGGACAAGAAGAGAATAGAAGCTTTCTAAATGTGGTGCTACAGAAGAATGCTGAAGATTCGATGGGTAGATCACATAAATAATGAGGAGGTATTGAATAGAATTGGGGAGAAGAGGAGTTTGTGGCACAACTTGGCAAGAAGAAGGGACCGGTTGGTAGGACATGTTCTGAGGCATCAAGGGATCACAAATTTAGCATTGGAGCGCAGCGTGGAAGGTAAAAATCGTAGAGGGAGACCAAGAAATGAATACACTAAGCAGGTTCAGAAGGATG